>NC_141690.1:316637062-317887062 GCF_964263255.1 Lissotriton vulgaris | reverse complement strand
AAGACCGATCAGGGTGCGATTGGGGACTGCATAGTCATACATAGGATTCCCGGGTCTCCCATGTGCCCTGTTGTTTGCGTAGAGGAATATTTAGCGCAGAGGGTGGCATCATGGGGGGGGACCTTGTTGAGACACGCTGACGCCACCCCACTGACGAGGTTTCAGTTCCAGCGGGTGCTTGCGATGTCAATTTCAGCCGCAGGCTTGAACCCCGGCGAGTTTGGGACCCATTCCTTTCGGATAGGGGCTGCTACTGAGGCTACAGCCAGGGGTCTGAGTGTGGAAAAAGTGAAACGTTTGGGGCGTTGGTCCTCGAATTGTTACAAGAGGTATGTGCGGTTGCACATGTTGTGAAGCTGTAATGATGTACTCACGCTTCTTGTTTTTGTTTGGTTTACAGTTTCGCAAGCTTACGAGGCGGGGCGGACTGTGCAGTCGACCCGACACCTGGGAACCAGCGGTCAGACATCACCGGCTGCGGAAAAAGAGGTGTGGGTCGTGGGCCACTCATACGTGAGGCGTGCCGTGGACGTATTCAAAGCAGGTGACATGATTCACATGGCTGGGGAATACGGGTACAGGGTGACCTTCTACGGAAGGGGCGGGCTCTGTATTGACCAGTTTCAATCCTTTTTCGAGGGTTTGTTAGGGCGGACAAGGTCGCCGCCGTCTATAATCATAGTCCATCTTGGGGGCAACGATTTGGTGGCCACTGGTAGACGACTTCTTCTCGAGGCAATGCTCTCCACAGTAAGTTGGTTGGCGAGAAGAGTTCCAGGGTGCACAATTGCATGGTCCCATATGATTCCACGGAAAGTGTGGCGGGGGGCGAATTCGGTTTCTGCTCTGACTCACTCAGTGAAGAAAGTAAATAACAAATTGGGTAGATTGTTTCGTTCAAGTGCACTGCATTCTATTCCGCATGGTTGTATCAAGGGGGACAGTATGTATTTGGGAGATGGGGTCCATTTGTCCCGGGTGGAGAATGAGTTACTCATAGGAGACCTCATAGCTTGGCTAAAGAGTTTGAAGCATGACCTTTAAGCAGGAGTTGTTGTGGGGGGTCCGGATAGCCGGTCAACTATCCGGCCTGTGGCGGTAAGGTCATGATCGGTGAGCAGTAATTGGAAGATCCCTATGGGGGGGCGTCACCCATTACGGATGGGAGCGCTCGGGGGAGGTGGCCATTGGCCCCTCAACGGGGAGGCGGTCCCTTCTAAGGATGGGCCGCCGAAAGGAAAGGAAAGGCGGTCAAGGCCCCTTCCTGGATAGGAGGGGCTACGGGCCCCTCCTGGGGAATTTCCCGGGGCCAGGACACCTGCGACGGCAGATGTGGTAAGTTGTGTGGGGTGGGGAGGGGGTTTACGCTACCTTCTAGACACCTCACACGAGTCCTCGGACGACCTTTAAATGGCGTCGAGTTCATTGGGTCCCCCGTCAAGTCAAGGGAAATTGGTAGATGCACTTGAGGTACGCCTCTGTGCGGTCGCCCCTCCCAAGTGGGGGGGGTATTTCTGGTTTAGGGATCTGACACCGGTTACGACCTTGCCATTGGCCCTTAAACGTTAGGATGTACAATTTCAAGTTAAATGTTTTGTAGGATGTTAGTTCGGCTAGGAGAACCTTTGTATTAGAAATATGTTAAGGTTAGCCAAACATCGTAATGTGGAAATGAAATTGTACATAATATGAAACTGTTATTTTAATGTTTTGATTTTGTTTCATATTTTAATAAATACGGCCGGGAGGGTCACTCCCTCCCGCCTTCCAAAAGTTCAGAACCGTTTCCAGTTTCCCATCCTTGGGGATTGTGTCGAGAGGGGGTGGCGGGTATCTCAGCCATATGAGCCCGGTCTGCTCAGCAGAGAAGGAGCGACCAGGCCGGGCTTAGCTTCATTACATCACATCCAGACATTGTTGCTTTATTAGCAGCGAAAATGCATACACTGTACAGAGTTTTAGTAAACATTTACAGATATCTTACACAATAAATAATGAGAACATTAACAGTTCAACTACAAGGGCTGCTCAAGCTACACAACCACATATGGCTATTACCGGTATTAGCCCACAAACACTGAATTCAGTTATGCGAAAAATTCCCATCAGCCAGGAGCAAATCCTGTTCTGGATAGATAAAAAAACAGGACAGCTTGAAGCAGTTTTCCCCATACGGGTCTGCAGGAAAAACACAGAATACTGACAATTTGCTTGCCAATGGGGATGGCTCCCGGATAGAAGGCTGTGTAACTTGGGGTACAATCTTTGCTGCCGTATATACCAGTATCCCTTCAATGACAGTCATACCTGATGTACTGAAACAGATTCAGAATGAGTACAGGGCGAAGCCTGCCTTTGATATGGGGATACAACTGATGGGCAATTTTCCCAGGTATAGGTCATTAAAGTAACATAAAAGGGGAGGCAGCAGCGGTGGCTAAACGCCAATGCCTGAGGGAATTTCGTCCTGCACATTGCCTAAGATTATCGATAATATAAATATTTCGCTTGATAGAGATAATCTGGCAGCCAAAAGTTCTTAGTAATTCTGAAAAGGATAACTTTAAGCAAGCACCCGATTCTTCTAGGAAGCAATGGCATAATAAAAAAGTAAACAAAACAAAACATGGTCACGGGGAGGGTCTCTTCAACAGGAGCACACCGAGAGAAAATACAATTTGAGAAACCGTGAGAATATTAAAAAGCCTGACAGGTATCAGGATACTGATACGTGTTCTTCTCATTCTTTTCATGAGTCAACCAAAAAATGTTCGAAGAACGACAGATGGTCAGAGCACAAATCAGAAGGACAAATCAAGCCGAAGAGGGAGACACATCGCACTTTGGACTACATCATTAAACAAGAAGATAAACAGAAGACTTCTGAATACTTCTAAACCTTAATTTAAGAAGAAAAAGGTAGCC
The DNA here is from genome assembly GCF_964263255.1 of Lissotriton vulgaris. NCBI lineage: Eukaryota > Metazoa > Chordata > Amphibia > Caudata > Salamandridae > Lissotriton > Lissotriton vulgaris. The sequence goes on along the minus strand of NC_141690.1, from coordinate 317,884,137 downwards.
GGGATTAAAATTAGAAATGGTAAGGCTATGGAGGACCCTGCATCTGAGTGTGGATCGGGCAGTGACAATGCTGGACTGCCTAGCAGAAGTCACAATAGGTCGCCAGAACCTTATGCATTATCTGGGAGTAGCAGCGCTGAGTGAGGATTTTACTGTGGAAACAACTGATACAAGGGTAAGTGTCTGACATTGTTTATACGAAACAACTCTCCAAATAGAGGGGGACATACCCAGGAAGGAAAAAGGTCCCTTTTGCGTGAACCTGACATATTGTTACAATGTTCTTTTTCCTAAAAAAGATTGGCCACCTGATTTCGTAATTGATTGTCCAATGGGGGACGAAGTTATTTTACCTGCTTTCTCCAACCTCGTTCCAGAATCAGTTAAACATTCATATGTGCAGGAGGGGGCGTTAGCATTAGATCCTGCCATTTACAGCAATCATGTTGGGTGGGATGATGAGTCCTGATGAGTGAATTGCACCTCACCTATGAATAATCTCTAATTTCCTGTAATAAAACCTGATAATTCATATTGTCTGGTTTATTTTTTCAGAGTTTTATAGAGCACAAACTTGGCCCGAAGGTATCAGACCACTTTACATGAGCACCAGTTACGTTACTGACAGAGACATTCCTTTTTTGTTAGGCATGTGGAGATTAAGTGATTTGCCAGAAATCACAGGATGTTTAGCGTCCCTGCTGAGACTCAAACTCGGTTCCCCAGTGTTGGGATGACTGCACAAGCAGTAAGGCCACATCCTCTGCCCTTAGATTATAGACATTTAAACACATCTACAAGCAAATTTCCAGTACAAAATGCAGATACTACCGCACTAATGAATAACATTTTGCAGAAAAAATACAAAACAACACTGGACATCTCAAATTCTCTGCACTAGGTTCTTAACGCCAATTTTGTCAATTACCACAAGGGAATAGGAATAGCCCAGACTGCTTTCAGCTAGGGTAACAGAGTTACTTTAAAATTTTGATAGGGAAGCATTGTCGTATGTAGATGTGCTGTCTGACTGACAATGACTTAATGGAATGCGTGTCTAGGGTAAACGACATAATTCTTGTGTTCAACCACCTAAGAAACAAATTTAATTTAAAAAAATCACAAATTGCCTACCTCCTATTTTTAGGGTAAGAATTGTCAAGTGCAGCCAAAAGCCTGGCGGCACAATTTTTAGAAACATGTGCACTGCTCCAACCTCCAATGACTGCAAAAACTACAAGTTTAGGGTTTTTAAAGCATTCTTGCAGTACAACTAAGAATACCCTCTGGCGAATGAAATAGTTAAGCATGGGTGTAAAATCCGTTCCGCTCGCGGAATTTGCGGATTTTCGACAAATTCGCAATTCTCCATGTTTTGCGTGTGCTGCGCCATTTTGGATCTGGCTGCGGGATCCCGCTGGAGTTTGTCGACCGCGATTACGTCATCGCGGCTTGCCACCTTGCACAGCGAGAGTTTGTCAACGCGAGTACGTCATAAAGGCCCGTGATCACGCCTCGCGGGAGTAAACAATTGCGAACACGTAGATGCGGCGGGCAGCAACAATCTCGCACTCGCGAAATTGCTAAATTTGCTATTCTGCACAAGAAATCCACCAGCAAGCAGCATAAACCTTCTGAAAATGATGATTTTTATCAGAATAACTCCTCTGGTTGACCTTTGCCTGCACTTTTTTTTGCATGGAGTCCATTTTTGGGGGGGGGTGGGAGGAAGGAAGTGCCCCACAGTCTTCAACTTCCTCTTCCTGTCCTGCAGGCTCCTCCCAGTGCTTTGTTCATGTCCTGGTCACTTTGATTTGGATCTTGACCTGGAAGGATTACTTTTTGTGGATGCTGCTGGATATTTGGATTTGAGGCCTTTTTAACTTTCTTTGGATCACTTTTGGATTAGAAATTTCACAAGTAAGTTTGTTTGGGCATTACAGTTGCTGCAACTACAATTTTGGAATTTTCGATTTTTGGGCTGTTGTTGGGGCCTTTTGCCCAGGGGTACTCAGTGGTGCATGGACTGAGTCTTTCTGTGGGGTCTCTTTAATGTAAACATCATGGAGGGCATGGATGTCATTGGATGTTGGTGATTTTTGTGTGTTTTTCGATTTTTGGGCTGTTGTTGGGGCCTTTTGCCCAGGGGTACTCAGTGGTGCATGGACTGAGTCTTTCTGTGGCCTCTCCTTAATGTAAACATCATGGAGGGCACGGATGGCATTGGATTGCGGATATTTGTGTGTGTTTTTCGAATTTTGGGCTGTTGTTGGGGCCTTTTGCCCAGGGGTACTCTGTGGTGCATGGGCCTAGTCATTCTGTGGGGTGTCTTGAATTTGAACATGATTGAGGGCATGGATGGCATTGGATTGTGGTGATTTTTGTGTGTTTTTTTCGATTTTTTTGGGTTTTGATGGGGCCTGTCCATGTGGGTGAGGGCCATTTTGAGGACTGGTACAGGCAGGGCCTGGCCATGTGGTGGGGGTCTAGGGGCCATTTTGAAGCCAGGCAGTGTGCTTTGTTGTGCCATAGGCCTGCACCCAGTCTGCCATGCTTTCATCCATTATGCCCAGGGGTACTCAGTGGTGCATGGGCCTAGTCTTTCTGTGGGGTGTCTTGAATTTGAACATGATTGAGGGCATGGATGGCATTGGATTGTTGTGATTATTGTGTGCTTTTTTCGATTTTTTGGGGTGTTGATGGGGCCTGTCCATGTGGGTGGGGTCTAGGGGTCATATTGAAGACAGGCAGTGTGATTTGTTGTGCCATAGGCCTGCACCCAGTCTGCCATGCTTTCATCCATTATGCCCAGGGGTACTCTGTCAGTGGTGCATTTTATTGGTCTTTCCATTTTGGGGGGTGGGTATAATAAAAATGCTTACTTGCAAACTATTAATTGAAGCGCTACATATGCAACATTTATTTAACTGATGTTCCTCTGGCTTTGTTTGCTTTTAGGTGCAGAAAGATGAATCATCAGCCTCATCGTTCTCTCATCAGTGCCAGGAACAAGTCCAGCTGAGGTGTGTGCAGCACAACGTCACGTGTGGCCACAGACAACTCTGCAACTTGTGCAACTGCGGCCTGCTGTTCTGACATCTGAAGAAGATGGCCCCAAAAAAAGTTGCCCGTAGCTCCTCTAGCAAGAAAGTTGCCAGTAAGGAGCAGAAGAAGCAAGTGGCGCCACTTACCAAGGAGACTGGTGTGCCGACCGCCGCATATTTTTGGGAAAAAAAAAGTACGCCTTCAGCAGCAGCGGGGTCTGCTGGGGACCAAGCTGGGAGAAGCACCCCCGCTCCATTGGGCTCAGTGCCACCACCACCACGCCAACTTATGTCCAAGCCCTTGAGTGCTGCAGAGGCAGCTAGTCTAGTTGTTCAATCACCATCGACCAGTGATGTTGGCTCATTGCAAGAAAGTAGCAGCATCCCTCAATCAACACAGGTTGTTGTAACTCATCTGACGAGTATTCAACAACCACAGCCGCAACAACAACCACATGTGCAAGTACAAGCCCAAGTACATGGGGAAGAAGAGGCAGCGCAAGGAGATGCGCAAGCAGAGGTGCATGGAGCTGCACAAGTGCCCACAATAGTTGTTCCTCCCGACGTAGGGGCACATCTGGAAATCGACATTCAAGCCGAGGTATTATTTGAGGAAGCCACTCCTTCTGATTATTCATTGTCTTCCAGATACCTAGCAAGGAAAATATCAAGGATGGTATCTACATCTTCTTCAAGCCCCCTTCCTTCTGATGATATGGATGACAATTGGGAACCACCACGGCCGTCTGAGAGTGAGGCACACCATGATCTGACAAAGGTAGCTAAGCGTGAAAGAAAGGTCCCCGAAAGTCTTGTACTTATGGAGTGTGATCATGACGCTGAACAAGAAGTGGCGTATACTCCTGCTGATGAAGACTCTCACGACGACGACACAGTCATCATAGACGTCACTGCAGCCCCAGTGGGCATGCTGCAAACAGACATTTTTACCCTAGCCCGAAATGCTGCTGAGCGTGATGTTGTCGACGTGGCAATGGGACCACCACCAATGCAGTTAACTAGTACACCACCACCTACCGCTTCCATATTTTCTCGCCAGAAGGGCCCTCCTCCACCTTGACCTCCATTTCCTCAATTAGTGGTGCTGCAAGTGCACAATGTACTAAAGTTTGGCAACACACATACTCCAATTCATCTGGCATTAGCATTCCCAGTATCGCCTCCTCCGCCCCCTACAGACATTTGAAGTCCGCAGTTTGGGACTTCTTTAGTGTTAGCCCAACAAGGGAAAACATAGCCATTCGTACCGTTTGTAAGCTTCAAGTTAGTAGTGGTAAGCTTGGTACCAACTATGGTACCGGAGGCCAAAGAGGTCATCTTGAGAGACAGCACACTGTCAAATGGCATGCGCACCTAAAGGAGATCAAGGAAGACCGAATTGCAAGTCAACAAACTATATCTGTTGATGTTTCATCTGATGATGACGAGGAGGAAGGAGCGTCAAACATTTCTTCACTTACACCCAGTACCCCTGTCAGCAGCACACCCCCTGCAAGATATATGAGCCACACTAAGAGTGTGGGAGAGAGTGAGACACCAATGCAAAAAAGTTCATCATCACCGAGCGTAACTGGGTCAAAGAAGTCGTCATCATCCCGTAAAATGGTCCAGCCCACCATTAGAAGCATGTTGTTTTCAGATGAATGTAACCACCCAATGACGCGTCTGTATAACACTAAGCTGGCTAAAATGCTAGCTCTGGACCTTCTCCCTTTTTCTTTTGTGGATATGGTTGCTTTTCTTGAATTAGTGGCACCGCTCTGCCCTAAATGGAAGGTTCCTAGCCGGTGCTATTTTGCCAGAGTTGCGGTCCCAGCACTACATGAAGATGTACTGGAGGTGATTGGGGCAGCTTTGCAGAAGAGTGCTGTTCACACTATACATCTGACACCAGACATGTGGACCAGTTGCCATGCCGTTGATTACATGTGCGTCACTGCACACTGGGTCTCTTTTTCAGGGGTTAAAGCAAAGCTAAACGCAGGTGTTGACCCGAACAACGTCTTTAAAGCTGCTCGGAAACATGCAACACTAGCCATGTTTGGCTTGGAGAAAATGCATACAGGAGAAAACATTTTACAGGAGTTTAACACAAAGGTCTTTGAATGGCTGTCCCCAAGAAAACGCATGATTGGTTATGTTTCCACGGATAATGGCGCCAATGTAGTTAAGGCCATGGATAAGGGTAACTATTTCAGAGTGCCGTGTTTTTGACGCACTGTATAAACCTGGTTGTTAAAAAATTCTTGAGTGAAGAAAGTCCAGTGTGTGAGTTACTGAACACCTGCCGAAGAATGTGCACATATTTCATCCATTCTTTTAAGGCCCGGAAGCAGCTGAGGTGCCTGCAACATGAACTTAAACTGCCAGTGAAAGCACTCATCCAGGAGGTGGTAACACATTGGAACTCAACCTTCTACATGCTTGAGCGTCTGTTTGAGCAGTGTGCCGTAGTCAATCAGTATTTCTTTACACAGGGTGCAGCTATGAAGGACCTGAGGATACAGGTGGAGCAATGGAAGCTAGTTAAAAGCCTGACAGACATGCTTCGTCCTTTTGTGGTCTTCACACGTGCAGTCAGCAGGGAGGACTGTAATTTGGGAAAAGCTATCCCATTGTTGCGCATGCTAGAGCACCAACTGAAGGCGGTGTCTTCTACATTTCAATATTATGAAGAAAAGGAACAAGCATTTGAGTTGGCGGAGAAGTTATTACAGCGCCTACTTTGCGATGAACGTCTTCAAAAGATCCACACAGAACAGCATTACATTTGTCCTACTATTCTGGATCCACGGTACAAAAAGGCACTGGCAGGCAGAGTATTCTTTCCTTTTGATGACGCAGAAGTAACAAAGTACAAACATTAGCTAGCTGTGGCAGCCAGGAGGTTTGAAAAAGAACGGCAGGAAATTGAAGGAAAAGGCAGTACATCAGCATCAGCAGGCCATCCGGAGTCAAAAGAATCCACTTCTGCATCTGTGGCTGTGGCAGAAGTGAGTGATTTTCCCTCTCGGCCGTTAAAGACACCAGCAACCGGATCATCTGCACCAGACACAACAGTGACATTGTGTGAAGAAGAGGATTGGCTAACTCAGCTTGGGTTTGCTTCTCAAAAGGTCCCAGCAAAAAGTAAACAAAGTGGAGGAAACCTGGAGAACCTTGAGTCGATGGTGCAGGACTATCTGAATGACTCAACAGAGGTCTATGTTCATGATGATCCATTGGCGTATTGGCATGGGAAAAGAGAATTGTGGCCAGAGATCACCAACCTGGCTATAAATTACTTGTCTTGCCAGTCGCAAGCGTGTCTTCTGAACGTGTTTTCAGTGCTGCTGGTGGCATTGTAACTTGCAAAAGGACCTGCCTCTCGCCCACAAATGTGGAGAGGTTAACAATGACCAAGATGAATCAGCACCTCATACTACCAGATTACAAAATACGAGAATACACGAAGGAAGAAGACAAGGAGGACACCAACTTAGATGAGGGAAGTTCTTCTCTGTTAGGTGACCTACTCCCGCCTGAATTCGCAGAGTATGAGGATGAGCTCTTCTTCCCTGACACTGAGCCCTAAAAATGAGTCAATGAATCACTAACTTTCTTTTTCGTCCTTATTCACTTTTATTCCTATGTGTCTGTCTTTCTTTGTTTTGCAAAATCTATATAAAAAACTTTAATCAACTAATCACAAAAACAAGCCCATCAGCAGAACTGTCTTCACTTATTTGCTTATTGATTTGAAGGTGCCGCAGTCTGCATTACTCAGGTACACAAGTTCACAAGAACATGCTCCTCTATCCTCCTCCTCCAGACTCCTATTTCCCTCAAAGCAGATGGCTTGACTACACCCAATGAAGAAAGACTCTGCACTTGTGGGGGTGTACTACTTTTTGCTGGTGAGTTGAAGGGTCTGGGACATTGCTGTGAAGGTCTAATATCGGATAAAAGTGGTTTGGAGAAAATCGGAACAGAAAAAGATTTTGCGCTTTTGATCACTTGCCTGTCTTTGGGGTGCTGTTTGTCGGGCTTTTAGGTTATTGTGGGTGGGTTTTGGGGTCTGGGAGCACTGCTGGCACAGTCTAATGTTGATTGCATTTGTTTTTCATGGTGGAAAAGGGCAGTTAGGGCCTAGCTGCACAGCGTATTTGGACTGAATTCCAGGTAGTAGGCCTATTTGTGCTTTTTGCCAGTTTGAGGTTGTTCTGCTTTTTTGCGGGTGGCTGCAGGGGTTTAGGGTCATTGCTGGGAATGTCTAATACCGGATCAAAGTGGTTTGGACAAAATCGGAGGTGACATTTTTTTGCGTTTTTGCTGACTTGCTTGTTTTTGAGGTGCTGTTTGGGGGGGTTCCAGGTGTTTGTGGGTGAGGTTTGGGGTCTGGGAGCACTGCTGGGTATGGATACTTTTGATTGCAAGAGGTTTGAAGCAAATCCATGGTGGAAAAGGGGAGTTAGGGCCTAGCTGCAGAGCACACGCGGAGTGATTTTGGAAATTTGCTTAAAAATTTCAAAGTCCCCATTTTTGCAGTTTTGCTTTTTGGCTGTTTGGGGGTCTTCTACTTGTTTCCGCCTGGGTTGACCGGTCTGGGGCCATTGCTGGGAAGGTCTAATACCGGATAAAAGTGGTTTGGAGAAAATCGGAGCAGAAAAAGATTTTGTGCTTTTGATCACTTGCCTGTCTTTGGGGTGCTGTTTGGCGGGCTTTTAGGTTGTTTGGGGTGGGTTTTGGGTCTGGGAGCACTGCTGGCACAGTCTAATGTAGATTGCATTTGTTTTTCAGGAAATCCATGGTGGAAAAGGGGAGTTAGGGCATAGCTGCACAGCGTATTTGGACTGAATTCCAGGTAGTAGGCCCATTTTTGCTTTTTGCCAGTTTGGGGGTGTTCTGCTTTTTTGCGGGTGGCTGCAGGGGTCTGGGGCCATTGCTGGGAATGTCTAATACCGGATCAAAGTGGTTTGGACAAAATAGGAGGTGATTTCTTTTTGCATTTTTGCTGACTTGCTTGTCTTTGACGTGCTGTTTGGGGGGGTTCCGGGAGTTTGTGGGTGGGGTTTGGGGTCTGGGAGCACTGCTGGCACAGTCTAATGTTGATTGCATTTGTTTTTCAGGAAATCCATGGTGGAAAAGGTGAGTTAGGGCCTTGCTGCAGAGCGCCTTTGGACAGAATTGAAAGAAGGCCGAAAATATTTTAAGTATGAGATTTTCCATTTTTGCTTTTTGCCTGTATGGGGGTGTTCTGCTTTTTTTGTGGGTGGGTTGGCAGGTCTTGGGGCATTGCTGGGAAGGTCTAATACCGGATAAAAGGGGTTTGGAGAAAATCCATGCTGAAAAGTGTTTTGGCACATTAACTTAGGGCTCGTTAGGGTTAGCACTAGCAGCAGGATTGCATGTGTTTCGGGGTGTTCTAGATTTTTGCATCTGAGTTCTGGGGTCTTAGAGTACTCGTGGGAATGTGTAATTTTGGTTGCAAGTGGTTTGAAGAAAATCCATGGTGGGAAAGGGGGGATTTGGCCTAGTTAAAGAGAGCGTTTGCCACTATTCTTAACTTAGGGCTCGTTAGGGTTAGCAGTATTGTATTGCATGTGTTTGGGCGGGGGCTGTTTGTGGGGGGGTTTGCGAGTCTTGGAGCGATGCTGGGTATGGATACTTTTGCTTGCTTGCAAATGGTTTGAATACAATCCATGGTGCGTAAGGGGGATTTGGGCCTACTTTACTTTCAAAGTACGTTTTGTCACCATTTTCTACTAGGCCTCGTTTTTGGAGATCTGATTGGGGGTCTTCTACATTTTTGCGACTGGGTTTAGTAAGAGTCTGGGAGCACTGCTGGGAAAGTCTAATTTTGTTCTAAAACACAGTTTACAGTACACCTAGCTTGATGGGAGAGATCCGCTAAATTAATTCGCCCATACTTATTTATCCTTCAAAAGGAGACTCAGACAGAGTACGCACTTTCAAAAATATTCTACTGTCTATTAGGAAACTCAAAGTGTGACTTTTTGCACTACACAGCGTACATACCTTATATTTATTTGTCACTGGTGTTCTAATATCACTTCCTGTTTTTCCATCAATAATTATAGGCGGGGATTCAGCCTGTGCAATGGGAAAAAAAGGATGAAGTCAGGCTTCACATTAGCGATCCGCAATTCAGCATCCGCCAGGCAGGCAGTGGACAGGGTGTCTTCTGGTCACCAACATTGATGGACATAGCGTCAGATGGAATGGAGGAGTCCCGCTAATAAGAGGAATGGTTGGATGCATGCAACTTACCAAATTCAACAGGACAACTACAACATACAGATACAGTATCCGTTCTTTTCCAATTATCTTTTAAGTAATATTATTGCTGTGAACTTCTATGAGTGTGACTCTGCATTTCTTTGATCTCTGCTTCTAAATTCATCCCTACAGCCATTCTATAGGTTTTACTTCTGCTATTTTTAAACCTAATTTAATGTAAGAAGTGTTTCTCTGAGTGCAGAGATAGGCAAGTGAAAACGCATAATTATTATTGCAGCCCTGTACTGTACTGTCGCATTCTTTCATTCACGGTTGTCGAAAGTACTACTTACTTTTCAGTAACCATGCATGCAGTAGTGCATGCACTTCCTTTATGTCACTTAAAAGATTTATGGTTAGCTTTGTACCCAAAGATTTGTTTATCTTAAGTTATTGTTTTTCCATGCTGTGCTTTTTTTTTCTTCTCTCAACAAAACCTTCCCCAAAACCCCCATTCCCATCCATTTTCCAAACCCTAACCCTCTTCCCCCGGGCTGTGTGGTTTTGATTGATGTGTGACTAAATGACAGCAATAATTCCACACACTTGCTGGGGAGGATAATGTCATAGCAACAGGCTGGTGAAGGAATCCGAGGATATATTCTTACTCCGCTTGACACTGAGTCACTATTGGCAAATGAAAGCAGATTTTCATGTGCGCCATCAACTTGATTGGTAATCAAAAACATCCTCCTCCTAGACGTGGCAAATTATTACGCTGCTGTGTCCTTCACCTTCAGTACTATTTCTTGTAGTAGTAGCCAATGTCAAAGAAATTCAACGCAAGTACTAGTTATACTTTCAATACTTTACCATTTGTTAGGATACATTGTGGCACTGTTCTAGTGTACTGTCACCTGCTATATTCTCTATCGTACCGTTCTAATGCTACGGTAAGGACAAACAAGGCTTCATTTTCTTTTTTTTCAGATGCTGCAACTGCCACTGTGTAACACCACAAGTACCACCGCAATGATGACATTTCACCCGCCCAGGATTGCCAACCTTAATCACCATTTCCCATGCAGCCAGCCCTGTGCCTAGCCCTTTTTCCAAACACAAATTACAGGTAAGATAAGTGTTTTGGTGGAGGTAGTGTAATGGAGTATTAGGAGAGACGAGAGACTGACAGTCCTAGGACTATTGAATTCACTTACTCTGTGACAAGCACTTAGTTTTGAAAACATTTGGGCAATTACTAGTTGTTGGACCTGGGGTCTCCAGATCACATAGGATAGCTTGGCCCAGTATAAGACAGTCAATCCTAGAGGCGAAAGTGTTAAGTTTGCGTCACACCCTTACAGTAACCTAACATCCATCCATTCAAAAATGACGCTACACCATTTCTTTTTAGAAAAATATGAGCTGTTTATAAAAATAACATTATTTTCTCTTATTGTTCCTGTCTGTCAACTTGGTCATTGCTCCAATCAAATACTTTTCCATTAGCACTTTTACATAAGTTAATTCCCCAGCAATCATTTCACAGAATATCATTACTTGACTCTCTGGGGACACCCCAGCCTCCTAACTGGTCTGGTACATTGGTAAACAGAGCTTAACGCTTTTCAAGGCACAGGTAAGTAACCACAAGGCTTCAAAGGAAAAAGAATTACATATTACATTCAGCTTAATCAGATTATTTCAGAGGTTTGCCAGAAGACATGCCGTAGTTTCCTTCCCCGACCACCCCTGAAAGGAAAAGGTTAAACAACAATCTCCGTCTTTTTCAGCATGAAGAGAGTTCAGTCACTCTCCTTTACTTTACTTATTTCCCCTCCTCACTAGTTCTGGTGACTTCTTAGTCTCAGACTTCCCAGTCTCTTCAGACTGGTACAACCAATTTTATTCGCTGGGGTAAAGAAAGATCTCCCTCCTAGCGACCCGGTTCCCATACGTTTCGCAAAAAATATCGCGCAGACCATAGTTCCTCAACTGACAGCCCTGATCAATATCTCACTGGAACAAGGAGAGGTTCCTTCTAATTGGAAGGAAGCTGTCGTCAAAGCGCTTCTTAAGAAACCGTCGCTTGACCCCACAGACCTCCCCAACTATAGACCTATCTCCCTTCTCCCCTGGATAGGTAAAGTCGCCGAAAAACTAGCAAACAAAAAGCTGTCACACTACCTCGAGTCAAACCATCTTCTCAACGACTCACAGACAGGCTTTAGACCAGGTCAGGGCACAGACACTGCTCTCCTCGTGGCAGTAGAAAGAACCAGGGAAATCATCGACACAGGAGGATCAGTGGCAGTGGTCCTCCTAGACCTTAGTGCGGCCTTTGATACGGTCAGTCACCAGGTTCTAACCCACCGTCTCGGAACTGTTGGGGTTAAGGGCAGAGCTCTGAAGTGGCTTTCGTCCTTTCTCTCCTGACGCTCCTACCAAGTATGGGAAGGCGAAAGCCGCTCCTCCTCCATCCCCCTCCATTGTGGCGTGCCTCAGGGCTCCTCCCTGAGCCCTATGTTGTTTAACGTTTACATGGCCCCACTGGAGGAACTTGTCTCACCCTTCGGAGTCACTATCGTCAGCTACGCCGACGATACACAACTCGTGGTAACACTCTCCCACCCTAAGCTCGAGCCCTCCAACCTCCACGACTGCCTCTCCAGCGTATACCAGTGGATGAGCGACTCTGCTTTGAAGCTAAATGGCTCCAAGACAGAGATCCTGCTCCTAGGACAAAAAACCACGAACATCCCTTCTAACATCTGGCCCGCCTGCATGGGTGAACCCCCCACTCCCAAGAAGGAGGTCAAGAGTCTCGGAGTGTGGCTGGAGACTGACCTTACCTTCCGGACCCAGGCCAGAAAGACGGCCGGCACCTGCTACGGTTTACTTAAATCTTGCAGGAAAGTAATCCCACTTCTACCTTTCCAGTCGCGCCTCATGCTGATCCAGGGCCTAATTCTATCTAGGCTGGACTACAGCAATGCCATCTACCTGGGCGCTCCGGAATCCACTCTTCAAACTCTGCAAAAAGCGCAAAACGCCGCCGCTCGACTCCTAACAAACACCCCGGCCAGATCATCTGCCAAGCCCGCTCTTAGGAAGCTGCACTGGCTTCCGATTAGGGAAAGGGTCACTTTCAAGGCCCTCTGTCTTGCCCACAAGGTTCTCCATAACACCGGCCCTCCCATACTAAACAACTGGATCACCACCTACAGACCCACTAGAGCGCTCCGATCGGAGCACGGAAACCTTATCACGATCCCCAAGGTGAAAAAGGCCCGCATAGGTGGCCGTCGCTTCTCGGTAAACACTGGAATCAAGTGGAACGCACTCCCTCTGAACCTCAGAACAGAATCCAACCTCCTCCGGTTCAGAAAAACCCTTAAAACTCTTCTCTTCCCCTAAATTGGCACTTTTCCGGTCCTCTCCCCCTTATGAGTAACAAGGTTTTAGCGCTGGGATACCCTCTGGGTGACTACGCGCTCTATAAAACTTTAAAATAAAATAAAATAAAATAACAACCCCTAGCCCCACAACAGCCCCCAGTTTCCACCTTACTTGAGGCCAGCCGAGCACCGCTCTGTTGCCGCGAACCAGCACTCGCCAACAGTCGTCTTCGCCTAGCAGCGCCTCCCTCGTGGGCCAGGCCAAGCGGAACCCAAGCCGGCACCGAGGGGAAGGCCTCACTGAGCTTACAGCGATGCGGGTTCCTCCAGACGGCTCCTCTGACCTTCTGACTTCCGCGCCACTGGGCAGGCGCGAGAGACCAGTGGCTCAGCTTGTTGCCGCCCCTCTTCTTCCCTCAGATGATCGGAAACTCCTCTTCGGGTCTGAGCACCAGCTGACGCTTCTCCGTCGACGCTCCGCCCTTCTTCCTTCAAGCAGGCGGACCTTCACAATAGGCCTGCGCGGAATCGCGCCACCTCCCCCGACGCTTCTCTCCTCACCCGGATCTCTCGCAGCAGACCTGCGCAGTATCGCGCCGTCCCCGCAGACACTTCTCACCCTGCCAGGGTCTTTCCGGGCTGGGAAAGGCACTCCGCTCCCCTTCCTCTGACTGAAGGAGCACCACAGCAAGCCTGTGCCATATCGCGCCACCTCCTCAGACACTTCACTCTCTTCCGGGTTCACCCAGCGCCAAGAGGGACACCTCCAGATGCGCTTCCAAGTGCCGGTAACGGAGAAATTGTAGAGGGCCAGTCACAGACGGCAGGTATTGTCTTGGAGAGGAGAAGGGGGAAAGAAATCCAATGTCGCCTCTCTCGTGAAATCTCTTTAAGAGCTTTGGAGATCAATGTCCATAGACCAATAACAGGGCTCGGTCAAAGGCTAAGGGGGGAACGTCCTCAAGCAGTGACTGTCCACTTGTAACATGAACTAACCACTTTTAGCGCGCCCACCTCCCCAAGCCACTGCCTCACTCCTCAACTCTCTGGTCATCACAAAATGGCTGACCTCCCTCTGGCCTTTATATAGGCAGGCCCCCGGCTTCTGGAACCAGCTAGAAGGTTCTAGAGCACCCCTATTCTATCCTATGGGCCCCTTGTCTGGTGTAGTAGTTATGGCAGTTGCTGACCACCATTTTGTGTGTCTAGGCTTTCCCTCAGAAAAGGAGGGATTTCTGGGTCTGTGAGGAACCATGGGGTCAAGGAGCACCTAACCCCAAAGTCAACACTTGAAAAATTCAGTGGACATAAAAAAAAGTAAAAAGATTGAGGGGCAAAAAGGGGACAAAATAAATAAATAATTAGGAGGGATCATCAAAAGGCTGACAGGTCTAACACTAGTACTTACACAACTTGAATCAAGATGCCACTTAAGTTTCAGGAAAACAAACTTACTGTTAAACCCCCACCCACCAGCCTCAAAAGCAGTAAAAAACATGTATGCAAAGATAAAGTTTAAAGTATATTTATATATCCCTAAAATAAATAATCTCCCGCAAGACCCAACCCACCCCCCCCTTCCTAACCCCAACGAATGTCCGTGAAAACAAAGTCCAAAAAAGTAGAAAACCCAACTCCCAATTCCTACCCCCAGAAGTCTTTAAAAAAGGGGCAAGGGACAGTCTACTCCTACTGCTGGCTGCTGTTGACTTTTCGGGCCAGGTCGGCATGCTCCTTGCGGAGGGTCTCGAGCAGGGTTTTGGTGTTGTGGAGCTCCTGCTCGAGGTAGGACACCCTAAGTGAAAGGCGGTGCACGCGTGCCTTGCACCTGCTGTGGGGGCCAGCTGATTTCTTTGCTGCTCGGCGGTGGCGGGTGGCTGCGGTACCCCGGCTCCGTACCGCTGGAGACCTGCTGCGCTGACTGGCTGACCCAAGGAGCGCGGAGGAGGATGCAGGTGTCGCCGTGGATGTTGTCAACGTACTCTGCGTGTCCTCCTCCTCCTGGGCCACCAGGCGCCGATATTCGGCGACAGTGGCCTCCAGCCTCCGTTGCCGGGCCCTTTTAGCCAGCTCCTTCCGTGTTGGTTTGGAAGGAGCATCTATATGAAGAAAGAAAGACATAGTCTGTAACCACTGCTCTTTAAGATTAACACAACATGATTCAGCAGAAAGTTGTGTCACAGTATAACTAGCAACTTGCAAGTGCAATACATAACTATTGTGGCTAGTGTCTATCTAACCTCCCACTTCTTCATCCTTGCTCTAACATTAGTGGGAGTTTAAGGAATCAATTCTACGAGCACTATGGACTCACTCCATTAGAGTCAACTATGACAGTACACCAGTCTTATTCTTCTTCTTCTCTCTTGTTTAGCAAAATTGGTACGTTAACTTCTGCAAGCCAGCATAATGCCAGCGCAGTCAACTTGCACCCGAGAAAAACAGACGCTCGCCATGATGGGTGAGACAGACTTGCCTTACTGTACCAGTCCAGTACATGCAGGTGGTGATGCTCTTACTTTTCTATTACGGGTGGCATTGAGAATACTCTGTTACAAGGGCTACTGCTTAATTAGTTTAACTTTCACCCTACAGTGCCAATGAATACTAGAAAAGGAAAATTAAGAAGATAAATAATCTGATTATCTATCACTGCACATGGTATGTATTTGCTTACATATGGGATGACTTTAGGTGCTTTGCTTTTTATTGAGTGAACAGTGATACATCCACACATGAATGACCGAGTTCTACTAAACAAATTACCAGAGGTAGTGAGTGGCCATCGTAATAGCCGGATATATGCTGTGCTTGCAATACAAACTACTGCTACTATTCATGGTAGTATTCGGACAAAATTAACACTTCTTTTCCATGCCTTTCCTACACTGTGACGGACGTGCGGGTGCAGTGTTACATGCTCTTCAAAGTAACACTTAGTTCATCCAGTGACCGTCTACTCTCTCTAGATACACATATGCTATCTAAGAGTCAGATAGTACCATGATCCAGGCATCCATCCATTCAAACTATATGTCAATCATTCTTCTTCATGTCTCTCATCTGGACAAACCTTACGTTTTCTCACGGGAAAACAACGTTTTCATTTAATTTGGGAAACCACAAGCCATACATCCGTGCTTGACTTGCATTTGAATTTCAACCAAAGCATATATTGCGCACACATACAGTTTCTGTTTCACCCACCCAGACTGTTCTCCTTCCACCCATCCTTGCTTCATCCTTCACCCAGCCATGCATCATATTCCTTCCCAGCCACCTCGGGCACCAATCAAATACGTATCATTCTTCTTTGTCAGTCATCATTACTTCTAACTTGCTTGTCCTTCCACACTTACTTACACCCTTCTTTCGCTTTTCGTTCATCCCATCCATCAAGCTCATCTCAGATCTGATATGGATTCTCGAAAAAAAGTTCACCCCTGAGTTGAAGTAAATTTAGAGGAGGCTACTACCTGGTTGATAAAAACTTTGTTCTAAATTTGAAAGTCTGCTTAACAGTATAGTAACTTAACTGTAGAACCTATGTACTACACCCGTACAGAGAGCACACTATGCAGTCTGCAATCTCAATAAGTAAGGAATATAAGAGCTTACCACTGCCCACCACTACCGTGGCAACCCGAACAGCAGTTTCGTCCGGCACTTGCACCGCCCAGCACCAGATGTTCCACCTACAAAGTACATTTAAGAATGTTAGCTGTCATTTACATACACCACTCACTAATATTTTGTCTAGGAATGAAGAAATGTGAATACAGAAACCAATCTAATAATTTGTGACTGTGTACTCTAAAGTGAAAATGTCCCTTTTTCCAGGGAAGGGTGTTGTCTTGCTGCACTTTTTGGCACAACTGAGGAATGCTTGCTTTCTAACACGCACCATTTTTCTCAAAACAGACAGAAGCTTCACTTCTAAGAACAAATCATCATCACTAGGACGGAGTGACCAACAATTCAGCACCAAAAAGTAAAATTAAAGTTCAAAGCAGGTGAGGGATTGGCTCGCCCACAATAAATGTGTGAAATAAATCACTAAGCACTTTTCCTTTTTTAATCAACCGTTTATGTTTTATGACAAGCTTGATTTTAATAAATATTTTTACTTTTAATAAAGCTTTAAAACTTAAATAGACTCTTTGGTTTTTGGTCAAGAGTGAATGAGCAAACGGTTTTGCAATTTGCAAGCATGAGTCCGTGCCTCTGACACTTCTGGACTCTGACTCCGTACTCTTGTCCCGCGTTGGATAATCATCATTGGGGATCAATCATCGATGAATTCGGGAGCTAAATGACTCACTATCTAGTCAGTAAGGAGATTGGGGGTTCTTCAAAGTCTGATATCACTGAGGTCTGTGGAAAGTCTACCTGCGCCTATTATAATTGATAAACAATGCACTATTTAGTGTCCATAGTTCTGTTTGTGCAGATTTGTTCCTGCAACAGTAGTAGTATGGATTGTCCTCCTATCCAAACCAAAAGTAAACTAGTATCTTGTTCTTTCTTGGTGGTCATTCACCTTTTTATTGTTGGTAATTGTCAAAGCATAAACATTTAGAAGACTTGAAAAGACATTATGAACAATCCCAGAGGACTACACTCAGTGCATAGAGCTATTGCTGACTAGAATGGGAGTTTCGTTTAACACCTTTTGCCAAATGTGCAATCTTAGTTAGCTACACAGACAGACTAATAAGAATAATCTAATAATACCACAGGGATTCATAGTAGAGGCAGGATAAGAATTTAGATACAGTCTACAAGAAGATCAAAGACGATTTAGAAAAAATCGAATGAGGAACGCCAGGAAAAAATAGGTACTCTATATTAAAATTAAAACTTACCGGGGCCAGCAAAGGAGCCCTTGCCTGACCTATCCTGGCCTTGAACAGAAGCAGCAGCCGATAACCCCTCCTCCTCTGTCCTCTTGCCCCTGGGGGGAGCTGATGTACAACATGAAAGAAAGAAAGAACCGAAAACATGGATGATTGTTGTCAACCAAATCAACATTTCAAAAGAACAATAGCAAAATATTTTGGCGAAATAGCAAATAGACAACTATTCCACGGGATATATTGACCTATCTCATGTGGTCTACTACGATATTAGTATTGCTTGATTGGCGGACCGTCGACTTTGAAAGTTATGTAACTCACTAAACAAACTACTAAAAAGGTTTGCCTAGGACTGGCAGGCAGCAGTCCGCAGCACGCGTAGTGACAGACAAACTCCATCGTGATTGCAGATCAGCGACAACACTAAAAAGTTTCCTACTACATTAACAAGTCATTAAAATACTCAAACTATCAATCCACCACCACTATTTCTTCTTATTGCCTGGTGTACAAAGGAAGGACTGGACTTGAGTCTGTAGGAGCAAATTTACAAGCCCCTTGCGGCTCTTTTGCTCCATTGGTGCGTGACTTTTGTGACGCAGCAGCAGAACAAAAGAGGCGCCATGGTGTGGCGTAGATTAACAACGTGACGCATATGGGAGATGCATCACGTTGTAAAGCCCTGCGCCATCAGGGGGCGTTCCGGCGCAAGGGAGGGCGTTCCTGCGCAGGAACGCATCCTAAAAGTGTCTGAGGGAAATCTACAAGATTTCAATCAGTCACTTTTAGGACAATGATGCGTGACTCAAACCATGCGCCTGCTTGAAGCAGATGTACGGCTTGACGCAGCATTGGGGAGATAGGGCACTCCAGAGCATTGCTGGAGCTGCGCCATCGTTGCGATGCAACTCCAACAATGTTCCGCCTTTACGACATTTTGGGCCCATGGTGCGCCGCATTGTAAATACGGCGCACCATGGGTGGTGGTGGCATGGCGCACAATTACTGGTCATCCCTGCTACTTTGCAGGGAAGCGCTGGTAATTGAAAATCTGACCCTTAGTGTCTAGCATTACGCAGTTCTTTAAACTAAACTCATACATAATTTCTCAGTCCAATAAAATGAACACAAAATCGAAAACAAATAGGCATAGTAGCAACGCTACTGAGAAGGAGAGCAGTGCACCTGAAATGCACAGAAGATTTTGAAATATAATTTACCTACAATGTAATCGGCAGCATTATTGCTCTTGGTAAAAAACAAAAATTTGCAATATAATAACACACAGAGCAGGAGAAAACAGAGTAGTGATGAAATAGCTACTACTACTCACCAAGCCCAGGGATCTCGAGGCCGAGCAGGTCGACCAAGTCGCTTTCCCGGTCCAGGAGATCCGTCCAACGGTGGGTGGCCTTGTTGTAGGGGCGCCGGACCTGAGAGTGTTGATACATGGCCCGGCACACCTTCTTTCACCGCTTCCGGCGCTCCCGGATCCCGTAGCCGCTAACGGTCTTGCCGCCTGCCATGATGGTCCCGGGGAGGCGGCGCTGGACATAAAACACTAGTGCGGCCACCTCCTCTGGGCTAAAGATCTCCCGGGCTGTGACTTGCTCCCCCCTTAAACGCCTGCACGGGAGCCAGGCACGGGGTGCGGGACCCTTCCCCTTCTCAGGCTGCTTCCTCCCGGCTCCCTTTACCATGGTCTGGGCAGAAAGGAAGGTAAATAAGAAATAAGAAATAGAATAGGGAAGAAGAAAAGAAAAGAGTTTAAAAAAGTAGTTTAAAATTAACCAAAAGTAGCAGAAAACACAAAAATATAGAGCTAGAAAAATAGAGGGATAGATAATAAGTAAATTAGATTAAAAAAACTTCAAACAAGCAAAGGATGGCAGAGATTGACAGAGTATACAGAAAGCATACCGAGAACCATAGCAATGAATGAAAAACAAGATGGCTGCGCCCGTTCACGACCGCATGGGTAAGTTCGCGCGAGATTTACCTCAAGATCACACGTGAACTTGTACTAGCGAGCCGCACACTTTGCGAGATTACACCTAGCGCCCGGAAACGGAAATACGTCATGCAAACAAGATGGCCGGGCCCATGTACGACCACGAGGGTAACTTTGCGCCATTGCGCTACAAGCGGCCCGCTAAAATGCACAAAACCACGTGAACTAACACGCCGCAAAAAAACAAATCGCATATTCGCACGAATTTGCGGCTTCCGAATTCGATCTCGCGCAAATTCGCGCCCCGCGAATCTTGCGAAATTGCAGAAAAACGATTTTTGCAAAACTGAAAGCACTCAGCAGGTGCAAAAGTCAAGCTCATCATTAGTAACCATTCCCTGTAGTGCTTCTTAAGGGCCCCCTCCAGAGTATAGTTGCCTACTTCCAACTATTCTATGACCCTGCTCTGACCCTCAAGCAGGCTCAGAGAATAGCTACAAGAATGCCACAAAGGTCCTGTTAAAAAAATACACTGCAACAGAAAGCAATTACAGATAAGGAAGCAGGTGCCAGACTGGAAGTTCAAATTTATTGACACATTAATCAACCCCTAATTCATTCATGTCAGTTGAGGCAAGGCAGGTGTGCTTTTCCCCCCATAATCTACAGTGATTGAACCAGAAGGTGGCAGTGATGTACCAGAGGGTGGCATGGGTGAGACAGTGGGTGCCAGTGGTGAAAACGAGGGTGCTGTGATGAACCAGACGTAGAAACAACTTGGTCGCGACCTTTGCGACCAGATATGTAAGTTCGCGTTTGCGAACTGGTAAAAAACCCTCGCGAACTGGCAGAAACCCTTGCGAACACAAAAAAAAGAAAAAATCCACAAATTCGCGAAAGTTCGCTGATTTTGTGGATTGTGAATTTGTGAATACCCGAATTTGCGAATCGCGAATTCGCAAAATTCGCCCATGCTTAGAAATAGTGCCTCTAAATCACACACAGCCGGCATGGGTCACGGGGGTGGGGGACGGGCATGTGTTCACAAAGGAAGAGGCAGTCACGAGGTGAGTGGGGTTTAAATAATACAAAAAATAAAACTTAACTTGACCGAATCACGCGTCTTCACAGCTCGGTCGGCTCCTGCTTTGCTGCATCCACAAGAACAGGAAGCAGGCAGCCTCCCTCCCCTTCCCTATGCCAATCACAATGCTGCAACTGCAGCATTGTGATTGGTTGGGACGCCGACCACACAAGCTTCTATTGGTAGGGTATTTTCTTTATGTAAGCTGCATGCAGCCAACATGGAGAAAAGGGAGAGTGCACATGACTGGTTTGGTCAGCCCCAGAGAGCTGCTCACACAGTCAGGGCATGCAACATTGGGCAAGCCACTCTTCCCCTGCCCTTGAGCAGACTCACCCACCCCCAACCAAACCTGTCTGCTTTCTCACAGAGCGAAAAGCAGAAACATAGAATGGTATTTATAATACCATTTTATGTTTCTGTTTTTCGCCCTGTGAGAGAGCAGTGGGTTTATGCTCCTCCGCCCACATTGAGGAGCCGCCCGCTGTAAATTGATATTAATGTATCATTTACACTGATGGATCTGCCCAGCTGGCCGTAGGAATGAAACAACAATATTCCACGGCATGCACAATAGTAAAAGGGCGCATACATGACAGAAAGTTTCATCCTGGGAAACCACACACTAAATCCTTAGGGGATTGTATGGCGTTGCTGGCAGAACTAAATCCCCTGATACTGGTACTACAAACTATGGGTTGTGAATTCCTCACACTAATTGTGTGTGATTCATTTTACTGTGTCAGGTCCTATAAAAAATACTTACATTATTTGGGCCAGGATGGATTTAGGAATTCCAAAGGTTGCACTGTAAAGAACAAGATGCTTGGAAATAAGTGGCAAAGCTGAAAGAAGGCCTGCCACAGGCTCATGTTATTCATACATTGTGTCATCAATGTGTTGGCGTTCACATTGAAGGGAATTCGAAGGCGGATGAATTCAGCAAGGCAAGAGTATACACTGCTGCCATTGCTGCAATACCTCACTCCAGTATGATGATAGATGGAACAACTATGATAGCTGTCAATGCCACGCGCAACAGCTCAGCCCTGCAGAAAGGCATTTCACTCAATTACTCCTACAAGTTAGATGCATAGAAAATTCCCTATGATCAGATTCCAGGAGTACTGAGATTGGGATTGATGCTAGCTGCACACAGGGTTTGGGTTCCGATCATGCAGGTATCACTGCTATGGTTTCACTACTAAAGGAGCACCATTGGTGCCCAGGTATTACTAAGCAGACCAAGGACTTTGCCCTTAAATACAGCATCTGCCAGCAGATGAAGGGCTCCACCGTAGTAGGCCCACCACAAACACCTTTAGTAGTCTGAGACAATCCTCATGCATGTGTGTATTTGCATCACCGCAGCCCCTTACACTCAGATGGGGCTTACAAGTACATCTTGGTGGCAGAAGATTCATGCTCCAGATTTCTGTGGGTTTGTCCCAGCACTCATTTGACACTCAAACTGTTATAAAGGATTTGCGAGACTTTATCGGCACAAACGCAATTGGCACACAACATTCTGACTGGGGTCCAGAGTTTAGCTCTATGGCTTGCAAATGGACTCTTCATTGCACTGCACAGAATGCTTATAAAGATCTACCCTGATTCCATTTCTACCCCTAATATTTAAAGAGTTGGACATGTCCTTTTAAGTTTTATATATCCAGGTAGTGAAACATTCTTAAATTTGTTTTTCACTACTGCCTACCTTCCGGATAACATTTTAGTTACCTTATGACATTTTATAATTTACATTTTTAATTGGGAACAGGCAACAAGTTCATAGTTGGTGTCTTTTAATTGTAAAGAAATATCCTAACTCAGTGTAGGTGACAGTTAGACTTTGTGTATTCCCCCTGAAGGGCCACACACAATATAGAGCTTTGGTGTGACTGGATGGGCCATCACTGGCAGGATGGGAGGGAGGAGCTGGATCCAGCCCCACTTACACTTGAATATGCAGTGTCCTGACTCCACACAAAAGGCTTAATACCCCCTGTGGTTAGACTGGAACCAGGGATAGGAAGACAGGGCACCGGTGCATTTCAAAGACATGCCTCTTAAGCTTCTGCCAATTTCAAAGGCACAACTGAGAATTAATACTGGACCTCAGACACCAACTCTTCAGTACACTTGTGGACCGCTGAATACTGTGCTAGGAAGGAAGAATGGCTGTTGTGCTGCTAAAAGGAATGCCATATTGCTGGACTGCTGATCCAAAGAACTGATACCCTGCTGTACTAACAAACTGCCCGCGGCCCCTCTTGCCTGGGTGAGAAGGACTGTACCTGCAGCTCTTGAACCCAGAACCTACAGTGACTCCAAGGGCTATTTGGCCTGGCCTCCTGATCTGAAGTTTCAAGGACACAACAGGCTTCCCAAAACCTTGCACCTGCACATGAGCTCTGACATCTGTGAATCTACACTGCTAAGTGGTGCCACGCCAATTAGGGACCCTTTGAACTGGGCTCAAGGTGCTCTGCCAGCCTCTGCTGACCCAGTGCAATCAACGCATCTCCTCTGCTGCGAGCATAACCGATGCATCACAGATGCTATGTGGAGTAAACTCATTGCAAAGACCCACATCACCTGCAGAGCCCACTGGTTCCACTGCTGTGCTATGCATGCCCTCGTATTCCTCACCAATAGCAGCCTTGATATTGACGCCTGACTCCGCATCACAGTCTCGCAGCTCGTAGGAAATAATACATCCCCTGACTGCACGCCACATCTTTGACACCAAAATCCACAAGCCTTGTCAATAGGATCCTTCGCGATGATTCTGTCCCTCACATTGGATCCTCACCACATCTTGGAACTGATGCATTTCTTCGGCTGTGCAACACATTTTCGACACAAGTCCTCGCAATGCAAACCAGGATTTAAGGTACTCTGTTAAGCAGGCCTAACTGGGTCCCTGTAGCTGGCCCATGCTTCATTGCAGTTAACCTGAACTTGTAATTTTGCCCGATCCAGAGTGACAAGATACCCACAGTTGTCCCTCTGTGCTTTTTGGCTCAATTTTTATTGAAATCTTTAAAATTGTATATCTATGGTTCTACAGACTGGATGTTTGTGCTTTTGATCTTGTTTTATTTATAAAAGAACTTTGTATTTTTATAACTTGGTGTGGGATCCTTTTTTGTGTGGTGTTTTTACTTTGTTTCTGTTTGAAGTTTCGCACAAATTCTTTACAAATTTCTTCTACATTAAGCCTGACTGGTCTGTGCCAGGCTATCAGAGGGTTGAGAACACGTTAATTTAAGGCTGGCTTGTGCCTCACCTAGACAAGAATTGTGGTTGCTTCTTGACCAGAGCTTACTTTCCAGTCAAGCAACAACTCAATTTTCTACATAATGCATATGATTATCCTGCAGTTCATGTCAACTGCAATGTCTCTGGCAAGAAAAGAAATGTTTGTAAATGTTACAGAGGTAGAATTAAAAATACAAAGGAAACGGATGTCCAAGTGATCACACAGGAAATCATTTTCCAGGTTGAGGAAAAGTTGGAGATTATTCTTATGAACATCCTTCCTAAATTGTTAGGAGTAATGGGTTTAAAGTGCTTATGATCATTATTGCTCACACTTGATCGTAATTTTGAGTGATCTATGTGAAGAAATGGTCAAATGGAGTGCCACTGTCTTTTATATTGATAAATGTCCTGGAGTTTATGGTGGGTTTCCCATAAAAATGTTGGGTTATTGCCATGCAAAACTGGAGCTCGTTCTCATAGAATTGAAGTTATAGTATGTGTTTCTGTCAGGAGGGGGAATTTGATTGGGTGGTCTCATCAGAAAGCATTAGGTGTCTGGTGGATCTTGATGCTAATCACAGGTTTAGATTCATGCAGTTCATCATAACAAGATTTATTTTGAAGAGGAGTTTGAATTTGTTTAGAGATCAAATGTGGTGTCTTTGGGTTACAAACATCATATCAGGCTTAAAAGAACACCATTCCGATGGTGGCCAAGGTCAGGAGCATGCGAGAAAGTGCTAACTTAGGGGCCGATTAGGATGGCGGACAGACTTTGTCCGTCTGCCATCCTGTCGTGGCAAGGGACCGTCTGCCATATTGGCAGAGGTCCTGTGCACCGAATTAGGATGCACCCGCCACAGTGTCGGGTGCATCTCGCATTTTTAACATTGCGACGGGCGGTGCGCCGGTATGATAAAAATGCATGTTGTGCGTTTCAAAGCACAACATGACAGGCACTGCGCGGTGCCTGCCATGTTGTACTTTGAAACACAGGGGGGTACCATAGGTACCCCCCATGTGCACCCCCACCCCCCCTTCACCCTGGGGGCCCGCAACGGTCCCCCAAAGCAAAGACCGTATGCCTAATGCCGCCACGGAAAAGCATTCCCCAAAGCCCATCCTAAGATGGCTGGCGGTGTCTGATAGACACCGCCAACATATTAGACCTTTTCCGCCATGGTCGCAAGGCGACCGAGATGGAAAAGCGGCAGGCGGTCTTTCCGTCCGCCACGGTACCCCTGCCATTGTAATATGGTGGGGGGGGGAAATAGGTGGCTGACGGATCGCCACCGCCTGCATGGCGGGGGCGATCCGTCTGCCATCCAAATCGGCCCCTTGGAGTTAGACACATTGGTGATTTTAGGTGTGATTGAAACTGTGGATGTCACAGAATGGTAACCTACAATTGTGGTGGCAATAAAGACAGGAGGCGACATCCGTGTGTATGTTGATTTGAGGGCTCCTAATCGTGAGGTAAGTTTCTATTATCTATATAGAAGAAACAGTTATCACTTTTGTGGGGGCTACGTTTTTCATGATGCTTGGCTTAACACCCACCTGTCATCAGACGGAATTAGACAAATGTGCACATGAATTACCCTCTTTCATTACACTCAGGGTAGCTTTCAATTTCAAGAGGAAGCCTTTTGGACTGTAGCTGTTGCTTCCATTTTTCAAAGGCCAATGTCTAATGATTTTCAAGTTATAAAAGGTGTAAGATGCTATCAGGACAATTTATCGATTGATGGGAAAGACTTGTGTGAGCATGATGAAAGTGTCTTTGAAGAGCAACAAGTGGAGTTGAAGAAGTAAACTATCTTGAACATCATATATCTAGAGCTTGTATCAGTCAGAAGAAGAATTTGATGGATACTATTATGAATTTGAAGAGTCCTTCCAACAAAAGGAGTTAGGTTCATTACTGTAAATGGTGGAATATTACAATATTTTATTGGAATTTATGCTGTGAAGTCAAAGCACTTAAGAGCCTAAATAAGTAAGAGAGATGTATTTCTTTGGAGTGAAGGATTGTGAAAAGGAATTTGATGCCATCAAGGCTGATATAAAACATGTACCTTTTCTACAAGCATTTGTACCAGGGAAAGTGTGTACACCTGTCACAGATGCCAGCTCAAGAGGTTTTGCTGTCGTTTTGCTCCAGAAGAGACATAGTTTAGAATGACTGATTGTGTGTGTGTCCATTGGCTGAGCAGCTCCGAGGTTAATCACTTGGTAATTGAAAGGGAAGCTCTTGCCAAATAATGGGCTGCCAAAAAGATCAGTAAATTTGTATAGGGTACTTCTTTTTTATGGCCCAGACAAACTACAAGCCTCTTAGGGAAGCATTCTTGAAGAAAGGTCTGGTCTTGATTTCTTTAAAGATTAGGTGTTGAGTTATATTGTTGCAAGAGTTTATTTCAAAGTGGATACCAGGTGTAAAAAAACCTTTCTGCAGATTGTCTCTCCCTTCTGGTTGAAACCTGTGATGAGGAGTGTGTTCCTGATGAGGCTAAGGAAGAGTTCTCTGAGGCAGAGGAAAACATGTGTTAAATCACAGAAGAAATGGTGACTGAAAGGGAATGGAAAATGGAACTGTGATGATGAATGTAGTGGTTTGGGATGTAGTGGTGGTGGACAATGGAATATTGTAAAGAAGGACCAGACATTTTCTCCCTGGATCACTTAGATCCAAGTTAATTTCTTGAGCTCAGGTGGGATATATAGGCATAGTACAATTGAATGAAAGACTATGTGAATGTTAATGGTTGCTGGTCTGGACACTAGTTGAACTATGGTAATAAGGGTTTAGTCACTAGCCCATGTGCAGTACACTTCCGAAACATCCCTGGGATGAAAGTTCCATGGACATTGTGGGTCCTCAAAGACATGAACATAACACTCCCTATCGTATAGCACTACTTTATCTCTACTTTCGATGGGTTGAAGTAACAGGTATACGAGATCACTCTAACTCAAATGTCATCATGTTCTTAGAGGAGGCTTTTTAAAAAAAGTGTTGCCCCAGTTACATTTTAACGGCTAATGGTCCTCAGTTTAGCTAAAAGAAAAACCTGAAGTTTTTTAGAGAGATGTAGTGTAATGCACAAAACATGCTCAATCTATCATACCAAAATTAAAGGTGGTGTAGAAAGGTTAAATGAAACTCTGAAAGAGGGTATACAGTTAGCCAGGTCCAATTGTATTGACTGGAGAAAAGCCTTACAGGAGAGGATAACAGCCGATTGTATGTCTCCATGCACCTCTACATTAAGGTTTCCTTCTGGTTGTTTAAAGGCTATGCTACCAATACATCACTGTATCTAAGTTGTATGAAATTGAAGAAACAGTTAAAATGTAATGGTTTGGGTGATAGTGGGTTAAAGAACTTTCCTTGGAGGACAAGAGGAAGAAGTGTTAAAATCAAGGCCCAATATGGTTGTGCTCAATGATCCGCGTTCACACACATATACAAAGGCGTAACGTTGTTTAAATATGCAATTAAATAGATGATGGCAAGCTAAATGATGATGCTGAACAGGATTTCAAAAATGATAAATTCATGTTTATTTACTCTGCAAACAATTTATGAAATGATTCTAAACATCAGAGGAGGAGTGTTTGAAATCTTAAGCAAATACGTTATATTGTGGACTATGTAGCTGAGTAGGCTACATGTGGCACACAACTCCCCCAAATATATTACAGATGTGTTTATTCAACTAATATGCTTTACAGTTCTAAGGTTTATTGAGAATAGAGCTGATGATTATAAAAATATTTTTAAGTTTTAGGCTATACAGTTGATTTGTTAATTTGTATTATGCTTGCCTCTATTTTGTCATAGTTACGTACGCTGTTTGTTTCTTAGCCCAAATTGTATGTATTACCTTGTTTTTTCCCATGTGCGAGAAGTGTGGCGTCTCACATTACTGGATGTTGCTTATGCTAGAACTCTGTGTGAGTGTTCCATTGGTTCCATTGGTTTTACCGCTGATTAAATGAGATTCTGAACAAGAACTCGATGTGGCTGCTCGTGGTATACCTTCTACCAGCCAGGGTGTTCTTATTAAACCATCCTTGACTGTTATCTCTTACAGTGGTCGAGCATTGTGTTATCCCACACTACATTAGGGAAGGTTTAACTACTGCTGACCATATTGAACCTGCTCTGCCTGTGTGAGAAACTCATGTTACTCTCTTTTTCTCCTGTGCCTGAACGCTCCGAGAAAACACATCACTGCTTCATCTTGTGCTTTCTTCAATATTTATGTTTGAGAAATGCTTAAAGTGAAACTCTCTATTATACTGTACCTGGTGTTTACAAGAGGTGTGCATATAAGAGAGTGACATAAAGTAGTACCCTGACACAATTTGACTTGTTTAATGTGTTTAGGATTAGATTTCACTGCTGATG
This sequence comes from Lissotriton vulgaris, assembly GCF_964263255.1. NCBI lineage: Eukaryota > Metazoa > Chordata > Amphibia > Caudata > Salamandridae > Lissotriton > Lissotriton vulgaris. The sequence continues at coordinate 317,855,880 of NC_141690.1, read as the reverse complement.
TTCTATCTCCAAAAACCAATTAAGTTTTTGTCAGCAGAGCTCCTAATCAAAGACAGACCACACAGAAATGAGGGATTCTTAATTGGCATTACTAATCTTCAAGCCTATGATGTGTGTGGGGGGATCTTACATTGCTGCCATAGGACTACTGTGTGTTGGGTAACCTTGCATTACTGATTTTGATACATTCTTGATAACCTTTTCTCTATGCAACTTCTTAAACAATTGCTGTTGGAATGTGTGTTTAATTCTAAAATGTAGAGTTGAATTCTTAATTTACATCCTGGGCTCTCGTTTTCTGAATTTTTTCAGGGTGCAGTTTTATATTGATCAGCTGATTTTTCCTCCAACTTTTCAAAAGCCCAAAGGTAAAACATTGGATTGCCCCAACAACCTCAAACTCAAATGAGTCTGCCTTAATTGGCCCCTCAGTGTGACCCTTGTAAGAAGTCTCTGCAATGTTTCCTACAGGAATGTTTTTCTTGTCATAAAACCATCTAATGCCTTACTATTTGTTCTTTGTTAGGTAATATTGTATTATTTACATTACTAATTGCTTATGACTTTAAAGAATTCTCTGACTATTTTTCATTGGCATATTTCTGTGGAGTGTAATCCATCTTAGACCAAGCCATCAAAGTAGTGCCATGAGTACTGATCTAAGTGTCATACAGACCAGGTAATGTAAATGTTCGCCTAAAGCTCACATCATGAATGAAGCCTCTTGTAATTATAACTTACCTGGCAGCATCTATTGGCCTGTCATTTATCAAACATTGTTTTTATTCAAACTTGTTATCGAGCACGACTCACCCCAATTAGGACTATCTCATTGCTGGGCACATCGCGTTGGCAGGAAACATCAACAGAGAATTAGGGAGAAACTTTAAAGAGCCATGTTTTTAATAGCTTTTTGAATTTAGCATGGTATTTACATAACAAAATAGGCATGTGAAGTCTATTCCAGAAAAAATTGTGCCAGATAAGAAAATGATCAACCACTAACTCTAACAATGTGGATGTGAGATAATTCAACAAAATCTTGTTAGAAGATCTTGAGGCCCAAGAGGGCTGCTACAGGGAGAGCTTGGAGTGAAGATAAGCGGGCAAGGCTTCATTTAAGGCTTTCTGTGTCAAGCAACATATCTTAAAGAATATATTTTTTTATGGGCAACCAATGCAGATCCCTTAGAATGGGGCCATGGAAGTACACTGAGACAAGTTGCACATTAGTCACGTGACAGTATTCTGCACCAAGGTGTCATTAGCTGCTCCAAGAAGTGCATTACCACAGTCCAAGTGTCTGGTAATAAGAGCTTGGACTAGTGACTTTCTATATCTGGGGGGGGGGGCATAGAAAATTAGCTCCTGGGGTTTCACTGATGAATATTGATCAATTTTGACCCTGACATTTTTTTACTACCTGTTTGGGCGTGGAAGCAGGGCCAAGCTCAGATTGCCACCAATATGCTGACTAGATTTCCAGAGCTTTGCCAAAAAGTAGAATCCCCATTTTTCCTCCATTCAACTGTAGACAATTATTGGTCATCTATGTTGCAATATCCCGCACACAGTGTGAAAAGTAAGATTTAATTTTTCTGGAATCAGGTCCAAAGTGGATAAGCAGTTACATAATATTAGCATAGGATATGATCTCAAATACATACGTTTTCACTATCTGTGCTAGAGGCACCATATCAATGTTGAATAACGTCAGACTTAGGTAGGAACCCTGTGGAATGCTTTTGCTGATTCCAAATGGTTTGGACATTAAGGAATCAAGACATATATTTTGGTTTCGGGTGTCTAAAAAATCATTGAGCCAGCCCAAGGCACTGCCACATATGCCAGCCTCATACAGTCTTTGAATGAGAGACCATATCAAATGCTGCAGACAGGTCCAGGGACCATTATAATTGAAGTCCCACTGTCTAGGGAAAGTCGTATGTTATTAGAGACTACCACCCTGGCTGTGTCTGTACTATGGGATGCTCTGAAACCTGACTGATTTTATGTTCTTCCAGAAATGAAGATAATTCAGAGTTAACATATCTTTCCAACATTTTGGCCAGTGATGGAAGTAAGGAAATTGAGCGATAATTAGAGAGAAACTTTGGGTTAGCTGAAGGTGTTTTAAGAATGGCCTAACTTGTGTACATTTCCAGCTAGCTGGTAGCTTGGCTGTTGTTAACAGGAAATTGAAAAGTTGACTTACAACTGGGGCAATCACCGGGTTCAAACTAGCTGTTACCGTATGAGAACATGGATCAAGAGGGATCCAGATTTGGAGTTTGATAACATCCTTTGCCTCTGATCCAAGGAACATGGGTCAAAGTTGCTTATTGAATTGATGACATGAAGGTGGTCTTGATCAAAATCACATACTTTTATGTAAACTTCTGGGGCTGTTGGGAAATTCTTATAAATTAGGTTGATTTTATCCTCAAAGTATTCTGCTAACGAGTCACACAATTGATGAGAGTTCAGGTTAGACTAGGTGCAGGCACAGGGTTTTAAAAAAACTATTCAATGTTTTTTTTTGTTTTAAGTTGAAATTTATTGAAGAAAAAGAGTATAACATACAAAGAAATGTAAAGCATATAAGAAAAATACACTATATGAAGTAATGTTATACATTATAAAATAAATTACTTACTGGAACTTGAGAAAGAAAAAAGGGGGAGGGAGGGTGTGGGGCAAAAGAAGAGAGGGAGGGGGAAACATCATTAAATAGCAGTACAGGCAAGAAATAAAGCTACCTGAATCTTAAAGAGTAATTCAACACCAAGAGGCCTCGTCAAATATAGTATAAAGACAATAAAACTCTAAAATGTGATACGTGAAAAGGAGAAAGGAGTAACATACAACAGTGTGCACAATTGAAATCAAAAATAAAAAAGACAAGCAAGGATTTATGGAGGCTTTCTAACTTCATCAGGGGTGTTAATTGTAGTAGGAAGGGGTGTAGCTATAGCCGTAAGATAGGAAGATAAAGGCAGCCATAAAAGATCTCTTTTAATGGACGGAGAGATGGGGGCAACATTGCTAGTATCCAATCTGTGATGAAAACACACTGCATTCCACCAAGCTCTGAAAGTAACTTTATCAGCTTGTTTTCAGTTAGACGTTATCAAATGTAGAGCAATTGACAATAATAGGTCTATTAAAGAAGGGCTGGGAGATGAATGAGACCAGGAAGGTGATAGGGAACTTAAAAATATGTTGGAAATAGAAAAAGGAATTTGGGTGTGAACATTTTATTAATTTGAGACCAAACTAGATTCCAAAAATGGGAGAGGGAAGGACATTCAAAAAGCATATATTTTAAATCAGTTAAATTACTATTGCAGGACCAACAGGCAGAGGAAAGGTCTGTAGAAAAAGAGGCTAATTTCAGAGGTGTAAAAAGAAGGCGTTTGTAAATAAAATAAAGAGTGTGAGAGATATTAACTGCTCTTGATGTTTTATGTATTTTCAAACATAATTTGTCCCAAAAAACAATCAACCAACATTCTGCGAGATCTTTTTCTCAGGCCAGTTCAGATTTCCCTTTGGCCAATCAGAGGAGAAAAACACAATTCTATACAGAGAAGAAGCCGAAGAAGTAGTAGATAGTAGAGAAAAAAGAGCAGAAGATCTAGGGGCTATAACAGGATCCTTAGGTAGGGAGAGAAGATATTGCAGGAGAGGAGGAAGGAGGGAGTCATATTGGGGTTTACAGGACATAGGTAAAGAAAATCGTTGTTGAAGGTCAGAAAAGGATAAAGGAGAGGTATTTTAAACTATCTGTGAAATCCAGAATAAACCGTGAAGGCTCCAGGTTTTCCAGTAGAGGGTACGACCTTCAATACGCAACAGTGATTATGCCAGACAGGTTGCTAACCTAATGAAGAAGAAGAGGGATAAAAACATGGAAGAAGAGGAGACAAGATCTTGCGCGAGTGGGAAATCACCTGAGAGCGAAAGGAAGAAATAGTATTAGTAAAGGCAAGAGAGTCATCAAAATTATAAGGAGTTATAAAGTGCTTCTCAATATCCAACCAAATAGGAGGATGAAGACACTGATCAGGAGAAAGCCAACGAGAAGATTGTCTCACAGAAAAAGCAAGATGATATGATTTAAAATCAGGAAATTTTAGACCACCAGAAAGTTTATCCGCTTTAGGGCATTAAGAGCTATTTGTTTTTCCAAAGGAATTTGGTTAATAAAGAGTCAATTTTCTTAAAATAGAAACCAGGAATGTGAACCGGAATCATAGATAAAAGGAAGAGGATAAGTGGAGAAAGCATCATCTTGATTGAGTCCAATCGACCCCACCAAGAGAGAAATAAAGATGCCAACGATCGATAGACACAGATAAAGTTTTGGAAAGGTGATCAAAGTTTTCTTTCAAAGTTTCAAAAATAGTGGGGGAAAACCATAAACCTAGATATTTAATTTTAGAAGTTTTCCAAGAAAAACTGTAGAAAGAAAATCCTGATTCAAACAATGAATGTTAAGGGGAAGAATTTCACATTTATTAGAGTTTAGACAATATCCAGATAATTGAGAGAAAGACTCAACCTGAGAAAGAAAGGCTGGAAGAGATGTGGAAGGGTTTGAACAGTATAAGAGAATTTCCTCTGCATAAACAGATAATTTAACATGCGAGGAGTGAAGTTTAAAACCAGTAATGTTATCATCTAACCAAAGTTTCGTTAAAAAAGGCTCTAGAGCGATTATAAAAAGAAGAGGGGATAATGGACACCCTTAACGAACTCCTCTAAAAAGGGGGAAATATTCTGAAGTCTTACCATTAACAAAAATAGATGCTTTAGGGTTAGAATATAATAAAGAAAGAAAAGAAATTAATTTAGTAGGGAGTCCAAACCATTTAAGTGCCTGAAACATAAAGTCCCAACCAATCCGATCAAATGCTTTTTCAACATCAAGTGCGATTGCCGCAATAGGATAGTCCAGAGAGGACGCTTTACTTAAAATATTAAAGAAAACTGTGGAATTATCTGAAGATAAATGACCTTTACCAAAACCTGACTGTTCTCGACCAATAATGTCGGGTAAAATACGATTAAGACGAAGGGCAAGAATCTTTGAAAAAATTGTATAATCTAAATTATTATTAATATTATATAAGATATTGGGCGATAATTTTTACATAAAGGGAGATCTTTAATATCATTGGGAATTAAACAAATTACAGCTTCCTAAAAAGAGCCTGAAGAAGAACCATCCTTAACAAAAGACTGAAAGAGTGACAAGAGCCGTGGGAGTAAGAAAGACGCAATGTGAGCATACAATTCAATAGTAAAACCGTCTGGTCCAGGTGCTTTACCTCTTTTCAATTTTGATATAGCATGTTTGATTTCAGAAAGAGTGATATCTGCTTCTAAGGAGGCAAAGTCAATGTCATGTGCAGGAGGATATTGTATCAAATGGAAGAAAGAGGAAAGCGCATCTGAGGAAGGTTGTTGTTCAGGCGTGTACAAGGTTTTATAAAAAGTAACAAATTCATTTAGGATATCACCATCTTTGAATAACGAATCCCCGAGATTGTTACAAATGGATTAAATTTTAGTTCTTTCACAGCACACCTTTAGATAATTAGCAAGTAATGTACCTATCTTATTATGGCCGCCATAATAACGAGCACGGCTTTTTAAAAGATAAGAGGATGCAGCTTCTGTGGAAGATTTATTAAAATAAATTTTGGCATCAAGAAGATCTTTTAATGTTGCCTCAGAATTAGATCGGTAATAGCAGTATTCAAGTTGTTTAATCTTAGCTAACATCGGAACATTTTTAGTTTCAAATATTTTCTATTTCCACGAGACAAAACTTATAATAAAGCCTCTAGCTGCTGCTTTAAATGAATCCCAAACCATCACTGGAGATGATTCTGGAACAGAGTTAAAAGAAATGAACTCAGAAGCAAAAAAGAGTGAATTGGCCTGTAAAATTATGATCCGACATTAATGAATTATTAAAACGCCATCTACCAGTAGGAGGGAAAAAAGGTAACAAATCAAAATCTACACAGGGACATGGTTAGAAATTTGGATGGAGCCAATCTCGGCATGGGAAAGGAATTGAGATAAGGATTTACTAAAGAAAAGATAATCTATTCTGGATTGAGAATTGTGAGGAGGGGAATAAAAAGTGTATTGCTGTAAATCGGGATTGCAAATTCTCCATGTATCAATAAACGCCTGACGACGTATAGCAGAGGAGAATTGCAAATGCATTTTGGAATTCGAGAACTTAACAGAGGAACGTCTATCTAAAATAGGGTTGAGAATCGGATTACAGTCACCTCCAAAAATAACATAATCTTCATCAAACATAAGGAGCTTATCAGAGATCTGGTTCCAAAAAACATTAGCAACATGCACAGGTGCATATACATTAAACAATAATAAAGGTATTTGATCAATAAGCAATTTAACACTGACCCAACGACCACCAGGATCATGTTCCTGATGTACCACTGAAAGCTGGTGTTTTTTGTGACATAATATAGATGTTCCATTTTTCTTTCTCAAAGCTGGGGAAGAAAAAACATGTCCAACCCAACTTCTTTGTAATTTAGCTGCTTCAAGATCTGATAAGTGGGTTTCCTGAATGAAGGCAATATCCGTATTCAATCTAGCTAAGTGAGTTAATACAGGTTGTCTTTTGATAGGGTTGTTAACTCCTTTAACATTCCAAGTTACTACTCTAAGCAGAAATGATTAAAGCGAACATGCACAAACTGTTTAAAGGCAATAAAATATTATCTATCTAATATAACTTGAACAAACATTGTGTAAGTGATAAAAGACTTTAAATTTGCAATGTTTAAAAGAAGAAGAACGGAGGAGAGAACATGACAGGAAAGATGCAAAGATAAAAAGATGGGAAAAGCAATGAAAAGAAGAGTACTGTAAAATACAGAGCAGTAGATAAGAAGAAGAAGAAGAAGGAAGAAAAAGGTGGGAAAGGAAGAAAAGAGGAGACAGAAATCGAAAAGACAGAACAAAATGAACAATCGATAATGGAAAAATATGTCAAAAAATGCATCACGAACCAACAATAGGACTGAGGGTGGTGGAACCACATGAGGAAAGCAGCACATCGGACCAGAGACTCCACAAGGATGTGGCAGAAGGAAACACGATTCCAGGTATAACATAAAAGACACATAAAACGAGGGTCCACGAAACCGCATCTAAAAAGGGGAATCAAAAGGAGAGAACTTTAACTACTAAAATTACAACTAAAATTACAACAAAAACAGAGCACATACTACTATATACACGTCTGGGAAGATAAGGTAACAAACAAACATTTTAATAAGACATCATTTCAATACATAAAACCAGGTCTTCCAGGGATCATGAATGAGGAATATCCATTGAAGCAGCTCCACAGGAATCCAGAAAACGTTGAAGCAGAGCCGGATCTTCATATTTGGACGTTCTGGTGTTATGAGTCACTTTAAAGAGGCAAGGATGGAAAAGGCCATAACGAGCATTTAAGGAGCGAAGGGCAGGTCTCATCTCTAAGAATTTCTTGCGGCGATCTGCAGTGGCTTTGGCATAGTCTTGAGCAAAGAAAAGATTAGAACCATTCCAAATGATCTTCCCTTTCTGCTTGGCGGCATGAAGGACTTTAAGAAGATCCGTGTACTTCAAAAAATATAAAATAATGCCTCTAGGCTTTACTGAGGATGTTGATGAGACAGACGGGCGAGATGATGATCCTAGACGATGGGCCCGTTGAATATATAAAGGGGGGGAAGAAGGAAGACCAAGAAGTGTGGGTAGAAAGGATTGGAAAATTGAAATGGGATTGGATCCCTCAAGGCCTTCCACAAGTCCATAAATGCGAAGATTATTGCGTCTGTTCCTATTTTCTGAATTTTCAACTTACTGCTTAAGGTTGGCAATTTCTTTATGAACAAAGGGAATTTGGTGGATAACTGAATGAGCAGAAGCAAATTGCCTTTCAAGAGTAACCACCCTTTGTTCAGTGTGAGAACAATTGACTTCAAGGCTTTGAAGCCGAGAATTTGTTTCAGTCATGTAAGGTTTAAGGGCACAAATCTCTTCCAATAAAAGTTCCATAGAGATTCAGGAAGCTGATTTGGATGGGCGGAGGAGGATTTGTTTTGACTCTTTACCCTGACGTGGGAATAGATGAGGAAGAAGGCTTGACTGAAGATTTTGATGTAGTACGAGAAGAAGGGGAAGAAGCACATTTTACATTCTGTAAGTCAATTTGCGTGTCATCAATGGAATCCTGAAGAACACTGAAAGGATTAGCATCCTCCAAAGGTGAATTAGTCGCAATCTGTTGCTGGATGGCATTCCCATTAGTGCGTGACGACGCCATGTCGAGTTTGAAGAAACGCTAAAGAGCCTATTATCTCAATAAACAGAAGAAAACTGATGACCGTACAGACTGGTAAAAGTGCGTTACTTCAAGAATAGCTGCAAAGGAAAGCAGTGTAAAAATTAGATTGTCAGCAAGCAGAAGAAATAAAGAATGGTGTCCTCTTCTGAAACAGCAAGTACCCGTAAAAACATGTGAGGAATAACAACAAGAACATCCGGTGAGAAAAGCATGCAGACGTCAACCTGGACAAAGTTGTGAGGAACAGAGGTTCATCCGTAAAAAATATTCTCCCAAATGATATGCATGGCGAGTAAAAGGAACAAAAGTTGCTTGAGGGAAGGCAGGGGCAGATGACAGAGAATTATAGAGACCTCAAAATGGTGGCTGTAATAATGATGTGCCAAACAATTCCATTTACTGGCGTCACTGCCGCACTTTGGGAGGACTGTGGGAAAGTAATCAAGCTTCAATGAGTAAAAGCGCCCTCTCCTAATACAGTCCTACCGTTTCTGGAGTGCCTGAAAGGAAAACGGAAACATTGCGGCAAATGCGCAGCGGTAATTCCAAAATGGCGGATGCACCTCAGAAGCGCTCCGCCAGACGAGAGATGAACGTTACGAGAGAAGCGGTACACTCTGCGGATTCAAAATGACATTTCCCAATGCTGCTAATGTTCCGCTGGTATTACCCATGATTCCATGGACCGGACCACAAGATGAAGACCTTGAGCAGCTCCTGTCCCATCACTCCTCGACGGAGCTCCGGCGATTCGCAGCCATCTTCTTCGGTGCCGTAGCCACGCCCCCAACTATTCAAAGTTTTATTAAGTTCTTTAGTTGAATTGCTTGCATTATCAATAGTGGGCAAGAAGTAATCTCTCCGAGCCATCCTAAAATGCCTGTGGTAACCTTTTAATCTCACATTACATAGTTCTTTGTCTGCTGTAAATTTGGTATAGGCCATCTAGGCTCTAAGCATTAAAACTTACTTTTAGAATCATGTAGATGGTTTTTATATGTATTGGAAAGGTATGCCCTTTTGGCACTAGGGTGGACATTTTTTTTTTTACGAGGGCCACCTAGTCAAAGACCCTACTCAGGGAATCATAGGGAGCTTCAGTCATCTCTTAAATATCCTTTCATTATGTAATAGAGGTGGGTTTATAAAGCTGAGCCACCAAATCAGGTTTGACTGCTTTTCCCTAATGTTACATTGAAATGGTTCTTATTATTAACCAATGTTTGCTCTGTGATCTCCAACAAAAGACACCAATGTCCCTACCCTCCTTCAAAGACAGCTTTACATTTGCCCTCCTATAGGATTATGCTTCAGCATGTATTTATCTAGAGAATGCAAATTGCCAAAACCGCATGCGATTTCAAAAGAATGATTCATGAAATCAAACATTGTAGTTTGCTCCTTGATCTGAATTATCAATATAGAACAAAAGACATGCTTTATAACTTAAAGTGTTTTTTTATTTGTTATATTTAATTTCTATGTATTCACTTCATTTTTTTCTTCCATTTTTCTATTGTTCATTGGTGTCATTTAATATTAGTGTACATAAACAGAGAAATAGATGTAAGATGACTGAGTTATGATGCATGTGCTGTGTGGAGCAATTAAGCCGGCTGATTGTTAAATTGATGGACAATTGAGTCAGTCAGGAAATGATAGCAGAATGAAATGTGAATAATAATGTGAATGAAAAGATATAAAGCAGAGAAAGCAGGAACAGATAGGAAGAAGGCATAAGGAGGAAGCTAGAAGGCTATTTGGAATGATGCAGTAATACATGGTGAGTTCCCACACTCTTTACGAGTTACCCATCATATCGGTAGGGTCTGGAAGCAATATTTTCCATTCCATTCCAGGAATATGAGTAATGCGGAGATGCTGCAGGCACTCACAGTTTGCCCCTAAGGCTCTGGTTGCTCAAAGCAGATGAAATGACTGGGTGAAAACGCTTAAAGAAGAAATGTGGGCCTGTGCGTTCGGCAGGCGCAAAATAAATGAATTTGATATTAGACCTTGTGGTATCAAGCTTTTAACATTTGGGACCATATTGATGAAACTGGTGCAGTGGATAAAGTCACTGTGCTGCACTGCATCACTGGGTAAGGGCAGGAATGTGCCACATTGAAAGCAATACAATGCATTCCTGTCCTTTTCTCTGCACTGGAGCAAAGTGGGCTGCATAGCACCAATGCAGGATTGTGCTTCCTGCACAAAAACAATCCTGAGAAGCGTTTTCCTCTTTCTGTGATTGCAGCACACACAGAAAGAGGAAACAACAAGGAGAAATAAAGATATGTCGGGGTATTTATTTGGTTAATTCCCAGGTTTACTTGTGCTTGTAAATCTGGTAATGCACCAAATGAATGGCTTTTGTGTGGGTACACCCATGCAACACCCATGGAAATGCCTCCCTATCGCAGAGTAATGCAACGTACCAATATTCGCTGCGTTACAAAAATCAAGATTTATGAAGCCATACGAGGCGTGGCTTCATAAATCAAATTTTTCCTTTGCTTCATCTGTGTGCTAGAATGACACAAGGGGGCTCAGAAATATGCCCCTTGATTACTTAATGGATTTAATAAAGATATGGCATGGGCATTTAGGAGTATAGAGCACAAACTATAAATGATGCCTACTAGTAGACGAGCGTAAGAATGCGTTTTCAGCCTACATCAGACTTTACCACTAGCTATAAATATGTGTAAAGAGCACAGACATGTTGGTGTGGGATGACGTATTAAAATGCAAAGTACATCAAAAGCAGACTGAGAGAAGAAGAATGATGGAGGGGTTATTTCTCACTAATTTTGTTGGTAGGGAGACAAAATATCGAAATTTAAATATCAACATACAATAATATCGATGTTTTAATTTCGATGGTATAGAATATCGATGTCCAGAATATCGACAGACAGAATATCGGTTTTATGGGATGTATGTTACTAATATCGAAATTTAATAATATCGAAATTATGTTTAGTGTTTTGTATTTTATAATGTTCTTTATATGTTTGTTAAATATGTTATTAAATGTATGTTTGAAAATTAGTAATTTTGTTTACATTTTGCATTTTAGTATCAGAGCGGGTTGTGGGTTTATAGGGGAATAGGGTGGGAAGTCATTTAATAATAATTAATTAATTAATAAATATTTTAAAATATTTATAAATAATAATTAATTGGTAATTAATTAATAATAATTAGGTAATTCAATTAAATAGAGTTAATGTGCTAATATAATTTTTTTTATTGTTAATTATTAATTTATTGGTAATTATTTAATATTAATTAGTTAATTACATTAATTAGATTTAATGTGCAAATAAATAAAATTATTTGTTATTGGTAATTAATAATTAATTGGTAATTAATTAATATTATTTAGTTAATTACAATAATTAGAGTTAATGTGCTAATATGTGTATTTTTTATGTTAATTAATAATTAATTAGTAATTAAATACCATTAATTATTTAATTAAAATAATTAGAGTTGATGTGCTATTATATTAACATTTTTGTTATTGTTAAATAATAATTAATTGGTAAATCATAATTATTAAGTGATTAAAACGATATGAATTATTTATGTGTAGTGGGTTGTGTGTTTATAGGGTAATAGGGTGTCATATAATAAAATGTAATTATTAAAGAGATTGTGTTTATTTATTGCTATTTATTGTTAATTAATTGGTAATTAATATGTGGTAATTAGTTCAATTTAAATTAGATCAATTTAATATAAATAATTGTTATTAATTGATTATTTGATATTTATATTAATTGTGTTTTTTTGTATGTGTACTGTGTTGTGTGTGAAAGGGGAGTAGTGTGTGAATTAATTTTTACCCCCATGCTATCCAATGCTTTCCCTACTGTTGCACCCTCTGGAGTGGGAATAGTAATTTTTACCCCTATGCTATCCAAGGCTTTCACTATTGTTGCAATCTATGGAGTGGGAATAGTAATTTTTACCCATACGCTATTCAACGCTTTCCCTACTGTTGCACCCTCTGGAGTGGGAATAGTAATTTAAACCTCTACGCTATCCAACCTTTTCCCTACAGTTGCACCCTCTGGAGTAGGAATAGTATTTTTTATTCCTACGCTATCCAACGCTTTCCCTACTGTTGCACCCTCTGGAGTGGGAATAGTAATTTTTACCCCTACGCTATCCAACCTTTTCCCTACTGTTGCATCCTCTGGAGTAGGAATAGTAGTTTTTACTCCTACGCTATCCAACGCTTTCCCTACTGTTGCACCCTCTGGTGTGGGAATAATACTTTTTACCCCTACGCTATCCAATGCTTTCCCTACTGTTCCACCCTCTGGAGTGGGAATAGTAATTTTTACCCCTACGCTATCCAACCTTTTCCCTACTGTTGCACCCTCTGGAGTAGGAATAGTAATTTTTACCCCTACGCTATCCTTTTTTTTTTTAAATATATTTTTTATTTTCCAATTAAACACAATGTATAAACAGTGCAACACAGTTTCCTATATAATTAGCAGATATTAAAAATAACTGAGCATTAAACATAACATTGGAAAAGAACATTACAGCACTTCATCTTGATCCAATACAACATAATAAATCACCCAATACATACATAAACAAACCTAAATAAACAAAAAACAAAAAAACCTAAAATTACTACTATAAATAATACGCATTACAGTGCTTCAAAACTTAATGCAGCCAAACAGAGCAAATATCCCAATACATGCACATTCCTACTGATGTTACCCAAAACAGTATCTTCTCATGACATCCCAAATCCAGCCCGCCACCTACTAATGGGTTCCCATATTCTTAACCCCAATTGCCTTCCTCTCCTGCCTTTCCTTGCATATATAGCTTTTTCCAGATTATACACTGCCAATAGGTTAGCAAGCCATACTTGCATACCAGGTGGGTTCTTCTCCAACCATGCCCTTGCTATACAGAGCCTGTATACAGCCATGGCGACAAATATGAAGTCTCTCTTCAGAAAGGTATCATCCACAACTATTCCCAATAATATCTGGGCAGGTTTAAGGGTGATTTTCATATCTAGGGATAAGTCCAAAAATCTCTCTATGTCATTGATTAAAGAATGAAGCTGAGGACATAGGGCAAACATGTGTACTATGTCAGCGTCTAGTGAGTTACAGCGTGGACACGAAATCCCCGTAGTGCCGCCCCACTTCGCTATTCTGGCTGGAGTGTGATAGAGTAAGCACATAGTTTTGTATTGTTGTGACTGCAATGGCGCAGAGCAAAGAATTGTTCTTCCTAAGTCCAGTGACTACTGAAACCATCCAACTCCTCCATCCAATTTCTCTGCCCACTTACGTCCATACCTCTCCCTATCATCCTGCTTTAATTCTGCGAGGCTTGCATAAAAGCTACGTATTGAGCGATCTCCCCCTAGCCTAATCTTCTACATAATATCCACTCTATTAAACCCGGTCTGCTCACCCAGCTTCGTCCCCAGAAAACTCCTTATCTGCAGGAATTTAAAAAAGTCCCGTCATCTAATCCGAACCTCTCCATTAACTCTGTAAACTGCACAAAGCCCACTGAATTCATCACATCTCCTACTTGAACAATCCCTTTCGCTGCCCAACCCTCCATCGTCCTGTCCCCAAAAATTTCTGGTGGAAAAGACCTATTTTTCAGCAACCTTGTATACCAGTTAAACCTCCCTATACCCACTTTCTTCATAAGAGCAGTCCAAATCCTAATTCCAGCTTCCAATGTCTTGAATCTAGTTCTTTTATAATATCCAAACTCTGTACAGTATAAAAAACAATTTTCCACCTCCTCCCCCAAAACTGTTGCATAAACCCTATCAGAGCTGTCCGTCGTTCTCTGATCAAGACCTGCCCCCCAATCAGCCCTGGAAGATATTGAGTCGCGGCTGCCAAATAATATAGCCTGAAGTCAGGTGCTCCCCATCCACCTCTCTCTCTAGGAAGGGTCATGAACCTATATGCTCTACGGGTTTTACCCTGCGCCCATATAAATCTATTAAGGATAGCTTCCAGAGTATTAAAGCATTGTACCTCGAAATAAAGGGGTATTGCCCTAAACAAATATAAAAATTTGGGCAGTATTAACATTTTAATAACATTCGTACACCCCACTAAAGAAAGATGCAAATTGTTCAGTCGTTCCAAATCCAATTTTACCCTACTCATCAAGGGGGTCAAATTCATCTGTACCACAGTACCGAGATCCGCTGAGATTATTACCCCCAAATATACCGCCGACCCCGTAACTCTTTGATCCGTACACCCCACAACATATTGATTACAGACTATTTGGGTTTTAGCCCTATTTAGACTATAGCCCGAAACCTGTCCAAAATTAAGAGCCTCAGCTTCAACCTCTCTAATAGCCCCCTCTGGGTTAGATGTCAAAACAGCCACATTGTCTGCGTAAGCCAAGGTTTTAGCCACGCAGCCCTTCAATCTCATTGGGGGGATCGCCTGATTACCTTCCAACCTACGCAAAAAAGGATCTAAATATAATGCGAAAGGAGATGAAGGGCAACCTTGTCTGGTTCCTCTTTCTATCTTCACTGCCGCTGAGTGTCCTCTGTTGACCCTAATTCTGGCGCTAGGGTTCTTATATAATGTTTGCAGAGCTTTAATAAACCGGCACCCTATGCCACCCCATCTTAAAGTTTGCCATAGATATTCCCAGGATACCCTATTGAATGCTTTCTCAGCATCCAAAAACAGTGCCGCCATAGGGTCTCCCAGGATGCCAGCAGCGTCGAACATTGTAATCACCTGCCTTGTATGCACTGTAGTACCTTTGCCTGGTATAAACCCATGCTGTGAGCAAACTACCAAATTCTCGAAAACCCCTGCTAATCTCTTAGCCAGCATTTTCGAATAGACTTTAGTATCCGCATTCATCAGCGTAATCGGTCTGTAAGACCCTGGTTGAATTGGGGGTTTCCCTTTTTTTTTAAATCACCATGATATCAGCTCCGCCCTATGAGTCAGGTACTGCCTCCCCAGTTTGAGCTAGCTTCATAACCCCAAACATATCAGCCCCCAGGGCACTAAAGAAAGTTTTATAAAATTCAACCGGGATCTGATCCGGGCCCACAGCCTTTCCGGGAGAGAGAGTACTCAATGCCATTGATAACTCTTCCATCTGAAAGGGTAGTTCCAGCTCCTCCTTGTCTTCCTCCACCATACAAGGCGGGATAATGCCACTTAGATACCTTTGAATCTTTTCTACCTCTCTTAAGCTGCCCTCCTGGTATAACTGCGCATAAAACCGCCTGAACACCTCCCTCACCCCTTCTGTATCTTGTATATTAACACCCTGCTCATCCCTGATTTCCATAATATCCGCAGCTGCCAATCTCTGCCTAGTGCGGACAGCTAGCAAATGTCCCACTTTCTCACTGAACTCATATGCTCCTTCCTTCTTAATTAAATAGTTGTCTGCTGCTTTTTTAGCTATATGTTCTATTGCTGTGGCTTTTAATGAAACAATTTTAAGTAAATGTTGTTCCAATGAGAGCTGATCTTCTATAGCTACTCCCAATTCCTCTTCTGCTATTAGCAATTCTCTATTTATCTCCTTAATTCTGTCTTTTTCCTTTTTCTGAGATGAGAGTACAAAACTTAGGGTCTCTCCCCTAACCCCTGCCTTAAAGGCATCCCAGACCACTCCTGATGGTGCCGTACCTCTGTTAATGTCCCAGAATCCCTTGATCCAACCCTCCATATACCTTCTATACCCCTCATCCCTCAAAAGTGCTCTTTCAAATGTCCTTTCCCTACTGTTGCACCCTCTGGACGCTATCCAACCTTTTCCCTACTGTTGCACCCTCTGGAGTAGGAATAGTAATTTTTACCCCTACTCTATCCAATGCTTTCCCTACTGTTGCACCTTCAGGTGTGGCAATAGTAATTTTTACCCATACGCTATTCAACGCTTTCCCTACTGTTGCACCCTCTGGAGTGGGAATAGTAATTTAAACCCCTACGCTATCCAATGCTTTCCCTACTGTTGCACCCTCTGGAGTGGGAATAGTAATTTTTACCCCTACGCTATCTAACGCTTTCCCTACTGTTGCACCCTCTGGAGTGGGAATAGTAATTTTTACCCCTACGCTATCCAACCTTTTCCCTACTGTTGCACCCTCTGGAGTAGGAATAGTAATTTTTACTCCTATGCTATCCAACGCTTTCCCTACTGTTGCACCCTCTGATGTGGGAATAATAACTTTTTACCCCGACGCTATCCAATGCTTTCCCTACTGTTCCACCCTCTGGAGTGGGAATAGTAATTTTTACCCCTACGCTATCCAACCTTTTCCCTACTGTTGCACCCTCTGGAGTAGGAATAGTAATTTTTACCCCTACGCTATCCAACGCTTTCCCTACTGTTGCACCCTCTGGAGTGGGAATAGTAATTTAAACCCCTACGCTATCCAACGCTTTTACTACTGTTGCAATATGTGTAGTAAGTATATATATTAATTTAGATCCAAAGCTCCAATTTCGCTCTGGACCCCTGCCCCTTGCAGTGGCGGGCCCCGACGGTATAGCGAGTCCTGAATAGATCAAAGTTTTTTGTGAACAAGAGGAAACCTCCTCGAAACGCGTCGAGTGGAGCTATCATTAAAAGCTCGTTAAATTGCACAAGCTGGCCCGGACATTCCTTCTTTAAATCGAGTTTATATATTAATTTAGATGTACACTTTTTAATTTATTTTAAATGTATATGTATTAGTTATAATAATAGTTATAATTTTTTTAATATGTTTTAATGTTTTTATGTAATAATAGTACAAATATATGTATTTTTAAAATATTTTTACATTATTATTAATACATTTAAAAAAATATATTTAATTTCGATATTTTTGTACTACGATATTTTTTGGGGATATTTTTGCACTTACCTTTATGAAGATATAACTCCGATATTTTTGCTGTCGATATTTTTGTGTCGATATTTTTGTATGTAGATATTCTGTCTGTCGATAATATGTCAGACATTCAATTTTGTTCAATGACGTGGCACTAAATCTGAGAAAACACAATAAAAATTGTATGTGTTAGCATGTAGTTGATGTCAGAAGTATCTTTTAGTGAATATGGGCGCAGGTTATACAAAAATGCATCAGCGCTATTTTATTTTAGCTGCTGCATAGTACTCCTTTGGGTGTCTGACCAGTTCATATAAATCTTGAATCAACATTTGCATGTATTTACATTGTTCAGTCACACGCATTTCCTTCAAAAAGGATATTTAAAAAAGTTGAAAGTATAAATTCTGGTTATTAAAGGCAATGTTGGGCAGAGGATGTAGCCTAACGCCTAGTGAGGTCGACGTCAAATCTGGGGAACCGTGTTTGAGGCTCAGCCACAATGCTCAACATCCTGTGATTCTGGGCAAATCACGCGGGGGCATATCAGCAAGACAATTATCGCTGCTTTAGGGTCCGTTTTCGGCCAGAAAGCGGCGATAATTGTATCGCCCTATTAGCAAGGTCACGCTGTTGCGTGAATCCTTGCCTCAGCGCCCTTTCCCTTAACGCCCAGCTTTGCATCTCTAATGAGATGCAAAGTGGGCGTTCCTTCCCAGAATACCGGGAGAAATGTCGCTAAGCAACATTTCTCCTATAATCAAGCCTCACGCTAACCTGCAGAGCGATAAGAAAAATAGCGCTAACCTCGGTTATCGCTACTTTACTTACACCTGCTTTTCATCTGACGTAGCCATGATATCCAATGGAAGGTGGATATCATGGCTAAGTCTGCCCTGTCCTATCACCAACGTAGCACCAAATGTTGTGCGATTACACATTTGGCAGCTAACTTGGTTGTTTTTATCGCTCTGGAGATAAGTGTCGCTGATAGCGCGCTATCTCCGCAATAAAAACAAGCAATAGCCGGCGATAATTATCCTAGCGCTAAGTGCGCTTAGCGATAATTATCGCCGGTTGTTGATCTCCCCATGCCTAACAAAAATGAATGTGTCCTTATGTAACGCAACTGGTGCTCATGTAAAATGCTCCGATACCTTCGCGTCAAGTTAGTGCTATATAAAACACTGGTAATTTTTTTTTTAGCCCTTTCTTCTCTTTGCCTTCTACACCTTCGAATAGATTCTCAGTTATATCTTATGAATTAGACCCCACATGAGAGGAGCAGGGACATAAATCAAATGTTACACAGTTTTCAATCTCAGAGCAGACACATGTCCAGGCACGTGTTCAGGCTCTTGGAGCAATATAACAGCATTTAGATCACAAAGTCAAACAGAAGACAAGTGACATGAATCCTACATGCCAAGGGCTCCATCACCAGTAGTGACAATAAGAAAAGCTTTCATTATCACAGATGATGATATGCTTCCATGCAAGCCTCGAAATTGCAGTAATTGCCCTGTGATATGAAGGAAGCAAAATCTAAAAAAAGAGTTATCACTTAAATAGCAGCTTCAGAAATGTAGACCTTTTGTCTGAAACAACATATTGTCCATTTCTGAAAATACAGATGTTCCACAATGAAATACAACAATTTATGTTTGTATAAATGTACTTGGTCACCCCAAACGGAATCATGATATTTAGATAAAAGATGTGCTGAAGTGCCATGTTTTTATTTTTATTATGTACAGCTGTTAGTCCTCGAAACAGAGATTGCCATTTTCACCAAGCGCTCACATATATTTCTGTCACATATGAGATTATTCTGCCTTTAGGCACATTTATGAATATAATCAGATATCAGGGATATCAATCAATTGGCAAGGAATTTAAAAAACATTGTGCATTTTAACCAGAGTTAGCTAAACTATGCCCGTTTATAGTTAAGGTTGGGTCGCTGTTATGCCAGGCATAGCCAGAATGTTTTCATGATTTCCTACCAATCGGTCACTATGATGCAGAGAGAGCCAGGATGTCTTCCAGAATGTCCAGAATATATAATGAATGGTCACTGTTATGTAAAGGATAGCTAGCATCTCGCCTGGAATGCCTAAATTAGGCTGTATATTTGGTGATAGTAGTCAGGGAAAGGAGCTTCATTATATGTTATGAAGTATGCCACATTGTAGTGGCGTGGCCGAGCTGCCGACCAAGATGGCCGAATAGCATCTGCGCTCCGCCAAAATCCCCAACATCCTTTCGTGCAGTAGAGCCTACACGACTCCCAGATGGCCGCTGAACATTACGACCACTACAGGAACACAAGATGAGCCCCAGAGGGCTCTGAAACTGACATCTGCCAGTGGGTGGTCAGAGTTATAGCCGGGAGCATTTTGCAGGCCAGATGGACCTTACGACTGCAGTGTACACAGCCTACGCTGGCCTTGTCTGGCTGTTGCCTGGAATGACAAGAAGCCCTTGAGCACCAGATTAACCAACAACCCAGGACCAAGTGCAGCGGTGGACAGCCGAGCACTGACAATGTTCTCGGCATGCAGACTCTGGGTCCCCAGACATTGAGGGGTGTGGCGGCATGGGGGGAACTGATACACAGGGAGAGCACTGCACCATGTGAGACAGAAGTACATGGCAAGAATCACCGGCAACCCCCTCGGAGGCTCCGTGGAGACAGGGTCCATTGGTGAGCCTGGGGGTACCGGGCTGAGCTGGCTGATCAGGTGCGGTTGCCTTTCCCACCCCCCTCTATCCTCCTGCTCAGGCCCATACGCTACATAGTTTGGATGTGTTGCACTGATTAACTTTGGTCTCACAGTCACTGGAGGCGCTATGACGTATCATGCAGATTAACGCTGGTTGAATGCTTGGCAGCATAAATGAATACGGTGAGAGCTTGATGGGCCTTTGTTCTTGCTACACATTCCACCCCATTGGCTAGATGTGGTCCAGTTTGATGTAGTCATGTGGCGGCATGAGGGCAGTATCTTCCCCCCCACGGACTACTCTGTCTAGCCTGATACCATAACCCACACTCAGGTGGTCTGCAGTGCCCATACAAACGGGCTGTCTAGTGGCAGTAAGTAGTGAGGCGGGTGCCCACTCCCCTTTCTTGCCTGTCCGGTACACCTGTGCATAGGACTTAGAGAAGCTGCCACCCGTGACCAACCGAGGTCATGGTACATAGTGACACCAAGCAGCGTAGGCTGCATTTTGAGAAAACTAGATGAGAAGAGGAACCCCATTGCTCCAAGATGGCTGAGGGTGGGTATCAGACGGCTGCATCTGCTACTCCAATGCTGGGCTCAGAGGCCCTCATGTCTAAACTAAAGGCCGGCTTTAAGGCTCAAGAAACTCGCTTGGATTAGACGCGATGGGTGCGCATTTTGATCGCCATGAGGGCAGGTTAGACTCTGAAGATGGCAGGGTTTCCGATCTAGAAGATGTCTCCGCTCAAACTACTAAGCGTCTAGAGTGCATGGAAAAGCTTTTAAAATCAATGGCCATTAAGAGTGAAGATCTGGAATCCAGAGGGAGGCACAATAAGAAGTGTGGAGAAGTGTGGATCACGGTGTAGAGCAGGCAGATCCGGAAGCTGAGGTCAGACCCGGGACCAGGGTTCAATTCCCGACGCGGCAGGGTCTTGAGCTCAAATGTCCACGGACTCGATAATTCTCGCTTCGGTGCCTGCTCTAATCATGGGTTCTCACTCTGCAACTCTGGGCATTAAGCTTGCTTAATCTCCACAACGGCCCCCCTGCGGCGGGATGCCTGGCTTTCACCTTGGGGATGCCCCGTAGGGGCTATCTCACAGGGAAAAGCCAGGACGGGTTCCCAATGCAAGCGCCGGGAAACCTCCGGGTAGCTGTGTGCTCAATAAATGCAATAATAATAATAATAATAATAATAATAATAACATTCGCGTAGTAGGCATTCCAGAATCCACAATCACAGGGCGAATGGATAGGTTTGTGGAGCACCTCCTGCATGACATATTTGGTCGTGAGTTCTTTACAATGAAATTTGTGGTGGAAAGAGCGCACCATACTATGGGACCGCGTCCTAACCCGGGCTGCCCTCAATGACTGAACATTGCCTGACTCCTGAATTTCAGGGACAGAGACACACTGCTGCACCTGGTGAGAGAAAAAGTCCACCTGACCTGGAAGGGTTCTGCAATATCGTTATACCTTGACTTCACCGCAATACTGCAAGATGCTCGCCAGAAATGTGTTGGTGTTAATGCTACCCTCTGTAATTTGGGCCTGAGCTATGGGATATTGTACCCAGCATGCTTGAGAGTTGACTTTGATGGTAGATCACATATCTTTGAGACACTGGCTGTAGCACAAGAGTTTTGCCGAACCCTCTCCAAGTCACAGAGAAATTGCCCAGCAGTATCCCCAGATTACTCCCCCTGGGTTCAAACTCTGGAGTCAGTGCTGAATAGTGTTCTGCCAGCTAAGGGCATGTGATGCTGCCCCTGGTCACCTTTGAGAATATATATCCCGTTTGAGGGGAGTTGGAGGGAAGGTCATATATGGGAAGTACGCAAAGTTGGGCTCACTGCAAAGCATGTTAAACTATTTCATACATTCATGTATAGCCGGGGTATTGGTGTGGTGTTGCCACCCCCACGTGCGTTTACACAATAGTATCTATAAGTTGTTTTGATATTCTTGGATGTTACATAGATTTGTATATCCTTTGTTTCCTTTTGGGTTATGGGGGGGCCCTGTAGTAGTAGGAGGGGTGAGGGGTGGGGAATGTTGTGCATGCACACAGTATTTTGGGGGTATTTTATTCATGTTTCTTACTACTGTACTAAGTCTATTGTATAGTGCATCACACACGCACTGAGTAGTGGCTATGGAGGATAAGATATGCCCCTTCTCCAATCTTACGCTAATGTCCTGAATCATTTGCGGTCTGAATAACACACACAAATGTAAGCAGGCAGTACATTAGCTACGACATCAGGTGGACATTGCTTTTATCCAGTGACACACCTGTCACCTAGTACGACTTCTAATTTTGTCATGGGATGGGGTACTCTCAGATATTTTACTGGTTATAGCACATCTGCTGGAAGAGTAGGTATATTGGTTCACAAAAGAGTGCTATTTCAGTTATTAGCGGTGCGCTCGGTCTCAGATAGGGAATATGCTTTAGTGAATGGCTGAATGCTCGGATATATCATACTCATAGTCAATGTATATGCCTCGAATGTAAATGATGCAGAATTTTACATATACGTATTCACCCAAGTAGACCTCATCAAAGCAGACCACATTTGCATGGGTAGCGATTTTATCATACTCCTTGATCCCAAACACGATAGCACGGCCTCCACTCTGGGTGCAAAATCTCGGGCCAGATGTACACTAACAGCACTCATGGATGCATATATGCTAACAGATGCCTGGCGACATAAATATAACAATCAGACTGCATACACTCATAAATCTGCGCCACACAACACTTAGATTATTGGCTACTTAGATCAATATTTGCTCCTTAGATTGCGTCAATGAAACACCTGCCGCACACGTTGTCCGATCATGCTCCAGTCCTCCTGAAACTGTGATTCCGAGGGCCGGTGGGGTGGAGAGAAGGTGGAGGATCCCTGAAATGGCCTTTTGGGATGAACTATTCAAATTTGAATTATCCACAGCAATAGTGGTGTATTTTGAACTAAATACGGAGATGGTACGAACCAAGTCCACTTAATGGGAGGCATTTAAGGCATTCATAAGGGGGGTATGTATATCCAAAAGTGCTGGGACACTAAGCGATCTAAAGCGTACACTGGAGCAATTGGAGGCAAAATTAACAGCATTAGACCAAAGCCAAATAGCATACCACCAACCTGCCAATCTAGTGTGGCGCTGCATTGTTATCTGCACATAGCGAAGCGGCGGAGCGTGAGGGGCACTACCTGGGCAAATATGCTGCAGCCAGACTGTATGGGGAGGGAGAGCGACCTGGCTGTACACTAGTGCGACTGTTGCAACCCCCAAGAGGTCAGACTTACATTACTACTCTCCAGGACCCAAACGACGAATACATAGCTGCCACCATTGGCATACAAAACACTGCACATGCCTATTCCACTGACCTATACAGATCAAGAGCTTCTACGGATAGTGTAGACATTACCCAATATTTGGATGAAATAGCCATGGTTTGGCTAACCCCTGCTCATCAAGAATTTCTTTTCGAAACCGATCACTGAGGAAAAGATTATTCAAGCTATCGATGCCATGAAAGTCATATGGCTGAGATACCCGCCACCCCCTCTCAACACAATCCCCAAGGATGGGAAGACGGAAACGGTTCTGAACTTTTTGGAAGGCGGGAGGGAGTTACCCTCCCGGCCGTATTTATTAAAATATGAAACAAAATTAAAACATTAAATTAACAGTTTCATATCATGTACAATTTCATTTACACATTACGATGTTCTTGGCTGACCTTAACACATCTCTAATACAAAGGTTCTCCTA
Organism: Lissotriton vulgaris; assembly: GCF_964263255.1. Lineage (NCBI taxonomy): Eukaryota > Metazoa > Chordata > Amphibia > Caudata > Salamandridae > Lissotriton > Lissotriton vulgaris. The sequence continues at coordinate 317,832,071 of NC_141690.1, read as the reverse complement.
GCCAATACTAAACATCCTGCAAATGCATTTCTCAAAATTAAAATTGTACATCCTAACATTACGGGCCAACGGCAAGGTCGTAACCGGTGTCAGATCCCCCATACCAGAACTCCCCCCTCACTTGTGAGGGGCGGTCGCACAGAGGGCTGTACCTCTGTGCCTGCTTCCAATTTCCCTTGTCTTAGCGGGGGCCCTCTGTTAACTCGACGCCATCTTAGTGGTCGTCCGAGGACTCGTGTGAGGTGTCTAGAAGGTAGCGTAGACCCCCCTCCCACCCCACACAACTTACCACATCTGCCGTCGCAGATGTCCTGGCCCCGGGAAATTCCCAGGAGGGGCCCATAGCCCCTCCTCCCCAGGGAGGGGCCCATGGCCGCCTTCCCTTTCGGCGTCCCCATCCTTAGAGGGGACCGCCTCCCCGTTTGAGGGGCCAATGGCCGCCTCCCCCCGGGCGCTCCCATCCGTAATGGGTGACGCCCCCACCTCTAGGGATCTTCCAATTACTGCTCACCGATCATGACCTTACCGCCCGACCAAAATAAATACGACAATCTAAGCTAAAGAGGAGAAAAGACAATTATACTCATGTAAATCAAAATATAATCTCTACTGCTGAATAACACGTGCTGAAACAGAAAATCTTTATTACACACCCAATTACCAACTTTTATTCTGACAACCTGTAAGAGAAACAATATCACGTCACTCGACTTTATTCAAACAATTCGCTGTCATCAGGGGCTGGTGGGCGGGTCAAAATTGGCTCTTCGTTCCGTCTCGAGCTCACGTGCAACGGGGAGGTGCAGCTTCAGAGCACAGGAACAAGAGGATGCTTCTTTGGCTTGTCGCTCCTTTTATCCTTCTTCGGGCGGGCGTGGACCCACCTCCAATCCGCCTCCGGGGCGTGGCTAGCGTTGTCGGTGTCTAGGACAACCCTCTCTTGGGCGGGAAAAGGCTCGCCCCAGCCACGCCGCTTCGGGCATACCAGCCGGGACTCGCCTCCCGCCCAAAATGGCTTCCCGGGGGGATCGGGGTACTCCACCATACGTTCGGGGGGACCGAGTGGTCACCCCTTTCCATATGGCTGAGATACCCGCCACCCCCTCTCAACACAATCCCCAAGGATGGGAAGACGGAAACGGTTCTGAACTTTTTGGAAGGCGGGAGGGAGTTACCCTCCCGGCCGTATTTATTAAAATATGAAACAAAATTAAAACATTAAATTAACAGTTTCATATCATGTACAATTTCATTTACACATTACGATGTTCTTGGCTGACCTTAACACATCTCTAATACAAAGGTTCTCCTAGCCGATACTAAACATCCTGCAAATGCATTTCTCAAAATTGAAATTGTACATCCTAACATTACGGGCCAACGGCAAGGTCGTAACCGGTGTCAGATCCCCCATACCAGAACTCCCCCCTCACTTGTGAGGGGCGGTCGCACAGAGGGCTGTACCTCTGTGCCTGCTTCCAATTTCCCTTGTCTTAGCGGGGGCCCTCTGTTAACTTGACGCCATCTTAGTGGTCGTCCGAGGACTCGTGTGAGGTGTCTAGAAGGTAGCGTAGACCCCCCTCCCACCCCACACAACTTACCACATCTGCCGTCGCAGATGTCCTGGCCCCGGGAAATTCCCAGGAGGGGCCCGTAGCCCCTCCTCCCCAGGGAGGGGCCCATGGCCGCCTTCCCTTTCGGCGTCCCCATCCTTAGAGGGGACCGCCTCCCCGTTTGAGGGGCCAATGGCCGCCTCCCCCGGGCGCTCCCATCCGTTATGGGTGACGCCCCCACCTCTAGGGATCTTCCAATTACTGCTCACCGATCATGACCTTACCGCCACAGGCCGGATAGTTGACCGGCTATCCGGACCCCCCACAAAACTCCTACTTAAAGGTCATGGCTGCCCAAACTCCTTAACCAAGCTAGGAAGTCTCCTATGAGTAAAACATTCCCCTCCCGGGACAAGTGGACCCCATCTTCTAGATACATATGGTCCCCCCTGATACATCCATGAGGAATAGAATGCAATGTACCTGTACGGAACAACCTACCAAGTTTGTTATTCACTTTCTTCACCGAATGATTTATAGCAGACACTGAATTAGCTCCCCGCCACACCTTCCGTGGAATCATATGTGACCATGCAATCGTGCACCCCGGAACCCTTCTCGCCAACCAACTTACTGTGGATAGTATCAACTCGAGAAGTACTCGTCGACCAGCGGTCACCAAATCATTGCCCCCAAGATGCACTATGATTACAGATGGCGGTGACCTTGTCCGCCCTAACAAACCCTTCATAAAAGTTTGAAACTGGTCAATACAGAGCCCGCCCCTTCCGTAGAAGGTCACCCTGTACCCGTATTCCCCAGCCACGTGAATCATATCACCTGCTTTGAATACGTCTGTGGCACGCCTCACGTATGAGTGGCCCACGACCCACACCACTCTTTCCTCAGCCGGTGATCTGTGACCGCTGGTTCCCAGGTGTCGGGTCGACTGCACAGTCCGCCCCGCCTCGTAAGCTCACGAAACTGTAAACCAAACAGAAAACAAGAAGCATGAGTGCGTGACATTAGCTTCACAACATGTGCAACCGCACATACCTTTTATAACAATTCGAGGACCAACGCCCCAACTGTTTCACTTTTTCAACACTCAGACCCCTGGCTGTAGCCTCTGTAGCAGCCCCTATCCGGAAGGAATGAGTCCCGAACTTGCACGGGTTCAAGCCCGCAGCTGCAATTGCCATTGTTAGCACCCGCCGGAACTGAAACCTCGTCAGTGGGGTGGCGTCGGCGTGCCTCAGCAGGCTTCCCCCCCATGATGCCGCCCTCTGCGCCAAATACTCCTCAACGCATGCTACCGGGCACATGGGAGATCCCGGAATCCGCTGGACTACTACGCTGTCCCCGATCGCTCTTTGATCGGTCTTGGACCTGGCAAATGAGACTACCATTGTCTCCCCCTTAATTTGAACGTGCTCTCGGCACAGACCTCCCCCCGTATCCTGCTTGTTCCTTGCTACCAGTTCGCTTACCCGCATAGCCCCATGGAATGCTAATGCAAAAGCGGCCCGGAATAGCACAGTCTCTGATCGAGATGAACATGTCGCATGGAGTACGGACAATAACCGGGCTAATATTTCCAGACCTATCGGGTGCCTCTCATCAACTCTGCTACCCTCAAGGCGTTGCCACCCACGCAGCGCCTTCTGTACCAGAAAAGACGCAGTGGGGTCCTGGAAGCCATGAGCCCGTGCCATGAAAGAAATGGCGGCCCGGTGTCTATTGGCAGTAGCCACTGATTTGCCTGCCTGATGTAATGATAACAAAAATTTCAGGACATACTCTTCTTGGCCCAAAGCTCCCCCCTAGCTGAACCCAAAAAGGACCAATAGGAACGGAACGCCCCTTCATATGCCTTCCTTGTCCTGGGTGCTAGACTCTTTCCCACGAGGTCTTGTAGTCCGGGGCACCGAGAGACCAGAGAGCTTCGGGAAATGGTGCCGCCACCGGGTCCGCTGAGGGCAGAAAACCCCAGAAGGCCTGCATACGGGAACGAGAAAGCGCATCAGCTGCTTGGTTTAACACCCCTTGCACATGTCTTGCCCTAAAGTGGACGTTCAGTCTCATACACAGCAGGACAATTTCTTTCAGCAATCTCAAGATCCATTTGCAGCGGGCTGCCTGACTATTGATACACTCAACCACGGTCATATTATCAGACCAGAACACCACAGAGCGATCACGAAACCCCTCAGGCCATGTTTTTAAGGCCACCATAATAGGGAACAGTTCGAGAAACCCAATGTTACCTGTGAGTCCACTCTCGTGCCACCATGCCGGCCAGGTTCGTGCTGACCAATGATTACCAAAGATGGCGCCAAAACCCACACTCCCTGCCGAGTCAGTCCACAACCCCAGCTCCTCGGAAGAAACCGCTGGTTTGTTCCACACAACCCGACCATTGAAATCCGCCAGGAATGCCAACCATATGCGCATGTCCTGGCGAACCTCTGCCGAGAGCCTTGTGCGGTGGTGCCCTTCCTTAAGGCCGACCATGGCTTGAGCAATAGAGCGGGAAAAGGGGCGAGCCATCGGTATTACTCTAAGGGCAAAATTCAGCTGACCCACAGCCTGCTGCAACTGATGCAGATTTACCTTCACCTCGCTAATACATGTTTCAAGCGATGCCTTAAATTTTGTTACCTTTTCCTTAGGCAAACGGAAGCACCCCTCTTCGGAATCGAGCTCTATTCCAAGAAACTCGAGCGAAGTAGCCGGGCCCACTGTTTTTTCTGGTGCCAATGGCACGCCAAAACGATTCATGAGATCACAAAATTCATTCAAAGCCTGTGCACATTCTATGTCTCCGGCTGCCCCCAGGAATAGAAAATCATCAAGATAATGCATCACATGTGTAAACCCCGTTGTTCTTGTGAACGCCCATTGCAAGAAACTACTAAATTTCTCAAAATACGCACAAGAGATGGAGCAACCCATTGGCATACATTTATCCATGTAATAGCGTCCCTGAAACATGAAACCAAGGAGACGCTGATCATCTGGGTGTACCGGGAGCAACCGGAACGCCGATTCAATGTCTGATTTGGCCATCAGCGCTCCGGGCCCCAGGCGATTCAACATGGCGACGGCCTCGTCAAAAGATGAGTACCGCACCGAACAAACTTCCGGGTCTATCGCATCATTCACAGAAAGACCCCTTGGAGCTGACAAATTATGAATCAACCTGAATTCTCCTGGGTCCTTTTTGGGGACCACTCCCAGAGGCGAACAAACAAAATTAGCAACCGGTGGTATGTCATATGGTCCGGCAACCCGACCTTGGGTCACCTCCTTCCCAATCTTTGCTTGTACCACCGCCGTATTCTGCAGAACCGACAGTTGGTTCCTACATTGTGCTTTACCCTGAAAACCCCCCGCCGGGATGCGGAAACCATACGAAAAACCATCTCGCAACACCCCAGCGGAGATATGATCCGGATATTCGTTGAGCCAAGGAATCATTGCCATGATGTCAACCGGGGTAGGGAGAGGCGCCCCTCGGACTATTTCAGACCTGTTTGGCGCCCCCTCTATTTCCCGTATCACCAGTCTTGGCTCTGCACATGGTCTCGGGGTGCGAGGACTGCCCGCACCCTGCACATTCATGCCTAAACCTGCAAGACCCTCGCGGCCTAGTACATTTGCCTCTGTTAAAGCTCCAGCATGCCCCTTTTTTACCTGAGTTGCCATTATTCTTTGTGTGCTGATCATTGCTCGCCCGAAAGGGCGCTCCGGACGAATGGCGGGAAAACTCAACCACGTTTCCCCCCAAAGATGGCGACTTCGCCGTGCCTGACTTTTCTATTTTCTGCCAGGAAATGGAGTCGAAACAATCCCACGTCAGGGATGTCTCGTACTCCTTGGACTTACGAAATATGCTATCGTAACAAAACCATTGATTACCACCATATGTCTCATAAAATTCCATGATACGTGTCTGATACACGGCTAATTCCACCAATAATTTGGGCCTCCGTTCCCCCATAATCGCAGTGAACATTCCAAACGCTCTGCCCCAATTGCCTATAGTTTCATCAACTCTGAAACCGGCCATCTTGGCGCGCCATACACTAGGATGCAGAAACTCTTTTTGGTTCTTTACATGCTCAATCTCATAGTGATCGGTCAGCAAGGAAAACATGTTCACATATTTATCAGCCCATATCCTTTCTTTTACCTCAATTGGGATATGCTGAACAACTTTCTCCCTCCTTGAAGGTACCGATCCCTCCCCTGCCATCGGTAATGGCTGCTTACCTGAACCGGTAACTGTGACCGTAGTCCCTGCCGAACCAACGCCCGATACTGGTTGTTCCACGGGAGCCTGCGGGGAAACAACAGGACACGGTGCCTTCGCAGCATCTTTCGATTGCCACAACTGCTTCATTATCGCTCTGGCTTCATCAGCCGTGGCCCCCTCGTTCTCTTTGCCCAACCATGCCGCCAACTGGGCAGCCAGCTCAGGAGGCATATCCTCCCCGTTCACAGGAGTGATTACCACAGGGATTGGTTGCCCCGCGTTCGGGACAGGAGTCGGGGCCTCGATTGGGGTGACCGGGTGCGCTGGGGGCGCTTCGGGAACCGGGGCCTCCCCCCCCGACGCTCCCTTCTTGGCCCTTCTACCTTTCCCGTTAGGGACTACTCCCGGCAATGCTGGTCCGATGACTCTCTTAGGTCCCCCCGCACCATTCATTGCCGCCATCTGCTTCTTCATATCCGCCATGTCCTTCATCAGCATACGAAGCATCTGATCGGTCCCGACCCTCTTTCCGACCTTCTTGCTAGGCATCGTCAACGTATGCTCCACGAGGTCCTAGTCCAGGAAACTCCGAACTCACTGAAAGAGTAAACACAAAATTAAATTCTCAAAATTGGCTCTTCGTTCCGTCTCGAGCTCACGTGCAACGGGGAGGTGCAGCTTCAGAGCACAGGAACAAGAGGATGCTTCTTTGGCTTGTCGCTCCTTTTATCCTTCTTCGGGCGGGCGTGGACCCACCTCCAATCCGCCTCCGGGGCGTGGCTAGCGTTGTCGGTGTCTAGGACAACCCTCTCTTGGGCGGGAAAAGGCTCGCCCCAGCTACGCCGCTTCGGGCATACCAGCCGGGACTCGCCTCCCGCCCAAAATGGCTTCCCAGGGGGATCGGGGTACTCCACCATACGTTCGGGGGGACCGAGTGGTCACCCCTTTCCATAAAAGCGCCAGGGTTAGAGGGATTCTCGTGTTGCTTCTACAAAACATACAAATAATGACTGGCTCTGCACCTTCTAGAGGTGTATCAAGAAGCTTTGAAAAATGGGGTCCTCCAACACACACTTCGCAAGGCGGTCATATAATTTCTTCCCAAACCCGGGAAAGACCTGCTGCACTATGGTTCTTACTGACCGCTTTGACTTTTAAACTTTGACAGTAAAATATTGCCCAAGTTGTTGGCCACACAGCTCTCACTCCTGCTTGAGTAGATAATCTCACCTGCCCAATTCGGATTTGTCCCACCGTCATGAACCTACGTACATTGTTTGCTACACTCCATAGAATCACCCCAAGTGGTACAGCTGCATTCGACCTTACATGCGGAACGAGGCAGGGCTGCCCGATCTCTACCCTACTGTTTGTGATTGCACTGGACTTACAGGAAACGCACCTTTACAGGGTCCTTCAGTTTAAAACGGGGCTGTTGTTCATTACATTGTACGCGGACAACATTATACTGTACGTGTGACACCCTAACAGTAACTTGGGACCTTTACTTCATGAAATAACCAGATATGGGGTGCTGTCCATCTTGCATATAAATTGGGGTAAATCTGAAATGTTCCCCCTGACAACTGCCCCCATTGATAGCGATATTGAATTTCCATTAAAATGGTGCAAGGACTCTGTTAAATACTTGGGCATTCATATACATAGGGATAATGAACAACAGCTTAATTATGGCCCGGCACTGGACAAGCTGGCCAGTGGTGTTGGGAGATGGCTGAAGCTGCATTTGTCTATGGCTGGCTGTACAGCAATATTAAAAATGGTGATTCTACCCCAGTTTATTTATTACTTGCAAATCATCCCTATTCCTCTGAACAAGGTCTTTTTCACAGAACTGCGTACTTCATTGTTGATGAGTAAATGGGAGGTAAACAATGCAGATTAGCTGGTATACCCTTACATTGCCTTATGAACGCAGTGAAGTTGGAGTGCCTAACTTTCATATATTAACTGGTGGCCCAGTGACGTTTTGCTAGACAGTGGTACCACATGGACAACAGACTTCCTTATACTAGACGGGAGGCAGATATAACACACCCTACACCACTTTGTGCAATATTACCTGAGGGCCTACTGGGTGAACCACGCAACATCCAGCCAGTTTCCATTACCAGTTGGGCCTGAAAAAGAGTAATTAGGATGATGGTAAATCATTTACTATACTCCCCCACAGTAGCACTACTGGGAAATACCTGGATACCCACCACACAGGGGACTCTAATCAAACGTACAGTGTCCACGTTTGGATTAGAAACAATTGGAGACCTGTTCCCAAATGGACATGTCTTCTCGCGTTCAGAGGTTAGTTGTTTTAAGGGCACCCCATTGATAGACCAATTTGTGCTTCGGAGACTACAAGGCACGCTCAAGGCACAAATTCCTTGCTATCCCCTTGAAACCCCACATTTTACACGTTTGACGTTACTCATTAAACACACTAATGGGGATCATTTAATGTCCAAACTGTATAAATCAGCCATTGCCCTGACACCTGCGGGTGTTGCAGGGGTGTGAGCTGCATGGGAGCGTGACTTGGGGTACCCACTCTCAGACATCCAATGGCTCTACTGCTGCAGACAAACACATAAGGTATAACTGAATCACTGAAATAAGTTATTGCATTTTAAATTCATACGGTGCGCGTCCATTACCCCTGTCAGAGTGCATCGTATGGATCCATCTTGATCGCACGCATGCCCCAAGTGCCACTCCCCATCAGCAGACTTTGGACATATGACATGGACATGTATGAAGCTGGTGAAATACTGGGAGGTATCCTTGTTGAAATGTCACGGATGATACACCTTAGACTTACACCTGCCCCATTGATGGCTCTGGCGGACTTTGTAACCGATGTCCCAAAGTCCATACAACGCTTTGTGGCAATTGCACCGACGCTCGCTAAGAGGGAGTTGGCCATAAACTGGATAGTAAGCTCTTGCCGACAATCATGGCATGGCAGCACAGCTTGACGTATTACAACACGAATAGTGACCTATGCATGCAGTTGCAGCCACCGACATCCAGGCCACAATACATATGGCAACCATTTGTTGCACATCTACAGAGACTCCAGGACATTGCAGAATCAGAGACTGGTCAGGATGCACCCTCACAAGTAGCTGTGGCAGATACTAGCACAGCCTACTCTGAATATTAGTGTCCACATCTGGCAGGAAATGTAGAAACTGGTTTCATGTGCCACAGTAATATATCAGAGTTAGTGGTTGTATGATAATACATAAACGTATGTGGGAACGTGATGCAAGTAATGTACTATACTACAATATGATTGTATGGTACTTCATAGCTCTTTTCAAATAATAAATAATGTTTAAAAAAGTATGCCACATTGTATCATGGAAGTGCCACTTTTAAGGAGAGACAACCAGAATATTACCAAGAATTTCCACACATATGTCATATTAATGGGAGACAAATGTTAGCCATATATACACCATCATCTCACTGAGAGTGCCCACAAATATGTCACTGATTGGCCACTGTTATGCAACGATAGCCAGCATATATCAATAATGCCTATGCGAGTAACTGATGAGCCACTATGAGGCAACGATAGCTAGAATGTCACTAACAATGGCCACACTATCTCTAGGCCCCATTAGGAAAAAAGAGCTAGGATCCCCTTTCACTTCAACAATTCTATTTGTGGTCTCCTCAACACACACACACACTCACAACCATTCACCTGCAGCTACAATTCCACATCCACAATTGTGCAAAACCAAACACCTATGCACATTTGTGCATGCATACACACTGAAACAATTGACTCATAGCCTGATCCCCCAATATTTACCTATGTGACCCTGTCCCTAGCTTAGTGGCCTCTAGGAATGGTTCAACCTAATTCACATCATCCTTGTTTCAGGAGTTCGCTATTGGAAGGAGGAGTATGATAAAATGCCGGATGTATGTCATTACAACGCGGTGTTTACACCGCGCTACCATTGCAACGCAGTTATCACAACGCAAGTCATTACAACGACTTGCGCTAGTGGCGCTGGACTTGGGAATAGTATGATTTACTATTCTAACTCCAGCCTATGTAACAGTAGGGAAGGTGTTGGAATAGTAAATCATACTATTCCTTAGTATATAGCGCCATTCAGCGCAAGTCATTGTTACGACTTGTGTTGTGATGACTGTGTCGTAATGGTAGCGCAGTGTAAAGACGGCGTTGTAATGGTCGTCTCTCTAAAATGCCACTTTTGGCACAGTCATTCGAATTTTTTTTGCTAAATTTTATTATTGTTATTATATACTCTGCACAGCTGTCCAGTGCCCAGTATATGTGCTTTGACTCCTAAAACATATAGAAATTTGCTAATTCATGACCGGTGTATTTGACTTTCCTAAAGGGCCATTGTATATGGTGTAGCAACTTCACTCATGGTATGTAAAGATAAATGTCACCTGTGGACAACAAAACCTATTGTGTCATTCCCTAGTGTACCTTTGTAGCCTGATTGTTACAATTTAAACCTGCAATACAACCTGTTAAAATACCACTCTTTGATAAACCTCCATTTTAAATATAAGAAAGTCACCATATGTAGGTCTTGTAGCAAACAAGGCAGTGTGAATGCTTTGTAAAAAGCATGACATCTAGAATATTAATGTTAGCATGTTCCTAGAGTAACAAGGTTCAAAAAGCTATTCATAATGGGGCATGCCTAGCTTTCCCATGTAGCAAACAAGTGCAAATTAAAATACTTATACTGATAACGCTGGAAAGGGACCAGCTAGAAAAAGTAATTAAAACCCAATTTTAATTGTGATTCAAATCTAATTTAGTGGTAAAGCGTGTTCAACTGATTCCCCCCCAAAGATCAAGGCCCTCAGGAGGTGGATACCCTCAAGTGTGATTTGCCATGCTTTGTGAATCCTAATTGGTTGATTGATTTGTAATAAATATTAAGAAAAAGTAACTTTTAGAAAGTTACCTTTTCTCTGCCTGAACTTTAAATAGGCTAATTTTCTTGAGTTTTCCAGCTGCTCCCAGCAAGTGCTCAGCATTGAATGATGTGTGAAACTCCTCTCAGGCACATACAGTAGGCTGACCTGAATTGGCAGAGTTGACCCCTCTGAGCTCAATTGAATAGGCAGGCCCATCTGAAAACTCACTTCTCCTTCTTTGTTGATCTCTAAAAACTTGCACTCTTAGTAGTTCTGAGAGCTTTCATTTCGAAAGAGTGCTTCGAATTATGTACCCCATTTTTATAGAGTACCATCTTCTCTCATTTCACGCTTAATATGAGGTTTCAGGATTGTGATGCAGAGATAACAAAGTTGTTCCATATCTATGATTCCAGTACTGATCCCTACAGCACAATCTGACAATTGTATGTTTTGTTCCAAGATTGAAGAATAAACATAGAGACACAGAAATACCAGGTCCTTTCCAGTATGTTATATCCTGATTCCCAGGGACAAATATTCTAATATTATTTACGTAATCAGAGCAGGCAGAAAATGTCAGCAGGGGGGCGGTGAGGATGATAGGTTATGGATGTGAAGATCAATGCAGTCCACGGCAAGGATTAGGGAGTTAATTTCCACAACACAATTTTCATATCTTCTTCTCTGGTCGAAGCTGGCAGAAAAAAACATGACTCCATCTGTAGCCACTGCTTTGCTTTACACTTCCTAATTTTACTTGGATGCAACAGATGTCTCTTTTAAGGTCAGTAAATAACGTAAACAACCCAAAAAGAAAAAAAAACATCCGGATAGGTAGGTTTAAAGAAAGTGTAGGTGAGTGTTGTAGAGGAAAGCAGTTACAAAACTTTAACCCAATTAGGAGAGTACCTGCTCTAACAGGAGCAGATTCACAGAGTAGGAGAGCTGTAGAAGGGATCCAGATACATGGAAAATCTCTAAAGGAATCATCTGCGATATATGAACTAAGGGCATATAAATCAATGACAAAAGCTACCAAAGCATTTATTACTCATAATACTGAGAGCTCCAGCTACTTATAAAGGGTGAAATAATAAGTAGGTGTGTAAGTGAGCATGAAATGACAAACAACAAGTAAGGCCACCATGATGGTTTGGCAAGCAGCATTTTCAGTGACTGTGGAGGTTGCCACAATGGTTTATGATTAACACGATTTGTCAATTCCTGTTCTCTCTATTGAAGTGTAAATGGAGTCAAAAGTCTTTTTGACATGGAAACTAGAAAATAAGGAATGGATGCATCAAGGTTAAATTCGCTCACAAAGGGGCAGATTCTCAGAATCTGCCACATTGCGACCGGAATTTTTACATTTGGGATGCATCATCCCAAATGTCAAAATCGCAAATTAAGAAATCACAAAATTGCGATTACTTGCATTTAAGGAATTTCAAATTGAGATTTCTTAAATGCAATGCATTAAAGTTTAAAAAGTAGCGATTTCGCTAATAGGGCTCGCAAATTACTATGAAGTTGAACTTCGTGGTAATTTGCAAAAACTTTGAAAAATGCACTAAAGTGCATTTTTCAAAGTTTCATGTTGCGCACACACTTGCCCTAGGGGCATTTGTGTGTGCAACACATGTGCACAGATCAATTTCAGGGGTGTAACAGGGTGTCCTTTGGACACCCCTGCACCCTTGGAATCGCATTCTCAATTTGCGATTAGCTAATTGCGATTCGCAAATTGAGAATGTCTTCCCATTCATTCCTATGGGCCTTTTGGCCCATAGGAATACATTGGGATGTATTCCTTAATATCGACTCGCAATTAAGAAATTTTAAGAAATCGCTATTTTTTTAATGATATCTTCATGCATTGCATTTTGCTATTCCTTAATAGTGAATCTTTATTTTTCGATATTAAGGAATAGCAAAATGGGTTATTGATGCATATGGGGGTAGGTCTCAGAAATGGTGGAGGGAACCATGGAAGTAGGTTCCATATGTTCTGTGAGCATTATTTACAGCACCCCGTCAACCGTGTTCTTGCACTGACACCCTGCTCTGATAATTTGACCTGACACAATCAACTGTCCACCATAGAGCACCATTCTCACTGACTCAACCATAGTACACCATTCTCACTGACTATCTGCTTCACTGACAAAAGATTTGGATATCCTGATCCCGCAGCACAGCAAAGCTGACAACAACTGTTTGGCACAACTTTGGGGAGACTGAGGAAGCATTGTCTACCCCCTTAGTTGTGCTGCAGGGGTGGGCAGATTTTGAGCTGTGCCCCTGCTTGAAGCTCCTGATGATGTAATGGTTTCATCAGATTTGATAGCGAGAAACAGAATTATAAGGTCCAGAGACACTGCGCTATGTGCAATGCCCTGTAGTGGGCTCCCACATAAAGGTAGCACTCCCAATGGGATTCCACAATGCTCTTCATGGGACCCCATAAATCGTAATTTGTGCCTTGGTTTTTTTTTTGTTAAAGTAAGATGTTACTATGGGCGGACCTTGCTTACCTCTATGCAGAGTACTTGTGTGGAAACGCACTACTTCAAACTGCCTGAAAAAGTATATCTTCAGGAGCAAAATAGGATGCAGACAAAGTGCACAGAGTGTAGGTACTGCATGGACAGAGACCTGCCATCTCAAATGAATGCGGTACTCGAAACCCCTGAGTATATACAAGGCGCACTAGATGTTCAATCTAGGCCTGGAACTTTACACAGCGTGTAAATGGTGGTGTAGATCTTGAGACTTGTAAATGGTAGCAGACATCTGAATGCATAGAGTTTGAGTTCTTGTGGTATATAAAGTTCCTCATATCCAGTCAAGATTCATAGGTGCTGCAGCCAGGACTTACTATGTTGAAGTTGTATATTCTTTGTAACATGTTCTTCAGGTTAGCTGACAAAAGACATCTCTGGAGTCATAGAAGTATTCTAGTGCAACACTCATTTACAAATTAAGAATTGCATTTGAATATTTTTCAGAGGTCTTCATTAAAGGATTGTGAACTCATTGCACTTGTTTATATTTCACAAGGAGTTGCCCACTACATAACAAACTTTTATTTTCGACTTTGTCAGTTTACACAGGGAGTCATCCATGAAATTAACATGGAGTTGTTTATTTCCATAAGGAGTCATCTTTTAGGGTGAAGAATACAATACTGCTTTTGCAGTGTTTCTACAAGTGGAGCCCATGAAATCTTGTTGTGCAAATATTTTTTATTGTTATTGAAAGATGTACTCAATTAAGGAATTAATTTGAATGAGTATATGATTTCTAGTTGTTTATGCTAAGCAGAGCAACAATATTAATGATGCCTTTTAATATTACAGATTATATTGATAGTAATCAGAGACACATATTATCTCATAATATCGAAGGTAGATTGTATTAGAAAACGAAATTGAAGAAGACAGTGTTGTCTATAGTTATCATGCCAACTGTAATTCTATTTCAGCACAGGAAAAATATTGAATTTAATTCCAGAAAAGAGAGTTGTAAATACAGAAAGTATCAGCATCTCTATAATATATCATGTTCAGACTTTGGAAGCCAAAGCCAGTACAATAGTCATAGTAAAAGTATTTTCTTGTCTTTAAATATCTGTGCGCCTGCAGTGCACACAGCAGCGGCCGGTACAGGTAAGCGCGGTGGGGGGGGGGGGTAGGGCGCGGCGGGGGGGAAGCCGACAGATGACGGAATAGGTGTTATTTATTTATTTATTTAATTATACCTATTCCGTTGTCTGTAGACTTCCCCACGCAAGGCCCACACTGCGTTTACCTGTTCCTGCTGAGTGCACATCAAGCCCAGCTCTGGTTTTCTAGTGTCACTGTTTCCCAATATTGCCCCATTACTTATTTTCTGTCTCTAGTTCTAACATTAATTTTGTTCGAGTAAGGTTTCAAGTGGGTTTGAAGAAGTGTGGAGACTCACATCATTCCTATTGGATCTGGAATTGCAAGGTTAGTGCTTCTTGATGGAAATTGCAGATTTTTCAATTTAGATATTTTTGACATATTACATTTGTGAATCACATTTGAAAATCAAATTTGTAAATCGCTATTTTCATTATTATTTTCCATGCATTTGATTCAGTATTGATGTGTATTAACACATCAAATCCTTCACTTTTGGCTTTCAATGCATCACATATAGGACATTTTACATTTACAAACCGGGTTTCTGACTTATTCGAGAAAAGCAAAACTTTAGTTTGCTTCTAAACTGTGAAACACAATTATAGTGAATTGCTTCTAAAGTAATGCTGGTTGTGTGCATTGCTTTCTGTGACATGCTGTATATTATCTCAAAAAGTAAGAATCCAATATCCCTTTTTATTTATTTAATATTGCAAACTTTCTATGTAATAGCTCATTGTTTTCTTGAGTAGCTCACAACGGCAAAGTTATGAGCGTGCAGCCCTTTCTTAGTAAAGTGTTCTAACACAGTGAGCATGCTGCGATAACCAGATTATTTATGCAGAAGTAAATTATGTATGGGGTAGTTGAAAATAACATTGTTTGATGTTAGGGAAAGGTTTTCAGAAGTTGGATTTTTGTTGCTGGTTCCTTCGCTGAAAACCACCGCGTTTTTTCCCTTTGTATGACTAGACTAGCCAAGCAATTTTAGCAACAGCAGGTTTAACTTCAAGAATGGGCACACACCTTTAATTGGATGTCCTCCTTTAGTGTAGGCACCTTATATATTCATGAGGTAAAAATATAAATTAGAAAACCTTTCCAAGAAAATTATTCTTAACTTGCTGAAAGTTCATGGAAGGTTTAAACTTTGAAAAGTTTGCAAATTATTCACAAACTTTGAAAATATCTTCAAGTCGTCTTCGTGTTTGCCTTTCTTATATTTCAAAAAGTGTATTATACTAGATGGGGGAAGGAAGAATGAGTTCCAGGAAACTGCATTTAATGATTAGTGATGGGCCTAAACAATAGGAGAAAAGGAACAAACACCCTTTTCACATTCCTCTTCTCTCTGTATGTTCATACGTGCATATGTAAATTACAATATATATTGTACCCTTGAGAAAATGACAATTGCCTGATGTGACATCAAATATAAGTTGGAATTAAGTGTGAAAACTGCTCCTTGAGTGAGACAACAATCTGGATTTGGGGAAGGGTGTTTTTACCCCTGGCAGGATGGCCAGTTGGGTTGGACACAGGACCTTTAAAGAGGCATACCCTTTCAGTAGCAACATATAGCTGACAACTGGGCTTGAGCCTTCTTTGTTGCCCCAGCCAGACAGGCACAAATCCCAGTGGCAGAAGAGCTGCCCACAGAACAGGTGTCGATTGACCACAGAGGAGATGTCATTAACCTGGTGCCACCTCTTGGTGGGCACACAGACTCTTCGCAAGGGAAGAAGTGTTTCACAATTTTGGATTATGGGAGTGAGGGGCGCTGTGGGATTGTTTGCAGTAGAGAAGACAGGAATGGCCGCAAAAGTCAGTAGGGTTACTCCTAGCAACTTTTACACTATTGATTAGGGAGAAGAAAGGAGTCACCGCCATCCACATGCTAGTGCCAGGTATAAATGAAGCGTCTTCTGCTTCCCTCTTCAAAAAACTTTAGCCAATCTGCCCAGGCTGTGGTGTCCCTGGCTTGAAGATTCGGGTTTCTCCTGACTGGGGCTTCTCCATGGCAGTACATCAAGCTCAGTTTCACTTCACGGACAGCTGCTGCCTGCATACCTGCCCTGCTGAAGGGTTCCGACCTCTAAACAAGTGACTAAGCGTAAATACAGATATTTTGCTCAGCTGCAAGAGGACTTTTTTGGGTGTGAAATTTGAATTCCCCCCCTATGAGCTTTTCCAGCCATAACCAAAAGCTTTTCCAGGACAGCATCCAATGGCTATCCAACCTCAAAGGGCCCTCATTGATCACAGCCTAATGCCTTGTCCAGCTGAAGATTTCTGACTTCCATGTATAACACTAAGTCACAAGGTAAAACCTCCAACCACGTAGAACATGCTTATTGTATCTGACCCATGCTCCATCACGATCTGCCTCAAATCTACCAGGACAAGGTGACTCTAGATGGCTCGATTAGAATGTACTCTGTTTCAGTCCATTTTGGGATTTTGATTGTTTTGTGTTTTTACTTTTTTACTGGTTGGGTACTGCATATCCCTAAAGCTTTTCTGCTCTGCACCATAGCTAACAGATTGTTGAGCTCAGGTTAATTTAGTCACTTTAAGGGTTCACCCTCACAAGGGTTATGATTAAAACTTCAGGAGGCTAATCTCTCCCTCAACTAGTAGCTCAAATTCTCACCACACTTAACCAGCACCATTAACAATAATGCACACTCACCGCTCGATGGCAGACCACAACATAAATCGCATTCTTTCAAACTTTTATTGAGGACTCTCTCCTCTGATATTAAATTGCCTGTCCAACTTTGACTTTTCCATTGTTATGCAATGGACAAAAGCAATAATTTGAAAGAAATTGTCTGAGTATGTAGTATGAAGATGTCAATCATTGAAGGCCAATGAAAATGCTATGAAGCAGCAAGCATTCAAGAGCAAAGTTACTATTCCTTTAATATTAATTCATCATGATCCTTTGCTGTTAGGCATATTGTGGTTTTCTAGTAATACTGTTTTACGAAACAAGGACATTTATTTTTTATTCAGACACAAAGAGAAGATTGCGAAAAGGAAAATAAATATGTAAATAGGGTTTCCAAATTTGTACTTTTCTAGATATTTAGGTCATATACTTTGCATTGTCAATAGAAGATCAGAAGAGCATAGATGAATGCTCATCACAAACAGTGTATCAATTGATGATTATGCATATAGAAAGGAGTGACTCAATATTGTCATTAATTATGAAGCAGAAAAAATCAATGACAAATATTTTGACCAAATCGGAAACATAAAGTTGATGTTTCGTTCCCCAAAGGCAAGAGGTGCACGAGAACTTTCATGTGGACAGTGATATGTTAAAGAAAATTTTGTTCACTTGTACATATAATATGATGACATGGTCACTGGTCATCAGAGATGCAGAATATAGGAGTCCTTGAAATCCAGTAGGCAGTCTACAAGCCCATCTATGAGGCAGAGGCCACATAACGAATTAAGAAATCTTTACAAAGCTGACTGGAGTCATTTTGTCGACAGTGCTAAATAAGAACAATCATCTAAGTAAAAAACTGTCCATAAATGATGTCGGAAAAGTTTAACTCCAAAGCTATACTTCAACAGTGGTAGTCGTATACCGACACCTGGGTTACTTATCTACTACAGTACAATTCTAATTGATGTCCAGGAGTACTGCTCTGAATTTGCGACCGCCATAAATTCCTAACATTACAATATGCCTAAACATTCCCACTTACATGCAACAAGTGTACATTTCTTCATGCAGGAATAAAGTATGAAAGTGCATTTGCAAAACTTATTTTTGGCCCATGGGAAACCGTTTTCCCTACACCCTCAACAATTCCTAAATGATCACAGTAGATTCCAACCCTCTGTACAATCTTACTTGTACCCTTGATATAAGTCAACATCTGATTATACCTAGGATCTAAATATCACTGGCAAAGTTTGCAAATAACTAATATATTGTAAAATTGTAGAAAGTTTACCTTCTTTGGAAGGCAACCTTACCCTGGAACACTCATGACCTATTCTATGATAACCTTTACTCACATATTAAATTTCACAATAGGGGCAGAATTTTAAGTGTCTATGAAAATCCATTTACATTCACAGCTCCTTATTTTCAGAAGCACTGACATAATCTTACACTTCCACATGTTGGTCTGTGTGTACATAAATGCCACTTTTTGTGCAAACACCTTTGCAAAATTAACCCTATGAATTATCAGAACATGTCACGATTCTCCCAGTGATATCTGTAAATCCTAATGCTACTTTTCTTCCTCCAGTATGCACTCTCCATATCATATAACGTAATGAAAGAAAGCAAGGAGACAGCAATTAAATACTCTTAATCTTTAGTGCTTGACACTGGAGTGTGTATGACTGCAAACTTAAATAGGTTTGCTCAATATTTCAAAAGGTAAGTTTTCTCTGCGAAAAAAAAATCTATGTTATATATTGTGCTTCTAATGTAGACTGAGAGATGTAGTGTGTTCTAATATAATGTAGAAATCTCAATGTTAAAATGTACTTTCTATTTACCTTTATATCCTGGTGTTAGTAGATGGCTGGCAGTGTATCCTGTGTGATGCTATCCCAGTATGTTTGAGAACCATTTATTGTTTCAGTTAAAGATTCAGAACTGGTTGAGAATATGAACAATGCGGTAATAAGAAATCTTTGAAAGACTTTGCATTTGCTACTGCACTCTGAAACACACACAAAAGGGAGTCACATTTCTCTGGAGAACTGAACAGTAAGAAGCTTTCACAACTTTCAAAGCTGATTCAGATGCCACTTCTCAGCTCACTTATGCCTGGCTTCAAAGATTGGGAGCTGTGTTGTCTCAAAAAACCCCATTAGAAGTGCAGACTTTATATTTGCCTCTCACACATTCAGCCTGCTTGCTCATCTATAAAAGATAGTAGAGAGGGAAATGTTGGCCTGAAAATGGGCATTCAAAATGTTTAAAACATACATGGATAAATGCACGTTCAAATAAGGCCACTGCAAGGCGAACCAGGCTAACACAAAATTTAGGGAGCATTTTGCCGTGGAGTACATTCCTCTGTCTAATATAAAAAAAATAACTGTCTTTCAAGACTCGTTTTGCCTAGTGGCAAAGCAGATGATGCCACTGAGAAGGAGAGAGATATGAAATATTTAGATGATAGCGTGGTCTGGTGTAAATGTGACTGCTTTGAAGTGGTTTTGTTGAGGTTGTCCTTGGTTGTATGAAGTAACTTGTTGAAAGTGGTTGATGTAGTTGTGTGAGTTAGAGATGAAGGGACCTGTTTGGTTCCTGATGGACTGTGTAAAACAATTACATAAGTGCGTGGGTGATACACTTTATAATATAGAATGTTCAGTTAACTGCTACACGCTAAAGAATAAAGATGTGTAATACCAAGCTCTATGATCCTTTTCATGTACCCAGGCTGGGGAGGACTCTACAACTGGTGACAAGGCCGGGCATTACAGAGTTGTCATTCATAGAGTATGACAACATGGTCACTGATGATATCTCAAATGTCATTACTGATGACATAGGTATTTGCTAAGAGTTTATGGCTGCTACAACCAGGTACAAAGAAGTGCTGAACTCCAATTCTCACCAACTGTTTATGGAACACAGAAATATTCAGTAGGATGGCAAAATATATTGAACATGTTAACGTTACATGAGATAACTATGACTGGTGAATTTCAGTGCTTTTTTAATTTAGAATGGTATGTTTTAACTGACATTCTCACCTACCTTTAATGCCCCTTTGTTTTTTCATTGACTTACTAAGTTTTCTATAAAATTCAAAGTAAGATATTATTAACATACTTAACTGTAACTTCAATTTAAGCGTTTTTTTTTCAGTGAATTGCAAGGGTTTTCTTAGCATAGAGTGATATTTATCACTATAGATAAAACAGGCCAGGCTCTGCTTTCAATCCATCACAGGTACCCAATCTCATACAGTGCAGTGCCTTTGGCTTTGCTCGGCCTAGGGCTGGAGACAGGACCAGGCCTGTTGCCAGACCATGTATCCAGTCCCCAGTGGGCAGCAAACCAAATGCTGCACACAGCCCATGTCCGTGCTTGGCATGGGGTTGGCCACAAGGCCTGGTCGCCTTCAATCCCATGGCCAGTCAACTCCCATGCCTTGCTCAGTGTGGGGGTTGGCTGCAGGGCCTGACCTGGTAGGATATACACCAAATCACAAAAAGTACACCTTCTTGACCAAGATCTAGCTTCCTGACAAAACTGGTGCAAGTGCATTTAGCACTTTTTGCTGTAGCACTGTTCAAATACATCTATGGAAAACACATGGGGATTTTGAATTTTGTGCCCCCTTTTTTCTGAGCGCCCACTTGACTTCTCACAACCTGAAACTTTCCATGTACTAACTAAACAAATGAAGAGCACCTTTATGGGAAGTGTCATGAATATTTCTCAAGCGGCAGTAAAGTTATGGGCAAACTAAAAAGGCATTTCCCATGGAAACACATACATAACTATAACTACCTAGTGGTAATCACCGCTAAGTAATATATGTGCATATATTCACCGAAAAAACTGAGGTTGCAGGGACGTTATAGTTAGGCTCAGATTTCACTCATACAAAACCATAGTAATTGAGCAATATTATTTACATGTTCTAACTATAATTTACGCCCCGCAATGCACTGCTTATGACCTCACATGTTATATAACTCATGACATGGTCACTGATGATATCTCAAATGTCATTACTGATGACATAGGTATTTGCTAAGAGTTTATGATTGCTAAACATATATAATAAGCTACTACAAAAATTAGATTAGTATACTAGGTGAACTACATATGAGTGATACTATTTCTAACAAATATTATCTGAGTGGTGGTGTGACTGTATGTATCTGTGTGTGAGTGGGTGTGTGAGTGTCTGTATGGGTGTGTGAGTGGGTATGTGAGTGGCTGTATGGGTGTATAAGTGGGTGTGTGAGTGGCTGTATTGGTATGTGAGTAGCTTTCTCAGTGGCTCTATAGGTGAGTCAGTGAGTGGATTTCTGAATGGCTGTATGAGTGAGTGACTGGGTGTGTAAGTGGCTATATGGGTGAGTGAGTGGCTGTTTGAGTGGGTGTTTGTTTAAGTGAGTTGGTCTATGAGAGACTATATTGTAGAGTGAATATCTTTGTGAATGGCTGTATGGGTGAGAGTGGATGTGTGAGTGCTTGTATGGATGTGAGTGAGTGGCTGCATTCAGAGGCTGTATGGGTGAGTACGTGCATGTGTGTGTGAGTGGCTGTTTAGGTGAATACGTGGGTGTGTGATTAGCTGCATAGGTGTTTGTGTGGATGTGTGACTGGCAAGATGGGTGAGTGACTGGTTGTATGAGTAGCTGTATGGGTGAGTTAGTGGTTGTGTGAGTGGCTGTATGAGTGAGCGAGTGAGTAGGTGTGTGAGTGGCTCTATGGAAGAGTGAGTTGTTATGTGGGTAATTGTATGGGTATGTGTTTGGCGGTATTGGTGTTTCAGTGGGTGTATATGTGGTTGTGTGGGTGTGTGAGTGGATGTGTGAGTGGGTCTCTGAGATGTCATGAGTGCCTTCATGAGTGATGTCACTGACCATGTCATGAGTGATGTAATATTTGAGGTCATAAGCAGTGCATTTCAGGGGTGTAAATTATAGTTAGCCCAGGTAACTATAAGTGCTGAATTTATATGGTTTTGCACAAGTGTAATCTAAGCCTAACTATGATGTCTCTATAACCTTTGGTTTTTCAGTGAATTGGTAATTTTTTATTGTGTTTCCTAACTATAACATCCCTGTAACCTTTGTTATTTTTAGTGAATATCTAGTTTTTAAAATGTTTTATTTCCTAACTATAATGTCCCTGTAACCTTTGTTTTTTTCAAAGAATTTCTTACGTTTTTTAAACTGTATTTCCTAACTGTAACCTGGAAACTTTGAGAGTGGGTATGTGAGTGCTTGTGTGGATATGTGAGTTGATGTTTGAGTGCTTTCAGGGTCTGCTGGGGGGTTTTTGAGTGCTGCTATGGGTCTGTGAATGGGTCGAAATATCTCCAAAAGTTGGTAATAGGAGATAGCGATGTTAGCGACTGTTTCCAGTCGCTAACATTGCTACTTTTGGAGATATTCGAAATATCTCCAAAAGTTGGTAATAGGAGATAGCGATGCTAGCGACTGTTTCCAGTCGCTAACATCTTGGCACGCCCACTTTGCATGTCATTAGTGATAAATTTCACTGACATGCAAAGCAAGGCCCAAGATGGTTGCTATCTCCTACTAGCTGTCACTAACTGGTGTTAGCGACAGCTAGGTAATAGGGAGATAATTTTATCTTCTATTCCCTCACAGCAGGTTGAGCCATTTAGGCGTTTATCACACAGAACGATTCAAATGTTGCAGTTTCTGTAAACATGTCCCCATTAATGCAATAATGCCCTGTGATATATGGGTTTCTATGTTGACTTTAGGACCATGCTAACTGCAGCTATATGGTCAGCCACTTGATGGGTTGGAATCCACCAAAGAGTGCATTATCCTTTTTGGTTTTTATTCAAAAATCTTTATTCGGTCTGATTAAAAAAAGACCATAAAAGTGCATAGAAACATAACACATATTTATAATATCCCAGCAGTTTAAAAACATATTTACAATAAAATAACAACAATTACAAATATAACTTCATGAGGTGACTTTGAGTCTCCAAATTTCATCATACAACCGAGATAAAAAAGAACAAGAAACACGTATTGTGGTTAAAATTATAGCATCACTACACTCATATCATAGCTGGCCAAGGTTAAACGGAAGTAAGGGAAAGATAAGGAGAACCAAAAACCTTAAATAAGCTCCACCTTGTGCTCCTGCTGACACAAAACTAAAAGGTTCACCTTAACCAAACTCCACCTATCGAAGGCAAGTTCAATGCAAGTTGTGACTTTTGAAGCTTCAGCACATGAGAATATAGAGGGAGGAGCTCACAAAGAAATTGCTCTCCACTCATGGGAAAAGAAAGTATACTCACATTGAGCTAGTAATCCATAGAGTGCATATAGTTCAGAAAGTTAGCCGTCCATCGTTTTTCTAGCAGGTATGGCTACATTTCAAAAAGGCACAAACACGGTGGGAGATTTCAGGTGTGCACAAAAATTGTAAGGGGAGCAGAGCTACTTTACACCGTTGAAATCCTAGCTTATATAACATAGGCTTCAGCAAGTTCTTGCGTGCTAAACTGTACAATTTTCAAAAAAACATAAAGTGCAGAAGTGATTGTGCAGATTGATTATCACAGGCGCATTTAGATTTTATTTTTCCCTCTAGGTCTGTGGAGTTTTTAAAACAGGGTCCAATAAATTGATCCAGCCCTAAAAAGGAAGAAAAGTGATCACTCCCATCTTGTGAGAGCTAAAGATAGATACAAAGCAGGTTCGACTGTGAGTAAGGATCTACAATAATTCCTAAATTAATGTTTTGCTAATTCATTTTTCATTTTTGTATCTGCGCAATTCTCCATGAATGATGCTTTCACTTCTGCCTTAACAGTTTTAGACCTACTGCAAGTTCAATAAACCAGGGGAATAAACCAGGAGTGTCTAGTGTGTCCCGTATATAACTTAGCCATGGAATAAAGTGTACCTTATCTAATGCTAAACAGTCACGTATAATATCCCTGCATAGCTTTGCCCCTGTGTTTGTCCAGACCCTAACCCATAGCAGGAGTGGCGCCAGACATACCTTATCCGATATGAAGCCCTGATTTACCTTCGAGTGAGTGATGAAACTGGAAGTAGTTGGTGGTAAACTAAGCAACTGCCGGAGGAAACTATTTTCCTCAGCCTGTAGGGAACAACAGGGCATATTATCAAGAACAGGCGATAACATTTTCACTTCTTTATCGGCAGGAAACTGCAGCTAAAGCGGCGATAATGGGCTTGATAATATGCCCTTGAAAATTCCCATAGCAGCCCATGTTAACACCAGAACCTGGGCTGCTATGAGAATTCACAAGAACATATTATCAAGCCCATTATCGCCGCTTTAGCTGCAGTTTCCGGCCGATAAAGCGGCGATAGTTTTATCGCCTGTTATTGATAATATGGCCCAACATTTGTTAAAAACCCAGATACCACCTTCATAAGTGACTGCTCTAATACACTGTGAATTATTCACCTTCAATTGTGCCGGAATAGTCCCTTTAGACACTGATCTAATCAAGTTACTGTGTCGCTAGAGAGCAGAGCAAGGCAGAATAGCACGGAACGCAGGAGCAGGAGAGCAGCGTGGCGCGGTAGCTGCGTGGTAGCTGCAGCAGCCATAGAAAGACTTGACTCCCTCAAAGAAAAGCAGCAAGGGGAGCGCAATCCCTGCAGAGAGTAGCGAGCAGCGCCCGCTCCACCCAGGAGCCCCACAGGAACAAAGGAGTCAAAGAGGAGCCGTGGTCGCTGCCGTACCAACGGGTACCACAGGAGCTACAGAAACAGCGGTAGCCATGCCCGCTAGCAGCAGGGGCCAGAGTGAGCGGAGCTGAGAGGAGAGGCGAATAATATAGAAGTAGAGGAAGTGGGCAACCAGCGCCGGGCCCAGGGTTGCCAGGAGGATCAGCGCTGGACCACAGCCGGCAGAGCGGGCCAGAGCGGGCAGAACAGGTTGGTTTGCCTCTTTTCCCCTCCCACGTGGCGGCCCATGGTCCCCTGGCTCCTGGCTCATAAGGCAGCGGCAGAAAGAGTGCATAGCGGTTGCGCAAGGCGGTTCGTGACGCCCGAACAGGGACCTCGGGAGTGCAACCTATGCACCAATGCACCAAGTTCTAAGAACATAGAGCACACAGCCCCACCTACCTTGCCCCGCCAGTACCAATACTCACTTCGCTTGCCTGCCCAAACCAAACCGCTAGAATCTTCAGGCAGCAAGAGCAGAGTGGAGGAGGAGAGGCAGGCTGCAGGAGCTCTACCAAGCGGGCGGAAGGCATTTGGGAAGTTACAGACTTTACCTGCAGTTCTACGAAGCTTTAGACTAACTTGTGCAAGGTGGGGATTCCAAGACCCTGACAAGCTAAAAGTTTGTCCTAGATAACAAAAGTAATCCACACTCTTTAGTTCTTGCCCATTGAGACAAATTTTGTTTAGCCTTATTTTACCTGGTCCACAGGAAATGATGTGTGAAGCGTGAATTGGTTTTTAAATTCAAGTTTTGCATAAAAGAGGCAAAGAGGTCCACCTGGTGCATTCAGGGTAAAGGCTAACAATACTGCGTCATCAGTGAAAAGTAATGCGGGAAGCAGAGTGCCTACTATTCTAGGTATATCTGAAGGGGGAGAGGTTAAATGAGCTATTTATCCATTTATACATAAAGCAAACAGTAGGGAGCCAATTTACACCCTTGTTGCACTCTGTGATTCAAGGGGAAATCAGAATAAAGCTTGCCAAAGGAATATAAACTAATTCTAGCAGAAAGATCTGTGTGTAATGAGTATACCAGTGAAGGGTCCACTCCTTGATCCAGTAACATTAACCATATCTTGGTTCTATTCACTGAATCAAAGTCGGTAGACAGATCCATGAAAGCAAGATAGATGGAAGAGCATATGGCGTTAGTGTACTTAGAAATTGTCAAACCCAGACTCAAACACTGTTCGTTTGTACCTAAGTTTGAACAGAAAACAAATTGAAAATGGGAACGAATGTCCTTCTCCACTATCCATATACCTGAACGGTCGTAAATAACTCTGCGATAATTTAACTGTGCTGTCGATGAGCAAGATCAGACTATAGCACTTTCGGGACATATGGTCACCCTTTTTTAATATTGACACAACCATTACTGTGCCCCAGGAAGGGGGGATATTAGTTGTTAAGCTAGAATGTAATGTGTTGGTAATATGGGGACCCATATCTCAAGCATGGGTTTCAACAGATCCATAATTACCCCATCTAGGCCTGGTGCTTTTGTACCCTTGATGTGTTGGATGACCGTTTCCACTTCCAGCAGCAATATTAAAAATGGGTGGGAAATTCTGCAATCAATTGCATAAGACAGTTAGTGTACTAGGATCTTCCTCAATAGAATAGATGGAAACGAAATGAGTAACCCAGTCTGAGCCTAAAATATTGCTTTGCAGAGATGGATTAGTGGAGACATTTCTAGATATTTTAATTTTACTAAATATCAAAAGGATTTACTGTCCTTCCCCAGGGCTGCATTTTCTAGCAGCTCCCAATCACGCTTATGAAGTTCCCCCTTCCTGTTTGAGAACTCAAGTGTATACTCTCTGTGTTCCAGGGAAATCTTGCTCTTATCCCTGGGCCATGCAATTGGAGCATGCCTCACATTGCGATTAGCCTTAGAACAGGGCCCATCACACCATCTGGGGTTTATATTGCAGGACTGGATCAGCTTCAGCAGAGACTCTCTGATTATACCTAATAATCTATGGTAATGCAGAGCCATCAATTGTTGTCCATTATCAGCTAAGCAAATGAGAATTACACCTAAGTGTGATTTGAGAAGTACTAATAAAGATTCTATGGGTTTTTTTCAGATACCAGATTAGTCCTAATCCATCCAAAGACTGCTTTGTGGTAGACACTAAGGGGCCCATTAGGATGTCGGGTGGATCGCCAGCGCCATGCGGGCGGTGGCGATCTACCGACATCCTTGTCTGCCCGCCCGCCACCCATTTCCCCCTTGCCATATTACAATGGCGGGTTTGACCGCAGCGGATGGAAATGCCATCTGCCGCTATTCCGCTCCGGTCGCCTTGCGACCGAGCGGAAAAGGTTTAATATGGTAGCGGTGTCTATCAGACACCGCCAGCCATATTAGTATGGGCTTTGGGGAATGCCTTTCCGTGGCGGCAATGCCACCAAAGAAAGGCAGGCGGTCTTCACTTTGGCGCCCCCCCTGCGAGCCTCCATGGTGAAAATGAGGTGGCGGTGAACATAGGGGGTACCTGTTGTACCCCCCCTGCATTTGCATACACAATGCAGCAGGCACTGCATTGTGGCGGGCGTTGCTGAGATCACCGCCTGCCACAATGTTAAAAATGCAGTATGCGCCCGCCACTGTGGCGGGCGCATCCTAATAACCCCCACAGGACCCCCGCCCTTTTGGCGGGCGTTCCCATATTCCAATAGGATGGCAGGTGGACTAAGTCCGCCCGTCATCCGAATGACCCCCTAAGTTGCTATTGCAAGTAAAGCACTTGAAAGGTAAAAATATGAAGGAGCACAGAGCATTATGCTTTCCCCCCCGCTGAAGGTATGATCTTACATTTATTGAACCAAGGTAAAAAGTTAAAGTTTACAAACATATAATTTTTCAGTGAAGCCCCCCCATCTAAAAAATGGGATCCATGAACCCCCACTTAACTTTGCATTAAAATCACCACAAATAAAAAAAGTGTAATTTTAGGTGACTATTTTTGGTCTTAGTTTGTAAATCAGATAGAAAACTAAACAAACGAATAAAAAGTGTACAAATGTATCAGTTATAAAGCTGTTTGTCTTGGTAACGTGAATTATTAGCGCTAAAAAGGAGGGTGACCCAGAGTTGACCTGTAGTATCGCTACATGAAGACTTCGACCGACTCAAATAGCTAAACCACCCATAGCCCAGACCTGAGTTGATGGAGTAGCATGGCGGGAGTAACAGGCATGCCCATCAAATTGTGAGGCCGAGTCGAGGCAAGTTTCCTGTAATGCAATTATGTTTGATACAAATGCTCGCCAGTCCGGATCAGAAAGTGCGTTGACCCTGTTGGATATAGGTATGTGTGATATTCTCCTGCTACTCATCTTATGTTTTCCTTCTGTTACCTTAGTTTCGTCGAATCTTCTTACATGTTATGATTCTGACTTATGCCTGATTAGAATGTGATGGTTTATTTTGTTTACAGCCTACCCAACAAGAAGTTGCCAAACCCCCTTGATTACCCTTCACATTTCTTTTCTTTTCCTTTACTAATTTTTTGCCATGTTTACGCTTTGGCCTAATTATAATATGTAACCAATGTATTTCTTCTGTTGAACCTCAAAGCCCATGATTAGCTTTTGTTTTCATTTTCTTGCACTATTTTACTTGACTGTTGTTACTCTACTTTTCCTTTCCCTCCAGCTACCTTTGTATTACTCATGTATTATGTATTGACACCCTGTTTTTCTGATTATTAAAATTCTTTTCAAAACTTAAAAAGGATGTGATGGTTTGAAATGAAGCTGTTTCATTGACCTGCTTGACTTGTACTTGGATGGGTTCCTCTTCTAATGGAATAAACCTGGATTTATATTTCTACTCAATGGCTTTCTCATCGTCTCTTAATTGACATTAAGGAGATCTTACAGTATGGAGTATGGAACACACGATCGGTGCGATGCGGCCAGAGCACTGGCTGAAACGATAATGGGGGGTGTGTTGACTATGCCTGGGGGATCATAATTCATTTGGCGCAGTTTATCAGATCCACAATAAATAAAATATATAATCTTTTAGTGAGGCTCCCCCATCTAAAAGACGGGACTATGCTATTAGCCCCTCCTAGTCTCTCAAGCAAGTGGACCGTGCCTTTGGTAGGGAAGCTTTGCCCCCCTTACATCCTGAGTGGTTATGTGCCCATCTCTACTGTTGTCCCCGATCCATGAACCCCCACTTAACTTTGTATTAAAATCACCACAAATGTCCAATGCCCCCTTTCCATTGTCAAGTGGAAAATTACATGATTGCTGCCTAAAAAAAAGAGGGAGGTGATAGTCTATAAAAAATATCCAAGCAGAACAAGGGTTATGTAACTGCTTGGTAAAATACTATGCATTGGGTTAAAAAGCAAATAATGTACCAAATTCAGGTTTAAAAAAATTAGAACAATACAGTCTCTATGGAGTTCTGGAAGGTTTCGCCCTATATATGCACATTTCCTTACATGCAATATTTCTCATGTGTTGAAGAAAGACATGCTTCTGTGGGAAACCAGCCAATCTTGGGTTTTGTTATAAAGTTCCTCGTAAGTTTCACGCTGGTTATTTCTTAACAAAGGTACGCCCGACAAAACAGCTGGACTGATAAACTTTACCCTTGGCTCCCTTTAAGAGATATGTAAATCTGAGAACAGAGGTAGGCGAGTGATCTACATTTTGCCTGATTGATACATGTTTTTTACTCAATTGGCCTAGGGGAAATGATGGGTTACAAGGAATAGGCGGTGGTTAAGTTGATGGGCCGGATTCCACCGAGGATACTAAATGTGTTGTGGATACAGTGCCTTGCCTCTCCAAGTTGATATGGATGCTACCTGGTTGGGATGGTCAATGACCACATCCAGATGGAAAAGAGGCCAATTTGGATTCTATAGCGTCCTACCTGAAAGCAGAGGAGAAAGTGCTGTGCTAAACATTGCTTGTAGCTTCTCTGAGAAAGTCTTTAGATGGAAAGCCAAAAGTTCATTCATGGAATTTGTGATCCTTGGGGGGAGTCAGAGAAGGGTAGGAGAGGGCTGATGACCTGCGTATGCCCCTTGCCAAGTTTGGATTTCTTTGGCAGTTTGTGTTGGGCGGCCTTGTTGCTTGACACAATAGCAGGAGTAATGGCATCTGGAGGGGGTAGATATCCTTGCGGTTTACAATTGAACCTTGAATAGACAGAGAGAGCACCATCTGAAGGAGGAACTGAGAACATATTCAGAAGGGATCTAGGGGTAGGGTCAGGTGGACCCCTGCTACCACCACCTGGATTTAAAGAACGCCTCCACTCTGTTCGGCAGTGTCATTGATGATGACGCTGATGACTGGTTGCAGCATCCGACCTGTTCACATGGATTTTGTTGGGGTTGAGACAGAGTCACTATATACCACTTTTTTTCCTATCTATAATCAGCAACAACATTCATAAATACTAAGTCCCAAAATGTTAATGAGTCTAATCAACCACAGCTCTGGGGTGGAGAAAGAGCCACATGTAAAACTCGATGGCGAGAGAATCAAGAGTGCCTCTGAATCGTTGTTAAATTTCTGGAGCTGCTGGCTTGATCAGCTGACTTAAGGTTCCTGAATATCCCTGACTGAAATTGTAGGCAGATATCCAAGGGCTCAGAAAGTGGGCCCAGCCCAGCCTCGTCCTTCCGTGGATGGGCACAGAGGGGCCCGGTCTTGGCCTGGGCATGTCCCACACGCCTCCCGTAAATGTGGAATTTATTGGTGCCTCTAGGTGCAACGGAACAGCATGGGCAACCTCCTGCCACAAGGCATTCTGTGGCTTGCAGTCCTGCCCCCACCGGCAGCAGGGGTTGTCTCCCACGGACAGCGTGTGTGGCCTCCTGCCATGAGGCATTCTGGGGCTTGCAGTCCTGCCCCCACCGGCCACAGGGGCTGTCTCCCACGGACAGCTTGTGTGGCCTCCTGCCATGAGGCATTCTGGGGCTTGCAGTCCTGCCCCCACCGGCCACAGGGGTTGTCGCCCACGGACAGCGTGTGTGGCCTCCTGCCATGAGGCATTCTGGGGCTTGCCGTCCTGCCCCCACCGGCCACAGGTGTTGTCTCCCACGGACAGCTTGTGTGGCCTCCTGCCATGAGGCATTCTGGGGCTTGCAGTCCTGCCCCCACCGGCAGCAGGGGTTGTCTCCCACGGACAGCGTGTGTGGCCTCCTGCCATGAGGCATTCTGGGGCTTGCAGTCCTGCCCCCACCGGCAACAGGGTTTATCTCACATTATCATATTCGAATTTGCAACTAATTGTTTTTCCACCACTACTTATTGATGACCTGTGTTGCTAGTAGAAGCTGCAGACAAACAACTGGACAAATGACACACTCTCCCTCATTTCCGTGCTGGCTCCAAAACTACTTTCTGCTTCTAGAAAGATCTTGAATGTGTGGCTTTGGTGAAGACTCCAATCAGGGATGGGGTTCGAGACATTCTATCAGAAGATTTTAGTGTCTAATAACCACAAATGTCTATTTGTGTTTAGTAATGGGGATATTTATCCCTCCCATGTTTTCAAAATATACTAAATTACGTTATCCGTGTTTTTCCTGCGTTGTTAATTTTAAATATGCGTAGTTATCTGTGTGTGTTTTTTAGAACGCTGTCAATGTATTTTCCGTATTTCATTCCTGGGGCACACAATGTAAAATGAGGCTCACATCCAGGTACTCCCACGTCTGCTCCTTCGCACAGAGACGCTGGAGTTCATTAGAGCCTTGAAATGCAATGTTGCTGTTGAGTTTGATTTTCCACAGCGGGCATATTCAGGAACCCTTTCAGTCCCTCCTGGCAGGGGTTAGGAGACTACATCATTTTCCTTTCAGGGGCATCGGGGGGTTACTTTTAAGTATACTCTTGAAGTATTACAGTGCCTGAGTCTAAAAGCGTTGGCTGATGAGATGGGTTTTGAAGGAATAGTAGTCCAAGTAATGAGATAGAAGTAATTAGACAATTTAATTCAAAACTTAATTAAGTTGTGTTTCATTCTACTGGGTGAGAGAACATCAATGCAAAGGATTGTAGAATTTCTAATCTGACCTACCATTTATCTGTAATCATTCGTCTTTCTTCATCGCATAATATGCACCCACTCAGGGTCGGATTAGACGCTAAGGTGTTTATTTATCTTATAAATAACGATACAACAGGGTACATTATTTATCGGTTGCAATAAATGGAACCTATTATGAGCTCAGGGTGGAATAACATGCAGATTTGTATGTTTAACGCATGATAATGTAAGTCATATATGTTTTCACCTGTTACATTTTGGCAGGTTTGACCTGCCTATATTTAATGAAGGTTGAGGTTTTTATTTCACGCATTCAATAATTATCAAATGCGTTAAATACCTTCAAACTCATAATTCTGACTTGTGCCTAATTAAGCCCTAAGCGGCTCTGACGTTCAACTAGCTAGGAGCCTGAATTACACCCTGCTGCACTAATATGTCTGAAAAGGTTAGATAAGCGCCTTTTGCAAAACCAAATATATTTGGTGCTCTGTCAGAGTAAAATTTTAAATGATAAATAGTTCGGAAAGAAAAAGGTTTGAATTTAAATTGTTTTTGATTTATATCTATTCTTGATGGGGTGCATGTTTAACAACATTTTGTTAATTTGGTTTAGACCATTGTTATTATTGTAAGTGGAGTTGTAAGATTATTTTTCACCCTCGCACTTCCTGAGAGTTAGAATTGGGAGTCTCTATTTGGCAATAGTATACAACTTTGACCAAATAGGGACCCCTGCTTCTAAATCAGGAAAAGGGGATTACACTACGGGATAACCCTTTCTCACCCCCTTGGTAGCTTGGCACGAGCAGACAGGCTTAACTCAGAGACAGTGTGTTAAGCATTTGTGAACACAAACAGTAATACAGTGAAAACACTACAGATAGACATCAAACAGGTTTTATAAAAAGAACTATTCATTATATAGACTTATCACAAGACCATAAACGACAAAAATCCACAATACTGTAATCGATAATAATTCTTCAAGATGGTAGAAATAGTTTAAAAATAGGTTATTCCCTTAAAAGCAGTCTTTAGCAAAAGATAACCCCAACGGAAGTTATCACGACGTCAAGGTCAAAGAAATCCCACAGTACGGTGCCGACCGCGGGGTGCGTAGCGTCGGGCCCGGAGTCAAAACAGACCCACAGAGAAAAGTACCTTGGAAAAGCGAAAACAAAGACAGCTCAGGGTGTCAGGGAGGTACGGTGTTGTTGGCGCATTGCGGCGTCAGTTCCTTGCTTCGGGGTAGATGATGGGTCGGTGTCCTGGATGCTTGGGCAGGAAGGAGAGGCGTTGGTTCCTGACTGGAGAGTAGGTGACCTCACGATGGTGCCAAAACCACAATTCCGTATGATGTCACAGTGTTCATGGATCCTTGACCACCCACGTCAACGATCAGCTCTGCGATGATGTCAGCTTCGGAGTCAATGCGGCACAGCAGCAGGCGTAGTGCCTACGTTGCAAGTTCGAGCAGCGCTCACAGGTATGGCAGGCTTACGATGTCACTCACTGGCATCGATGTGGCACGGCGGCCAGCGTCGGGTCTACGTTGCAAGTCGGAGCAGCACTCATGGCTTTGATGCTGATGACGGCGTCACTCACTGGCGTCGGTGTTGCAGAATTCCTTCTGTAGCAGCTAGGACAGGAAGTTCCAGGTGCAGGCAAACAGAAGGGGTGAAGCCTGGTATCACTGAGACTTTGGTCAGGAGGCAAGCTCAAATCAAGTCCTTGGAGTAATATTCTGCAAGATGATGAAAGTTCATTGAAAGTTCCTTCTCCTCTTCTTGGCACTGAAGACACCACTGTAAGTCAACCCAGCAACACAGCACACTGGCAGGGGGGTAGTCCAACTACTAAAGCTTCCTTAGTTCTTCTCTTTGGCAGAGGTTTGTCTTGTTCCAGACGTGATCTAAAGTCTTGGGGTCTGTGTCCCCATATTTATACTAGCAAATCCTTTGCCCTCTGAAGGCAGAGCGTCCTGTATCCAGTCCAAACCAGTTCTGTGCAGTCTTGTAGCACTTTGGGTGCATGACTCCTGCTTTCCTTTGGCAGGGTGGGCAAGGGTCATCAGGCACACTACAGGAGGTAAAGCCAGCATTGTGGAAGGAAGGCACACCCTATTTAGACTCAGGTGCTACTCCTCCCACCCATCTACATGCAGGGAGGTCTATTCACCCATGTGCAGACTCACCAAGTCTCCTGGAATCCCCCAGCTCCTGTCATTCACAAACCCAGACACACAATACACAAGCTAGCAGAGGCAGGCTGGATGGTTAGGTAAGAAAATAACTACTTTCTAAAAGTGGGATTTTCAAACACAGAATGTTAAAACCAACTTCACTAAAAGATGTATTTTATCATTCTGAGTTCAGGCATACTAAACTCGAAGCAAGCGGTGCGACGATCTCACCCAGTGACGACAGGCTCTGCGACGATACTCGCAGCGACGGTAATCTTCCCGCACCGGACTGGTGCATTCCGCAAGCAAAGGATGCAACGACTCTGGCAGTAGCAACAGGTGCTGCAACAATCTTGGCCTTCGCAGCAGCTGGAATTTCCTCGCAGTGATGGGAATGCGCTCCGCAATCGAGTAATGTGTGAAACTTTGCAGAAAGTCTTTAGAATCATGATTTCCAGCTTCTCAACACAGGTACAACTTCCAGAGGCACCTCAACTGTCCCAAGCACTCTAGGAAGGACATAACTCTCTCAGTAGAGTTCAGGGGTGAAGTTATTTTGTTCCTGGGACTTCTTAACAGGGAGCCAGCTCTTCTCACGCCCTTGGAGATTCCTTCAAGCAAGGGGACACAGCACAAAGCAAAGTCCTTCCCCTCTACTTGGCAGCAAAGCAACTGCAGGTCAGTTCATAAGCACACAGCATGACAGTCTTTCTTGTACTGTCTTCCAGCTTTCTCCTTGGCAGAGATTCCTTCTTGATTCAAGGATGATCTAATTTTCTGTAGTCTGTGGTTCTATACTTATACCCCTAAAAGTCTTTGTTCCCTTTGTGCAGAAGGGCTCTGAGCCGGGTCTGAACCAGATCTGGGTGTTCCTTGAACACTTTCTTTTCCTAATTTCTCGTTTCCATTCAGAGAGAGGGGCAGGGTCGTCAGTCGCCCGGCAGGAGGTGGAGCCAGCATTGTGGAAGACATGCACAGCCCTATTCAGGCCCATGTGCTATTTCCTCCCACCACTCAAGATGCAGATGCATTCATTCAGCCTAGGGCTGACTCATCCAGTCTCCTGGAGGCTCCCCAGCCCCTGTCACTCTCAAACCAGACAGTCAATTCACAAACAGGACAAGGCATACAGAAAGGTCGGACAAGAGAACAGCCACTTTCTAAAAGTGCTGTTCTCAAACACAGGATTTAAAAACCATCTTTCCTAAAATATGTGTTATTAAATTCTGAGTTCAGGGATACCAGACTTTTATGTCCTATCTTGCTCCTATGGGAAGATATGCTGGTAGCCACTGTAGCCAGCATTCCCCATGATAGCCTATGGGCAAGATAGCCTTACAGTAGTGCACAAACGAAAATGGCTGTAATTCACTACCAGAGCATGTGACCTGCACTAGTACATGCTCTACCTTTCACATACACTGCACCCTGCCAAGGGGGTACCTTGAGCCCTGAAAAGGGGTGGCCAATGTGTACAGAAAGAGAAGGGTTAGGCCTGGTCAGTGGGGAAACTGGCCAGGTCGGCATGGCAGTTCACAGGCTGCACACAGGCATTGCAGTGGCAGGCCTGAGACACCATTTTAGGGCTACTCATGTGGGTGGCACAATCAGTGCTGCAGGCCCACCAGTAGCATGTGAATTACCAGCCCTGGCACACTCAGTGCACTTTACTAGGGACTTCTTGGTAATACAAATATGGCAATCATTAATAACCAATTACAATAACAATTTACTCAGGGAGCACTTGCACTTTGACACTGATAAGCAGTGGGAAAGGGCCCAAAACATCTAAACCAGCAAAAGCGAAAACCAGCACAGTGTCAAAAATACAGGAGGTAGAGGCAAAAATACTGGGGAAACCATGCCGCAGATGCCAGGTCTAACACAGTGTGTAAAGCATTTGTAACCACATACAGTAACACAGTGACAATACTACAGATTGACACCACACAAGGTTTATAAAAAATAAGTATCCTTGATATAGATTACCACAAGACCATAAACAACAAAAATACACAATACTATACTTTAAATTGTAGTTTTAGCTTAGTTCAGTTCAGTTCAGTTCTTAAGATGCAACATTTTGCATCAATGTACCTCACGATGCATTGCGGTTCCACAACAAGCAATGTTGCAGCGATGGAAAACGCGGCATAGTTCCGGAGCAAAGAAATAAAGACATGAAGATCTTCCAAATGCGACATGCTTCTCCGATGATGAGAGACATCTTGATTTGATGCGTCAACTGCAGTGGCGACACCCTTGTTCAGCGATGCGACGGGAACAGCTTCAGCTGCAACACTCTTCTCCGATAATCGCTAGAAGCTTCCGCACGATGCAACAACTGCAGCGGCGACATCCTTGTTCCTCAATGCGACGGCAGCAGGTCGGACCGCGGTGCTCTTCTCCGGTGATGCGAGGTGCTTTCCTCGATGCAGTGCAATACGACAGATACAGCGGCGACACCCTTGTTCAGAAGTGCAATGGCAGCAGCAGCGATGGCGACGCGCTTCTTCCTCGTTGAGTCGCGCTTCTAGCTCCTTCCGACACGCAGTCCCTCAGAAGGCCTAAAACAGCAGAAGGCACTTCCAAAGAACTCTGTGGAGCTGGGGGTTGAGGTTTGTTGTCCCTGAGACCTCAGCAGGATGCAAGCTCTTTTCCAAACCCTTGGGGATCCTCCACAAGTTGAAAGCAAAGTACACAAAGTTCCTTTCTCCTTCGTTTGGCAGTCAGGCAACCATTTCAGGCCAATCCCCTAAGCAGGACTTCAGCTTAGGAATAGTCTCTCCTCAGTTTCTTCAGGTTCCTCTCCTCAGTAAAGGTTCTTCAAAAACTGGCTGCGGAATGGAGCAGTTGCGGACAAAGGTCCGTGTTGAGCAGGGTGTCCTGCCGGTAAATGGGCTGGCTGGGGAGACAACCTAAGGACGGATGTGTCCGAGGTTAGGACCGATAACACTAGTAGGTTATCTCTTGTAGAAGCAACAAAGGCACGGGTATGTGCTGTCGTGTGTGCGTATGGTACATCCAGGTAGTGGATCCGTTACATGGTATTATCCTTCCTCACCTCGGACACAGCAGGTTTTTGATAGGTCACCGGTCTGGTGTACCGATTTGCCTACCCTTGAAAAACCTCAGCCCTGAAAAGTTACATCCCCCACACGGTGTGACAAAACACGTGTCAGCTGGTTTACTTTCATTTTTACTGATCAAGTGTGAATTCTAAATACATTCTATTAGCAACCCTGGATTTCGACCTTCCTTATATTTTTGGCACAATCTTTAATTGACTCACTGGGTTCTAACACTGGAACCTGACATTTGATACGTGTGCACAGGAATTGGGCTCATTTTAGAGGGAAAGCACAGCCTTGGAGCACTTTGTTGACAAGATTCTTTCTCTTCATTCACTGTGCAGGGCAGAGACATCAGCCGCACCCCAAGAGGTGGAGACAGCATTGTGGAAGGCAGGCCCAACCCTATTCAAGGTTCAGGTGCAACTCCTCCCTCCCATCTAGATGCAGATCGCTCTATTTACCACTGAGCTGACTCCTTCTGTCTCTTGAAATCCCCCATCCCTGTCACTCAAAAACACCAGACAAGGAAGACACAACTTAGCAGAGACAGGCTTTGAATAGTTAGACAAGAAAATACCTACTTTCTAAAAATTGTATTTTCAAACACCGAATGTTAAAACCAACTTCACTAAAAGATGCGTTTTATCATTCTGAGTCCAGGCATACTAAACTCGAATTTCTACCATGTTCTCAGAGCCAGTTAGGATTATAAGAATGTAATAATCTAACTGCCCATTCTTGCCTATGGAGATAGGTAGGCTTGCAATAGTGAAAAACGATTTGTAATTTACTATTAGGACATGCCACACACATCAGGGCTTGTCCTACCTTATATGTACATTGCACCCTGCCCTTGGGCCTACCATAGGGGTGTCTGATATGAAGAAAAGGGAAGGTTTGGGGACTGGCAAGTGGGTGCACTTGCCCAGTCAGCATGACAGTACCAGACTGCACACAGGCTCTGCAATGGCAGATCTTAGACACATTTTACAAGGCTGGTTCTGTGGGTGGCACAACCCGTGCTGCTGGCCCACCAGAAGCATTTGGATTTACACGCCCTGGGCAAACTCAGTGCACCGTACTAGGGTCTGACAAGTAAACCAAACAGCCAATCATGGTAACACCAATCCATAAACCAATTTACCATAGGTAGCACTCGCACTGTCGCACTGGGCAGCAGTGGCACAGTGCCCAAAGCATCTAACACCAGCAAAAACACATGAGGCAACAGGCAGGCAGTGATTAAGTGTATGGACTCAAACGATATTGCTCTAAACGCATCCTTCATTAAGTTCCTGCTGCTGGTTAAAAGGAAACTCGAAGACGTAACTACTGTAAAACTTAATTGTCTGTAAAGGTCCTGCAATGATAATTTTATGCGATTTTATCTTCTAACATATATTTTAAAAGTTTCTTTTATATGTGCTATGTTGTAAGATTTTAAATAATCATCACAATAAAATACTTTACTTTACTTTACATGAGGCAACAGCAAAAATGGAAGGGAGACCCACGCCAATGGTGCCAGGCCTAACAGGGTGCACTTACGAAGTTTATTTATGCGTTTTATATAGCATGGACTTTACCCGAAGGTGTCAGAGCGCTTCACAATAGGAACAGTAATGATACATGAGGAGAAAATTACAAGTGAACAAATTACAAAAGCAAACGTTATGTTACATGAGGCAAAAATGACAATTGTGAGCAACCAAAATACAAGAGGTAGCAAACGGTACATTACAGGAGGAAAAAGTGATAAGTGTGCAGGTTACAATAATACTGCAATAAATGGCAGACGCTCAAGCACAAGAACAAACGTTACGTAGGCAATGGTGGCACTTGTGCAAGTATCTAAAGCAAACAAAATGTGAGAGGTAGCAAACAGTGTGCTACAAGAGAAAAGTGACATGTGCATGTTACAAAAGAGTACCAAACACAGGTAAAAGGATAATACTGCAATAAATGGCAAACACTCCAACCACAAGAACACACAGGGAAGGCACTTCCATTGTCATGGAGAATAGAATTTTCTATAATGGAAGGTCTTCCTTCAGATAATAGAGAGGGCGTGAATTACATTTGGAGGTGTCTTTGGAGGAGGAGAACTTTGAGGTCTATTTTGGAGGCCTGTGAGGAGGTGGTGGTCTAGAGCTGAGGCTGAAGTGAATTCTGCCTCACACTTTACATGCTGCATCTGTGGGTGGCACAACCAGTGCTGCAAGCCCAACAGCAGTTTTTTATTTACAAACCCTTGGCACACATGGTGCACTCTACTAGGGTCTGACAAGTAAACCAAATAACCCAATCAAGAAGTCACTAATCAATATATCAATTTAACATAGAGAGCACTTGCACTGTGGCACTGAAAAGCAGTGGCACAGAGCCCAAAGCATCTAACCAGTGTTAGACCTAACATAATTGGCTTGGGACTCCTTTCCTTTTTCGCTTCCTATCTTTTATATTGGCTGGATTTAGATGCTCGTGTGGGGCTTCCCTGCAGCCGCATCACCACCAAACCGGTGAACGCCTGGGAGCAGCCTCGTGGGGCCAAGGAGAACAGTTAAGAGGGTGACACACCCAAAGACTAACCCAGATAGGGTCTGCACAGACTCTGCGGCCCTGACAACCAGATGGCCCGGAGATTCCCAACGTCACCACTGAGGTGACATACGACCTGCGAGGGAATCGTGCCTCGTCGCCCCCCCCCCCGCCGAGACACATCACAATATCCTGTAAATGGGTCT
This sequence comes from Lissotriton vulgaris, assembly GCF_964263255.1. NCBI lineage: Eukaryota > Metazoa > Chordata > Amphibia > Caudata > Salamandridae > Lissotriton > Lissotriton vulgaris. Next base: position 317,792,160 of record NC_141690.1, on the reverse strand, counting down.
GTTTGACCCTCCCTCCCCCTTGCCTAAGAAACCGTGCTGCAATAGTTTAAAATTTGATAACTCATTATTTTTTAGCGGCACGGAGCATCCTTATGCACAACTGTTTATTTCACCAGGCACCCTTTCCCTACATGTGGCCTGACCCCAAGATGGTGCCCAAGTCAAATTAGAACTTCAGTGCTTTTTGCATTGCTCCAGCGCCCACTACACTCTAATGCAGAGGTCTTCAAACTTTTTGACGCCGAGACCCCCTTGTAAAACCTTTTTAGGGGTAAGGACCCCCTTCCGACAAAAGTTTCTAGAAACTGGTACTCCTCATCATCATCTTTTGACAACCATAAATGCGCCTGTTAGACCTCATCACATCCATCCATCATTCATCCACCCACACTTTCACACATCCATCCATCCTTTCATCCATCCATCCATCCATTCTTCATCCATCCACACTTTCATCTTTCCATCCATACATCCATCCTTTACCCCTCCACCCTTCCATCCATCCACCCATCATTCATCCACCCACCTTTTCACACATCCATCCATCATTCATCCATGCAACCTTTTATCCATCCATCATTCATCCATGCAACCTTTTATCCATCCATCCATCCACCCTTTCATCCACCCATCCTCCATCCATACATCCATCCACTCTTTCATCCATACATCCATCCACCCACCTTTTCATCTATCCATCCACCCATCATTTATCCCCCCACCTTTTCACACATCCACCCATGCATCATTCATCCATCCATGCAACCTTTTATCCATCCATACATCCATCCATCCATCTGTCATCCGTCCACTCTTTCATCCTTCCATCCATCCACCCTTTCATCCTTCCATCCATCCACCCTTTCATCCATCCATCCATCCTTCGTCCGTCCACCCTTTCATCCTTACATTCATCCATCTATCCTTCATCCATCTATCCTTGACCCATCCACCCATTCATCCTTACTTCCATAAATCCATCCTTCATCCACCCACCCCTTCATCCTTCCATCCATACATCCATCCTTTACCCATCCACCCTTCCATCCATCCATCCATCATTCATCCACCCACCTTTTCACACATCCATCCATGCATCATTCATCCATGCAACCTGTTATCCATCCACACATCCATCCACCCTTTCATCCATCCATCAACCCATCATTCATCCCCCCACCTTTTCACACATCCATCCATGCATCATTCATCCATGCAACCTTTTATCCATCCATACATCCATCTACCCTTTCATCCTTCCATCCATCTATCCTTTATCTGTCCATCCTTGCATCCATCCATCCACCCACCCATCATTCATCCCCACACCTTTTCACACATCCATCATTCGTCCATGCAACCTTTTATCCATCCATATATCCATCCACCCTTCCATCCATCCATCCATCCTTCATCAGTCCACCCTTTCATCCTTCCATCCATCCTTCATCCGTCCACCCTTTCATCCTTACATCTATCCTTCATCCATCTATCCTTCACCCATCCACCATTTCATCCTTCTATCCATCCTTCATCCCTCCACCCTTTCATCCATCCATTCACCCATCATTCATCCACCCATCTTTTCACACATCCATCCATCCATCATTCATCATTCATCCATGCAACCTTTTATCCATCCATACATCCATCATCCATCTACCCTTTCATCCTTCCATCCATCCACCCTTTCATCCATCCATTCTTTCATCCATCCACCCTTCCATCCATCCACCCTTCCATCCATCCACCCTTTCATCCATCCATCCTTTCATCCTTCCATCCACCCTTTCATCCATCCATTCATCATTCATCCACCCACCTTTTCACACATCCATCCATCCTTTATCCTTACATCCATCCATCCACCCATCATTCATCCACCCACCTTTTCTGTGCCTCTCTCATGGGGGGGGTCAGCATCTCTCTGCTCTTCTTCCTTCTTTCCCGATCATGGGAGGGCATCTCTGTGCCTCCCTGCTGGGGGCGGGGGACGTGTCATGGGACTCACAGCTCCAGGCGCGCAATATGCATTGACCTCAAAGGGCTACACTACAGCCTGCTCCCCCAGCCCCCTCCGCCCCCCACCTCTCCTCCTCCCCAGCTCGAAACTGCTTCAGGGACACACACACACACACACACAGCCACACCCGAGTACTTGACAGGTCTTTAGAAGACCTTTTACTTGTTAATGAGGCTTTGATGTTTTTCACACCTCGGTGTGAATTAGGCCTCCGCCATGAACACCCTCGATCAGCCCACCGCCAGGAACTGCCTGCTCTGGCAGAATCTGCGACCCCCTTCCAAGGACTCCACGACCCCCCTGGGGGTCGCGCCCCACAGATTGAAGACCTCTGCTCTAATGGCACCCAAGTCCTTCTCCAGCCTTGAGCAGCAGTGACTAAGTACCAGGCAGCCAGCAATTGCCTAAGAATCTCATTCTTAAACGTTTTTAGTTGCATAAAACTGTATGTGAGGTGCCGCGGGTGAAGCAGCATGACTGACCGCCCCATCAGCTTCCAATGACCTGGACGATACTGGGGCCATTAAGTGAAGCCTCCCACAAAGCCGTATAGGCTGACGCAAGGGATCTCTCTCGACTTGCCTGACTCAACGATTGCAGCCTATCCTGAGGAAACGTTGTTACTGTGGGACTTGTCGGTGCCTACGGGGAGAAAATCGAAATACCGGAGTCCGAGGCAAGGGGCCGCAAGACCACTCCCGTAAAAGCTTGGACTGGAGTCCGCATGCTCTTAGCGCCGAGTGAGCTTCAACCAGCTAAAGAGAGACGAGTGCCGGAGAGATGGAGGTTTGGGGCGGATGGCGCCTCCCAGTAACACCAGGACTGGTGCAGCCGATGGATCTATGACAATGCCCCCTAGGTAAAAACCTTTTATGTTGTACTGACCGCTGACCTGAGCAACATGGCTGATGCCCCGTGGAGCTGTTTAGTCAGCTATAGAGGAGAATAACTTTGGATTTACCCCCTTGGCCGTCACCTACCCAGGCGGACATTGGACATTGTTTTTTCCTGTCTCTCTGCTGTGTCTCCTTTCCCTCCCCTACCTACGTGATCCTATAGCTGCATCTTCCCCCTTCCAGCCCTTCCGGCCCTTCCAGCCCTGCCTAACTTAGTCTATTTTGCTTTTTTTGCCTCTACACCCTTGTCTCATTCCTCCCCCTACCCATCCTCATGCTGCTATTGACTCATATCTGTATCTATTGTATGCTATTGTAAATGATGCAACTATGTACAATCTGTTCTCATGTAAAACGCTCCGATACCTCTAGGTCTAGCCAGCGCTATTTAAAACTCTTCAAATAAAATAAATAAATAAACTATACTCTGGGCGCTGTGCCACTGCTAATCAGTGCCACAGCGCGAATGCTCCCTGTGTAAAGATGACTGTATCAATTAGGATAACCTTAATGCCTAGATCTGTGTAGCATGTTCTAATAGCGAGTTACCCTCCATTTCACTGTTCTGTGTAGCATGTTCTAATAGCGAATTATCCGCATTTTCACTGTTCTGTGTAGCATGTTCTAATAGCGAGTTACCCTCCATTTCACTGTTACTATTGTGAAGCTACCCGTTCTTAGAGGCCAGAATGGGCAGGTTGAGGATTACCTTTTATAATCCTAGCTGACCCCAGGAACCTGATAGGAACTTTGAGTTTAATATTTTTATGCTCTGGACATAGAGATACACCTTTTAGTAAGGACCATTTATATATCTCATGTTCGAAAACTCTGCTTCTGAAAACGCGGTATTTTTCTACCTAATCTTTCCTGTAGGCTTTGTTAGTATGTGTATTGGCTGTCTGGTTTTAAAGCAGCAGGGCCAGCTGGGTCAGACCTGGCTGGAGAGAGAGATCAGTATTCAGAGCATGGGGAGGGGTGACTCTTTGATCTGAGCAAGGCAGTGCCTGGCAGGGTGAATGATGGCTCCACCTCCCACGGAGCATCTGATAGCAAACCCCCTCATTTTGAAAGGGCAGAATGTCACCTCGTAAACCAAGTGCTCCTTGACCCCACCAAACTGGTTCTGACTGGACTGAGTGATTATTAACTTTAGTGAACAAAGACTTTTTAGGTATAAAACGCTGCGCCGGAAATTTGTTCAAGTGTGTTCCTTCTGGATGTCAAGACAAAACTCTGTCTGAGTGAAGAGAGGAAAGGACTTTGAAATGTTCACCAAGCTTGCTGAAGAAACTACCTGAGGGCCTGAATTGAAATCGCTCCTGCTGAAGTCTCAGGGAGATTAGACTTAGCCCCGTCAGCCATCAGAATCCTTGTGCGAGGAATTCTGCTTACAGGTGAGGCCTACATTGAGTGATCCAGAGCCTCTAGTTCTGCTGTGAGGAATGCAGACTGAAAACCTTCGCTAAATCTACGTGGGCCACTGCAGATAAGAGAGAGCTGCCGCTGCTGAGAGCCCGCCTGAATTTGAACCTTCAAAACCCTCACTGAATGTGTGTTGGCCGCTGCAGCTAGGAGAGAGCTGCCGCCACTGAGAGCCCGCCTGAATTTGAACATTTGAAACCCTTGCTGAATCTGTGCAGGCCACTGCAGTTAAGAGAGAGCCGACGCCGCTGAGAGTCTTCCAGAATTTGAATCTTCAGAACCATAGCTGAATCTGCGTGGGCCGCCGCAGCTAAGAGAGAGCTGTAGCCGCTGAGTGCCCACTGTTGTGCCAGCCTGGTCGAGATCACCATTCATCCTGTGGGCCACCACAACTAAGACAGAGCTGTAGCCGCTGAGCGCCCACTGTTGTGCCAGCCTGGTCGAGATCATCATTCCTTCTGTGGGCCACTGCAGCTCAGGGAGAGCTGCTGCCGCTGAGTGCCCGCACCTTTACCAATGTTGCATCATCATGATTCCTCCTGTGGGCCACCGCAGCTGAGAGAGAGTTGCTGCTGCTGAGTGCCTGCACCTTTGTCAACTTTGCATCATTGTGATTTGTCCTGTAGGCCACCGCAGCTAAGAGAGAGCTGCTGCTGCTGAGTGCCAGCACCTTTGCCAATTTTGCATCATAGTGATTCGTCCTGTGGGCCGCCTCAGCTAAGAGATAGCGGCTGCCACTGAGTGCCCACACCTTTGTCAATTTTGCATTGTCGTGATCCGTCCTGTGGGTTGCCGCAGCTAAGAGAGAACTGCTGCCACTGAGGGCCCAAGCTTTTGCCAACTTTGCATCCTTGGGATTTGTCCTGTGGGCCGCCGCTAAGAGAGAGCTGCTGGAGCTGAGTGCCTGCATCTTGTTGACCAGTGTTGAGGATTGTCGCTATCGTCACGTGTGCCGCCGCAGCCAAGAGAGAGCTGCTGCGGCCGTGAGCCCACCACAGAGCTGCAAGACGAGAGTAATCTCCACCACCAGCCCGGGCTGCCACAGCCGCGTACTGCTGCCGCTGAGAGCCCACCTATCCCCGAGTGCCCGAATCATTGTGGGTGCACGTTACGGGCCCCTACACCCAAGACTTGTGGTCTCTGGGAGTCTGCCTGTCACCGTCTCCGCTTGTTCGAGAAGCAGCTTGCTGGGCCCCCTTTCAACAGTAGGTATCCAGTGCGCAACGGGTTGCGTACGCACCGGCCTTGAACTCAGTCACTGTCACGTCCTGGTGAATAGGTTATTGCCTTTTTGAGTCCCTATTTGTTTACGTGCATCATAGCTTGTTAAAACGCTTTGAGAGTCTTGAGTTAAACCTTAGATAAAGATATTATTTTTCTATACGTACCCGAGTTGTGTCATTTTGTGGTGTTGTTACTGCCGTATTGTGCATGATCATAAGTTCTTCACACACTGCCTCTGAGATAGTCCTAACTGCTCGTGCTATGTTACCACAGAGTTGAGCAGGGGTTGTCAAAGAGGGTAACCCACTTGCCCTGACTTAGGAAGACGCGTCCCTATTTGGACATTGGCACCAGCCAGTGCCAACTAGAGACCCCCATTTCTAACATCGGTGGCAGCGGTGGGATCAGGACTTGCATTTATGATCCACGTAGAATAACTGGTAGACACCACTAGTGAGTGTAGACCAAAGCGCAGCCACAATTTCTTTTTTATTGTTTGGTTGGTTGCTCTAGGATTGAATTGTTGATCGCAGCCATGAGTACTGCTACTATGGGAAGGCCAACCTCCAATGCTAAGGAGGATCTCACCTTTGAGGAGGAAAGATTAGATACCTATACTGCCAAGCAGCTAAAGTCATTTTGTAAGCAATTTGTCGTCCCCGTCATAGGTCTCTCTAGGAAGGAGGAGGACTAGAAGGCGCTGAAGGCCTTGTGGGAAGCGAGAGAGTCCGCATGGGATAAGGAAGAGAATACTGAAGGGCAGCAGGATGATGCAGTAGAGGGGGGAGATAGAACACCCTCCAATCCAGGTACTGGTGTATCCCAAAGGAGCTTGACCGCCGAGGAGCTGGAGTACAGGGAGAGAGATAGGAGGCAAAGTTTGGAGATGGCTAAATTGGAAGGTCAGAAGGACATTCAGAGTAAGAAGTTAGAAATTGAGAAGAATCGGTTGTCAATTGAACTTGAGAAAATGAAAATGGAGCCTGAGAGAATGTTGATGGAGATAGAGATCAGGGCGAGGAGTGTCCCGGTCTCCCCCTCTGGTGGCAGCATACATTTAGTAACTCCTGAGAGTAGTGTTTATATTCCTAAAGATGTCATTAAGGATTTTCACAAGAGTGAGAATACTGAGCAATGCTTTGCCGCATATGAGATAGTAATGGTGTCCCACCGGGTCCCTAAAGGATTGAGGAGTGGGGTTGTGGGGACGCTTTGGGATTGAAGGTAGCGATACCTTGTGGGATATGTCTGAAGAGAGCAAGATAGTGTATGCCCATATGAAAGAAGCTTTGATTACACATTATGGTTTGACCCCAGAAATGTACAGGCAGAGGTTTAGAACTTGTATGAAGTTAGAGGGTACCACATGGGTTGAATATGTGTCTTTTTTCTGCAGATCTATGGATCGCTTGGTAAAAGGTAGCAAAGTGGAAACTTTTAAGCAATTGTATGATTTGTTTGTGTGGAAGCATTTTTCTATTAACTGTTTTCTGGAGCTACACCAGCACCTGATTCATAGCAAGCTTACTAATCCTAGGAAGCTTGCTGAGGAGGCGGACCGCTGAGTGAGCACCCGGGTCCACAAAGGTTTAGAGGGAGACTTTGCCAGGGGTGGGCAGGGTCCCAAGCAGAGAAGTGGGAGGACAAGGGTAAGCTGAGGGAGTTCCAGAGAGGGCCCCAGGGTAATTCCCAAAGGAACCAAGCAGTGGTGTCCCAGCCTCCCCCGGAGAAGAAGCCAGTGTCCTCGACAGTTAGGCCTGTTCAGAGGGGGCCATTCACTTGTTTCAAGTGTGGTCAAGTGGGCCACCGGTATTATGATCCCCAGTGTCCCCAGAGGAACCCCAAAGCATCCCCTTCATGCACCCTCCCGTGCACCATTCCGCCAGATTGCCAGTATAGCCCTGGGAGGGAGAAGATGGAGGTCCAAAGTGGGTGGGATCCTGTAGAGTTGACCCTGGTCTCACTAGGATACTTTGCGAAGGTCCCTAACCCCACACTGTCTAGTAACACTTAAAAGTACTGGCTGTGGGTGACCATCAATGGCCATAGGGTGGAGGCTCTCAGGGACACTGAAGCTAGTGTGACTGCTGTCAGCTCCAGGTTGGTGTCCAAAGAGCAGGTTGTCCCCCATGCATTCTGCCCCATAGTGTCTGCAGAAAACTACAAGAGCCAGTGTGAGGTTGCTCAGGTTCCCTTCGAGTGGGGGGGGGGGGTTTCCGCCCAGGCCGCAGGTGATCAGACAGGGTCACATTGTATCTATTGGGAGAAGTTTATAAGGTCAAACAATCACCTCCTTCCACCAACTTACTTTTAATACTTTGCCAGCCGTTTCCATTACTGAAAGATACCTGGTAATTGCTTTGTAGAATAAATGTAGAGTAGGTGGTGTCAAAATAAGTGAGCTAACATGCAGCTTGTAATCTGTTATAATAGCAATTAAATACAATTATGTAACTGACTTTCAAAAGGGCTCTAGCTCCGAATATGCAGATGCATTCCTGCTGTCATGTAATTAACTCCAAAAGTGCAAGGAACAATTAACCATATCTCTTTATTTTTTAATGATTATGACTTTACAGGTAAAAATATATCAGAAGAAAGAGAGGTGAAAAGTTAAAAATTCCATAGCTTAAACCAATGTTATTTTGCTCAGGAATCTGCCTTTTAATCTGTTTGCTGGCTCCGGTAGGAGGTATTGTCTTTCGAGAAGCATTTGCTTTTACTGGGGCAGTTTCCTGCAAGCTTGGCTCTTAGCCATGTCGAAATCGCAGTGATTAAGCCAGTGTCCTTTCCCCTCTCCAGTGATAGTAAGTCACTTTATGTGAAACCGCAGACAGGCGTTTTACTTTATTGACTGCCCTTGCTGCTATCTCTGTTTTGGTAACAGTTGAGTCTTTTTTTAGTTGTGATTGTTTGCCTAAAGCAATTTCAGAGGCTCTAGCAAACATGCTGTTGGCTTCTGACAACAGATGTCTCTAAGGGGGCTTCTCTATTGTGAAAGCTACATGCATGGAACCGCATCAAAATGCATAATTTAACATCCCAAGTTTGGACAGCACACAATTCTGCTCACACAAACGGTTTGATGTAAATGTCAACGTAAAACCATTCCCTATGCTGGGAAAAGAGGCGATTAAAATCTTACAGTCTGCCAGAGCAGTTGTACGTGTTTGAAATCAAATTTATTTTGTGCTTATGTTATACTGCAATTAAAATGAAAACAGCTTACCACATAAAATCAGACATTTACCTATTGCAACTTTTCTTAAAGTCGGTAACATTGTCTTTCATTTGCTATATGTGGTAAGTATACTACAATATTCTCATTCACTACAATATGTTCTTCAAGAGTAACTGTGTAATATGGTACAATATTGCCATCAAGGGATTCTGATGACATCATAAGCCACACGTGATCTGTAAATGGCACCAGAACCCTGAGAAGACACTACTACACCGTATTATAAGTTCCCTATTGGGGTATTTTTTATACCTGCTTATTTTTGGAACAGTTAGCTTTAAAAAAGCTGTTCTGTTCAAAGTGCAGTTAATAATGGGCACAGGTTGGAATTGGAATGGTTTGGTTTCGTTTAGCTTTCATGCATAACTTGATGATAAAATAATAAATAATGGTAGGGACCAGATAATATATGCAATTTTGTGGCTGCAGCATTTGCCAAATAATTATGGTCATAACATAAATCGCCACTGGGTGGTTATAGTGAGAACCACTGAAAAGAAGTCCTTCATTTCAGTAAGAGGTTTATCAGGTTGCATCCAACTGGGCGGGAGAGTTCCTGCAACTACCTTCATACACACATTCTATTCAAGAACCCAGCCACCCCAAACTTCTTTATTACATAACATGCAGCACATCTCCCTCCCTTAACATCAGCAGGGAACTGTTACAACAGTCTATCCATAACACAAAGATACATGCTAAGAGTATAACTGGAAAGCAACAGAAAAAAATATATTAAACAAAATCCTTGCACTGATGGGAAGCTTAAGCATCACTCTAACTAATGCAACAAAAACTCATCAAATTTCCTCAGAATCTTGAGCTCCTTTGAATAATGCAGAACCATAGATTTGCTCTCATCTTCATTAAAACCCCTTGATTTACACTCTTGCTTCATAAGTCCCCTTCATTCAAATCTACACGGAACCCTCACCACGTTCTTGTGAGTCCAAACATTGCCATCACTCAATGAAAGCCTTATTGATTCACCCTTCTTACTTGGAGAGGACGAGAAAATTTACCCAATCTCCAACCACGTAATCATCCTCTTCCCTATCTGCATTCTTCAAAACAACTTTTTTCCTCGACTGCTTTAGACAGCAATTCCCAGCATTTGCTACCTCTCATCACTTCAATAGGAGTTTTTCCAGTCACATAATGAGGTGTAGTGCGATATGACCAAATTAATGTTTTCACTGCCCTTCTACATTCCACTTAATCACTCAAAGCCAACTGCAAACCTTCTTTCAGCATTCTGTTCCACCTCTTGATATGACCATTACTTTGGGGATAATACAACAATGAACAAATATGTTCCACACCATATTGTCAAAGGATACTACGCTGTCTCTTACCTTGGATTCTTATAGATGATGTAGTTGATTTCGCAGGGACGCAAGGGACCAACTTCCCGAACAACTAACCTTAAACTTGTGCTTTTAACTCTACAAGATAAAAATTTGAAATTTAGGAGGTGGGCTGGGTATTGGACGTGATGGAGATTCTTGCTGTCGACCTGTGAAGCAACAAGTTACAAGGGGTCAGACCAATAACTCTTCTTTAGGGTTTTTACATTAGAAAACCATCACATTCTATACAATGTGATTGCACCAGAAGTTTTTCTAATTTGCGCCTACCTGCGAGCAGCTGTCGTTTGTCTAACGTCCAGTATGTCTTGTCTGGTATTGATGAGTTGTAAGTTGTCTGGCACCTTCTAGTTGTTGTTCTTTAGTTCCTTCGTGTAGGAATTAGCTAAAATGTAAAAGGAAATTGTTAAATTATTTTCCTGTACTTCTGTTATAACTCTTACCCTCTGGTCTTCCTTTAACTTACTTAAAATAGTCTTGGTTGTCCTCTAATTTCTGGGATGTCTGAACGTTCTAGAAAATAGTCAAAATACAAGAGAACACAACACCCCTCTCAAGTACAACATAAATGCTTAAAAACTTCTTACATCAAACTCAGATGTTAACCTTCTTAAACTTTGGCATGAATGATTTCTTCACATATACAGAATTTGTACAAGTCTTTACAGAGTTTTTTTTATAAAAAATGAAACAACAGGTTTCGATATCTTCACTTCGTGAAAAGTTCCAAAAATTGTTCTAGAAGCCTTTCTTTCGTAGGGCGCCTTTTGTTAGAAAAATGTACTTATCTCCGTATCTTTTGTCTTTGAAGGTTGAAGAAACCTAAGCATCTGAAGTATTGTTCAGCTAAGACTCGACTGAGGAATGGATTCCTAACCAAACACGTAAGTTTCAGTCTTCAGGAACAAGAGAGTTCAAACGCGACCTCTCCCGACGTGCAGAAGAAGGCAAAGCGCCTTCTGGAACATCGGGTGCAGTATAAATAGAAGACCGCACCCGACCACACCCAAAAGTGAGCGCACACACGGCCACGTCAGGCCGGCGCAGATCTCAGAACCCTGGGCCCCTCCTGTAAGAGACGGAGCGCATATAATCTCAATGCCGATAAAAGAAATAATAACAATACCCCAGCTTTGAGGCCATTCAGTATGGAAAACGGAAAGCAACTTAGCAAAGCACGCAAATAAAAGATAACATTATTTCTGCATTTAAAAATGAAAACATAAGTATTCCGCAATGTGGTACTTTCCAGACAAGTAATGAAATAACGCTTCAAGACACATTTTCAATAACGCTTTTAACAGGATGTTTCCAACAATCATACTGACTAACCTGAGGTGCTGGTGCACGGGAAAGGGATGTTTTTTTTTAATAATAAAAGGTTCTGATCAGAACTAAGGGTACTGTAAGCCTGAAGCTTATGGTCTCTTCATGAACTCCTATATAGATTTATGACAGTACTCCCCTCTCAAGATCCCCCCTAAGACTGTTGTCATTGGTTTTGGTTTATTGGGAAAACCTACATGGAAGGCCCTTACAGCTCTAGGTGCATTTTGAGATGAGTTATAGGTTCCTATGACCTGTCTTGAGGACCATAACTTTTCCAATCTACAAAGTAAAAGAGTTTGCCACAAACCTTTTTAGAATCTAAGATAGCTTTTACTTCAAACTCTGGATGACCTTCAATAACTATGGAAGGAGGAGGTCAGATAAGGCGAGTCTGAGAATTATACGGTTTAATTAAAGAGACATGGAACACTGGATAGATCTGATATTTTGAAGGGAGGTTTAGCTTTATACAAACTGGGTTTATGACCTTTTGTATAGAAAAGGGACCTATAAATTTTGGGTTAAATCTCTTATTCTTTTTTATTTTCAGGTTTATAGTATTTAACCAAACCTTATCTCCAATGCTAAACTGGGGTTGTTCAGTGCTATGTTTATCTGCTTTTTCTTTTTGTACCTCTTTTGCTTTACCCAAACTGAATTGAGCTTCTTCATGGATGGACGACAATCTAGAAATATAATCATGAATAGCAGGAATAGTATTGTTATTTTTTAGCTGACCTGGGATACTCTTAGGATGAAAACCGTAATTGCAAAAGAATAGGTGACATTTTGATAAATGTATGTTCAACATTATTATAAGCAAATTCTAGGGCACTTAAGAGATCCGACCATACATCATCAAGACTTGTCAACATACAACGAAGAAATTGTTCAATTGTTTGATTGGTGCGTTCTGTTAAACCATCTTTTTGAGGGTGTTAACTTGATGATAACCGTATTTCCATATTCAAATTAGAACTTAGATTCCGCCAGACATGGGAAATGAATTGGGAACCCCTATCGGAAATAACCACAGATGGAATGCCATGTATTCTTATGATATGAGTCATTAAAAGACGTGCTAAGTCCATGGCGGTTGGAAGTTTCTTTAGAGGAATGAAATGAGCCATACTTGAAAACTGATCTACTACAGTTAGAATGGTAGTAAAACCCTTTTTAGTTGGAGGAAGCTCTACTATAAAATCTAAAGAAATAGTATGCCATGGCTGAGGTGGTACAGGTAGGGGTGTGTAACTACACAAAGAAACTACTGGTCTATCAGAAAAGAGGCAGAGTTAGACAAAAACACATCAGGATCTGAGTTTGGTTAAAAAGACAGACAGAGATTGATCAAAAGCTCAAAGCATGGGGAAAAAACTGGTACCCCCCCCTATCGAAACTGTGAATACTCTTGATTCATATCTCGTCCAAGTGGTAACCAGTATTAACAGCAAGCGAAGGGAATCCTTGGCCCTAAGCCAATCACCTGTGTTGCTTGCAGAAAGCCCATCTACAAGTACTGTAAGCACAGCTATGTCCGATTCCCTGATAGGAAATGCACAGCCTAATCTTGCAGACTCTGGCTCTAATTCTTTAGCCAACCACATGGAGGCCTCCGAAGACTCTGATCCTGTGAAGGATAGAGTTGATCTCATCGATGTAGCTGATGATGCCTTTACCGAGACAAGCATCCAGACAGTAGCCTTAGAGAGGACCCTTAGCCCCAGTCTCCACCTATTCGTGCTGTTAGAGCATGTAGGAAACCAGCTGCAAAACGAGGGGGGAAACAACTGGGAAGGAAGAAGCCTGCTACCCCTCCTTCCAGACGGTCGGGCAAATACGCAGATTACGAGGTCGACCTTGAGTCTAAGCGCATCATTGACGATGATCTCTTTAACAGGATGCAAGACATGATAGATATTAAAATTAAGACCATTATTGAGCCCCTGATCGGGAAAGTGGACAAACTAACTGCTGAAGTTAGGAAGCTGGGAGGGGTTCATAGTAACTTGACTAAGGAGCTAGAGAATTTATCTTCCCTCGTCGCAGATTTAATATCTACGGATGAGGAGGCCCCTTCTACTGACAGTAACACACAGTCCACCCAACAAGGGTTGTTACCCCCACCCTCATCATTATCTTTAACTGTCCCGGATCAGAACGGCGTAACTGGGGTCCCTCATACCATCCCCACTGAAGCAATAGTGGTTAGTCATCAAGAGGTCAGCCCAGTTCAATTTATCGTAGAAGCCTCACCGGTAGTTTTGGTGTTGGCTAATGTTCCAGTTCTGCCACAAGACAAATCAGAGTCCAACCAGGATCTCAAAGATAAAGCCTTACACTGGCTTTCAAATAATATGTACATGGCGCAAGAAGGGTTTGATAAATTGGCAGGAGACATAGTTTCGACTAGGAGGGTACCCTGGATTGGCAGCAAGCCGAAAAAGTTCCAAGGCGATTGTGTTATTATAAATTTTACTAATGCCGAGGTCCTTCCTGAAATCTTGAACAATGTCTTCCCACCGCAGAAGCGCAATGGCTCTATAGTTCCACTAACTCTCAGATTCTTCAATAATGAGTCTCAATCCGCTACTTTACCTAATACCAATAGGCATAATAAGTATAGGAATAATAGTAGCTGGGGAGGGGCCACGGGCTCGCGATATGTAAATGACCGGTTCTTGCCGGTAGTACAGCAAGTGTCAGGAAGACCCATTTACTCGTATGAGCGAAATATTCAGCCGGCTCACCCGCAGATGTTGGGAACGAACGGGTGGGGGAACGGCGCACCAGGGTATGATCATAGTGCACGGGGTATCAGGCCAACACGGTGGCAGAGAATGGACCCGTCTTTGGTCCACCCAATCACCCCACATCCCCTGTGGAATTTAGCCCACGCTGGTCAGGCTCAGTTAGCTACTCCATCTGCTTGGGGCTTTACCACAGGTAACAGGTTTGGCCCCTTATCTGACCTCAACACCTGCGATTGACTTGAACCAGGAACTGACCAAAATAATGCAGGCTCGATCAATTTAATCTCGCGAAGCGAGGGCTTTAGTACTGATGATCCCCATAGTCTCCACATGTTTAACGTAGTCACTGAGCCCCAACCATCCATCATCCCAGGTCAGCAAATAATCTCATTTGGGACTGAGGCTGGCATTAACATGGGTATGACTAGAGAGATGACACAGCGTTGGAGTCACGCGAATTCAATCGAGGCTCCAATAGCACAAGTAATAGCGGAAGGAGACTCAGTGAGGGGTAGTAAGTCTATGACTATTATGGAGTCATGTAAAATTATAAGCTGGAATGTGGCAGGCTTAAACACCAAACGCCAGGACCCATTATGGTTGAGCTTTATCAAAAAGTACCACATCATTGCGCTGCAAGAAACTTGGGACACATCTAATAATATCTGGTGGGACGGGTATACTAGCTTTATAAGACCTGCTGTCCCTAGTAGAATAGGTAGGGCCAAAGGCGGTCTGGTGCTCTTATTCGCCTTGGACTTAAAAGGAAGTTATAGGCAGATCAGGTCCGAATCTGATAATATATTGATTGTCGAAAGGGTCATCAATAAAACTAGTAGGACCTTATATGTTAACTTCTATAATTCTGGTAATAGCGTCTATGATGTTCGTAATATTGCCAGTTTAGATAGTATTTTAAATTCAGTCTTACAGAATATCTCATTTGCATCTGAGTCAATTTTACTAGGTGATTTTAATTTACATTTATGTAATCTAGCCTGCAAGGGAAGAGGAGCATGGGAAGATGATGATGCTGCTTCAGTAGTGCCACACTTTGAACATTCGGCAGAGGGCCAGGAGCTTGAAGACCTACTTGCTACCTATAATCTTTATGAACCCAACTTTGGTCTGAGAATGCCAACTTTCACCGGCGGCCAGCATGGGTCTGTGATAGATTATATCTTTGTTTCTCTTGGCATCTTAACCCTTACCACCGCATATAGCACGGTAGCAACCCACTTCAGTGATCACAACCCAGTCCTACTTGAAGTGGCGTGGGGTAGTCATATGGGAGCAGCACCATCAATTGTAAAATCAGCCCATTCATTGAGGACCACAGACCAAGATAGAAGAGTAAAATGGGCGAAGGTGATCCCGGAAAACTTCTACAAAAAATGCTTCCCTAAGATTAAAACCCAGGTTGAGCTGTGTCAGAACCCTGACACCCAAGGGAGCCTCATGGTATCAGCTTATGAGGAATTATGTGTACAGGTCTCCAACGATCTTCTAGCTAAACCTCTTCGGGGAACTCAGGGTCACAAGCGATAGTTTGATTCTACATGTTCAAAGGCTCACAGAGACTTGCTGGCGGCTCTAAAAATTGTTCCGAGGGTGAAAGAGGAAATCGCGAGGTTAAGGAAAATTTATAAGACCGCCGTAAAGAGCCGCAAAGAATCCATAAAACGTGAAACATGGGAAGACCTTCTCTCAGCGGCGGTGCTGAAGGACAGCAGAAGATTCTGGGAAATTATCAAGCAGCCCCTTTTCTCGGAGGACAGCAATTTACCATTGGACTGTGTGATTACTGAGGAAAAATGGTTGTCTTTTTTTAAAAACGTATATGGGGGTGATGTAGTTGATGAGGACTTTAACAGGGGTTCATTGCCTAGTGGGACCGTACACCCTATTGTCTTTAATCCCCAAGAAGTAGAAAAGGCACTCGCGGAAACCACCAAACACAAGGCACCCGGCCCGGACGGAGTTCCGGCCGACTTTTTTATGTTTTCTCCTAAAATGTGGTCGAGGGTGTTGTCCAATGTGTTTAACGCAGTTAATTTTAATTCAGCGCCTGCTTCATGGGCTAAATCCACCATCGTCCCCATTTACAAAAACAAAGGTCAGCGGGACGACCCAGCATTCTATAGACCTATTTCCCTTTTGGACTCAACCGTAAAAATTTTGGGAAGAGTCCTTTTATCTAGGTTGAGGGAGAATGTTGAGGGATGTGGTGGGCTGTGCGAACTGCAATATGGCTTTAGAGAGAGTAAAGGCACGATCGAGCAATGCATTAATCTGTATCTACTCATCTCTAAATACACTTTGGCTAAGGAGGGTTCAATGTTTTTGGCATTTATGGACCTTTCGTCGGCCTTCGACCTCGTTAATAGGTCCAAACTATGGTCGATTCTGTTGGATTTGGGAATCGATGAAGCCCTGGTTATGTTTATGGCCTCTCTGCACCAGGAGCTTTTTGCAGCCGTTCGAGTGTCCAATAATGGCAGGTGTACTCCTTTATTTAAATCCCTGAAAGGGGTACGGCAAGGTTGCATTTTGGCCCCCACGCTTTTTACCATCTACATTAACGGCCTGGGGGCGCACCTGAGGGGCTCGGGCACGGACGTCCCACGTGCAGGGGATGCCCAAATCCCGGCACTCCTGTACGCGGACGACGCCGTGTTGATCGCCCGCACTGGTGTTGGCCTGCAGGTTCTTCTCAATTCCTTTGGTTCCTTTATGGAAAACCTGGACCTAAAGGTCAACGCGTCCAAATCCCATACAATGGTTATGGGCCGAGAGTGTTTGAAGAGAAGACATAAATCATTCTTTTGTAGCGGGGTCCCTGTGTCCGAGGTAACCACATTTCCTTATCTGGGAGTGTTGTTTGATCAAAAAGGCACCTGGGGTCCACAGATAAGTGCAAAGAGGCTGGCAGTCACGAGATCTGCTTCTGCACTCTTGGGTTTTGCTGGCAAGCTGGGTGACAGGCCTATGGAAGCGATGTTGAAGATATATAAGAGTAAATCTGTTGCCATTGCCTCATATGGATCTCCTCTGTGGGGTTATGTAAACCTTGACCCCATACAGAGAGCAGAAAACAGATTCATAAGATCTCTTCTTTCTGTCCCCCAATCAACCCCAACCTATTCAATCCACAAGGAGGTTGGCTTGCCATATCTGTCGGATTCATTAAGCGCAGCACCCTTGATCTTGTGGTTGAAAATGTGGTTAAACGCCGAACTTCCACTGAATCACAAAATTTTGAGGGATGTCCTATTATTGGATAACTATAGTAAAATCCCTTGGTTGGCCTATCTAAGTAAATCCTTCATAGAATTGGGTCGCCCAGAACTTTTCCGCTGCCCAGAGAAAATTAGGGCCCTGGACATAGCTTATACAAAAAAGGCCTTCAAAGAACGGAAGGAAGCATGCCGCGAGGTAGTTGAGCTGCAGAAACCTGTAGTTAGGGCTCACTATCTATTGGTTAGCGATCCTTATCTGGCTCCTTATCTTCGTTTTGTAACAATTCCTTACCACAGGTTTTTATTAACTAAACTCAGGTTTAATCTTATTCATTTTCACCTAGGTTCTTTTAAGGGATGGCAGAAGCCAGAATTAGCCGCCCCTTGCAGTTGCGACCATTTCTCTGTGCAGGACACAATGCATTTTGTCATGTTTTGTAGTTTATATCATGAGCAGAGGAAAAAATATTTGCTCCCCATACTTAAAGATGCAGGGTTTACACAGGTGCGCCCCGCGCTGCTCTATTTACAGCTTATGACAAACCCACGTACTGCATTTAGTCTTGCAAATTTTTTAGTCGCCGCTGCAAGGTCGAAAGCTGTCGGCCAATCTCCACCCTAAAAGATTATTAATCGTAACGAGATTATGTGTATTGTCCTATATATAAATGTATCTTTTTAAATTGTGTAAATAGTATTTATAATGTACATCGAGCTTGATGTTTTTTAGATGCTAGGAATTTTAATTATGCTTTTTATGTTATGTTTTATTGCTTTTGCTTCTTTGTATGACTTTGATTAAGTCGAATAAAGATATTCTGACTGACTGACTGACTGACAGACAGAGATACTTATTCTGTCTACTTACATTTTTACCCATATACAGAGCGGGGCCTCATTCCCTGAGCAGTTACTAGGAGAGGTGAGGAATGCTCCCACATAATGATGGGTGAGTTTACCACTGTTTACTATTGTGACCAAATCTAATTGTCAATTTATAATGCACTTTTGTTATAATTTTTAGGCTTTGTTTGGCAGTGACCAGAGGGCCTGGTGTCTATGTTTCTCACTATTCTCTATTGTCATCACTTTTTAGGAATGGATTCAAGACTCCTGTGAGACTCACCCTACATCTCGATTTCACAGAGTATGGTAGGGTGTATCGCACCAACCATTTTGAGTTTTTTATATTTGACATAGCACAGTTTTGCCACATTTGCAGCAGTGTTTAAATCCTGGTCCTGAAGAAAGTTGGTATAGGTAGGGGTGTCAACAATCCACTTGGAGCCTGATGTGAAGATTTATTCTGGGTACAAATACTACAAGTTTCTACAAATTGTTGTATATCTTTGAACATTGATGGCTACCAAAAGTGTCTTTTTATTAGTTCATAAGTTTTTGGTATGCCAGGATGGGCTGTCAAAACAGTGTCATGGTGAAGATGGATAATAGACTCTTGAATAGCTGATGTTGGTACCATAAAAAGGTTCTGTACAAAAAAAAGCTAATCTCTTTCTTGAATAAATGGGTAATCCTTTTTCCATTCTTCGAAACTTTTAGTTTCCAGTTCTTTTTTTATATCTTCAATGATACTCCATACAGACAAACTAGCCTGAAAACAAGTGGTTGGTAGTACACGATGAACTATAACATCTAGTTTGGATTCTTTTTCTCCGATGCTGGCTAAAGCATCTGCTTTCTGATTTTTTTACCCTGGTCGATATGTGATTACAAAGTTATAATCATTAAAGAACAAGGACCATCGTAATTGTCTGGCAGTCAAAGCTTTAACAGATCTTAAGGCTTGTACATTTCTGTGATCTGTATAGATAGTAATTGGATGACGTGCCCCTAACAAGTATTGGCGCCACTCCTTAAAACTGCTTTTATGGCAAATAGTTCTTTGTCCTCTATGGCAATGTTTAATTCCGCTGAAGACAGCTTTCTGGAGTAATAAGCTATAGGATGCATCTGGCCTGTGTCCCTATTTCGTTGTGATAAAATACCACCTAGGGCAAACTGAGAAGCATCGGCTTCTACTATGATGATTAGGGTCAGGGTGACACAAAATAGGTGCTGAAGTAAATTTTGTTTTTAATTCCTGAAAATCCTCTTCAGCAGATTCGGACCAAATAAATTTTACTCCTTTTCGTAACAATTTGGCAATAGGAGTTATTGTCTGGGAAAAATCCTGTATAAATCTACAGTAAAAATTAGCAAAGCCTAGAAAGCTTTGTACTTGTTTTACCGATGAAGGACTTGGCCAAGATCTCACAGCTTTGATCTTTTTTGGATCCATCTCAATTCCAGAAGGACTAAATCACATAATCAAGAAATTCTGCCCTTGAAACATGGAACAAACTTTTCTCTAATTTGACATAAAGGGAATTAGAAAGCAATTTTTGAAGAATGGCGCAAACTTGTTTTACATGTTCTCCTTCTGAATTTGAATAAATGAGAATGTCATCAATGTATACTACACAACATACATCTATGAACTCATGTAACACTTCATTTATAAAAAATGTGGAATGAAGCAGGAGCATTGCAGAGTCCGAAAGGCATAACTTGGTATTCAAAGAGGCCAAACTTTGGGGCCGATTATGATAGCGGATAATCCTCATCCTCCGGCCCGGCGGAAGCCACTGCCAGCCCGGATGATGCAGATTATCACCTGCGGACTGAGAAAAGACCCCCCGCCAGATTAGGATGGCTGGGGCATCTTTTTACAGACCGCCGCTTTTCCGCCGCGGTCGCCTTCCGACCGCGGCGGAAAAGCTCTAACATGGCTGGCGGTGTCTATCAGACACCGCCAGCCATATTAGGATGGCGGCGCTCCTATGCCTTTCCACGGCGGCATTTCCGCGTGGAAAGGCATACAGTGTTTTCTTCGGAGGCCCGTTGCGGGCCCCCAGGGGTGAAGGGGGGTGGGGGTGCACATGGGGGGTACCTATGGTACTACCCTGCCTTTGCGTGCACGAAGCGGCAGGCACCACGCGGTGCCTGCAGCTTCGTGCATGCAAAGGTAAACATGCATTTTTTAACATTGCGGCATGTGCTGCTTCAAGCAGCACCCGCCGCAATGTTAAAAATACAGGATGTGACCGCCAGGGTGGGGGTCATATCCTAATTAGCACAGAGGGACCGCCGCTGTCCTTGCGGATGGGCCCCCCTCCTCTGGGGTGGCCCCTTTGTACGGAACACAGTTTTCCACTCGTCGCCTTTTCAGACTCTCACAAGAGAATATGCTATGCGCAAATCCAATTTTGTGTAAATGGTGGCATTTTTTACCTGGTCTAATAACGTTGGTATGAGGTAAAGGATACCTATTTTTTATTGTTACATTGTTCAAGGCTCTATAGTCGTTGCACGTGCGTAACTCCCTCCCTTTTTTCGGAATAAAAAAAAGAAAGAAGAAACTGGCTATTTTGAATGCCGAATAAAGCCGTTTGCGAGATATTCGTCTAGATACTCTTGTAGATGTTCATTCTCTTTTTCTGTAAGTACATAAATCCTACTGCAAGGTAATGTGGCACCAGAAGTAAGGTCTATCCTACAGTCAAAATCTCTATGAGGGGGAAGAGTGTTAGCCTTTTTTTTGTCAAATAGGTCAGTTAAGTCTGAATAAACAGACATACTCGTTCTAGTAATAACACACTTGGGGAGTCTGTAGAAAACTCAAAACCTTGCATAACTTCTTCAGATTCTGCTTTAAGAAAACAATGGTTAAGGCAGTGAGGAGATTTGAAAGTTATATCCCTGGTTATCCAATCTATGATAGGATTGTGTAGGATTAACCACGGAATTCCTAGGATCAATTTAAACTGCGGTGCATCTATTATATCAAAAAGGATTTTTTCTCTATGGATGGGAGAAACATCCATTACCAAAGGTTCTGTTTGACGCGAAATTGGTCCAGAAGTAAGTTCCTTACCGTCTACTGCCCTTACTGTTTCAGGGTGACTCTTGATGTTAGGTTTAAAACTTAATTGAATAAAGAATTGTGTGTCAATAAAATTTCCTGTGGCTCCAGAATCAATTAGGGCTTCAATTTCCCAAGAACACATGGGATCAGACAAACTTTTTAGAATTACCTTAATACTCAGATGACGACACCCTTGGGGTGGTACAGTAGAGGCCAAAGAAGAATAATTACTCGACAAACTGACCTCGTCTTTTATCGAGTGATCTAGTTTTCTGGCTTAACTTGTGTAACTGCTAATTGAGAAGATTTGAATTTACTTTTGTTTGGATGTGTAGGGCAGTCCCTAACAAAACGACCTGTTTTACCACAGTAGAGCCATTGATTTAACTTCCGCCTTTTTTCTTTTTCGTCTTGAGATAGAGGCCCTGGAATTGTCCGTATCTGCATAGGTTCAGTGGTATCAGTTTTGGAAGATACTTCTCTTGAGGTAGTAGGTTTTTCTTTGAAAAATATTAGCTTGTAATCTGTTTTTCCTTTTTCTTCTCTTCTTTCTGATAATCTATGATTTCATTTTACTACTAAATCAATAAAGTTATTTATGTCTTCTGGAGGCTCTAGGATTTGGGTTACCATGTCTTTTAATTCCTCCTTTAAGCCTCTATAGAAGAGGGAGACTCTTTTGTCACATGGCCAATCAGCTTCTAAAACTAAACGATTAAAACTTGAAATATAATGGAGTAGATCAGATGATCCTTGTCTTAAATTTAACAGCTCATTGTCAGCAGATTGCACAAAAACGCGTTTCACAAAAATCTTTTTCATAGCACGTTCGAAGTTCTTAAAATTATACTAAATTGGACCATCTCTTTCTACTAATGGAACAGACCAAAGGGCTGCATCTCCCCCTAAGTAAGGTAACATAAAAGCCACTTTGGAGGAGTCATCAGGAAAAGTTGTGGTCTTAGCTAAGAAGTGTAAATGACAGTGATTCCAAAATATGGAGAAGTTATTACAGTCCCGATAAAAGAGGAATAGGCACAGGTGTTAAAACCTGGATCTGAGTTTGAGCACTATGAGCGGAAGAAGAAGCATTAGTAGGGAATGTTCCTTAGAAGGTTTCTGGTTTGAGAACTGGTTTTGGTTGAACAGAGCTTTGCAGGGTTGAAATATCCCTAGGCAAGGCTGCATTTTCAACTTTGATATCGTTCAACATGGATGCTATATCCTGTAAGGAAACCTGATCCATTGCGTCCGGGCGAAATGTTATTCGTGGGATTTACCTTCTGTCAAAGGATACTACATCATCTCTTACCTTGGATTCTTTTAGATGACGTAGTTGATTTTGCAGGGATGCAAGGGACCAACTTCCCGAACAACTAACCTTAAACTTGTGCTTTTAACTCTACAAGATTAAAACTAGAAATTTGGGAGGAGGGCTGGGTACTGGACGTGATGGAGATTCTTGCTGTCGACCTGCGAAGCAACAAGTACCAAGGGGTCAGGCCAATAACTCTTCTCTAGGGTTTTTACATTAGAAAACCATAACATTGTATACACTGTGTTTGCACCAGTTGTTTTTCTAATTTGCGCCTACCTGTGAGAAGCTGTTGTTTGTCTAATGTCCAGTATGTCTTGTCTGGTATTGATGAGTTGTATCTTGTCTGGCTCCTTCTAGTTGTTGTTCTTTAGTTCCACCGTGTAGGAATTAGCTAAAATGTAAAAGGAAATTGTTACATTTGGTTCCTGTACTTCTGTTATGACTCTTATCCTCTGGTCTTCCTTTAATTTACTTAGAATAGTCTTGGTTGTCCTCTAATTTCTGGGATGTCTGAACGTTCTAGAAAATAGTCAAAATACAAGAGAACACAACACCCCTCTCAAGTACAACATAAATGCCTAAAAACTTCTTACAACAAACTCAGATGTTAACCTTTGGCATGAATGATTTCCTCATATATACAGAATTTGTACAAGTCTTTACAGATCTTTTTATAAAAAAATTAAACAACAGGTTTCGATATCTTCACTTTGTGAAAAGTTCCAAAAATTGTTCTAGAAGCCTTTCCTTTCGTAGGGTGCCTTTTGTTAGAAAAATGTACTTATCTCCTTTTCTTTTGTCTTTGCAGGTTCCACTAAAAACTGCAGATCCGGCTGAAGAAATCGTAGCATCTGAAGTATTGTTCACCTAAGACTCGACTGAGGAAAGGATTCCTAACCAAACAGGTAAGTTTCAGTCTTCAGGAACGAGAGACTTCAGACGCGACCTCTCCCAACGTGCAGAACAAGGCAAAGCGCCTTCTGGAACATCGGGTGCGGTTTAAATAGAAGACCGCACCCGACCACACCCAAAAGTGAGTGCACGCACGACCACGTCAGGCCGGTGATGCGCAGATCTCAGAACCCTGGGCCCCACCTGTAAGAGACGGAGCGCAGAGAGTCTCAATGCTGATAAAAGAAATAATAACAATACCCCAGCCTAGAGGCCATTCAGAATGGAAAACTGAAAGCAATTTAACAAAGCACGAAAACCAAAGATAACATTATTTCTCCATTTAAAAATGAAAACATAAGTATTCCGCAATGTGGTACTTTCCAGACAAGTAATATCATATAGTTACTGCTCACCTATATACCGTGTTAAGTTAGCATGAGCTTATTAAATGTTTAAACGCCATTTTACCTTTTGCTGCTTCTGCACACAACACATAATTGTTGTTTTAGCTTTCAGCCTAGATGAGCGTTGTGATTTATACGAGAATAACATGTTGTTACACTGATATCAGCCTTGCTTGGCGAGCTGTGTCTGTACAGTGAGTGCTGAAACCTTCAAGGATATCTCAACACAGTAGTTGTTATGAGCACTGATCTTCGCACATTCCTAGACATACCATACATGCAGCTGCAGCCAAGTTCTGGCTTTAGGCGGGTTTTATATTGCTAAGCACAAGGGCACACACACACACTTGATGGTGCTTCGCATGCAGAGAGCTGGTGGAAGATGATGTGATCCTTTCTCATTAGGATCTTGAGGTATGGGGTCACCCTGTTAAAACCCAAAGAGACCTTCTTAGATATAATATATTATGCTAGTTAAGGAGGGTGAGAATTAGGTGTTGTTAACTCCTATTCATTTCAACATTTTAGCATGTTGTCACCTTTTGCCTTTTATGGACTAGTAACTATGCTGATAACTTTGCTTCTTATAATATGTTTACTTGTATTATCTAAGATACTGTGTTTGAGAACCCTGCATTAGTAAATAAATATTTCAAATATGCACATGTCCTCATTTACTCCACATTCTGGTTTGAAATGATTGTATAACGAAAGAGTGTCCATGTGTTCCACGTGACCTGAGGTATTCTAAGATCATGTTCTGGTTTGTCTAAACATTGGGAGTTTGATATGACCAATGAGACACTGTAGCTAGCTCGGTAAGGGGATTTTGGGTACTAAGGTGAGTTTTGGGCCATCCTAATTCACTGAGGTTCCAAATCTCTATGCACAGTTCTGTAGGAGAACAGAATCCCTGCTACAGTAATGAAATAGCGCTTCATGACACATTTTCAATAACGCTTTTAACAGGATGTTTCCACCAATCATACTGACTAACCTGAGCTGCTGGTGCACGGGAAAAGGATGTTTTTTTTAATAATAATAAAAGGTTCTGATCAGAACTAATGGTACTGTAAGCCCGAAGCTTATGGTCTCTTCATGAACTCCTATAGAGATTTATGACACATATTCCCTTTAGAAATATCTCTCATAGGTTCAGAAAAAATTGGAACCATTGTTGAGATAAATAATCCACTGCTACAATGGCATACATCGTATGATTTCCCAAAACATGCAATGGATGTGTGACATCAATCACACTTTTCTTTCATGGACCATCCAATTTGTCAGTAACCACAGAGGGATTTTCTGAGACTGTTAGCTCCATGCTCAGGGTCCAGATTCTCTGATGTTCCTCTCTACCTCACGGTCAACACCAGACCACCAGTACTCTGTTCTGACGTGCCTTTTGGTGGCACTCATACAAATGTGTCCCTCATGAGTCAACTTCACCACACATTCTCTGAACACCGAAGGCACCGACAACAAATCATCTCTCATCATATCACTACCTACAACTGATAACTCCACACTGACTTGACAGAAACACTCTGCATTATCAGAAGCCTTCCTTTCACTGTCCACTCTTCACGAAGATACATTTCTACTTCTGGGAATACCACACCACCCTTAGCAGCACCCATCCATTCCTCATGAGAAATTCTTCCTTCTTTGACCACATTCACATTAACTACCAACCACTCATCCTTCTTGTCCTCCACGTTCAAACTCTCACTAACTGGCAACCAGGACAATCAATTGGCCAGAACATTCCTCTTACCAGGAACATGCTCCATCGGATTGTTGGACTTCAACATCCTGTCCATTCAACGTGCTATTCTAGCAGAGGCTCTTCCTCCTCTCTTGGCAGAAAAAACATTGACCAAGGGGTGGTGTCCATACAAATCATGAACTCAGTTCCCCATACATACATCCTGAAATACCTCAAACACCATCAAACAGCCAAAGTCTCTCTCCCACTGGTGGAATAATGTTTCGCTGCTTCTCTCAGTTGCCTGAATGCATAGACAATCATAACCTCTTCACCATTACTTCTTTGCAGCAGCACCGGACCCAAGCCCAGTAAGCTTGAATTAGTGTTAATAACTGTGACATCGTTGATGTCAAATGGTTTAAGTGGTGGACCAAATGCAATGCTCCTTTTTCATTCAAAAAACTAACCCTAACATTTTTCACACCATATATTCTTCTCATTCTTCAATATAAGTTTTTTGCAAGTACTTGGTTTTATCTGCAAAGATGTGAACGAACGGTGAATAGTATTCTGCCCGACCCAAAAATTATCTCAACTGATCTTTCCTGCTGGAGAAGGAGCTTCTTTTATGGCAGAAACCCATTTCATTTTAGGGAAAATTATTCTCCAAACCAGTCACTCTAATCTTACGTTTCTCTCTGTTCATTGTCTAATCACGTTTTTGCAGAATTTCTAACACCATTTTCAAAGCCAGATTATGTTCCATCATATTTTCTGCAAACACAAGGATGGCATCCTGAAAATAAGTAACGTGGGTCGCATCTTTCAACAAATTACGCATAGTACATTGAAACACTGCAGATGCTGAGGCTAACCCAAATGACATTCTCTTGTATTTGTAGGCACAGTCTGGCATCCCTAATAGTAAGCCTTCCACCATTGTTGGGCAAAGGATGCCTATCCATCCAGATCACAGCACTCAAGTCATGCAAATCCACACAAAAGTGAAAATCACTGCTCCCCTTCTTGACAATTACTACAGGAGCCTAACATTTGCATGCGTCTACCACGTATTATTCCCTCATCACACAGCCTGTGAAATTCCTAGCACAACGGCTTTCTCGTGATGAGTGGGACACAATGTGGCTTGTGAGTCTTGGAACTTATCTCTTCTTTCAATACAATGTTATGCATGAACCTCTTGAGTATTCCAGGTTTGTCATTGAACACCAAAAGATATTCTTCTCCAAAAGGCACATTCTCCACTTCACACACATTTGATTACAACCAACCCTTTGTTGGGGCCAACGCAGAAGACGGGGACCATCTTTGGCAAAATAAACTTTGGAAGGCACAACTTCCTGTTGAGACTCTAATTGAGCCTAAATAAAATCCAACAACTCTATGAGTTTATTACCACATTCTACCAACTTAATCTCAGGCGCCTTCAAATCATGATTGGAAAATATGTTCAAATATTCTTCCCTAATAAGAGTATATCTGTCTTGAGAGTCCGCCATTAATTTTACACTTACTCCATCAATTTAAAATTTACAAAATAGATTATCTTCTATAGCACTTCCAGCCTGTTGTATTTGCAAAATTATGTCAGTGATCTCCTCTTCATCTCCTCGTAATTCCACACAGTTCATAGAATTTTTGTTTCTTTCACTCCAAACACTCTCCCCGACATCCTCTGGCAAAAAACCCTTTAACTTTATATCTCCTGCATATTTGAACAATAGCAGGACATGACTCATCAGTTGATATATCACCCTTTAACCCACATTTGTAGCAGTTCACTGCTCTATTGTCCTCATATTTCAGAGTTCCAAAATCATCTTCTCCTTTTGACTTTTGCACAATTTTTTCAACCACTTCTACTTTATCTTTCGTCGATAACTCCTTTTGACCCTCAGACCCACATTGGTGATTTTTGCTCTGTTCATCATATCAATAGCCTTTTTGTAAAGGTAACACTACCGTGCTCAGTAACCTTTCCTGCACCTTTTCGTTATTAACCTTCAGCACCAATTGGCCCTTTAGCATTTCATGAAGCAGACTCTTATAATTGCAAGTGGCGGCAAGTGATCTCAGACGTGCGATGTGGCTCAAAAGATATTTGCTTAAAAACTGACTACTCCTTAGGAACTTTAATCTTGCCACTACTTCGCTTTTCTGTTTTCCAAAATTCAAATTCAGTTTCTGCAACATAGACTCATATTCATCCACTTCTTTGTCTTCATTTCCTCATCCTCGAGAGGCAGAGTATATTTTAATACTCTCCTTCCTTCTACACCCAGACAATGTTTGAGCATAGGCAATTTCCTAGATACCATAAAACTATCACCACCCAAGGCTTGGACATATGCTTCCAAATCCATCTTTACAATGGAACTTTCAACCCCTGCTTCCAGTCTCTCACAGGAAGACGGTAATCCAGGCATTGGTGGTATCGAGACTGGACTATGTAAATGCCCTGTACTTAGGCCTTTCTGCTTATTTAATTGACCGCCTACAGGTAATCTAGAATGTGCCGGCCAGAGCTATTCTCCTGGCAGGGCCGAGATCATCAACGACCCCTCTACTGTCTTCCTTACACTGGCTTCCGGTTCGGAAGAGGATTCATTTTAAAGCGTTAGTGTTGATTTTTATTGCCGTCCATAAGATAGGGGTCCATATCTTGGGAAAAGGCTCCAGCACTATACACCACAACAAACCCTGAAGTCTTCTGCCCAGTTTCTGACCATTACACCTAGGTTGCTGCACTCCAGGATTGGGAGCAGATCTTTTCAAGTGGTTGCCTCACACCTTTGGAATAGCCTGCGCCTCTCACTCAGACAGGTGCATGATCTCCTCACCTTCAGGAGGAAACTAAAAACATGGCTCTTTTAACGGAAGATGTGGCTGGATTCTTCATAGGTGCTCTCTGTCTTGTGTTATGTGGTCTTTCATAGTGCTGGGACACTCCGTGTAGTAGCCATGCACTCTATAAATACCTGCTAACATAACATAATATAACATAACAATGATCCCAGGGTACAACTTATTCCCCTGGGCTATAGAAAAAAAAATTATGTAGCATCAACCCTTCCATAGTGCTGCTACAAAATCATAGAGCAGTGCACTAATCCAGAATACATGTTATCCAAGACAGAACACTAGGAAACGCAGCCCTTAAAAAAATTCAAAAGCAGTCTTCACCTGTAATCTCAACTATGTATACAGTCTGATGAATTGGTCTTGACCTGTAATCTCTACTATGTATAAAGTCTGATGAATTGGTCTGAGTAGCAGATATTTACAGTGTCACTATTGTGTCCTGTTACCATGCAACAAGGAATATGAAGTCACAAAATTGCAGACAACGCTCAGCAGCATGCTACAACAGTCTGCACACAATCCAGCATGAGCATGCACAAACACCTACAGAGGAGCATGACAAAGCTCAAAGAATGCAGCTATGCATGGATGCAAATAATGGCCTGTGACTCCCACAGGTGAAATATCAGCTCCAGGTAAGTATGTTGCGGTAGCAGACAATGGCTGAGATGGCACACACTGGCAAGTACAGTCTGGTCCATAGTCAGAAACCCATTCCTCCTGATGCAGACAGAGGCGGGGAGTTCTCTCTTCACATTCTAACAGGCAAAATAAACATCACAGGATTGAAAGTGTTGCACACTGTAGCGCCAGCATAAATGTCACAGGAGTCAGTGAATAACACAGCAGGGTCTTTTGGCAGCTCTCCTCTCAGTCAGGATAGTGTTTTCCCCATTACCTTTGAAATGATGTGGCTCAGGAATCCTTCAGTTAGGTAAAAAGTGTATTATGTTACATCTGACCAGGAGGGAGACTTCCTGCAATTGCCTTCACACACACAATCCATTCAAGAACTCAGCCTCCCCAAACTTCTTTATTATATATGATGCAAAAATAAAGTTTCCTTAGGAAACGCATTTTTTGGCTTGCTGATAACTTTGGCACTGTTTGACAAATCTTAACGAATATCTCCCTAAAAAAATAATCTGCATCATCTCCTCCCTGGAAAGTTTCAGGGTGATCTTCCAAGTGGGTGCCGAATAAAGGGGAATCCTAAACATATTTGTCCCATTCTTTCTTCTACATGAATATTGAACAGTGATACAGGAAAACCTGCTGAACAGAATTAAACTAAATTTAGTAGAAATCTGGATCCTGACCCAGATAGCATGCTTTTTGTGATTTTGTGTAGTTCCACTCAGTAGTATCAGAGAAATTAAGTTAGGAAAGCATATAGGGAGGCAGGGTAGGGATACCCTGCCCTGTTAGGCTTGGTGGGCGAGATTACAGAGGGAACCCTCGCCTCGGATAACAAATATTGTTTTTTATCCGCTCCATGGATCTGCAGGGGATTCGCTGATCCACATGTGCTGATAAAAAAAAAAGAAACACAGGACCCATGCTCAAACACATGCTGCTCACAATCAGGTCTGTGAACAACGCAAGGACCAACACATAAACCCAGTATGCAAAACTTGTTAATATAATTAAAATAATGCACAATGGTGCCATGGGAAACATTCTTACAAAGATCTCACCACACCAGTGGTACCTGATCCACTGTGGGTGCAGTAGTACATAAAAATGACAATATAAATACATTTGCAGGCCCATGAATGTATGTCAGTGTCATAAATATTCTCACAACATCATGACACTAAAAACATTAAGCATCAGTGCAGATAGCAAAAGATGCAAGATGCAGTAAGTGCTCAGTGCAAAGTAACTTACACACATACATCCACATTAGGCGCAAGTCCTTGTGGTAGGCTGCATCCTGTGCCCAACCCTATACTGCGAACGTCAATCGGCATCTTACTTTACTTTAAAAAAATTAAAATTCACAAAAAAAACAAAGGCTACATTGATATTATAGTTGGTGTTGGACTTGCCACTTTTTGGCTAAAGTTCATTAAATGTTTTGCATTCCTCCTAGACCTTTTGCTGACATAATGTTGCCGACTTGGATGCTTTGGGCACTTTGCCACTGCTGATCAGTGACAAAGTGCAAGTGTTCCCTGTATAAAGTGTTATGGTAATTGGTTGTCCATAATTGGTATGTTTGTCTTACTAGTAAAGTCCCCAGTAAAGTGCACTATGTGTGCCAGGGCTGGTAATGCAAATGCTACTAGTGGGCCTGCAACACTAATTGTGCCACCCACACAAATAGCCCTAAAAAGAGATCTCAGGCCTGCCACTGCAGTGCCTGTGTGCAGTTTGTTAGCTTCCTTGTTGTCTTCACACATGTACCCACTTGCCAGGCCTTATCTTCCCTTTTTATGCACATCAGACACCCCTATATTAGGCCCAAGGTACCCCCATGGGCAGGGTGCAGTGTCTGTGAAAGGTAGGACATGTAATGATGTGTGTACCATGTCCTGACAGTGAAATACTGCCAAATTCATTTTTCACTGTTGCAAGGCCATATTGCTAATAGGAAAGAATAGGGAATGCTGTGTCACTTGTTTCCAGCATATATTCGCATATGCATAAGATGGTGAGATAGAGTTTAGTGTGCATGAACTCAGAATTTAATAACACATCTTTTTGTGAAGATGGTTTTTAAATTGTGTGCTTAGAAAACAGGCTTTTAGAAGTGGCTGGTTTCTTGTCTTAAACCATCCTGTGTGCCTCTGCCTGCTTGTGTATTGACCATGTAGGTTTGGATGTGACAGGGACTGCGGAGTGTCCTGACACCAGAGAAGGGCAGGTGATACCGCAACAGGCTGGCTTGCATTTGATGTGAGGGGGAGGAGTAGCACCCCTGGATGTAAAGAGGGCTGTGTTGCTGCCAAAAAAGAATTGCTTCACCTCCTGCTGAGCATCTGGGGCCCAGACCTGCACTATCAAAGGAAGAGGGTGTGCACTGGCAGGAAGACACCCAGGTCGGGCTCGGACTGAAGTCAGAGCCCCCTGCACACATAGACTTTAAAGGCATTAAGGGGTATAAGTGTGAGAGCTGAAACCCCTCAACTCAAGACTGAAACTCTGCCAAAGAAGAACAGCTGAAGAGACTGAAGAGAAGGACTGCCCTTGCTGTGTGTTCTGGGGCTGGCCTGCAGTTTGCTGATTTGGATAAGTCAAGGACAAGGACATTTGCTGTGTGCTGTGTCCTCCTGCTTGTGAGGACTTAGCCGTGTGCTGTGTCCTGAAGTAACGTGTCTCCAAGGGCCCGAGGAGAGCTGGTCCCCTGTTGTGGAAACTCAGGAACATAAAAGTTTTCAACCGTGTCTCAGTGACCCTGGGTGTGTGGTGCTTTTGCACACCTGTGACTGCTTTGTAGTCCCTGGTAATGTTTACGAGGTGCCCTGTGATCGCATTGCCCCTGCAGCGTGAAACATCATCCATGCTGCTGCATTGCTGTTTGTGGCCCGAGCCGTCATTGTAACTGAGGCTTTGAGTGAGGACCACCGCCGACGGCCCGACCCACAACGTGCTACAGGATTTCTGGAAAACTGCCGTGTGGTCTGTGGTACTGTTTACGAGGTGCCCCGTGATTGCTTTGACCCCACAGCTTGAAACATCGTCCACGCTGCTGAATTGCTGTTTTTGGCCTGAGCCGTCATTGTAACTGAAGCTGTAAGTGAGGATCACCGCCGCCGGCCCGAGCCAAAACGTGCTTCTAGGGGGCCCGATTTGATTGCGCCAATTGGCGTAAGCTTTATTCCTTGCATTACGAACTGCCTGGTTTTCGCATTATGAATCACATTATTCTTGCATTAGAAACTGCCTGAATATTGCATTATGAATCGCATTATTCTTGCATTACGAACTGCCTGATTCTTGCATTGTGAATTGCATTATTTTTGCATTACAAAATGACTTATTTGTGCATTATGAATCGCATTATTCCTGCATCACGACCTGCATTATTCCTGCTTTACGAACTGCATTACTACATGCATTAAGGACTGTGTTATTACTATATTACTAACTGCATTACAAACTGCATAGCATGGCATTAGGACTGCATTAGATCATTGTGAACTGCTCATTAATACTGCAAGAACCCATAAGTGATTGCTGGCCTAATAACCTGCAAAGTGAAAGGTTCCGAATACGCATATGTTGGATTTCTATAGTTTGGTCTGATCATATTCCTTTTGATAAAGATACCGCTATTTTTATAAAAACCAGTGTGGTGTCCATTTGTAGTGTTATCATTGTGTTACTGGGAGTGTGGTTGTAAATACTTTACACATTGCCTTGGAGATAAGCCTAGCTGCTCGTGCCAAGCTACCAAGGGGTGAGCAGGGGTTATCTAAGAGTGTGTCCCTCCTTTCCCTGACTAGAAGCAAGGGTCCCTATCTGGACTAAGGTACCTACCTCAGCCAACTAGAGACCCCAGTTCTAACAATGGTGTTCACCGGTTGGGGATTTGAACTTGTATTTACAACTTACACACAGTGATTGGTATACATCACTAGTTTTAGGGCGGACCAGGACGCACGCACATATTGTATTTTTTGATTTTTGGTTCAATTTTTGAGCGACCTTTAAGCCACACATCATGTCTCAAAGTTGTCAAGTAGCCAGTGAGGCTGCAGAATTGGAATTCACCATTGAGGCATTGCTTACCTACAAAGTTGATCAATTGAGGAAATTCTGCAAAGCTTTGGGATGTCCCATGAAAAGTAGCACCAAGAAGGAAGAGCTTCAATCAACCTTGAGGGCCGGGTGGGATGTCAAAGAGGCTCAGGAGATAAACCAGGCTGCTCATGCTAAGCTACTAGGGGGTGAGCAAGGGTTATCTAAGTTTGTGTCCCTCCTTTCCCTGACTAGAAGCAAGGTTTCCTATTTGGAATAAAGTACCTACTTCCGCCAACTAGAGATCCCCAGTTCTAACAGTTGGGAATTGTAATTATATGTTACTTTACATTAAAAAAAACCTTACTGTAACTGAAATAACTCACTGAAAAAAGCACAGGTTAAAGGGACGTTATAGTTAGGTGAAAACTGTCACTTAAATCATACCTTTAAATAAATAAAACCACTGAAATTTACCAGTTATCGTAAGTTCAGGTAACTATAACTCGTGCCCTAAAGTAACTTTAACTCCCTCCCTTTCCTACCGGCTTCATTGGTTGCCTAAGAGATGCATCTTTAAGGTACGTTGTCATAAACCCTATTTTCTTCAGTCCATCACTTAGTACCTCATGTTCCACACTGGTGGTCTAGTCTCCTCTGTTGTCTCTTCCTGAGCCTGGATTGCCCTTTATTCTCATCTCCTCTCTGTCAGCTACCTTACAACTTTCCATGGCTAAACGCATATCCAACTGGCTGTGAGTCGATCCCGTTTCTCATTAGATCTCTTCTGTTGGCGGCGGTCAAATTCCTAAAACAATGAATTATACCACTTATTGGATAGCTAGATAGAACATTCGCCATACAAGTAGAACATATGATTTTCTTTAGAAGAGTTTGAGTATAACAGTAAATAGTAAATATATGAAAGCGAAAGAATAATGGAGAGTGAGAAATTTAGTAGGACAGCTTATTTTTTCTTACTTTCTTTGACTGTATAATCCTCAAAATAAACCAATAAGAATATCTCAGAAAGATTGGCATAGTCACGCAGTAGGATTAATGGTGGAACAGATGAGGTAAAGCAAGAAATTGCTTGGCAGCAGTGGGGTCTGAAACTTAATAGCCGTCAGGGAGGTAAACAGAGCCTTTTCTGTCAACAATTCCAGCTTTGAGTGATCAAGGGTCGCAGCTTATCAGATAAAGCATCGCTACTAATTTTACCTGCAGTATAATTACCTGTTCCCCTGAGCTACCTCCTCACCCCCCTGTTTTCCACACATGTTCTTAGTGGATGGTTTTGGCTGCTGCTGTGCGGAACTATTTGCACAGCTAATTGCGCGGCTCCAGAAGGCACCATCCTGCAGCCTGGCACTGCCAGTGTTGGCATCAGACAGAGCTTGCAGAGCAGAACATTGGCAGCTCGGCGATGCTGTTCCATTACAAACCTCGACCCTTCCACTGTTCAGCCGTGCTGACTTATTTGTCCTTGCAATCTGCAGCTTGTCCAGGCTCTCATGTGCTTGCACCTTTTCCCAACCAACCACTAATATCTGCAGCTGGGCTTTAAAAATGGCATCGCAGGGCCCGATTCACGGAACTAACTTAAGACAAAATCCTAAACTTACTACCATTTTGGTATTCACAGAATGCACTTACTCATTTCGGTATTTACTGAAGTTAGGTCTCCTAACTTTGGGACTCCTAAATGACTTCTGTGAATAGCGAAAGTCTTAAAGTTAGGATTTTTCTCAGTTTAGGAGTCCTAAAGTCTAACTTTACGACTCCTAAACTGAGAAAAATCCTAACTTTAAGACTTTCGGTATTCACAGAAGGCATTTAGGAGTCCTAAAGTTAGGAGACCTAACTTCTGTAAATAC
Organism: Lissotriton vulgaris; assembly: GCF_964263255.1. Taxonomy (NCBI): domain Eukaryota; kingdom Metazoa; phylum Chordata; class Amphibia; order Caudata; family Salamandridae; genus Lissotriton; species Lissotriton vulgaris. The sequence goes on along the minus strand of NC_141690.1, from coordinate 317,756,962 downwards.
CAAAATGAGTAAGTGCATTCTGTGAATAACAAAATGGTAGTAAGTTTAGGATTTTGTCTTAAGTTAGTTCTGTGAATCGGGCCCCTAGAGTGTGCCAGATTGTCAAAGTTGACTTGATGGCGTCGGATGTTTATTTACAACATTTGAAAATCATTCATAGTAAAATTGGACTTTACTTGTTTTTCACGACTGTGCCCACAGAAGTGCCTAATATGTATACTATGGAATTCAATGTCTAAGAAGCTAACATTTGCTGTTACGTTGCAACTGTTTATTTGAACTTACAAAATGGTTGGACTATCAATAATATGTATACATATTTGCTAAGTGAAATAATATGAGCTAGCATTCCTTTCTAATGCAGCGCCAGGAATTATTTCAAGCAACATTATGTACAAGTTCCAAGTTAGACGTATGACCTTGACCTCCACAAATACATTACCAATGAGAAAATTATGTCAACCATTTGCCAGTAAAAAACACTTTATGACCGATTCCCAAAGTTTGTTGCATGGCATAGTTCAGTTTAGGTGAGTAAAAAAGCTGGGTACAAATCATACAATTGGATGGACGGGAAATAACCTTTAAGTTGCAGTACTTGTACACTTAATACTGGATTTGAGGTCGAGGGGCCTCATTTATGAGGCCCCTTGCGCCATCGGAATGACACTTTTTGTGAAGTTCCGTGGCGCAGAAGCCTGTGTGATATTTATCAGGCAGCACTAAGCCATTATTTTTGGCTGAATGCTGCCTGATAAATATCAGTCCCTTTAACGCAGTGTTCTGCGTTAAATGGGCTGCAATGGGTGTTGCTGGGGGCATTCCCAGCAACATTCATGGGGCCTCATTTATGAGGCTGTGCGTCACTTTTACGCTGTTGGTGCGTCACTTTTTGTGACGCACATGTGGCGTAAAAAATGTGCCTAGTTGCGCCATGTTTACAAAGTGACGCATCTAGTTAGATGCGTCACTTTGTAAACCCCTGTGACACATTATACCTGTGGCAGGTATAATTTATGCAAGGGGGGCGTTTTGAAGCAAAAAGGGTCGTGGAAGTGAATCCTATAGATGTCACTGAGCCACTTCTAGGACACACATGCGTCAATTACTTACTCCTGCCTCACAGCAGGCGTAAGACTGACGCAGGCCCTTTCACATGGGGCTTGCCCTATGTGACAGGACACTTTTCTGGAGTTGCGTCACTTTTGTGACACACTGCAGCTATGCGTCACTTTTGCGCCATACAGATACATCAGAAATACTGACGTTTCTGTAACGCCTTGCGCCATGATGCGTCATACTGTAAATATAACTCATCATTGGTGTCGCAAAGAAGGCGCAGTGAAAAGTGACGCATCACTGTTTTCACGCAGCAATGCGTCACTTTTCATAAATGAGGCCCATGGCCTTTTGACACTGCCCCAGATTCACGAGAAATCGTAAATCTGAGGCAGTGCCAAAAGCTTATGCCTCCCCAGGGGAGGCGTAAGAGAGATGCAATGGGAAGAAATATCTTTATTTCTCTTCGTTTTTCCTTTTTCTATGTGTGCTGTGCAGCACACGTAGAAAGAGGAAAAACCTCTTGTGATTATTTTTGTACAGAAAGGTTTCCATCCCTGTACAAAAGTAATAATCCCTGAAACGCAGGCACCCTTGCACCATTGTGCAAAGGTGCCTGCGTTGGCACACAGCAGCCCATTGTGCGCCGGCGCAGGGGGAAAGGACAGGAATGTGCCGTATCTTATAGATACAGCACATTCCCGCCCTTTTCTTTTGCCGTAGGGAAGCGCAGCAGGAAGGTCTGCTGCCCTTCCCTACGACAAAACCTCATAAATGAGGCCCGTGGACTTTTAGACAGTGGTGTAGCAAGGGTGCCACTGCCCGGAGAAAAACATAGGAAAATGGCTCGGATTATCACGTGTTGGGTAGTACATCACAAAAATAATCAGAGTTCACTGGGGCCTCCAGGACACTGCATTGGGGCTACCGCACTTGCTGCGGCATTGATAGCTACACCCCTACATTTTAGCTGAAGAAGGAACTTACAAGCATTCACCACTGGGACTGAAGTAAGGCTGTCCACCAGAGACTGGATGGGGAATTACCAATAAAAACTAATGAGAACTCACAAGCACAGCTTTGGATTTTAACCAAATAAAGTTTGTTATGAGTGTGCCAGATGGTTGACATTGCGTATTGTAGTGTAGTTCCTATATTCCCAATGGGCTCTGCGCATTGGAATAACATAAACGACAGTGTAGACGTAGGACTGAGGTCAACTAGGTCTCTATTGAGTATGTTAGACTTAATTATGAAATGCCAGCTAGCTCAGGGGTCACTAGAAACTTTCTTGAGTAAACAAGAAAGTGTTAACTTTCTTGAATAGACAAGAAGGGATTAGTTTCTACAACCGCATAAACATGACAACTTTGCTGCCCCAGAATAAGGAGTATATTTTCAGAGTCGCGGAAACAATAGATAGCTAATTCACTCAGTCAATCGTGCATGTTTAGTTTCACAAAGAGTGCAGAGAAATAGAGGGACAGGCATTTTCAATAAAAAGGGTATTTATTGAGCAGTCTTCTTTCTCATGCAAGAGAAGTGAATTGCCAAAATTGCAATACTTGTCATAACGTAAAGTGCGTACAGTAAAATGAGTATTATGACATAATGCTGTAAAAGCATTTATATGGTTTCTAAGCCATAAGATACTTAAAATGGATAAAATACATACAACGATAAAATAATGACTAAATGTACTCAACTGGTGTTTCTAAGATACACCTACCCCAGTGTACCCAACCTAAGCCTAGTAGAGGGAAGGAGTAGATGAGTTACATCAGCTCTGTACCTTGGTTATAGAATGAAGGAGGTCTTGTATCTCTTTCTCAGGACTCAATCTCCCAGCAAGCCGCAAGGGTGAAAGGGAAACATCTAGAGATCTTCAGCGACCGAGCGCAAATCTTTTTCCTTATATCAGTGTTCCACTAAAAGCCTATGTCTGATTCCCAAGCGAGTTCCACCTTAGTTTTGTCTAGTTCTGGACACGTGGTGTAAAATAATTTATAAATTAGGGAGGCTTTTGGAATTGATGCTAGTATTCTAAGAAGTGAGTCTTGAGTAACAGAAGCTTCATCTGAAGGAAGGGAATAAAAAATGCTCAGGAGTAATTCCATAAGTATAGAAAATGTATGCAAAAAAGAACGAGGACATTTAAATGTAGCTTAAAAATCAGGAAAAGAACAAGGAGTAGTACCATCAAATAAATCGGTAACTCAAGTAATTCACTTTGTTCTCCATGAGGCCTAGTACTGAGGTCTGTTATTATTAGTTATAAGACGATTATGCCACAAAGAAGAATGCAGAAAAACCTTTCCAGATATTACTTTTGGCTGAAGATGGCGTCGTAACAAAGAGCAAGTATGTTTAAATAATCAAAGGGAGGTAAGGGCATTTTTTGCAGTGATAGAAAGAACTTCCTTGGTCGAGAAAGGAGTAAATAAACAGCGTTCTATAGAGAGAATATTCCGTAAGAAGTCAATGGGAAGCTTGCTTTAAGCCAAAAGCTTTATGATATAACTAAAAATATGGGAAGTTTACCCCACCCACAATTCTCTGTTTTCTAAGATGAAATAAAGAAATTCTGGATTTTTTGTTTTTCCATAGAAATTTGGAAAGAAGAGTATCAATTTTTTTTTTAAGTGACGGGGATTCGTAAAGGGATCATTGAAAAGTAATATAATAAAATCGGAGTGATCATCATTTTAATGGAGTTAAGACAACCCCACCAAGAGAGAAAAAGGGATTCCAGGATGAGAAGAGTTTGGAGATACGATCTAGAGCTATATTCATATTCAATTTAAACGAGTCAATAATAGAGTTAGAAAATCAAATACCAAGATATTTGATTTTAGAACTATTCCAATGAAAGCCAGTAGATTCAAATCATTGTTAGAGACAACATTTTGTAATTCGTAGAACTTCAGTTTTATCAGAATTGATCTTATGTTCTGATACCGCTGGGAAATCACTGATTTCTTGCTATAATGAAGGAAGCGAAGAATCTGGATTGGAAATGAAAAGCAAAATATCATCAGCTTAAGCAGATCATTTCAGATGATGATCTCAATATGGAAAACCAAAATAGAAGGATTTTGACGAATTTGAGAAAGGAAAGGTCCAAGAGAAAGAACAAACAAAAGGGGTGATAATGGGCATCCCTGTCTAGCACCTCTATGTAATGAAAAATGTTGCTATATTTGATCATTCACAATGGTAGAAGCAGAAGGGGTCAAGTAGAGGAGAGATATAAGAGAAATGAATTTAGTACCAAAACCATGCCATCTGAGAGATTTAAGCAAAAAGAACCAATCTACCCTATCAAAAGCTTTTTCTGCGTCGATAGAAATTGCCACAAGAGGGAAAGATAAAGAAGGAGCTTTATTAAGAACATTGCAAAATAAATGAGAGTTATCTACCTTTAACTAATCCACATTGTTTGGATCCTATTAAATGGGGAGAAAGGAATCCAGACGCATTGCTAAAAGTTTTGCAAAGGTCTTATAATCAACATTTATCAGGGAGATGGGGCGATAATTTTTACAAAAGTTGCCTTCTTTATGAATAAGACAAATAGAGGCTTCTACAAAAGTACCACTAGCTGCACCTGTGGAACAAAACTGTTGACAGAGATTAAAACGTTTTGGTAATGATAAATTGGAGAAATGAGAGAAAATTCTACAGAACAACCGTCAGGACCTGGGGATTTATTTTTCTTTATAGAATTCAAGGAGGAGGAGACTTTCTGTAGTGAAAGATCCATATCTAGAGAAGTGAAGTCTAAATCAGAAGAGGAAGGAGGAGGAATAGAACTAATATAATCAATAATAGGTGAGTCAGTGGGGGGCGACTCAAAAGTGTATAAATCACTGTAAATTTTTATGAATTCCGCTAATATATCTTTGTCTTTGAAAAGGTGTTTGCCATCAGTAGCTTGAATGGATACAATGAATCTTTTCTCTTCCCTTAAATAATTAGTAAGATGTGAGATGACTTTATTACGACCACCATAATATCTGGTACTACTACAAAGCATAGTAAAAGAGGGCTGATCGGTAGAAATGTTGTTAGATTCCATCTTTGCAGTAATAAGTTGCTTTAGAGTAGAGTCTGATGAAGAAGTATAAAACAAATGTTCTAAATGTTTAATGGAACATAACAGAGCTTTATGTTTATTATAGGACAGTTTCTTTTTCTTAGAAACAAAATCTATATTAAAACCATGGGCAGTGGCTTTAAAACTATCCCACACCGAAAATATAATAATAATATAATAGTGATATAATAAAAATAAAGAAGTTAAACAAGAAAGGTGAGAGATAAAGGAGAGTTAAGAAAATAGCAACATTTTTTGGTATCTGAAGAAGAAAAGATAAAAACAGTAAGGAAGAAAAAGACCAGATCGAAAGTAGGAAGGATCCGGTAAAGAAAGAAAAGGGAAAAGTAAATCCTTTAGAAAAACGGGAAAAAGAAGGAAAAGAGGGAAAGGAAAGAGAAAGCACATATCCAAAAAGGATGACTGAGAATAACATACCTGAGGGGAACAAAGAAAGATACAATGGGGCAGGAACGAAACATGACAAGACGAACCATCTGAACATGGGAAGTCCGGACCTCAGCAGGATGAGGAAAAAAAAGGAAATGAACCATAAAAACTGAAAATACATACCTAAACCTGTAGATATACAGACGAGACAATTAACAGTAAAATAATACAGAAAAACATATATATAACTGGCAAACAAATGACAAAAAATATGACAAACATGTACAGCATATTCTGCTTTTGAGTGAGCATATTTTAGAAGATATTAACTATAAATAGAACATTACTGAATCAATAGAAGGAACATCCAAAAACAAAACCATGTCATGACCAGAAAAAATTGCTGAATATTAGTACAAAGGTAAACAGGAGATTCAACCATTGGAAGGACTATCAGTATCCATACCACCTATAGGGGCCGATTATGATCGCGGAGGGACTTGCGTCCGTCCGCGATCATTGAGGAGGAGGGGATGTCAGCATGGGCTGCGGAGTCCCCTCCTGTGCGATTAGGATGTGACCGCCACCCTGGCGGTCACATCCTCTATTTTTAACATTGCGGCGGGTGCGGCTTCAAGCTGCACCCACGGCAATGTTAAAAATGCAGTCTTTGCTTTTGCATGCAGAAAGAGGCAGGCACCGCGCGGTGCCTGCCGCTTTCTGCATACAAATGCAGGGGGGTACCATAGGTACCCCTCATGTGCACCCCCCACCCCCCCTTCACCTAGGGGGCCCGCAACGGGCCCCCGCAGTGAAGATCCGTATGCTTTTCCACGGCGGAAAACCCGCCGCGGAAAAGCACTTCTTAAAGCCCATCCTGATATGGCGGACGGTGTCTGAGAGACACCGTCACCATATCAGAGCTTTTCCGCCGCGGTTGTAAGCTGACCGCGGCGGAAAAGCTGCGGACGGAAACCAGGACCCACAAGCCATCCTAATGTGGCGGTGGGTCCTTGGTGAGTCCGCTGCGGTTTTTCCGCATCCTCTGGGCCGGCGGTGGCTTCCGCCGGCCCCGAGGATGCGGAAAAACCGCAATCATAATCGGCCCCTTATTTACTGTGGGAATTAATACATTTCCTGAGTTCCACAGGGTCTTGAAAGGACTGAGTCTGGTTCTGGTAAGTCGCCTTAAAAATGCAGGGATGAAAAAGATTAAGGAACTACTTTCTTCTAGCTGCTGTAGCATTAGATACATCTTGAGAAAGATACACCCTCTGACCCAGCTAAGAAATTTGCCGTTTTGGGACTAGCTGCAGAAAGAATTTAAAAGAACTCAGTACATTTCCAAAAAAGAATAATGACTGCCCCTGGCCTGGCAGGAGATGTAGAACTTGAAGAACGAGGACCCAGTCTGTGGGCTCTCTGAATACTAAGCAATGTAGAAGAAGGCATAGAAGGAGGTAAAGAAGGAGACAGAGTCATTACCTTCGAGAGCTTCAGGCAGTCCATAAATACGTAGACTATTCCTCTTATTTCTGTTTTCCAAATCCTCTGTATGCTGTTGAAGATCAAAAATCTCTTTTTCTAAAGAAGAAAGCCTGTGAGAATTATCTTGTACCACTGAGAGTTGCTGCTTTATTGAAGATACTCTACTTTCTATCGTAGATCATTTTCTTCCAGTACTTGCATTTTGCTGTTGGTTTCCTCTACAAACGGGCGTAGAGCACAAAATTCTTCACAACAGCATCTCCAAGGAACTAGGAGATGATGACTTATCAGGAGAGGGAGGATCCTGCTTTAGGCATTTAGAAGATGAGGAAGGTGGTGAGGTTTTTGTTGTGGTAGACTGCGATGAGGAGTGGCGATTGGAAGCAACACCTGCCATTGTTTCATCGGAATGTGATAGTGGTACTGTAGAAGGAGCAGTTGTTGACGAAGAAGGGTGATTTTTTTTAAATTAAATTTTTATTGAAAACACAAAATCAAAGCACATTCAGCAATGTAAAGCATATAAAAAAAGGTAATCATAATATGACATCTGGACAAATCAAAGCAATGAAGAATAATCAAGGACGTAATTGAAAACCAGTCCATTTGCAATTATACAAAACTGTAAAGGACAACACAGAACGATACATACACTAATACAATAATCAATACTGATCAGTTTGGGTCATTATACACAGTTCTCGACCTGTCCATGGCCATGTACGTAGTGGGAGAACTACAGATCTCCCCCCTGTATGTATTCTATTTACCCCACTTCTTGTCGCATTTCTTGGGGCACCCTCCGAGTTTGTAAACTGTTTTTTCAGCGACCATAGCCCTATCCATTTTTGGTGGTCCAAACCACCACCACAGGACAATCAGGAGAACCTCACTTCATCACTATGGACCGTTCAATGAGGAGACATCCGAGGGCCAACCACTAATGTTCTATCTCTGTCAGATCCGTCGTCTCCCATACATTAGGAGCCCTCCCCTAGTTGTCAGTGGGATCGGCTTCCCCAGCACATCCGCCATTTTCTTGATCGCCCTTGGCCACAGGAGCTGAACCATGGGGCAGTCCCACAGGGTATGATAGAAAGTACCAGTTAGGCGGCAGCCCCGCAGACATAAGTCGTTTGGGGCCTGCCGATATTCGCCAGTAGCGGACCGGACATGCATGCCCTATGAAGGATTTTAAGTTGTATCAGACAGAAACGATGACTAATGGCTGACTCCCATGGGGACATCAACGCCGTTCGCCAGTCTTCCTCTTCTAGATGTTCCACATCCCCCTCCCATTTTTCACGCAGGGCCTGGAAAGAGTCAGGTAAGTTATTACAGAGCTTGCAGTATGTGCAGGAGATAGCCTACGCCAGAAGGGGTTCAGAGAACAACCTTTCTTCGAGGGGTGAGGCCTCGGGGAGGGAAGGGAGGTCGGGTACGGTCATGAGAATGGCGTGTTTAATCTGGAGATACCGAAAGGTTTCCCCTTGTGTACGTGCATGTTTCTTCTGAAGCTCAGGAAAGGAGAGGAGCATCCCTTTGTGTAACATGTCTTCTAGGGTGGATATGCCTATGGTGTCCCACTTATCAAAACCCACGTGGAAGCATAGGCAGCCAAGGTGCTGAGAGGACCAGAGGAGAGTGGCTTTGGTAAACCTATCGGACCATCCCAGACTTTTTGTGGGCCGGTGCCATAAGGGTGTCGTCTGGCGCATGGGACCGACATAGCGGTTACGAAAGGGTTTACTGTATAGGGCCCCCAAGTAACCTTCACGTCCCGTTTGATATTCTCCAGATGAAAAGCTGGGTTTGGGGGTGGTCCATGGATCCAAGAACTGACAGCCACCAGCTGGGATGCCCAAAAATACAAGCGCATAACGGGCAGGGCAATGCCACCGTCATACCATCCCTAGGTGAGTTTACGGAGAGCGATGCGAGGAGCCCTTCCAACACTAGCAGGCGCAGTCTCCCTCCAGCGCGGTATAAAATGACTCTGCGATAGGAAAGGGGCAGTTCTGAAAAGCATATAAAAAGCGCGGGAGGGCCAACATTTTGAACAGGGCGGCCCTACCGGGGAGGGACAGCGGCAGTGACCTCCAATGGGAGATATCATCATGTAATCTTTGCAGAGGACTTTTTAGGTTATGGTCATAGAATAGTTTTGGGTCCGGAGTAAAGAAGATCCCTAGGTATTTAAAACCGTTGGGCACCAAGTGAATAGGGGTAAGACGGGTGGGGGGCCATGCAATAAATATACGACCGACTTCGACCAGTTAATGGAATAGCCAGAGTATTTCCCGAAGTTTGTGACAACGTGAAATAAATTGTTGATGGAGGATGACGGGGACGCCATGTAGACCAAAACATCATCGGCATAGAGGGACATTTTGTCTGTAATATCATCGTTCCACTTGAGCATCGGGGCGGACCCAGTGAGCCAACATTTCCAGAGTGAGGGCAAACAACAGCGGCGACAGGGGCAGCCCTGTCTGGTCCCTCTATCGGGCGGAAATTGCCTGGAGGAGTGGTTGTTAACTAGCACCTGTCCTAGTAGGTCGATGTACAGCAACCTGACCCATTGTATGAATTTAGGGCCAAAACCAAACCGCGCCAGAACTGCGAAGAGGTACGGCCACTCCATCAAGTCGAAAGCCATTGTTGCGTCAAGGGAAAGGATAGCGGCCTCCCCTTGTATATACGGCATTCTACCCATCGCTTTATTGACTCTGAGGAGATTTAAGGCCGTATTACGATCTGGAAGAAATCCCGACTGGTCAACGTGTATTAGTGATGGAAGGACCGTAAGGAGTCTGGTCGCAAGGAGTTTGGCCAAGACCTTAGCTTCCGAGCTGATAAACGAGATCGGTCTATAAGAGCCGCAGTCTGTAGATGGTTTATTCGGTTTGGGAAGGACAACGATGGAAGCCAATCGCTGATCTAGTGGCAGAGAGCCTTTCTCGCGGCTCTCCTCAAGCATTTGTTTCAGGTGGGGGGTTATACCTAAGGCCGTGGCCTTCAGGAACTCAATAGGAATGCCGTTGGGACACATGGCCTTACCGGATTTAATTGCGAATATGGCATTATTGACTTCTTCCACCGTGAGTTCTGCGTCTAGTACCTCTCTCTCATCTTCCGAGATGGTAAGCAGGTGCATCTCCTCCAAGAGTTGCAGAGAGTCCTCGGCGGTATACTGTGCTCAGGCCGTATAGACCTGCTCGAGGTGATCGGCAAAGGTTTTGGCCACCTCCTGGGGGTCTGTAACACAGGAGTCATCGGACCGGAGGAGCAGTGGGACCCATCGCAATCCCTGTTCACGATGTTCTAGCCACGCCAGCATTTTGCCAGCTGGATACCCTAACTCGTAAATTCTGTGACAGGTATGGAGGAGCCGAGCCTGCGACAGTTCTGAGTTCAGTGTCTTAAATTCCAGTTGCTTCATCAGGAGCCGATGGGCCGTGTCCTCCGAAGGATCGGCATTGTGGGCAGATTCAAGGTGAAGCAGATCCACCTCGGCCTGAGTTACTTGTTCATTATATTTACATACATAACCTATTTTGAGGGCTAGGGCCCTGCCTTTGAGGACAGCTTTGTAGGCCTCACATATCGTAATTGCTGACGATACCGAGCCGACGTTCTCAGAGAAGTAGAGGTCCGTCTGCTCGATAAGGTCGTCTTTAGTATCTGGAATCTTCAAAATCCACGGGGTGATCACAACCGGTCCGCGGGAAAATTGTTGGTGGTAGGTGAGGTCAATACTGAGGGGAGAGTGATCGGATATTCCGCGGGGGAGTCCCCGTATGTTCCGGAGGTATCCCACATCTGCCGGCAGAGAAAATAGTCAATACGGGTCATACTTTTATGGGCATTTGAATAATGAGTGTAGTAGGGAGTGGCCGGGTGCTGTTGCCACCACAGATCTTCGAGTCCCATTGCTTGTGTAAAGTCTGACAGGTCAGAGCCTGGCTTGTGGGAGCGTCTTGGGGGGTGTCTGTGCAGTTGATCATTCATAGTTAGATTAAAATCACCCCTATTACCAATGTCCCTTGGGGGATGTCCAGCATGATTTTAACTAAGACTCGCCGAGCCTCTACACCTAGTGCCAGCTGGAGGTTAGCAGAGATGATATTCCAATTTCGACCCTCCCAAATCGCCTTAAGGACTGTGAACTTCCCCAGAGGGTCAGCCCATGTGTTTGTGAGTGTTAGCGCCAGGGTTTTTTTTAACAAGGATACCTGTCCCGCGGGAGCCTGAGGTAAAACCGGCGTGGATCAGTAATTTATACCCCCCCCTGGAGTACCCAACAACAGTTACCCACTAAGTGCGTCTCCTGTAAGAGGACCAGATCCGGAGCATGGCATCTAATAAACTGGATGACCACCCCTCTCTTTATTTTGTTACCCAAGCCGTTGACATTCCTTGTCATTATTGTCAATTTGCCATTGAGGAGGTCTGACATGGTGCTGGTGAGGGTGAAAGCGGAACAGAAAAGTGGGTTTTGCATCCCCCCACCCCCTCGGGCAGTGCCAGGTTCAATATGTGAGAAAAACATCGCGACCAATATGCTTCACAGCTACAATGTGCTTTACACCTAAACAAAAAATACTACAAACAGACAACCCCATACGGTTAGCCCCCCCTCCACCCTTCCCACCCCCCCACCCTGCTTCCCTGCCGTGGATTCAAAAATATTCACACCCCAAATAGGCAGAGTGCCTGTCGCCCTCTCATCCATATACGGGGTACGCAATAGGCCGCCTAGCCAATCGCCAACACATTGCAAAACAGTGTGCATTAATAAATGTCAATGACATACCAAACCAGGTGCGATGACGTCCACAGGAGTGATGGAGCGGATGGAGATCTCACACCACCCTAATTTCAAGGAAAAACAATTGTGTATGACCAGTAGGAGGACAAGGGCCCCCACCACCAAACACCAATGCAAAGTTCCACATATACATCAACTGAAGGGCAACAGCGAGAGAAATACAGTCCACCAAGAAGTGCGTCGCTGCGGGGACCACCATTATTCTCCACCATAACCCGCCTCGCTGTTCTGTTCTGCCTGTCCTGGCGACCGGCCACCGCATGACTCCGCTCCCGGTGATCCGCGATTGTTACCAGACTTTCCCATCTGTCGCCAGCCTTCCATCCACTCCCACGCCTCCTCCGGGGAGAGAACCAACCATGCCTTACCTGCTGACTCCAACCGCAGCTTAGCAGGGAACATCATTGAATATTTAAGGCATTTACTTTACTTCAACAAAGCTGCGCCTTCGACCCTGTACCTTCACGGTGAAGTCTGGGAAGAATGTTATGCTGGCATCCTCAAGCTTCAAGGGCCCAGTCATCCTGGCTATCTGGAGTATGACGTCCCTGTCACGAAAATTAAACACCCGGGCCAGAATCGAACGCGGGGGGGGCCCCACCTTTGGTCTACCCCCGGGGACTTTGTGCGCTCGCTCGATGGAGAAATAGCTGGAGAGACATTTGGGATTGAGGTGTTGCAAGACCAGATTTTCCACGAAAAGGTCGGCTGCTGACCCCTCCTAACGCTCCGGGACGCCTATGATACGGACGTTGTTGCATCGCGCCCTCTCTTCGTAATCATCGAGTAAGTCACTCATCAGGTGTTGTTGTTTCTGAAGGAGAGCTACCGGTTGTTGGAGGGTTGAGGTGTCATCGATGAGAGCAGCAGTTTTAACCTCTACCATCTTGCGGAGGTCAGCCTGCAGCAAGGTGACCTAGATGTTGACTGAGTCAATACGTGTCTCCAGGGAAGTGTGCACCCCTGCTATGGCCTCCATGACGTCCTCGAGGGTCAGAGTTTTCATGGCCGGCAACGATGAAGCCGTCTTCTGATCTCCTTCAGGCGCCACCTCCTTAGAGTCCCCACTGGCATTCCAGGAGAATTTGGTGATGGATTTTTGTTGCTTCGACCTGTTGCCTCTGTTGGACGACATCGGGCAGTAAGCCGGTTTTTGCGACAGTAAAGAGGCCTATCCAGTGGCACTTCGGGTCGAGGGTGAGCAGGCCGGGCAGGGCAACAGGTCGTCGAGGCAAGCACAGCTGGTCAGATGAGAGAGGACCCCAAGTTGGACCCCCAGTAAGGGCCGGTTGAAAAATAGGCCCGATGTAACCAGCAGGAGCCGGGCAGGTTGCCCCCCCGGGCCGCACCCCCATCACAGAGTCACAGTGCCACAAAAGTAAGAGCAGGAGCAGAGGGGACTGCCCGTGGCCTCCAGGGGTTGCACGAGGCAAACGTCGATAGGGGAGGGTTCCAGGCCACCATAAGACAGGAGGCCACCATGTTTTACATATTTACGGTAAGGCAGGGATTCTTTCAACAACAGGGGGCACAAGCAGGCCCGATCTCTGGATGGAAGGGGCAGCAGATGAGCAAGCCACAGATTGGGTCCCCACCTTGCAGGCCCCGCCTCCTCCCCGTATATTTAGGCCTCACTGACGTCGGTCGGTGGTGGATGGCGCCTCCTCTCGCCCCCGTGCCCAGGAGCATGTTGGGATATCCGGGGGGCGCAAGCAACAACGCCAGGCTCAAAGAAGCGCGTTGGCCCCCGAGCAAAGGGTGAATTTTGGGTACAAAGACAAATTGTGGTTTGCGCCGTCTTCCCATATATACAAGTTACTCAAGTAGCATAGAGAGTAAAGCATAGCCTATAAAGTAGGCGCAGCTTACAGTCCTCACAAAAAGAATAATGTAAAGGTGGTTCTTGAGACTACTAAAAACCTCATGGAAGGAGATATTGTTCCTTTATGAATCTGAACAAAACATAGTTGAGGAGACAGTAAGGATGACATGTTGAAAATTATTACAGCAAACAAATGATGGACGGAATCCTGACAATGCAAACATTCTCCCCCAGTCAAAAGATATGGGTTAAATCCATTGTTCTTTTGCCCTCTAGGCCACCTCAGTTTTGACCCAGCCATATGCAAATCAGTCTTGACCCTGTGCCTCATGGTAACAGTCCAGACCGAACTGCCACACCAGGTCCTCCATGGACCGGAAACAAGCATCCTGGGACAGGTCTCAGGGTATGTCACCCTTCTTCAGCCAGGCTACCTTGAATCCAGTGGCACAGTGAGCAAGGGACCCACGTCTGGGCACACCCATCCTACTTAAGGCGAAACGTGTTACAGGAAACAGATGATGGACGGAATCCTGACAATGCAAACATGCTCCCCCAGTCAAAATAATTGGAAATGTATTAATGTAATTGTGTATATATTTTAGGTGTGTGTTGTGATGTTTATAGGTGTAAAGGGTGGGAAGTAAATTATTTTCAATTTATAAGTAATTTATTGGTTGTTAATTAATTAATTTGTAATACATTTTTGGTGTGTGTTGTGGTTTTTATTGGTGTAAAGGGTAGGAAGGGTGGGAAGTAATTTTTTTTAATTGATGAGTTAATAATTGGTTGTTAATATTTTTTAATTAATTAATTGGTAATTAATAATGGTACTTGTGTAATTAATTTTTGGTGTGTGCTGTGGTGATTATAAAAGTAAAGGGTGGGAAGTTTTTTGTGTTTAATTCATTAATATATAGTTGTTAATTAATATTAATTATTTGATATTTATTTTGGGTAATTGTTTATTGTATTGGGTGTTATTTTTACTTTTAACGGGGTAAAGGGTAGGTATTAAATACATTTTAATTATTTAATTATTAGTTGTTAATAGTAATTGTTTTTCATTTTAAAATAAGTTTTGTTTATTATTTTATAGTTTAATTTAGGTGTGTGTTGTGAATATTATAGTGCTTAAGTGAGTAGACAATTAAAGTTTATTCGTTTTTTATTATTAATACTTTTTTAATTGATTATTAATTATGTTAATTATGTAAATAAATGTAAAAAACATGTTGAAGTGTTTTGTTATTGGTATAGTGTTATAGGGTAGGAAATAAAATAAATAAATGTGTGTTTTAATTATTTTGTAAATATCTTCCAGCTCAACCCCTTGCGCTCTGCGCGAATTCCCCCACAGTGCAGGCTTATTAATGAGTGGGCGTGGTTCGGACTCCCCCCGGCCATCCTCAGCACACGCCCACTGTGATGTCAGATGGCAGGGGGTTTAAAAGAATTATCTTATGGCAAATATATTTATTCTTTTATTTTATATGATATGATATATGATATTTATACTTTTTTGTTATATGCAATTATTTTATAATATGTGTTCTTCTTATATGTTTAATATTTTTAATTTTTGTAATAGTGTTTATTAATTTCTATTTTTTAACATTTTTAACGTATATATATATATATATATTTTTTTAAGTGTTTGAGTGTGAATAGTAATATTTACCTTTCTGCTATCCAACACTTTCCCCACTATTGCACTCTTTGGAGTGGGAATATTAATTTTTACCCCTCCCCCTTCCCCCCCTGCTATCAACACGTTCCCTACTGTTGAACTCACTGGAGTGGGAATACATTTTTTTACTCCTCAGCTATCCAACATTGTCCCTACTGTTGCACTCTTAGGTGTGTGAATAGTCATTTTTGCCCCTCCGCTAGCCAACACTTTCCCTACTGTTACTCTAACTGGAGTGGGAATAGTACATTTTACCCCTCCTCTATACAACATTTTCTCTATTGTTGCACTCACTGGAGTTGGAATTGTTATTTTTACCCATCTGCTTTACAGCAATTTCACTACTGTTGCACTCACTGGAGTGGGAATAGTAATTTTTACATCGCTGCTATTTTACACTTTACACTTATCCTACTTTTGCACCCAGTGGAGTAGGAATATTAATGTTTACCCTCCGCTATCCAACACTTTCTCAACTTTTTTGCTCACTGGAATGGGAATATACATTTTTACCCCTCCGCTATCCAACACTTTCCCCACTGTTGCACTTACTAGATTTGGAATAGTATTTTTTCCCCCACGCTAGCCAACACTTTTCCTATTGTTGCTCTCACTGGAGTGGAAATAATAATTTTTAGCCCTCCACTATCCAACACTTTCCCTACTGTTGCACTGTTTGGAGTGGGAATGGTAATTTTTACCCCGCCGCTATCACTGGAGTTCGAATAGTAAATTTAGCTATTTTGCTACCCAACACTTTTCCTACTGTTGCACTGATTGTCTTGGGCAATTTAAGTTTAAATATTTTTTCATAGTTTAATGTTTTTATTTATTCCAGAATGTTTTTTTCTATTTTTAATTTAATTTTTAATATATATATATATATATATTATTTTCATATAATTTAAAAAAAATTAATAAATTGATAATAGTTTATTGATTATTTTTAAGTAAATATATATATGTTTACATTATGGCGCCCATTAGGATGGCGGGCGGACTTTGCCCGCCCGCCACTTCAGTGCAAAATGGGACTGCCCGCCATAGGATAGGCACTCCTGCCTTGGCAATTAGGATGCCCCCGCCACACTGGCGGGCGCATCCTGTATTTTTACCATTGCGGCGGGCAGGGCTGAAATAGCTGCCCGCCGCAATGGTAAAAATGCACATTGTGCATTTCAAAACACAACATGACAGGCACCGCACGGTGCCTGCCATGTTGCACTTTGAAATGCGGGGGGTATCATAGGTAACCCCCATGCGCCCCCCCAGCCCTCCGGAGTCCCTGGGTGCCCGCAAGGGGCCCCCGTGGGGATTCTCTGCATGCTTTTGGAAAGGCACTCAAATTTGCCCATCATAGACACCGCCACCATATTATACCTTTTCTGCTTGATCGCCTTGCGACCAGGGCCGAAAAGTGGCGGACAGTCTTACCGTCCATTGTGGTCCCCCCGCCATCCTAATATGGTGGGGGTCTTTAGAGCAAGGATGGTGGGCCGATCGCCCCCGCCAGGCCGGCAGTGGCTACCGCCAGCCTGGCGGGGCGATCCGCCCGCCATTTCAATAGGCCCTATGTCTGTGTGTTTATTTATTTTTTAATTAAGTTTATGTGTAATCGTTCTTTAATTGTATATGCAATTTCTTTTATTTTGTTAAAATTAATATTAATATTTAATATATATTATTTTATTTTATAAATATTTAAATTGATATTTTGTACATCTATATTTTTTACATCGATATTTTTGATTCAATATTTTGTACTTATCTGTGTAGGTATGGGAGTCGATATTTTTGTGATCTTTATTTTTTTTAATATTTTGAACATCTGTATTTTTAACATCGATATTCTATCAGTGAACTGTATACCACACCTCATCCCCTAGAAATCTTCCCTCTCCAGTGGGGTTCTTTGGTATCCCAACACTCAGGGGTCTAACCACCGCACCGGAGCACAGGATCGACCGTCGGTGTTGTGGCGGTCCTGCCATTCAAATTAAAATATGCCCGCCACACTGGCGGTCGCATCGTGCATTTTTTACATTGCAGCGTTCGATGCTGTAAGCAGCACCCGCCGCAATGTAAAAAAAGCATGTTGTGCAACTGCATGTACAATGTGACAGGCACCGAGTGGGGCTTGCCACCTCGTGCATGCAAATGTAGGCGGGTACCATAGGTACCTGCCATGTGAACACCAACCCCCCCAACACCCCGGGGTACCGCTTCAGGCTCCAAATCTAAGAACCGCTTGCCTTTCAAGACTGATCCCCGCCTGCATCATATTATGGATGGCGGTGTCTTGCAGACACGCCACCATATTATGCCCCTTTTCCGCCCGGTCGACGAGTTGACCGGCAGAAAAGCGGCAGACCGTCTTTCCGTCCGCTGCGGACCCCCCAGACATACTAAAATGGTATGGGGGTCAATCAGGCATGGATGGCTGACAGATAACCCCCGCCGGGCCAGCGGTGGCTACTGCCGGCACGGCAGGGGCAATCCGACCTCCATTCTAATGGTGTTTTCATTTTTTTCTCCCTCTTTTCTCTCTGTTTAATTTCTCTCAGCTTCCCGTAGTCAGGTGCAGGCTTTGTGTTCCCTCTTACTCCGCCACAAATAGTGGCCTCACTCCTAGACATGTTTACTATAGGTTACCCCACTCAGATGACTAACCAACGCACCCCAACACTCAAGATTGTTTCCCTTACTACCAATGGACTCAACCATCCTGTGAAGCAAAGGAAATTATCCTAATACTGCCAATCTCTTAAAAGCAACTTGGGTTTTCTAGAGGAAACCAGGATCGGCTACAAAGAATCACTGTCCTTGCTCTGTGGTTGGGTTTCCAATATTGCCTGCTCAGCATGATTCTCTAAGGAAGGGTGTAATCACCTTGATCACCTAAAATTCCACTCAAGTATTGGCCTAGGTAGTGATGGGCGCCACCTTAGACAGACGATCTGCCTTTAGATACAGGACCCCCAATGCCGACAAAGCGATGCATTCCCTATGTACAGCTCATTGTCTAACCGACGTCTGGAGATTGCATAATCCTTCAGGTAGCGACTTTCCCATCTTCTACCCAACCCAGAATACCTTCTTGAGAATCAACTATCTCCTTGTTGACCCCTCTCTAGTTCATGACACATCCTCTGTATCCATAGCCCTCATCACAATTGTAGACCACACAGCTATGTCAATAACTCTTCAGATCCCTCCATTCAGCTTCAGAGGTGAATCTGGCATATGAACACAGAGGTTCTGGAAGATGATGACACTGTGAATGAGCTACACAGAAGAACAAAAAACTTGTTTGACTTAAATAAGGCTGGTAGATCGTTAATGGCCTATCTGAAGTTTAAACACAATTCCATTCTCATCCAAAGTATCAAAGATGACCAGGGAAAATTAAAAACATTGACAAATGAAATCCTAAAAGTATTCCAAAAGTGTTCTACCAATTAGGGAAATTGCATCCTCCTAGCTTAGGGGAGACTCTCAGTTTACTGTACACTCCTACCATTAATACTCCCAAGGATGCCCCTTTAGAATTGCTCCCTAACCTCCCAAAAAAGCACATTTCTGTAGTAGAGCAAGTAGTCCAATCAACAGAGACACAATTAGACTCACTATAAAAAGTAACCCAGCTGGTAAAGCACCAGGACCAAATGGTCTTCCCATTAACTTCTATAAAGCCTTTGCTCCCACGATTATAAAACCACTAGAGTCTGCCCTGAATCATTTTACCAGCTATGGTTCAGTGTCGGGTTCTGCTTATGAGGCCAACATCGTGGTCACCCCCAAAAATTAGACCAATCACTCTGACCCAAAAAACTTTGGACCTGTCTTTCTAATAATCATGGAGGGGAAGATTTACACCAAATTTCTCGCTAAGAGCCTTGCCCCCCGGATACTCAAAATGGTTCACCTCACCCATACAGGTTTTCTCAAAGGCTGCCTGGCCTGTAACAACATCCGCCTATTGATAAAAAATGCTTCCAGGCCACTCTACCCACCAGCAGCAGCTATAGGTTTGGTTACAGAGAAGGCCTTTGATAAGGTTTTGTGGCCATACCTAGAAGCCGTCCTATCCAGATACAACCTGGGTGGACCGTTCGTCAGAATGTACAATGCCTTATACCATTAATTAAAATAAACAGTGCTGTATCACAACCATTCACCATATGACAGGGCAACCACCAAGGCTGCCCACTATCCCTTCTACTATTCCTTTTGGCCCTTGATCTCCTTCTAGTAATATCAAATGAATTCACAGACATCCAAGAAATACAAATCAGAGACATAACCCATAAAACTGCTGCGTATGCAGATGACAATGTAAAATATATGGAATCCCTGAACATAGCCATCCCTGCACTCCTGAATATTATTGATCATTTCTCTTTTGCGGTTATTCCTTAAACAAGGATAACATTCAGATCAAGCATCTGAACATCCACTGCCACCCCTCGATTGTTGGAAACTCCAACTTTCAATGAAAATCTAATATGAAGTACCTCAGCATCTGGTTCTGCAATGATCTCTCAAAATTAGTTGAAATCAATGAAAAAAGACATTTGGTAACATTAAGGATCTGTTGTCTGCATAGTCTCCCAAACATGTTTCATGGTGGGGCAGACTGTGAAACAATCAAAATGATGGTTACCGCACTTGATTAACTTTCAGTCTAGAATCCACCTTGTTTGCCTATCTTGTTCAGTGTGGAGATGTCAATCAGTCACCCATTCACCTGAAAAGCCAACCTGACTATGACTCAACAAGCCTATCAATCAAGAAATTTGTATAGCGCGCTACTCACCCGGAGGGTCTCAAGGCGCTTGGGGGAGAGGGGTCGGCTACTGCTCGAACAGCCAGGTCTTGAGTTGCTTCCTGAAGGAGAGGTGGTCTTGGGTCAGATGGAGGTGGATGGGGAGGGAGTTCCAAGTCTTGGCTGCCAGGTAGGAGAAGTATCCTCCTCCCATGGTGGCTCTTCGAATGCGTGGAATGAGGGCGTGGCTGGTCGATCGCAGCTGTCGGGTGGGAGTGTAGAATGTCAGGCGGTTGTTGAGGTACCTGGGGCCCAGGTCGTGGAGGGCCTTGTGTGCGTGGGTGAGGAGTCGGAACGTGATTCTCTTGCTGCCAGTGCAGGTCTCTCAGGTGTCCGGAGATGTGGCTGTGTCGGGGGATGTCTAGGATGAGTCGTGCGGAGGCGTTCTGGATGCGTTGGAGTCTTTTCTGAAGTTTGGCTGTGGTTCCGGTGTAGAGGGTGTTTCCGTAGTCCAGTCGTCTGGTGATGAGTGCCTGTGTGACTGTCTTTCTGGTTTCGGTGGGGATCCATGGGAAGATCTTTCAGAGCATGCGTAGGATGTTGAAACATGATGATGAGACGGCGTTGACTTGTCTGGTCATCGAGAGGGAGGAGTCCAGGATGAAGACCAGGTTGCGTGTGTGGTCCATTGGTTTGGGTTCGCTGCCCAGGGCAGGGGGCCACCAGGAGTCGTCCCAGGCAGAGGGTGATGATCCCAAGATGAGGACTTCCGTCCTGTCTGAGTTTAGTTTCAGGCGGCTGTTCATAATCCAGTGGGCTACGTCTTTCATCCCTTCGTGTAGGTTGGTTCTGGAGGTGGCTGGGTCGTTGGTGAGGGAGAGGATGAGCTGGGTGTCGTCGGTGTATGAGATGATGTTGAGGTTGTGTTGGCGTGTGATGGCTGCGAGGGGGCTCATGTAGACGTTGAAGAGGGTGGGGCTGAGTGACGATCCTTGTGGTATGCCGCAGATGACTTCGGTGGCCTTGGATCTGGACGGGGGGAGGCGGACTCTCTGGGTTCTTCCAGTGAGGAACAAGATGATCCACTCTAGTGCCTTCTCTTGGATTCCGATGTTGCTGAGGCGCTGCACTAGGGTGCGGTGGCAGACAGTATCGAATGCTGCGGAGAGGTCCAGGAGGATGAGGGCCGCTGTTTCCCCGTTGTCGACCACGGCTCGGATGTCGTCAGTGGCTGCGATGAGGGCGATCTCGGTGCTCTGGTTGGCTCGGAAGCCGGACTGTGAGTGGTCGAGGGATCCGTTCGTCTCCAGGAAGGTGGCAAGCTGTCTGTTGATGGTCTTCTTGTTGACTTTGGCGAGAAAAGGGAGGAGCAAGATAGGGCGGTAGTTCTTGAGGTCGGTGGGGTCTGCTGATGGTTTTTTCAGGAGGGCGCTGAGTTCGGCATGCTTCCAGCTCTCTGGGAAGGTGGCGGTGCTGAAGGAGCGGTTGATGATGTCCTGGAGTTGGGGTGCGATGCCGGAGTCGGCCTTGTTGAAGATGTGGTGAGGGCATGGGTCGGTTGGTGATCCGGAGTGGATGGTGTTCATCGTGTGGATGGTGTCATCAGTGCTGACCGGGATCCAGGCACGGAGGGTGGTGGTGGAGGGCGTCGGTTCGGTGGTTGGGTGCGTGGTCTGTGCGCCAAAGCTGTTGTGTACGTCGGCGATCTTGCTGTGGAAGAACGAGGCGAGTGAGTCGCAGAGGTCTTGTGAGGGAGTGATGTCGTTGTTTCCGGCGCTGGGGTTGGAGAGCTCTTTGACGATGCTGAAGAGCTCCTTGCTGTTGTGTGCATTGTTGTCGAGTCGTTCCTTGTAGGCTGTCTTCTTGGTGATGTGGATCAGCTGGTGGTGTTTGCGGGTGGCGTGCTTGAGGGCGGTCATGTTGTCTGTAGTCGGGTTTTTTCGCCAGGCTTTCTTGAGGGTGCGGCAGTTCTTCTTGGAGTTCTTGAGGTTGTCGTTGAACCAGGAGCGTTTCTTGCTGCCGGGCCAGCTGGGATGGGTTTTCAAAGGTGCGAGGTCGTCAGCGTTGGTGATCAGCTGTGTGAGGTTGTTGGCTGCTTGGTTGGGGTCGTTGATCTGGCGGGAGGGTTCTGGTTTAGTGATGTGGTGAGCTAGTCGGTGGTGACCTTGTTCCAGCTCCTGCGGGGGAACTGTTGCGGGTGGTGGTAAGTCGTGGTCTTTCTGAAGCTGAAGTGGGTGCAGCTGTGGTCTGTCCAGTGGAGTCCGGTGGAGTGGGTGAAGGAGATGTACTTGCTGGAGGAGAAGACTGGGTCAAGCATGTGTCCGGCGTAGTGGGTGGGGGTCTTCACCAGTTGCTTGAGTCCGAGGTTGGCGAGGTAGTCCAGCAGGGTGGTGGTGTTGTTGTCGTTGTTGTTCTCCAGGTGGAAGTTGATGTCCCCTAGGAGGATGTAGTCGGCAGAGGGGAGGGCGTGCGGGCTGATGAAGTCTGCGATGTCTTCGCTGAATTGTGTGCGGGGTCCTGGGGGTCTGTAGATGAGGGTGCCTCTGAGAGTGGTCTTGGGGTCGGTGTGTATCTGGAAGTGAAGATGTTCGGCGGCCGTGAGGGTGTCGTCGGAGTTGGTCATGATGCGAAAGGTGTTCTTGTGGACGATGGCGATGCCTTCTCCTGTCTGGTTGACGCGGTCCCTCCGGGTGATCTTGTATCCGTCCGGGATGGCGATGGCGATGTCGGGCGCTGAGGAGGTGTTCATCCATATTTCCGTGAGGAAGGTGATGTCTGGAGATGTGGTGTCGAGCAGGTTCCAGAGTTCCACGGCGTGTCTGTGGATGGAGCGGGTGTTGAGCAGGATGCACTTCAGGTGGTTGCTGCTGGTGTTCGGCTTGGCGGGTGCGGTACAGGTCCAGATGCAGAAGAACTTGCACGATTGGCAGGTGAAGGGTCCATGGGTGCATCTTGGGGTGGCTCGGTAGCAACCGGGGATCCGGCCGGTGTTGAGTGCATTGAGGGTTGCGGTGTTGTAGGTCCGGCGGGTGGGCTGGCATCTGCGGGGGCCAGGGGGTCTGGTGCTGGGCGCGGTCCAGGCACGGACAGGCGCAGACGGGCTTGCCTTTAGCGCGCCTTTGGCGCACAATCAGCACGCTCCCGGCGTGCGTGCAAGCTGCGCGTACGTGCAGACTCTGCCATAAATGGAGAGTGGGGGGGCGGAATGAGGGAGGAGCAGCTGGGAGGCGGGAGCGGGGTGGCGAGTGGGGAGGGGAGTGGTGCGGTGAACAGAACAAAATGGGGGTGGGGCCGCAAGGGAGCAGCGGCAGGGAGCCGGGAGCGAGCGGGGTGCAACAGCGGGAGAGAATGGCGTTAGAAGCACAAAAATAGAATTAGGGGCACAACAGTGGAAGCAATGACAAACAAATCAGGGGCACAGCAGTGGAAGCAATGAAAACAAATCAGGGGCACAACAGTGGACGCGCAAAAGAGATACTGGCACAACGAGAAGGAAAATACAATTACTGGCAGTGGCGGCAGCAAAGGGAGACCGGGCACACTCAGGGTGGGCCACGCGGCGGGTGGAGCGAACCGGCGCTGATGAGGTCAGGTCGGGTCACTCCAGGAAGATCTTTAGAGACTCTATCTCAGCTTTTCTGTCAGTGGATACATCTCTGGCACCCAAAATACACAAATCTTTCTCCCTATGATTATGTAATAATGAGAAGCTGCAGACCACAAACTCAATGACCATCGGTCTGTTATTGGCGGCCATAGGCATCTCAGTGTTATTGGACTTTTACACAGACTCTGATCCACTGACGTTCACAGCTCTACAGGGTAAACAAGGTCTCTCAAATATGGATTTCTATGACTTCATACAAATCAAACCAAAAGTGACCAAAGTTATGACAACTTCCGAAACTGACTCTCCCCCAGAAAGACATAACCTATACATTTGGGTGGTCATTCTGCATCCAAGATCTATAAATTACTCAATAACGGCAACCCACATCATAACCCCCTACTATGTAATAAATAGTCATCATACTTTTCCTCTAAATATTCGACACCTCTTAGCGAGGAGGTTTGGTCAAAAGTCTGCCCACGACTATTCCAAAACAACCTAATCCCCTCACTGATGCAAACAAAGTTATTTGCTGTCCACTTACTCGATTGGACACCTGTTAAACTCTTCAGACTAAAATTTAAAGACTGTGACACCTGCTTGGCCTGTAACTCATCACTTAGTAATTCTGAATATACATTATATTCATGTCCATGCCTGTCTTCCTTCTGGTCAAATATCTCCTTCCAATTGCACCAAATCTTCAAAATCGACTTCCATCTAAACATTCCATTGATTTTCCTTGGTTCACCAGTCAAACTCAATTTTTCAGACCTTGCTTTAATAGATCTGCTACTCACTATTGTCCTTTAAGTAATTATCATTCACTGGAATTTCCTTAATAATGGTAATTAGCATATATGGTAGGCATGGGTCACTCATCTTAGAAGTGCAAATAAATCCCAATCTCTTAACAAAGGCAACACCACTACATTGCAATATATATGGAAACACTAAACATCTTTATTCTCAGCCTGCCTTCACAATAGGGGAACTCTTGGACACTGTCTCACTTCCATGGACTCCATTTTCAAACCTGGCTATAGCAGTTTACCATCAATGCACATTACTCGCGCACTCCCTATCTACCTCCTACGTCTAGCTACTCTCTTACTTCATTTATGTATTCTATGTCAATTACCCAAAAGCCAACTGCAGACCTAGGGGCCGATTACGATGTGTCCCAGAAAGGCTCTGATAATTGGTCAGACCCTTTCTGGACTGCATCTAAGTTTACATTGCAGTCAGAAACTAAAACTGTAAGTCATAACGGCTGGCTTCCAACGGGCTTAGCTAGTCTGTTGGCCCGTCGGAGGCTGACACATAATCCAAAAAGGTGGCCTTTCTGCTCTTGAGATTACGATACTTGGTCTCCTGCAGGCTTTCCATGCTGGGCTTTTTGACATGGAAAGCTTGTCCGAGAACAAGTATGAGGGCCCCTAGCAGTGCCCTCTTTCCTTGGTGACCGAGGAGGGAACAGAGGTCTATCAGTCCTGTTTCTGAGACAGCGTCATGTGGATGCCAGTCTGCCGAACATCGTAACATTCCCCCTAATGTCTTTCAGTAATAGACCACTTCCGAATATCTTACAAACTATTATTCTGTAGCCAAATATTTCTTCCACACCAACTAACTCAATATGACTCATATATGACCCCTTACATCCCCAATATTATCATTATTGTAATTTTGTGATTACTTTGATCATGTGTTCTCTCCAAACTTGCATGTATCAAATGTTTGTGTTATTTTGCTTTCAAAGTTTTTCTTAAAAATGCCAAGACAATATTTGGAACAAAAAATAACCACCTATAATGCTTAATTTCAGGTTGAAAACAGCTAGGATTATTAGTAATTTAAAATCCAACCTAATGGTGAAGTCAAATTTGATATTACTATTAGGGAAAAGCTACATTGAGAAAGTTGTCTCTGTGTGGCCTAATATCAAAAAGCTTGTCTGACACTGTTCAGTGCTCATGTGACTTATGATTTAGAAAAGGGGGTGGTGATGAACAGAGTGTCTGAGTTAAACAGACCACTCTTACCCAGTCCAAAGATCAGGGCTTGATCCATCACCGTTATTTATCTCACTGCCCCATCCCAGCTCAGAACCTGGCTATATGCAAATCAGTCTGTCCCTGGCCCAGTGCATCATGGGAACAGGGCAGACTAAACTACCAAGCCAATTCTTCACCAGAAAGGAGACAAGCTACCGGGGACCGGTTTCTGGCATTTCAGCCTTCTTCGGCCCGGCTTGCTTGAATCCTGATGGAGCAGTGAGAAAGGGACTCATGTCTGAGTATACCCTGCCACACCTATAGTGGCCAAAAACGATTTAGAAAAGGGGGTGGTGATGAACAGAGTGTCTGAGTTAAACAGACCACTCTTACCCAGTCCAAAGATCAGGGCTTGATCCATCACCGTTATTTATCTCACTGCCCCATCCCAGCTCAGAACCTGGCTATATGCAAATCAGTCTGTCCCTGGCCCAGTGCATCATGGGAACAGGGCAGACTAAACTACCAAGCCAATTCTTCACCAGAAAGGAGACAAGCTACCGGGGACCGGTTTCTGGCATTTCAGCCTTCTTCGGCCGGCTTGCTTGAATCCTGATGGAGCAGTGAGAAAGGGACTCATGTCTGAGTATACCCTGCCACACCTATAGTGGCCAAAAACGATTTAGAAAAGGGGGTGGTGATGAACAGAGTGTCTGAGTTAAACAGACCACTCTTACCCAGTCCAAAGATCAGGGCTTGATCCATCACCGTTATTTATCTCACTGCCCCATCCCAGCTCAGAACCTGGCTATATGCAAATCAGTCTGTCCCTGGCCCAGTGCATCATGGGAACAGGGCAGACTAAACTACCAAGCCAATTCTTCACCAGAAAGGAGACAAGCTACCGGGGACCGGTTTCTGGCATTTCAGCCTTCTTCGGCCCGGCTTGCTTGAATCCTGATGGAGCATTGAGAAAGGGACTCATGTCTGAGTATACCCTGCCACACCTATAGTGGCCAAAAACGATTTAGAAAAGGGGGTGGTGATGAACAGAGTGTCTGAGTTAAACAGACCACTCTTACCCAGTCCAAAGATCAGGGCTTGATCCATCACTGTTATTTATCTCACTGCCCCATCCCAGCTCAGAACCTGGCTATATGCAAATCAGTCTGTCCCTGGCCCAGTGCATCATGGGAACAGGGCAGACTAAACTACCAAGCCAATTCTTCACCAGAAAGGAGACAAGCTACCGGGGACCGGTTTCTGGCATTTCAGCCTTCTTCGGCCCGGCTTGCTTGAATCCTGATGGAGCAGTGAGAAAGGGACTCATGTCTGAGTATACCCTGCCACACCTATAGTGGCCAAAAACGATTTAGAAAAGGGGGTGGTGATGAACAGAGTGTCTGAGTTAAACAGACCACTCTTACCCAGTCCAAAGATCAGGGCTTGATCCATCACCGTTATTTATCTCACTGCCCCATCCCAGCTCAGAACCTGGCTATATGCAAATCAGTCTGTCCCTGGCCCAGTGCATCATGGGAACAGGGCAGACTATACTACCAAGCCAATTCTTCACCAGAAAGGAGACAAGCTACCGGGGACCGGTTTCTGGCATTTCAGCCTTCTTCGGCCCGGCTTGCTTGAATCCTGATGGAGCAGTGAGAAAGGGACTCATGTCTGAGTATACCCTGCCACACCTATAGTGGCCAAAAACAATTTAGAAAAGGGGGTGGTGATGAACAGAGTGTCTGAGTTAAACAGACCACTCTTACCCAGTCCAAAGATCAGGGCTTGATCCATCACCGTTATTTATCTCACTGCCCCATCCCAGCTCAGAACCTGGCTATATGCAAATCAGTCTGTCCCTGGCCCAGTGCATCATGGGAACAGGGCAGACTAAACTAACGGTGTTGGATCTAGCCCTGATCTCTTGACTGGGTGAGAGCTTTCTGCTTAATTCAGAGACTCTATCCCTCACCACCCCTTGTTGTAAATATTTTTGTCCACCCTAAGCGTGGAAGGGTATTCTCAGATGTGAGGCCCTTGCTCATTGCACCATCAGGATTCAAGCAAACCGGGCCGAAGACGGCTGTAATGCCAGAAACCGGTCCCCGGGAGCTTGTTTCCTTCCCAGTGTAAGAATTGGCTTTTGTAGTTTGGTTTGCCCTGTTCCCATCATGCACTGGGACAGGAACAGACTAATTTGCATACAGCCAGGTTCTGAAACTGGGATGGTGCAGTGAGCTAAAAAACGGTGTTGGATCTAGCCCTGATCTCTTGACTGGGTGAGAGCTTTCTGCTTAATTCAGAGACTCTGTCCCTCACCACCCCTTGTTGTAAATATTTTTGTCCACCCTAAGCGTGGAAGGGTATTCTCAGATGTGAGACCCTTGCTCATTGCACCATCAGGATTCAAGCAAACCGGGCCGAAGACGGCTGTAATGCCAGAAACCGGTCCCCGGGAGCTTGTTTCCTTCCCAGTGTAAGAATTGGCTTTTGTAGTTTGGTTTGCCCTGTTCCCATCATGCACTGGGACAGGAACAGACTAATTTGCATACAGCCAGGTTCTGAAACTGGGATGGTGCAGTGAGCTAAAAAACGGTGTTGGATCTAGCCCTGATCTCTTGACTGGGTGAGAGCTTTCTGCTTAATTCAGAGACTCTGTCCCTCACCACCCCTTGTTGTAAATATTTTTGTCCACCCTAAGCGTGGAAGGGTATTCTCAGATGTGAGACCCTTGCTCATTGCACCATCAGGATTCAAGCAAACCGGGCCGAAGACGGCTGTAATGCCAGAAACCGGTCCCCGGGAGCTTGTTTCCTTCCCAGTGTAAGAATTGGCTTTTGTAGTTTGGTTTGCCCTGTTCCCATCATGCACTGGGACAGGAACAGACTAATTTGCATACAGCCAGGTTCTGAAACTGGGATGGTGCAGTGAGCTAAAAAACGGTGTTGGATCTAGCCCTGATCTCTTGACTGGGTGAGAGCTTTCTGCTTAATTCAGAGACTCTGTCCCTCACCACCCCTTGTTGTAAATACATGTGACTTATGATGGCTCCCCTGTAATGACAATTTGCTTGATCCCAAACAGTGGACAATGGTCTTTGGGTGTGGATAATTGCTTTTCTTCCATGGGTAAGATGCTAGGGACCTACAGGATTTGTCATTGCCAATTGCAATCATACCAAATTATCGTATACCTTTTTCAGGGGGTGAGCAGAGCCAAAAAGGATTACCATTTCACACAGTAGTACAGTTAAAACAACACAAAAAGACTGAACACCAGTATAGTAAGAAAGAGAATACTTATCTGAGTTCAAGACCACAAAAACAAAAATCTAAGAGGTAGAAATTTAGATATGAATTTTTTAAAATTAAATGTGAAAGAAGTGCTTTAAAGTCATTAGCAGTAAACAGTTACTTAAGGTTGTGAGGGACAGGTGTAAATCCAAAGTTTGGGCCATTCGTGATGGAGGGCAGGCTGCCTACAGAACCCACACATGGCCTGCTTAGAAAGTACAGTCGAGCACGCAATGCATCCGAATCTTCCCTCCAGTCAGGTCACTGCATCAGAGATGAGCCTCGCAGATGGTTTTCAAGATTCGGCAGTGCATCATCATCGAGCCTCGCAGATGGTGTCAAAGAATCGGTGCTGTGTCATTGTCAAAGCTTGCAGTCAAGACCTGCATCTTCATCGATTCAGCACTGCATCAGGATGGGGGAGCAATGTGTCGGTTTTCTCATGCAGTCAGGTTGATGCGCCGGTTTTTGCAGGAAAACAGCTGTAGAACCCACTTCTGAGCCCCAGGACTGGAGGGGCTACTCAGGTCAGTGTAGGACTTATAGATAGCAGAGTCCAGTAGCGACAGCAGTCTTTCAAGAAATCTTTTGGGTCCCTGAGCTTCAGAAAATAAAAGGCAAACCAACAAACCCTTGAAAAATCTTGGGTACAAGGATTTAAAGAGGTTCAGTCCCTCTCACTACCAGGCAAGAAGCAGTAGGAACCAGGCCAACACAGCAGAGCATGTAGAAAAAGGGCAGTCCCACCTACAGCACAGATATCAGCAGGCTCTTTCCATTACAACTGGCAGCCTTCTCCACCCCGAACAGAACTCTTGGAGTCATATTTCAAAGGTAACATTTTCAGTGGGAGTAACCTGGTCACTATATCTGACCTGTACTCCATCGTAGCTGGCTGGAACTAGTGACTTCCCCAGTCAAGGGAAACCAGATAGTGCTTTGTGGTTTTAGGCACTATTTTCATGAAAACTTTAAAATTGCATATCTCTAATTGTATTTTTAGCATTCTGGTATCATTTTATTTATTGAAATGTCCTGTTTTTTAAATTAGTGTGTGTTATGTTTCCACTTCATTACTGTGTGTCTTCTCCATAAATACTTTACAAATTGCCTCAACATTAAGCCTACCTAATTTTGGACCAGGCTACCAGAGGGTAAAGCACAGGTTAATTTATTGACTTTTGTGGTTCACCCTGGCAAGGATTCTGGTTGTTACTTGAGTAGGGGCTTCTACCCCATAAACCAATAATCCATTTATTTACCCACATAATTCACACACATACATACATGAATAGCACAATTCATTATGGGAATGACAAACACTCCATTAAGCTTACCACCAGGCAGGCAGGAAGAGTAATATGCACAGAAGAAAAAGGAGGACTATGGTCCAGACAAATGCAGATAATCTGTGTAATTTATATGTGAATATGACCAACAAATATATCATTCCAGTACAGTTATAACTAGGTGACAGATTGTGATCTCCACATCCTGTTCTAAGCCGTTATTTTGAGACCTTGTGCGGCACGGAACTTATTCAACAGTTCTGCTGGTGAAAAAATTGAGCATACATTACCCCTGTCTCCAAAACGATGCCACTATGGGATCCCCACCGACCCCTGCCCCCACAACATTTTCAACAGAGCCGCCGACACAAGCGCACCCATGCTCTGCCATACCATCAACTGCTCCCTGGCAACCTGCTCGTTCCATGATGACTGGAAATACACTCAGATCAACACCCTCCTGAGAAACCCTCGGCGGACGCCACCGACCTCAAAAATTACAGACCCATCTCCCTGCTCATGTTCCCAGCGAAGGTCATTGAGAAAGCCATCAACAGCCAACTCACCACATTCATCGAAGAGCACAACAAGGTCCTCGATCTGCTCCTTCCTCTCCGGCAGAACACAGCGGGTCAGACTCCCCCCTTTCCTCTCAGACCCTGCACCTACCACTTGCGGATTCCCTCAGGGGTCCTCCATCAGTCCTACACTCTTCAACGTCTACATGGCTGCGCTCGCCCCCTTTGTCCGGACCTACGGACTCAACATTCTGTCATATGCAGACGACACCCAACTCCTCCTCTCCCTATCCAATGAACCCAAGACCGCTAGACACAACTTTTGAGAAGGAATGGAAGCTGTTGCCAAATGGATGAAAAACAGCTGCCAACAACTAAACACCAACAAAACAAAAGTACTCATCATGGGCCCCATCCCCGACACCTTGAATGACACCTGGTGGCCCCCAGTCCTCGGAAGCTCACCCACCCGCACAGACCATGCAGGCAACCTGGGAATCATCCTGGACTCAAAGCTCAAAATGGACAACCAGATCAACTCCATTTTGTCCTCCTGCTTTCACACCCTCCGCCTCCTACATAAGACCTTCAAATGGATCCCCCTCGAACACAGAAAGACCGTCACTCACACCCTGGTAACCAGCAGGCTCAACAACAGCAATGCATTCTATGGTGAATAAAATGAAACCTCACCCGCAAGCTAAAGAACATCCAGGACGCCGACACAAGACTGGTCCTCAACCTGCCAAGACACGGCCACATTTTCCAGCACCAGGTCAAAAGTGTTTTCTTCCAACGCATGACAAAGGCCATCTCCTGGACCCAGTCTTTAGTAACTTAGATAACCTTAGCTCTAGGGGTCCTATTCCCCTGCCCTGGTCGGATCATTTCTTAATTCCCTTATTTGGGTTCCAAGGATTGCCCCATATGCTCAGCATTCTACGGTAGTTTGGGACAGGAAATGGTGTAGGCTGCCCTTGACTGCCTCAAAGTCCCCAAAGGGTACCCACACTGAGGTAGCAAATCACAATTTTAATAACTGGATTCAAGACACTTTAGATAGAACTCTCCTCAAGATTATTGTTCAGAAACAAATCAGGAAAAACGCAGCCCCTTGGTTCAGCTCCCAACTAAGGGCTTTCAAACAATCCTGTCGGAAATTAGAAAGGGCCTGGAGACTGTATCCTACTCAGCACACAAAGGAAACCTATAGGAAGACTATTAGGATCTATAAAGGCCAGATTAAAACTGCTCAGGTCCATTTCTTCGCAACTAAAATTAGCACAGCTGCTAACTCTCCAAAGGAGATTTTCCGAATAGCGAAGTTTCTGATTACCCC
The DNA here is from genome assembly GCF_964263255.1 of Lissotriton vulgaris. Taxonomy (NCBI): domain Eukaryota; kingdom Metazoa; phylum Chordata; class Amphibia; order Caudata; family Salamandridae; genus Lissotriton; species Lissotriton vulgaris. The sequence continues at coordinate 317,724,769 of NC_141690.1, read as the reverse complement.
ACTCCAAACACCTCCTTCAAAGAAAGGGTCCCTGGCACGCTGTAATCAACTAGCTGCATTTTTCCAAGCAAAGATTCAAGCCATCTAAACCACCTTCCCCTCCAATCAGTCTCTGCCTGGACCAGGCCCCGCCGATGGACCAATTTTACCCTCTGGATGCAGAAATGTTAGACCAGGTCATTAACAGAGTATCGTCTGGTTCTCCGTCGGACCCTGCACCTCCCAAATATCTCAGGACGACCATTGATTCGGTGCAGCCAACTATCTTAGAGATTCTAAATTTCTCTATATCAACGAACACGGTCCCCCCCATGTGGAAGTGTGCAATGGTTAAAGCACCACTGAAAAAGCCCAATTTAGATCAATCTAACCTCTCCAACTACCGTCCAATCTAGCTTCTGGCTTGGCTGAGCAAACAGTTGGAGAAACATATTAATAACATCTTTGTCGACCATATAGAATCCAACAGTCTGCTAGATGCCATGCAGACTGGCTTCCGGCCTCATCAGGGGACGGAGACAGCCCTGCTGATGGTAACTGAAGAAGCGAGGAAGCTGGTAGATGAGGGGGGTACGGCTGCCATTATCCTTTTAGACCTAAGTGCAGCGTTTGATACGGTCAATCATACCATCTTGACCGACCGACTCAAAAGTGTCGGGGTGACAGGCGCTGCACTGGCATGGCTTTCCTCCTTCCTCAGCAACCGCCACTTCCAGGTTTTCGAGGGGGACGTGGCCTCTTCCAGTCTACCTCTGGAATGTGGGGTTCCACATGGCTCGGCCATAAGTCCAACGCTCTTCAATGTGTACATGAGGCCACTGGTGAGGATCATTCTTCCATTTGGCATAAAGATCATCAGCTATGCAGACGACACCCAGTTGGTGGTATCTCTCCACCACGACAAGGGACCGTCTTGCACGCTGGTTCCCTGCCTTGAAGCAGTGGCCAAATGGATGGAGTGTTCATACCTCCGCCTTAATGACGATAAGACAGAGATTATGTTGTTAGGAAACTCCTCCCCCTCTAACTCTGTCCTCATATGGCCGTCCTGTCTAGGTCCAGCTCCCTCCCCAAAGTCACACATAAAGAGCTTGACAACTCGCTCAATTTCGGACACCAGGCCTCTAGGCTTTCATCAACCTGCTATTAGCTGCTAAGAATGCTCCGCAAAATCATTCCCCTTCTTCCTTTTGAAGCGTGAAGAATAATGGTCCAGGCCCTTATACTGTCCAGGTTGGACTATGGAAATGTTTTGTATCTCGGAGTCCGGCAGGCCACAGTAAACAAACTGCAAGTGGTCCAGAATAGCGCAGCAAGGATGCTTCTGCAGGTCCCACGGCGGCAATCTGCAAGGCCAGCCCTTCGACAGCTTCACTGGCTACCTATGGCTGCCAGGATACAATTTAAGGCTATGTGCATTGCACATAAAGCCACATGGAAAACTGGCCCTGCAATCCTTCATCCATTACTAACACCCTATATGCCGCCGAGAGCTCTATGCTCTAGCTCCCTACATCTTGCCACTCCCAAGAAAATGAGGAAGGCAAGATGGGGAGGACGCTCCTTCTCATTTACTGCGGACAAATTGTGGAACTCTCTACCTCAAGCCTTGCGAGAGTACCGCAATCTGTTGACTTTTCGCAAGCTTATAAAAACACACCTGTTTGGACTGCCCTTTTAAGTGGTGAAATCTGTTGTGCCCTGCTTTCTCTTCCTTAAGCGCTACGAGGCCTCCGGGTAGCTAGGCGCTATAGAAATACTTTTCATTCATTCATTCATTCATTCATTCATTCATTCATTCATTCATTCATTCATTCTTTCATTCATTCATTCATTCATTCTTTCATTCACCTGTGCACACTCCACTGGCTCCCAAGCGAAACTAGAGTCACCTTCAAGATGCTGCTAACCCGCGCTCACAGGCCCTCCAGCATACCTGAACAGCCGACTCCAATTCCACGCACCAGCCGAGCTCTCCTACACCATGGTCCTCTGCACCAGAAAGACCAAATCAAGAGGCTGTTCCTTCTCCTTCTGCTCGGCCAGAGCCTGGAACGACCTTCTGCTCAACCTCAGACAGATAATATAATATTGCTCCCCATCTTCGCAAGAAACCTCAAAACCTGGCTCTTCGACAACCCCCTCCTTAATGGACTGGAAACTGCGACCCCCCCCCCCCCCTCCACCCCACAGCGCCTTGAGACCCTTACGGGTGAGTAGTTTCGCTTAACAAACACCTTAAACACCTGATCCTCTTGGTCACTGATATTGCTTTGAAACACAGCAAGTCCGTACGAATTTGCAGACATATCATTACTATTTAGAATATTGATCTCTGTTTAAAAAACCCTTTCTTGAACCACTGCAAGCAGTAAATCTGTTGAAGAAGAAAGAAGACATCTCAGTGTTAAAGAAGACAAATGGCTGTCTACCTGCCAGAGACCTTGGCAAGAGTTTTACCCAGCTGTGGCTTGAACTTCTACATCAAGCTTTACGGCAAAACTAGTAGAAAATGTTTCCTGACACCTGTCTTCACACAAATATAGACATATATCTAAACTTGCCTGATTGAGGATTATTCCACGAGAAGCCAGATTCTAGACAACTTGTACTTCATTGAGGTTGCTGTGTCTAAACTTCTCAAAACAATCCCTGCGGGCAATAATTAGTCTAACAATTCTTTGTTCTTAGTGAAGCATTTTGGATAAATTTGAACTCACTATAAGTCTATTTATCGTAATAATTGCACAAATTAACTTTTTTAAACATCAACAAACTGCTTTTGTAAAATAAAAATAAACTGGTTAAGTTTGCAGAGAAAAAAACCTTTTGTAAATTGAAACACCCCCGGTCTCCAACCAATTAAACACTTCTGCACAAAATTTAAGTCACACACATATAGTTTTTTCCCATGCTCAAGGCATAATGGTTTATGCGTTGACCAGTGATTTAACATTGTCTTGCTGGACAGTCAACACCATTGAGCTGCTCTGAGCCAGAGACTCTGTAACATCATACCATCTTTATTTATTTAGAGTTTTTATAGAGCGCAAACTTGACCCGTTAGGGTGTCAGAGCGCTTTACAGGAATCAGCAGTAGCAAATATCAGACTTGGCGTGGGCTTGATACATAAAGGATAAAAGAACAATCAGTTACATTTATATTTACATTTTACGAGAAACGAAGGTCCCAGGGTCCATGAAGGGAAGCCCGGAAGTTCCAGGTGGATGGTGTCAGGGTACTCCAGGGGGATGACTTAGACGGAAGTAGAGCAATGTCTCTGGAAGACGAGAAGGCAAAAATTAAGCAGAGAATTTGCCCATTAGGACGTTTTTGGCATCCTTTTTGAAGCGAGACAGAGAAGGGATTTTTCTATGGCGGGCGGGATTGAGTTCCATATTCTTGGTGCGGCCCCTGAGAAGGCCCAATTGTACATTTTCTTTTTCCAAAAACGTGCAGGTTGGAGAAAGAGGTCTCCGGTGGATCGGGAATTTCTGGTTACTCTCGGACATCATGCCTCTGAGTGTAACTCTGTAACAAGTTTAACTCTGTTTTTACTCTGTAACATCATACTGTCTTACTCTTACTCTGTAACATCATACTGTCTCTTAGTTTTACTCTGTAACATCATACTGTCTTAGTTTTACTCTGTAGCATCATACTGTCTTAGTTTTACTCTGAAACATCTTACTGTCTTGGTTCTACTCTGTAACATCAGTATATATCATATTGTCTTATTTTTACTCTGTAACACCAAAAAGTCTTAGACTTACACTGTAACATCATCCTGTCTTACGGGTCTTATAATGAGTTTGGCGGTGCAGGAGCTGTAGTTAACAACAAGGAGCTTAGAGCTAAAAATGGTCATAGGTCGCCCTCCACTCAATTATGTATTCACAAAACAGGACCTAGACCAAACAGGTATCAAACACTAAATCAATTAATGGTATACCATCATATGCAAATCTTTTGCAAATAACTCCTCTCTTTTAATTGCTGAGGTAGGAGGTACAACCAAGTTATGCCATAATTAAAAAACGTATGCCCAATCCCTTGAAAACGTGTTGCTTGTGGTCCGTGGTCCGCCAGACTTGGAATAAACCCCTAAGTCATACTCTGTAACATCATACTGTCTTATTTTTACTCTGTAACACCATACTGTCTCAGTCTTACTCTGTAATATTATGTCTTTGTTTTTCTCTGTAACTTCATACTGTCTTAGATTTGCATTTTCCGCCAGTTATCTCAACACTCATGTCTGCTCTTTAGCCTGGAGCACAAACAATCCTTGTGCGCAAATAATATTTTGAATAAACATTCTTAGAGAAACGTTTACACCTACATTCTGTATTGAACCAAATCAAACAATACAAATGGTTATAATGCAGGGTATTGGTCATCCAATGTTTTGTAAGGATGATGGGGATGCTAGAATACTGGAGGGCTGGGAGTTGACCAGCGCTGCTTTTTTTCTTTTTTTTTTTACAAACATTTCTGAAAAGCCTACTTTTTTGCATTTAGAATATCACTACATTGAAAAGCTTGGAAAGTTTGAAAGATTTTATAAAATTATTCCAAACGTCATAGAGGAAAACAATGCAGGTTACTGCAAAACCTTTGAAAAAGAAAACTTGGTTAAGTTTACAGAGAAAAACTTCTCATATTCACAGACCCCTAAACTCTAACCAATCCGAGACTTCTGTACTAAAGTTAAATTACCTACATGTGGTTTCAAACCGGACTCTACCAGCAGTATGTTGTGGGGTGACCTGTGAGTCAACATCGCACTGCTGGATAGCCAACACTATTAAGTCGTTTTGTGCCATAGACCTTGCAACATTGGACTGTCTTGTTTAGCATTTCCTGCCAATTAACACAAAATGGCATTGCTGCTATTCTGTCTGGATCACCAATGCCTATAGATTTCTTTGGAGGGTAGTTCAGCTGCCTCAACAAGATTAGTCACCACACTCATATAATATGCATTGTAAGTCCCACGATTAGCTGTGAATTGAACTATGTACACCAATGAATGACTAGTATTTTACTCTCAGATTGGTTAAATACAATGTTGATGTATACCTTGATGTGTGAAGGCCTGACAACAGCAATACCAATAGAAGCAAGGCCAACGTATGTCAAAACCTACGCATAAAAATGTTGATATAAATAAAAACAATGTCAATATATGCCATGATCAAGCTGCACAGAACAATGTCAATATCAGCAAAAACAATCTCAAAGAACGCAATGACAACTATTGAGAATGTCCGTAACAATGATATATAATGGCTGCCACATTATTCGTATGATTTCTAATGAACTGGTATCATTGCTGTTGGATTCACCCAAGGTGACCGCCCCATCAACCCCGAGTCAGAGATATGTTTTTAGACAGGCCCTGCGACACCCATCTCAGGATTATCGAGTGACAGGTCACTGAAAGGGTCTCACTGAGCCCAAAGACAAATCTGCACTTACGGAAAACCCCGCTCAATCAATCAATCATAGCATTTGTAAAATATGCTACTTACCCGTGAGGGTCTCAAGGCACTGGGGGGTGGGGAGTGCTGCTACTGCTCGAAAGCCCAGGTCTTGAAGAGTCTCCCAAAGGGTCAGCAGGCCTTGGGTCTGCCGTAGGTGGGTGGGGAGGGTGTTCCGGGTATTGATAGTGAGGTGGGAGAACGATCTGCCGCCAGAGGTCACTCTTCGGATGCGGGGGACTGTGGTGAGGGCCAGTGCAGCGGAGCGGAGATGGTGGGTGGGGGTGTAGAAGCTGAGTCGTCTGTTGAGGTACACTGGTCTGGTGTTGTGGAGTGCCTTGTGTGCATGGGTGATGAGCTTGAAGGTTATTCTCTTGTTGACGTGAGGTAATTGAAATTTTTATGGTCAAATGTGTCCCCTAACGTGTACCCTAACTGCTCCTTGTACAAGTTTCAAGTACATGTAATTTCCCTCCACAACTGAATCTGATGACGCAAATACATTCGCGTCCAACGTTAACATGTCCTCTATCAGATCCACCATGAATGGATCGATAATTCAGTTCCTAAGTATGCCGTGCCACCGTCTTTACATGGTGCACTTTCATGTTTTTCCTGGCTCTGCCGAGCTAGGCCCTGATTTCTGCCTTCAAGCCATTTCTGTCTTTCTGTCTCTGCCTCCGAAAGCTGCAGCATGAAGATGCATCCCTGACCTCTGCCTTACTTCCTGCCAAGTGAGCGCTGCCTGGCTCGGCCAGGCCTGCCTGCCAAAAACAGTATTTTACCTTCAAGTTATCAGCGTAGCCAGCTCAGCCTCCTCGAAAACACATTCCTGTCTAGTGAAATAGGTAAACATATCCCCGACTGCAGAGCAAAGGGCCAAGCCTTCCTGTCTTCCTCATGAAATTCATTGCTCCCGTTACCATGGTAGGCCCCTGGCTCTGCGCATTGCACCTAGACACGTATGCATTCAGTATAGAATAGCCTCTGCCCAAGAGACCTTTTACTCCAGATTAAACATCCTCCAAATACTAGATATCAGATATGTTATAGGAACAGGTCGATCTGACATGCCAGACTTCTGTCTCCTCTACTAGTGCTAAAAGTCAGACCCTTAGCTTCCTCCAGATGCACGTCAATCACACGTCATATTAGCTGCGCGCGCATTCAGGCCACAGGTTTCAGCTGACTCTGCAAGAATTCTCTACGCATCCACCCACTTATGACACTTTTCTGTGACGTTTTTAGTACACACCTCTGTGTACGCCCCTGTTCACGCCTTTTTGCTACGTACATGTGTTCTTATCATATACATTTCACTTGTCACGCCTACTGTATTCACTGCTACTGTGTCATTTTACTATATATGCCATGTACTGTTAATAAATCGTTGACATCTTTCTGCCATCATTGCATACCCGACCCCTTGTATTGATGGACTTGATTTCCATGACTCGAGTCATTTATGATTAAAGCCCTTATGACTCAGACACCACGGACTCTGCCTCTCATTTGATTGAGCTATTTCATTTTACATGTCTGAAATTATATGGCAAACTCGTATACGGTAAATTATTTACCACATAATTTGGCGCCCGAACAGGGACCCCTCCCCCACCCCACGCGCCGGTGATGCGTCGCAGGCTTTGCCCCCGACTACAGTCGTGACAGACCCCATGCGCATCTGCAGGTTTTCCTGTATCTCCCTCAGGCCTACGGAGGTGACGGAGACTGCGGTCGACATCCAGACAAGGCGGTGAGGAGTGCGGAGGATCCCGATCAGAGCCCAGCCGAGAGAGCAGTGTCCGAGGTATCGAGAGGCCCACCTGTAGTGTCGAGGCGCATGCGTAGTGTGCAGCAGCAGCAGTGACGTCGTAGCGGTCCAGTCCAGTCGAGTTTCCGAGGCCTTCCGTTCCGTGCTTCCCGGTGAGTACCGTTGCTGGGGACGCATCAAGATGGGTGCATTAATTTGTGTCCGGTCAAGATGGGTTTGGGTACACAGATCCGGTCTGCACTGTTTTAGCAGTGTATCTGTACTGTTTAGCAGTGCATCCAGTATTCAGTTATTCAGAATTGTTTGTTGAGTTAGTATTCGTTTCGAAATGTTTCAATGTGTTTTAATGTCGTGGTATGAGTGATTGTTTGCATTTCTTAACTGTGTTTATCGTGGTTGCGCTAGATCTAGGCAGCAATGCCTTTGTTTTCAAAGTTACGACAGATAGGAACTAGGAAAGGGATACTTGAAGAGGCAGTCCCCATCCCACCCAGGGACACTCCTGGATATTTTATGAACCACAAGCACGGCTTAGATGCCATACTATACTTAGACTTGTGGGTGGATTATACTAAAGACTTGGCAGAGAATCAGAGATGGCCTATTACAGGGACATGGGATGCCGAGTGCATCATGAGAGTAGAGGAAGCGTTATGGAGAAAGAAAGCCAGACAGTCACAGAAAGATGCCATTGAATTATGGCGTAAAGAATCACATAGACGGACAGAGAAAGCATTCAGAAAAGCAGAGAAAAGTAGAGAGGATTCCGAAAAAGCTAAAGACAAAGAACTACTAGAGGAAGGACAGCGAGTCAGAATGGAACAACACGACAGACAAAGTAATGCAATTATAACAGGACTGTATCCGGTTCTGGCCGAGGGCCTGCCCAAGGCGACCCCGGAAATACCGAAAGATCTGCCCCCTCCATTGGTTCCAACTAAATTACGTCATAATAAGACCGCAGCAGACATTTTCCTTTCTTCATATTTAGACGATGTAGCTCCCGCATATACCAATGTACCCGTACCACCTGCTAACAATAATCTGCCCCCAGATCCGCAACAGCAGATCCCTGCTGATCTGACCACGACCTCTCCACGTCACCAGATTCCCGCACCTGTTGTTACTGCCCCTACTACTATTCCCCCTGGTATCAATCCGCTTAATCCCTTTGGACCCGCTGCTACTCAGGGTCCCATCCCGTTACAGATACCGACCCTACAGTCAGGTTATGCTCATGCTTCCGCCTCAGGAGGTGCTACAGGAGGTTATCGCACCCCGCCACATTTACAACGAATAACAATGAGAGAATTAGCAATGCAGCGTACACCTAAAGCAACCCCAGCCGAAAAACTTAAAGAACATCTTACAGATTGCAGATATGATGCAGTGCCTGGAAAAACAGGACCCATGATGTTAGCCTCATTACGTTTAAGACGTGTTACAGATTATTTGATGTTATTACCAGAAATGCCAGAACATCTAGACAAAATATATCATTTCATCAGAACAGGAGAAAGACCAGAGTGTATTCGTGAAGCCATGGCACATCAGAAAATTGAGACACAATCTTTTATAATGCGATTTTTGATTAATTGTTTGATAAGGGAACAAGACCAGTCCAGTTTTCCTCAAGATGAGATGGAGGGATTGTCAAAATGGAGTCAGAATATTGCAGAGTGTAAACATGATAGAGAGAAATGTATAGAGGCTATGACTAGAAAAATCCGTAAAGTAATAGTAGCAATACATGCCCGACGAGAGTCTGAAAGGCCTCTCGAGTCAGACGAGAAAGAAACCTCAGATGAGGAAGAACCAGAGAATCCAGCAGAAACCTCGCAACCGGCGAGAGGAGACATGTTAGCATACGTAGGTAGAGAGAAACTTCCTAGACAGTATCCTCTTGATAGGCCCTTCGACAGACCCATTCGTTTAGAGAACAAGAAACGATACCTTTGTCCAATACCAGAACGATGTACCCTTGAGCATCTTTTCCAAATTACTGATAAAATACTGAAAGAAAGAGTAGGTTATCAAGAACTCAATACCTTACGTGACCAGGAACTAGCTCGGTCCGCAGTCCAGTGGGCCGGGGATGACAGCATATATAAAGACGATTCAGTAGTGCAAACATTTTTAAGTCTTACTCCGGAAGAACAGCGACTAGCTGGTATATACATGACCCAACACCTCATTATACAGTATGAAAATCAACAATCTGACCCAGGTCCGTTATATAATCTATTACAAGACTTACTCCTGAGAAGATGGAGAGGTCTAGGTACCGATTTAATTGACATCATTTTAGAACAACGACACAAATATAGGACTTTCTTGACTCCACATCTTGTTTCCGTTCCACCCCCAGTCAGGCAACCATATCACCTAGACAAACAGAACCCTTTACGAGAAGTGCATCCAATCAGGAAACCAGATGATACACTTGAACGCGTATTTGTATACACGCCTATAACTAAAATGGAATTATTGGAAATGAAGAAAATAGTGCCCAGTCATGATAAAGATCCTGCGGGTTTTCACTGTGAAATAAAAGACATGTTACTCATGGGAGATTACACCTATCCCGACATTATGAAAATTTTGAAAGTATTATTGCCTGCTGGTATTTACGAGAAGCTCAAAGAAAAAGAATGGGAGGTGGGAGACAAAAAGATTAACTGGACTGAATTAGAAAACGAAGAAACTGGTCGAACCCCAGGTTTAGGTCTTGGGGACAAAACTAAAGCATTACCAGGATTACTAGTTCATTTTTGCCAAGATTATTGGCAACTAAAAAGGAGGATTGGGATGCAATCTCAGCCTGCAAACAGAAACACGATGAAGATACTAGTGATTTTTATTCCAGATTCGAGAAATGTTTTATTATTAATAGTGGCCTGAAAACAAGTAGCGAGTCATACCCACACCTTTTTGTAACAAAATTAGTCGAGAATTCCTTGCCCCAGGTTAAGAACCGTGTATTGAAAGTCGAGAGCACATGGCAAGCTAATACGCCTTCCCAAATGTTACAGATGTTACAATACCACCAGAACAGAATCAGGGAGGAACATGATCACGAACAGAGACGTATGAAAGACACGAAAATGAAAGTGCTAGTTGCTCAGTCAGTTCCAGCTGATGGTCACAAAAGGGGTACGACACAATCCAATAATTCAAATTCAGCAGCTCCTGTTAAAGGGACATGCAACTATTGCAAACAGCCAGGTCACTATGTAAACGATTGTGCAGTTTTGAAACACAACATAGCTACAGGTAAAACTAAAGAGAGACCGCGTCCTCCTAGACAGGACCAGGTCCAACAACACGTTCCGCAGAATATACAGCCTATGCAGATCCCACAACAGACCGTAGCGGTACCACAGCCTCAGCCCATTGCCGCAACACAACATGTTACACAGCAGATGTACCAGTATGCACAATCCGACTACCCCGATTATCAGCAGTACACATGAAACAGCCTAGAGAGGGAGGTTGGCTTGACTCTTATTGAGGTTCCTGTAGATCAAGAGGGTCCTTATGTACATAGTCAGGTATTAGGTAAGGATAGAAAGTTTTTGATTGACACAGGGGCAAGCAGAACTACCATCAGTCATGACGAGGTCCCAGGGGCACCCCTCTCAGGCTCACAGAATGTTTCCCTTGGATTTTCAGGAAAGCCTATTGTTAATGAAGTATCGAAACCAGTTCCCCTTGCAGTTGGTCCATTATCCCGTACTACAGATTTATTGCTCACGAAATCATGTCCAGAAAACTTGCTTGGTATTAAGACCCTGAAAGCTCTAGGGGCTGTAATTTGTTGTTCTCCGGAAGGAGTAAGGTTGTTTCTTCGTGATTTTAAAGGACATTATGTATTGAGAGATTTTGACCCCAGGTTACAGAATGTTCCTGCACATTTTTGGGCGAAAGGCCCCACTGATGTAGGTTGTATGCACATTACTCCATATCGTGTCACACTCAAGCCAGGAGTTGTACTACCACAAATTCGACAATACAAGTTACCACCAGATGCTGTAGTGGCTTTACTGAAAATCATTGACGAGCTCATTGCACGGAGTGGTTGTAGAAACCGACTCCAATGTTTGTAATTCCCCTATCATTCCAATTCTTAAGCGTACAGATCCAAATGCACCCCCAGTTTATCGATTAGTAATCGATTTACGAGAATTAAATAAATGCATTGTGCCACAGTATCCAGTGGTTCCAGACATTTCGTCCCTATTGACTGCTATTGATCCCGAAGCGACGTTCTTCACTGTTATCGATCTCAAGAACGCCTTCTTTAGTGTCCCCATTGATCCGTAAAGCCAATACCTTTTCGGATTCTGTCTTAATGGCCGAAGCTTCAAATTTGCACGTGCACCTCAAGGATTTACAGAAAGCCCCAGCATCTACAGCCAAGCATTAAAACGACAACTTGACAGTATTCACATGCCTGTCAACACTGCCCTACTCCAATACGTCGATGATCTGTTGATCACCGCCCGTAGTGAACCTGAATGTGAATAAGCATCACTGACAGTTTTGCATTTCCTGGCGGACAAGGGACACAAGGTGTCTCCTTCGAAGCTACAATTCTGTGCCCAGCAAGTGGTGTACCTTGGGCACTTGCTGTCCAAGTGGGGTAGGCAGCTGACACCCGAACGGATTCAGTTAATTGCACATCTTCCGCAACCCAAGACACAGAAAGAAGTACGAGCCTTTATTGGACTCACTTCTTATTGCAGACAATGGATTCCTCAATATGCATTTCTAGCTAAACCCCTTATACAGTTGACAACACAGGAGGCAGCGTCTTCGACTGTTCTCCCTTGGACTCAGGAACATACACAAGCTTTTGATGAATTAAAGAAAGCCTTATGTCAGGCACCAGTTTTAGCAACACCATGTTACAGCAAACCTTTTACACTTTTTGTCACAGAACGCGATGGCACGGCGTTGTCGGTTCTCACTCAGCTTCAAGCAGACAAACACAGACCGTGTGCTTATTTTTCGAGTACATTGGATCCAGTAGCCCAGGCCTTGCCTGCGTGCTTAAAGTCAGTTGCAGCAACAGCCCTAGCAATCAGACAAAGTGACTCCATTGTATTAGGACATCAATTGACAGTACAGGTTCCACATTCAGTGGAAGTTCTCCTAAACAGAACACAGACTCAACACTTGACTATAGCACGACTGACAGGTTATGAATTGACATTATTCCAACCACACATAGAAATCAGACGTTGCAATACATTGAATCCTGCCACACTTTTACCATTAAACACGACAGATCCTACTCCACATGACTGCGTGGATGTCGTTGACACAATTACGAAACCCAGACAAGACATGACAGATGTCGCATTATCCAATCCAGACCTGACACTTTATGTGGATGGTTCATGTTTAAGAACAAGTTCAGGAGAGTTAGTGGCCGCATATGCAGTGACCACTGAAACTGAAGTCATAGAAACACATCGCATTGACACCCTGTCTGCTCAAGCAGCAGAGCTCATTGCTCTGACTCAAGCCTGTATACGAGCCAAGAACCTGAAAGGGAACATATACACAGATTCACGCTATGCATTCGGAGTCGTACACGACTTCGGTGTCCTCTGGCAAGAAAGAGGTTTCTTGACCTCTCACGGAGCCAAGATTCAGCATGGCCCCCTCATTCAAGCTCTACTGGAAGCAATACATTTGCCTACAGCCATAGCCATCATGAAGTGCACAGCACATACGAAAGTCACAGACACTATTTCTCAGGGCAACGATTTTGCAGATCGAATAGCGAAACATACAGCACTGACTCATACTCAAGCGACGGACATGACAAAGACTGACGTAACCTCACTGACACATTGTATGACAGTCAGGGACCCCACACAAGATGTAATCGACATACAGACACATGCTACTCCAGATGAAATAAAGAAATGGGCTGAACAAGGAGGGGTCCAGACAGATCAGGGATGGATGACGAGGGGAAAGACCACATGGTTTCTCCCCGACTCTATGGTTCAAGTTATCATCAACACAGCACATAGTCCAGCACATTTAGGAGAAAAAGCGTTGTTAGACAGTTTACAGAACATCTGGTTCAACAAGCATTTACGAGCAGCAGCAAAACAGAAAGTACGTACCTGCATGATCTGTTGTCAGTTCAATCCAGGCAAAGGTATTCCCGTAGAGCGAGGTGGATTTCATCCTCCCGACTATCCTTTTGAAGTCCTCCAGATGAATTATATCCAGATGGAAAGATGCAGAGGATTCAAGTATGTCCTCGTAGTTGTATGTGCCCTATCCCGATGGACAGAAGCATATCCCGTCCCAGATTACACCGCCCCGACCACTGCCAAGCAGCTAGTTCGTGAGTTTTTCCCTCGATACGGTTTGCCCCGTGTCGTGTATTCAGATAACGGTCAGCCATTCTCATCTGAGCTTATGAAGCAGGTTTCGCTTCTATTGGGGTACCAGTGGAAGTTTCACTGTGTCCGACATCCCGAGGCAGCAGGTCTCGTGGAGCGGCACAATCAGACTCTGAAAACTCGCCTTGCCAAAGGGTGTAAAGAGAAAGGAGTAGATTGGATAGTAGCTTTGCCAGTTGCCCTTTTTTATATGCGAATGGTAGCCCATTCTAGGACAGGGCTATCCCCGTATGAGGTGGTCTTCGGTAGACCTCCTAATATGTGGGGGACGCCTCTGCCGCGAAAAATCACTGATGTTGACAGTAATATGCTGACAGATTACCTTGCTTCCTTGATGTCTGCACTACAATCATGTCGTTCACAGGTTGCAGCAGCCTTCCCAGACAACACCGAGGTGAAACCACATGAACTGGTCCCGGGGGACGTTATTGTTGTACGAAATTTCGACCGGTCAAGCCCTCTGGAGCCCCACTGGAAGGAGCCGAAGATCGTTTTGTTAACAACCAGGACTGCTGTTAAACTGGAGGGGTGGAAGGGCTGGGTTCACTCCAGTCATGTGAAGCGTTTTTGTGGACTTCCACCAAAAACTGATTCCCAGAACTCTCACATTCCCGAGACTGATACCAAACTTCCCCTTCTAGAGAAAACTCCCCAAGAGGAGTACCGACAGAAATTGAGGTCTAGTAAGTCAGACAGTTTAATTGTTTAAGTCCCCCTCGGGTGAAGCGGTTAGGCAGTTTCTGACAATGTACAAGTTAGACCCAAATAGAGAGAGAGATAGACAGGAGACCAAGAAACAGAAATATCGTAAAAGTCTCCGGAGCAGATGCGTCTGCACACTACTTATTATGTTTTTTCTGAGTCTCACGATTATTGCTATGAGTTGGATGTTATACATGTTTTTTCCTCTTACACATTCTTTTTCTAATGACACTGCAGAGCACACGTTTAGTGCTCTACCTCCACACGAATTGTCTTATCGACTTGCGCTGCGCAACAATACATTTATTCGTATGTTACACCATTCTCACCAGATCAACAATGCTACTAATTGCTGGATATGTGGCCGACTCCCTCCCTATCAGAACTACAAGGGAGCTCTGCCCCTTTTTCCTTACCCGTTTACACATAATGGTTCCTGTGGTGCATGGTTTAGTTTAATATCCTCTATAGACACCGAATCTAGAGTTTCCCAAGGCAATTGGATATGGGGAAATCTGAACACAGTCATGAACAAAGCATGTTTCCCAGACGAGGAGGGTCTTCCACAAATGACAGGGACAGATCTAGAAAATGAAGTGTATGGATTAGGCAATTTTACACTTAACCTCATGATTCTAAATGTTCAGTCAGAGACCAGTCCAGACTTGCCATCCATATCAGTTTTACCAGCGAAAGGTGTTTTATGTGTCAGAAAGAATGGTTCAGTACATCTAGGTCACAGTGACTGTACTACTGTGGTCGAATTCAGTGATAAAGGCAAGTCTACATTCAAAGCCTCCCGGCATTCCTATTTCATTTGTGGCCAGACAGCTTATGTCCGTTTACCTCTAGACTGGGATGGTACCTGTTTCATTGCATTCTTATTGCCACCAGTATTTCTAGCCCCATCTGACTATCACAGGAATTCCCGCCTTAATATTGTTAGACATAAGAGAGACCTCCCTATAGTTGATCAGACTGAAACTACATGGGAACAATACACAGATTTCAATAAAGGATTCTTTCCCTATCTAGGCACTGTATCCAATAGTAAACTGATACGCAAACTAACCAGAATACTCGAAGCGGTAGTGAATGAGACTACATCTGCTTTGGGCAACTTAACAGAGGAGCAGTCTGCTATGAGACTTGTTGTTCTTCAGAACTGCCTTGTCCTTGACGTCATCCTGGCCGATAGGGGCGGAGCTTGTAGAGTCATCGGATCCAGTTGTTGCGTGTTTATTCCTAATAACGCGCCATCAGTCTGTAAAGCCATTACCAGACTTCACGAAATTGCTCATCTGATACACCAGAATCCAGGCTCCTGGACTTGGTCCGGTTGGCTCTGGAGTGTAATCACAGCCTGGGGATGGAAGCTACTGTCATTCCTAGGAATCATATTGGCCATAGTATTCAGTTGTTGTCTATGTCTGCAATGTGGGCCAGCGATTTGCGGCTTGTGCGCCACAGCATGTGTTCCCCATCCAAGTTCACGTTCCCATTCCCGGAAAAGGAAAGAAGAACAGATGATGTTATATGAACAAATAGATGGTCTCATGAAAATCGACATATCCTGAAGGGTCCGTAGGGGACAAGGAGGGAATGAGGTAATTGAAATTTTTATGGTCAAATGTGTCCCCTAACGTGTACCCTAACTGCTCCTTGTACAAGTTTCAAGTACATGTAATTTCCCTCCACAACTGAATCTGATGACGCAAATACATTTGCGTCCAACGTTAACATGTCCTCTATCAGATCCACCATGAATGGATCGATAATTCAGTTCCTAAGTATGCCGTGCCACCGTCTTTACATGGTGCACTTTCACGTTTTTCCTGGCTCTGCCGAGCTAGGCCCTGATTTCTGCCTTCAAGCCATTTCTGTCTTTCTGTCTCTGCCTCCGAAAGCTGCAGCATGAAGATGCATCCCTGACCTCTGCCTTACTTCCTGCCAAGTGAGCGGTGCCTGGCTCGGCCAGGCCTGCCTGCCAAAAACAGTATTTTACCTTCAAGTTATCAGCGTAGCCAGCTCAGCCTCCTCGAAAACACATTCCTGTCTAGTGAAATAGGTAAACATATCCCCGACTGCAGAGCAAAGGGCCAAGCCTTCCTGTCTTCCTCATGAAATTCATTGCTCCCGTTACCATGGTAGGCCCCTGGCTCCGCGCATTGCACCTAGACACATATGCATTCAGTATAGAATAGCCTCTGCCCAAGAGACCTTTTACTCCAGATTAAACATCCTCCAAATACTAGATATCAGATATGTTATAGGAACAGGTCGATCTGACATGCCAGACTTCTGTCTCCTCTACTAGTGCTAAAAGTCAGACCCTTAGCTTCCTCCAGATGCACGTCAATCACACGTCATATTAGCTGCGCGCGCATTCAGGCCACAGGTTTCAGCTGACTCTGCAAGAATTCTCTACGCATCCACCCACCTATGACACTTTTCTGTGACGTTTTTAGTACACACCTCTGTGTACACCCCTGTTCACGCCTTTTTGCTACGTACATGTGTTCTTATCATATACATTTCACTTGTCACGCCTACTGTATTCACTGCTACTGTGTCATTTTACTATATATGCCATGTACTGTTAATAAATCGTTGACATCTTTCTGCCATCATTGCATACCCGACCCCTTGTATTGATGGACTGGATTTCCATGACTCGAGTCATTTATGATTAAAGCCCTTATGACTCAGACACCACGGACTCTGCCTCTCATTTGATTGAGCTATTTCTTTTTACATGTCTGAAATTATATGGCAAACTCGTATACGGTAAATTATTTACCACAGACGAGGAGCCAGTGCAGGTTTCTCAGGTGGGGTGTGAACTGGCTGCGGCGAGGGATGTCAAGGATCAGGTGTCACAAGGCATTCTGGATGTGTTGAAGTCCTTTTAGGAGTTTGGCCAAGGCTCCTGCGTAGAGGGCGTTCCTGTAGTCCAACCTGCTGCTGACGAGGGCCTGTGTGACCATTCTTCTCGTTTTGGTGGGGATCCACTTGTCGATCCTGCGGACCATGGGGATGGTGTTGAAGCAGGAGGAAGACACAGCATTGACCTGCTTGGTCATGGAGAGGGTGGAGTCGAGGATGACCCCGAGGTTGTGTGCGTGGTCGTGTTTGTGTTGGAGCTGTTCCCAGCGAGTCGGCCACCTGGAGTCATTCCAGGCCAAAGGGGTGGATCCGGGTATGAGGACCTCCGTCTTGTCCAAGTTCAGCTTCAGTTGGCTGTTCCTCCTCCATTCGGCGACTGCCTTCATTCAATCGTGGAGGTTGGTTTTGGCGTGTGAGGGTCCTTGGTGAGGGAGAGGATCAGCTGGGTGTAAGAGATGATGTTGAGTTCGTGTAGTCGGGAGACTACGGCAGGCGGTGCCATGTAGATGTTAAACAGCGTTGAGCTGAATGATGAGCCCTGGGGTACAGATAGACAGTTGCATCACAACAGGTCAGAGGAAATTGTCTTTATTAAAACATGTTTGGCCAGAGGGCACAATCCCCAAAAACACCCCAAAGCTAGACATAACATGTAGATAGAGATAGTCAGCCAACTAGGACACGACACACACAAGATTATCACTCATGCCCCACACTAGACATCTGTACACATACACACTGGCCCACACGAGCTCTCCCCGAGGTCGAGAGCCATCTGCGTCTCTTATCATATTACCAAAATTGTTATTGATGACTATGATGCCTTTCAGGGAATGTCAAAGTCTTTACCCACAAATGTATATATGTGCGGCCCATATTTATGTACTTTGAGATACTGTCTTCAGACAAGCCTCTGTCGAACTCTTCTGTCTGCTATTTTTAATTAATCAAACTTGTTAGTTTTGATAAACAAATCTTATCATTTAATTAAGATAAAATCATATTCGAACAACATCACTGTTGCTCTATTCTTTGGCAATATTTATTATTTGTATGCCATATATTTGTGATCATTTTTGGGCCTTTTCACTGATTTTGACTTATCCTTATTTATTAGAAGCAGCATCTTTTCTCTGACACTATATGGAGCTTGTTTGTGTTTATTTTTGGCATGCACACTGGCATAGGCTAAGCTACCAAATGTGAGTTAAAGGTTCCTTATAGTCATTAACCACGTTTACTCTGTGGCTCTGTTTGCTACAGCTCTTTCAAGACTGTGACCTCTCAATCAGATGTATCCATATCCCTTTCAAACTATATATTGGCTTTGTTGTCCCCAACATCGAAAGCCAGGCGCCTGCTGCCCACTAGGTGTGAATTCCTTCTGAATTCCTGCCACCTGGTATTACCTACTAAGCTTCGTTTTGTTTTCAAACCTTAATATCAAAATGTCATACAAATATTGATTCAAAGAGTCTGATGCTCACATATTTATGTCTAAGTTAATGTTTATGGAACACACACACATACATAATAAAAATGCCATCTGTGCGTTGCCACATGTACGTCACGCACACTGCAGCCAGCTATATACAGAAATAGAAATAAATGGATTGAGACAAGGCAAAATACACAGGCATGTTTTTAAAGTCATAAAAAGGCAAATGGCTCCATTTAGAACATCAGCGAAGACTTCTGCAACCAAAAAAGTTGGTAATACAATTTCTGTGAGTAACAGAATCCTATTAGGAAATTCAGGAACTGAAAGGACTCTATTTAAACCGTTAATATCAATTATGCTCCTTTTATCTATGGCACTTACATTTGTTGTTTAGGAGAAAGCTGACAGTGAATCAATGAAACAAAGTTTTTCACATAGTTAGTGAGATTGGTAAATACTGCCAGAGATTAAAACATATTATACACAATCTCAGTCTCTGACAACAGTTCCTTCGGACAAAAAACATGTGCCAAGCAATAACAAAGTAACATAAATGAAAAGTAAATGGTTCAATCCAAAAAGAAAAAAAACCTACATGGGGATGCATTGGAAAGGCCTTCTGTATTATTGTTTGAGAAATACAAAAATGGAAAATCTGCCTTGTTTTAACCAGGACTAAGGCCTCACTTCTGTCAGTCCAGTGACTGAACATGGTTAGATGCAACTAGTTTGGCATGTGAAAGATTTTACCTTCATACATATAAACATGTGTAGAAGAAGTGTGCCTTCAGTGGTGCTCACAGGAAGGCAGTCATCAGCAAGCGCACTATGTTGGAAAGAAGATCCGTAGTCTTAAAGATGATGTCTTCTTTAGTAAAAAGCGTAGCCCGGTCAGTATAATCAGCGGGCGCAGCCGCCTGACAGCTCCACTCACCAACTGTGTCCTCCCAACCACCACATTCCAAACGGGCCCATAACACATGTTCAACTAAAAACAACCGTTTGAACAGAAGTGCGAGATGTACTCGAGCCAGATCTAAATGAAGGAACAGATCTGGCTCGAGACACACCTCGAGATACAACACAACACTTCTCCCCCTTATAATAACAAAAAAACCAAAAATAAATAAATAAATAAATATAAATTATTAAGTCATAGAAACACATCGCATTGACACCCTGTCTGCTCAAGCAGCAGAGCTCATTGCTCTGACTCAAGCCTGTATACGAGCCAAGAACCTGAAAGTGAACATATACACAGATTCACGCTATGCATTCGGAGTCGTACACGACTTCGGTGTCCTCTGGCAAGAAAGAGGTTTCTTGACCTCTCACGGAGCCAAGATTCAGCATGGCCCCCTCATTCAAGCTCTACTGGAAGCAATACATTTGCCTACAGCCATAGCCATCATGAAGTGCACAGCACATACGAAAGTCACAGACACTATTTCTCAGGGCAACGATTTTGCAGATCGAATAGCGAAACATACAGCACTGACTCATACTCAAGCGACGGACATGACAAAGACTGACGTAACCTCACTGACACATTGTATGACAGTCAGGGACCCCACACAAGATGTAATCGACATACAGACACATGCTACTCCAGATGAAATAAAGAAATGGGCTGAACAAGGAGGGGTCCAGACAGATCAGGGATGGATGACGAGGGGAAAGACCACATGGTTTCTCCCCGACTCTATGGTTCAAGTTATCATCAACACAGCACATAGTCCAGCACATTTAGGAGAAAAAGCGTTGTTAGACAGTTTACAGAACATCTGGTTCAACAAGCATTTACGAGCAGCAGCAAAACAGAAAGTACGTACCTGCATGATCTGTTGTCAGTTCAATCCAGGCAAAGGTATTCCCGTAGAGCGAGGTGGATTTCATCCTCCCGACTATCCTTTTGAAGTCCTCCAGATGAATTATATCCAGATGGAAAGATGCAGAGGATTCAAGTATGTCCTCGTAGTTGTATGTGCCCTATCCCGATGGACAGAAGCATATCCCGTCCCAGATTACACCGCCCCGACCACTGCCAAGCAGCTAGTTTGTGAGTTTTTCCCTAGATACGGTTTGCCCCGTGTCGTGTATTCAGATAACGGTCAGCCATTCTCATCTGAGCTTATGAAGCAGGTTTCGCTTCTATTGGGGTACCAGTGGAAGTTTCACTGTGTCCGACATCCCGAGGCAGCAGGTCTCGTGGAGCGGCACAATCAGACTCTGAAAACTCGCCTTGCCAAAGGGTGTAAAGAGAAAGGAGTAGATTGGATAGTAGCTTTGCCAGTTGCCCTTTTTTATATGCGAATGGTAGCCCATTCTAGGACAGGGCTATCCCCGTATGAGGTGGTCTTCGGTAGACCTCCTAATATGTGGGGGACGCCTCTGCCGCGAAAAATCACTGATGTTGACAGTAATATGCTGACAGATTACCTTGCTTCCTTGATGTCTGCACTACAATCATGTCGTTCACAGGTTGCAGCAGCCTTCCCAGACAACACCGAGGTGAAACCACATGAACTGGTCCCGGGGGACGTTATTGTTGTACGAAATTTCGACCGGTCAAGCCCTCTGGAGCCCCACTGGAAGGAGCCGAAGATCGTTTTGTTAACAACCAGGACTGCTGTTAAACTGGAGGGGCGGAAGGGCTGGGTTCACTCCAGTCATGTGAAGCGTTTTTGTGGACTTCCACCAAAAACTGATTCCCAGAACTCTCACATTCCCGAGACTGATACCAAACTTCCCCTTCTAGAGAAAACTCCCCAAGAGGAGTACCGACAGAAATTGAGGTCTAGTAAGTCAGACAGTTTAATTGTTTAAGTCCCCCTCGGGTGAAGCGGTTAGGCAGTTTCTGACAATGTACAAGTTAGACCCAAATAGAGAGAGAGATAGACAGGAGACCAAGAAACAGAAATATCGTAAAAGTCTCCGGAGCAGATGCGTCTGCACACTACTTATTATGTTTTTTCTGAGTCTCACGATTATTGCTATGAGTTGGATGTTATACATGTTTTTTCCTCTTACACATTCTTTTTCTAATGACACTGCAGAGCACACGTTTAGTGCTCTACCTCCACACGAATTGTCTTATCGACTTGCGCTGCGCAACAATACATTTATTCGTATGTTACACCATTCTCACCAGATCAACAATGCTACTAATTGCTGGATATGTGGCCGACTCCCTCCCTATCAGAACTACAAGGGAGCTCTGCCCCTTTTTCCTTACCCGTTTACACATAATGGTTCCTGTGGTGCATGGTTTAGTTTAATATCCTCTATAGACACCGAATCTAGAGTTTCCCAAGGCAATTGGATATGGGGAAATCTGAACACAGTCATGAACAAAGCATGTTTCCCAGACGAGGAGGGTCTTCCACAAATGACAGGGACAGATCTAGAAAATGAAGTGTATGGATTAGGCAATTTTACACTTAACCTCATGATTCTAAATGTTCAGTCAGAGACCAGTCCAGACTTGCCATCCATATCAGTTTTACCAGCGAAAGGTGTTTTATGTGTCAGAAAGAATGGTTCAGTACATCTAGGTCACAGTGACTGTACTACTGTGGTCGAATTCAGTGATAAAGGCAAGTCTACATTCAAAGCTTCCCGGCATTCCTATTTCATTTGTGGCCAGACAGCTTATGTCCGTTTACCTCTAGACTGGGATGGTACCTGTTTCATTGCATTCTTATTGCCACCAGTATTTCTAGCCCCATCTGACTATCACAGGAATTCCCGCCTTAATATTGTTAGACATAAGAGAGACCTCCCTATAGTTGATCAGACTGAAACTACATGGGAACAATACACAGATTTCAATAAAGGATTCTTTCCCTATCTAGGCACTGTATCCAATAGTAAACTGATACGCAAACTAACCAGAATACTCGAAGCGGTAGTGAATGAGACTACATCTGCTTTGGGCAACTTAACAGAGGAGCAGTCTGCTATGAGACTTGTTGTTCTTCAGAACTGCCTTGTCCTTGACGTCATCCTGGCCGATAGGGGCGGAGCTTGTAGAGTCATCGGATCCAGTTGTTGCGTGTTTATTCCTAATAACGCGCCATCAGTCTGTAAAGCCATTACCAGACTTCACGAAATTGCTCATCTGATACACCAGAATCCAGGCTCCTGGACTTGGTCCGGTTGGCTCTGGAGTGTAATCACAGCCTGGGGATGGAAGCTACTGTCATTCCTAGGAATCATATTGGCCATAGTATTCAGTTGTTGTCTATGTCTGCAATGTGGGCCAGCGATTTGCGGCTTGTGCGCCACAGCATGTGTTCCCCATCCAAGTTCACGTTCCCATTCCCGGAAAAGGAAAGAAGAACAGATGATGTTATATGAACAAATAGATGGTCTCATGAAAATCGACATATCCTGAAGGGTCCGTAGGGGACAAGGAGGGAATGAGGTAATTGAAATTTTTATGGTCAAATGTGTCCCCTAACGTGTACCCTAACTGCTCCTTGTACAAGTTTCAAGTACATGTAATTTCCCTCCACAACTGAATCTGATGACGCAAATACATTTGCGTCCAACGTTAACATGTCCTCTATCAGATCCACCATGAATGGATCGATAATTCAGTTCCTAAGTATGCCGTGCCACCGTCTTTACATGGTGCACTTTCACGTTTTTCCTGGCTCTGCCGAGCTAGGCCCTGATTTCTGCCTTCAAGCCATTTCTGTCTTTCTGTCTCTGCCTCCGAAAGCTGCAGCATGAAGATGCATCCCTGACCTCTGCCTTACTTCCTGCCAAGTGAGCGGTGCCTGGCTCGGCCAGGCCTGCCTGCCAAAAACAGTATTTTACCTTCAAGTTATCAGCGTAGCCAGCTCAGCCTCCTCGAAAACACATTCCTGTCTAGTGAAATAGGTAAACATATCCCCGACTGCAGAGCAAAGGGCCAAGCCTTCCTGTCTTCCTCATGAAATTCATTGCTCCCGTTACCATGGTAGGCCCCTGGCTCCTCGCATTGCACCTAGACACATATGCATTCAGTATAGAATAGCCTCTGCCCAAGAGACCTTTTACTCCAGATTAAACATCCTCCAAATACTAGATATCAGATATGTTATAGGAACAGGTCGATCTGACATGCCAGACTTCTGTCTCCTCTACTAGTGCTAAAAGTCAGACCCTTAGCTTCCTCCAGATGCACGTCAATCACACGTCATATTAGCTGCGCGCGCATTCAGGCCACAGGTTTCAGCTGACTCTGCAAGAATTCTCTACGCATCCACCCACCTATGACACTTTTCTGTGACGTTTTTAGTACACACCTCTGTGTACACCCCTGTTCACGCCTTTTTGCTACGTACATGTGTTCTTATCATATACATTTCACTTGTCACGCCTACTGTATTCACTGCTACTGTGTCATTTTACTATATATGCCATGTACTGTTAATAAATCGTTGACATCTTTCTGCCATCATTGCATACCCGACCCCTTGTATTGATGGACTTGATTTCCATGACTCGAGTCATTTATGATTAAAGCCCTTATGACTCAGACACCACGGACTCTGCCTCTCATTTGATTGAGCTATTTCTTTTTACATGTCTGAAATTATATGGCAAACTCGTATACAGTAAATTATTTACCACAGACGAGGAGCCAGTGCAGGTTTCTCAGGTGGGGTGTGAACTGGCTGCGGCGAGGGATGTCAAGGATCAGGTGTCACAAGGCATTCTGGATGTGTTGAAGTCCTTTTAGGAGTTTGGCCAAGGCTCCTGCGTAGAGGGCGTTCCTGTAGTCCAACCTGCTGCTGACGAGGGCCTGTGTGACCATTCTTCTCGTTTTGGTGGGGATCCACTTGTCGATCCTGCGGACCATGGGGATGGTGTTGAAGCAGGAGGAAGACACAGCATTGACCTGCTTGGTCATGGAGAGGGTGGAGTCGAGGATGACCCGAGGTTGTGTGCGTGGTCGGGTTTGTGTTGGAGCTGTTCCCAGCGAGTCGGCCACCAGGAGTCATTCCAGGCCAAAGGGGTGGATCCGGGTATGAGGACCTCCGTCTTGTCCAAGTTCAGCTTCAGTTGGCTGTTCCTCCTCCATTCGGCGACTGCCTTCATTCAATCGTGGAGGTTGGTTTTGGCGTGTGAGGGTCCTTGGTGAGGGAGAGGATCAGCTGGGTGTAAGAGATGATGTTGAGTTCGTGTAGTCGGGCGACTACGGCAGGCGGTGCCATGTAGATGTTAAACAGCGTTGAGCTGAATGATGAGCCCTGGGGTACAGATAGACAGTTGCATCACAACAGGTCAGAGGAAATTGTCTTTATTAAAACATGTTTGGCCAGAGGGCACAATCCCCAAAAACACCCCAAAGCTAGACATAACATGTAGATAGAGATAGTCAGCCAACTAGGACACGACACACACAAGATTATCACTCATGCCCCACACTAGACATCTGGACACATACACACTGGCCCACACGAGCTCTCCCCGAGGTCGAGAGCCATCTGCGTCTCTTATCATATTACCAAAATTGTTATTGATGACTATGATGCCTTTCAGGGAATGTCAAAGTCTTTACCCACAAATGTATATATGTGCGGCCCATATTTATGTACTTTGAGATACTGTCTTCAGACAAGCCTCTGTCGAACTCTTCTGTCTGCTATTTTTAATTAATCAAACTTGTTAGTTTTGATAAACAAATCTTATCATTTAATTAAGGTAAAATCATATTCGAACAACATCACTGTTGCTCTATTCTTTGGCAATATTTATTATTTGTATGCCATATATTTGTGATCATTTTTGGGCCTTTTCACTGATTTTGACTTATCCTTATTTATTAGAAGCAGCATCTTTTCTCTGACACTATATGGAGCTTTTTTGGCATGCACACTGGCATAGGCTAAGCTACCAAATGTGAGTTAAAGGTTCCTTATAGTCATTAACCACGTTTACTCTGTGGCTCTGTTTGCTACAGCTCTTTCAAGACTGTGACCTCTCAATCAGATGTATCCATATCCCTTTCAAACTATATATTGGCTTTGTTGTCCCCAACATCGAAAGCCAGGCGCCTGCTGCCCACTAGGTGTGAATTCCTTCTGAATTCCTGCCACCTGGTATTACCTACTAAGCTTCGTTTTGTTTTCAAACCTTAATATCAAAATGTCATACAAATATTGATTCAAAGAGTCTGATGCTCACATATTTATGTCTAAGTTAATGTTTATGGAACACACACACATACATAATAAAAATGCCATCTGTGCGTTGCCACATGTACGTCACGCACACTGCAGCCAGCTATATACAGAAATAGAAATAAATGGATTGAGACAAGGCAAAATACACAGGCATGTTTTTAAAGTCATAAAAAGGCAAATGGCTCCATTTAGAACATCAGCGAAGACTTCTGCAACCAAAAAAGTTGGTAATACAATTTCTGTGAGTAACAGAATCCTATTAGGAAATTCAGGAACTGAAAGGACTCTATTTAAACCGTTAATATCAATTATGCTCCTTTTATCTATGGCACTTACATTTGTTGTTTAGGAGAAAGCTGACAGTGAATCAATGAAACAAAGTTTTTCACATAGTTAGTGAGATTGGTAAATACTGCCAGAGATTAAAACATATTATACACAATCTCAGTCTCTGACAACAGTTCCTTCGGACAAAAAACATGTGCCAAGCAATAACAAAGTAACATAAATGAAAAGTAAATGGTTCAATCCAAAAAGAAAAAAAACCTACATGGGGATGCATTGGAAAGGCCTTCTGTATTATTGTTTGAGAAATACAAAAATGGAAAATCTGCCTTGTTTTAACCAGGACTAAGGCCTCACTTCTGTCAGTCCAGTGACTGAACATGGTTAGATGCAACTAGTTTGGCACGTGAAAGATTTTACCTTCATACATATAAACATGTGTAGAATAAGTGTGCCTTCAGTGGTGCTCACAGGAAGGCAGTCATCAGCAAGCGCACTATGTTGGAAAGAAGATCCGTAGTCTTAAAGATGATGTCTTCTTTAGTAAAAAGCGTAGCCCGGTCAGTATAATCAGCGGGCGCAGCCGCCTGACAGCTCCACTCACCAACTGTGTCCTCCCAACCACCACATTCCAAACGGGCCCATAACACATGTTCAACTAAAAACAACCGTTTGAACAGAAGTGCGAGATGTACTCGAGCCAGATCTAAATGAAGGAACAGATCTGGCTCGAGACACACCTCGAGATACAACACAACACTTCTCCCCCTTATAATAACAAAAAAACCAAAAATAAATAAATAAATAAATATAAATTGGGATCAATCCATGGATATCAAATAAAGAACTCAAAACCAAAATGTTGGACCCAAATGGGCACTGTAAATGCAGGTTGGGTACAAAGGGGATACCTTGCACTTTTTGTTGGACTGTATAAATATTTTAGAACAGCGTAAACTTTGGCTGCGTCCATTATTTGTAAAATATGATATAAGGAATAGAAGTCAAGCACTTGTTCTACTTACGGATATTCCAAGCATTGATATTGTAATTGCACTAGGGAAATTTATAAAGGTTGTACAGAGTTTTTTAACAAGTCAGAAATAGATTTTAAGGTTTTAAATAGTTTTGTGTCTAGAGATAACCGGTTTTATGAATTTTATAATGACAAAAATTGTTGGGGTAATTGATAATATGTGTGCCTAGCTTTAAATGTCATACATCTGGAAGAAGGCCATTCACACCTTTCTTTTAAAGGAATGACAGCTCAATGAGAATTTTGTATGTATTATTGTTGATGGACATTGTCTTTTTTTAATGAAAGTAAGTACTGTGTATTGGTTTAAAGATTACGATCTAAATAAACTAACCCTTTGACCTTGAATAAATATATAAGGTATATGATAAAGCATGTCCATGCAACATATCATAAAACCAATAATAACTAGGCATGTACATAAGTGATGTAATCATCCAATTTCCTTGGTGCAAATGGGTTTAGAACGTAACATGGCCTGAATATTCTTTCCTTCTACAACACAGTCTTGTGAAGGTGAAATTTCACCATTATCATCCCCCAATACATTTTCACAACATGAAGCACCAGCTACACCAGATGTATCAACTACATCATCAATCCATTCATAATTTTTTTTTGCGGGTTGAGGTATGAAGTTCCCTTTGTACAATGCAATTCTATTAGCATTCCACACCTTACCATCGCTTAACAGGGCAGAATTGCACAGAACCTTGATCACCTTGAGAGGTGCAGAATACTTACTCTCCCCTGTAGGAACAAATCTGCCTTTCTTTACTTTAACAATGTCCCCTACCTTAAGAGCAAAACCTTTCTTATTCCTGCTTAAATCCCCTTTCCACTGTTCTGCTTTATTTCCGAGGGAAAGTCTTGCCTCTTTAGCTGACCAATTAACCTTTTTAGTACTATATAACCAACCCATGCTATCTTTAGTGCGGGGGATCGACCTCTCATCAATTCGAAAGGAGAATATCCCGAAGAATCACACTTTGTAACCCTATAGGCGCAAATGACCACCCTCAGAGGCACCCTGATCTACCGACCCCCGGGACCACGCACACAATTCAGCGAGGACATCGCCGACTTCGTCAGCCCGCATGCCCTCCCCTCCGCTGACTACATCCTCCTGGGGGACATCAACTTCCACCTGGAGAACAACAACGACCGCAACACCATCACCCTGCTCGACAACCTCGCCAACCTCGGACTCAAGCAGCTGGTGACCACCTCCACCCACCTCGCCGGACACACACTCGACGCCGTCTTCTCATCCAGCAAAGACATCGCCTTCACCCACGCCACTGGACTCCACTCGACGGACCACAGCTGCGTCCACTTCACCTTCAAAAGAACGACGATCCACCACCACCAGCAACAGGTTGCCCGTAGAAGCTGGAACAAGATCACAGCCGACCAGCTCGCCGCTTCCCTGAGCCAGCACCCTCCCGCCAGCTCAGCGAACCCCAGCCAGGCCGCCGACAACCTCACGAAGTGGATCTGCAACTGCCCGGACGAACTCGCCCCACTGAGGACCCCGCCCAGCAGACCCGGCAGCAAGAAGGCCCCACGGTTCACCGACGAACTCAAGAGCTCCAAGAAGAACTGCCGAGCCCTCGAGAAAGCCTGGAGAAGGGAGCCAACACCGGACAACATGACCACCCTCAAGCTCGCCACCCGGAAGCACCACCTACTGATCCGCGCCACCAAGAAAACTGCATTCAAGGACCGGCTGGACAACAACGCACACAACAGCAAGGAACTCTTCAACATCGTGAAAGAGCTCTCCAACCCCAACGCCGGAAACAACGACATCACCCCATCGCAAGAACTCTGCAACTCCCTCGCCTCCTACTTCCACAACAAGATCGCGGACATACACAACAGCTTCAGCACTCAACCGACGCACGCCACGACCGAACCCCCGCCCCCCACCACCACCATCCGCGCCTGGACCCCGATCAGCACCGAAGACACCGTCCGCATGATGAACTCCATCCACTCCGGATCTCCGACCGACCCCTGCCCTCACCACGTCTTCAACAAAGCCGATGCTGTCATCGCACCCTACCTGCGGGACATCATCAACACCTCCTTCACCACCGCCACCTTCCCTGAGAGCTGGAAGCACGCCGAACTCAGCGCTCTACTCAAGAAACCATCAGCGGACCCCACCAAACTCAAAAATTACCGCCCCATCTCGCTGCTCCCGTTTCCAGCCAAAGTCATCGAGAAGACCGTCAACAAGCAGCTGGCTGCCTTCCTCGAGATGAATGGATCCCTCGACCCCTCGCAGTCTGGCTTCCGGGCCAACCACAGCACCGAGACCGCCCTCATCGATGCCACCGATGACATTCGAGCCCTGGTGGACAACGGAGAAACAGCGGCCCTCATCCTCCTAGACCTCTCCGCGGCCTTCGACACTGTCTGCCACCGCACCCTAGTGCAGCGCCTCAACAACGTCGGAATCCAGGAGAAGGCACTGGAATGGATCATCTCCTTCCTCGACGGAAGGACACAGAGAGTCCGCCTACCACCGTACAAGTCAGAGGCCACCGAAGTCATCTGCGGCGTACCCCAAGGATCCTCGCTGAGCCCAACCCTCTTCAACGTCTACATGAGCCCCCTCGCGGCCATCGCACGCCAACACAACCTGAACATCATCTCCTACGCCGACGACACCCAGCTGATCCTCTCCCTGACCAACGACCCCGCCGCCGCCAGAGCCAACCTCCACAAAGGGATGAAAGAGGTAGCCGAGTGGATGTCGACCAGCCGCCTGAAGCTGAACTCGGACAAGACGGAAGTCCTCATCCTGGGATCCTCGCCCGCCGCCTGGGATGACTCCTGGTGGCCCCCCGCCCTGGGCACCGCACCCAAACCGACAGACCACGCACGCAACCTGGGCTTCATCCTGGACTCCTCCCTCTCCATGACCAGGCAAGTCAACGCCGTCTCCTCGTCGTGCTTCAACATCCTGCGCATGCTACGGAAGATCTTCCGGTGGATCCCCACCGAGACCAGGAAGACGGTCACCCAGGCCCTCGTCACTAGCCGACTGGACTACGGCAACGCCCTCTACGCCGGAACCACCGCCAAGCTCCAGAAGAGACTCCAACGGATCCAGAACGCCTCAGCGAGACTCATCCTTGACGTCCCACGACATAGACACATCTCTGGACACCTGAGAGACCTGCACTGGCTCCCGGTCAACAAGAGAATCACCTTCCGTCTCCTCACCCACGCACACAAAGCCCTTCACGATCAAGGCCCGAGCTACCTCAACAACCGCATCAACTTCTACGCCCCCAAACAACACCTCCGATCAGCCAGCCACGCCCTCGCTGCCGTTCCCCGCATCCGAAGAGCGACGACAGGAGGAAGGTCCTTCTCCTACCTGGCCGCCAAGACCTGGAACTCCCTCTCGACCGACCTGCGCCTGACCCAAGACCACCTCGCCTTCAGGAAGAAGCTCAAGACCTGGCTGTTCGAGCAGTAGCAGCACTCCCCCTAGCGCCTTGAGTCCCTCCGGTAAGTAGAGCACTCTATAAATGTCTATGATTGATTGAAATGGTTTTCCTTAATTCATCCTCCCAATCTTTATTGTTTGTGTTGCATAGAACAATAATACTTTTTATAACTCTATTAAAGCGTTCCACGCTACCATTTCCCTCTGGATGGTAAGCTGAAGTGGTTCTGTGAGTAACACCAGAATCCATTATAAATTTCTTGAACTGTTCACCTACAAATTGTCCACCATTGTCAGAAACTAAGTCTTTAGGAAGACCTTCCCTGCTAAAAACATCACCCAAGAATAACAAAACATTCTCAGAGTTTGCTTTTCCCACCATTTTATATTCTGGCCATTTTGAAAAATGATCAACGATTACAATAATGTGTTTAAGTAAACCCTTATAACTTTTAATTGGCCCAAAAATGTCCACTCCTACCCTTTCCCATGGCATATTAGGAA
Organism: Lissotriton vulgaris; assembly: GCF_964263255.1. NCBI lineage: Eukaryota > Metazoa > Chordata > Amphibia > Caudata > Salamandridae > Lissotriton > Lissotriton vulgaris. The sequence goes on along the minus strand of NC_141690.1, from coordinate 317,693,585 downwards.
CAATGATAGGATGAGGTATCGGACTACACGTGGTCAAGGTTTTATCAGAGTTAATGCATTCACAACACTCCCGCACAACCATCTCAATGTTTCTATTTTTACCAGGCCACCAATAGTTATGTTTAATCCTATTCTTTCTCTGGCCATCCCTTCTTGACAAATTTACAAATTTCTTGGGATCTCACAGTCCGTAGCTATTTTATGCACCCACTCTTTGTGAGTTATGCTTTTAACTTCACTATCAAAGATACTAGACACAAACCATTCATTCCACTCCTTATCACCCCTATCAACAACAGGAAGAGGGCTTCTGCTTAGGAAATCTGCAATACGGTTGCGCACACCAGGCACATACACGACATCATAAACAAAACCCAACAACTGTGCAGAAAAACGTGATACATTATCAAGACCAGAAGATGTAAGAACTTTAGTCTGTTCTTAGAGTAATACGTGTTCCCCAAATGAATTGTTTGAAATGTTTGAGACCCCACAAACAACCTAGTGCTTCTCTTTCTATAACTGAGTAATTTTCCTCAGTTGCAGTTAAGGCCCTAGAAGCAAAAACCACAACACATTCAGAGCTATCCCTCTGCAGTTGTGAAAGGATTGCCCCAAGACCCTTCCCACTAGTGTCAGTTGTAATGAAACTCTTAAGCTTAGGGTCAATGCCTTTAAGTGCAGGTGCTGTACAAATGTCTTTCTTAATCCTTTCCATTCCTTCCTGACACTCATCAGACCACAAAAAATGTGTCCCTTTTTTTAATAGCTGTCTAATACTATACATTTTCTCCGCAAAATTATGAATAAACTTTGAATAGTATTCTGCTAGCCCTAAAAAGGATCTAACATCATCGTTATTTTGCGGAACAGGAGCCTTGAGAATGGTATCAACTAACTCAGTTTTAGGCCTAATGCCATTGCCACTAATTTCGTGACCGAGATATGTCACACATCTTTTTGTAATCTTGCACTTAGACCTCTCAGCAGACAAACCTTTCGTATCTAGAACATGTAAAGCCTTTCTCAACAAGATATCATGTTCATCCTTGTGTTTACCCATCACAAGGATGTCATCCTGAAATAATAATTCATCACTAATACATTTAAACATGGTAAACATTATGCGCTGAAACATAGCAGCTGCCGACACCAACCCGAATTGCACTCTTTTGAATTGGAATAACCCAAACGGCGTGACAAAGGCTGTCAAATGTCTACTCTCTATATGGAGTGGAACTTGGTGGTAGGCAGACGTTAAATCTATAGTGGAAAACCATTCCATGTCCCTTGTGGATGAGAGAAGTTCTGTAATGTTAGGCAGGGGGAAAACATCAATAGAAATGTTCTTATTTAACTCTCTGAGGTCAATACAGAGACAAATCTTGCCATTGGCCTTCCGTGCGACCACCAAGGGTGTGACCCAGTCAGAAGACTCAATGCACTCAATTATGTTCTTATCCATGAGTTTCAGGATTTCACAATGTACATCATTTTTGACCCCCAAAGGAATGTTCCTCACCTTATGGATGCATGGTATTGCATCATGTTTTGAGATGATCTTATGCGAGAATACTTTTAATTCCCCCACACCCCCAGAAAACACCTTTGGAAATTCCTTATAAATTTCATCACAATTGTCTTGTTCAATGCACAAAACAGGATCTGGACTATTAGGATCAAGAAGTATTCATAAGTCACCCTGATCCCACCAGCCCAAGACACAAGGTCCTACTCTGGAGACATAAAGTTTACAAAAAGCAGATCTCCCTTTGAATTCAAATTTAAGTCTCCAAAACCCTATCAGATCAATGGGTTTACCAGTATAACCTACTGGGTGGATGTCAGGTTTGTCTAGGTCACGACCTATTTTTAGACAAAATAGATCCTCCCACTTCTTGTTATTAAATAATAAATAAATAAATATTTAGGGCCTCATTACGATATGACTCAGAGAGCATCCTGGGTAGGTTGCATGTATAAATAAGCAGGCACGTTTTAAAGGATGTAGTAGTACTAGTAGTAAAGACTTTATTTCGGTTTTTGTACAAACCATAAAAGTACATATACAATAATAAAACAATTTAAAACACATGATTTGTAAACATATATCAGATAAAGTGTCAAAGGTGCAGGCATGGGCTGTCTTCCAAACAGTAGAATCAAAAAGTAGATAATTCATCACAAGGGACCATTACCGGTCCATACAAATTCTCAGCCTCACAGTGAATTTTAAAAATTCAGTAATTTGGAGAATACAGTCACTATGCAAAAGTTGTAAATACATTAATGCCGGTCTGATCTGAATAAAATTAAGTTTGTTCAAAAGAGTAACCAGATAGCGCTTGCGTGGGTATTCATAAAACCTACATAAAAACATAAAATGCAGCAAATCCTGCGGAGACTTTCCGTCGCAGCCGCAGGGTGCTGCAAGTTTATTAAAAATATCAGCCCTAAAAAGGATCTAACATCCTTTTCCATCATCAGCAGATGATGGAAAAGATTTAACCCAAACCTTGTTAACAGGAACTTTTCATGAGAGGTCAATGAGCCCAGCAAATACGGCTCTATAGTTTCACACGTTTTCAGCATGACAAATTTTCTCACACTTGAGTTCTACACCTTCCGTCTGGGTTTTCCTGTCCATAAGGAAGGCCTGTTTAGTTAACTCCAAATCCCCTTTTACAATCTGACTTCGGTGTTCAAACAGATGCAGGCTGCCAAGCCTGCCAAAACTGGATTTCAGATATTTTATCCATGGAGAACCCATTGCCTTATCCTGGATCAGATAATCCCTCACTATCAGATGTGTCAGCGGTATATCCTGATTCAACCACAGTTTTAGCCAACAGGTCAACGGGCGTAAGGAAAAAGTGTAACTTAGATATTGTGTCCCTAGCTCTTCGTGTACTACAAAATTTGACGAACCTACAGGGACACACAAGAGGCACATCATGAAAATTTTTTCGACAATCTGCAGCTACTCACCAGCAACATACCCCCAAATTTCACTACCGTATATAGCAGTTGCCACTGATTTTGCATTATAAAGTTTCAACATGGCACTGGTAGTTTTTTTCCAAGTTTTGATGCAAAAATAAAGTTTGAAGCATTAACCTTAACCAGTTCCCCTTTCTTTTTTGCAAGATGAGGTCCCCAGTTAAGTTTAGTATCAAAAAGAACTCCAAGATACGAGAACGTTTATGATATGGGGATTACAGCTTCATCAATTTTAAATGAAAAGTTCCTTCTTGGTTGTTGGCCATCTTGCATAACGAATTATTTTGAATTTTTGACCAAAATGTCTCTTTCCGTCATAAACAATTTAATAGCATTTAAGAGAGCCTGAAGACCCCTCTCAGTTCTGGAAATTAAAACCGCATCATCTGCGTATAAAAGTACAGGAATTCCTCGCCTGCCGACTCTTGGGCAGTCAGCCGATACATTCTGTAAGACGCTATCTAGCTCATTAATATAAAAATTAAAAAGGAAGGGGACCAAGATACATCCTTGGCGAACACCCTTTCTAATGTCAAAATGATTCGTTGTACTCAGATCTTGGGAGTATCTCACATTTGCTCTGGTATTGCTATGTAGATCAACAAGAAAATTAACAATTCCACTATCTACACCCTTCGCCCTCATGGACTGCCACAACTTTCCTCATTTTACACAGTCGAAAGCTGAGGACAAGTCCATGAAGGCGAGGTGGATGGTACCCCTTTGAGCAACAGTGTACTTACTTAATATTAAAAAGAGGTTAAGGCACTGAGTTATTGTTGAGAGACCACTGCAGAAACCATACTGGGAGATGGACATGATGTTGTTTTCCATCTCCCAGTCTAAGAGTCTCTGCAGTAGAATTCTTCCCACTATTTTAACCATAGAGTCTATGTAACAATGTGGACTAACTTTGTCCCCCTTCTTAAAGACCGGGACAATCGTAGAGACCCCCCCATGATTGTGGACAGCCATTTTTCACAGCAGCATTAAAAACAGACTCAAATATTGGTGCCCAAAAATTTGGCTCAGACTTGAATAAGTCTGGAGGAATCCCGTCAGGACAAGGAGCTTTCCCAGCTGTTAGTTCTACAATACCCTTGTTAACCTACCCTCTATCAAAACTGATTATTACACCATTATTGCAAGGGACAGGGTTGAATGTTTCAACCATTGGGCAGCAATATAGTTGCTTAAAGTGTGCTTCCCACTCCTCTTTTGGTATGTAGGATTCCAGACCGTTACCTGGCTCCTGAACCAAAAAAGGTTTCTTCATTACCGCCCAAAATCTGGAACTGCACCGCATGGTAGGGGATCAAGAATCTCACTCCATGCCTCTTCTCCTAAGGATTCCTTATGTTTGGCAATAGTAGATTTATATTCTTTCTGACACAGCTGAACTGTCTCCTTTATTCTTGGTTTAGCTACCAGTGCCAGCCTTAGATTTCTTGCTGCTTTAGAGCAATCGTGGTTAAACCATTTTGGTCCCACGTTCTCTAAATTCTTTGCTGGCGCCGACAGCAACTGGGTGACCTTGCCCGATAGACTTTGGAAAGCACTAAGGACCTTACACGGCTGCAACCCTACCTGAGTGCAAACCGTAATTTCATCTGCACAAATGGTTTTAATGTCTTTGTACAGCAGATCTGGGTTAATCTTAGACCATCTTAAGCGACGTCTCCCATCAGGTGTGCTCACCCTACCAGTGATATGATTCGGTCCTTATTTAGCTATTCATGAACCCCTCAAGTGAACAGTTAGCGGGTTATGATCACTGAATTCACTTTCTACGATAGTAAAAGAATCCACAAAGGACTGCATAGAAGATGTGAGTAATACATAATCAATAAAAGTTCCCCTCCCATGTCCCTTAAACGTCGGGGTCTCAAAACACTTGGTAGGATCCAGCAATGCCATTGACAGCGTCAAATCCAGATCATTCAATAGATCATTAAAGAGTTCCCCCTCTATCGTGTGTTCCAGGTGCAAACCCTTGTATCATGCGCAATGCAGATCCAAAATACTTTTCAAAAAGGGGTCACCACAAGGATGGACATTAAAATCACCCATAATCATGAGATTGTGGAGGCAAACCTTCATAGAAATACTGATAAAGACATTCAATGCTGAGATTTGACTCAAGACTGAGTAAGGATTGACAGCATTATAAAAGTTGACCAAGCCGGCCGTACCATTTTCTCCAGTTAAAATTAAACCAATGATTCCAGAAATGCTTGTTAAGACTCTACGTACTTTACAAGATAGTGCCACAGAGATGAATGTGACCATTCCCTCCTTAGGTCTTCCCCTTGTTGTTGCTATTGCAGGGACATAAAATGCCTTATACCCTTCAAGGAATTTGTCACATTTAACTGAGCAAGTCTCCTGCAAACAGATAATCTGAAACTGCTTAATATACCTGATCCAATTACAGTCCTCCATCTTAGCACCCAGTCCCGCAATGTTTCATGAGATTACATTATTTTTATCCGAGTACTCTCCGTACATTCCACTTCAGCCAATCTCTCCCTTCCCAGTCTCTCAGATTCCTCAAATCAATCGCACACTTCCAGACCCGAGAGTGAATCAAATCTATTCTGCGTTACAACATTGAACCCATTCATACAGTGGTTATCAACATTATACAGATATGTCACTTAAGGGGCCGGAGGCTGGATAGGAATATTGGGGTCATTTTCCTAGGATTAGGAGGGGCTTTGATTAAATTAGTATAAAAGTAACTAGGTGGGCGTACACATACACTGTTCACATTGTAAACTAAGGAGGCCGCTCTTAGTAAGACTGTAGCAACGAGTTGGGGATGCTTAACGTTAACAATAATACAATCCCCATTAACTGTCTTTCTAGACGGGCCAATCCAATTCACCCTTCTCGTTGACAATATTTGATCAGAGTAAGTGATTGGAAAGCCACATCTAATATTCAACCACGATACCGTTTTATTTTTTAGTGAATCATGGGATTCCTCGTAGGGTTGGGTAGAGTGACAATCAGTGGGCGGGACATTTGTTAGTATAACCACATAAGGTGCACAATCAGGTGGAAGATTAATGTAGCGACATTTCTTTACTTGTCTAGTATCCGGGTTACCCTCTAGATCTATTGTCGCCTGTTTGTTCTGGCCGATTGGTGGAGTAAGATCAGGTGAGACAACTTCAATTGCAGTTGTTTGCTGGCTAGTTTGCTGAGAGTTCACTTTAACAGTTTCCTGCCCCTCTCCAGCATAGCCCTTGTCCATAGCCTTAGATCTTTTTGCCGGGGCTGAGGCCAGGTGTGTTGCTAGCAATTCACCTAGTCTATTAACTTCTAGGGCCACAGTATCTAATTTGGATGTCAGGGGTTTCAACAGCTCTTCTATCTTTGCCTCTATCTTAACTTCTACAGTGCGAATCAATAGGGCAAATTGCTCCGAATTTATAATTGCACTAGCTGCATTTTTATCTTCTTGTAAATCAGTTCTAATAGCAGAGCCATTTGGAACTAATTGCACTGTTTCTACTCTTTTTTTGCTGTACTTCCCCCCACGTTTAATTTGTACCTTTCTACAGTTTCTCACTGGTCTGGGGCAGGCGGTGGCTGTTCTATTTCCTCAGTAAGTATAACAGAAGTGACAGATATATCAAGTAAACCCTCATTCAACTCGGCATGCACCTGCGCTTCAGCCGTTATGACAGCCCTATCAGATACAACAGGAATATCAACCACAGCTGGATCCGCCAATGGGGTGGGCATAACTTCATGTAGATCAGGGTTAGTCCCTCGACCTAGCGAGGCCCTGCGATCGTTATTAATTTGGTTCACCATTTTTACCAGATAATTGTCCATGGTGCCCAACCCAGTTGCAGTTTTATCAGTTTTGGGTTTAGACATCGTCCAAACTTGCTCTTGTACTTAGGTACCAAATGGAATAAGAGAACTAACTTAAAAAGCACTTTATCCTAGTAACAAAGTTAAGGTCTCACTTGAGTATAACAGTCCTTTGATGCAGGGCCAAAGTCTGTGGCCCAGCCCAGCCTCTTCCGGCCTCTGAGGGCCACAGAGGGCATGCCCTTCGCCCGGGCTTTGCCCGGCACAGCCGCACGCGTCCCGTGGGACGGGAGGTGCTCTCTGTTCTTATGGCGCCTCCGGGCACATGGGCAGCGTCACGGCCTGCGACCTCCCCTGCGCTGCTGGGAAATGTAGTCCGCTGGCGGGTACTGCAGCTGTTTCCCTCACAGCGTTTGAAGAATGGCTGTGCGGTAGGGAACTTCAGTGCGCTGGTGCCATTTCCCTCACAGCGTTAACAAGGCTCCGATGAGCGACCCCCAAGAGCGCTCGGCGCTCACTGTTCTTACGGCGCCTCCGGGCGCGTGGGCAGCGTCACGGCCTGCGACCTCCCTTGGGCTGCTGGGAAATGTAGTCCACTGACGGGGACTGCAGCCGTTTCCCTCACCGCATTTGAAGAATGGCCGCGCGGTAGGGAACTTCAGTGCGCTGGTGCCATTTCCCTCACGCGTTAACAAGGCTCCGATGAGCAACCCCTGGTTGGGGATGTTTTATATGCCCAGGCGAGGGAAAAAATAACAATGTATTTTTTCCTCCATTGTACTACTTTGTAATTGGCAATGACAGACCCTATAAGTCTCTAGTGTATAATAGGGATGGGGGATTCAAATTACCTATAAATCCCAAGTATATAATAGAACAGGGGGGTTTACAGGCCCAATAGATTTCCTGCACTGGAGCGTGCACTGGTGTGTGCCTACTGTCATTTTGAAAGGAAGCACTGCTTTGCAGACTATCTTTCAAAATAAATTGCATGCAAATTCAGCTTTGGTGGTACAGATACTACCAAATTGGTACTTTACCTTATTTTGAAATATAAGGCATCCCTACGGTCCCCCCTAGGTGCCCCAGGGGCGGAATGCCACAGAACTATGAAGAGGAACACTATAAAAGTTGTTTTAAAAGCCCTGGTGAGTATGAGTTCCATAGGCTAACATTGGAAAATGTTATTTAATTATAACTATTGCTTGGAAGGGGCTAGATATATCATTTAATGTGCAATGATAAATCAAACAACTTGTCACTTTTGCATTTAGTATAACTGTTACAGAAAATAAGTTATAGAGTTCTCTTTTCTGTGAGCCAAGATCCAGTCTTCAAGCAGCCTCTCCAGATTAGTCAGCCTTAACAGGCTTAGCTAGGCTGCTTTGATGAGGTGATACGTGGCCACGTAGAGTCAATGTTATCTGGTGGAGAGAGTTCTGCAGCTGCACAGAATGGGGCAGGTTGGGGGTGGGTAAATCACAATGGGTTTCAAAGAAGAGCAGTACAGTAAGGAATGTCAGTCAGGCCCTCCCCCTTTTCCTGTAACCCAAGCCAAATGGCAGGCCCTGGAATTGAATGTGAAAGTGGTGGAGGGTGAGTTTTAATGGAATGAAGCCACACTAGTAGGTTAATTTAGCCAGCTCATATTTTAATGTAGAGAAAATCTCCATCTTTTATTTTAAAATGCAGTGCTTTTGTGGGACAAGGATATGCCACACATTGAAGGAAGGTGGGTGTCATGTTTTTGAACCTCACCTGGCACCTCATTGTACAGGGATGAAACCCTGCTTGTTGACCCAGATCATTTAATAAAAATGTGAGAGATGCAGAACAACTCAGTTTTGAATTTGGATTGAATTTGCTGCCTAAAACTACAAGACAACGGAATGTCCTGATGGGACTCTTGTCTGCACCACACAGGATTGCTCCCTGAAGGGCTGCTCCTATTGCACACTTGTAACTTCAGCCCTGAGGACCTTGGCTTGCAGTGCTTAATTTGTAAAATATTAAGTAAGGGTGCTCACATTTTTATAGGAGGCCACACCCACTTCCACCAGCTCCACCCACTTTCTCCACTGGCTCCACCCCTTACTCTATTGGTTCCACCCACGTTATCAACTGGCACTGAAAGCCAGATGTAATACCCAATCTGAATTTCAGCAAAACAAGTTGTTAATAAAATCAACAAAACACACAAGATGATGGACGGAATGTCGCACAATGGCAAAACATTCACCTCCAGTCACAGATCTGTGTTTAATTCATCATTATTTTGCTCACCAAGCCACCCCAGTTCAGACATGGCCATATGCAAATCAGTCTTGACCCTGTGCCTCAAGGAAACAGTCCAGCCCGAACTGCCAAGCCATGTCTTCCCTGGACCGGAATCAAGCATCCTAGGACCGGTTTCTGGCTATCAGCCGTCTTCAGCCAGGATAGCTTGACTCCAGTGGCTTAGTGAGCACGGGACCCACGTCTGGGCATACCCTTCCCACATAGGGTGAACAGCAAAACACACAAGATGATGAACGGAATGCTGCACAATGGCAAAACATTCACCCCCAGTCACAGATCTGGGTTTAATCCGTTGTTATTTTGCTCACAAAGCCACCCCAGTTCAGACATGGCCATATGCAAATCAGTCTTGACCCTGTGCCTCATGGGAACAGTCCAGCCCGAACTGCCAAGCCATGTCTTCTCTGGACCAGAATCAAGCATCCTAGGTCTGGTTTCTGGCTATCAGCTGTCTTCAGCCAGAATAGCTTGACTGCAGTGGCTTAGTGAGCACGGAACCCAAGTCTGGGCATACCCTTCCCACATAGGGTGAACAGCAAAACACACAAGATGATGAACGGAATGTTGCACAATGGCAAAACATTCACCCCCAGTCACAGATCTGGGTTTAATCCGTCGTTATTTTGCTCATCAAGCCACCCCAGTTCAGACATGGCCATATGCAAATAAGTCTTGACCCTGTGCCTCATGGTAACAGTCCAGCCCGAACTGCCAAGCCATGTCTTACCTGGACCGGAATCAAGCATCCTAGGACCGGTTTCTGGCTATCAGCCATCTTCATGATTTAGAAAAAGGGGGACCCCTACTTCTAATGCATTCACTACCAGTAGGGAGCAAAAATAGACAATTTTTTAGAAGAACATGTAGTAGTGAGCTTAGTAATTAAGCCAAAAAACCCAAGGAGACCAAGAAGCTAATGAAATAATTAGAGTGACATGTAAACAAAATTGAAAGAACAAAACCAAATAATTATATTCAAAATTAGTTTGTGGTTTATTTAAATATTTTCTTCATTTTTTTTTATAAGAATCTCATTTATGAAAGATACGTATAAGTATTTAAAACATCACTGACATACATGCTATTGAAGAATTATTAACACATATTCAAAAACACGTGAAGAAAGAAAATGAGAAATAGGGAATATAACACACACAAAAAAAACAAAGTACAAATGACTATGATGGTAAATAGGGCTAGTGGAGTAAGCAAAGCGGTGGGTGGAAACTCTACGCGCGTTTCGGCATTTGCTCACCAAGCCACCCCAGTTCAGACATGGCCATATGCAAATCAGTCTTGACCTTGTGTCTCATGGGAACAGTCCAGCCCGAATTGCCAAGCCATGTCTTCCCTAGACCAGAATCAAGCATCCTAGGACCGGTTTCTGGCTATCAGCCGTCTTCAGCCAGGATAGCTTGACTCCAGTGGCTCAGTGAGCACGGGACCCACGTCTGGGCATACCCTTCCCACATAGGGTGAACAGCAAAACATACAAGATGATGGACGGAATGTTGCACAAAGCAAAACATTCACCCCAGTCACAGATCTGGGTTTAATCCGTCGTTATTTTTCTCACCAAGCCACCCCAGTTCAGACATGGCCATATGCAAATCAATCTTGACCCTGTGCCTCATGGGAACAGTCCAGCCCGAATTGCCAAGCCATGTCTTCCCTAGACCGGAATCAAGCATCCTAGGACCGGTTTCTGGCTATCAGCCGTCTTCAGTCAGGATAGCTTGACTCCAGTGGCTTAGTGAGCACGGGACCCACGTCTGGGCATACTCTTCCCACATAGGGTGAACAGCAAAACACACAAGATGATGGACGGAATGTTGCACAATGGCAAAACATTCACCCCCATTCACAGATCTGGGTTTAATCCGTCGTTATTTTGCTCACCAAGCCACTCAGTTCAGACATGGCCATATGCAAATCAGTCTTGACCCTGTGCCTCATGAGAACAGTCCAGCCCGAACTGCAAAGCCATGTCTTCCCTGTATCGGAATCAAGCACCCTAGGACCGGTTTCTGGCCTGTGTGCAGTTGCTAACTGCCATGTTGTCCTGGCCAGTGTACACACTTGCCAGGCCTGACCCTTCCCGTTTCTTACACATTAGACACCCCTACGGTAGGCCCAAGGTACCCCCCTGGGCAGGGTGCAGAAAGTTAGGACATCTACTTGTTAGGACATCTACCTGTTATTTTAAAAGCACGCCGCTCTTGGCATTCAGGAAACCACTGGGAAACCACGCGCTGCACAGCTGATTGAGCGCCGTCGCTGCATTTCACTTTCCCTGATCACTCTCGCCGCCATCGACCGCGAGACGCGAGGCCACGCCCACTCGAGGCCACGCCCCCCACCCTGCACTTAAAAGCGCTGACTGCAAGCGTTTAGAGTCAGAACCTGTTTCCTCCTGAGGCGAACTAGCAGGGAGTTTGTTTGCTAATACTTTTAAAAACTGTGTCACTATTACCTGTTATTTTAAAAGCACGCCGCTCTTGGCATTCAGGAAACCACTGGGAAACCACGTGCTGCACAGCTGATTGAGCGCTGTCGCTGCATTTCACTTTTCCTGATCACTCTCGCCGCCATCGACCGCGAGACGCGAGGCCACGCCCACTCGAGGCCACGCCTCCCACCCTGCACTTAAAAGCGCTGACTGCAAGCGTTTAGAGTCAGAACCTGTTTCCTCCTGAGGCGAACTAGCCGGGAGTTTGTTTGCTAATACTTTTAAAAACTGTGTCACTATTACCTGTTATTTTAAAAGCACGCCGCTCTTGGCATTCAGGAAACCACTGGGAAACCACGCGCTGCACAGCTGATTGAGCGCTGTCGCTGCATTTCATTTTCCCTGATCACTCTCGCCGCCATCGACCGCGAGACGCAAGGCCACGCCCACTCGAGGCCACGCCCCCCACCCTGCACTTAAAAGCGCTGACTGCAAGCGTTTAGAGTCAGAACCTGTTTCCTCCTGAGGCGAACTAGCCGGGAGTTTGTTTGCTAATACTTTTAAAAACTGTGTCACTATTACCTGTTATTTTAAAAGCACGCCGCTCTTGGCATTCAGGAAACCACTGGGAAACCACGCGCTGCACAGCTGATTGAGTGCCGTCGCTGCATTTCACTTTCCCTGATCACTCTCGCCGCCATCGACCGCGAGACGCGAGGCCACGCCCACTCGAGGCCACGCCCCCCACCCTGCACTTAAAAGCGCTGACTGCAAGCGTTTAGAGTCAGAACCTGTTTCCTCCTGAGGCGAACTAGCCAGGAGTTTGTTTGCTAATACTTTTAAAAACTGTGTCACTATTACCTGTTATTTTAAAAGCACGCCGCTCTTGGCATTCAGGAAACCACTGGGAAACCACGTGCTGCACAGCTGATTGAGCGCTGTCGCTGCATTTCACTTTCCCTGATCACTCTCGCCGCCATCGACCGCGAGACACGAGGCCACGCCCACTCGAGGCCACGCCCCCTACCCTCGATCCCCTTGATAAACATGTGCTTACACCGGACGCGCAGCGGACGGGCGCAGCGGGCGCGCCGTCAGCGCGCCGAAGGCGCGCCAAAGGCAAGCCCGTCTGGGCCCGTCCGGGCCCAGACGGCCTCAGGCCTAGACACTATGCCCAATTCGCAGAAACGTATCACTTACACCCGAGATACACTGCTTGCCTGGAACCCGAAAAAACATCCCCAGTGCAAATACATCCTCAAGGAAGACACCCCCTTTCCAGGATGTATCCTCTGCAACAAACCCGAGGAAACGGAACGGCACCAAGGACTTCGGCTTGGCCTTCTGAATTGCAGATCCTTAGTAAAACATGCCCACGAAACCAACATCCTCATCCAGGACTGGATGCTAGACGTACTGTTTCTGACTGAAACATGGCTGACCCCGCACAGTGACGTTGACATGGTCAATGCAACACCCCCCGGCTACCAAATTTGCTGCCTGAATAGACCGATCGGGAGAGGTGGTGGCCTAGCCATACTCTACAAAGACCATCTTAAGTGTAGATTTGAATGTGGAACCGTCAACGACTGTGAAAACTGCAATTTCACCATCCAGATCTCACCATCAATCTCTCTCTCGGGACTTTTAGTGTACCGTCCGCCAGGCTCACTAGGAGAATTCACCAGTACCCTGATGGATCACATCTCATTAAAGACTATTTCAGCCTCTTATTTTCTCCTCCTAGGGGACCTTAACCTGCACTTTCTTGACCCTGCGGACAATGCCGCAGCCAATTTACTTGCTGATCTCACTACAGCCGATCTCCATCTTCGAAATGCTAAAGCCACCCATGAGAAAGGACAACTCCTGGATCCAATTTTCACCAACATCAAGAACCTGAATACCCAGGATCCCACCCCTCTACCTTGGACAGACCATATGCTGATCTCTATGCACTGGTCACTCAAAACCACCACAGCACTCAAACAGAAAACAAGGATACGTACTAGACGGTGGTACAAGCTAGTACCAGAGGAATGGGAAGCTAAATTACGTGAAACCACTGGCCCTCTGTCCGCGGACCCAAATACCGCTGACAGAAAATTCAACGATTGGCTAGCCCATCCCCTAGACAGCCTCATCCCTCTTACCAGTACTTTAAAACACGTTAAAAGAATTAACCCCGCTCCCTGGTACACACCCGCCCTCAACGCCCTTAAGAAGGAGTGCAAAAAGTCAGAACGCACTTGGAGGAAGAATAAGTCGACATCAGAGAAAAATGCTTATCAATCCTCCATGAAAGCGTATAAACGAGCCCTACACGACGCAAAAAGTGCCTTCTACGAGGAAAAAATAAAAAGTTCCTCTAGTTCAGCCAAGGAGACCTTCTCCATCCTCAAAGAGCTCCTCCATGTCCCTGACCCCCCGCAGAAACCCATGGACCCCAAAGCAGCGGAGGAAAAATGCGTCAAGCTGGCCACCTTCTTTGACGAAAAAATTTAAAAAATCCTCATCTCCCTCCCTGCCGCTAACCCCGACACCATAGAGAGAGCTAAGGAGTCGCCGCCCCCACCCGATAAGCCTTATCTAGCGTCGTTCGGCCCAGTTACAGAAGAGGAAGTGATGGCCACACTCATTTCAACTAAGAGCGGAGCCCCTAGCGACCCAGTTCCCATACGGTTCGTCAAAAACATCTCTCAGACTATAGTTCCCCAATTGACGGCCCTCATTAACATCTCGTTGGCACAAGGAGAAGTCCCTTTAAACTGGAAGGAGGCTGTCGTAAAAGGGCTTCTCAAAAAACCATCGCTAGATCCCGCAGATCTATCCAACTATAGACCCATCTCACTCCTCCCCTGGATAGGTAAGGTCGCCGAAAAACTAGCGAACAAAAAACTGTCACACTTCCTGGAGTCAAACCAACTCCTCAACGACTCACAGACAGGCTTTAGACCAGGTCAGGGTACGGACACTGTCCTCCTCGCAGCAGTAGAAAAGACCAGGGAAATTATCGATACAGGAGGATCAGTGGCAGTGGTCCTCCTAGACCTGAGTGCGGCCTTTGACACGGTCAGTCACCAGGTCTTAACCCAACGTCTCGATAACATCGGGGTAAAAGACAGGGCGCTAAAATGGATCTCGTCCTTTCTCTCCCGACGCTCTTTCCAAGTATGGGAAGGTGAAAACCGCTCCCCCTCCATCCCCCTCCAGTGCGGTGTGCCACAGGGCTCATCCCTAAGCCCCACGTTGTTCAACGTGTACATGGCCCCACTGGAGGAACTGGTTTCACCCTTTGGAGTCACTATAGTCAGCTAAGCTGATGATACACAGCTGGTGGTAACGCTCTCCCACCCCAAGCTAGAGCCCTCTAATCTCCACGACTGCCTCTCCAACGTACATCAGTGGATGAGTGACTCTGCCCTGAAATTAAACGGCTCCAAAACAGAAATCCTGCTCCTAGGGCATAACACCACGACCCTCCCCCCTAACATCTGGCCCGCCTGCATGGGTGAACCCCCCACCCCCAAGACGGAGGTCAAGAGTCTCGGAGTGTGGCTGGAGACTGATCTCACCTTCAGGACACAGGCAAGAAAAACCGCCGGCACATGCTACGGACTACTTAGATCCTGCAGGAAGGTAATTCCTCTACTGCCTTTCCAGTCGCGCCTTCTGCTGATCCAAGGCCTAATTTTATCCAGGCTGGACTACAGCAACGCCATTTACCTGGGATCCCCAGAATCCACTCTCCAAACTCTGCAAAAAGTCCAAAATGCCGCAGCCCGACTCCTAACGACACCCCGGCCAGAACATCTGCCAAGCCTGCCTTGAGGATGCTGCATTGGCTCCCTATCAGGGAAAGGGTAACTTTCAAGGCCCTCTGCCTGGCCCACAAGGTACTGCACAATACCGGCCCCCCAATCCTCAATCATTGGATTACACCGTATAGACCCACGAGAGCGCTTCGTTCCGAACATGGAAACTTCATCACGATCCCCAAGGTGAAGAAGGCCCGGATAGGTGGCCGCCGTTTTTCGGTCAATACGGGAAAAAAATGGAACGCACTCCCCTTGAGCCTCAGGGCAGAACCAAACCTCCTACGGTTCAGGAAGTCTCTCAAAACCCTACTCTTCCCCTGAGCCATCATCACTCCTGACTATCTCCCCTTGTGAGTAAGAGGTTCAGCGCTGGGATACCCTATGGGTGACTACGCGCTCTAGAAAAACCTTAAATAAATAAATAAATAAATAAAAAAGGTAACGTCCTGATAGTGAAATACTGCTTTTTTGTTTTTCACTATTGAAAGGCTATCTTGCCCATAGGGTAGAATAGGGAATGCTGTGTATAATGTTTACCTGCATATCTTCCTGTAGGAGCAAGATTGAAAACTGAAGTCTGGTATCCCTGAACTCAGAATTTAATACCCTATCTTTTAGAAAGGATGTTTTTATAAATCCTGTGTTTGAAAACAGCACTTTTAGAAAGTGGCTGTTTTCTTGTCTAAACTTTCTGTGTGCCTCTGTCTGTATGTGAATTGACTGTGAGGTTGGTGAGTGACAGGGGCTGGGGTGTCTGCAGTGGGCTGGGTGAGTCAGCACTAGGATGAATAGATAGACCTACCTGCAATTGGAGTGGTGGGAGGATTTGCACCTGGGCCTGAATAGGACTGTCCCTGCCTTCCACAATGCTGGTTCCAACTCCTGCATTGTGTCTGATGGCCCTGGCCTCCCCTCACAGAGGAAGAAGACATGCCCTGGCATAGGGCACCTAGAACTGGTTTGGACTGGATCCTGGACCCCTAACAAATGTAAGAACACATACTTTTGGGGTATAAAAGTAAGATCTGAGACCCCAGTAAAATTAGATCATCTTGGAATCAAGAAGGAACCTCTGCCAAGGAGAAAAGCTGGAAGACTGAAGAGGAAGGACTGCCCTGCTGTGTGTTTGTAGGCTGACCTGCAGTTGCTATTCTGTCAAGGAGTGGGGAAGGACTTTGCTGTTGCTGTGTCCCCTGCTTGAAGAGATCTCTAAGGGCCTGAGGAAAGATGGCCTCCTGTTAAGAAGTCCCTGGAACAAAAGGACTTCACCCAAGCTCCCCCCCCTGAACTCTGCTGTGTGCGTTCTTACCTACCTAGAGTGCTTGATCCATTTGTGGGGCCTCTGGAGGCTGTTTCCTGCTATTTGGGGAGTTGGAAAAGAAGAAGAAGCCTTTGGCTGCTACAAGCCCCGACGCGCAGCTCGCTTGCGGAGCTTATCGCCCCGGTGCAGGAAGATTCCTATCGCTGCGAACATCGTCGCAGAGCCTGTCATCGCTGCGAGACCCGGCGCACCGCTTGCTTGCGGAACGCATCCCGTCGCTGCGAACATCGTCGCAGAGTCCAGCACCAATGCACCGAGGGGGCGCGACAGAAGAGGATCAACGTTGCGCCGCGCATCGCCGCTGCACCGAAGATCGTCGCCGCCCCGGAAGATCGTCGCATCGTACCTGTGCAAAACCCTTCCACTAGAGAACCTGCAAACCGCAATTCATACAAGGTATCACATCGCCCCCCCATACAGACTGGATTTGACACAACCCGCCCACTGCACGCAGCAGGGTTGTCGCATTGCCCCCCCAGGGTCTCAGGAGTGACGCATTGCTTGTTTTCTGACGCTGCAGCCCCCGCTTGGAACTTTTATCACGCAACTGTGGATTATTTTGGTGCAAATCCTTGGTCTTGTGCAGTCCAGATAAAAATACTTTATTTTTCTAAACTGGTGTGGAGCTGTGTCATGTATATGTTGAAAAGGGTGGGGCTGAGTGACGATCCCTGTGGGAGTCTGCTTAGCAGTTTCTTGGTACCTTATGTGAAAGGTGTCAGCCTGACCCTTTGGCATCTTCCCATGATGAACATACCGATTCATTTGAGAGTGTATGCTTGTATACCAGTCCTGTGTAGCCTTCTGGTGAGGGTGTTGTGGGAGACAGAGTTACTGCAGAGAGGTGGAGCAGGATGACGTCCACTGGTTCTCCTGGATCAAGAATTATTCAAATGTTGTATGGGGCCATAATAAGTACTGTTTTGCTGCTGTGATTCTTTCTGAACCCTGATTGAATGTTTTCTAGAAGATAGTAAAGTTCGAGGTGGGCTCTGAGTTATTTGTTGATGGCCTTCTTAATCGCATTATCTGGATAGGGTAGTATGAAGATGGGTCGGAAGTTGCTCAGCTGATTCGGGTCAGCTGTGGTATTCTTGAGGAGGGCGTTGATTTCTTCAAGTTTCCGTTCGTAAGGGAAGGTGAAGAGTTTGATGGAGGTGTTGCTGAGGTGGGCAGGGTAGTGCTGATTGGTGATGTTCCTGGGTTATAGCGGTAATGGGGCACGGGTCCATTGGAGCCTGTGAGAAATTTAGTTACTGGTTGAGGCTGGGTGGAATCCTACACAGGCAGCAACTACAATCCTTGTCAGGGTGAAGCACTAGCAAACCCCAATGCAATCTGTGCTCACCCCACTGTTAGTTTACCACAGAGCAGTCTGGCTTAACTTAGAGGCAATGTGTAATATTTATACAGCACTTCAAATCTTCAAATAGTAATAAAGTGAAGACAATACAAGAAAAATTCTGCATCAATATAGAGAAATAGAGCAACATTTAATAAACAAACCAAGACCAAAACAACAAAAATAACGCCAAATAACACAAAGCACCAAATGTAAATATCTAGTCGTGACGGGCCAGTACAAAGTCACAAGTTCAGGCCAACTGTGATGCGTAGTCCAGCTACGGGAGCCAAGTTAGGCCCACTGAACAAGAGTACCCTAAATCCTTTCTACAAGGCTGTGATGCAAGAACCTGCATCATCATCAAGGCTGCCATGGATGAGAGAGTTGCGATGCAAGGGCCTGCATTGGATAATCTTTGATTCGAATGTGGGCTGCAGGGTCAATCCGGAGTTCTTGCGATAAGAGAATCTTCGCAGCAGAGGAGATGCATTGGTTCTGCTAGATCCTCAGATGAGCTGGCAAAGCACCTACAGGCCTACTTCCAATGGTTCTGGATTGGGGTGGCACCACCTAGCAGCATAGGAGTTACAGATGGCAGAGTGCTGGGTAAAAAGTTGTTAGATCCATCTGTTCCAGCAGCTCTAGTCAGGAGGCCAGCCAACAAGCCCTTTGAGTCACTCTGGGGTTCCGGGTTGAACAGATGCAGGTCCAGTCTTTTTCACTTAGGCAAGAGGGCACCAGGCAACAGGTCAGCCAGCACATCATGGCAGCAGTCCTTCAGAGCAGCAGTACAGCAGAGTGTCAAGCCTTTAGCAGCCTAGCAGTCCTTCGTCCTGTACCCACAGGCCTGGAAATGTTTTGAAGAGTTGGCTTCTGGCTTCCAATTTTCATACCATGGCCTTCCTTTGAAGTGAGAGCAGCTTCAAGAGATTTCCCTTTAAAGTGCACAGGTTTTCTGCCTACCCTCCCCTGGCTACAGAATAACAAAAGGAATATGCAGCCCTTTGTGTGGAGGCAGGACACAGACTATTAAAGTGTAAGTACAATTGTGCCCAGATCCACCCTTCCAGCCTGCTACTGATGACACATTCAGGCACACCTAATCTCTCTATTGTGTGGCTGTCTGGGAGAAATACAGATGGTCCAACCATCAGATATACTCAGTCATGAGATCCAGAAACAGGCTGCAGGCACTAAATGTCTAAGGCAGGAAAATGAACAACTTTCTAAAATTGGCATTTTCAAAATTGTAATTTAAAATTTGACTTTACCATAAGAGAGGATTATTCAGTACAATTCCAAAGACACTAACCGCAAATTGCTTACCTGCTCCCACCTGGGAAATGTCACTTATTAAATGTAATAAGGTAACTCCAATGTTATTCTATGAGAGAGAAAGGCCTTGCAGACCGAAAAATGAATTTAAGAATTTTTCACAGACATGTAAAACTTCAAAGTACTTGTCCTACTTTTCCAATACAATGCACCTTGCCCTTTGGACTGTCTTGGGCCTACCCACAGATGGCACATTGGTATTAAAAAGGAAGGTTTGGGCAGGCAAAGGGATTTAGCCCCATTGAAATGGCAGTTTAAAACTACACACACAGGCTGCAATGGCAGAACTAAGGAGTGTTTAAAGTGCTACTCAAGTGGTGGCACAAACAGTGCTGCAGGCCAACTAGTACCAGAAAAAAACACAGGTGGTAACCATTACACCAAGTTGAGACCTGGGTGACTTATGTGTAACAAACAACTAGTAGCATTTAATTTACAGGCCCAGGGTTGCAGTTGCATTTGTAACCCCGAGTGGGATGGGTATGCTCAGACGTGAGTCCCATGCTCTCCACACCACTGGAGTCAAGCTATCCTGGCTGATGACGGCTGATAGCCAGAAACCGGTCTTAGGATGCTTGATTCAGGTCCAGGAAAGACATGGCTTGGCAGTTCGGGCTGGACTGTTCCCATGAAGCACAGGGTCAAGGCTGATTTGCATATGGCCATGTCTGAACTGGCGTGGTGTGGGGTGAATGTATGACATTGTTCTGCATTCTTTCCATCAACTGTTGTTTTTGCATTACAGATATTGCCAGTGACTCACTTCTATTGCTGGCGTTGAGCCAGCACGGCATTGAGAAATGCTAGTAGTTTTCAGAGTGAATGCGGGTAGATTATATTGTTTGTGTACTGAGTGGAAGGATACCCAACTGCAGTCACATAGTAGTGCTTAATTTGAGCCTGGGGTTGCAGGTGGGGCCCAGCTGCACTTATATTTGGGGACCGGCACTTATTTTTCCTCAACATACCTGGATACAAAACAAGACAGAGAAAAACACAAAGGAAGGGAAGGAGAAGGAAGAAAAAGACTGAAAACACTGACAATGGGAGAGAGCAGGGATGAGAAAGAACATGCAAGATTTAAAAAAAGGGCAGAGAGTTTATAGTGGTGGAAAAGAGAAGCATAAGGTGGAAACAAATGTACTCAACCTTGGTATTTGTCAATCCCGACAAATTAATCAGTGTAGGCTTCTGGAAAAACTTTGGGGACCGGCGATTGTTATTTTACAAATTAAACATTGAGCGCTTGTTATATACCTCACAAATCTACTTCGAGCCCCGATTTTCCAAAATTATGCCAATATTTCAAACGAAAAAAAGAGAAACAATGTAATGATGTAATTTTGCCGGCTTGATCAAGAAGAAAGTATACAAGTGGTGATGCAAAGAAAATGTGGACCACTGGGGAGGAAAGCAGGCCCCTTCCAAGAAACATAGGGGCAGATTTACAAACCCCTTGCGCCACTTTTGCGTCATTTTTAACATGGGAAATGACGTACGGGTGACGCAGGGGCTTGCAAATTAGCCCCATGGTGTTCAGAACTTTACCCATGAGGCAAAAGCAGTATAGTATCTCTTCTGAAGTACGCCTATTTTAAGTACCTCTCACTGCTTGCAATACAAACATATCATGTTTTGGGTAATAATTGGAGAGGAGATGGTGATTGCTTGTAAAATTGTGCATGCCTCACTCTCTCGAAAAAAGCTGTAGAAAGAAACGCCTTGATTAGCACAAACGGAGACAGACGTGAGACCGCAAACCATCAACTCGATAGCTGCTCTCATGCAGAGCCCAAGGGAGATGTGAATTCAGCTAAAAATATCATTAATAAACACGCTGAAAAGAAACTTATAAGCAAGCACCAGGAAAGAAGTTTTAAATAAATGTGTTCTCGCTGAACAGTTAGTGCTAATGTTGAATTATGGTGGGTTGAATTAACCATTTTTCGTTTGCATTAATGCATTTCTCCTTGGGTACTAAAGCCGTGTTTTGCTTCAATTATTCAGCTGCAGAAAATTTGACATCTCCAAAAGGCCATCTGTCATTCAAAGGTTGGAAACAAGGGCTTTTATAAGTGCCATCTACAACCATTTGAACATGAATTTCTTCCGCCTAATCAACCTGGTTATTAAAACCCTTTAGAAAAATAGCTACTTCATAAAATGAAAAAAATAAATTCAAACCGACAGAGAAGAGCTTTCCTGAAGCCAATTGCTTTTAGCCTGTGTTCGCCTAATTTGCCTTGCAGCAGGACTGCATAGAGGTTCGAACTGACCAGCTTTTTTGCACTCATTTATTTTTAGCAATGTTTCAGCTTCAATCTGTTTTGTGGATTTTCATTATATACCAAACAAGATGCAGCTGACACACCTTAAGCACCTGTGAGCCTCAATTATAGCGACACCTTCACATATGTAAACATATTAGCAGCGTGGGACATACATATATTGAAATAAATATGCATAAACACCAGGTGAATCTCCTTTCAGCTGCACACTTGTTCTGCTGCCTGACAAGTCGTCTATCCCTGCATCAATGCCCACTCATCACAAATGCTCCAGCAATGCACGCTGCATCGAATTAGCAAAATTAATTGACACCTTCCATATATTCCCCATGATAGTCCTTGATGATTCCAAGATCACACATCTGGGCAGTCTTAGGAAACAAAGTGGGAGCACCCACAGTATAAATTCTTATAAAACCCTCACCATCTCCCTTGTTGGTAATTCCTCTTTCTACAGAAATACCAACAGAGGGGTCCCTCTCCCTTTTGTGTACTTGGTTATGCCATTATTTTCGGTGACATTTTTTTTCACAGAATCTATTGTTTTTATAAAATGTTTTCCTGAAGAGTTTGAAAAATACTATGGGGCATATTACCAAGGCGGGGGATATGTGATTATCGCTGCTTTAGACGCCGTTTTCCGCCGCTAAGCGGCGATAATTCTATCGCCCTATTAGCAAGCTGTCGATACTAGCAGTTAACAACAGCTTTTAGGCGAAAGCGAGCGGTTTGGGGCCCGCTTTGCATGTCAGCGATATTTATCGCTAATGACATGCAAAGTGGGCGTACCCAACCTATTAGTGACTGAAAGCAAGGGAGGCGTAGCGATGGAAATATTCGCGCTAAGCGCGAATATCTCCAAAAACTAACGCCTGCTCAGATCAGTTCTCAGCCATTATATCCAATGTTATGGCTAAGTCCTCATTAGCGATAATGCGTGTATATCGCTGGATTACCAGCTATGTTCACGCATTTTGCCGCTAACGCCGGATATTTTATCGCTTTAGAGATAAACGGTGCTAATAGCACGTTATCTCTGCGATAATATCTGGCGATGCTTGCCGTTAAAAAAATACTCCCTAAGCCCATTTAGCGATAAATATCGCTAGTTGTTGGTAATATGCCCCTACGTTTTTTAAATCCCCAGATGAATTGTTTTGATGAATAGTTTTTAAAGGTAACAGAATGTGTTTTAGGGGTCGAAAGAGAATCCTTACAAGGTTTTGTTGATTTTGAACACTTGTGGTGGTGCATCTGCATAGCCTCCAAACTAGCAAATTCACATTCCACGTGAGTGAATTACTCAGATCTGTGATTCACCCTGAAACCTTTGGTAATACAACTCCCCCAGGTCTGTGGAGTCACTATCTTTCATGATGCTTCACTGATTCATGTCAACTGCCCCTACCCACCTTTGGGAAATGCTTTTCGAAACCTTTAATATCTGTATCTACAATGTACATGTAAATCATCAGACTCGAGATCTACTGTATCATACTAGCAAACCATCAAACAGATTAAACAAAAAACATCCAAAGATGGGAGAAGTTGCAGGAGACCAGACACTATTAAAATGCTAATAATTCCAAACAGAAAGTCCTAGCTCTAGGACTTATTTGGCTTTGTCTTGATTTAGAACAGAGCTGGAGAGGCCTATGAGGGAATCTGTCAGTGCCAGAAGACTTGCTCTGACAGGTCAGTGCAAGGGCTAGTTTTTGTGCTGTTTGTGGGTCTGTTCATGGTCTGGTGTGTTGGATTTTACGGTTGATTTTCCTGATATCACCACAAACATTGCATGCAGTAAACAAAAATATGTGTAATCTTCAGTAGATGACAAAACACATATACAACGTGCCTTTTCAAGTTCACAACTGACCCGATTTGAAAATGTGAGTCACTATATTAGCTGTCTGATTCGCTAATAGAGGCTGGGTCTATCTTGCTGGATGGACCTATTTTCTGTCCCAATCCGGCCATGAGAATCCTTTTTTATAAAAATGAAACATTGCATTAAACATAGGCGCTCACCCCCACAATCACGTTCCATGCAATGAATTCAAATACTCTCCGGGTTCTTTCATGATAAGGTGGCTTGCATTGGAACCATTATTGATTACAAAGCAAGCTAACGCTAACCTTTTTGCCCCACCAGACAGAAATATGTGAATCACTGGTCATCCAGGATCTATTGGATGATTAAGCATTTGTAGCTTTCTTATTACAGATTCAGTGCACATGAAATATGTCAAAATATGTCAATCTTTCCAGTTTTTCCTATGATCTTCTTTGTCAAGCTCTTACTACAAGAGTCCTGTCTCTATGCATAATTATTTCTGGGGTCCTCTGTGTCTTACTTGAAATGTTTGTTGTTCTAGAGCATAGGTACTCAGTCAGTCATTAAAACTTTATTTGAGTTATTACAACCATAAAAGTATACACTATACATTTATAAAACTTTATAAAAACACGAATTAACATTTATAAAATTGCAATTCAGTCTTTTCCCGGAGGATAACCCCGACAACATTATTTCTAGCTGTATCCTCCTCAGATGTTAAAAACACAAGAAAAAACATATCTGACTAGGCCTTCCAAACACAATACATACATTAGAGTACAGTCTCGATAACATATGCCTATAACTCTGTATTCTGGAGGAACTCTCTAAGTCGAATCATGTATTTCCCCAAGGCGCAGGCTATATCCAGGTTTCCCAACCCCGCCAGGAGCTCTGCAGCTTGCTTCCTATTCGTAATCCTGTAATTTTTGAATAACGGGCCTAAAATCTCCTTAAGTATATCAAGGGTCCTCCTACAGTCTAATAAAACATGAGTAATGTCACAGGTGGAGCCTAACGTACATGTGCATTTGCCATTACTATTAATCATGAGGTTTTTAACCCTGGTATTTACATAACAGGGGTTTACACCCATTCTCAGTTTTAAAACCTCTCTTCTTAGTTTATGATTCTGCATCCTATCCAAGTACCGGTAGGGATGATCTTCTGAAGTCCATACTTGGATCATATGGGACACTGATATTTTTTGCCGAAGGTACTCGTGATCACATGTACGGGACACATCCGCTCCCAATGACCGTAGTTCTTTTTTGCCTATGTTGGTGTGTCCTAACTGGCATCTAGTTCTATTCCTAACTTCCCATAAGCTTCCTTTAATGAGAGTCTGACTTCTTTAGCCCATGATAACTCACTGGAGGTAATTTCCTCTCTACACCACTGTGATATTTTTCTGGGCGCCTCCCCTATCTCCAGACGAATGGGTACTCACATACTTTCTCTCGAGGGCCAAATTTAGAGTGTGGTTTGTGGCCAAATTTAGAGTGTGGTTGTGGGGGCGGGTCAGTGGGGGGCAGGGCTAGAGCAAACAAACTGTGATCATGAGTTTGAACACAGGCCCCTGCAGCGGATGCATTAGTCCACTGAGCCACCAGACCCAACATACACACATATGTCTGTCTGTATGCTCTGTGTGTGTGTCTGTCTCTGTCTGTCTGTGTGTCTCTGTCTATTTGTCTCTGCCTGTGTGTCTCTGTCTATTTCTGTATGTGTGTCTCTGTGGTGTGTCTCAGTCTCTCTATCTCTGTCGGTGTGTCTCTGTCTCTGTGTGCATCTCTGTCTCCGTGTGTGCGTCTCTGTCTCTATGTGCGCGTCTCTGTGTGTGCGTCTCTGTGTGTGCGTCTCTGTGTGTGTCTCTGTCTATGTGTGTCTCTGTCTCTGTGTGTGCATCTCTGTCTCTACCTGTGCGTCTCTGTGTGTCTGTCTCTGTGTGTGCTTCTCTGTCTCTCTGTGCGTTTCTCTGTCTCTGTATGTGTCTCTGTGTCTGTGTGTGTCTCTGTCTGTGTATTTGTCTCCCTGTGTGTGTCTCTGTGTGAATGCGCGTTCTCTGTCTCTGTGTGTGTGTCTCTGTCTCTGTGTGTGCATCACTGTCTCTGTGTGTGCGTCTTTCTCTGTGTGCGCATCTGTGTGCATGTCTGTCTCTGTGTGTGCGTCTCTGTCTGTCCATCTGTCTGTGTGTCTTTGTCTCTGTGTGTGTATTTGTATGTGTGTGTCTCTGCCTCTGTGTATCTGCCGCTGTGTGTTTCTGACTCTGTGTCTCTTTCTCTCTGTGTCTCTATCTCTGTTTGTCTCTGTCTCGGTGTGTGTCTCAGTGTGTCTGGCTCTGTGTGTCTCTGTATCTCTGTCTGTGTGTCTCTGTGTGTGTCTGTCTCTGTCTGTGTGTGTGTCTCTGTGTGCGTCTCTGTCTCTGTGTGTGTATGTCTCTCTGTCTATGTCTCTGCCTCTCTCTGTCTCAGTCTCTGTCTTTGTGTGTCTGTGTGTGTGTCTCTCTGTCTCTGTGTGCTTGTCAATTTCAATTTCAATTTTCAATTTTAATTAGCTTTATTCAAGATTAACTCATAAAAGCATTTGCAAACAACATTAAAAACCATTAAAAAACATTTATAATTTTTTTTTTAAATAAGGCTAAAAAGTTATAAAAATGCCTAAATTGCATTATCACGTAAAATTTTACAGATAAAATACAGTATAAACACTCTGATAATGACCTCTTCATAGTTCATCTGTCTAAAAACCTTTGTCTAATGGACCATGACCAGCCAAGAAATTTTGCAGTGGCTATTACTATAAACAGTGAGGAACTAGTACGTATAATTCTTAGGGCCACCGCGCTACTGGTCGTACCTAAGTTCTTACACATGGGCATAAGCCAGATGCGTCTGGGCTCTGCGTAAAACTTACATGCGAATAAGAAATGTCCAATTGTTTCATCATGCACTCCACAAGATGGGCAAGAACTATTTGGTGGGCCTCCCCACCTGCCTGTCAAAGATCTTTGGGGAAGAGCACCTGCTCTAATCTGGAAAAGCAACTTTCTGTCCCTCTGGCTAGTGATGAAACATTGCTTTCAGGAATTTTCCAGCCATAGTCTCTGGGCTAGTTTCATTCCAGGTTCGTTCGTCCACCTTTTCCCAATAGATCTCTTTAAGATTAAACTTTGATGGAAATGAGGCACCTTCTGGATTCTCCCATAATGTTTGGAGGCCGAGGGCACCCAACATTCTTCTAAGATCTTTTAGCCATCCTATTTTGTGGAACACGTCTGCCTTAATTATGTCCATGAATCCCTCAGCATAATGTAGAAGTTCAGGTGTAGTCCAAAGTCTACGCCAGTACATAATTGGCCGCAACCTTGCTAAATCAGATACAGCCTTCCTGCCCAGATCGTACCTAAGCGGCAACAGAGGAGTACCCTTCTGGAGGCTAGTAAAAAGTCAGAAGAACTTATTTTCCAAAATTTGCAATTTCCCAAGGTTCTCTTAGCCCCACAACTCGGCCCCATAAAGTGCTGATCCTAGGGCTTTGGCCTCATATACCTGAAGCGCTGTTTTTACTGGTTTTGTTAGGGATTTTCTGTGCTCATAGCCAAGTGCACCAGCTATTTGTATGTGTCTTATAGTTGCAATGTCTATATGTTTGGTCCATCTTAGGTCATTTGATATATGAATTCCCAAATATGTAAAAGCATTGACAGTCTCCAATGGGCGATCATTCATAACAATGTGAGATCTACGGCCAGGACATGGGTTGAAAACCATGAGCCTTGTTTTGGACACATTGATTTCTAGCCCGTGGTCCTCACAGAATTGATCAAAGATGGTTAAGGCGTGCTGTAGACCACTCAGGGTCTTGGATACAATCAGAGTGTCATCTGTAAACATTAAAATCGGTATCTTGGTGCCAGCCAATGATGGGGCGTCTACGTTTTCAGACAACATGCGGGAAACAACTCCATTAATATACAGCGTGAACAGCGTCGGGGCCATTGAGCATCCTTGGCGTACCCCTCGCTCAACAGGGAAGTCTGAGGTGACCATACCATGTCCTCCCCAATGGATCCTTGCAAAATTTTCCTCATGGAGCCTCATTAGCATTGTAAAAAAGTTCTTCTGGTGGACCCAGGTTCTTCAGCCCTTGCCACAGTTTAGGCCTTGGGACGAGATCAAAGGCAGCCCGCAAATCTACAAAAGCTGCATACAGGCTGCCCTTCCCCAGTAACACGGTCTTCCATTGTAATAAAGTGAAGCGGAAGACCTGGTGCATCGTGCTGATAGATTTTCGAAAACCTGCTTGAAATGGTGACAGGGCGTTATTCTCTTCAGCCCAATCCAAAAGTCTATTAACAACCACCCTACCGATCACCTTTTGGATGGTGTCAATTAGGCTTATGGGCCTATAGTTTCCTGGTTGCGATTTATCTCCTTTCTTGAAAAAAGGAATTATAACTGCACATTGCCATGACGCCGGTATATTAGCGCCCTGAGCAACCGCATTCAATAGGAGAAGGATGTATTTACTCCATCGCTCCTTGTCATTGATAAAAAGATCCGCCGGCACCCCATCTAGTCCCGGGGCTCTACCATTAGAAACTGTGCTTAAGGCTGTTACAGAATAAGTTATCTTTATAAAAAGAAGGCCTGTAGTCAGCCGTCAGATTGTTGGACTGAGTGTCTGCATACTGAGGCTTAAAATAATTGATCCAGTCCTCCTGGGATACATTATTGTCGGGAGGCTCCGATGCACCCCCCTTGCCCCACTTAACAATGTTCCAGAATAGCCTAGAATCTTTTTTTGTCACTAGCCTCCTTTAACTTTTGCCAATGGAGTTCGTCCCACAGTTTCTTCGCATTAGCTATGCTTTTTCTATACTCTATTCTAGCAAGGCGAATAGACACCAAATCCCTCCCCTTGATCGCGGCTCCAAAAGCTGCTCTAGTCTGCCTGCACTCAGCATTATACCACTTAGCTGGTTTGGAGTATCTCGCATTAACTTTCTTTGCAGGTTTCTGGAAATAATCCCTTATAGCTACAAATAGGTTCTCGTGGATTCTGGTTGCTTTGTCGCTGCCTAGGTCATTTAAATGAGCTTGTTCAAGGAGTATTACTGCTTTGTCAACCTGAGCATTAATACTATTTATCGTTTACTGGTTAGCCTTAACGTTTACCCATTTCAGCCTGCGCATGTCGTTGGTTGGAACAGTCAAAGGGGCATTAACTACCTCATGTGTCATAGCCACACTGTTTGGAACCCACCATTTGTGTTTCACACATAACGGATTATGATCGCTTTCTATTCTAGATTTTACCTCCATATCGATCACCTGTCCCCAGAGTTTTAGACTACATAAAACGTAGTCTATTCGGCTCATATGTAGCCCATTATCGAAGGTATTTGCCCCTGACTCATCACTCAAGGTCCTTCCATTTAATGCCCTCAGGCTACTTTCGTAGCATATTGCAATTAGGGAGATGATATCCTCAGACCAACGAGTGACAGGTTTCAGATGTAATTTAGGGACGCCCCACTGCCTATCGTCCTCATCTCCAGCCCAGTTTTCTTGGATGGCCAGGGGTTCGAAAGTTCTTATTAAATCACCCGCTATCACAACACTGCTGTCTGGCGAGTGTGATTCAAGGAGGTAACCCAAAGCCGCACAAACTTCTGACCTTCCTCCCCTGTTATCCCTGGCATAGACATTATAGATGTCAAGCCAACCCTGAGAGCCCCGGTCGACTCTAATAAGTTGGATGTCTCTGCTCTTGGTGTCTATTACTTTAATAGTAAGCGCTAGACTTTGAAGTACCCAAATAGTAAGGCCACCCATGGGTCGCCCATTTGCGCCTTTTAATGCTGGGATGTGATAATTCAAATATCCTTCAAGAAAACGTGGTTCACAGAGCCAGGCCTCCTGGAAGATGCACACATTAAAGGTGTTTACAAAGCTTCTCCATTCCTGAGATTCCTGCTTGGAGCCTAACCCCGCTATGTTCCAGGAGACTAGCTTGCCAGTATCACCCCCTATGTCCTCAGATATTCCATTGAGAGAAGGTACAGCCGGGGTAACATGCGACCCCAGCTCACCTACACCAATAGATCTTCCATTCGGGCCAGTTGCGGAAATATCCCCACAGTTTACACCTAGCTCTAGGTTAGGTTTCGGAGGATGATCAGCACTCTGGTCTGTGACTTCCACCGTTTTAGGGGTCCCCATTATTACTATGACATTCACAGGGGAAACACCCGTTACAACGCAACTTTTACAACGCACTACCATTACATCGCAACTTTTACAACGCAGGATCCATTACAATGCATGCCTTTACAACGCATGTCATTACATAGCAGATGCTATTACAACGCATGCCATTACAACGTAAGTATAGGTAAGTATATAATTTTATTTTATATTTTATTTTACATTTATTTAATTAATTTAATTAATATTAAAAATAAATAAATATATTAATTTATGTATTTTTATAAAATAAATTAAATATATTAATTTAAGTAATTAAAAAAAAAATAAGTATGAGTATAGGAGTATATGTTTTGGGGTACTGAGGTATATGTTTTGGGGTGTTTGGGTATTTGTAGTGTTTTAGGGCTGGGTTTGGTTTTTGGGGTACAGGGGTATTTTTAGGTTTTAGGACTGGGTTTGTTTTTTGGGGTACAGGGGTATTTTTAGGTTTTAGGGCTGGGTTTGGTTTTTGGGGTACAGGGGTATTTTTAGGTTTTAGGGCTGGGTTTGGTTTTTGGGGTACAGTGGTATTTGTAGGTTTTAGGGCTGGGTTTGGTTTTTGGGGTACAGGGGTATTTTTAGGTTTTAGGGCTGGGTTTGGTTTTTGGGGTACAGGGGTATTTTTAGGTTTTAGGGCTGGGTTTGGTTTTTGGGGTACAGGGGTATTTTTAGGTTTTAGGGCTAGGTTTGGTTTTTGGGATACAGGGGTATTTTTAGTGTTCACTTTTTTAAAAAACACGACTTTAAATAAATTAAATTATTTAAATTAATTAAATTAAATTAAATTAATTATATTATTTACAATTAATAAATTAATTAAATTACATTACTTAAATTAAATTAAATTAATTAAATAAATAAAATTAAATTATATTATTTACAATCTATAAATTAATTAAATTACATTAATTAAATTAATTTAAATTATATTAATTATTATGTTGTAATTATTTAAATTACATTTATTATAATAAATTAAATTCATTATAATAAATTAAATTAATTAAATTACATTAGTTAAATTAAATTAAATAAATTAAATTAATTACAATTGTATTATTACTTAAATTACAATAATTAAATTAAATTAAATTAATTACTTTTTTAAATTAATAAAATTAAATGTATTAAATTAAATTAATTAAATTAACTAAATTACATTATTTTAAAAAAGATATACTTACCTATACTTATGTTGTAATGGCATGCGTTGTAATAGTATCTGCTATGTAATGACATGCGTTGTAAAGGCATGCATTGTATTGGATCCTGCGTTGTAAAAATTGCGATGTAACGGTCTGCGTTGTAAAATAACGCGTTGTACCGTCATATATCCCATTCACAGTCTCCCCAATGACCCCAGTCCCATTAGGTGGATATATTAGATGTCAATCATTGCTATCCAGTCCTGAGCAGTTTCTCTAACATGCACCCCCCCTAGTTTGAGAAATTTGCTCTTGGAGCTGGGGGCAAGATTTTCTTAACTGGATCTTTGATTGTGCAGGGGCACTAGTCCTAAATTCTAGGGCAAAGAGATTTTCAGCAAGAGAAGCATATTTCATCGCGAGCTCTATGGAATCATATTTATAATTTGGGGCGCTAATCCTTTTTGCCTGCACAATATCTTCCCTTATCACTGACCGACAGCCTCTCACATGTCGCAACCAGTGAATGGCTTTGTTTGTGAGGGAATCAGGGTGCTCCCTGTTGCCTTTTGTCAATTTGGGGACACTGGTCATATATATTTTGTTAGGGGAATGGCCTTTGTTAATATACCTAATCCCTCTTTTCCCCTGGGTACTAACAGCTGTTATTTTATCCTTTTCACAAACTTTTGGTATTATGGTTGGACCTCTTGTCGTGTTTCTCGGCTTCCGTTGGATTTTTGGGGCATTCTGTGTGACTCTAGGACAGTTAGATATAGGTACTTCTTTTAGGCTTGTCTGTATAGTAGGTCCGATCTTACTAGGGTCAGGGGGATTCGGTACAATTAAGTCACTGCCCTTGTCCTTGAATACGGCTTGATGAATTTTGCGTTTTAAGGGGAAGGAGTCTTGCAGAATTGTTGTTAAATTTGCTTGAGTTTTTCTTCCTCCCTCACCCTCGCCCCTAACTAATATGGTTAGATTCTTTACTAAAGATTTTAAAGAATCTATTTCATCACGAAGGAGAATTACAAGATTTGTTAATTTAGTTACTTCTTCAGTCACTGCTGCACCCTTACTGCTGTTAAAGGCAGCATTCAGATTGGCTAACTTCCCTTCCACTGGGATGAAATCTGTTTCTAGCAGCAGTTGATGATGGACAGGGGGTTCATTGTGAATGTTAGCCAGAAGTGTAACTCTGTTATGACAGGGTATTAATGCAACAGCGGCCGTTGGTAAGATGTCACAAGTGGTATCAGTAAGTGTATCCTGGACTACATGACCCTGGTCGTTATTAAGTATAAAACAGTCCCTATTTTCTGTATCATTTCTGTATCATTATCGACCCTTAATTAACTTTTCCTTTTAGCCCGGAACATTGCTTGTATTATAGTTAGAGTATTAGAAACTTCCCTACAGTCATCGACAAGTTCATTGATTCGCTCCATAACACCTACAGATGCATGGCTGACCGTTTTTCTAGATTTCTTTCCCTTTCGTTTTTTGGGGGGTTTACCATCCCCACCCCCCGCTTCCATTGTTTTTCATTTCCCCATGGCGCGAGTATGTAATCTACTATGCCTATAAGCAATATGCTTTTGTTGGTAGTGAACAGGGTTCATCCTGTATCCACCAGCTCAGCTAGTAAGCCATAGTCATGCACTCAATCCGTTAATATGGAACAGTCCTACCGTAGGTCGATGTTAAGGATGTGGCCCTGCCTCGGTCTGCCCCGGACGGCCACAGACGGCCCGCCCTTTGCCCGGGCTTCACCCGGCGTCCCGCGTAGCGGAGTCTCTGTGCTCTTTTGAGCGCCTCCAGGCATCGGAAACGCGTTGGCGGCCTCCGCTTCGCGGCTGAGGATTATGGGGGCTGTAGTCCTCGTTGGCCGCGAGTGGATCGGCGGCAAGCTGTCAGCACCTACGATGGCACACTGGATGGTGCGTGTTTCGCCAGAGTATTGCCCCAAAAGCGCCCCCGGTACGCCGAGGCTCTGTGCTCTTTTGAGCGCCTCCAGGCGCCGGAAACGCATTGGCGGCCTCCGCTTCGCCGCTGAGGATTATGGGGGCTGTAGTCCTCGTTGGCCGCGAGTGGATCAGCGGCAAGCTGTCAGCACCTATGATGGCACACTGGATGGTGCGTGTTTTGCCAGAGTATTGTCCCAAAAAGCGCCCCCGCTACGCCGAGGCTCTGTGCTCTGTGTGCTTGTGTCTCAGTGTCTGTGTGTGTCTCTGTGTCTGTGTGTGTGTCTCTGTGTGTCTGTGTGTCTTTCTCTGTGGGTGGAGTAAAGGCTGCGGGAGAAGAGGACGTAGAAAAGGACGTCATTGGCAACACGAAACAGGAAGCTTCCTAAAATGCCCTTTAAAAGTCAGCTGTGAAAACACTTACAGCTGACTTTTAAAGGGCCTTTTAGGAAGCTTTCCACTGTGATATCTGTGAAGTTTCAGAGGCCGGTAGTCAACACAGAAGATGGCTGCGGGAGCAGTCGTATTTAATACGTATTCCCTACATATGCTGCATTCACTACGTATGCTGCTGCGGTCATCTTCTGAGTTTACTTTCGGCTTCACTGGCAAAGTAAACATGGCAAGGTCCGCGGGCCGCCAATGAAGGCCTGCTGGGCCACTGGCGGCCCATGGGCCGTACTATGAGTACCGCCGTTCTAGAGGCAGTGCAAATTGCATTACGGCCAGTATAACCTAGTGTAATTTTGCATAACTTTTATTAAATGAAATTCCCAAAAATATGCTAATAAGCCTGGCTGCATAATTCTGCACCATTTACTGTAAGTGGCTTATTTACCATCCCAGTGCCCTGCTGGAACGTCACTTTTTGTGAGGTTCCAGCGGCGCATTGGCTTACCCATGTCTACGAGGCCACGTAAAGCCACCCTGCCTGAATTTCATGTCCCCATAGATATGGTGGGAGGCAAAGCAGCACAAGTCACTGCATTGCCACACAATGCGATGGGCAGGCGTTCCATGGGTGCTACGGTGGGTGTTCCTAGGTAACAACCATGGCATAAGGCACATTCTGAGAATTACAATATGCTGTAAACCTGTGAATGCGTCAAAAGTCTACACCTCCCCAGTGATGGCGTATGGGTTGTTGTTGTGTGGGAAGGTATCCCACCTGATTTTAATGCAGACACCCTTGCCTGCGTTGAGGCATGGCAGCCATTTGTGTGCCAGCGCTATGAAAGTGGACAGGAATGTGCTGTATCTAATAAATATGGCATATTCATGCCATTTAATTTTGACCTAGGGCAGGCTGCCCTATGCCAACATATTTTAAATGAGGGCCTACATGTTTACACACGCACAGCACTAATGACAGGAGTGGCTGTTGCTCACTGTGCTTTTATTTTTTCGCATTATTTTTTTAGTGAGAAATGCAAGGTCGTGTCGAAATTTTGTTTGAGGTAATTACGTGTAATTTTTCTGAAATTTCACACAATTGCACAAAAGCACATTCTGCCAATTTCGCACGCCCCTAATTTTATTATAGGGCCATATTAAAAGTTCAGAAAAAGCGTCCTTTAATAATTAATGAATAGATCAAGCTGGTCAAAAATATAATTTCATTGGTAACAAGATTAAACCTATTACGTTGCGCCGGCAGGCAGAATTCTTTAGCTCCGCTCTTTGCACACATTTGTTGAGGGTAATCATCGTTTTGTGAAGAAGATGTGACCAGCAAGAGGTATGTGAAAAAGAACAACATTTGAAAGACAACATTAAGTCAGTTTTACATGAACTGTTGCTCATGTATTCAGGTGGTGTGCAATTGTTTCAATAATATTTAAATTATTGCAAAGACTATGCAGCATATGTAGGCCAATTGCTGCTGCTCTTGCTTAAATCTTTTGTACAGAGTTGGAGCGTGCTGTTTCACCCCTGGGCACGTCATCCTAAACCTGGGAAGTGTGTCTTCTCAGAGCTTCTGGTCATGTTGTGAGCGTTCTTTGTGCTTTTCACCTGCTGTTATGGAAGGAACCAGAACAGGGAGCCTGTGTGTTTGTGAAAGTTCGGAGGGGGAGGCCAGTGGAAGAACTCATTGTGAGTGCCATTATGTTTCACTTCAAAGATGCCTTTCGGTAGCTGAATTAGTGATTAGATTGAAAAGGCTATTTGGTTGCCTCTGTTCGTAATTGCTAAAGAGAGGAGGAGCACTAAAAGATTATTTTCAGAAACGGCTGCGAGTGGATTTCAAGACATAGCAGTACGATTGTATTACTATGCATTTAATACATATTTATTAATTTAACCTAGTCCAATATAGTATTATTTTATTTGTATGATTTAAGGCTTTCTATATAATCTTACACTTTATTGAGCTATTTTGTTAGTTAATTTGTAGGTTTTATTCTGGTTTACCCGGCCCTGTCTTGACTGCACCTAAATGTCGTACCCAATG
This sequence comes from Lissotriton vulgaris, assembly GCF_964263255.1. NCBI lineage: Eukaryota > Metazoa > Chordata > Amphibia > Caudata > Salamandridae > Lissotriton > Lissotriton vulgaris. Next base: position 317,658,248 of record NC_141690.1, on the reverse strand, counting down.
CTGTTCTAAACATCATCAGTAGAGCCTTTATGGTCTTGGAATAAATGGTGCAAGTTACTTCAATCTTACCTACTTACCATTGACAGTGAATAATTTACACCAGTACTGAAACAAGCAAATGTGCTGCACAATGTTGGGTTTGAAGGATTACTAATGCATGGCTAGCTCAATCAGCAAGAACAGGCAATAGCGGTGGGGGGCGGTGCGGGGTGGGTGCAGCTGGAAGTGGACAGAGGACAGCATAGGAAAAATAAAACAAATAAAACTGCTTACCGTGCGCATGCCTCATCGCTGACTCGGTGATGCAGCGAACACAAGGTAAGTGGTTTTATTTGTTTTTTAAACATTTTACTTATCCTGTCTTCTGTCCACTCCCCCCCGCCCCCCACAGCCCTGACCCGCCCTCACCCCACCCCACTGCTGTTACCAGTGCCGGCCGCGCCTGATTAATGAAAGTATCTCTAAATTTGCTGTGGATAACACAAATGGCAATAACATTGATGGCTTTGAAATGCCATTGTAGATGCACTACGCAGCAACCCTACATACATGCCTATTCTCTGCTGATGAGAGGTAACAACCTCGAAACACATGTCCAGGGATGGCCAACGCGACAGTGATTTTTGCTCAAGACTCTGGCAGAGGCGTACCCGCTGATGCTTACTTCATGGACCACAATGCTTTGGGGTAACACGCTGGTAGGACGAACAGTATGCGACCAATTGGACTTTTGCCATTGTAGATGCAAGAGGGATATTTTATGTGTTTATAATGTAGTGCCTGAAAGGTATATCAATTTGCAATGGTGTAGGGGTAGAAATAGAAGGTCAGTGTAAGCTGGCAGCAGGGCAAGGCTGAAGCTGTATCCGAGGACGGTGCATCAAAATCAGACACCTTTTCAGCAAGGTTTCCAAGATGCGTTAGGAAATATTGAACACCCAAAGAGTTTGGAAGTCCCCACTTTTCAGGGTTTCTAAAACAGCTACTCTGGATCACTTCTGAGGCTCCCAGGAAGTCATAGACAGTACTTAGAGGCCAAGACTCACTCCAACAAAGGCTATCAGCAAGGTTTAGCTCAAGTCCAGTTAGAACTGGTAAAAGGGTCAATTCAGGAATAAGACCTTTTACAATTTGTTGTGCCTTTGTAGCTACACAGAAGGTCAGTCAGTGCTTTGTACAAGAGGGAGCAGATTCAGGTGTTCAGGTCTCCTCTCATGTCACAGACAGACGATCAGTCCCCATCTGATCTTCTCCAAGTCTAACATTATTCTGAGAAGGATTCCTTGGGGTGCAGTGCAACATTTAGGGTTGGCCCTAGCTAGTGGGTAGAAGTGACTCCCGGCTCTTTCCTAACCAATGTGGTAAGGTTTTCTAGGGGCAACTCTAGTGTCAGCATCTGCGATCTTAAGGTTTAGAGCCATGCTCAACTCTGAAAACTGTAACAGCACATAATATTGGTGTGTCTAGACAAGGGAAAGGGTTTTTGGGTAAAGCAGGGAGGGGATAACTGAAAGGAAAAAAGGCAGGTTGTAACTAATCTCTGTGTTTTTTCTCAACTTCCACCTTTATTCATCTGACAGTCACCTGGAAATTCATGCTGTAACTTTCTTCTTCAATATTGTATTTCCCCACTGAGGGGCTGGAACCATATCTGGGATATAGCAGAAGATATGAAAATGAGCAAGCTTTCTCACTTGTTTTATGTTAATATTTGTATTTATTAGTTGCTGCAAAAAGTAGTTAATAAACAATACAATCCCTGGTGTGACATCAACATTCATCCACTGTCAGTGATGTGAGTAACTTATAACCGCCTGATATATACCAAAGAAAACTTAACCTCCAAAACCCCCCTCCCACATACCCCCCTTGGGTGCCCACATGTCCTTGTGGCTCTATAAACCTTTGCCTGGTATGCTCTTGAGGGTGCCTTCTGTTGGGTCATGGTTGTGGGACAGTCAGGTGCAGCAATTTTTGATATCTGGGGTACTTAAGTTCTGTGAATTCCTGTGGTAATAGGGAAATAAACAGCTGCCACACTTCCCTAAATGCGTTCTCCTGTAGTTTGAGTGGCAATGTAAGCTTCTTCATCCATAGGAGATGCCAAATACGGTGGAGCCACCTCGGTTTGGATTCCATCAGTCCACAAGAGTGCCAAGATCTATGGATTTAGGCCCAGATCTCTGTACTGGGTTAAATGTTTGACATATGAAATATGCACATTAACCTGGTTGACGACAACCTCCACTGGGATTGCAAGAATGACCCAGGGGTCAACAGCCTCAAAGCTTACCTTTCAGACCTTAATCTTAACCAAATCTGTAACAGCCCCACTCACGACAAAGGTGCAACCCTCAACCTAGTAATCTCCAAAGTTGACTCCACTCAGCTCGACTCGATCCTCCCCTGTGTTTGATCTGACCATCACATCATTACATTCCAAATCATGGTATCAGTTAAAAGTCCTTTGACACAACCCTTAAGAACAAAGATCTGGAAGAGAAATCTGAAAAACATCGGCTCCCACCTACTAATATCCTCTAATCCAAACATCCTATGTCCCCCGGGAAACCTAGTTGATGTACAAGACCTGACCAACCACTACTTCCACTCTATGAACAGCCTATTATACAAAATAGCCCCTCTACAATAGAAAAGAACCACCACAAAATACTTAAAACCCTGGTATGATGGTAAGCTAAATGAAGACAGATGCTCACTTAGAGTAATCGAACGACGATGGAGATCCGCACCTTCAGCTGACCACTGAAAGCAACTAAGAATCACCAGAAACTCCTACTTCAGAAAGATCGGAAGATCAAAAACCGACTTCTTCAGGAATCAACAAGACCAAGCCAAGAACCGTCCCAAAAATCTATTCGATCTACTCAAAGCCCAAACCAAGAGTGCACCCATCCACTCCAAGGCTATCCCTGATACTCTCCCAAACTGTGAGGATTTTGCCTGCTTTTTCACTACAAAATCAGAATCCATAAAAACCAACTTACTCAATGACCTTTTATCCCTTACAGACACGCAAAAGAACTCCACATTGTCCCCGATAGGTATCCCAGTAACATTTTCCACAAAATTCAACCTTAAAAATAACACAACCTGGTCCTACTCCAACACCTACAGTGAAGACACTATACTAAAGACGCTAACCGCCCTGAATCCCTCCAACCACTTCACAGACCCCCTTCCTGCTAACAACTTAAAAGACTTAATTCCTCTGGACCAAGATCATAAATACCTCCCTCCTTCAAGGAACTATCCCAGAGAGCTTGAAAACAGGGCAGCCTATGCTAAAAAAACAACAGCTGACCCATTGGACTTAAACAAATATCGCCGGCTATCCAACATCCCCACTCTAGCCAAACTCTTGGAAAAATGTGTTCACACCCAGCTTAGCAACCACTTTGAACAATTCAACCTGCTTAACCAATTCTAATCAGGCTTCTGTGCAGGTCACAGTCCTGGATCAGCCATGAAATACATAATTGATGACGCTCTAAAAATCCTTGACTAAAGCGAAGCTTGTTTACTAATCTTACTCAACTTGTCATCGGCATTTGACACTGTCAAACACGACAACTTGGTAGAAGTGCTGAAACACAGAATGGGAATATCTGGATCTGTACTTACCTGGTTTACTTCTTTTCTCCAAAATATATCTCAAAGATTCAAGGTCAATCAATCCTTGTCCAACCCCATGCCAGTCACGTTAGGAGTACGACAAGGATCTTCCCTTTCACCCACACTTTTCAACCTTTTCATGGAACCACTCACTGAACTTCTCAGTCTCTCCAAGATCCATTTCCATATATATGTAGCCGACACCCAACTCTACATCAAGATCCATTCACTCAAGGACACCAAATCTCTCAATACAACACTACAAAAAACTCAAACATTTGAAACTCCCTCAAAACAGAGTTCCTCCTAATTGCCCCCCCAACAAATCATTCACCATCCTAGAATGAATGAAGCACCTAACTGCCTAAGGGCAACCCCTTATTGTTGAATCAGCGAAATCGCTATTTGTGACACTGGACAATAACTTAAAGATGCAGAAGCATTTCATCGCCGCCACAAAAGGGGCACATTTCCACATAAACACATTTCGAAAACTGAAACTCTTCCTGCCAGCAAATGACTTCAAACATGCAGCTCAAGCCCTAGTAATCCTAAGAGCCGAATATGGGCTGTACCCCAGGTGGCCTCCCCTGGTCGACGACAGCCCCGCTAAGAGCTTATATCAATTCAGCTGCGAGACTAATCACAGGCTCAAAAAGAAACTCTCACATATCTCCGGGACTTAGAGCCCTCAACTGGCTCCTGTTTCAAGCTAGAATTCATCAGACAATCGTAAGTATAACACACAAGGCTTTACACTATAATTCTCTGACCTATCTAGCTCAGAAACTGGTACTTTTTGCTGGGAATAGCAAAGCCCCAAGAATCTTCTACTGAAACCACAAAGTTTTGCCAAGAAAAAACTTACAGCCAATTCTTCTCTGGAATGGCTCCCAGGATCTGGAATGCTTTACCCAAAGAAGCAAGAATGAACGCCCCCACTTCCTCCTGCAAAAAAAAGTGAAATCAATACTCATGACTAAATTCACGTGAATTATTTATGTATTCTAATTATTACTCTGTGTTATTGAGCACTGTGTTGTAATTACTAGTTTGACCTTTTGAGCACCTTATATCTAAATCACCTTCAATTGTATTTTTTTTATCCTTATATCTGTTTCCAATATATGACATTCAAAGCGCTCTGATACCGCAAGGGTCTTGTTCGTGCTATATAAAACCTTCAAAAGAAATAAATAAATAGAATGCTTTTTTCCAGTCCATTGAGAACCTGACCTGGCAATTTTATTTGGAAGGCTCCCATTGGGTGCAGGGTAAAGACTGATTTGCATATGGCTGGGTTCAAACTGGAACGGCATTAGGAGCAAAAAAACGATGGATTTTTGCCCAGTTCTATGTACTGGGGTGAATCTTTGACATTGTTCTGCATTCTGTCCATCAATTGTTCTTTAACCCCGAAACTGGTCCTACGATGCTTGTATTCGGTCCAGGGAGGACCTAGCATGGCAATTCAGGCTGGACTGTTCACATTGGGCGCAGGGTCAAGACTGATTTGTATTTGGCTGGGTTCAAACTGGAATCACATTGGGAGAAAAAAACTATGGGGTCCAGCCGAGATCTATGTACTAGGATGAATGTATGACATTGTTTTGCAAAATGGGCATCAAATGTTCTTTTGCATTTGTCACCCCGAGTGGGACAGGTACGCACAGACGTGGGTCCAGTGCTCTCCATGCCACTGGAATCAAGCTATACTGGCTGATGAGGGGTAAAGACCCGAAACTGGTCCAAGGATGCTTGTTTCCAGTCCAGGGAGGATCTGGCATGGAAGTTCGGGCTGTATTGTTCCCATTGGGCGCAGGGTCAAGATTGATTTGCATATGGCTGGGTTCAAACTGGAATGGCATGGGGAGCAAAAAAACGATGAATTTAGGTCCATATCTATGTACTGGGCTGAATGTATGACATTGACCTGCATTCTGTCCATCAGTCTTTCTGTTTGCAAGATCATTTGGTGAGCCGCTCCCAGTACCAGAGTGAAGTGACAACCTCTTAGATTTGAGAGGGAAAGCCAACGGCTTGGGGAGGCCCAATATCACATAAGCAGGAAATTAGGGAAGTTGAGTGTCTAGGTATTGGTCTATCTCCGTCAGGATCGTATCCCAAAATTGAATACGTTTGGGCACTCCCACAGAATATGCAGGAGTGTCCCAAGGGTGTCATTACACCTTCAACACTTTGCATTGCTCTCTGGGTTCCCTCTATGAAGGCGTCCGATACCAGTAGGTGATAAGATTTGTCGTGGTTTCTATGATAGAGACATTAGAAGCTGTTTCATTTGCCTGATAAAAGATGTCTCATCATTCTTGAAGGTATAGCTCCCCCCCCCCAGGTCCCGCTCACTACTCAATTGGTCCGCAGATCTAGCATCAGGGAATCCATCCAATAGCAGCTTATATAAGTCAGATACTAGATGTTTAGCCATTTCTTGAAATTAGTCAGCTGCCGTTATCCTTATCTCGGGCTGCATCAGCCAATGCACTCTCAGGGATATAACTATCTCTTCTCAGAATGTAAAACTGTATAGGGCCTTCTCGATCAAAGAAATTACCTATTGATCTACAACGCAGCTTCAGCCACTCCTGGAAAGCCACTGTATACATTCCTGGGGTGGTGTGGATTCACCACCACGGGGAGAAGTGGGAAGGGGAAAGATGAGAGGCCCTCCCTGTTGGCCACTGCATCTCAAGCTCATAGGTAGGGGCCCGTTTTCCCGGAGAGGAAGAGGTTGGGCGATCTGTTCGCTCTAGCCAAAAAGGAGATCTTCCAGAGGGATGTTCCGTTCAACACCGCTCCATGAAAAGCCAACTTTTGTCCGATTCTGGGCACAACCACTCTACCAGGAACCTGATCTGTGCTGCTTGGAAGTATCATCAAAAACATGGGATACCCAATCCCCCCCTCTGCAGTTTTCTGCCAGGTGAATTTGCGGTGCATCCTGCCCATACGTTGTTTTGGAGAGATTTTTGTAGGGTCCAAATTGTCCCAGATGGGAGTGTCACAAATGTGTACAGGATCCTGAAAAGGACATTTTTAGGGCGGGGACCCTTTATAGCCACGACAGGGGGAAGGGTAGCCATCTCGTGAGATCACTCTGCAACTTGTTGACCAAAGTGGGGTAATTTGCTTCTATAGCTTCTTGGATAGTTGATGCCAGATGGATCCCCTGGTATAGTATGTTCCACTCCCTGAGAATGGAAAGAGTCCAGGCAAGAAAGTATTTAGAATCACACGTCATTGTCGGGCTTAATGCCTGTGATTTACTTAAGTTGATGGATGGGGAAACCTGAAGCCACTCCAAACATCCCCACCTCTCGGAGAAACCAATTAGGTATTCCTCTCCTCCAAAAAGATTGTCTGCGATCTTTTGGTCTTCCCGGACTCTCTGCACAAATGGCTCCATATAGAGTGTGAATAATAGCGGGGAGATTGGGCAACCCTGTTGCATTCCTCACTCAATAGGGAGCTCCCTGATCTCCTTCTGGATACCCGGACTGTCAGCCATGGCCCTCCATACCCACTCAGCACCCAGGCACAGAACCTGTCTTCCAGTCCAATGCACTTCAGTACCGCTGCTAAGTAGGGCCACTGGACTCTGTTGAAGGCTTTCTCTGAGTCTATAAGGAAAAGCATCAACTCAGGAGGGGAAGGGTTGACTTATCTATGAGGTGGAGAATCTGCTTAGTATTATCCGAGCTTTTGTAGGACAGGAATAAATCCGGCTTGGTTGGGTTCTACCAGACCCTGCATATGAGGGGCAAGTCACATCGCAAAGATCTTTGTGAATAATTTTGTGTCCCTGTTCAGGAATAATATCGGCCGATTACTTCCTCTAGCCTTATGGGGCTATCAATGTTCACTGCTTGGTCTTGTGTCAGGTCTGTCACTTCAGTGTTAGCGTGATACTCAGATATCGCCTATAGTGGGCTATTTTGCACTGAGTAGAAGTCTTTTTAGAAGGACCCAAACCTCTCTGCCACAGCCTCATCATCCTCCATCACCTCCATCCCATCTGCCGTAAGAAGGGTCTCCACTCTGTTGACCTGGTGTTGACCCCTAAGTTTATTTGCGAGAATTCCTAGGCTTGTTCCCTCCACCATAAAACGTATGCTTAAACCTGCCAGTTGTTTCCTAACCGTCTCTAGTTGGCCCCACACTGTGGGTGCCTTGGTATGGTGGTGTATGCACTCTAATTCCTGCATTTGCTGTTGTAGCTGCATGCGCTTGTCACGCCTATCTTCATTATCTGCAACAGAAAGTGCAATCAGCTCACATCTAATTACAGCCTTCATTGCATCCCAATTCATTGCAGTTGGGGTCTCTGGTGTATCAGTAACCTCTAAGTATCTACGGATTGCACTTTCTAGCTGCTTCCGTACTTCAGGCCTACTGAGTAGGGTTTCTCGCAGTCACCAGGAGTGGGGCCATCGTCCATGTGGGGGAAGTGTAGGGTCCAAAAGGACCACAAATGTGATCTGACAGGGATCTTAGTTCATTGTCTATCACTTTTGTTGCTGCCAGGACTTCCCGAGAGCCAAAAATGTTTTCCAGCCGAGCATAGGATGTGTGGGTGTGTGATTAAAATGTATGGTCTTTAGTGTTTGGGTGCAAACGCTGCCAAATGTCCAGCTCCTGTAGCCCAAGACCAACCTCCTAACCAATCTCCCTGGCTGAACCCTGTCTCGAGCGGTCCACTGCGCTATTGAAAACTAAATTTAGTTCAGACCCTAATTCCACCCATCTATCCTGTGCAGTCAGGATGTCAGCAGCTGCCTCGTATAGGAACCTCTCCTGCACTTTTATTGGGACATACACTGATTTCATTACTATAGTTTGTTGACCAAAATGAACTCTATGTCCCAGGAGTCGGCCCCAATCTCAGCCACATTTGTCTCAAACTACCCTTGGAATGACCTTGAAACAGGGATCGCATTCTGTTCCAGCCTTGCGAAGCAAGCACGTCTCCTGGAGGAGGCATTCCTCTGCTTGTGACTGTTCTAAGAATGCAAGAATTGCCCTTCTTTCGACTGGGTTCTTTAAGCCCTTGACATTTAAGGTCAGTATCTTACGGCTGTTTGCAGTTGACATTATTATGGGGATTCTACTTCCCTCTGATCCAAACGCTCAACTTACCTACCTATCTTCTCCCCTCGACACCAGAAGAGGAGCCCTCCACTCCATGGATAGACTAGTGTATACATTGCATTTGTCTACTAGGTTCCCTATAATATTCCCCCAAACCAGCATATAAACAAGAAAGGACCAAGGTCCCTGAATGAGAGAGATAGAGTAAAAGTCAATCTCTCTACCAGGGGTGATGTATCTGTGGGGGAACAAGGCCAATTCAGCTTGATTTCACCCAGTCTCACCATCCCTCCCCACTCACCATCAAGTTCTTCACTAAAGTACCATCATCTCAGGTAGGACCATCGGAAGTAGCATCCTCTGTCACTTTGTCTAGCAGGGCTTTCCTCTCAGATACAGTGGTCACTTGGTCTGGGCCAGACCCCTGCGACTCGAGGGGACCAGTAGCCACCTCCAGCGGCCATCCCTCCTGCGGCTGTTGATTCCCAGCATCTGTTGCGGTTCCTCCAGGGCTTCTATCTGGAGCAGTGCACATGCCGCAGACATGGAGCAAACTTGATGAAGCTGGCCCTGCCAGCGAAAAATCAACTGAAAGAGATACCCCCAAGAGTAGGCCACTTTCTTCTCTTGCAGAAAGTTTTTTACTGGGCGGAATTCTCTCAGTTTCTGGACTGTGGAGGCTGCTAGTTCCTGGAATAAGTGAAGGGCTTGGCCCCGGAACACCACGTAAGCCGCTTCTCTTGCCTTCTTCAGGATTTGCTCTTCAGGATGTCCAAGGACCGTGGCGATCCAGGTCCCAAGCATCTGACTCCATGGGTACAGTCAAATCAGATCTCCAATGCAGGTATGTCTTCGAAGATTTCCCCAAAGAACTCCGTGACATAGGTCTCAATATCGCCTTCCTCTTCTTCTCTTGGGGATCCCTTAATGCAGATATTATTATGCCTGTAGTGATTTTCCAAATCCTCCATCCGTGCTTGTAAGTCCAATTGTTGATCCGTTCTTCTAAATTTTTCCTGCTGCAATTGACCTATCCCCTTGTCTTGAGAGCTTTCGAGTCCTTCAATGGTGTCCACTCGGTCTCCAAAGGCTGTCACCTATTTGCGTCCTGACTGCAGTACACTGGACGGGTCTCACTTCACCACCAAGAGATCCTCCCTCAAGCCTGAGAACAGGGCCTTCATTTAACTACGGGTGACCTGGGCCTCAGAGTCCTGCACTGCTGGTAATTCATCCCTGCTCGATGCCATCTGGTAGTCACCTACATGAGAGGCCGATTGCTTGAATAGCAAATCTTTGATTGAACCCCCCTTCCTGGCATTTGCCGCTGCCTTCTTCGCAGGATCACCGGGGCCAGGCCTGCCTGGGGCAGCCACAAGTCTGCTTCACACGCAAGGCTGAGGTTTACCATGGCCTCGCTCGGGCCCGCCGCACGTTTTCCAGCTGTGTAAAGGAAATACCACTATAGTTTCTTTGATGTCGGCTTATTGTGGCCCCACACTGCATCTGTCTCATTGTCAGCAAAGTCCACAGCTCCTGGGCTTCTCTCAGATTTGAATGCCTCCGCCTGTATCTCTATGAGGCGGGCATGAGTCTTCCTTTGAGTTACCCTCTTCACCCCGCTGGTGCTCCCTTGTTGTGATCAGGTTGGCTACTTGGCAGGTCACACAGGTCCACCTCTACTTTTCTTCTTTTATCCCTTTTCATTTGCACTGCTCAACACCCATGGTGGCCCCACCGGCCCTGGTCCTCAACTCTTATCCACTCTCGAGGCCCAGGTACATAGTATGTTGAACTAATGCCTCACAGGGCTGTAGGCGCAGTCACATATGCCAGTCTGAATTTTGCCGGACCCCATAATCATTCTCAGGCATCCCGTACCTGCCTCGTCTTTGTCTGCTGAGGCTCCACTTCTAGAGATTTTGGGCCCAGGCTTTCTGCTGCCTGAACTGCCTCTTTGTGCAGCATTTGATGCTCACTGCCTCTGATAGCCCAGGTCTATCCCTCTTCACTTCTTATTAGTTGTAGGCCTACAGGCTGTCTCTCATGTGTCTCGAAGGACCTTGAGTGCAGATCTGATGAAATTTAGGCTGCCACAGGCCTGGGGAGATTCCCAGCCCATCACATCTCTGTGCAGAAGGCTCTGTTACAAGACACCTGGGGCTCAGGTGGCCCGTGCCGCTCCTGCTCTCTGCATAGGGCCCGCTACTTACCGTCATTGAAGGCTCAGTTCCTGTCTGCCTCAGCCTCTCTCTCGGTCTATGTGAGCCTTCTTTCTGCTGCCCTACGAGGCTGCTGATGTTGCCAAAGTCTTGTTCGGCATCCGAGGGTCGGTCTGGGGCACTGCCAGTGCCCCCAGCTTGCTGCGTCTCTGTTCTCTGAGGTTCTGTTGTTGCGTAGCTCTGGTCCAGGCTGCTCTTTGCCCATCCCTGATCCTGTGCACCAAGGCTTTTTCATCTTGCTGTCCAGTGAATCAGGGACTTCTCTGTGGCACTGCCCTCTGGTTGCCTCATCAACGGAAGTCTAGTGGTAAGCCTGTGGTGAAGATCTTTTTAGGTCGGGATGGAGAGACGCAAACCTTTGTCTTACTCCATCATCATCTTGCCCACTCCCCCTCACTTGTTTTAAAAGGCTGCATTGAGCACTAGGCAGTTATTATCAGATAACCAACAAACCTATATCACAGTCTACTATACATTTTTTCAACTAGTTTCCTTCACCCTGCAATAAGTTGGCTTCTGTAAGGTAAACAAAGCCAACTAATAGTCTTTTTAACAGTTTCTATTTGATATTCTTTGAGTTCGGCTCAAGTTATTAAGTACCCTTTTGGTCAAGTACCACAACACTTGAAATTCAAGTCGGCATGTCTATACTCTGTTCTTGGAAACATGACCTAGTAATCTTACAATGCTGCAGGCTTGTTTATTTAAGGGTCAAGAAATGGAATTCAACTGTAACTGCCTGAAATTTGCTACAGTTTCACATTTTCCAACAAGCGATATCACAAGAGCTGCTACAGCTGCAATGCTACTTCAAATTATGTATTCATAGACAATATTTTGAATCCCACAAAAATAAAAACAACGTAAGGACATCTGAACTCCTACTCGGAGACCCATCCAGTCTCAAAAAGACACAGGATCTGATAGCATCTTCAAGGTTCAGCAGCAGACTCAAGTGGACCCTTCTGCCTCCTTCCAGGGTTGCAAAATAACATGCACCTTGACTTGCATATGTTTTCTTTTTTTTTAAGTTTGATTTTATTGAAGATAAAAGAAAAAGCAAAAAGGGGGCAAGGGGAGAGAGGAAGAAACAGGAAGAAGGATATAACAATAATTTACAACTTAAACGGAAAATCACATAGCTATTACAATAAAATCTCGTAAAAGGCAGGTAAAATGAGCATGAAAATGACATGAGCAAAAATATAAAGAAAAGGAAATGCACTGTATGTTAATAATGAGAGCAGAATTTTAAGCAAAAGGTAAAAGAAATTCATGGTGGTTTACGGACTTCAGCAACGTCAGGATCCAGGGAGGAGCTTATTGGAGCAGTGGAGAAAAGGTATGTTACTAAAGGAAGCCAGATAAGATCTCGTTTAATTCCAAATGAAACAGGAAATACAAAATTGGTGTCTAGGCGGTGATGAAAACAGACTGCATTCCACCAAGAATGATATGATACGTTCGCAGCTTGTTTCCAGTTAGATGTGATAGTGTGGAAAGCAACAGCTATTAAGAGGTCAAGGAGTTGGTAATGCTGGGAGAATGAGGGAGGTTAGGTGAGATGGAGCCTAGAAAAACAAGAGCCTGGGAGAAGGGAACCTGAAAATGAAAAATCTTTTGGATTTGGGCCCATACTGAATTCCAGAACTAGGATATAGGTGGACAATCAAAGAGCATGTGTTTTAGGTCTGCTGAGGGAAAAGGGCAAGACCAACAGGTAGGGGGTGTCTCCGATGAAAAGTGAGACAAGGAGAGGGGGGTAAATAAAATTCTGTTATAAATAAAGTATAGAGTTTGGGCAGTATTAGCAGCTCTAGAGGTCTTATGAAGTTTGGTCTACACTCGATCCCAAAGAAGAACCAACCAATTTTGAGACAGATCAGATTCCCAAGTAGTCTCAATTTTAGATTTCACTAGATCAACTGTGTAGCGGAAAGAATTATAAAGGGAGGAAGCTGAGGGGGTAGAAACTAGTAAGGAGGAAGTGGCTTTACGGTCAGAAGGAATATCATTGGATAGAGGCAAAGATTGAAGACATGAGGTGAGAACAGGTAAAAGGAAGTCATATTGAGAACGGGGATTGGAGGGCAACAAGAAAGAGGACTGAAGTTCCAAAAAGGACAGAGGGACATTATGAGAAAGCAAATGAGAGATCCAGCATAAACCTAGAGAATGCCAGATTTTCCAATAAATAGTATGATTACTAATTTTAAGGTGAGAATTAAACCAAATAGGTTGTTCATGGAAAGAAAGAAGGGAAGGATATGATGAAGATAAAAAGGGATGAAGAAGAGCACGACAATGAGAAATAATAGGGGTATGAAGACGAGAAGGACATAAGTTCACGGAAACTGAAGGGAGAAATAAAGGAAGATTCCATCGTTAACCTCAAGGGAGGAGAAAAGGAAGGATCAGTTGAAAGACATCGGGTTGTGTGTTTCAGAGAGAAAGCTCGATGATATTCTCTAAAGTCAGGAAAGCGGACACCAGTGTGAGCTTTATCTTTCCGAAGAGTCGTAATGGCTATCCTAGGGTGTTTGCCATGCCATAGGAATTTTAAAAGCAGAGAGTCCATTTTTTTTAAATAAGAAACCGGAATACACATTGGAAGCATGGAGAGGGTGTAGAGAAGGAGAGGAGAGAGCAACATCTTTATAGAATTAAGTTAACCCCACCAGCATATAAAGAGCGGGTGCCAACGTGTGATGGCCGATTCCATCTTCTTAGAAATATAAGCAAAATTCAACTTGAGAGTGTCAGATAGGCGAGGCGCGAACAAAACACCTAGATATTTAATATGAGATGACTGCCAAGAGAAACCAGATTGAGCAAAATGATGTTGCTGACATAGAGGATTCAAAGGAAGGACTTCACATTTGTCGACATTTATGCAGTAACCAGAGACAGCTGAAAAAGAGGAGACTTGCTGCAGAAAGGGAGACAAAGAAGAAAGAGGATCAGAACAATAAAAGATGATATCGTCCGCATAGACCGAAAGTTTAACTTGATTGGAACCAAAATGAAACCCAGAAATGTTATCATCCTGACGAATCTTAGTAAGAAAGGGTTCTAAAGCCAGTACAAATAATAGAGGGGAAGTGAACAACCCTGACGTACACCTCTGTGCAGGGAGAAATATTCTAAGGTCATCCCATTCACAAAAATGGAAGCTTGGGGATTAGAGTAGAGTAAGGAGATAATAGAAATAAATTTAGAAGGAAAGCCAAACCAACGAAGAGCCTGAAACATAAAATCCCACCCAATTTTGTCAATAGCTTTTTCCGCATCTAAGGAGATAGCCCCGAAAGGGAGTTCTAACTGCAAAGCTCTGCTGAGAATATTCAGAATGACTCGCGAGTTGTCTGAAGAAAGAAGGCCCTTAACAAAACCGGATTGTTCGGGACCTATTAGGTCCGGCAAGAGAGGATCCAATCGTAGAGCAAGAATTTTAGCTAATATCTTATAGTCCGTGTTGACCAGAGAGATCAGGCGATAATTCTTGCAAAGAGAATGATCTTTATCCTTTTTTGGGAATTAAGCAAATTAAAGCCTGTTGAAAGGAACCACTCGAAGTCCCTGCTGTAAGAAAGGATTGGAATAAAAGTAAAAGTTTGGGAAGAAGGAGGGGGGCAATGTGACTATAGAATTTGATGGTAAAGCCGTTGGGTCCAGGAGCTTTCCCATGCCTTAGCTTAGATACCGCAAGTGAAATATCGGAGAGTGATATATCAAGATCCAAAGAGTTTAAATTAACATGGGATGTTGGGGGAGAGGGAAGGAATTGGAAATAGGAAAGAAGATCTGAAGGTGTGGGAACCTGTTCAGGGGTACACAGAGCATCATAGAATTTGACAAATTCAGAGAGAATTTCCTTGTCTTTAAAGCAAGAATCACCAGTAATTCGCACGTTCTTGTCTTATTTTTAAGTAGTTAGCAGGGAGTTTCCCCATCTTGTTTTTGCCACCATAATTTTGGGAATTGCATTTTAATAAAAGATTAGAGGCTGCTTCAGTTGTAAATTTATTGAAGAGATTTTTGCCTCAATAAGTTTTTAAAGAGAGGTGTCCGAGTTCTAGACACTTAATCTTGGCCAGGATTTGGGCAGACTTGGCCTCCCTAAGTTTTTTCCTTCTTGCCACAAAATTGATAATAAAACCTCTAGAGGCTGCTTTGAATGAGTCCCAGACCATGACAAAAGAGGAATCAGGAATGTGATTAATAAGGAAAAATTCTGTGGCAAAGGTAGAAAATTCAGAGCAAAAAGAGGGATCCTGGAGCAGAGTGTTATTGAATCTCCATCTACCTGAGGGAGGAGAGAACAGGAGGAGAGCCAAGTCTACAAAAACAGGGGCATGGTCAGAGAGAAGAATGGAGTCTATTTCAGAACGAATGGCATGCTGGGATAGGGATTTTCTAAGGAAAATATGGTCAATGCGAGATTGAGATTGGTGAGGGGGGAGAAAAAACTATACTCTCGAAGGTCAGGGTTGCACAGTCTCCAGATATCTACCAGAGCATTATTCTGGGAGGTTTTGACAAATTGGGAATGCAGCTTGGATGGTATAAATCTGACTTTAGAATGGCGGTCGAGAAAGGAATCCATGATTTCATTACAGTCCGCACCGAACAAAATGTAATCCCCGGAAAGGGAAGCTAGTTTGTCAGAGATAGAGGGCCAAAAAGATCTGTCAACTCCAGTAGGAGCGTATACATTAAAAAGAATGAGGGGAATATTCTCAATAAGCATATTAACAATGACCCAACAGCCGTTAACATCACACTCATGAGAAACTGAGGCAATATTTAACTTTTTGTGTAACAAAATCACAACACCATTTTTCTTATCAACAGTGGGAGAGCAGAAAACATGACCCACCCAACAACGTTTAAGCTTTAAAGCCTCCGAGAGATGAGACTCCTGAAGGAGGGCAACATCAGTATTAAGTGTAGCTAGATATGACTATGGCCCACATGCATCATTGTTACATTTTGCACTTCCTAATTTGCGAAAAATAAGGAATCGCAAATTAAGAAGTGCAAAATGCTATGCATCATTGTTTTCGGTATTCATTTGGGATTCGGTAAAACTCGCAATTTTTACCGAATCCCAAATGAATACCGAATTCTTAAGTGCATTTTCGCAATTCCTATTGATTCCTATGGGCCAAAAGGCCCATAGGAGTCAATGGGAAGGCATCAGCAAATTGCGAGTGGCACTTTGAAAATTTCATGGGTGCAGGGGGGGGTCCAAAGGACCCCCCCATGCACCCCTGAAATGTATTTTTCGCATCATGTTTCACACACACATGTCCTAAGGACATGTGTGTGTGAAACATGAATGTAGAAAAAAAAACATTTGCAGCATTTTAAACACTTTTTCCAAATTTACCGAGTGGTTCAACCACTCGGTAAATTTGGCACCCTAATTGCGACTTTGCACTTGTGAAAGTAATGATGCATTGCTTTTAAGAAATCGCACACCTGCGACTTCTTAAAAGCACCCGCAATTTTAGAACTCGCAACAATGTTACGAATTCTAAAATTGCTTCATGCATCCCAAAAAGCACTTTTGCATTCGCAAACGGCCGATTTTAAGTAATCGCACCGTTTGCGACTACAAAAATGCTTGATGCATGTGGGCCACTACCCTTTGCCTTTTAATGGGATTATTTAATCCCTTAATGTTCCATGTTGTAACACGGAATGAAACGGTACACAAAAGCAATTAGCAATGACATGCTCATTATTTGCAAAAACCTAAAAGAAACTGGTAAAATGGAGAAAGGGAGAAATGTTGGAAAGACTAGAAGAATAAAAAGAGAAAGAAGGAGGGAGTAACAAGGAGCGAAGTGAGAGAATACTGCAACGATAAGATTAAACTTGGAAGAAGAAAGGATAAAGGAGTTGGTGCGTGAAAGAGAAAAGAAGAAAGGGAAAGACTGAAGGAAATGAAAAATTGAAAGAGAGAAGAGTGATAGAGGAAGAAAAAGGACAGGAACAAAAAAGATCAAGAAGACAGTATATGTCCAAAACGGACGACTGAAAGACATACTTACGAACAAAAAATGCAAACGAGAACGGGGGTGGTGGCGCTGAAGGGAAGATGACGACGATAACATCAAGAGTGAACACCAGACCTCTAATAGTGCAGTTCCAAAGGCAGCATACAGAAACAATAGGATACATCGGGGACGACAAAAGAGAGGGAAACACCTGTAAATAAGAGAAAAGGGTAAGTGTATGGATAGAGAAAGAAACATGAAAGAAAGAAGATATTTAACGAGGTGGAATATAAAGAGGAAAAGTGACAACAATATTACAGAAAAACTACAAGTAAAGAACAACAACTTCAACAGAATTTAAGAGTCTTCAAGTCCAATCAAACCGGTCTGGAAACATCCATAACATCAGGACCATGTTGATGGAGGAAGTCTTGCAGGACAGCAGGATCTTCATAGGTGGTGGTTTTGTCCTTGTACGTAACCTTGAATAGGCAGGGGTGAAGAAGACCATAACGAGCATTGAGAGCCCTGAGTTGTGGGCGTAAGTCTAAGAACCTTCGCCGCCTATCCGCGGTAGCCTTGGAGACATCTTGAGACAAATACAAATGATGACCTTCCCATAAGATTTGCTTCTTGAGTTTAGCGGCTGAAAGAACCTGCAGGAGATCAGTGTATTGGAGAAACAACATGATGACTCCTCTAGGTTTAGTAGAGACTTTTGGACCAAGGCGGTGTGCCCTCTGAATGTTGATAGAAGCTAAGGCTGGGGGATCCAGGATCTTTGAGAGAAAGGACTGAAAGAACGCAGTAAGATTGGACCCTTCTGTAAGCTCAGGAAGACCGTACAGGCGGAGGTTGTTCCTACAGTTTCTGTTTTCCAAATCTTCTGTTTGTTTCTTATGTAGAAGAACCTCAGCCTCCAGAGTAGAGAAGTGAGAGCAGGAGGATTGAAGAGAATCCGTGGTTTGTTCCAGGATGGAGACCCGGAAGTCTAGGTAAGTCCATTTGTCTTGCATGGCCTGCATATTTTTAGTGATAGCCTCCATGAATGGTTTGAGGGCTCTCAATTCTTCCAGAATAAGGTCCATGGATGAGGAGGTAGCGGCGTTGCCAGGAGAGGGAGGGTCCTTTTTAAGACGTTTGATGGAGGCTAAGGAGGAAGATGGTTTGCCGCCATTTTGAGATTTAGGGATAGCGCCATGCGGTATGTCGGATTTTGACATTGTGCTGCTCTCTTCCATATCCTGAGGAGGGGAATCCGAGTCTGAGCCTGCAGGCAGTTTAGTGACTGTAGAAAGTTTCAAGTTGTGGAGCTTCCCCATATAAGAGTCAGAGAAACAGTTGAAAAAGGAAGTGACTGAGCAAAAATGGAGAAACAATAAGTTCAGCAGTGCATAAGCAGGGGAAAAACCTAGTGTGCGTGGTTGGTAAGGAATGTAGGAGTGCACAGAATACTTATATGCAGAGAAAAAGTACCACAACTCCCTACTGCTGAAGAAAAAACATTTTAGGTCATAAGTGAGAAGCAGAACGGTTAAATGGGCAGAAGGACATAAATAACCGCAACCAGCTGTTGAAGTTGAAGGAAGGGTTGAAAGCGTGAGGTTCATTCAGCATTAGATGCAAAAAAACTGAGGAAGCATGTTGATGACAGCATTAGGTAGGAGTAGCAAGACAAGTGACAGGGTCATAAGACCTGGTTGTATTGAAAAAATTGCATATCAATTAGCGCAGGTGCAGGCAAAGTCCTCACAATCCTCATTCCTCAATTTAGAATCTCAAAGTTAGGAGTAAACAAACATCCTCACAAGGCGCAGTTAGGAGGCAGAAAGTGAATATTCTCTAAAATGCTTAAATGCAATAAGCGGCGAACATGGGCTCAATAAAAACCTCCACAAGAGTGCATATTACAAGGAGGATCACCGCTTGACAGAACATGATTGCCCACGGGGTCTTGAAGCTTGTGTGCAGTCCGTCATGGGAAGCGCAGACACCTCATAGATCGAAGTGTGCGACATACCCAAAATGGCGGCCGGGGCCGAGCCGCCTGGTCCGCAACGAGTAAAACCCTCAAAGCTGCTTGAAAATCGGCGTAAATGAGGGCGCTGGGCTCACCTCATGTTCCCGACCCCGATGCAGTTCGTGGATAAGCTGAAGCGTCTCAGAAACTGCCAAAATTTTGAAGAAAGCGGGAGCACGTGGCCAGAGCTCCGGACCTACGCCGTCATCTCCTCTGACACGCAAGCCACGCCCCCTAAGCAGTGTTTTATAACAGTGCCCCACATAAGATGACCGATCCTCTAAGCATTATGTTAAAAGTAATTACTCGTAAGAGTTCAGTGGAAACTGCGCAGAATATGCTCTATACCCACATGTGCCAGCTGGAGTTAGGGCAAGGATCTCAAGGAGGCAAAAGTCCTGCAGGTCCTGAGGGCACATCAAACGTTGCTCATAATAGTATTACCTCCTTCCAAGCATGTTCCAGGGCCAGGTCTAGGAGGATAACAACTTTTGGATCCTTGCAATGAGGAGGGCGAGTGCAAGGCTGCTACCAGTTTCAAAGAGTCATTTTAGACCATATATTTCCTACGTCATTATATACAAAAGGAAGAGATGGAGGTTTTTTGTACTTGGAGTACATGACGGGCTTGAACAGGGTAGTATGGAATACTGGCTAAATCTTTATAATGCCTAGTAGTTTTAGGTTGTACATCACAGGATTGACTTGGAGAACATTTTCAAAGGGCAGATTAATTTAGGATGACAAATACTCTTCTTCTTAAAGTAAATGGGCCTGATTCACAAAAGTAATCCGAGACACAATCCTAACTTCACGACTTTCTGTGTTCACAAAACGCATTTAGGAGTAGTAAAGTTAGGCATCCTAACTTTATTACTCCTAAATTTCTTTTGTGAATACCAAAAATCATAAAGTTAGGATTTTGTCTAAGATTACGTTGTGAATCGGGCCCAGATTTATTTATTTTGTAATCTTTTTATTGATAAAAGGAGGCAGAGCAACTATATAACAAAAGAGTGAATACTCTGGTTTACACTGCTCTACATCCCATAAAACCATCCTAATTTGACACCCAAACAACAAAAACGGAATCAGTAACTATTTCTGTCAGGAATATCCTTTCCTGCCACACCTAGGCATCTTTGTCCTGATGTCTCGAAGCGATACAACAAACACCATATGAGAGCTATTCACAGTCATGTGACCCTGAACACAAGCAGAAAGACATATTTGGTTTGGGCAGGAAAATACCCACATTTTCAGAAATGTATTTTAATAAAAAATTTAACTTCAATATTGAAGAGTATTTTAAAGTAAAATAATTTCATTGTAAACATAGATTCTCTATCTGCTTCCAATCTGAAGTTAAAATGTCTTAATTGTAATAAGATAACCGTGTGTTAGTGTATGAGCGAGGAAGCCATACAACAGTGACTTTAGGGCTATATCACTGCCAGTCCATGTCAAGCTTAAGTACACATGTCCTTCTTTGTAATTCCATGTTCCCTGTGACATGAGACTTTGGGGCCTACCTTAGGAATGATGTAAAATTATTAAAAAGGAAAGTTTAGGCCTGGCAAAAGGTTTATTTTGCCTGATAAAAATGACAGTTTCAAACTGTACTACATACTGCTACTTTACCTAGTGAGGCCAACTAGTAGTATTTAATTTCAGGCCCCGGGTACATGTAGTGCTATGTATTAGGCACTTACAGGTAAATTAAATGTACAAATCTGGTCTTAGTCAATTTCACTATGTGTTAGGGGGAGGGCAAAAGGAAGTTACCATTGGTTTGCAAGGGGAAAGTGCAGCGTTCTAAAAACCAAAATATGAGTTCTGCAAAGATAGGCGGAAGAAGGCAACATTCTGAAATGACACTGCAGAAATGGCCAAGCCCAGCATCCAGCATTTAGATCTCCCACAGATTGCAATAGCAGATGCACATGGGCCAAACTATTTTTTAGGTTAAATCTTCTCTCAGACTAGCTCTACAACCTTAGGTATCCAGCCAGAAGCCACTGGTTGCTCCTACACTTTGTCAGTGGCAGAACGTTTGGAATTTAATTTGAGTGCTCATCTCTGAAGTCTTGTAAGATGAGCAAAATGCTCATTGATGTCAAAGGGCGCATGATCCACCACTGCGCCAGAGTTATGAAGAACTGGAAAAAACATTTTGACATCAAATAATACTTCCTAAAAAGTCTGACTACCCACTGACCCTCAAAGCATATTATTTAACACTCTTCAGACTCCTTACAGGTGATGAATATAACTATGACCAGAACCTAATACTCTATCTGTTAAGGACTGCTTTTTGTCACAGTTCCTCCTTTTCACTATCAAATTTTCCTCAGTGTGATAGAGGACAAAGTACTACACATCAACATCGAGGGATGCCCATAGTAGCTTGAAAGCCTTTAGACGCAAAAGCAGGTCCCTGGTCTGAGTAGGTTGCTGCCACTAAATACATTGGGAATGGGTGTGACCACACCCATCAAATGAAGAGCAAGAATCAACAGTCACTGAGATAAATTTAAAGGCACCATTCGTATTTGAGAGGTCTGCAGTGATCTAAATAGACACATTGTAATGGCTTATTGGAAACTTACAGTGGTGTCTGCGGTGGGCGTGCAATGGTTTATCTTTGTTTAATTTGTTTAAAAACGCCATAGAAAAAGAGACATTTTTTAGTTTGTTTATAGAAAGTTTGCCACCCGGAGCATTTCTGTATTAAAGAAACAATAGCCACCACACTAGCATGGGCAGACTTCGATCCCTCATGAGCAGCTAAAATTAACTCTAACCTGAGGTCCTGGTTGGGCATCACTTGATCACCCAACCCGATAATAGGGGCAAAGGAAACATTTTGATGACTCAATAGGTAGGATTTTGTTGCTGAATCCTTTCGTTAGGAGCTTGCCACAGGCCAAAGCATTGACCGCAGCCATGATGTCATCATCTTTCCTCGTATGTGAACAAGTAACCACAGCTAGTAATAGTCTGAGAATAGTCTGAGAAGCGACCTTGACAGCTTCATCAGCCAAAAATTCTCTGTAATGTGTATATCAACATGTTGATGACTCAATGTGTGAATCACATGAGACCGCGTCAAATCAATCAATCAATCACAGTATTTATATAGCGCGCTACTCACCCGGAGGGTCACAAGGCGCTTGGGGAGGGGGGTCTGCTACTGCTCGAACAGCCAGGTCTTGAGCTTCTTCCTGAAGGCGAGGTGGTCTTGGGTCAGGCGGAGGTGGGTCGGGAGGAAGTTCCACGTCTTGGCGGCGAGGTAGGAGAAGGACCTTCCTCCTGTGATGGCTCTTCGGATGGGGGACAGCGGCGAGGGCGTGGTTGGTTGATCGAAGCTGGCGTGTGGGAGTGTAGAAGATGAGGCAGTTTGTTGAGGTATCTTGGGCCTTGGTTGTTTAGGGCTTTGTGTGGGTGAGTGAGGAGTCGGAACGTGATCCTCTTGTTGACCGGGAGCCAGTGCAATTCTCTCAGGTGTCCGGAGATGCGGCCGTGTCCAGGATGAGTCTTGCTGAGGCGTTCTGGATTCGCTGGAGTCTCTTCTGGAGTTTGACAGTGGTTCTGGCGTAGAGGGAGTTGCCGTAGTCCAGTCGGCTGGTGACGAGGGCCTGGGTGACCGCCTTCCTGGTCTCGGTGGGGATCCACCGGAAGATCTTACGTAGCATGCGCAGGATGTTGAAGCATGACGAGGAGACGGCGTTGACTTGTCTGGTCATGGAGAGGAAGGAGTCCAGGATGAAGCCCAGGTTACGTGCGTGGTCTGTTGGTTTGGGTGCGCTGCCCAGGGCAGGGGGCCACCAGGTGTCATCCCAGGCGGAGGGCGAAGATCCTAGGATGAGGACTTCCGTCTTGTCTGAGTTCAGTTTCAGGCGGCTGTTCTTCATCCATTCGGCTACGTCTTTCCTCGTGTAGGTTGGCTCTGGCAGTGGCAGGGTCGTTGGTGAGGGAGAGGATCAGCTGGGTGTGGTCGGCGTGAGAGATGATGTTGAGGTTGTGTTGGCGTGCGATGGCCGCAAGGGGGCTCATGTAGACATTGAAGAGGGTGAGGCTGAGCGAGGAGCCTTGAGGGACGCCGCAGATGACTTCGGTGGCTTCTGATCTCAATGGGGGAGTCGGACACTCTGTGTCCTTCCGGCGAGGAAGGAGATGATCCATTCTAGTGCCTTCTCTTGGATTCTGACGTTGCTGAGGCGCTGCTCCAGGGTGCAGTGGCAGACAGTGTTGAAAGCCGCGGAGAGGTCCAGGAGGATGAGGGCCGCTGTTTCCCCGTTGTTGAGCAGGGCTCGGATGTCGTCAGTGGCTGCGATGAGGGCGGTCTCGGTGCTGTGGTTGGCTCGGAACCCGGACTGCGAGTAGTCGAGGGATCCATTTGTCTTGAGGAAGGCGGCCAGCTGCTTGTTGACTGTCTTCTCGATGACTTTGGCCGGAAACGGGAGGAGCGAGATGGAGCGGTAGTTTTTGAGTTTGGTGGGGTCCGCGGATGGTTTCTTCAGTAGAGCGCTGAGTTTGGCATGCTTCCAGCTCTCCGGGAAGGTCGCGGTGTCAAAGGAGGTGTTGATGATGTCCCGTAGGTGGGGCGCGATGACGGAGTCGGCCTTGTTGAAGACGTGGAGAGGGCAGGGGCCGGTTGGAGATCCGGAGTGGATGGAGTTCATCGTGCGTAGGGTTTCCTCGGTGTTGATCGGGGTCCAGGCGTGGAGGGTGGTGGTGGGGGGTGCAGGTGCTGTCGTGGGGTGCGCTGGCTGTGTGCTGAAGCTGTTGTGTATGTCCGCGATCTTGTTGTGGAAGTAGGAGGCGAGGGAGTTGCAGAGGTCTTGTGATGGGGTGATGTAGTTGTTTCCGGCGCTGGGGTTGGAAAGCTCTTTGACGATGTTGAAGAGTTCCTTGCTGTTGTGGGCGTTGTTGTCCAGCCGTTCCTTGAATGCGGTTTTCTTGGTGGTGTGGATCAGTTGGTGGTGTTTTTGAGTGGGGGTCATGTTGTCTGGTGTTGGGTCTCTGTGCCAGGCTCTTTCGAGGGTTCGGCAGTTCCTCTTGGAGTTCTTGAGTTCGTCGGTGAACCATGGAGCTTTCTTGCTGCCGGGTCTGCTGTGCAGGGTCCTCAGCGGGGCGAGGTCGTCTGCGCAGTTGCTGATCCACTTCGTGAGGTTGATGGCGGCCTGGCTGGGGTTCGCTGAGCTGGCGGGGGGGTCCTGGCTCAAGGATGCGGCGAGCTGGTCGGCTGAGATCTTGTTCCATCTTCTGTGTGCAACCTGTTGCTGGTGGTGGTGGATCGTGTTCTTTCTGTAGCTGAAGTGGACGCAGCTGTGGTCCGTCCAGTGTAGTCCGGTGGTGTGGCTGAAGGTGATGTCCTTGCTGGAGGAGAAGACGGGGTCGAGTGTGTGTCCGACTTAGTGGGTTGGGGTGGTCACCAGCTGCTTGAGACCGAGGGTGGCGAGGTTTTCCAGAGGGTGGCGGTGTTGCGGTCGTTGTTGTTCTCCAAGTGGAAGTTGAGGTCCCCGAGGAGGATGTAGTCAGCGGAGGGAAGGGCATACGGGCTGATGAAGTCGGCGATGTCTTCACTGAATTGTGTGCGTGGTCCCGGGGGTCTGTAGATGAGGGTGCTTCTGAGTGTGGTCCTGGGGTCAGTGTGGATCTGGAAGTGCAGGTGTTCGGCGGTGGTGAGGGTTTTGTCGGAGTTGCTCGTGATGCAGATGGTGTTCCTGTGGATGATGGCGATGCCACCTCCGGTCTGGTTGCTGCGGTCCCTCCAGATGACCTTGTAACCGTCTGGGATGGCGATGGCGATGTCGGGCGCTGAGGAGACGTTCATCCAGGTCTCCGTGAGGAAGGCGACGTCTGGTGATGTTGTGTCGAGGAGGTTCCAGAGCTCGACGGCACTGTGGATGGAGCGGGTGTTGAGCAGGATGCACTTCAGGTGGTTGCTGCTGGTTCTCGGCTTGGTGGGTGCTGGTGCGGTGCAGGTGCGGATGCAGGAGAACTAGCAGGAGTGGCAGCTGAAGGGTCCGTGGGTGCGCCTCGGGCGGCTCGGTAGCATCCGGGGATCCGGCCGGTGTTGAGTGCGTTCAGTTCGGTGGCGTCGTAGGTCCGGCGGGCGGGCTGGTGTCTGCGGGGGCCAGGGGTCCTGGTGCTGGGCGCGGTCCAGGCGCAGACGGGTGCAGACGGGCTTACCTTTGGCGCGCCTTCGGCACACAATTGGCATGCCCGCTGCGCGTCAACGCTGCGCGTACGTGCGGTCGCCATTTATGGCGAAGTGGGAGGGAGGGAGGAGCAGCCGGGAGGCGGGAGCGGGCAGGGTACAGAAGGACAAGGGGGCGTGGCCGCACGCACGGCGGCGGGAAGCGGGGCGGGGGGCAAAGGGGGCAGAGAGGGAAACGGCACACAACAACAATGAGGAAATACAATATGATAACAGCCAACAACAGAATGGGAACAGTAAGAAAAGACCAAATAACGAAAACTAATGCAGTCAAGAATCACACAAATCACGCTACTACAGCAGGGGGCGGGGTCGTCGGGGCGGGCTCAGCAAGGCTGAGGACAGCAGCGGGGAGGAACGCACACGCTACAGCTGGTGGCCGCGCGGCGCAGGGGTGTCCTGAGAACAGGTCAAAGCATCTTTCAGTGCCGCCACCTTACCCTAAAGAACATTATGCTTGATAGCATTGCCTTTAAAATCTCTGAATACATTTAAGCACCAATAAGGTAATTATCATTAAAGGAATAAATGCAGAAATAGAGATCACAAACTGTAAGTTTGTGGAATTCTGAATGCATATTCAGCAAAGCCACAACCAAAGCTTTCAATTCAGCCAGCTGAGAGCTGTAATCACCCAGAGTTTCTGTATATGTTTATTGTGCCTGAAATGCACCATCTTTCACTACACCTTGACTGCAGCATGTGCAGTCAAGTACTTATACTTAGTATCAACCAAGGGCTAGGTTGAACCATCAATATAGATTATAAAAGCATACTGAAGCATTGGCCATTCTTGTTCATCCTGGAGGTATTCCTGTGTTTTCAAAGTTGGTTTAAAAAGGGTAATCAACGTCAATAGCAGTTAAGGAAGTGGCCTCTTGATCCATTTTAGATGTAAGTCTTTAGTATTAGGAATGCTGGCCTTGGTGACACCTCTAAAGCCAGAACCAGAGATACAACAATTATGTGGTTCCCTGGAGCCAATGGGCATTTTTTTAAGTCAACTATTTAAACAGCAGTCAAAACATTTTCTGTTGATGCAAAACACATTTCCACATTGGGGTATAAATGCGATTCATAAGCAATCAGCACTGTTTCTTCTTCATTTAATAAAACATATGAGTAACCACTGGAACCTGCAATTGTGTGGATGACTACACTAGTAGTGTTAACATGAGTATGAAACTGTTTAAACTTAAGCATGTCTGTAAGTTTCTGAGAACAATAGATTGTTCAGTAGTCCAATGGTTATTTAAAAAAGCTGAATCAATGTAATTGTACAACGATTTAACCCTTTGCTCATAATTGTGTATGCAGGTTCTACCAGAGTTGAGAAATCCTAAATGTAATTGTAGGTTTTTTAATGTATTTGAAACAGAGCACATTTCTCTAAGAAATATGGTGCTATAAACAAAAGACAATGCAATAAGATCATTATAAACTCCTAGTTACAGAATTAAAGGGTAGGTCCCACTATCAAGATTAATCACAACTCGACCTAAGCCTGTTGGTGGCCCATAAAAAGCTGAGCGTATACAATACAGTCTCACTTGAAAGAAGTTGTAAATAAATAAATGCAGGCCAGATTCTCTTAAAACAAGCTTTTTCAATAGGAATAATAAAAGATTTTTTTGGGAGCCTTATAAAAACTACAAAATAGTAAGAAGTGCAACATATCCTGAGGAGACTGTCTGTCGAATCAACAGGATATGAGACACTGCCCTTTATGAACGCCACTTGATTGGGCCAAAACGTAAAGAAAAAGATCAAGCCAAAATCTAGTCAATAGGAAGCGATCGTGGTTACTTTGAACCCCTAGAAGATATGGTTCAATAGTTGCCAAGGTTTTCAGTACACTATACCTTCGCACTTTTGGGCTTTCTCTGCTCTATTTCCTCTCTCTCCCAACATCGCCTTTAGAAAAAATGCTCTTTCAGCCAAGTTAGATCCCTCCTACATATCATGTCAAATAAATCTACCCCTCCTAAACTGCAAAGACATTCTCTAACATACTTTAACAAATAGATACATTTAACGTAATCAAGGGAGAGACAATCAATAAAAATGTCCATACTAAGGGTGTTCTCTTTCTTGGTCCAAATCTTCATCCAAAAAGCTAGGGAGTGAATAGCGAGCTCATCAGAGAGAAAGGCCATCCCCAACTATTTGTGCATAACATACTACGGAGTACTCTGCGTTAAAGAGAGTCCCCGCCTCAAGAAGGTATTTTCAATGATTTGCAGTGCCTCCTGCCCAGTATAACCCCATATCTCGCTCCCATAAGTGACCTTTGCAATACATTTGGCTATGTAGATCTTCAGGAGGGCCCGATCGGTTTTCCACCCAGTCTGGAAGCAAAGTTCAAAACGACAGCATTCGCTCGAGCCATGTCCCCTTTCTTTTGACTAATCGAGGGGAACCAGCTTAGCTAGATAAACAGTACTCAAGGAACTGATTTAGAACACTCTGACCCATCTTTAGGCCCCCCTCCCACAGCTTTAATGTGATTTCCAGACCCTCCTTAGTTTGCTTGATTTCCCAAGGCCATCCTGTCGAGATTATGATCACCTTGATTGAAAAATCCATAATAAAATAAAACTTAAAATAAAATGGTGTAAAGACAAAGATAAAATCAATACAATTCTCACTCCCTCTTCCAGTAAAGTGGGAACAATATTGGTTCTCCCCTGAGGCAGCTTGTTCATGGCAGATATTAGGTCAAATTCATGCACAATAGCATTAAGGATGGAGCCCTGAGGGCAGTTTCCATGTGCAAACTGGCTTGGTGCACACAACCCATGACTTTCACCCCCACACTTGATGTCCCAGCACATGTGAAAATTAAAGTCCCCTGCTATAAATACATTTGAGTAATCCTTCCCACTCTGGGTAATATTCCTCCATAAAGAACCCAACTGTGTAATGTTATTGCTTCCGTTAGGGCAACTCCCGCATTATAAAGGTTTAAGAGCAGTAGCTTACTCGTCAGACTAGTTACTAACATCGTATGCAAAGTAGAGAAGGTGTGGGGCAGTGTAACAGAGCTGCCTTGAACTGCTAATAAGACAAAAGTTACCAGCCCCCCTTGGTTTTTCCAAGCATGGAGGGGGTAGCTGGCACAAAAAAGTGTGATATCCTTCCCTATAGCATCTGTTCTCAACAGCCCATGTTTCCTGGAGGCATATCACATCAAAGCCTTTAACAAAGAGCAGCCGATTAGGATAATCAATATTACTCTCAAGCCCTTCACTATTCCAAGAAAGAAACTTGAACCTCTTGCAAACCTGGGAACCCAGGCCCAATGGCCATGCCACAGCCTGTGGTAGGAGGACATCTAGATCCTGTGGGCCAACACACAGTCAATCACAACATTCTAATGAGATCAGGGGCATAAACCTGTTTGACAAGCTCAAACCTAATATCGCCTCATGCTGGTTCATATAACTTGCATCTTGTGGCCGCCGTTGTAAGTTTCCAAATGGAGTCAATGTATGGCTCTGTACTATTCACAGCTGGTACTGCTGTAGCAGAGCTGTAGACAAAAGATGACTTGTTCGCTGTATAACCAGGAGAAGACCTGGGAGAAGGCTCTGAACCATTTCCACAGGAACTATTAGTCATGACCCTTAGAGTTGGGGGACATGTGGGCGGAGTTATGTTGTCCCTTTGCAGTGAAGCAGTCAATTTGGTCAAGTTATTTTCAATCATAGATAAACTAAGTCAAATTGGGAATAGTTTGGAATCTATCTCTGATAGCAAAGCTACCTTAAACGTGTCGAACAAAAGAGTCATGTCCGTACAAGGCTTGCAAGGGACACTGAGGAATTTGTATGTGGACTGATGCTCTTCTGGTGCTTTGTACGGCCCCCCATCGAGGGGCACTTCCTCTTTGCTCCCCCTGCTCTCTTTCCCACATCAGGGCAGTACACATTGCCTGAAGCGCTGATGACTGAACACTATCCTGTGTGAGGGGGATTTGTGTAGGCAGGCGAGCAACCTCATCCAGAACATCTGTCTGACCGGCACAGAAAACGTGTGCCAGTGCTGGTGACCCCGGTCATAGGGGTGCAAAACAACACTGTGAGGAGGGTGGAAAAGGCGATCGAGACAGTCACTGAGTTGCCAGTTCAATTTCCTTGTCCAGAACCCCAACGGGTCACTGGAGGAAAGCGTCCATAGGGGTCACCGTATTGACAGGATCCTTTGGGGTAGGTCCCGCTGGCCTACATTTGCCCATTGTAACAACACACAACCCAGCAGCCCTACAGGGATGGCCCAACTAGATCCAACAAGCACCCAGTGGTCCAGCTAACAAACCGACAAACTATCTAAATAAATATATGGAGATCCCACAAAAGGAATAGGCTTTCCATTGCAAGACAGGGCACCAAAAGGGGATGTAGCCAACAAGTCAAACACAGAGCCCACACACAGGTAAAATGAAATATAGTTCTCTAACCCGCGCTGATCACCAAATACAAGCCTGCGTCTCTGGCCCTCCGGGTGTTGACCCGGCAGTCTTTTGTAGGTCCTAGTCCAAATACCAAGGCTCCAGGGGCAGAGAACAAAAAAACCAAGAGGCAGGCCCAGCCCAGCCTCCTACAGTCTCTGACGGGCGCAGACGGGTGCTCCCTTGTCCCGGGCTTCACTCTGGCACGGCCCACGTGTGTCCCGCACCACGGGAGATGACCAGCACCCACCGGTCAGCGGGGAGCTGGCTCCTCTTCCCTCCACTCGGGGGATGTGTGTTGGGACACTGAGTCCCTGGTGTCCTTCTGGCAGCAGGAAAACCAGGCAGAAAAAGAAACGTGTGAATGTATGGACATAAGTAGAAGAATGTGAGATTTGCTATAGTCACCAATCTAAAGCACAAATATATTGTGCATCTGGAAGACACATTTTTCACCTTTGACGTATGCTAGAGCATTACTGAACTTTTTTGAAAAGGGTACGGGGAGGGTTGCGGTGGGGAGGAAAGGGAAACAAGCCAGGTGTGAGGGGGAAATGGGGAAAGCAGAAAGGGGAAGGAAGGGGAGGAAAGAGGGATAGGAAGGGTTGAGGGAAAGGAAAGGGGAAAATTGCACTCAGGGTATATACTTTTGACATATATATATATACATGAGGAATCACAGGAAACAACTATATTCAATGCTGTCATTCAGTCCATGTGGCATTAGTGTATTCATTCTTTTTATCCAATCTGCCTCGCATTGTAAAAGAAATTTGTGGTTGTCTCTCCCTTCTCTGACGTCAACCATTTCTACAACAATGAATGATTTAGAAATGTTAGTTCTTATATTGCTCTTGTGCTCATTAAGTCTTGTTTTGATCTTTTGTTCTGTCTTGCCTATATGTGCTGGGCCACATAGGCATTTCAATAGATATATGACGATTTTCAAGTCACACGTGTCTGTGGTGAATATTTTGATTTTATAGCCCTTTGATGGGTGATTGATGACGCTGGCATTGATGATGTTGTTGCAGTTTTTACAATTGAGGCAGGGGGCTGTACCTTTGTGGCTAATGCTGTTATTGTGATCCCCTTTCTTCATTCTTAGTAATTCATTGAGATTTCTTCTTCTTTTGTAGGCAAATAAGGGTAACATGGTAGTTCTACGATAAGACTGAGATGTCAGTTGAATGTAAGCTCATTTGAACAGGCTAAAATTATCGACGTATCCGACAAGCAATACGTATGATAATAACACATATAACATTTGGTGGTGGTTTAGCTTCACACTACTAAGGCAGTCATTTTTACTGTGCTTTTTTTTCTAGGAATTCAACCCCTGATGAACGGCAGGTGTGTACCTGAAATGCATGGGGGGATATACACAATAGTAAATGTCCTTTTACGGACACGCATGAATGATGCATCCATATTCAACATGGTGTGTAGTGAACACACACCAAAGCTAGATTAGAATAGGTAACTCCAAATAAGCATATTTTAGAAATTGAATACCTGCGCAAATAAAGTACCCCATGTATTACACTCCTCAACAGGGGAAACCATACCAAGTGTAAGACACATAGGGAGAATGCTAAATTTATCTTGGGGTCCCTTACGGAGAAACACTGCTTCACGCTGATTTGCTTTTTGTGCAACTCAAACTGGAATTTCAGCATGTTTGGTAGGGATGTTACCCATAATGATATAAATGGTAATTGGACTAATTACTAGCACAGCTAACTGCTCCTGCCCAGCTTGGTGAGCTCTTGCTGGGCAGTAGGTAATATATGCATAATGGTAGTCATCAGATGTTGATACAGTCTGACCAAATGGTTTAATAGAATAAGCTTTAAATGCTAGTTTAACGCATTTGGATACAGATAAGGTGTATAGCCTAGTAAGACTGGCTTGGTTCCCCCTTCATTACTGAGTTGGCACAGTCTTACATTTTTCAGTATATGTGGGAGGGCACCTGGGAACCATAGCTGTAAATGAAGCATCAGTGTGTGTGTGTGTGAAATGTCTCTGAACTGGCATTGACTGTAGAAAAATCAACCCAGGAATGAAAAACCTCACATTTATAGGCTTTTTGTGCCTCAACCTCAAAGGGAACTTCCCCACAGCCAATGACGAACCCATATCTAGCCAAATGATTAGTGACACCTTGTCTGCAATATTCACTGGTTTCACCATATTTAATGAATAAAATTCAAAGAAAGGAAACACTATAGAGGGCAATCTATTTAAGAGATCAAGCTCAATCAACCTTCAGCCATAATATGTGCTTCCTATTAAAGTTGAGGAGGATAAATCCTTGTCACCATGGATGTCTCTGTTTAAAGGTGATAAAGGAGCCATTAGCACACACAAAAACACTACACATGAGACCCATGAAATAGGTACCATACCTAGAATGTTGTTAGTGCCATGTTATTCAGTTCCTACACATTTAGTAGTACTGTGTATTAGGTCAACAAAACTTCACAGTAGAGAGACTGAGTCCACTAATATTATTCGAAAATATTATTTTTTTGTTTAGCTCACAGTACCACATCTAAACCGCTAACCTTCCAGAGTTATAGATGTTACTGGTCACCTCAAACATGACCACTCCAATTCCCTGGGAATTAGTGGAACCAGATTTAGCCCTTTCGTTTGGCACTTATGCATGCCCAAGGCGCTACAAAGATATGCAACGATAATGCATTTTCAAATCTTTATAGAAAAACTCTAATCCTTGTAAATAGAATGTGAATGGCGATTATTAGAGAGATTAAATACATCATTGTTATAAACATTTTAAAGAATAGTAAAAAATGCAAACAATTCAACCATGTTAGTTGTTCCTAATGTTACTCCAATCTGTCTTTAGTACTTTTACAGAAACAAGAGCACAGCAGGAGTGCCCTTCTGCTAAACACATTGGAATGATCTAACCCCATACCTTATATTATTTGTCTGGAAACTGGACTCAGTACATTAACAAATGCAGACCTCCATACTTCTCTTGCACAGCTATCTTCCTTCTCAGGATGAAGGTCAGGGTAAGCATGGCTGCTCTGAAGTCACAGCTCACAGCAGTTTCCATGATTACTTTGTGTGAATTCCTCTCAACAAATTCAGCATTGAAGCTGTTTAAATAATAAAACACCATCCTTATTTTACTGTACCTGAGGGGCAGAACAGCGTCTTTAATTAGCCTGGGGAAAAAGACTCATCGCCTGTGAGTACAGAAACACAACAAGGGCCTCAACCTCTAATATGTGTTACCCTGTCCCTAACTGTGCAGACTACAGGGTGAGAATATATACCAGGAATAAATGCAAGCATACCACTTCCTCATATTAGGGCAAAACTTGTACAAACCACCATAAGAAAAAGATGCTAAGTTAACAAGAAAAGCTCAAATGGAGGTTTAATGTAAGTTCTACGACAATTTGCATTGACATGGTCAGTTCCAGGTCTGTGCTTCACTGTAAAGTTCATACCCGTAGGAAGATGGACCAGCTCAAAAATTTAGGTTTTACCCCGTCATCTGCTTGAGCCATTTAAGAGGCCTATAGTTAATTTTAACCCAGAAGTAAGCCCCAAACATATACGGTCTACGCATCTTCAGTGACTGAATCACAGCAAAGGTTTTCCACTCCAATGCTGCTATTTGAGTAGTAGTTGCTTGCTGATAAAAGTAACTGGTTGATCCTGACCCCCAATCGGTTTTGCTGCTATAACATTGCCACAAACAGGAGCGTATTCATCTAGGCAATATGATTTTCTTAATATTTTTGGCAAAATGTGCCATAAGCTTCACATGAATTTCATCTATATTCCTACAATTATACAAAAATTTTATGAGAAAAAGTATATATTTATCCATACGTTGAATTTAACTCAGATAGACTAAAATGATTCTTATTTTAATCCTCGGAATAACGTGGTCTTGATGAAAAAAAATTTCATTTATTTTTATTCTTTGCGGAAACAAACAATCAGTCTGCCCAGCCACAAGTTTCGTCCTGCATATTTTATCAGGGTTTTAGGGTAACAGCAAGTTCCAGAAGATTTCTATGTACGCCCAGCACAGTATAACCATTAAAATCTCTCTTTCTCACTAGTATCAGTCAGGTAATCTCACATAATATATTAACCAGATCAATCTATATTTTTAGCATTCTTTGTTATACATTAATTTTAATTAATGTTTGTTTCAATTTTCCATCAAAAAAAACTGGTGTCTTCTCCACCACAATAATTTTCTCAGTAGCACATACCAATGGAGAAACACCCTTGTTACAGGTAGTGGGCCAGCAGAGCGCTGGATTGCACTCAAGTCTTGTGATTGGCTTGACAGGTGGTGCAGGAGTTACAGACCTCCTTCACCTTATTAGACATCTGAGGATTTATTTATTTGCGGTATTTGTAGAGCACGACACTCATCCTGAAGGATATCAAGGCACTTATACCTGGACTGAGACTACCGCCAGTTAGCACTAAGGTGGTCCTTAAGGTTTGGGAAAGAGGAAGGTTTTTAGTTTTTTTCGAAACAGGAGGTAGTTAGTGGTAAGTCTTTAATCTTGAGGGAGCTCATTCCATTTCTTTGCTGCCAGGTAAAAGAATGAGCGACCCCCGGTCCTTGTTTTATATATGCGTTTAGTTCTGGCGAGGGCAGACTGGAGTGAACGCAGATTTCTTGTGGGGACATAAAATTCAATCTTCCCCTGGAGAATTGTAGGACCTGTCTTATGGAGGGCCTTGTGGGCATGACCAAGCAGCTTGAAAACCGCTCTCAGGCACTCCGAGGCAGAGTCGAACTTGCCTTTATTGCAGATAAGTTTAGCCGCCGAGTTCTGTAGTACTTGTAAGCGTGAGAAAACATACTCGTTCATGCCCACAAACAGCGCGTTGCCGTAGTCCAGACAGCTAACTAACAAGGCCTGAGTGACGGAACAATCCAGGGGTATCCAGGGAAATAGTCTGGTAAGAAGCTTCAAAATGAAGAAGCCTTTGCCACAAAGGGATCGCACATAGTCTTTCATGGACAATGAGTCATACATAATGACGCCCAGATTCCTTGCGTGTTGTTTCGGGATGGGGGCCGTACCAAGCGAGGGTGGCCACCACGTCGCATCCCACACACGTTTGGCGTTGCCAAACAGAAGGATCTCGGATTTTCCGGCGTTCAGTTTCAGGCAATGTTTGTTCATCCACTGGGCCATATCCGAAAGACAATTATGCAGTTTGGATTTAATAATATCTGTTTTTTCATCCAGGGCCACCAACAGTGCATAGAAGCCAATGCCCCACTTCCTTCCAATTTCTGCAAGAGGTGACATATAGACATTGAAGAGGGTGGGGCTTAATGAGGCTCCCTGAGGGACTCCACAGCTGATGGGGCTAGATTTAGAATGGAATTGTCCCATGTGTACTGCCTGGGTACGGTTACTCAAAAGGGAGTGCAACCATCTTAACGCGGTGGAGCGGACTCCTTTGCTGTAAAGGATGTTCAGCAGGCAATCATGGGAAACCATATCAAACGCCTCTGACAGGTTGAGCAGTATCAGAGCCACCGCCCCACCTTGGTCGGTGGAAGCTCTGATACCGTCCGTCACTCCCAGCAGCGTCGCCTCCGTATTGTTATTAGCCCGGAATCCCGTCTGGGAGGGATCCAGGAGGAGGTTTGTTTCCAAGTACCTGGTCAGCTGTCCATTGACCAGATTCTCTAGGACTTTGGAGAGGTAAGGAAGCTGGGAGATGGGACGATACATTGTGGGGTTAAAAATGTCTGATCCAGCTTTTTTCAAGAGGGGGATCACAGAAGCATGCTTACAGGTGTCCGGAAAGGTTGCAGTTCTTAAAGATTTATTGAAGAGCTGTGTAATCAGGGGACCAAGTGTAGGGGCAATTTTTGAGAACACAAAATGAGGACAGGGATCCGATGGAGAGTCAGATTTTACTGTGCTCATGGCTGTCAGGACCTCGTCCACTGTAAATGGCTCAAAGCCGTCCAAAGTGGGTGTGGTTTCTGAATCTGGTGAGGCTGTTGCAGTTCTTGCTGAGATCATTGTGATGGAGGGCTTTACTGTGTCCCTTGTGTTAAGGGAGTGTTGGGAAGTGAATGTGGAGTAGATTTTCCTAAGTTTTTTCAGTAAAGAAGGTGCTAATTCGTTCACAAGCCTCAGCTGAGGGGGTAAGTGTTTGGGAAATGCTTAATGGTTTTCTGAGCTCTTTCACTACTCTGAAAAGCTCTTTGGCAGATTTGCAATTTTCGAGGATGCGTAGGGAAAAATAATTTCTTTTTGCATTTTTTATGGTACAATTGTACAGTTTTCGTTCAAGCACATAGCTTGACTTGGATGCACTGTCTTTGGACTGCCTCCATAGATGTTCTAGTTTTTGACACTCCCTTTTAAGACTTTTTAGTTGAGGGGTGAACCATTTTTCCGTGTCAGATCATTTCCTGCATGTCCGTCTGGGGGCTAGATTATCTAATGTTCAAGTATTCCAGAGTCTAATGTTGTTACATCTGAGCATACAGTGGCATCATCCAGGAACTCGATATTGATTCCTGGAAGTGAGTATTAAAGTTTGACTCATCGACTAATCTCCATGCTCGGTTGGAAATCTGGTGGGCCACCCTGGGTTTCGATGGTTTAAATGGTAGATTTAATGTGAAAGTTATAAGAGAATGGTCCGACCAGAGCAATGTTGGTAAAAAGTAGATCTAGTGTGTGGCCGGCTGTGTGGGTAGGGCCAACAATTCACTGTTTAAGATTGAGGATCTCCATATCCCTCCCCAGTTGGGAGACCGCTGGAGGGTCCTTTTTCTCGTAATGGATATTGAAGTCACCAACTACTAAATAGTTTTTATGTTTCAAGCAAAGTGGCAGAAGTTGGGTGAGCAGTTTGGCACCTAGATTGACTTGTTGTCCTGGGGGGTTATATATTACTGCTCCAGCTAGGATGGTGAAACCATCGCGAAGTATTTGGAAAGGTAAGGTTTGATGTTCCTTGTAACCGATTACTGGCTCCGGGAGGCAGGTCAGATGGTTTCTGAATATAACAGCGACCCCCCCCCCCCTGCTTCCAGATCTGTCTTGGCTGATAATTTTATAGTTGTTGGGTAGCGCATTGGCTAGGTCTGGGGCATTACTATCTGTCAGCCAGGTTTCAGTAATAAAAATCAGGTCGGGGTTATTGGTTTTAAGTAAGTCCCAGATGTCCAAGGCATGTCTGGGTAAGGATCTAGCATTGAGCTATAGGCAAAGGAGTTGTAGTGTAGTTCCTAGTTTCCCACTAGGCCCTGCGCATTGGAATAACATAAACAGTAGTATCGACGTGGAACTGGCTATATTCCAGGCCTCCACTGACTATGCTAAACTTAATTGGGTTGTGTTACCAACTAGCTCAGAGGTCACTGGAAACTTTCTTCTCTGCATAGGAAGTGATCAGCTTCCTTGGCACAGACAAGAAGGGATTCAGTTTTCCAACAACCGTGCAACATGACAACTTTGCTCCTCAGATCAAGAGTCGATCTCTAGGGTCGTGTGAAACAATAGACATAGATTTCACTCAGTCAGTCTAGTGCAGCTTACTTTCACGGTATGTAGAGAATAGAGAGACGGGCGTTTATCAATAAAGGGTTAACATTTATTGAACAGTCTTTCTTCTCATACAAGAGAAATGTATTGCCACAATTGCAATAACTGTTATTATAAAAAGTACGTACAGTAAGATAAGAATTGCGAAATAGAACTGTAAAAGCATTGATATGGTTTCTTAGCCATACAATGGTTTAAAAGTAATAAAACATATATACAGTCATATATACATTAGGCTAACATACTCAACTGGTGCTTCTAACTAAGCCTACCCCGGTGTGCCTGACCTAAGCCTAACACGTGAAAAGGGGAGTAAGTAAGTAGCTTAAGTTAAGTTGGTTTTGCCAAGGTTTGTTTCAAGAATTCTCGTCTAAGGGTTTAGTCAACACCATACCTCTGAATAGAATGATGGAGGATTGGTATCTCCTTCAGGGGTCTCTCTCGATATCCCAGTCACCTGCGAGGGTAAACCGGAGGCGCCGGGACTGGATTTCTCTGCACGAGAAATGCAGCGGCTTCTCTCAGCGCGTCGGGAGGAAGGAGGGGTGACAGCGTCCGCGGGCAGCTGGGCTGGATGTCTTCGCAGAGGACGGCTGCACGGCTCCTCAAGCGTACTGAACCACAGTTCGCGCTGTAGCGGCGATAATGGTAATCAGTAGCTTCACCACCACAGGATAGCAGGCTGCAGCGACAGAGTGCTAGTTGTTACCAACACGGGGTCATGCAGGCAGCTGGCATCAGCAACAGGTTCGCTCATTGCTTAAGGCAACGTTGGTAATATTTATACCTGACAGGTGCCGGGTTTGACGCAAGTTTCCTGGACATAAGACGTCAATTAAAGATGTCACTAGGAAGTGACAGTTATCAGTTGCTCATTAGAGTTCCATTACTAATCAAAACATAGCAAGCGGGGATTTCCAGGTTTGCTAAGTTTTTATCTTGTTGAAGAACTCGGAGTGTTATCTAGGAATATCAGACAGTGACTGCTGCTCTGTCATTGCACTAATTGGTCGCAAAGGAAGTAGCAGAGAGTCATGCTGGAATGTGGCTCTGTTCGTGTGAGGCCAGAGATGACTTTACAGAAAATCGCACTTGAACGGTTATGCCAATATAGGGAATAAAGGGCTTTATAGCCGAATAGGGGCATAAGGTCACAGTATCGATCAGGAACCTAGATAAGCACATAACACCCACTCCACGTATTCATGTCCATCAAAATTACTAAAACTAAGCAATTAGATGCATGTGTAACATTGTGTAACATAGCCCACCCCAAAATACATAAATGCATTCGAAATAGGCGTACTTGCAATACATGGAATTTAGGTACTGTACGTTTTTTAAAGCATAGTAATCATTCAAAAGGTTATTGCATATAAAATCAATGAACGATTATGCAAAAAGAATTACACATGAAGTATCTCTGACAGAAGAAATGCGAGATAAATCATCACATAAAAATGCATTGTAATAACATGTGTGCTAGAGGCTGGTGTAATGTTGTTATGTCTCTAGATGTGTTTAGAAATAGAAGTGTGAAGCTTCTGTTCTCTAAGAATAGTTTTTACGTTAAGCAAAGAATTGTTCGTGCCAAAAAAGGTCAATATTAAAAAAAATTGTCCAATTCAAAAGAAAATAGATTTCCAAAGCTCCTGGCAGTTTTTTTGTTGATCAAAACTGAAGGCCGAATTCAGAGTTCATGGGAACGCTGTGTGTCGGAAAAGCTTCTCAAAAGTTTAAAAAGTTATTGTTTCTCTATGGGAGAGAACATCGTATCAGACAGGCTCGCAAAGAATTGGTCTACAAAATCAGGTGATAGTTCAACCAAATTAGATAGCGCTGTAACTTGGCAGGTGTGAGAATGATTGCTGTCATCGAAGGCAGGACCAGCAATGCTCACAGAACGTTGTACCTGGATGATGTTGCTTTTGTCACTCGCTCCACTGTTACCACTTGGCTGTAGTACAGGAGTCTCCACGAATGCCGTCATCAGGATTGGTAGCCGCTGGGGACAACACAATGCGTGAGCCGTTATTGGACTTAGCAAAGTATCGACGTCCATTGGTACTGCTGATGGAAGTGAAAGACAGATGTCCAACACGCATTCCTCGCCGCAAAGCATACACCGTAGCACAGGTAAAATGCAACTTTGCCATATCGGTCTGAATGAAAGGAACCAGGTCATGTTTAGATCTCTCAGCCTGGCCAATCCGAGGACGTTAGTTATCCTGTCCCTGTAGCGCATTGCTAGGATTGTCTCTTCCATTCCCATGGGAGCTATGTCTGAGCCGAGGCTTGCCATAACGTAGCAGGATGGTCAAAAATAGAATCCCTGCGATGAGTCCCAAAAATAGTGGAATACCACCAAAGATGGAGTGCACAAAATTAGGAAAGATTCCCAAAATTGCCTGGAAGGGTGTTAGCAGTCCCGTAAAGACTGTCTTAAATATGCCTGGGATGCTTGTTGCACTAGACATGTTAAGGAGTTGGCTAAACATTTCTACGAAATGCACGGGGCAATTTGTTGATAAAAGGTCATGGACCTCAGTAGCCGTCCTCGCGACTAGAAGATCATACGTCTCTTTAGATGACGTTATAGGCACTGTTGTCTGTAAAAGGACAGATTTCATTTTGCTTAATGTATCAATTCGTATAGAATAGAGATTCAGACGAGGCCAGAGGGGAGTCACTATGTCTGGAGGCCCGCTCGGGAACAATGCTTGCATACAGCATTTGACCATGGACGTTACTTGTACTAGATAACTTAGTCCGGGCGCGAGGCCACAGCACCTGTGATCCGTTCTAAGAATGTAACTCCCGTTCGAAAGTTGCATAAAGAAGGGCTCTATCTGAGTTGCAGGTGTGACTAGCTGGTGGCATGAGAGGTTGTTTGAATTTCCATCACATGCTCCGTGTAAATTAATACCCTGACACAAAAGTATACCGCTTAGTGAGTGTTTACAGTTGTCACCACTACGAAATACATTTTTGTCGCTGTCACTATAGCAAGAATGAGTGTATGGTAATTTCCATTCGGATTTAATATATCCCTTACCCAATTGTTCATACTGGCCAGCAGGTATGTACTCAAGGCATTTATGAAATCGGAAAGTTGTTATCGGAATTGTGATAATTCCGTGTATTATCCATTAAATGACAGGGCTCTCTGACATTGTCAACGGTAATCTCTCGAGTTTCTCGATGCTCAAGATTGTATAGTCTGCTCCTTTCTGTGCCAAACTGATCTGTTTATCAGTAAGGTTAAAAATGGAAAATAATGACGTTGTGTTTATCAAACGCCAAGGCACATAGCCTGAACGAAGATTTTGCAGCGTCCAGCCTAGTTCTATAATAGAGCGTAATTGAGACTGGCCATGTTGTAACATTAGCAAATCTCTGTCTATCACATCAAAGGCAGAGGATACAATATTGTCCAAAGAATATATTCTGGAAGACAGAGTCATTAACCCATTGTCTACCACAGAAAGTGATTTCTCCAAATTAATACGATCAATTTCTCGTATTTTTTCAGCAGTTTCAATTTGCTTTACTTTCCAAGCCTCGTTGTAAGCAGCATAGATACTGGTCGCTATGAAACGCTTTTGACGCTGTTTGCGTGGTCCAAGAATGAAATCGCGCAAATCAGCACCATCTTTTAATAAAGACAAGTGTTGCTTAATTTCAGCCAGTGTGGATGTAGTTAGCCATTCTAGGCAGAGTTTCCCTACACTGTATGTTGCTATTATTCCTGGATGTTGTCTCTGGGAATATCTTGAGTCTAATCTGGTCATTTTTAAACCCTGTGTTTTATTCAGGAACCTATCTTGACAGCTATTTGTGTCTGTAGGCCAGATTAACCATTTTTTCCAATCAGGATGTGTTCTGTTGAAATGTAAAATGTGTGACACGTCTAACTCATTATCTGCAGTTGCATTCTCAGCTATTGGCTTTGGTATAGACGGTGTTTTAAGGTCTTTGATCTTAGCTAGGCCAAGACAAGATGTTTGGTGTACAGTGTCATTTAAAAATAACATTTGTTCTGGTATCATGCAGGTTCTAAACAGTGCTTCTAAGCCTTGCACCTGCCAATCTTTTGTACCCCAAATTGTTTTCGTTTCAATATTATTTTTCCAATAATCAAAACCAAATGTCATCATTTTATCATAAAATGCTTCTGAATATATCAATTTAGAATTTGTCAGCATTGTTTTCATTCCTGTTTTATCTAACAGTTTATAATAAAACGTTTCTGCATCACTTGTGTTAAACCCTGAAAAATATTTGAATTTCTCAAAAAATGCTTTAGAACTGCTTTTAGGTGGTGTAGAACAATGTTCCCATTGATTATACATAAAAACATTTCTAGGCTGTGCAGATTTATGCAAGTAATGATCCCCATAGTGGGTATAACAGAATAATTGCTCATAACTAGATGAACCTTGTAAATAATCATGATCTGTGAATCTAGCTGACATTACTAAATCAGACATCATGTCATTAATACTGTTAAAGTCCCAATCATCAGAGAATGTACTCGGTGTCACAAAATCACTTAAGGAAACCTTTAGTTGATGAGGATACTTCAGGATTTCGACCGGACCATAGATCTCATAGTCTGTTTTCTCCCATACTACCCCACCAGGTATTGGAATTGCTGTGACATTTACTGTTGACAGTTCTCTTTTCTTCACGTGGGATGATCTGTGTGGTTTCAGGACAAGGTTGATGTTCTGACTTGCTGTGTCCATTGTAATATATTTTCCTTCAATGAATTTTCCCAAACACAGTACCATGATGAGCCAAAGCAGGAGGAAAAATACACCTAGACCGAACCAGAACTCTAACCAAGGGGAAACAAGGTAGATTTCCTTCAGCTGATGAAAGAGTTCTGTTGCTTTATCTTTAAAAGACTTTTTTGTTTCTGGCATCACTTCGGGGTCGTTAAAGTCTTCAGAGAAGTTGTCGAAGTTGATGAAATAACCAGAGGCAGTTCTGTCAATTGATGGGATTGTTCTTTCAATCTGTCTCTCGGTAGCACTTTCTGATGCCACATCATTGTAGACTGGTGTTGTTTCCTGACAAACTGTTTCAATCTGTGTTTCAAGAGGCACGAGTTCCATGGCATTATTGCATAGTCCTTCATTGTGCACTGCAGGCTGATCGAATGTGATGAGTCTTTCAGTTTGAACCTCTTGTATTGTTGCAAGTTTGGGTATTCTGTTGTTTCTTGGGAGTCCACTGGGCCTACTGTTGATTATAGGCCACATGCTTGTGGTTTTACCAGATCGATGGATACGATTCTGTTCTCCTTTTTACCAGCAAGGGGCGGTAGCACAACTGATCTTGTTCCGGTGACTGCCAAGACAGGTACTGCTTTTCTGTAAGAAGGCCCAAATTCCTTCTTAACCGCGATCTTTTCTCTGACTAGGTCCCCAATCTTTGGAATCCAGACAGGCCTTGCTGGGGCTGTTGCGGGTGGTGCCTCGTCAGTGGTACTTGGCTGTTGCTTTAACTTTATGTTGCTTAATGATTTTCTTGTTTCATTCAGTTCCTGTAAAACAGCCAAACGGTCTTTTACATCAAAGTGCTTTGTTTCTTCTTGTACCACTGACATCTGACTATCGAGGTCCTGAACGTTCATTCTAATTCCGAACAATAGTTCTTATGGGCTGAAACCTTTTAGAGAATTTCTTGGCATGTTGTTAAGACTAGTCTGGACACTTATTAAATGTTTGACCCACCCAGCGCCTGAACCTAATACCTTCGCTGTTATAGATTGCTTTATGTCCCGGCTTTTTCTTTCTACCACACTATTCCCTTCCGGGGTATGACTGACAAGAATACCGCAACCCAATTCCCATGCTAGCCATGGCCTCCTTATAGGCTCGAGAGCTGAAAGCAGGACCCTGGTCAGAAAGGAACGTGGTAATTGCGTATGTGCCGATAAAGACTCGCAAATCTTTTATAACCGTTCTAGCGTCAGCCGAGCGCTGGAGGACTCATTTTTTAAAAAGTGCTTTTCGTCTTAAATGGTGTACACTGGGACGCGCTTCTCTTTTTTGATTGCGCAGATAGACCGCCTTATGCTGTCTAGAAGGGATCCTGAAACTACACTGGCCTGTTCATTACTGCGATCTCTGTTGCAATCTTCACAATTTTGAGCAAAACATTGAATATCTATACTCATTCCTGGCCACCAGTACTCTGATTGTAATTCTTTCAGAGAGGCTTTGATTGTTTGGTGTTTCAGACCCAACCCCATGTGTGCTTCCAGTAATAGGAAGCCTCTCCTGCTCCTGTTTGGAATTACTCTATCCCCCACTCCAGGGATTCGAGCAAAAGGAACGGAGTTTGCATCGATTATGTATGCATAATTGAGTGGATAGTTTACGGGTAGCGCTGCACAGTCGCCTTTTACGGTCGTTTTTACTGCCAGCATGGTTTCCCCATCTATATACTTATCTGTACGCTTTTTTGTGGCTACGGAAGCCGGTTTAGTTGCTTCCACGGTGGCTGTATTAGCCAATGAATTCCCTGCAACGTGAACGCCATCACGTTGAAGACTCTGTGCGTGAATCACGTGAGTCTTTTGTAGTTCTTTGTG
This sequence comes from Lissotriton vulgaris, assembly GCF_964263255.1. Taxonomy (NCBI): domain Eukaryota; kingdom Metazoa; phylum Chordata; class Amphibia; order Caudata; family Salamandridae; genus Lissotriton; species Lissotriton vulgaris. The sequence goes on along the minus strand of NC_141690.1, from coordinate 317,614,381 downwards.
TAAAAGAGCTACCTCGTTCCGGAGCTTTTTATGCTTTATTGTGGCACCTGTGTCATCTTTGTAGTCGTTTTCGATCCAACTCTGCAGTTTGTTATTGTAAGAATTGACGCAAAAATGAGAATCGCACACGATAAGTGTGGGGAATTCGCGTTCTACATTTTCGAGCGCCATCTTTAAAGATCTGATTTCAGTTCTTTGAACCGAACAGTACTTTACTGATTCGGTTTTTGTTATTTTCGGTCTGAATTTACCGCACAGCCAACGACCTTTAATGATCGCACATGCTGCATCGTAGGATTTTCTCTCTACATTGAAATGCTGTACAAAGCTGTCTGTATAGATTATACAGGCGTATTGTGGGAGAGGCAGGATTTCGATTGGCAGAGGATATTCTTCTTCATATTCTAAATCATTCAGTTCTTCGTATTGAGGGGCAAAATAGTATTTCACATCTTCCGCTCCTAGAGAATCTATACACTGTATCCATTTCGGATCCAATGACACAGTAGGCAGGTTTACTGGGCTGAATAGCGCCTCGAAGGCGGATTCCGCTGTGAGGATGTTAATCCTTTTGCCGTGTGCTAGTTCTCGTTCATTTGCTAGTGCGATTTGCACTGCGTTCACAGTTCTTTCTGTGTGACTGAATGCTTTTTCTGCTTGTGTGTACAAGTGAGATTTAATTGAAATTGGTACCTTTTCTCCCTCATTAGAGGTTAGGTATGTGAATCCGCATCTTCCTGGGATGACTCGGATTACAAGATCACGTGTGTTGTCACGTGTGTCTAATTTTGTTTTTGCTAACATGTCTGTTTGCAGTGATCTCAAAATTTCTGTGTGTTTTTGAGTCCAATTGATTTGTTTTAAATCAGGTTTAATTAGTTCGTAGAGAGGTTTAACCCTCTCTGCGTAATTTAGAATGTAAGTTCTTCCGAAATTCAGAAAACCTAGAATGGATTGTAAATTCTTCAGCGTTTTTGGAGCTTGGAGTACAGCGCACTTCTCTAAGAAGTTGTCCGCTAGGCTTTTCCCTTCACTTGATAATTCGTACCCTAAAAATAGTACTGTCAGATGGGCAATTCGGGACTTTTTAAAGTTGAATTTGTAACCCTCTGCTGCGAACCCAAGTATGATGGTGTTCACTCTTTTCAAGTGAGTATCCAAGTCGTCGTCTGTGAGATAAATATCATCTACGTAAGATAATGCTTCATCATCATAGATTTGTAGTAACTCTGTTACCCTAGCTGAGAATAGTCCTGGGCTGTTCTTGAACCCCTGTGGGAGTCGACAGAATTTTTTCTGCGACCCAAATGCGGAGAAAGCGGTCAAGTATCTGCTTTCTGGTGCAATGTTTTGACAAAAGAAACCATTAGAAATGTCTAATGTCGTTTTGTATTTTTTCCTAACTATGTTATTCATTAGGGCTGCACTATGCGAGTTTTGTACTGCAAAAGTTTTGCAACATGTATTAAGGCGTCTGTAGTCCAAAACTAGACGATATGAATTGTCTGGCTTGGAGACAGGAAACAAAGGATTGTTCATTTGAGAGGTGCATGTTTCAATCACCCCCTGGTATTCAAGTTGATCTAAGATCTCCCTGACCTGTTTTTTAGCTTCTTGCTTTATGGGATACTGCCGTTGGGCAGTTGGTTCACTTTTTAGCTGGATTTTGTGAGGCGGAGAGTCCTCATCCCATCCTACATGATTTTTATACAATGCAGGTGCCTGGGCTACTGCCCATTTCCTTGCATATGTGTATTTTTTATGAATCGGTATGTGATTCGAGAAGGCAGGCATAATCACTTCTTCGCCACGAGGGCACTCCCTGACAAACTTCGGGGGCCAATCTTTTTCAGCTAACAGAATATCATAGCCTTTTGAGAGCTTATCCCAAAATAGACCCTTAATTTTCCTAGTCTTATCACCCTCCATACGCAATGTTATTTCGTATATTTTATGGGGCTCGCTAAGTCTGGTGTCTGCAGTTTCAACCTGAATGTACTCATTCGTGTCCACTGTCTCCAGATGACTCATCAAGATCTTGCGCGCTATACTGATTTCTGCTGCACTGTCCAACATTGTCAATGCCCACTCCCCGTTTTTCAACTGTGTCCTCAGTATTCTCGGCATGGTTGATTACTCTAATACTGGCTACCTTCTTTTTCTGAAATTGAGATTTCTTATTTTGAGCAGGTTCCTTGTCTTTGGACTTGGTGTGCTCTCCTGGGTCTGACCGTCCTCTTCTTTTCGAATTCTGTGGAGAAGATCGAGAGGGACGTGTATCAATACTTTGATATCTATCAGGTTTTTTTATATTATCCCTATTTCTAAGGTTATATGTTTTCTCAGAGGGCTCCCGTTGGGGAGACTGGCGTTCTCGAGTCGGAGTTCTTTCCCTCCGTCGAGGAGACCTTCCTCTGGACTGGAAAACTTTTTCCTTGGGAGTGGATTGTTTATTTCCATCCCAGCTCTTTTTAGGAGTGTTTAAATTATTTTTAATAAATAATTTTTCAGGATTTTCGAGCAGTTGGGGCTTAACTGGTTTTCCACCCAAGCTGTCTCTACCTAATTCTTCATAGCATTTCTCTATGATTTTTGCAAGTTCAACAGGATCTTTTATATCTGTTTCCTTCAACTTCTGGCGGATCGCCACAGATGCTGCTTCTCCCTTTACGTTGGCTAATAATATAGCCGTGACCTGCTTGAAGTCTTTCAGTAATTTCATACCTAGATTTAAAGCGGGCTCTGGACCGAATTCATTTTGAATCTGTTTTAGCACGTCTGGTATTACCGCCATAGACGGAACACCGTGTGTTTTTGTGTAAATGGAAGCAAAGACTGTACCCCAAGTGTCGCAGTCCTCCACGTGTGGTGCGATTCCCATAGGAAGGCAAATGGTCAAGATTCTGTGTTTCTCAATAGAGGTAGTATCAGGAAATACTGCCTCTATTTGAGTGATTTTCTGGGCTAACCAGAAAGGAATTTGTTCCCGTTTTACGGGTGTTTTACCAAGACATGACTGTATGTTCTGTGGTGTAATTTTATTTGTGTTCCCCTGATGAGGGGTCAGCTGGTGTGAATTAACAGCTGGCTGGACTGTTGCAGTCCGTATTACATATTGGACTAATTGCCTATGTATTTTTATTAATGTGTTTAGCTGTGCTAACAGCTCTTCCTTAGACATTTTTGCAATGTCAGGATGTGGTGTGTAGCTGGCTAGAACCGGCCACGTGGCTCCTGGTCTACCTAGTGGACCGAGCCTGGTAATGTGATCATTGTGTTTTAGGGCGCCATTAAACCAGAGCAGGTGCTCTTGAAATTTAAGTGGAATTTCAACCTCCTCGAAAGGGGCGTACTCATCCGGAGGTTCCTCTATTTTGTAATAGTGAAACTCTTGTGTTATAGCGTTTACCGCTGGAAAGTTTATCCATGAATAGAATACCTCTGTCTGCCGATACTCGTGAGCCTCTATCACGAAAATTACTGTACCACCTTGAGGTGGCAGTCCGTTATCTATAAGTTTTAAAGTTATAGATCTTCTTAACTGGACCGGGATGATAATAGCATCCGGGTCTGTGTATTCGGGACCTTGCTGAGTCGCATCTACTGCGGCCCCAGAGGTGCCGTTTTCTGGCATTGTAAAAATGCGAGGTTTGCAGAGTAGGTCTCCAAGGAGACAAAGATTAGGTGCACAATATTTTGGAACACTGTATCCTTCAACGTTGAATAAACCGGAGCTTTACATAGGAATCTCTTCCTACTAAGGTCGGGCGGATTTTAACCTTTCACCCACTCCAGACGTCTATTGGAGTATTTACGGGAGAAAGGGGTGTGAAATATGCACGACTGAGTTACTCTTCAAGTCTTACGTTAGTTTATCGCCTTACCAAACGTTAGGGCGCCATGTAGTGTAGTTCCTAGTTTCCCACTAGGCCCTGCGCATTGGAATAACATAAACAGTAGTATCGACGTGGAACTGGCTATATTCCAGGCCTCCACTGACTATGCTAAACTTAATTGGGTTGTGTTACCAACTAGCTCAGAGGTCACTGGAAACTTTCTTCTCTGCATAGGAAGTGATCAGCTTCCTTGGCACAGACAAGAAGGGATTCAGTTTTCCAACAACCGTGCAACATGACAACTTTGCTCCTCAGATCAAGAGTCGATCTCTAGGGTCGTGTGAAACAATAGACATAGATTTCACTCAGTCAGTCTAGTGCAGCTTACTTTCACGGTATGTAGAGAATAGAGAGACGGGCGTTTATCAATAAAGGGTTAACATTTATTGAACAGTCTTTCTTCTCATACAAGAGAAATGTATTGCCACAATTGCAATAACTGTTATTATAAAAAGTACGTACAGTAAGATAAGAATTGCGAAATAGAACTGTAAAAGCATTGATATGGTTTCTTAGCCATACAATGGTTTAAAAGTAATAAAACATATATACAGTCATATATACATTAGGCTAACATACTCAACTGGTGCTTCTAACTAAGCCTACCCCGGTGTGCCTGACCTAAGCCTAACACGTGAAAAGGGGAGTAAGTAAGTAGCTTAAGTTAAGTTGGTTTTGCCAAGGTTTGTTTCAAGAATTCTCGTCTAAGGGTTTAGTCAACACCATACCTCTGAATAGAATGATGGAGGATTGGTATCTCCTTCAGGGGTCTCTCTCGATATCCCAGTCACCTGCGAGGGTAAACCGGAAGCGCCGGGACTGGATTTCTCTGCACGAGAAATGCAGCGGCTTCTCTCAGCGCGTCGGGAGGAAGGAGGGGTGACAGCGTCCGCGGACAGCTGGGCTGGATGTCTTCGCAGAGGACGGCTGCACGGCTCCTCAAGCGTACTGAACCACAGTTCGCGCTGTAGCGGCGATAATGGTAATCAGTAGCTTCACCACCACAGGATAGCAGGCTGCAGCGACAGAGTGCTAGTTGTTACCAACACGGGGTCATGCAGGCAGCTGGCATCAGCAACAGGTTCGCTCATTGCTTAAGGCAACGTTGGTAATATTTATACCTGACAGGTGCCGGGTTTGACGCAAGTTTGCTGGACATAAGACGTCAATTAAAGATGTCACTAGGAAGTGACAGTTATCAGTTGCTCATTAGAGTTCCATTACTAATCAAAACATAGCAAGCGGGGATTTCCAGGTTTGCTAAGTTTTTATCTTGTTGAAGAACTCGGAGTGTTATCTAGGAATATCAGATAGTGACTGCTGCTCTGTCATTGCACTAATTGGTCGCAAAGGAAGTAGCAGAGAGTCATGCTGGAATGTGGCTCTGTTCGTGTGAGGCCAGAGATGACTTTACAGAAAATCGCACTTGAACGGTTATGCCAATATAGGGAATAAAGGGCTTTATAGCCGAATAGGGGCATAAGGTCACAGTATCGATCAGGAACCTAGATAAGCACATAACAGAGTTTGGAGTGGTCATGAGTGGTCTGATAGCCTAATAGTGGTTGACCCATGCTTGACCATCTACATGCAAGGCAGGAAATTGGTCCATAAGATGAGCCAGGGCCCGTTCGAATACATGCCCCTTCATCATATCCCATTTTATTGGCGTAAAGTAACAGCTCATTGTGGGAGAATCGAATGGGGGTGAGTGAGTTTCCAGTGACGCCGGCAGGGGTTGTGGCCCCTGGTCCCGGCCGGTTGCGGACGGGCTTACCTTAGGCGCACCTTCGGTGCGCCATTGTCACGCCCGCTGCGCCCGTCCGCTGCGCCTCTGCCAAAACATGGAGGTAAATAGGAGGGGGAAGCGCGGGCTCGTGGCTCCGCCCACTGGCTCATGGTGGATGGCCCCCGATTGGTCTGCCTACCTCCCCTTAGGCTCTCCACGCAATCGGCACTCAGCCGTGGTGAAACAGAGCCCCGGATGTAGCAGCCAAAAATGCTGGGGTGAGAGGAGCAGCCTGACTCGCTGTTGTCCTCACAGTGCAATAGGCAATTTTAAAAATAATGAGGAGCAGCCTAATTCGCTGTTGTCCTCACAGTGCAAAAAAGGAATATTAAAAATAACGAGGAAAAGCCTAACTCGCTGCCGTCCTCACAGTGCAAAATAGGAAATTTTAAAAATGACGAGGAGGAGCCTGACTCACTGTTGTCCTCACAGGATCTGTGCAGGTGACAAATAACAAATAGCAGTTTTAAAGTGCAAGCAGTGCAAGCGTTTTGTACAATAGTTAAAATCTAAGCACAGCGCTGAGGCTACAGCAGCAGTTTTAACAGGATAGTTAAAGCAGTTGACCAACATCACCCAGGTTTGGTTTTCCCCAAATTCCCAACCAAGTGGATGTCCAGGGGTATCTGGAAGAGGAATGCCCTGTACTTCTAGAGCACACCAATCTCCTAAATGTTCCAGGTTTTTGGTCCCTAGCGTTGCGTTACAAAACACTGTCTTCCCTGTATATCCTGTGGGTTGCCCTGGTCTTCTCTTTCCCCTGGACTTCAGCCTCGCTCTGAAGGCCTTCAAGAGTTGAGCGCCCTTTCTGCACTTGACAGAATTCCTCTCTGGATGGGCTTCCTTCCCTGTGCAATTCAGAGAGCTCTGGCAGTTATCTCAATGTAGGATCTTCCTCCCTTTTATGCTCCAGATTCTCTTCATGGGGATCAGATTTCTTTTGGGCCAACGAAAGTATTGAGGTTGGTCTCCCATGCTTCCTACTCTGCTTCTATATTGCAGAATCCTGATCTACTCTTCCATAGACCATTCTCACTTGATTTCCCTGATGTGTTGTTGGATAGAAACCCTGTCTGGGTTCTTGTGGCTACACACAAGCAGGCAGTCAAACCCAACATTTCAGCATTCGTTTTACTTTGCACTTCAGCACAAGCCGAGGTTTTTAGGTAATTTCCCAACAGACACTCCACTGGAATTGCAGTACTCACATATACCTTTGTTGGTCCAGTAACCCCTCCTCACTCAAAGGTGACCATTTCTGTTGAATGAAATGTCAATTCTTTGACAGCATTGACTACCCTATCGAGAGGATCTGTGATAATCCACTCTAGAGAAACTAGCCAGTCCACCACTGTAATGGCTCCTGTATCTCTTAGAGCCTATACATTGGCCCTGCTGATGACTGGCTGTTTTCTGTAATTCACCATGCTGAGATGTAAGGTGGTCAGGTTTAAACATCTGCCTCACCCACAAAGGCTAAGGTGTCTAAAGTCCAATTACTGGGTTCCCCTGGCTCAAACGTACATTCCAATTCCTACACAGACCTTCCCTTACCAGTTGTTAGACCTGGCATCCTTGGCATTTCTCTTGACTTTTTACCTCTACCATCCTGTTTTTGTTCACATCCTCTTTGATGTTGTTAGGAATCTGAACACTTTACCACTGCTTACCAGTGCTGAAGTGCATGCGCTCTTTACTTCAAACATAGTAACATTGGTTTTATCCACAACTGGCATATTGGATTTACTTACAAGTCTCTAGTATGGTGCACCTCATATGCCTAGAGCCTGTAACTCAAATGCTACTTGTGGACTTGTAGAACTGATCGTGCCACCCACTCAAGTAGGCCTTTAAACATCTCATGCCTGCCGCTGCAAAGCATGTTTGTGCAGGTGTATCTGCTATTTTGACACGGCAATTTAACCTACTTGTGTGCCCCAAACGTTCCTTTTTATTATATATAGGTCATCCTTAAGGTAGGCCCTGGACAGCCCTTGGGTAGGTTGCAGTTTATTTAGAAATTAGGGCTTGTACTTTTAAGATTTAAGTGTCCTAGTAGTGGAATACACTTTAATTCGTTTTTCACTACTTCATGGTCTATCCCTCCCATAGGTTAACATCGGGATTGCCTTACTACATATCCAATGGAGAAGAGACTGCAAAAACAAATTTGGTGTCCCTGCACTTGCAATTTAAAAACACAACTGATGGGGAAGTTTGTTTCTAAATTGCAGATCCGAAAATGCCACTTTTAGAAAGTTATATAACAAAACAACTGCCAATACTGCCAATTTACTTCCACTTATACTTTTGAGAAAAACATTGATCTTCAAACAATATGTACCATAGTTTTTTCTTTCTGTCTAGAGTGAATCCTATTCTTTTCATTACATTTTTACATGAAAGAAAAATTGGTCTACGCGTTTCAAACTCTCCAGCAATTAAGGAGTTCTCATCAGGACATAGCTTCACACTGTTCTAATCACTGGACTTTCAGATGTAAACAAAATATATGCAGTTGAGATGCCCATGTCTTTGGATTTGAGGAATATGTGCTATCCAACTCGTCCATATGATCCCTCGGGTTATCTCCCTTCTGTTTTTTGTAGAAAGAGTTGCTTTCTTTGAATACGTCCCAAGGGTGCCTTAGTACACTTTGCTTTCAGGTGTACGGAGAACGCGCTGGACTCAATCCGAAAGTTCCGCGCTCAATTGGGACAAGTCCAGTGATTAGAACAGTGTGACGCTACGTGGAGCTAATGAGAACTCCTTAATTGCTAGAGAGTTTGAAACGCGTAGACCAATTTTTCTTTCAGCCTTAGGAATTTTCAATGATGTTGAATTGTAAAAAAATGTTTGATTTATTGTGATCTGATTTCCCATGGCTGTTTCTTTTAAATAACACAAGCAAAAATGTCTTTTCTAATTCAAGACTGAGAGTGTGTGGTAAGGTTGTGTGAGGAATGTAAGCGCATGTATGGTAAATATGTAAGAATGAGCAAATGATTGAACAAATAATGTTTTAGCGAATTTGATGTTGTTAAGAGGTGCAAATGTTAAACATGTGTTAAAATTGTACTAAATATGTAATTTTGATATGTAAAAATGGAATAAAAAGAAAAAGATTCACTCTAGAAAGAAAGAGAAGTCTATGGTACATATTGGTTTGAAGATCATTGTTTTTCCAAAAAGTTTAAGTAGAAGTAAATTGGCAGTATTGGCAGTTGTTTTGTTATATAGCGTATTGAGGCTTGGCCTTACTGTTGTGAACCCCAACCCAGTGGAGGTTTCAACTTTTAGAAGGTTGCCATTTTCTTTTTTAAATCATTTGGTCTAGTTCAGTTCAAAACATCACTTTGAGGTCCCCCTACTTCAAAGGACCATATTGGTATAAGTATTGGGCCTCTGACAACACCAACTCAGAAAACGTCTGGTACTGGGGACCTTCTGCCAGGAAGAAGGGCTGCTGCGCTGTAGGAGGGATTGCCACTTTACTGAACTGCTTTTCTGCATTGGCCTGGTGCCTACTGATTGACTGGGAGTGACAAGAACTGGACCTGCATCTCCACATCCCAGAACCTAAGTTGCTCCAAAGGCTTTTTGGCTTGAGCCCTATTGCTGAAGTCTCAGGGATATCATAGACTTCACTTCCATCTTTAAACAGCCCCTGAACTTTGCTTGGTGTTAGTCCTGCTCTGCCAAGTGCCTTTGTAAATTAATATAAAAGTGCTGCACCTTCCAGAACTTGTGCAGCAATGTTGTTGCTGTTAGGATTAGGTCCCCAGTCCTCTTTTGTTGACCATGTCCAATACCATCACATGACACACCAGTAGCATAAAAAGGAGTCCTACCCTTATGTCAATGCTTGTCATTGCTATCTGTGGGTTCCTGCATACTGGCTCCTGGCTTTCCTGTTGACTGCAGCTGTCTTTACACGGGCTCGTGTAGAGACTTGGATATTCCCCTTTTTATTTCTTAGCTTTCATCCCCCTCCTTGTTTAGATCTTAGTCCTGGTGCTTCGTTTCTTGTAATCTCCCTTTCCTGCCCGTCCTTTTCATTAGTGAGTTTCCTGTTTAGTTAGACAGTAGTTAGCGTCCTTCAGGTTAGTTCCCGCCCCCCGCCCCTTATCCTAGTGCTTTGTCCGTATTGTGCGACTTTTTTGCCGGCATTCAGGGGCTCCTGTTTGTTGATTACCGCTCTCCTGGTACGGAGATGCGGTGAAGGATATTGTGGTTCGCGCGCATTGTTGTTTGTGCGCAACCCGTCCGCCTCATTGTAGGCGGAAGTGACGTTTTCGTCCATTCCGCGAGGGAAACCCGGCTGGGTTTTTCTCTTTTTCGAACACCACTGAGCGGAAGAGACAACGCGTCTGTGAATTCTTTTACCCCCCATTCCCGAGACCACATTAAACAGGGTTTTTTTACATGCCTGAAGAGTTGGTGTGTTTTTTACCCTGTAATTCCCTACTTTGTTCCAAACCAAACACCCTTACAAGACGGACAGTCTTGCACTTCAGTCACCTAAGAGAAGTTATCTTGGGTAAGAGTTCCTTTTGACTGACAACTCCTTGAAGCTAAGCCTGCTCACGCTTTTGGTAAGTGTATGTGATATGGTAATAATTGGATAATGTCATATGGCTCAGAGGTAGGATTGGGGACTGAGAAATTATCGTAGGGTATACTTTGTGTTTCCCTTTGTATGCAGGTGCAGAAGAAGGAGGTGGGTGTTCCTTTTACGGCACGTTCCAAGGGTGGAAGGTGTGGTTGCCTTTTGATTTCCACCCTCTTTTCTGGGTCAGCAGCTTCCTCATTGTATCATTCAGTGAGTGGCTGGTGAGTCGGGGAAGTGGACTGGACTAATCCTCGTTCCTGCATTGTGTGGGTTGGGCAGGAGTCCAACAGTTGCACTAATCTAAATTGATGCATTGTTTGCTGCTAGATCAGAATGGATGCATCACCGCTTTTGCAGGGACCAGTATGGGGCATCGCATTCAGAACTGCTATATCACCTCCTGAACTACTGCTTCGGAACCAACACATTTCAGTCACGGCATGGAGAAGATCGGCGCATCTGCCCTCCATCAGGGATTAATTTAGCGCATCGCTTTCGGAACTGCCTCACTCATAACCGGATCTTCGCTCAATGGACCCGATGCATCACCACAGTTGCGTGGAAAAATCTGGCATAGCACCACAACTGTGTGGGGTTTAACAACATATCTCGTGCAGCAACAAGAATTAGGGTACATTTACTCTGTGGGCCCTACATGGGTCCTGTAGCAGGCCTGCACTCCATCACAGGCAGTCTGAACTTTTAACTTTGTCACAGTCCAGCTTGGACAATTAGCTTGTTGAGCACTAATTGCTTCTAAGCTCTATTTTTACATTCAAACTTTAAAAATCCATATCTCAACTACAATATATTTGATTAATTGATATATATATTGGACCAATTCAATCCTTTCAAAATTCCCCCTGATTGACCTTTCTATTTGTTTCCCAAAATCATGTCTCTGTCTGAGAAGCAGCATCTGCACTTGCAAAAACTGATTTTGAGCTGACCAGGTGGAGACCTACATGGTGGCCCAGCTCAATGATTTCAGCAAGGGTTTGGGGGTGTACTAAAGGCTTCACGAAGAAGGGAGAGCTACAAAATGTGCAAATGGCCTGCATAGAAGCTCATGATGCTGTACCTGTGACCCCAGAGGTGGAGGATGCAGAACTAGATGGTGATGAGGAGCTACACCAGGATTCACTGGAGAGTCTGGGACTGCCTGTGAGACAGGGTCTACCAGCCTGCAAGTATAGATGGCTCCCTCCATGGCATGGAGTAGCATGTCATCCAGAGACCTGTCCCCAGAGGAGCTGGAGGACAGGCATGAAGAGAGTACATTTAAATTGAAGCTTGTAAGCTCATTTTGGAGGAGAAATATTGGCTTAGGAGATGAGCCTGAGCGAATTGGACATAAAGGCTTGGAGGGGTGAGCCCAGCCAAGATGGAGACACCCTTTCATCAGTGTCTCAGACAAGAGAGTATGAATAGTCAGGGGCCTGTTGCCTAATTCTATAGTGGAAAATGACATAGACTGATAGTTTGAGGCATTTGACATTGATTTGTGGATGAATAGGATCAGTGGGAGGGATTGGGTGGCTAGTCTGTGAAAGTATATCCCTACTGAGGGGAGAAACACCCTACTGGTCATACAGGTGAGTGACAGGGTGAGGTGTGAAGGAAGCCCTAATCAGGAAATATGGTTTGACCACAGAAAAGTACAGGCAGATGTTTTGGGACAGTATGAAACTGTATCAATAGACCTGGGTAGATTGTGTAGATTTGTTTTGCAAGGCACTGTATAGTTGGGTGAGGGGCAGTGATGTTGAAGATTATCAGGGGCTGTATAACTTGATTGCAAAAATGCACATATTATTCTCTGTTTTATAGATCTGTGCCAGCACTTGATAGATAATGTGCTTTCTGAACCCAGGGAGCTTGCTCAGGAGGCAGACCGCTGGGTCAGCGCCAGGGTCAATAAGAAGATGTTGGGAGGGGATCACCACAAGTGTAGGCAGGGTCCTCACTAGAAGAAGGATCGGATCAAGATCAAGGAGTTCTCTAAAGGGCCGCCCCAAACTAGTTTCATGGGCCAGGATTCCTATCCCCTTGCTGGGAAAATAAAGAAGTGGTTCCTTGACAGTACATCTGCAGGGAAAGTACTTCCTAAGTGTTATGAGTGTCAAAAGGAAGAACATTACAAGGGGGTTGCCAAGTGTTCCATGCAGACAAAGCCCAATGGTCTCCTGTATATTGAACCTAATTCCCTTGAATCCGGTGTAACACCTGTGTTAGTATTACCCCAGTGATTCAAGGCCTTCCTACTGGGTCTGGCTCATGATGTGCCAACTGGCAGGTCATTTAGGGCAAGCCACGACCTTTGATAGGCTTGTCACCCAGTTCCATCAGCTTCAAATAAGGAAGGCCACAGATGGGTTTTGTAGGTCCTTTTCTACCTGCCAGGTGTGTGGCGAGTCAAGGGGGAGGTAGAACATCCACCTGCAACCTTTCCCTTTCATTAGCACCTCTTTGAGCTGGTTGACGTTAACATTGTGGGACCTCTGGATCCCAAGACAGCCATGGACAACAGATTCATTTTGGTCTTGGTGGACCATGCCACTCAGTACCCTGAAGCCATACCTCCAAGGACTGTGACTGTGTCTGCCCTGGCTAGGGCACTGATTGGGATCTTTACCTACATGGGTTTCTTCAAGGAGGTGGTATCTGACAGGAGCACCAACCTCATGTCTGGGTACATGAAGGCCAAGTGAAAGAAGTCTGGGGAAACCTACGCATGCTCTACTCTTACCACCCATGATCAAATGAGTTGGTTGAAGAATTTAACCATACCCTCAAAGGCATGATTATGGGCATGAAGCATAAGTGGGACTTCCCCATGCCAGGTCTTACATTCGCCCATAGGGAGATACCACAGAAGGGGGTTGACTTCAGCCCATTTGAGCTTCTGTACTAGCATCCTGTGAGAGAACCTTTCAGATCAATTAAGGAAGGCTGGGAGAAAGCTCACAAGAAGCCATCCTAAGGTGGAATTAGCTCACTTCTGTAAAATTGCAGAGAAAAATCCGGAAGCTACCCAAGAGGACATGAAATACTGGTATGACCTAAATGCCACTCTGGTCTAGGTCTTATGAGGTGAAGGAGTGCAAGAGTTATGTCACCTACTTGTTTTACCTCAAAAACCTTTAAGGGTCCTTCATATTAATCTCATCAAGCCCCACTTCGAGAAGTCTGAACTTACCATGATCTTGGTTACTGATAATGGGATCCAAGAGGAGGGTGAACTTCTCCCTGACAGCCTTTCTACTGAAGAGCAGCATGAGTCAGTGGAGGGTGTGAGCCTCTCCCCTACCTTGTCTTTAGATCAACAGAGAGGCTGTCACCAGTTTCTGGGACATTTTGCCTCTATTTTCTCATTTACACCAGGGGTCACTACATGGTGCACCCATGGTATTGGCACTGGGGACAATATGCCTGTGAAGAACAACATTTAGATGTTATCTGACAAGGTGAGAGCCGCAGCAAACACAAAGTCTCCAAGATGCTAATGTTAGGGCTTATTGAGCCCTAAAAGAGCCCTTGGTCAAGCCCCGTGGTATTGGTTTCTGAGGCTGCCTGCCAGGTGTCCCACTTGATCTCTGGTACTCTGTGGACTACCGTGAGCTGAATGTGGTCACGAAGACTGACATACTCCCCATCACCAGGGCTGTTGAGATGCTTATCTTTTGATTATCTTTCCCCCTCACATTATTGTTACTCGGGCCCCAATATTTCTTGCTCCAGTTACAGACCTATGTAACCTCTCCCTCATCCTGAAAGCTCTTTCATCTAAATGGAAAGCTGCACGGGTTAGGCCTAATCTTAAAACAACCTATGGCCAACCCTACAGAGCTGGTCCACTACAGACTAGTATCATTGCTCACTTTTCTTGGGAAAATCATACATTCTCCGTTAATCTAACAACTTGTTTCTTTTTTAGAAACTCATTCCCTTTTATAACCCTCCCAGTTAGGTTTCATTGCTTCATATAGCACAGAGTCAGCCATGGTGGAGGTCACAGACACAATCATGCTTGCCTTAGATCAGGGGAACTCTGCCATGCTGGTTCCCCTTGAACTAATCACAGCTTTTGATACTGTCTCTGTACAATGCTAATCCAGAGTTTAGGGAGACTGGCGCCAGAGGCATCTGGGATGGCTGGAAAACCTTTGCTGGAGTGAACCCATACGGTACAAGTAGACCCCTTTAACTCCTAAACCATGGTTCTGGATAAAGAGGTTCCACAGGGATCTATTTCCTACTCTCAATATAAATATATATGTGTGGCTCCCCTGGCTAAGGTTATTAGGTCATTTAGTTTCAATACCATTTCATATGCTGATAACACCCAACTTGTTATCACTATGGAACAAATTCCGAAATTTACCAAACTCAAATTTAGGGACTGCATGTTAGAAATTGCCTCCTGGATGAAGGACAGTTTTCTTTAGCTTAATTGCAGTAAGACAGATATTTTGCTGTTCGTGAAGGCACATGCAGTCTGGTCAACTGACTGGTGGCCATATGAATTTAGACCATCGCCACTCCCTACAAAATGGCTACAGGTCTGGGTGTTCTCTTGAATGACAGCCTTTTCTTGAATGAGAATGTCAGTTCAATTTCTGGGACATGTTTTGGGATGATGAGCATGCTTTAAAAAGCCTTTCATTGTGTACCTTTGCAGACCAGGTAAAATGGTCCAGGCTCTGATAGTGAGACGCCTGGACTATGGGAACTCTCTCAGAACATGGTGGCTCGCCTTGCCTGCAATTTCCCTCCTTGATCTCTTTCTGAACCTTTATCACGTTCCCTTCATTAGCATCCCATAAAAAAGTGTGCTCTATTCAAACTTCTTGGTTTTATTTTCAAATCATTGCATTATAATGGGCTATGTTATCTCAAAAACAAGTTGCAGCCATATATCTCGGCTCACAAACTTGGATCAAGCCAGCTACAATTGTTATGCTCCATGTGCATTCTTATAGCTAGATATGTGGGCCGCTTGTTTTCCTTTTGGCCCACAAACACTGAAATCACCCCCCACTTGAAAGGCCTCATCAGCAAACTATGCAAATTCAAACAGTTCACCCACGCCTACAAAGCACTTCATAACAAGGGTCCAGCCTATCTCAACCACAGAGTAAACTTCCACAAACCTACCCGCACACTTCATTCCTCATCTGTATTCCTGCCCCACACCCCCACGGTGGCCCTCGCCTTTTCACACCTGGCGGGCAATTCCTGGAAGGGCCTCTTCTGTACTTCCTCCACCCTGCAGGAATTCGATAATGACCTAAAGACCTGGCTCTTCATTTAAGTAATCGCAACAGCAGCACACTCCCTGTCGCCAGTAACTGGAAACCCTCAGGGGGGATACGCTGCGCTATTCAAATCCTATTTGAATGAAATATTGATAGTACAATACAATAAATGTATAACACACACAGCAGCCTCTAAAGAAGTTTCCCGCCACAAGTAGCACATAGGGAAACAAGAGGTTAAAGTGAAGAAATAAAGTGTCTTATAAGCAACAATCAAACAACAAGATTTTAAGATTTTTTCAGAAAATGGGTTCTGAGTGGCAACTGTGCAAGTGAAGGGGAAGGACTTGCCATAGTTTGCAGTCACGGAAGACCATGGATCTACCTCCTCTTCTAACCTTGTGAATGGGAGGTGGTTGAAAAAGCCTGAGAATATTTGATCTCAAGGATCTGATTTTTCAATGTGGCTTAAACCTCTTCTGAAGATAAATGGGACCCTTTTGCATATAAACCCTGAAAGTAAAAACAAGAGCCTCAAATTGGATTATTTTGGTGACCAGGAGCCAGTGGTGTAGCAAAGGGTATACAGTCAAAATATCGAGTTTTTATTATCGATTTGCATTAATATCGCTAAAAAAATATAGAATGGACACAATATCGACTGAACAGAATATAGACTACAAAAATATCGAATAGGATAGCATTAATATTGAATTAAAAAATATAGAATGGACATAATATCGAATGGACAAATATAGACTACAAAAATATAGAATGGACAGAATATAGAGTACAAAAAATAGAATGGACAGAATATAGACTACAAAAATATCGAATTTGAGATAAGTAAGTTAATATCAATTTTTAAAGTGTTTTTTTACGTTAGTATATATTTGAAACGTGTATATTTATTTTATTATTTATATTAATTAATTATTTTTATCGTATTTATTTTTGTGTAATATAATTCTGTAGCGGGTTGTGGGTTTATAGGGGAATAGGATGGGAAGTAATTTAATTATAATTAATTAAATATGTTAATTTATTTATTGGTATTTATTTTGAATTAATTATTCATTATTAAAAATTGGTAATTAATTAAAATATAATTGGTAATTAATTGAAATTAATAGATTACTTGATAAATATGTTAATTTGAGTAATTTATTTTCAGTAGCGGGTTGTGGGTTTATAGGGGAATAGGTGGGGAAGTTATTTAATTATAAATAATTAAATATGTTAATTTATTTATTTGAATTTATTGTGAAATAACGTGTTAATTAATTATTAATTGGTAATTAATCAAAATATAATGGGTAAACAATTTAAAATAATTTTTTAATTGATATTATGTTAGTTTTGTTAATTTAGTTTCCGTAGTGGGTTGTGGGTTTATAGGGGAATAGGGTGAGGAGTAATGTAATTGTAAGTAATTCTATTTTTAAATTATTTTATTTTTTTATCAAATTTTTCATTATTTTCTAATTGTTAATTAATTTATTGTTAATTGGTAAATAATTTTTATTAGTAGGTAATTATTGTTATGAATTAATTTGTATTTGCATTTTTAATTGATTAATTATTATATTATATACAAGTATTAAGTAGTTTAATTAATTTGTAATTGGTATTAAAATGTATTTAATTTTTATTTATATATGAAGTATTTACTTTCCCTACTGTTGCACTCACTGGAGTGGGAATAGTAATTTTTACCCTCCTGCTATCCAATGCTTTCCCTACTGTTGAACGCACTGGAGTGGGAAATGCAATTTGTACCCCTACACTATCCAACGCTTTCCCTACTGTTGCACTCTCTGGAGTGGGAATAGTAATTTTTATCCCTACGCTATCCAACGCTTTCCCTACTGTTGTGCTCTCTGGAGTGGGAATAGTCATTTTTACCCCTACGCTAACCAACGCTTTCCCTACTGTTGCACTCTCTGGAGTGGGAATAGCAATGTTTACCCCTAAGCTATCCAACGCTTTCCCTACTGTTGCACTCTGTGGAGTTGGAATAGTAATTTTTACACCTACGCTATCCAACACTTTCCCTACTGTTGCACTCTCTGGAGATGGAATAGTAATTTTTACCCCTACGCTATCCAACGCTTTCCCTATTGTTGCACTCTCTGGAGTTGGAATAGTAGTTTTTACCCCTACGCTATCGAATTCTTTCAGTCGAGGAGGAGCCTCCAGTTCTAGTGGGCACAATTTGCTAGAATCCAGAGATAAAGAGATTTTGTTTTATTCTGATTGATCTGAATGAAGCTTGAGCCAGCTTTCATTCATCCATTAGACTATTGCTTTCAGACACAATTTAAAGGACCTCAACTTCACAGGTGAGTCCTCCTGGAAGGCAAGGAGGAGCTGAGTGTTACCCAGAAAGGAGACCTCTCGGAGACCCCATGCATCTACGAGTTTTACAAGTGGTTCAAGCTGAATATTGAAAAGGGTAGGGCTAAATGCAGACCCCTGAGG
Source organism: Lissotriton vulgaris (assembly GCF_964263255.1). Taxonomy (NCBI): domain Eukaryota; kingdom Metazoa; phylum Chordata; class Amphibia; order Caudata; family Salamandridae; genus Lissotriton; species Lissotriton vulgaris. Next base: position 317,596,345 of record NC_141690.1, on the reverse strand, counting down.
TACAGCACAAACAAGTGGTTTAAAGGCAGAGGCTAAAGAGGGGATGAACTGGGGGAACTAAGTTTGAGTCTCGGTAATGACGCTAAACATCCTGTGATTCTGGGCAAATCACTTAGGGCCATATGTAGGTGAGGCAATACCGGTCGGTATCGTTAATATTTGGTAAATTTCACCGAACGGTATTTAGGGATTTGAGATGTAGGAGGCAGGATTCAAGGATTCAGTAATTTACCGAAAAGGTAATTTAAGGAATCAGTAAATTACCGAATTCTTAAAATTCCGATTTGGTAAATTACCTAATTCGGAAACCTATGTAGGAGGCACTCAAGTGAGTGCATTTTTGCATTCAGGTTTCGTTATTTACCACCAACTATAAGTAGTTGGTGAATACCGAATACCTTTAAAAAAGCATTTTTTTGCTTTTTTGTCAGTGCCATGTGGCAGACATACATGCCCTTAGGGCATGTATGTGAGCCACATGTGCACACATGCATGATTCAGGGATGCAACAGGGTGTCAATGTGACACCCTGCCACCCTTGGATATGTTCCCCCTATTACCGATTCGGTATTTACCGAATCGGTAATAGTGAATGGCTTCCCATTCATTCCTATGGGCCTCCAGGCCCAAAGGAATGAATGGGAATTACCAAATCGGTAAATACCAAATCGGTAATACTGAATATTACCGCTTCGGTAACATTTACTGAATTATTACCTACATACTATTTACCGATTTTCAAATACTGAATCGGTAAAATTTGGTACATATGACCCTTAATCTCCCCGTGCCTAACAAAAATGAATGTGTGTCCTCATGTAACGTAACTGGTGCTATGTAAAGCTCTCTGATACCCGATTCGGGTCAAGTTCGCACTATATAAAACTCTGCAAAAAAAATCGCAGAGCCTGAACTCTGATGCCGATTCCCTTGAGTCTGTCAAGTAAGGTGGAGTGGGAGATATTGTTGAATGCCAAAGATAGCTCAAGTAGCATTATCATGACAGATTAATGCAAATTAAGTTTTTCCTTTACACATTCAGAGACTTTTGGGTAGGTCATTCTCTGTACTGTAACCCACTCTGAAGCCCAACTGTGTGCATACTGTATAAGGTTTGACTTAAGAAAGTGAGATGGCTAACTATTCACACATTCCTACAAGATTTTAGCAAACAAGTACAGGCCAGAACTTGATCTAAAATTACCAAGAATTTTAGGACTAGAGGAAGGTTTTTTAAACATGGCCTGTTTGCAAAACCTAAGGACAAGGGCCAAGTCCAGACAGTATTTTTGAACTTTGTTTAATAGGGGGTTTACAACTATAGAGGCACATTTCAAATGTAAGTTGGGCACCAGATTAAAATGTTTCTATTTCAGTAATCTCTAAGGAAATGGGGTTAACATTTGTAAATAAAGTGCACTACATTTTCCCAGGGTCAGTAACTCAAATACTACTAGTGGCTTTTCAGCATTGATTGTGCCACCCACTTAAGTAGCCCTTTAAACACACATGGCTTAAGCCTTACATTGCTGAGCCTGTGTGTGCAGTTAACCTACTTCTATTCACAAAAGTATCAGAATGCATTCAATTTATTGAAGTCTTCAAATATTTTGAAAGCTCAAAGGCAGGAAACGGGTTTGTAGCCCAGGAATGTGCTCAGTCCATGATGGTGAAAAATCTTAGAAGCAGCCAGAACCTCGCCATCATCTATTTTTCCAGAGTAGTGTGGAGTCTTTTTTGTTGTGTTTTCAAAGTTTTACTGTGTGTGTGTGTGCAAAAATACTTTACACATTGCCTCTTTCCTCTTAAGTGTTTCTCACTTACCCTTACTAGGAGTGTGGTTCCTGCTTGGAAAGGTGCATATGTCTACCAACCAGAAAACCAATTTCTAACACCAGAGAATTGGGCTTTTCATAAATATGTTAAAAAGACAAAGAATTAATTTTGTCACCTAGCTGGAGATAACATCATTTGTTTCAATTTTGTTTCCCAATAGTTTTGTTCTGGTTATACATTCTACCTGAGAGTTAGCCATGACCAACAGCAGCACTCCTAAAGTTACTCCATATGTGGTGCATCAATTATTTTGAGTTGTTTTGTTTCAAGATGTTTGTTTTGTAAAATGAGAATAAGATATTCGAGTCTTTGTTCAACAGTAGGTGCATTGATGGGTTCTGAAATAAAAGACTTTCAATCTACTGTCTGCACAGTATTAGGCTGTAATTCTTTTCAACATCTTTACCATTCATTGATCAGCAAAATTACCAGTGGCCCCTGAGCCCATCATGACCTTAATTTTATGTCATATCTTCTTTATTGCGAAAATCATTCAAGGTTAGGTGGGACTCAGCGATGCTATTATCAACACAAGGATATAGCAATCGGCCAAATTGAACCTTCCTTCAGACTTGAGCCTTCAAGTTGTCTAGTGCTGTCTCTTAAATTGCAGCTGCCGTTTTACTTAAATTTAATGAAGGGCTTGGCTTGAGTTTAGCGGGACACTCTTTCATGAAGTGGCTCTTTTTTCTGCAGTGTAAGCCCACTATGTAGTATCTGATCTGCCTCTTCCTAAGTCAAAGGGGCCTTACTGATCTTATATCCACAAGTTCGATAACGGTCTCTGAACAGGGAATTTGGGTCTTAGGCCGCTAGGCTTGTAAAATTGCCTCTGGATCCCTTTTTCTATCACCCAATCTATGAGCTAAGAGAAGCGTCAAAATAATCAGATCAACGTATAACTTTGGCTGAGGATCTATTTATGCCAGCATGTCTTTCAAGTCATCTTTTAACCCAGGGTAGAGCAGGAAGCTTTCTTTTACTCTGGCCAGGAAGTTTCCACTATTAAGGGATTCTTGGAAGGTAAACATGTAACATGTAACACGGTCCATGTTCTTCTGAGGCAACCCTAACTGCTCTTGATTTGTTGCTTTCCAATCAAAAACATTTTCTAATTTGGTACTAAAAGGATTGCACAACCACATTTTCAGCTCCGCAAAAGGTGGGAAGGGAGGCACAGCATCTTAAAGACCATTCTACAAAGTAGGTGTTAGTTCAATTGCAAAATATTGGACTTTTTGGTGGCAGCTGGATTTGTTTCGAAGAAGACTCAAGGTGCAAACGTAGAGTCATAATATCTGAACAGTGGTTCAATCCCTGATTTCTTGCCCGTAGGTACCTCTCTGGATGGAGTTCCAAGTTCTTCGAGCTCAAGTGGTGATCTACCCCAAAATTAAACGGATCATATATTAATACTTGCAATTATTATACCATGGCCAAGGTCAATGCACCTGTGGAGCATAGTATTACTACTAGTAATATTTATCAGTCAACATATAAAAGAATGGTAAATATTAGCACTCTTGGAGAAGTATTAGATTCCTAGAGCTTACACGTTTATTCTGCAGTACCAATGGCTTTACCATGAGGAGCGTTTGATGATGAAACAACATAGATTGGGCCTCTGATGGGCCTCTCTGTCTTCAACCAACATTGACAGTGCAGGATCACAGTGCCTCTCATAGGAAAATACCAAATGTTCAGAAACAGGAAGTCAAAGAGGCAGCATGAATTTGATATGCTCAAGCATGTATGTTGCATTAAAACTCCATTTGCACATTACATTTCATTGTGAGTAAAGACAAGCAGTATAAGTGATGGCTTATAACCACAGGAATTGTAAGGGGTAAGGTTAAAAGGAGCAAAAAGAGTGAGATTAAAAGGAGCAAAAGGCATGCCAAAGAATACAATGTATTTCTTCTTCCAAAAGAGAACACTAACCTAAATATCTTGCCTCACTATAATCCTCCTCTATTATGGTTCACTCCTCAATATTTCCAATCATTGGTATAAGGGAGTGATGAAAATGCAGCATTATATTAGATGAATGAATATACTCTGTCAATTCTCCCCATGGTGATACTTTTTATACCTACCATACTCCAAATGAAAGATATTAATGGTTACATTTGTTTGCAGTTGTTGCCACACCAGATTGGCCAAATACTCTTGTTGCTATCCTCTCCAGCATCAACTGCTGGGATTGTGTCATTGAAGGTCTAACCTAAAGTTTTTAACAAGCTCCAAAGAATACATAATATCTCATGCGTGGCTTGAAATTGGGATACTCTATTGTACCTGAATTATACTGGGAGAATCACTTTGGATTTCATATGGAAAATGATGCTCTTGTGTCAAATGTTAAGAGTGTAAAACGAGCTGGCTCTCCTACACCAGGCAACATTATGCACTATAAATGTTTTAACAATTGATCATTCTATAGCCATAGCTCACCTCTGTAGATCTCTCTCTGGCTCAGCTCATATCTAGAAACATACATATTTTTTGAGATACATAATTTTGCATGTGCAACTTTTACCTATTAAAAAACACTGTATCATTTCCAGAAAAAAGTTGTTGCTTCAATATGAATTTACCTTACATAAATGAAAAAAACAAAAGGCTCATGGAAAAATAGGAGCAAGTTAGTTTAATTAACAACTGAGGCTGGGATTTTATCAACAGAGGAGCATCTGAAGACAGTTTCAGAGTACAGAAGTTTTGGCCATACATATATAAAATTAGTGAGTACAGTAAAATATTTTGTCATTCTTTGAAACTCATCACAGTCATAAATAGCAAGTACTACCAGTATCTGATAAGTGGAACACAGATGGCTCTCAACCTCGGGAAGAACTATTGTGCGACACTGTGTGTGTGTCCAGATGTCCAATGTGGTGAGCATGTGATCATCTTGTGTCCTTATTGGCTGAGTGTTCCTAACTACATGTGACTGAAAAGGTAAGAGTGCCTTCAAGGGAATTTGTTTTAATACGTATTTAGTAATTTAAAATAGCTTTAAAAGGATGATTTCATAATCCTTAATGTGAACAAATCGAGTACTGTTAGACTCTAATTAAATGTAAACTCAATTTTGACAAGACACAACATACAAACAAGACACAAGGTGTATTAGAAAAATAGATTTTTATCAAAAGAATTTTTAAATGAGACACTTCATATACAGATAAGTAAACAAACAAGGAATAGGTCTGTGGGTACACACAAAAATAAATCAATACGTGACTCAACAGAACCTAAACGACATCTATCCCCAATCACATTGAATAAAACAAGATAGGGATAAAATGTAGGGTCGACGTTTCAGTTTCCTAAGAGTTATTTGTAGAAACCATCTTCAGGACTGCTGTCAATTGAAATCTGTACAGAGATATTGTAATCTGAAATAAAAATATTTACAATTACAAATCTACATTAACTATATCTATTCCTTACACCTCGGTGACATAACAAGAAACATATAGAGAACACTAGGGACATTTAAGAAATACTGACATGGTAATGTACAAAAAACATAAAAAACATTGTGAGCCTAGAATTCATCTGTAGAGAATCATTTGAATAATAAAATATATACATATTATTTGGTGCAAACAGATTGGGAAACCGAAACGTCGACCCTACATTTTATCCCTATCTTGTTTTATTCAATGTGATTGGGGATAGATGTCGTTTAGGTTCTGTTGTGTCACGTATTGATTTATTTTTGTGTGTACCCACAGACCTATTCCTTGTTTGTTTACTTATCTGTATATGAAGTGTCTCATTTAAAAATTCTTTTGATAAAAATCTATTTTTCTAATACACCTAGTGTTTTGTTTGTATGTTGTGTCTTGTCAAAATTGAGTTTACATTTAATTAGAGTCTAACAGTACTCGATTTGTTCACATTAAGGATTATGAATTCATCCTTTTAAAGCTATTTTAAATTACTAAATACGTATTAAAACAAATTCCCTTGAAGGCACTCTTACCTTTTCAGTTTAATTACCCAAGCCCTCAAGGGTTTACTTGGGTCGCTTCAAATCGGAGGGGGACCCCACATCAATTTAGGCAGGTCGATGGGGAAAGCAACAATCAAATACGGGAAGGGGACCTGCCCACAGTAATTTTAGTAAATGGCCTTAGAGAGGTCCTTTATATTATAGAAAATGCCCTGAACCCAAGCAAATCATATAACAATTGGATATTATCAAAATTATTTTTTTTTTTTATGAATTCATTTTCATTATGTATGGATATAAATAGTTTAGCATCATGATAAATAAATAAGCACCTTAGTAACAATTAAACAGTGGTTCTGACTCCATACTTGCATACCGTTAACACTCATACAAAAAACATTCACACATCATACATCATAAAACACTAGGCAGAGATGATTTTAGATGACAAGGGGACCGATGATCAGATGTCCGGGTTGGTTCAGTGGGTTCCTAAATAGGAACAGCGTCTGTTCCTATTTAGGAATGTGAATGTTTTTTGTATGAGTGTTAACGGTATGCAAGTATGGAGTCAGAACCACTGTTTAATTGTTACTAAGGTGCTTATTTATTTATCATGATGCTAAACTATTTATATCCATACATAATGAAAATGAATTCATAAATAAAAAAAATAAATTTTGATAATATCCAATTGTTATATGATTTGCTTGGGTTCAGGGCATTTTCTATAATATAAAGGACCTCTCTAAGGCCATTTACTAAAATTACTGTGGGCAGGTCCCCTTCCCGTATTTACTTGGGTCGCTCACATATTGTTAATCCTAACTACATGTGGCATCTAACTTTGTGGTATGTTGGTCAAATGTGTTTTATTTCGCCCATTCTCCTCTGACTGGTTTGTGGTTGACTATCTATATTTAGGATCGATATGGGTTTTCCCTGGGTGTGCATTTGTCTTTAGGCTAAGTGTAACTCCGCTTGTGTTCTGTCAATCTGTAGGCTTCGGTTAGGGTCGCAGGGCCTGTCTGAAGACGTATCTCTGACTTGGTTTTTTTTAGGGATTTCATCTCGGATGATCCGACGACAATCATACTAGATTGTGAACTTGTGCATGTGCAACATGGCTGTCATTAATGTCATATTTATCGAAATTCTCATTATTATTCGTACAGTTGTTACATCGTACATCAACATTGGATTCAATGATATTTACGTCATTATGCAGGCATAATTTACTGTGTACATCGATATTAAATTTACTGATATTGACATCATAGTGCATGCATAGGTTACATCATACATCGGTATTACATTTACTGGTATTTACATCACTATGCATGCATAGAGTACAGCGTACATCGACATTGCATTTATTAGTACTGCTGCTGCTCTGCGTGCACACATCAGGGTGTACATTACTTTCATATTCATCGATCTCAACAAAATTTTGATCTGTCCATAGGCGTTTCGATGCAGAGTGCATTATTTGATATTGCTAATGCATTCTAAACTCATCAGCATGTCTACCTACATCGATACCTCTTTATCAAAGGTTATGGTCACTTTGGACTACACCATTGATATATAATTTCATCTACTGAACTATCTATATACTGCTTTCATTTCTATTTAGCCCGAAGACTGACTAATACAGATTCTATATATACCCATTTTGCATTATTATTGCCTACTTCTCTTTAATTACTTGCATGAGTAACTTTGGTAACATTTATACAAGACAGATTAGCATAGCATTTGCTTGGTTTCTAACACAAAGAAAAATAATTTCACAACCATGGTCCCAATTTAACACATTTTTGTTCTTACTGGGTGCATAACATAGATTTCTCTGGTACTCTTGAGTACAATCTTCAAATACCCTCATACATTAAAAGAAATGACTCGCTTTGCAGGTGAGGTGCTTTTTGTACTTCACGGTGGCCATAACCTTATTCGAGCTGGTTTTAAGTGCTGGGCATTAGTTCGAAAGTAGACATATGCACATTAAAGCTATCAAGGCAGTTCCCCTCTGATCCGGATTTTTTTTTTGTTTTCCGAAATGAAAGACCCACCATCCTTGGCTTTGAGATTGGACCCGCGGCACATACAGTGAATCATCTGTATTCCACTGGGTCCATTAGATGTTCTCCATTAGGAAGGCCATTTCGATGCTTAATGCTTACCACTTCAGAACATTATTTTCACGGCCATCGTGCCATTTCACAAATTCCTTGCAGGGGTCACTTCACTCTACTACATGCACTTTCAAAATAACAGATAGAAAAATGTTCAATATTCCAAATTAAATCAGACGTTGTCGAAAGCCCGATTGTTAATTTAAATGGAGATATGGGTCATTACCTGGCTAAGTGCTGTGACGGAGCTGCCACAAATCCCAGGCAATCTAGCTCCAGTTTGGAAAACTGATTTTTGTGTGACATACCTGGCTCATCATTGGTGTGTTGCTCTAACAGCAAGGCTTCACTCAGAAGAATGCATTAATTGCAGGTATGATAATTGGCCGAAACAACAATAAAGTGAAGAAACTAAAGGTCTCGTTAGATAGTAAAGACATACGAAGAAATGTAGGTTATTTGATGCACAGGAGTGCTTTAAAAGTCTATTGAAATGCACACCAAATTAAGAACCCGAAATTAGATAAGTGCAACAATGTGTTGAGTATTGTTCCCTAAAGCAGCCACTGAGGGGCAGCAGTGCATTCATTATTGGCGCTGAGGCTATTTTATGTTTTTAATGAAATATGTCAGAGAATAATATATAGGTCATTTAAAATATGTTTTTATTAGGTGGAAGAACAAATAACCTTGTTTAAATGGCAGCTGGTGATATACAACTTCTGGGGTCTCAGCATTGGTCCCTCAGATGCGAGTTCACACTCAACATCAGATCCATGGCAGCATATCAAGGTGCAAATGGTCCCTGGGCTTCCTCTGCAACAGCAACAACTGCCCCAGTCTGCATTGCCTTCTCCATTCTTGAAACTCATGGCTGATCAACGAGAATGTCAAATTGCTAGGAATCTTCTAATCCTCTTCGAAATGTAAACAGATAGTTCTGCCTTCTGGATAGGACACTCAACCGGAAAGCTCCAATAGGCATGCAGGCTCCATTTAGTCCGGAATTGAATCCTTTCCCACTGTTGGTCAGCAAGAGGTTAGCTTCATAAAGCACTTGAAACAACTTTCGGGACCTCTGACTCTGGGTACAGCTGCAGATAATTTCTCTATGTTATTCACCAGGAAGATTGTTTCCTGCTTTTCTTTATATTCTTCCTAACTAAGCTGTAAATAAAGCATTGTTACCCATACCTCATTTGTTGTTGTTGTGCATACTAGTATTGGATTATATTTAGTCTATGGTTGCCTGTCACCCATGACATTTTTGGGGGGGGTCTAATAATTTTGTAGAGAACTTGCAGCTGTGCTCAAGTATGGAGTAAATCAGAGTGATGTAAGTTGAGAAGTGAAGTTGTGTTTTCAAACATGCACTGTTATGTGCCCTGGTTAGGTCCATGTAACTTAGCTGCACATGTTCTTACAGTGTCCTCTTAGTGCACAGTAACATTACGACTGTGACATTTTGCACATATTTGCATGCTCGGCAATGTTTGTTTAGTTTCTCTGAAACTACCTCTGTTTATACATCTGGCTTTGCATAACATTATCACAATGCCTCGAACATCAAGTACAAGGCCTTTATGCACAATGTACAAATGTCATCCTATCTTCATTCACAGGGCAACAGGGCTATCTACATATCCTTAACATTGCAAATCTATGTGTACATCACAAGGATACACTTCATTACAAATAATAAGCATATCATTGGACCAGCAGAGGAGGCACTGCCGCTGACACTGAGGGTCCCTGTATGCTGAGACTTTACCTGCAGCAGTCTGACATCTCTGTGAGGGGTGTCCAGTTCATGACCAGGACGGGAACCTACATTTTATCCCATCAGGTAATATGGTTGGATCATCCTGGAGAGGATTCTTGGCTCTACACCTACACACACTCTAGACATACACAGAGTAGGGTTTGCATAGTAGGAGTACGCCTGTTCATTACCTTGTTTCTTATGCCGGCATATATACAATATTTTAACACCATGGTAAAACTATATCTGCTATTTACACTTTTGGTGCTTGTAATCACTTTCATCTGCTTCTGTCTACTGATTATCGCAGCACATGTATTTTATACATGACAAGTGTGGGTTCAATGTATTTATTGAAAAATGTCCCATTGTGTATTCTCTTTATATTTCTCTGAGTACAAAAGAGCACGAGTGACTGAGCAGAAGGCTTCTGTGACAATCCCTCAGTGGTCAGGGTTGTCATGTTCAGTGGTTTCCAGAAACCATTCACTCCCTGTTCAGGTTCGGGCACTGTGAGCGAGCTGGTCTCTAGGCAGATATATCCTGCTGGGGTTTTTGGGATCAGTCTATGCACCTCACCCAACGTTTATGTTGTCCACAAACACGCAGGTCCTACGGATTAGTGGGGACTACTCAACAGTACTGTCTTTCGGGTGGTTGGGCAAGAGGCTGCTCTGATTTTGTGCTCAATTGTCACGGTGCGGGTTTTATAGTTGGATCCGTTGGATAATAATTGAGAGTCGTGCATTAGTTGCAGAGGTGTGTACACATTGCTGCAGTGATCTTGTTTCTGTATAGTTTCATGAAGTGATGAAGATAGATATAACATAAATAACTATGGGCAGGTGAGTATGCGCTAATGTTCTCTAATCATATCTAAGCATACCAGCCACATCTCTTTGAGATCCATCTGTTCTTTGCCACCCTCCAGAATTTGAAGTAGTCTAAAACAGAGCACATTCCTTTGGGAGAATAGCAGCAACTTTAGATAGAACAACGAAGGCTTCATGATATGTGATGCAGAAAACCTTTTGTAAGCTTTGCCTGGACATTGACATTCACTTTATTGATAGCAGGGCAGCAGACAGTAGTTGGCCAAGTGCTTATGTAGGTGTAGCTTGGCAGCTTAATTCTACATCCTCTTGCATCAGCAGAGTTTACCAACAGGGCCACCAAGGTCCAGACTAATGATCAGTTATAACTGGTTCAATGTCATTGCGTACTGAAAGCAGTATAAAGTTTGACCAGAACACAAAGAAACTGCTATGTTCAGGGCCCTCCATACCATCGTAACTAACAGCTTAACACTTTGAAAATCCAAAGTTTCATTGTATCCCATAAATCTTTGGGTGGTATCAATGTTTTCCGATTTCCTGTACTGTGGGCTAACTTTTAAAAAACCTTCAGAAAACCACAACAGTTAATTCCTGGTACAGCTTCCAGGTGTGTATTGCAGAATATCAATAACAAAAATATCATCAGAAATAAATGCAATTTCCAAAGACATAGCTTTATTGGATGTAGATTTTCTAATATTAACTACAATGGTGCAATTTTTAGGACACTCTCATTTTTGCTGATGATATTTGGAGTAAATATTAGATCCCTATATGAGGTAGGTGATAGATAATAACAGTATTCATCATGATAGCAACATTTATCTCTACTACAATCCTCCACTTTGTGTGAGATTGGACATTCAAATTCTATGATAGCCTAGCTAAATATTGTAAATGGGATGTTGGGAATCTCAAGACAATTAGTTTTCCAACTGATCACTTTGTAAATTGACTTCTTTCCTGTGAGAAATTGGCTGTTGAATGAGGGGCATGTGCAGTCTTATCAAGCAACAGTCACAATCCTTGTCACAGTGAAGCACAAAACGTTACTAAATCAACATTTGCTTAACCCTTTGGTAGCTTGGTACGAAAGAAGCCAGGCTTAACGTAGAGGCAATGAGTAAAGTATTCGTGCAGCACTCAAACAGTAATAAAGTGAAAACACAATACAGGATGAATTCCAAAACATTCTAGAAGAATAGAGTGAAATGTGAGAAATATAATTACAGAGTTTCATCAAAAAGAGACTAGCTTAAGTGGAAGGGGGATGATTAACAAAATTTAATTTTTTTAATTTTTTAAATTTAAATGGCTCAGGTATGTTTCGTCAGGGGGTAGTGGCACCTGGTGAGTGTGCTCATGAAGCCCTCACCCACCAACCTAGTTGGTGGCATGCTTCATCATCGGGCCCACCCAGTGACACCTAGCGTGTCCCGGGTGTGCTTCGATGCCTGATTACAGCGGAGCAGGTATGTCGCTGAGTGTGCGGTGAAGAGTGTTATGGATGTGAGTTTAAAACGGCTTGGCGGAGGTCCCAGTACCCGAAGGTAAATTCAACTTTAATACCTGGGCCACCGTCAGCGGTTAAAAATAAGGCTGTTGGATGTTAGAGGGGAGTTACGACCTCCCACATCCTTAGATGAGTCAACATGTTTCAGCCAGTGCCTTATGAATATGCTGGCTTTCTTCAGGACAGATTAAAAATGTGTGTGTAATTAAACTAGTGGGTGTGTGATTCAGACTATGTGTCTACACGCCCTAAAGTGTTTATCTATGTGTGAGAGGGGGATTCTCTTCTCAAAACACGCTAGTTTTTAAGGAGTTTTTGCTTCAAGGTTGTGAAGTGGCAAGGGGTTGACCAGCTTTTCTGGCCAGAGCCTGCTTTGGACCTGTAGTGCCTCCTTCGCAGAACCAATTACACCACAACAACACAAATCCAATCAATACTGCATTTATGCAGTTTCAAAGATTTTAGGGAAAATAATGCTTGCCAACCATGGTTTTCTGTTCGCTCTGGAAGGGATCCAACTCATGAATCCAGACCGACCATGTGGGAGCACAGGACGGGCACAGGGCCAAGTTGGCCTGCTGAGATAGTGACTTGTGTCCTTTGAATCAAGGTGCAAGGTCTGCACCTCGCTACATCAAAGAGCCGTTGACGAAGAGAAGCAATCTATGTTCCTGCTTTGAGATGTGTCATACTGGGTCGGCACTGGCGAACTCACAAATCAGGTGTTACAAAGCTGACATCGAGCTACGTTGTGCCTCATTGGGCAGATGAAACCACCAGCCAGGTGCTGCGATGCAGAGAGTTGGGGTGAGATGTGGAGCACTCCGTTGGTGCTAAGGAAGTCACTGTTCTAGAGTTGGTGTAGCAAGGAATTGAATTGGGGTGCGTTGCACTGTGCCAGTTCAAAATAAGCCCCTGGTCAGGAGCCTGTTGTCCTCCTGTAGCTTAGAACAGGAGGCCAGTCAACTGATCCTTGGAGACACTCTGGTATTCCTGGGTTCAAGAAGCAAGGCAAGCCTCAGGCTGCTGGGCAGGCCTTCCTCTTGGAGTGTACACAGAGTCTGGAGCGTTCGGTTGAGTGGGTCTAAGGGTCATATTTTTGCATCTGGTGACATCTTTGAAGTGAAATAATCTTCTACAGTTTTCCTCGAACAGATGGTTCTAGAATTTCCTGCCTCTCTGCCCGGGCTCCACTTGGTCTGGGGTTCACAAATGGCCATTGTGAAGTCCTGAAGTTTTGTGTACTAAGGTAACTTATTTGAAATGAAAGAGGGTCTGTGCAGAGTTCTGCCCATCCTGCCTACACCTAGTGCCCTTTTGTGTTACTGACTACACAATGTTACACCCCCCTCCAACTGTGCACTATATGGTTCCTGGGCACCAGGGGTTTGGGACGTCACATCATAACATTCTCAGAGAAGGTGAGCCCTTTTATCTCACTGGCCCATAGTGCCTTCTTCATGTTCAGTATGCATGGTCTATTGACCCCTAAGACCTTCCCGTCTCTCCCTTATGTTTGGTTTTATGTATCGTCCCAGACTCCCATTTGGCATTCTGCCTTTTCCAACCTTACTAAAATAGTTTTTTGTTCCATTTGTGCTTTGCATCTGTCTTTAGATTTACATCAGACACAGCAACATATTCAAAAGAGTACACATTCGGGGCAATATACAGCATTGATAGACCAATATTAGAAAAATAGTTAAAAAATCACAGTCTCTGTCTCACTATCCTTCTAGGGAGTATTTTTTATTAAAATTATGTAGACCACCTATTGATGTCAGAAAACACATTCATAAAGAATCGCATATATTAACTCAATATTCAAATACATACATTATTTCATTTTGTTACAGTTCAATATTAAAAAAAATCTTTAAAAGTCTGTTGACACAGCATTTTGGTGAACGTCTGAATGATTCACAGCACTCGCTTTTAAATATGTTGTTGATGTGTTTAATGGAAATCTAAAAGCAAGAAGTAGGGCACGAAAGGGAAATCTATTTCCATTCAGTTGTGAATTATGCTGTCCCTTTTGGCTAATAGGGGTGACTCTCCTTTTTGTTTGGTGACCCAAACTTACAACACATAAAACCAGGATTCCATTTCCGGATGTGCCCTCCTTCCCTTTTCTTCCCGAGTCCCATATCTCAGTAAGGCTGAAATGTCATGAGATCTCAGCTTCCCGCGAGATTCGACAGTCATGTTGGATGCAGTAGTAAAAATATTGCACCCTCCCTTCAAACCATGCTTGCTTCAAGAATCCTTCCTGAGAAGGTCTGGTCTCCAGTTTCCTGATACCGCTTACCTGCTTAATTTCCAGTGGCTTACACATATGGGCCGGGATGCACGCCACCCCTTCCAAGACCAATCCCAATGGGAGGAGACAGACACAGTTTGAACTTTTTGGAAGGCAGGGGGGCCTCACGACTCCCCCGGCCGTATTTATTAAAATATGAAACAAAATTTAAAACTTTAAATTAAAAAACGTTTCATGTATCATGTACAAATTCAACTTCCATTACATTTGATGAAGACAGGTATTCAGGCTAACCTTAACAAATCTCTAATACAAAATTTCCTAGCCGAGTCTAACATCATGACATAATGCATTCCATACGAATTTGTACATCCTAACGTTAAGGGGCCAATGGCAAGGTCTTAACCGGTGTCAGATCCCTATCACCAAATTCCAGCCCTCACGTGTGAGTGGCGCATGCGCAGAGGACTTTACCCTCGTAGCCACCTATAACTTCCCTTGTCGTGGGAGCCCCCTTTTACTCGACGCCATCTTAAGGTCGTCCGAGTTCCAGTGCGGGGAATCCATAAGAAGGACAGCATGGACTCCCCCCCTTTCCCCGCACTCTCTTCCGCCGGAACGGCTATCCGGCCCCCGGGAAATTCTGGGGAGGGGCAAATAGCCGTATCCCCCTGGGAGGGGCTTATGGCCGTCTCCCCCTGGGCGACCCATCCGTAATGGGTGCCGCCGCCCCGTGGGAGGGGCCAATGGCTGCCTCCCCCCGGGCGCTCCCATCCATAATGGGTGCCGCCCCCCCTAGGGACCTTGAAATCACTGCTCACCGATCATGACCTTACCGCCACAGGCCAGATAGTTGACCGACTATCTGGCCCCCCACACCTCCTATAGGTCATGTCTCCTCAACCCCACTAGCCAAGCTATCATGTCTCCTATCAATAAGTCATTCCCCTCCCTGGACAGGTGTACCCCATCATCAGCATAACAGTGATCGCCCCAGATGCACCCATGAGATATGCTTTGAAGATGAGCAGAGTGAAAAATTTCTCAATTTTATTGTTGACCCTCTTTACTGAATGGTTCAGCGCTGTTGTGGACAAACCACCCCACCATACCCTTCTCGGAATCATATGAGACCAAGCTATAGTACGACCCAGGAGCATCTTTGCCAACCCACTAACTGCAGAAAGTATATGCTCAAGTAAAGCTCGTCTGCCCAACCTTACCAAGTCATTGCCCCCAATGTGCACTATGACTACTGATGGAATTGACCTGTGCCGCCCTAATAATTCTTCCACAAAACTTTGCAGTCGGTCAATACACAGGCCACCCTTCACATGGAAGGACAACCTGAAACCATATTCCACAGATGTGTGGATCGCATCACCTGTCTTGAATATGTCCCCGGCACTCCTCACATATGAGTGGCCCACGACCCAGACCACTCGTCTTCCATTCCTTGTTCCTGAAGTGGTGGTTAGCTGACACTGGGCCGGTCCCAATTTCCGACCTGCGTCACAGGCTCGTGAAACAAGACAACAAGCGTGAGTGCACTTTTCAGTAACTTACAACATGTGCAGCCGCACGTATCATTTGAAACAAAGTGAAGACCAACGGCCTAACTGTTTAACATTGTCTGCCTGCAGACCTCGAACCGTTGCTTCTGTTGCGGCCCGAATCCTGAATGAATGGGTCCCAAAATCAGTTGGATTCAGGCCCGCCACTGCAATCGTGATTGCCAGCACCCTCTGAAACTGAAACTTTGTTAACATGTCGCAGCAAGGTCCCCCCCACGTTTCCAACCTCTGTTTTAGGTAGGCCTCAACGTGCCTCACTGGACAACAGGGAGTACCTAGAGCGCGCTCCAATACAATGCCATTCCCCTGGGCCTCCTGATCCGTCTTTGACCTGGCTATCGTGATCAGCAGAGAGTCCCCCCTCACTTGCGTGTGATCCCTGCGCAGACCACCCTCCGTATCTCTTTTGTTGGCAGCCACTAGTTCGCTCACCCGCAGGGCCCCATAGAAAGCCAACGCGAACGGTGCCCGGAATAGTACCACCTCGCTATTTGAGGAGCATGTCTCCTCCAGTTTTGCCAACAAGGAGGTCAATCTGTCAAATCCTATTGGGTGCCTGGTATCTTTTTTGCGCCCCTCTAAGTGATGCCAGCCGCGCAGCGCCTTCCTGACTACGAAGGAGTCTGTTGGGTCCCTGATACCATGGAGCTGAGCCCTAAATGATATGGCGGCCTTATACTGACTGGCGGTTGCCGCTGACCGGCCCTCCTCATGGAGTGCCACTAAAAATTGTATAAAGGACCCCTCCTGACCCCAACTATGCTCCCATGCCGGGCCCAAAAAGGCGCAGTACGAGCGGAACGCCCCTTCATACGCTTTCCTTGTCCTGGGCGCTAAACTGGCTGCCACGAGGTTTTGTAGTCCGTGGCGCCGATCTGCCATAATGCTTCGGGGAATGGCTCTGCCACTAGCTCCGCTGAGGGTAAACAATCCCTGAAAGCCTGCATTTTGAAATGAGAGAGCGCATCAGCTGCATTATTCAGTACACCCGGCACATGTTTTGCCCTGAATTGTACGTTTAATCTCATGCATTTCAATACAATTTCCTTCAACAATCGCAATATCCATTTGCAGCCTGCTGCCTGCTGATCAATGCACTCAACCACAGTCATGTTATCGGACCAAAATACCACCAAGCGGTCCCTGAACTCCTCCAGTCATGCCGACAGAGCCACCCAGATGGGAAATAGCTCTAGAAAGCCAATGTTACTCGTCAAACCGCTTGTTTTCCACCATGCCGGCCATCTTTGGGCTGCCTAACGGTTTCCCAGGATCACACCGAACCCCACACTGCCCGCCGAGTCGGTCCATAAGCCTAGTTCCGCTGACGAGGCCGGGGCTTTGCTCCAGACTACTCGGCCGTTGAAATCCGCCAGGAATGCCAGCCAAATGAGCATGTCCTGGCGAACCACTGCCGACAGTCTTGTGCGATGGTGCCCTGCCTTGAGGCCCACTATGGCCTGGGCAATGGATCGTGAGAAAGGGCGAGCCATCGGTAACACCCTTAATGCAAAGTTAAGCTGACCCACTGTTTGCTGTAATTGGTGCAGTGTCACTTTCTCGTTCCGAAGACACTGCAACAGGGAAGCCCTGAATTTGACAATCTTTTCCTCCAGCAAGCGGAAGCAACCCACCACGGAGTCTAGTTCGATGCCCAGAAACTCCAGTGAGGTAGTCGGCCCTACCGTCTTACCTGGCGCGAATGGTACCCCGAAACCCCGCATGAGCACGCAGAAGTCCTGCAATGCCCGTGCACAGTCCCGAGAGCCCGCTGGGCCGCGAAACAGGAAATCATCAAGATAATGCATCACATGTTGGTGCCCTGTGGCCTTCGAGAATACCCACTCCAGGAACGAGCTAAACATTTCAAAATAGGCACACGAAATTGAACAACCCATCGGCATGCACGTATCCATGTAGCATTTCCCCTGAAATGCAAAACCCAGCAAGTGCTGATCCTGGGCTGGACGCTGGTGCTACCGGGACAAGTGGGACCTCCATCGGGATTGGAGCCTCGCTAGGACCCGCTTTCCCCTTCCTTTTCTTCCTCTTCTTCCCCTTAACCCCCCCTGGGGTAATGTTTGGTAAAACAGGCCCCACAATCCTCTTAGGTCGCCCTGAGGGCCCCACTTGGGCCTCTACCTGTTTCCGGAGGTCTGCCAAGCTGCGATCCAGTTGGTCTACTTTACTGAATTTCCTGTCCATCGCCGACACTCGGTTCAACAGTGTGCGCAGCATTCGGTCCGTCTCGGAGCTCTTTTCACACTTCTTGCCAGGCATATCTGCGTTCAGCTTTCTCTGCTTGCTGTCCAGCAACGACTCGGACCCCAGCTACGCCTTGACGACTGAAACAGAAAAACAACGATTACACGTTCCAAAAATTGTAGCTTGTTCCCTTGAGGGCTCATGAGCGACGAGTGGTGCAGCCTTCAGAGCGCAGGAACAAGAGGACGCTTCCCTTAATTCCCGCGCCTTTTATCCAGCAGCGGGGAAGGCGGGGCCGCGACCCCACCCAGCCCATAGGTGCACTGACTTCCGGGCGAGTGTTTAGGACAACCCTTTTTAGGCAGCGGGGGCGTGCTCGGACCACGCCGCTATGGGCATACCGGCCGGGACACGCCCCCCGCCCGCAACGGTTTCCCGGTGGATCGGGGCACCCAACCATACGTTCAGGGTGACCGAGTGGTCTCCCCTTTCCAATAGCTGCCTTAACTTCACATCCTCCTGTGTTTTTTCCGTAGTGGTCCATCCGTCGATTAATGCAATATTACGAAAAGACAAAGAAGTCAAGTAAGTCAACAACGACAAAGAACAGGTCAATGCACTGAACCTTAAGGTTCATAAAGGCTAATAATCTAAATATAACCGAGCAACAAAGCATCAAATCTTTTTCTTTTACAAAGGTGTATGCATTCAAGATTTCCTTTTATTTGGCACTCAACCCTAAAACTGTGTCACTTTTGCGTCACCAGTGCGTCACTTTTTGTGACATACCATTGGTGTAAAAAATGCGCAATGTTGTGCCATATTTACGAAGTGTTGCATCTAGGTAGATGTGTCACTTTCTAAACCCCTGCGCTACATTATACCTGCGCCAGGTATAATGTAATCTGTGTGGGCGTACCCCACAAGAAAGGGTCGTAGGAGTGGTGCAGCCTCGCCACTTCTAGGATGCCAATGCTTCAAACCCTTATGCCTGCCTCATGGCAGGCGCAAGGGTGACGCAGGCCCTTTCACATGGGGCTTGCCCATGTGAAAAGAACATTGCTGGCGTTGCGTCAGGCTTCCGACACAACTCCAGCAATGCGCCACTTTTTGCGCTGACAGATACGTCAGTCCTTCCTTGTGACATGATGCTTCATATTGTAAATATAATGTATCATTAGTGTCGTAAGGAGGGCGCACTATGAAGTGACGCATCGCTGCTTTCACGGATCGATGCGTCATCTCTCATGAATGGGGCCCGGCATTTATAAGACCTGGCAACATTTATCACAGCATAAGGACTATTATTCTGCTTATGCCTAAAGACTTCCAAGTAACTCACTTCTTATGGGTTCAGGAAAATATGAAATTCCTTTATGTGTAACCACTTTTGAGGTGTTGTGAGTGCTCTCCAAGAAAAGAAAAAACATAATGTGTTAGTCATTGACTGTTTCTAGTGGTTGTTGAATACTTGACCTGCTTCTAATTGTGTGCCTGTGCCTCTCTAGAATACAAGCAATGACAAAGCACAGAAATTTGGGTGCAAGTAAAAGCATGAGCTTTGAAGACAACCAGAAGCTTTTCGTACACACCCTTCCCATCCCCACCTGGAAACAGTCATCAACATTTGTGGCATTGCGTTTATTGAAGGTTGTTCTTGGAGGGCTCGGGCAGATTATCCTTCCTCCAACAGATTTCTGCTCTTCAGGTGAGTGGTTTCTTGACACACAAAGGACAAATACAACTAGTTACATGGCCTGGGAAAGAGACAGCAGGCAAAAAATGGGTAGGACAAGAAACTAAAGAGACAATTTTACCATTAAAGGGGGTTTTAAATTACAAATCCGTAGACACCAACCATAACATTATTACCTAAACAACAATTCCTCCTTGAGCACTATAATGTTAAAGTAAATTGTACAGTAAGTAAGTAGATTCATCAATAAAATCTTAGTTAAAGGTGCAGACAATTTATCATCAAATTATGATTTCTCAAATGTCCATATGTAAATGAAATCGTGTTTAATTGTGTTACGGGGACTTGCCTTGGAGACTGATACGTCGGGAGTTGATCACGTACTAGATTGTGCCCACTTGGTGGGTACTTGTGGGGTTGTTTTGTAACAGATCCCTCCACCCTTTGAAAGCACTGTTTTACTTTAGCGATTTAACGACTTGCCCAGACAGGCGGTAGTGTGCCCAAGTCCAGGCCTGGTTACCAATATCGCTGTTGCATAACACTGTTTACAAGCAACATAAATCACTTTTTGAAAGTTGTTAGAAATGGATTTCTGGTTGGCTACGGAGTGCGCATAGGCCAGGCTGAAACCACCACTCTAGTCATGGCAAGAGAGTTACACGCTGAAGATAACTCCGGCTCACTTCCTTGGGCAACTTAGCAGAGTAGTCCGGCTTATCCCTGAGGCAATGTTTAAAGGGTTTGCAGAACACACTCACACAGCAGCTACACACTAGGTACAACAAAAAAGAAACTCCACACTAGGTATATAAAAATAGCCTTTGTATCATCCATAATATCACATAAGAACACAATTACGTATACTACACTGTGCAACTGGCACTCGTCATGACTTCACCAGGATTACATAAATCATTAAGCCAAACGGGCCACTGTCTTAACATATCACATTAGGCTGACTGTTAACTACTGATAGGTTGCATACACATAATCACCACTGTACATATGGGTGCCTCTTCCTTGTAATTACAAGGTATGAGCATCAGCAACACATCCTAATATTAGGGCAGAGGATGAGGTCTGAACAAAATAATGGTACGGAGCAGAGCATATTATTCATAGACATCCCCAGCAGTGCACCATAGTGAATACTCGCCAGAGTGCACATTCCAGAAACCAATCATGCCCCTCCTAGGCACATGCAGGTCAACGTTGTAAGGCGTAGGGTGCCAACCTTGGCACTTAGCCCAACGTACACGTCAAGATCATGCATTGGGCAGAACTCTTGTCACTGAGCCTAATCTGTGAAGTGTTAGGGGGAAATGGGTGCCACAATCCAGAAGTCCCCCAAAGTACCAGGAACCCTCCTCGCATTGCTGGTACTCTTGTGGAAATTCCTCCATCCACCAAGGCTCAGGGACCTCTGTTGAGGTTTACCCTGAGCGGCCAAAGCTCACAAATGCCTCAGCCTAAACGTAGGGCTGTGAGGCCAAGGGTCACTCTGACATCTGCCGGCTATCACCCAGGGTAGCTGCTACACCGGCCAAGTAAATGTGATGCTGATTCAGCTCCTCACCTGGATTTTCTTCCAGCAGCCATTACGGGCAGAGAGAGGGAGTACGCTGCTTCACCTCAGCTCTCCCATTCTTCTTGGACCTTCTGGGCAAGGCAGTGCTGGATGTACTGCTAGTTTACTGGCAAGCCTTTCTCTCCTTGCTTCTGGCAACACACAGAGCTCTCCTCTTCCTCGTGCCCTGCCCACAACCAGGCCCAACCTCTGCCTAGCTTCTGGCAGTTCCACGTCCCTTGCTGGCTTTGGGGATGTAGCTGGACAACCAGTGCAGACAGCGCAGGTTGCCTGGTGCTGGCCGAAGAGGCGAGAAAATAATTATTTCTGATTCCGGGGCTCAAGGTGTGAGTGGGGATGCAGCCCCGGAACGCTACTCCCTCTTCACAAATAATGTAAAGCTGGTTCGAACCCAGACTTGGGGCGCTCTGGCCACAGAGGCGAGGGTGGCGCTGCCCAAGCTGTGGGGCCAACGCGCTCCTCTCCGAGTCAGCCCCCACTCTTTGGCTAACAGAATTAGAAAGCGCTCCTCAGCGATATCATCTCACCAGCCCAGGGCAGAGATCAGGGCACATGTTGGCCAGCACAAAGGGCCTCCAAGGAGGAAGTAGAGTCCCACGGCGGTTCCTTCAGGCAGAGTGTTACTCTGATCCATTTCCCAAGTAAGCTCCACCAAACATGGGGTCACAGAACCAATTTTTAAGGTACACAAGATCTTTTTTCTGCTCTGGCACAGGGTTCTGAACTGAGTTTAAACCAGTTCTGGGAGCACTTAAAAAGTATCCTAACAGTGCACAACACTCCCCATTGTAAATGTTAGCCCTGGCCCTAGATATACCACAGGGGGGCGGAGACATCATTGTGGAAGGCAGGCACAGCCCTATTCAGGTGCAACTCCTCCCACCACTCCAAATCCAGACCAGGCCTATTCAGCCTAGCGCTGGCTAAGCCAGAGTCTCTGGAGCCACTGCACATCCCCAGCCCCTGTCACTCCAAAGCCAGACAGTCAATACGCATCCTAGCGGAGGACGAAAGACATGTAGCACACAGGAATGCCCACTTCTAAGATTGGCATTTCTAAAATAGTAATAATAATTCTGCTATCACCAATAAGCAGTATTTATTGCTACTATTCCAAACATACCAAACTTGATCATGCTACCCTTCTCAGATCAGGAATTACCACTGAAGCACATATCAGGGAATTCCCAATATATCCCTATGAGAGGGCAGCCTCGTGGCAGGGCCTACCTTAGGGGTGACTGATATGTAGTAAAAGGGGAGTCACAGACGTGGCAACCACTTTATGTGCCAGGTCACAGCAGCAGTAAACTGCACGCACCGGCCCTGCAGTGGCAGAGGCCTGAGACAGGTTTGAAAGGCTACTTTGGTGGGTGGCACAAGCAGCGCTGCAAGCGCACCAGTTCTACTTGCCCTGGGTATATGGGATACCACTGTACAGGGACTGATAGGTAAATTAAATATGCCAAACAGGTGTAGAACAATCTTACCAAGTTTACCATAGACAGGACATGCATTTTAGTACTGATCAGCAGTGATAACATGCCCAAAGTCATAAAACCACCAACAACAGGTCAGAATAAAAACAGTGGGAAGGTAAACAGTTCTGGGATGACCCTGCAAAAAGGGCCAAGTCTAACAAAAGTTAGAAGATAACTTGATGTTATCCTATGGGAGAGGTAGGCTTTGCAGTAGTGAAAACAAATCTGTACGTTTTTTACTACTAAGACATGTATATCTTAAAAGTACATCACTAGCATTTTACATACAATGCCCCCTGCCCTATGGATTCTTTAGGGGCGTACCATTGGGGTGACATATGCATTATAAAGGGAGTTTTAGGACTTGCAAAAGGTTTATTTTGCCAAGTCGAATTAGCAGTTGAAAACTTTGCACAGGCTGCAGTTGCAGTCATTAGACATGTTGAAAGGGGCTACTTAAGTGCTGCAGGCCCACTAGTAGCATTTAATTTACCAGACCTGGGTATATTGTATATCACGTTATTAGGGACATATGAATACATTAAATATGCCAAACACCTATAAGTCAATGTTATCAGGTTTAAGTGAGGGAGAACACACACTTTAGCACTGGTTAACAATGGTAAAGTGCACAAAGTTCTAAAACCAACAAAAACAAATTCAGCAAAACAGGAGGGGAGAAGCCTAAAACTTTGGGGAAAGACCATGTGCATTAAAGAATGCTGCCATTGAGGTGAGTTTCTTGCAGCTCTTCACAACTGGCTGGAAACTTTAGTAACTACCAACGCAAAGAATAAAAAAAGAAGGCCGACTAACAATACCCAAAACCTAATTTGTGTAGTTATAGATGGATAATAATACTATGAGAAGTATGAGTTTAAAAACAAAAGAGGTATGATCAATCAAGAATAAGAAGTGATCTTCACTCAAATCAAGGGAAGGAATAGATGAAATCTGGAACTGTGGTTCTCTGGTTGGAAATCTGCTACTTATCAGAACAGAAAGCTGACTCTGCAAATGTATTGACAAAGTTGATCACCTGCAAGTCCATTCAATGAAAAGCACTGAGTGGAAAGTTTCAATCTGGGATAGGAGAACGACAGAAGAAGAACAGTAGCAGTGGTTGTACGCTGGAATAAATATAGTAGGATAGATAAGAAACTGCCAAAAGAACTTGAAATGGCTAAAGAAAGGACTCCCAATCTTGCATTCAACGAAGACGAAATCACACGTGAAAAAAAACATTAGTGGATGTATTTCTCACAAGTTTTGTAAAATTCATATGATAATGATCCGTTTTATAAGGATTGTTAATTTGAAAACAGCGACTAGAGCCACTCATTTCAGAGCCTTACCAGTGAAGGAAAGTATATATAAATTGAGAACGGTATGGGTTTTAAGGGCATTAATGTTGGTTCAGGCCATGATTTCAGCAAATTATACAAAAATGATTGTCGGTCCTCGCTACAAGGACTTTCAAAAATATGTTTCCACCAAGGTATTTTAAAGGTATAAATATATGCATAATTTCATGATGAATTGCCTATAGTGATAATGCTTGTCCTGTGTTTTCATTCATTCCCACATCCAATATTTTATGTATTTATTTGTATGTCTATTGCCATGTCTCTTAGATTTAGGTATGTATTAACTTGTGTACTGTGTGGGATAGCAATACCATTTTCTACTTTCTTGTTACATAAATTATGAACCAATTAACAATGAAAAAGAATAATAAAAAGAACATGGATAAGGAGAAATTCCTCCGAGATGTTGGAGTTCTTCTTTGAATCTTTATTTTCAAAAGGCAAATAAAACACACACAGCCGACGCGTTTCGTCCCAAACTGGGACTTCTTCAGGGCTTAAGTCTGTTGACTGTCGCATATGGGGAAGAACATGTGAGGAAGCGGGGTTCCAGGGGTCACCTTCCCGGCTGATGTAGTCCTGTTCTATCGTAGTTCTTTCAGAGGTAGATTTAGAGGATATCTTGATATGCGTTTATTAGCGTTTTAGGAAGAAGTGTCATTGGAATTCTTGGGTGGTATGGCGATTCATGTCACCTCGCTCACAACACAACGTCGCTACGGGAGTGCTTTCAGGTCGAGGGCTGTGGATGGGTGCCGGCCGTTTTATCAAGAACGGCCTACTGGAAAACAGTGCCCACTCCCTCTTCCATTGGACTAACAGGACCTTCAGTCCAACATCAGTTCCATTTCTGACTCAGCATACGGACTGAGCATTTTTTGTGAGCGAGGTGACATGAATCGCCATACCACCCAAGAATTCCAATGACACTTCTTCCTAAAACGCTAATAAACGCATATCAAGATATCCTCTTGTAAATCTACCTCTGAAAGAACTACGATAGAACAGGACTACATCAGCCGGGAAGGTGACCCCTGGAACCCCGCTTCCTCACATGTTCTTCCCCATATGCGACAGTCAACAGACTTAAGCCCTGAAGAAGTCCCAGTTTGGGACGAAACGCGTCGGCTGTGTGTGTTTTATTTGCCTTTTGAAAATAAAGATTCAAAGAAGAACTCCAACATCTCGGAGGAATTTCTCCTTATTTCTGCTTAAACGTCGTAGCATTTACTGTTTTATGTTTTGTGGTGCACCTTTGCTGCTGTTTGTTCTGAATTAAGATTCCCTAGGGAATAGGCACGGTGATGATGGGTGCCATTCAGTGTGCACACAACCCCCTTGTTTAAACTTAAGGGTTAAGATATTTCACGGGGGAAAGTTAGTCAGGTGCTTACTCCAGGCAGGGTCCATCATTTATGCAGTTTTTTTCTCAATAAAAAGAACATGTTGCATCAAATTAGGGTCCAACATATGCAGCTGTTGCCATTTTTTATTATTAAAATGTGTGTGGCAAAGAGAGGCCTATTCTTGTCAAGTCACGGAGCTGCTCAGGATATCTACAAAAACACGCACGAGTAAAATAATCAAATTAAGCTGGAAATTATTTGTACATTTTTTGGTGAATCTCAAAACTTGTGTTTGCTTTACTGGTCACTTTGAAAACTAAATAAAGCCCTCGTTTATTCAACGGTAGTACAGTTTTTTGTTACAGCATGTTTACAAGTCCTGTGGCACGCTCTTATTTATGCACAAGTTCTGTGTTAGCTAACCCTTTTGGGAGCAGGCGACATACACATTATTTCTGTAACAACAGATTATTTTATTCGATGGTGCTGTGATACAAATTATAGTTGCAAAACGAGTTCTGGAGCCAAGAAGCAAGGGCAATTACTCACAACTGCCTTCACTTCTCCAGAGATATGACCTCTAATCTCACAAGTGAAAACGGAGGATAAAAGCTTTGCCTGGCTTTAGAGAGCTTTTTTGAAAGAACTGCATTTAGTCAGAGGAAGGGGCGATAAGAGGTGGTGCCGTCAAAGCCTCCTGCGTTTGAGGTCTTGGAGCTACTTACTCTTCACCTAAAATGTGAAAAAAATGAGTGGGATTTGGATAAATACTTAGGGCCTCATTTATGAAAAGTGACGCATCGCTGCGTGAAAACAGCGATGCATCACTTTTCATTGCGGACTCCTTGCGACACCAATGATGTCAGTATGACGCATCATGTCGCAAGGAGTTACAGATACGTCAGTAATTACGTCAGTATTACTGACGTATCTGTAAGCTGAAAAGTGACGCATTGCTGGAGTGTGTCACAAAAGTGACGCAACTCCAGCAATGTGTCCTTTCACATGGGGCAAGCCCCATGTGAAAGGGCCTGCGTCAGTCTTACGCCTGCTGTGAGGCAGACGCAAGATTTTGAGGCAACGGCGTCCTAAAAGTGATGCAGTGAAATCTCATAGATTTCACTGCGTCACTTCTACGACCCTTTCTTGCGTCAATACGCCCCCCTTGCATACATTATACCTGGCGCACGTATAATGTGGCGCAGGGGTTTACAAAGTGACGCATCTACCTAGATGCGTCACTTTGTAAATATGGTGCAACAAGGCACATTTTTTACGCTGCTGGTACGTCACAAAAAGTGACGCACCGGCGGCGTAAAAGTGTCGCACGGCCTCATGAATGAAGCCCCTAGCATGAAAAATATGCGCATTTGATTTGAGCATTAAAGGTGTAAATAAATCACTTCGGTTTCTAGTGAGTTGGATGTATGTAGGGTGCTCCTGTTTCTGTTCAATAAAGTCATTGAACTTGGAACAAATAGTTAATGAGAATAAAAGATTAGGGGTAAAGAACTCAATATTATTGATCGCAAAGTATTACATGGCTCATAAAACTACAGTAGTTTTCGTTATTGACTAAGGCCTACATTCACAAAGGGTTTTGCAGGCTTTCACATGGTGCTGCACAATTTTGCTCCACGCTCCCACACGTTTCAAGGGTAAATCGACACAGTGCACATTCATTGTTTGTGCCTTGCGCCGAGTGGCCATACAAAACCTCAGCAGAAGAACCCCCTCCGAGGGGCATATTAACAAAGAGGTGCGATAACTATCACCAACGTCAGACATCGCGAGAAAAGTTAACGCTGCCTAACCCTGATTAATATCGCCATGTTAGCAGGGTATTTTCAAGACTGCTGTACATGGCGATAGTAACACGGAATGGGTGTCAAAACCCACGTACTAATCATCGCGATGGCGAATTAAAATGCTGCGTTACCCGGCGATACATTGTGAATGAAAAATTATTGCCTGAAAAGTCCCATCATCACACTTTTAGCTCCCTGCCCAACACTGCCCCTGCTGGAAACCAGGTGTCACTGTGAGAATGGCAGCATGGTGACCGCGGCAATCAGCTTCCTCGAAGCCTGACCATTTGTTTTAACCTTAAAAGGCTCCTGGCTGTGTTCCCTTCCATGCTACAGGTAGTCATTCTGCTTAACTCTAGCAAAAGGCAGGTGTAAAATCCCTGGTGCTACCGCAGGCTATCCCCTGTTTTTGCTTCGCTTCTCAGATCTGGCAGTTGTAAATGTGATGTTGTGGTTTTCTCTTGTGTTTTTGCATGGGTACGCCTACTTTGCATCTCATTAGTGTTAGTTGGTAGTGTCCACTGTGGAGTAACATTTGGGGGCAGTTATCGCAGGATTACTGGTGTTGTCTGCAGTTTCCATCAGCTTGTGAATGGGGTGTTAATGCTATCACCACTTTTGATGCGTTAAAGTGGGGATAATTCGGAGATAAGTCGTTGTGAATATGCCCCCAAATGTTTAGTAGTTCAAGAAGAATGTCAGAGACAGCTTTTTCAGAATTGCTCAAGAAATTATATAACTAGGGCCACTGGAATTATGCAGCAGTAAATTAAGCAATTGCAAACAAAACAGGTGATGGACTGAATGTGGATCAATGTCACATATTCATCCCAGTCCAAAGATCTGGGCCCAAATCCATCGTTTTTTTGCACTCCACACCACCCTGGGTTAGACAATGGCGATATGCAAATCAGCTCTGACCCTGTGCCCCATGGGAACAGCCCAGTCCGAACTACAAAAGCCATGTCCTTCCCAGAACGGAATCAAGCATCCGAGGACCGGACCGGTTTCGAGGTAACACCTCTCATCAGCCCGGCTAGCTTGACTCCAGTGGTGTGGAGTGCCTGGGACCCACGTCTGAGCATCCCCAGTGCACTTATGGCGGCAATTGCAAACAAAACAGGTGATGGACCGAATGTGGATCAATGTCACACATTCAACCCAGTCAAAAGATCTGGGCCCAAATCCATCGTTTTTTTGCACTCCACACCACCCTGGGTTAGACAATGGCGATATGCAAATCAGCTCTGACCCTGTGCCCCATGGGAACAGTCCAGTCCGAACTACAAAAGCCATGTCCTTCCCAGAACGGAATCAAGCATCCGAGGACAATTTGTGACATTGTTCCACATTCAGTCCATCACCTGTTTTGTTTGCAATTGCCGCCATAAGTGCGCTGGGGATGCTCAGACGTGGGTCCCAGGCACTCCACACCACTGGAGTCAAGCTAGCCGGGCTGATGAGAGGTGTTACCTCGAAACCGGTCCGGTCCTCGGATGCTTGATTCCGTTCTGGGAAGGACATGGCTTTTGTAGTTCGGACTGGACTGTTCCCATGGGGCACAGGGTCAGAGCTGATTTGCATATCGCCATTGTCTAACCCAGGGTGGTGTGGAGTGCAAAAAAACGATGGATTTGGGCCCAGATCTTTTGACTGGGTTGAATGTGTGACATTGATCCACATTCGGTCCATCACTTGTTTTGTTTGCAGTAAATTAAGCGGCAAGAAAAAGCATAATATGCAGCATAATGCTGCACATTTTGTGATATTATTAATTCATTATTTTGTTATTTTAACACTTGTTAATACTGGGCATTGGTTACACCGCATTAGTATCAGTTTGCCACCCAAATATAGCACTAAGCAAGAGAAAGGTGATCAGTCAACATTTACTAAGGGCCTTCCACTGCATAGTAACACATGCCGCTGATTTTTTAAAAACGTTTGAGCCATGTGAGGGGGAAACACATTTTGTTTATTAAAATCCTCAGATTATGCAGCAGATGATAAATGATGTGTTCAATGCAGCAATTTTATAATTATACGAACAACTCCTCACTCACACAATCACATAATTCCACTCGCCATGGATATAACATTCTGTATGTTGCTTATGCTGTTTGCTGGTGTCTTTGTGGTTAGATATCTGAACCCCCTTCTGTAGAAATCACTTCTAGACAGCATACGTTTTGCTAGAAGTCAGTCAGCAGAGTACTGAAAACCAAACCGGCTTTTTGTTGTTATACCCATGTTGTACTGTGAGATAATGCAAATTTAGCTACATTCCAGCTTGAAAAAAGTTTTAAAATACAATAAAAATATAACTGTTATATGTGGGATTCTCTCTAATTCCATGGTTCAGTTTCACATATCCGGCAAGCAAACTTGACTATGGAAAAATGCTTGGTTGTTTATCATACTGTGTTTGAATCCTGATCCAGGGCATTAATTCAACAAGAAAGTTGAATGAAGACATAGGGCAACGTTTCTTTGCTTTTGAATGTCATAGTGAATGTAGATGTAAAAGTACACTACATTTCTTTGCAGGTGCATAAATCACCTGAATAAATTACCTGAATAAATGGAACCTAACTTGTTGGCCAGAATCCTTAGGCACGCCCTCCTTTACGACGGAAAAATTTCGAAATCTGGGCATTATTATATCATCCTTGACTTGCCTTTCTCTGGAAAACCATATTGCAAAAGTAACTGGTGTATATTTCTGGCAAATACATCTTCTGAAAGAAAGTTAAACCACATTGCACCTAAATTCTATGCTCCACCAGTGACAGCACTAATAAAATCTAAGCTACACTACTGAAATGCCGGAACCACTGCCCCCGACTCCGGGAGCGGAGGTTGAGGGTGCAGAGGGCCCTTCCCCTGGAGCAGTCAGCAGACTGGGCTCTGTAACTGGGAGAAATGGAGGGGGCGTGCTGCCAAGCATGGAGCCCCAAAGGAACTCTGTTTCACCTGATCCTAAACAACACAGTGGCTGAGCGCCTGGAGGTAGCTGCTGGTCTGTGTGCAGTGCAGTGACCCAGAGCGAGGTGGAGGAGGTGGTGGGCTGGTGGCCTGGTTGGTTGGCAACTGCCATGTGAGTTTCCCCGGTGTGGGACACGGTTGCGGGTCCTGCTGTCGAGCCCTCAAAGTACTGTGGCCAGAGGCTCAGCGCAATTAGAACGAAATTTCGGGAGGGGGAGCTAAGAATTTTTTTTTGGGGGGCTAATTCTTCCAGCAATAGGCAGATTGAAGGGGGTCTAAGAAGGGGTGATAAAACACCAATGCCTCATTAACAAATGCTCTTTTAAAGACCTGTGAAGTAATCGGGTGCAGCTGTGTATGTGCCTGGGAAGCTGTCTCAGCTGGGCTGCCACACACAACGGGGGGAGCGCCTGACCATGGTCCTGCAGGAATGATGGTGGGGAGCACTGAATTAGTCATCTGAGGTAGCGCATTGATTCTCCCCGTGTCAGAAGTGTGAGTTCTGTTTCAAGGAGGTGAGGTAAGTGGGTCGGCCTGCTAGATGCTTGAGACCCAAATTAGCTACCGCCGCTTGATGAAGTGACCGACTGGGTTGCACTGCCACTGCCCCCCCACACATTTTTACTGACTCCTCATGACGCCATTCCAGGAAGACCAGCCCAGCCCAAACTGCCAATCAGATAAGTTTCAGATATTATTAGATACAGCATTTCAAATCTTTTGACGTCTGCAATGTGCAGCTTAAGTTCAATGGCACAATGAGCACGGAACTCATTTTGGGACATACTTTTCATACTAAGGATATCGATCTACGAAAAACCTCAATGAATCCCAATCACTTCTAACTCCAGTCACATTCCAGTCCATTGTTGCGCCCTAATATTCCACTCCTGACAGATAAAAATGCCACCAATATCAATACAATTCAATAGGAGAACCAGAGATAGGTTTTTACATTTATATTATAGGGCAAAAGGCACCAAAACAGAAGGTGATGTTTACAGCTGATCGTCACTATTTCTACCTTCAGTCTAAAGGACTGATTTAGAGTTTATCTGTTTGCCAACTTCAGCACACATGTAAGATGTACGCAGTCTGAAAGACTACTGATTGACATAGTTTACATATACGTCCCTAGTACAATGTACAACATGTTCCCAGTGCTTCTAAGTGGTCACTAGTGGACTGCAGCACCTATTGTGCTACTGATACAATAGGAAGTAGACACTGCCAGAGGAACTGGGACACATGAGAGGATGTAGTAAAACACACAAAACCAATACAACCTTCATTTTTTATGAAGTTTGGAATGGTGTGAGTACTTCTCTTGAATGTGTGTGTTGCAGGGATTCTGCACATACACAGAACTATGCGCAGGATTTTGGGACCTTGGCACATAGGGACTGAGTTTGCCTACCAACTTACTACCCATGAGCAAAGGACTGACTAGCTATAGTGTCTCACTTGCTCTCCTACTCCCTCACAGAGAAACAAATGATTAGACACCCCAGACCACAACACTCACAGATCTCTCAGGAAACGCGGTAACAAGACACACCCTTGCGCTCACTCGCTTGTACTTGTCCACAATAAGATCTGAATGAGAAAATATTTATTTTAACTAATGTGCCCTAACATGCAGTATACATGCCACAACAAGCAGGAAAATGCATAGTACAAATAAAGTCAGCACAGCAGCTAGTCCATATGTCATAAAGGGAGATGTCATCATAAAAAGACAATTGAGAAAGGACTATAGTGCCTAACCTCCCTCCCCTTAAGAAGAAGTATTATTATATTATAGAAGATCTCTGGGTTTTGTCAGCAGACCCCATATCTTAGACTGTGGAGAGTAGATCTATATCATAGGTGCTGTCTCACTCTTCTCCCTGGAAAGGTTCCATTAAGTGTGTGTCACCTCTTCGTGTATTCTAAAAAGACCAAAGTGTGTTTGTCCAAACAACAGCTACATCAGTATGTTTTGTATAAGGGCTAAGGCCTGGCCAGACCAAATAACAAGCGGCATTGTTGTTCGAACTTGCACATAATGTTCAGTCAAAATCCCATGAACATGCAGAGAGTGAACACAGCGATGAGTTCTCATGTGAAAGCAATCATTGAAATGATTGCAAAAATAAAGACGTGTAGTAACGTGTGCAAAAGCAAAAGGCACGCTACAATGTGCTCATGCGAAGTTAGTGAAAAATTACAATGTCCTTATGGGCCATGACATGATTTTCTATGGCATGGCACGTACTGGAGTATAGAGTAAACATAGAAGTGGTGGCATAGCGATCCAAGACGTATGAATCTAGAATGGCCTGACTACGTACCTACAACCTGAGAAATAAAGTGTAAAGTGGGAAATATGATGCTTTACCCCACACACTTATACAAAGCGTGCCATTCCCCCACATTATTTACTCCGCAAAATCTTTTACAACCCATGTTTAAGCTCCCTCGAGCTGTGGGCTGACGAGCCTGGGACCCCGCACCCGCGCGCCTGTGTGGTACTAGACCTGGCAATATTTGGCAGCCACCGGCAACCCCAGAAGATAAGAAGATGGCCTATTCCCTGCTGATGAGGGGTAAATACCCCGAAACACGTGTCCAGGGATGGCGAAGAAAGATACATCGCGGAATACAAAACTACACTGACCATAGTCCTTAGGGGCGATCCCGCTGGTGAGTGAGTGGTGTGCGACCCCACCCCCTTTTGAAATGTTTAAGCTCCCTCGAGCTGTGGGCTGACGAGCCTGGGACCCCGCACCTGCGCGCCTGTGTGGTACTAGACCTGGCAATATTTGGCAGCCACCGGCAACCCCAGAAGATAAGAAGATGGCCTATTCCCTGCTGATGAGGGGTAAATACCCCGAAACACGTGTCCAGGGATGGCGAAGAAAGATACATCGCGGAATACAAAACTACACTGACCATAGTCCTTAGGGGCGATCCCGCTGGTGAGTGAGTGGTGTGCGACCCCACCCCCTTTTGAAATGTTTAAGCTCCCTCGAGCTGTGGGCTGACGAGCCAGGGACCCCGCACCCGCGCGCCTGTGTGGTACTAGACCTGGCAATATTTGGCAGCCACCGGCAACCCCAGAAGATAAGAAGATGGCCTATTCCCTGCTGATGAGGGGTAAATACCCCGAAACACGTGTCCAGGGATGGCGAAGAAAGATACATCGCGGAATACAAAACTACACTGACCATAGTCCTTAGGGGCGATCCCGCTGGTGAGTGAGTGGTGTGCGACCCCACCCCCTTTTGAAATGTTTAAGCTCCCTCGAGCTGTGGGCTGACGAGCCTGGGACCCCGCACCCGCGCGCCTGTGTGGTACTAGACCTGGCAATATTTGGCAGCCACCGGCAACCCCAGAAGATAAGAAGATGGCCTATTCCCTGCTGATGAGGGGTAAATACCCCGAAACACGTGTCCAGGGATGGCGAAGAAAGATACATCGCGGAATACAAAACTACACTGACCATAGTCCTTAGGGGCGATCCCGCTGGTGAGTGAGTGGTGTGCGACCCCACCCCCTTTTGAAATGTTTAAGCTCCCTCGAGCTGTGGGCTGACGAGCCTGGGACCCCGCACCCGCGCGCCTGTGTGGTACTAGACCTGGCAATATTTGGCAGCCACCGGCAACCCCAGAAGATAAGAAGATGGCCTATTCCCTGCTGATGAGGGGTAAATACCCCGAAACACGTGTCCAGGGATGGCGAAGAAAGACACATCGCGGAATACAAAACTACACTGACCATAGTCCTTAGGGGCGATCCCGCTGGTGAGTGAGTGGTGTGCGACCCCACCCCCTTTTGAAATGTTTAAGCTCCCTCGAGCTGTGGGCTGACGAGCCTGGGACCCCGCACCCGCGCGCCTGTGTGGTACTAGACCTGGCAATATTTGGCAGCCACCGGCAACCCCAGAAGATAAGAAGATGGCCTATTCCCTGCTGATGAGGGGTAAATACCCCGAAACACGTGTCCAGGGATGGCGAAGAAAGATACATCGCGGAATACAAAACTACACTGACCATAGTCCTTAGGGGCGATCCCGCTGGTGAGTGAGTGGTGTGCGACCCCACCCCCTTTTGAAATGTTTAAGCTCCCTCGAGCTGTGGGCTGACGAGCCTGGGACCCCGCACCCGCGCGCCTGTGTGGTACTAGACCTGGCAATATTTGGCAGCCACCGGCAACCCCAGAAGATAAGAAGATGGCCTATTCCCTGCTGATGAGGGGTAAATACCCCGAAACACGTGTCCAGGGATGGCGAAGAAAGATACATCGCGGAATACAAAACTACACTGACCATAGTCCTTAGGGGCGATCCCGCTGGTGAGTGAGTGGTGTGCGACCCCACCCCCTTTTGAGATCTATATCATAGGTGCTGTCTCACTCTTCTCCCTGGAAAGGTTCCATTAAGTGTGTGTCACCTCTTCGTGCATTCTAAAAAGACCAAAGTGTGTTTGTCCAAACAACAGCTACATCAGTATGTTTTGTATAGGGGCTAAGGCCTGGCCAGACCAAATAACAAGCGGCATTGTTGTTCGAACTTGCACATAATGTTCAGTCAAAATCCCATGAACATGCAGAGAGTGAACACAGCGATGAGTTCTCATGTGAAAGCAATCATTGAAATGATTGCAAAAATAAAGACGTGTAGTAACGTGTGCAAAAGCAGAAGGCACGCTACAATGTGCTCATGCGAAGTTAGTGAAAAATGACAATGTCCTTATGGGCCATGACATGATTTTCTATGGCATGGCACGTACTGGAGTATAGAGTAAACATAGAAGTGGTGGCATAGCGATCCAAGACGTATGAATCTAGAATGGCCTGACTACGTACCTACAACCTGAGAAATAAAGTGTAAAGTGGGAAATATGATGCTTTACCCCACACACTTATACAAAGCGTGCCATTCCCCCACATTATTTACTCCGCAAAATCTTTTACAACCCAGGGCTGTACAAAGCAATCCATTACACGTATTACCCATTACAATGAAATTTCCTATTCTAACTCCACTGGGGCGTTACTTTAGGGAATGCATTGTAATGGTTTGCGGTGTAAAGCCCTGCGTTGCAAACAATTTTGCGGAGTTAAAAATGCAGGGTAATGGCATTGTTTACCTGCAGTGGTAGATGGCTCACCACTTCAGGCTTCGATTTTCAGTAAAGAAATGTTGTTTCCAGGTATTTCGAAGGTAATACACCCTGGGAATCTGGTAATGGGAACTGCTCAAGTGCAGTCAACTAAACTGTTAGTCTTCATCTGTGTGAATGATGCAGTTGTAAAAAGTGGACAAGTGTTTAAGCGTCTAGGACTACAAGAGAGCCTAAGGTATAGGAATTTGTCTTGGGACTGAAAATCCATCTGAAAAATATTGACCTATTCAGATGTGGGAAATACTTCTTTTTCCACTCACGTCGACAATTTTTTTTTCTCCAGTGTAGGGACCCCCAAGTAATTAGAGGTCATTTAAAAAAAAAACTGGATCCCATAAAATAAAATTTAATGACCTTCCTTTCCATCTGTGAAAGGATCACAGTTGAGCCTGTCCGGGATACTAGAAGGCCAGACATGAATTTAAGGATGACCCATGCAACACAGTGGTTTGTGGGTGACAATTTTGAATAAAAAAAACAAGGGATGTTTCCCCATTTGGTGAAAAAAAGAGGATTGATGTACTTTAGAGGTACCTCTCATGTGTCTCAGTCTAGGACGACCATACACCCTAATAATAATAATTATTTCTCATATTGGGTGCAATGGTGAGATCCAGAACTTGTGTTTATCAGTACCACTCAGCTTTTAAGTTGAACATTAAAATGTCCTAATGGCACTGAAATCATAAATTGATTTTTGATTTTATTTGGTACCTGTTGGCATTAGTTGGCATCAGATATTTGAATGAGTCATTTTCTTTTTTCCAATGTTTGCACCATGTAGAAGTCTAAGGGAACATGGAGATGTGGTGATCCAGACAACTTTCACAGTGGTGGACTTAAAGGGCCTATGCAAAAAAAACTAAAGTTAGGCCACATTGCCAAATAGGTAGATTTTGAGAAGGCTCTCACAGCCTGGGAGGGTGGCTGGTAATCATACATTCCTTCTTGGGAAGAGGGAACTCCAGAGGATGAAGTAGAAAGGGAATCCTTTTACAACATGTTGCTTACTTGCACCATCCATGGCTTGAAGTGTAGTGGGCTCTGTGAGCACAAGTCCTTCTGAATGACCTCATATTGAGCTCAATAACACGAGATCAGCAAAGGAGCTGCATGCCAAACTGGCAACAATAGCACTGGTACTAGGCAAAAGGATATTTAGATTGGAGGAAACAACGGCCAGCGCATATCCCTTGCTTGCCCAACGGTAATGTGCGGAGCTTTGAGGTGGAGGACCACGCTGACAAATGGTTTGCTTCTTATGAAAGTACATTGAGAATGTGCAGGGTGTGACAACAGCTCTCGGGAGCCTTACTTTAGAAGTTAGTAGGAACTCTGAAGAGGGAGTCTAGAAGAGTGAGTAGCTGGCTCCTACAGTCACATGAAAGATGCTGCTATGAAGAAGTTTGGTTTTACACCGGAAAAGTACTGGAAGAAGTTCTGGGACAAAAATACACATAACATTCTCAAGTTGAATATACAGATTTCTCAATAATAGCACTAAGAAGCTGGGGAAAAGGTAATGCAGTCACTACCTATGTTGGTATATATAACCTGATCATGAAGAAATGCATCTTGAGAAGTTGCCATTCACAGTTACACCACCATCTAGTAGATTCTAAGTTGTCTAAGCCCAGACAGCTTGGTAAGACAGCTGATATGTGGGTGTATAACAATATGACTATTGAGTTCTAGGGGGCTGATCCCCACAAATAGGTTTCAGTCCCCTTCTCTGGGAGAGAGAGGAGCTACAAGGATAAAAAAAGGAGTTCACTTCACAAGGGCACCAAAAGGCTACGCGATAGGGGAATCTCATGTTTTTTCCAAATCTAAGTACCCAGGGTAGAAGGGGACAAATCTTTTTGACCCTATGAAGGCTTGGGTGTGCTTGTACTGCCACATGTCAGGATATAAAAAGGGAGACAAAGTCTTCAACTGAGCATCCCACATGAAAAGGGGGGGCTCTTGGCCCACCTGCCCGCATGGCGGCGTGGCGACCGCCTCCTCCTTCGTGCTTCTCGGTGGTGGGGCGTGCTCTCCTGGGCGCCCCAACACCGATTGGTTGGCGCCCTCCCTGATCCGGATGGCAGTATAGGACATCCGGGTCAGGGGGGGCGGGCCGCACGAGGGGCTGGGTTGGGGGCGTAGCACTACACATCTGGCCCCTCATGGATAAACAGGCGGGGAGCGCCCGGGAGACCCTCTTGTTCCCTGGACGCCCCCCCCACATCGCGTCGTGCCACATTGATGCGTGCATAATTTAGCCAGTGTAGTTGTCCTTTGGAATCTTTTTTCCATAGGTCGTCGTATTTATTAGGTATGGGGCATGCGGTAAGGTCATGACCGGTGAGCAGCTATTTTAAGGTCTGAGGGGGCGGGCATCATCCTATGGAGGTTCCCGCCCAGGGGGAGGAGGGCATTGGCCCCTCCTAGAACTTCAGGGGCAAGGTAACTGGTGCTTCAAAGGAGCGCGGGTTGCAGTAGTCACGCTTTCCTTAGGCTGGTAGCCACCCCGCGCGCGCATACTCATGACGTCACCGGATGGCGCAGAGTAAGGGCCTTCCTTTAGTGGGTAAATTGAGTTCACGGCGTGGACCGGGTAATTACCAGGCCCGGCTGCGCATGCGCACATCTCTAGGTGAGGCGCAGCTAGTAGGACGGCGTGGACCGGGAAATTACCAGGCCCGGCTGCGCATGCGCACATCTCTAGGTGAGGCGCAGCTAGTAGGACGGCGTGGACCGGGTAATTACCAGGCCCGGCTGCGCATGCGCACATCTCTAGGTGAGGCGCAGCTAGTAGGACGGCGTGGACCTGGTTATTACCAGGCCCGGTTGCGCATGCGCACATCTCTAGGTGAGGCGCAGCTAGTAGGACCTGACACCGGTTAGCGACCTTGCCATATGGCCAGAAATGTAGTATACAAAAATCTAGATGAGGATGTTAGACTCGGTTAGGAAACAATCTGTATTAGAGTTTCAGTTAAGGTTAGTCTCTCAAACTTGTTGACAATATTGTATCTAATGTCCTGTTGATTTTTGTATAAATTGTTGACCATGCAATTAAAAATTTATTAATTTTTATACCTTAATAAATACGGCCGGGGGGTCTTGCGACCCCCCGCCTTCCAAAGATAACCATGTTTCATGTTCATGTGTCCGGGGGTTGGTGTGGCCATATGGGAGGGGGCGGAAGCCAGTCACTGACCATGTGTGGACAGTCCCAAGGGATTGCAAGTGTACGAATTGGAGTGGAAGGTTGCCTAGGGGAGACTACGGGTGGACTTAGTGTCCGTGGATGGGGTGGATGTTGAAGCCCATCTTACCTTGCAGCATGGTGAAATACAGGCAATGGACCGGCCATTAATTTAACCAAGGTAGAGGCTCTAAGGGATACAGCAGCCAGCATGACTGATCACAGTGGTGGTTCAACTGGTTTCCCCAGAGCAGATTATCCCAGATACTTTTCATAGGGTTGTCAATGCTGAAAAGTTTGGTGACATTTTTATTACATTCAAATGGTCACCTTTGAGTGCATGGAGATTACTACCCTGAAGAAGTTAGCTGTGGGCCCTGCCATCCCAGCTGTGTATCAGTTGAGAAAAGACCTACAAAGCTCTGAGTTGGCAGAGGTTGAAAGGTGTGCCAAGGCTAAGATTTTGGTTCAGCCTGAGTGGGAGTGCATGGCCACAATGGCCCAAATAGTCCATCAGCAAAGTGAAGGCAGGCTGAAGTCTGGAACAATGGCCCAGGTTCTTGCAACCAAGAGATAAGGAGCATGTGAAGCCAGCTCAAAATGTCCCACGGCCCAGAAGGAGTCTGACCCCTGCAAGGGGCATACATTTAACCTAAAGGGAAAGAGGATCCTGTCCAGAGAGATCTTCCATAACTCTCTAAGTTGCATGGGGTGAGAGCATACTCAAGGGAGGATTCAGGCCAAGAGCATAAAAAGTGCCCTATCCTTGAAGGCCTTTGGCAAAAGGCTGAATTCCAGGAGCAAGGTGAATACCAGTGAAAACTACAGGATCTACCTGGAATAAGGTGTTCTGCACAGTGAGTCTAGCAACCCAAACCCTGGAGCAAACAAGAGGTTTGGGGTCCCCATCAGTACAGGGCATTCTTTTTTAACTAAGCCCATTATATGCCCTTGGCTGAGTACTTGGGAGAGATCAAAACCTGGGATCAGTTATGTTATGTTATGTTATGTTATGTTAACAATGGTTTGTATAGCGCACTGACACCGGTTGGTTTCCTGGCGCTGTATGTTAACCTCTTTTACTAGCCCCACATGACGGAGAAGATTAAGGAGTTCTGTTAATCCTGACCTACCTGTCAATAAAGTGGTAAGACAGTAGAGCAACCCAAGGCTCCCTGTTTCCACTACCTGTGGGAATGATGTCCTTTGAGAGGGTGAGGTTGAATTCTCTCTTGCCCCTACACCCTAAAACAGCTTTAGGGGATAGATTCATTTATGTGGTGGTTTACCATCCACTAGGAACCCTAAAGCCACACCTCAGAGAACACTAACTGTGTCCTTGGTGGCCAGGAACTGCTTGGTGGCCTTATCGGTGTACAGTTCCCCAAAAGATAATCACAGATAGGGAGACAAATGTCAGGTCTGTGTATTTGAAGGCGATGGGGGATGAGTGTGGGGTGACTTATAAGTTCATCACCCCTTAATTTCGAGTCCACTGATCTGAAAAGAATGCTCTCTGCAGGTGTGATGCAAGTTCCCCATACCTCCTGTGGCACCTCTGAACACTACCTAATATTCAGGGAGTCTCATTGGGTGTCCCAAAATGGAGGTGGTTTGGGAAGGGAGAAAAATGACACTGTCATTGCTTGCTGTGAAATCCAGCCACAAGGGAGAAGAGGACAGTATCCTTTTGAAAACAAGATTATTCTAGTGATGAACAGAACAGAAGAGACTTAAACGTTAACACTGTTGACACATAACAATCACTCAGCCACTATTAGATGGTTTATAGTTTCTTTAAAATTAATCACCTAAGGCTAGCAAAATTGCTTCACCAGTTATCCAACTCTCATCTTCGTAAATGATATATAAGTGCAAATTCCATGGGTGAAACAATCTTTCCGACTTCAGTACTCGAGAGCTGCATTCTGTCTTATTATACAATTTGTGTGTTCAGTCTTAGTATACAATGTTATGACTATAAAAAATGAAAGATTACCTAAAGGAAACCTAAAACAATATGTGCTCTTTTATCGTTGTCAGCCACTGACTCCGTTAAATTCAAATAGCTTTGCAGCATAGGCAGTTAGTCATCAAATGAGAAAGTTTGTTATGTTAAGCACAAGCGCTATCAGCAACACGCGCTATCCTGGGACTTTGGGCCCGATTACGATTGCGGTGAATCCGCATCCTCCGGGCTTGTGGAAGCCACCGCCGGCCTGGAGGATGCGAATTCACTGCTACGTTGAGAGAAATGACCCCCCGCCAGATTAGGATGGTGTGGGGTCATCTGCGGATGGCAAGACCGTCCGCCGCTTTTCTGCAGCGAGACCGCGGTGGAATAGCTCTAATATGGTGGCGGTATCTATCAGACTAATACAAACACAAAAGGGGAGAGGGCCAAAATAGTATATACTCCAATACCCCAGACCCCCTGAGGAACCTGCAATCACACACGAAAAAGGGGGTATGTGGAGTGCACAAACACAACAAAGGGTGAGGGCAGTTTTTCTAAACATGTATATCTATCAGACACCGCCAGCCATATTAGGATTTGCTTAGGGATATGCCTTTCTGCGGCGGCAATGCCGCCATGAAAAGGGATGCAGTCTTGTCTTTGGGGGCCCATTGTGAAAGGGGGGTGGGGGTGCACATGGGGGGTACCTATGGTACCCCCCGCATTTGAATGCACGAATCGGCAGGCACTGCGCGATTCCTGCCGCTTTGTGCATGCAAATGCACTGCTTGGATTTTTAACATTGCGGCGGGTGCTGCTTCAAGCAGCACCCGCCGCAATGTTAAACATACAGGATGTGACTGCCAGGGTGGCGGTCACATCCTAATTTGCACGGAGGGACCGCCGCTGCCACTACAGACGGTCCCTCCACCTCTGGGGTGGCGGACAGACGCAGCTCCGTCCGCCATCCTAATAGGGCCCTTAGTACAGAAGCTGATGCAATCGTCTACCTCTCTTTTCTCTCTCCCTCCGATGCTGATTGCATCGATGAGAGCTGCATCCAACAAGATATGGGCCTGAAGCAGGAGGTAGGGCCAAGACAGATCCTTAGCGCTTCCAGGAAGCTCTTGATCCGATCAGGAAACAAAGGAAAGCAAAGTTGTTGAATGGGGTGTGGGCTTCCATCCATGCAGGAACCAAGATGGAAACCGCCCAATCAAGTCTTGCTGTACAATGTATTGTTGAGGTGGCTGCCAACTATCCAAGCAACACTGTGATAAAGAGTCAAAGTATCTTCAAGGCCCAAAAATACTGAACTGATGGTCAATCTCTGAGGCCTTTTTACATTCAAAGGCCAAACTGACTTCTACAAAGAAATGTTCACAAAACATGGTGAATGCTCCCAAACATGGTATGTGCTTCTGCACAAGAGACCTACATTTAGGAGCCTAACAAGAAATACATATTATCACATGGTTAATCCCAGGAAAAGGGCAACAAAAGCCACATGGTTTAATGAGCCCAGTGGATGTTGACTTATGATATAAGGAACTGCATGGTCCCGACACCTATCACCTCCTTGCAAATTGGTTTGTGGAGGGAGTCAGCATTAGACTCATTTATATCATTATGGGGTTGTCTAAGAAACTCTGTCTTAAAGGATATGAAAGGTTTTTGTAAGGCTGTGTTTGGGGGCCTGTTCTTGACCACCAAAAACTCCCCTAGTTTTGAAAATACAATTGGGGAGGATCTATGGGTGTTTCATTTTTATAGACTATATGGCAGTGTCTCTGTTCCTGCCACTGACAAGGGCCCTGGTTTGGGCCCTTGTAGCCACCTACCAATCCACATTGATTTTGAGGTGGAAGAGGTGATTGAGGCTATTAACGCTAGTGCTAGGAACAAAGCTCCGGAGCCAGACTGTGGTCCTGTGGACCTTTTCTAATCATACCCTAAGTTGTGTGGTCGACTTCTGAAATTGGTCCTAAGGGCATGCTGTGTACAAGGCTTTACTTCGACCTGGACAGAGTCCACCCTTGTTACCATCTTTAAGAAAGGTGATCGCAATGACCCAGCTTGCTACCGTTCCATTTCATTGCTGGACTCTCTAGTAAAGGTCGCCAGGAGTGTGGTCTTAAATATATTGCAGACATGGGCTGAGGACACAGGTATCATTTCAGATCTACA
The DNA here is from genome assembly GCF_964263255.1 of Lissotriton vulgaris. Taxonomy (NCBI): domain Eukaryota; kingdom Metazoa; phylum Chordata; class Amphibia; order Caudata; family Salamandridae; genus Lissotriton; species Lissotriton vulgaris. The sequence goes on along the minus strand of NC_141690.1, from coordinate 317,553,478 downwards.
GTACGGATTTCGCACAGGTTAGGTACAATCGAACAAAGCCTGAACCTGAGCTTCAAAACAGGAAAATATGTCCAAGCAAAAAAAAGAGTCTGTATATGTAATTTTCTGACTTGAGCTCAGTGTTTACTTGTGTCAATCACTCAAACCTTTGGTGAACTCTAGAGGAAATGGGGGTGAAAGGTCAATTAGTTAATTGCCTTGTATGGGGCAGGCATTTGGGGCCATGTAAATGTGGGGCACCTTCAACAAGTTGAAAATAGGTTTCTGAGATGCCTCTTGGCTGTCCCTGATAGCAGAGCTACGTATATCTGCCATGCCGAACTGGGCCTGCCATACCTGTCTGATCTTATTAAAATCCAGCCGATTTTATTGTGGCATAAGCTCTGGACAGGTGTGTCTACAGGCCTAAATCGGGAAGTGATATTAGACTGTTTGAAACTGCAGCAGGTAAATTACATTCCCTGGCTTGCTTATATTAAAAAACAAATTGTGATCTTTACCACATTGAGTTGTTTGCCAATTCTAACTCTATGTTTCATATCACGAGGAAAGGTCAAAAACATTATGTTTAAATTACCTGGAGATGATAAGGCTGTCTTCCAACATTATGAAACAGTCAGTCAGAGCCAATCAATTACTCTTGATTCAAACAGAGACACAACCGTATTTATTATGCACCCCAAGTATTTATGATAGGTTCTTACTAACGCGCCAACGCTTAGGCAACTTTCACAACCTGGTCACTTTTCCCCAATTAAATAATTGGTCACACTCTCTCTGTCCCTGTACTTGTAATATTGTATCAAATCAGTTGACAATCCACATTATGTTATTTTGTAAATTTTATACTGTACTGATGGATTGTGCCTTATTTGAAGATTAGGCTTGAGGCAATGTCGACCTGCATTTATAAGGCTTCAATCTCTATCTGATGAAAAGGTCACTAATCACATTGCAAAATATGTGAAAGGACTGGTCCGAACGAGGTCATCGATGCAAGGTCCAATCCTTGTTGAAACTAACTGATTTATATGATGATTTTGTTACAACCTGAGAATGCGGCTCACACTTTGTGATCTGTAATGGATTTTAATACGTTTTAGCTTGATACATTTTTAAATCATCAATGTTTATTTCTAAATGATGAATTATATTTTTCTGTGCTTTTAGGATTTAATACTTAAATCGAATAAAGCTAATATTGATTGATAAATTGACTTATGGTATAGGGAAGTGCTTGGTCCGACACCTATCACCCCCGGCAAATTGGTTTGTGGAGGGATTCAGCATGACACTAAATTATATCATTATGGGGTTGTCTAAGAAACTCCATATTAAAATGAAAATAATCTTCTCATATATGTTAATTTGGTGCAAGGAATAAGCACCAAATAGAGTGGGCTTCATTCCCTTTGAAAGTGTGTATGGGCACTCTGGCAGAGGTCCCTTAAGTCTTGCCCAAGAAGGGCAGGGGAAACCTGTACAATAACCCAAACAGGACATTGTGAAATTTGTGTTGGGCCCTCATTCCCACATGTCTGAGTATATGAAAAGGCCAGCCAGGAGCGGATAAAGCACTTTAAGACCACAAGGAAAGCTTGGTGGAATACCAGCCAGGTGGGTTTTGGCACCTGTGGCTCTAAAGACCCTCCTGTAAAATAGACTTGTTCCTACACAGTACTAAAAAGGAAGGGTGATGTCACCTACATAGTGGACCTTAGTACCACAAGATGCCCCACAGGGTGATGTATCCCAACCATTTGATTACTCCCTTTCCACAGCTCAGACATGACCATGCTCATGGTCACCGATGTAGGAGAGGAAGAGGAAAGTGAACCTCTCCTAGAACGCTTCTGGCTCAGCGGAGGAAGTAGTGCTCTCACCTACAATGGCAGTGCAACAAAAGAGAGACTGTTGACAGTTGCTGGGGCATATTCCCGGACTGTTCTCACTAACATCTGGGCTGACCTAGTAATGAGTTCATACATTGACCCGGGTCAAAGTGTCAATGTCAACTTGTTACCTGTCAATGTTTTCTCAGGGGTAGCCCAGTGGTGCTGATGCACAAGTCTAAACTGTAATAGGTGACCCCAGAACTCAGGCTCTGTGTGGTCTACAGATGACTGAATTCCACCACCAAAAGTAATGTACACCCCATCCCCAGGACTGATGAGCTCATTGACTGGTTGGGGTTTCCAATTATCTCTGGACATTTGATCAGGATTACAAAAACTGGAAAATTGCCTTGACTGATGGAGCAAGTAAAAGATCAGCATTTTCAACTTCTGAGGGCTACCTCCATTTTAAAATATTTGAAAGTCATGCCCGTTCAATTGAAGAATACTCTTACCACCGACCGGAGGCTGTTAAATAGTGTGGTAAATCTTGATGATATTACCGTCTTTAACTCGAAATGGCAGGAATGCCTGACCCACCTCAGGGAAGTGCTTTAGGCTCTCCAATAATTAGGAATAACTATCAAGGCCTTCGAGCACCAGATAGGGCGGGACTCTATAGTGTTACTGGGATACCTGGTTGGCAGGGAATATGTGTAGCCTATCAATCGCTCCAGTTCTAGCAGTGAACAGCAAAGGGGGGGGGGCATGACTCTAGTGCCTATAGTAATCCACCAGTAGGAACAAGGGCTACAGTAGAAGCAGGAGCCATAGACAGTGGAGATGGGACTAATGATGTTAATGAAATTGGGAAGCAACCCAGTTTGCATCGATGATTGCATGATTGCATCGATGAGAGCTGCATCCAACAAGATATGGGCCTGAAGCAGGAGGTAGGGCCAAGACAGATCCTTAGCGCTTCCAGGAAGCTCTTGATCCGATCAGGAAACAAAGGAAAGCAAAGTTGTTGAATGGGGTGTGGGCTTCCATCCATGCAGGAACCAAGATGGAAACCGCCCAATCAAGTCTTGCTGTAACATGTATTGTTGAGGTGGCTGCCAACTATCCAAGCAACACTGTGATAAAGAGTCAAAGTATCTTCAAGGCCCAAAAATACTGAACTGATGGTCAATCTCTGAGGCCTTTTTACATTCAAAGGCCAAACTGACTTATACAAAGAAATGTTCACAAAACATGGTGAATGGTCCCAAACATGGTATGTGCTTCTGCACAAGAGACCTACATTTAGGAGCCTAACAAGAAATACATATTATCACATGGTTAATCCCAGGAAAAGGGCAACAAAAGCCACATGGTTTAATGAGCCCAGTGGATGTTGACTTATGATATAAGGAACTGCATGGTCCCGACACCTATCACCTCCTTGCAAATTGGTTTGTGGAGGGAGTCAGCATTAGACTCATTTATATCATTATGGGGTTGTCTAAGAAACTCTGTCTTAAAGGATATGAAAGGTTTTTGTAAGGCTGTGTTTGGGGGCCTGTTCTTGACCACCAAACACTCCCCTAGTTTTGAAAATACAATTGGGGAGGATCTATGGGTGTGTCATTTTTATAGACTATATGGCAGTGTCTCTGTTCCTGCCACTGACAAGGGCCCTGGTTTGGGCCCTTGTAGCCACCTACCAATCCACCTTGATTTTGAGGTGGAAGAGGTGATTGAGGCTATTAACGCTAGTGCTAGGAACAAAGCTCCGGAGCCAGACTGTGGTCCTGTGGACCTTTTCTAATCATACCCTAAGTTGTGGGGTCGACTTCTGAAATTGGTCCTAAGGGCATTCTGTGTACAAGGCTTTACTTCGACCTGGACAGAGTCCACCCTTGTTACCATCTTTAAGAAAGGTGATCACAATGACCCAGCTTGCTACCATTCCATTTCATTGCTGGACTCTCTAGTAAAGGTCGCCAGGAGTGTGGTCTTAAATATATTGCAGACATGGGCTGAGGACACAGGTATCATTTCAGATCTACAGTACGGATTTCGCACAGGTTAGGTACAATCGAACAAAGCCTGAACCTGAGCCTCAAAACAGGAAAATATGTCCAAGCAAAAAAAAGAGAGTCTGTATATGTGTTTTTCTGACTTGAGCTCAGTGTTTACTTGTGTCAATCACTCAAACCTTTGGCGAACTCTAGAGGAAATGGGGGTGAAAGGTCAATTAGTTAATTGCCTTGTATGGGGCAGGCATTTTGGGCCATGTAAATGTGGAGCACCTTCAACAAGTTGAAAATAGGTTTCTGAGATGCCTCTTGGCTGTCCCTGATAGCAGAGCTACGTATATCTGCCATGCCGAACTGGGCCTGCCATACCTGTCTGATCTTATTAAAATCCAGCCGATTTTATTGTGGCATAAGCTCTGGACAGGTGTGTCTACAGGCCTAAATCGGGAAGTGATATTAGACTGTTTGAAACTGCAGCAGGTAAATTACATTCCCTGGCTTGCTTATATTAAAAAACAAATTGTGATCTTTACCACATTGAGTTGTTTGCCAATTCTAACTCTATGTTTCATATCACGAGGAAAGGTCAAAAACATTATGTTTAAATTACCTGGAGATGATAAGGCTGTCTTCCAACATTATGAAACAGTCAGTCAGAGCCAATCAATTACTCTTGATTCAAACAGAGACACAACCGTATTTATTATGCACCCCAAGTATTTATTATAGGTTCTTACTAACGCGCCAACGCTTAGGCAACTTTCACAATCTGGTCACTTTTCCCCAATTAAATGATTGGTCACACTCTCTCTGTCCCTGTACTTGTAATAATGTATCAAATCAGTCGACAATCCACATTATGTTATTTTGTAAATTTTATACTGTACTGATGGATTGTGCCTTATTTGAAGATTAGGCTTGAGGCAATGTCGACCTGCATTTATAAGGCTTCAATCTCTATCTGATGAAAATGTCACTAATCACATTGCAAAATATGTGAAAGGACTGGTCCGAACGAGGTCATCGATGCAAGGTCCAATCCTTGTTGAAACTAACTGATTTATATGATGATTTTGTTACAACTGAGAATGCGGCTCACACTTTGTGATCTGTAATGGATTTTAATACGTTTTAGCTTGATACATTTTTAAATCATCAATGTTTATTTCTAAATGATGAATTATATTTTTCTGTGCTTTTATGATTTAATACTTAAATCGAATAAAGCTAATATTGATTGATAAATTGACTTATGGTATAGGGAAGTGCCTGGTCTGACACCTATCACCCCCGGCAAATTGGTTTGTGGAGGGATTCAGCATGACACTAAATTATATCATTATGGGGTTGTCTAAGAAACTCCATATTAAAATGAAAATAATGTTCTCATATATGTTAATTTGGTGCAAGGAATAAGCACCAAATAGAGTGGGCTTCATTCCCTTTGAAAGTGTGTATGGGCTCTCTGGCAGAGGTCCCTTAAGTCTTGCCCAAGAAGGGCAGGGGAAACCTGTACAATAACCCAAACAGGACATTGTGAACTTTGTGTTGGGCCCTCATTCCCACATGTCTGAGTATATGAAAAGGCCAGCCAGGAGCGGATAAAGCACTTTAAGACCACAAGGAAAGCTTGGTGGAATACCAGCCAGGTGGGTTTTGGCACCTGTGGCTCTAAAGACCCTCCTGTAAAATAGACTTGTTCCTACACAGTACTAAAAAGGAAGGGTGATGTCACCTACATAGTGGACCTTAGTACCACAAGATGCCCCACAGGGTGATGTATCCCAACCATTTGATTACTCCCTTTCCACAGCTCAGACATGACCATGCTCATGGTCACCGATGTAGGAGAGGAAGAGGAAAGTGAACCTCTCCTAGAACGCTTCTGGCTCAGCGGAGGAAGTAGTGCTCTCACCTACAATGGCAGTGCAACAAAAGAGAGACTGTTGACAGTTGCTGGGGCATATTCCCGGACTGTTCTCACTAACATCTGGGCTGACCTAGTAATGAGTTCATACATTGACCCGGGTCAAAGTGTCAATGTCAACTTGTTACCTGTCAATGTTTTCTCAGGGGTAGCCCAGTGGTGCTGATGCACAAGTCTAAACTGTAATAGGTGACCCCAGAACTCAGGCTCTGTGTGGTCTTCAGATGACTGAATTCCACCACCAAAAGTAATGTACACCCCATCCCCAGGACTGATGAGCTCATTGACTGGTTGGGGTTTCCAATTATCTCTGGACATTTGATCAGGATTACAAAAACTGGAAAATTGCCTTGACTGATGGAGCAAATGAAAGATCAGCATTTTCAACTTCTGAGGGCTACCTCCATTTTAAAATATTTGAAAGTCATGCCCGTTCAATTGAAGAATACTCTTACCACCAACCGGAGGCTGTTAAATAGTGTGGTAAATCTTGATGATATTACCGTCTTTAACTCGAAATGGCAGGAATGCCTAACCCACCTCAGGGAAGTGCTTTAGGCTCTCCAATAATTAGGACTAACTATCAAGGCCTTCGAGCACCAGATAGGGCGGGACTCTATAGTGTTACTGGGATACCTGGTTGGCAGGGAATATGTGTAGCCTATCAATCGCTCCAGTTCTAGCAGTGAACAGCAAAGGGGGGGGCATGACTCTAGTGCCTATAGTAATCCACCAGTAGGAACAAGGGCTAAAGTAGAAGCAGGAGCCATAGACAGTGGAGATGGGACTAATGATGTTAATGAAATTGGGAAGCAACCATTGACCTTGCCAGGTAGGTCACTCCCCCCAGCTGCAGCTCTACCTGCGCTCTCTGAGTGTCTCTGTGCTCTTTTGCTCATCTGTGCCCCGCTGCTCACTTGCCTTTTGTTCCCCGTTCTTGTGTGCCCTTGTTCCCCTGTGCCCCGCTGCCCACTTGCCTTTTGTCCCCCTGTTGTGCCTGCTCGCACCGCTCCCATTCCCCCTATTGCCTCCACTGCTGCCCTGCCCCCTGCGCCCATTCGCTGCCCCCTGCCACCCGCCTCACGCCTTCCAGCTGCTTCTCCCTCTCACCTCCCCTTAAAATGGCAGTCGCTGTGCGTCTGCGCGCAGCGGGTTTGCCGCTGGCACGCCGAAGGCGCATCTAAGGCAAGCCCATCTGCGCCGGTCCATGCCTGGATCACGCCAGTGCCAGAACCCCTGGACCCCGCACCAGCCATGATGACCGCTCCGATACGACGCCAACACCCTCATCGCTCTCAACCCAGGACAAACCCCCACCTGCTTCAGGGCCACGCCGAAGCGCACCCACGGTCCCTTTGCCTGCCAGAACTGCAGCTTCTCCTGCATCAAAGACGCAGAGACACCCTCCACGACAAAACACAACCAGCTCCGATGCATCCTGATCAACACCCGCTCCGCATGCAAACATGCCATCGAGCTCTGGCACCTACTCGACACCGCATCTCCAGACGTCGCCTTCCTCACTGAAACCTGGATAAACAAAGCCTCCTCTCCAGACATCGTCATAGCCATCCCCGACAGATACAAGATTGCCCGCAGAGACCGCATGGAGTCGGAGAGGAATCACCATTGTGCACAAGAAGACTATCAGGGTCTCAACAAACACTGACGACACTCTCAGCACCGCTGAACACATGCACTTCCAGATCCACACGGACCCCAAGACCACCCTAAGAGGCAACCTCATCTACAGACCACTCGGACACCGACCACAATTCTGCGACGCCATCGCCTACTTCATCAGCAAACAACAACAGCAACTCCTCCACCCTGATAGACAACCTCGCCAATCTCAGATTGCAACAGCTCATCATGACGCCGACCCACATTGCCGGACACATGCTCGATGTCATCTTCTCCTCAAGCCCACATGTCTCCTTCAGCCATGTCTCCGAATCCACCTGGACCGACCACCACTGCATCCACTTCACCTTCCAGAAATCCGTCACACATTACTGCAACCTCAACCCACCGACCAACCCCTCTAACCCCTCCAACCCCGACGATGGTGCGCACCCTCAGACGATGGATGGATGACTGCGCCAACACCTTAGCCCGCTGATAAAACAAATCTGCAAGAGAGCCAACTGGTTCACCCCGGAACTCCTAGCATCAAAGCGCACCTGCAAGATTTTGGAGAACATATGGCACAGCGAGAAGTCGCCAGACAGACGTGCAGCCCACAAAGACCCCATCCACAACCACCACCACCTCATCAGGACCGCCAAGAGGACCTCCTTTAAAGACTGCCTGCACAAAAATGCACACAACAACAAGGAGATCTTCAACGTCATGAAGGAACAGCCCAACCCCAGCTCCAACGGCAAGCAAGCCCTAAAAAAAAATCTAGAATTGCAGATCTCAACGTCCTTTTTCTAAGATATGAACTATCAAGTGAAGGCAAAAGCCTGGCAGCCAACTTTTTAGAAAAGTGTGCGCTGCTCCAAACTCAAACGCTGAAAAACTTACAGTCGATTCTAGGTTTCCTGATTTTTGGAAGAACATACATTCTAAATTACGCAGAAAGGGTTAAACCTCTTTACGAATTAATCAAACCTGATTTTAAAATCATTCATTGGAAAAAAGAACACACAGAAATATTGTGTTCACTCCAAACAGACATGTTAGCAGCCAAACATTTACAAACACGTGTAAACGTACGCAACATAGTGATCAGAATAATTTGGGGTTGATGCGGATTCACCTACTTAACTTTTCATGAAGGTGAAAAGGTCACAATTGGATACTGTAAAAGTATGAAAATTATTAATAGGGACTATGAAGAACACATACAAGGTTTTCAAAAGAATAGTGGCTTTATTGCCAATTAAAGCTGCAGCTTGAGACAATTTGCAGGTATGCAAAGTGATCTACCTTCACAGAGAGAATTCAGGCTTTATATATGTTCACAATCTCTTGACAAGTTATTCATTAACTATTACATCATGGTGGGACCATGCTAGAATTAAATCCACGTGTACATTGCAGTATCAAGGTGCATTTCAAAAATATGTCTACGTTCACATTTTACATTATTTGCGACACAAAAGACCATGCAGCTACAGGTTAATCTTTAAACCACCATCTCGTGTCTTTTCAGCCTTGCCTTGGCCAGTTATCTTGAAATGTACATATTCAATGTTGATCCACTTATCGGCAGAGGCCCGTGTCAGCCTTGCCCTAGTTGGTTATCTTAAAATGTACATATTCAATGTTGATCTACTTATCAGCCGTGGCCCGTGTTTTCTGCTTTCTCATACAATGACGCACTTGCTATCTGTGCTGGGCACACACTTTGCCTCTTTAGACCAACAAGGCACGGGCAGGCCGAACTTATCACATTTTAGGTCAGCGAGCAATTCCTGGAAAAAGCTCGCTGAACTGACTGAACTGTATCTGGTACATAGGTGAAAGCTAGTGAATTATTAACAATTTGGAGTTTCAAACAGAATGGGCACGCACAAGCTCATCTGTCTTTCTTTGCTGGTTTTCAGCTGAATTTCAGACAACTTAAGTTAACCCCTTGTGTACCAGCCGTGCACCATGGAGCAACATTTCATCATAATAATGGGATCTGTTCATTTGCAAGCAGGTTACAGACAGAAATTAATATAAACTGCAGTTCAATTCAATATTGTAATTTTTCATCTTTGACAAATCGACCCTTTGAACCTCAGTTTAAAATAATTTCATCACGCAGCAGATCATAATTAATAATTATATTGTTCATTCTTATCATCGTCAGAAATGTCTATGTTCATTAACTCAGTAGTGACTGTTTGCATCAGCATCCTTTCTTTTTCCTTTAATTTTCTCACTTGGCATTTTGTCATCTGTCCCAATAGTTGACAGCACATTGGCAGGCAATTAACTAATAGACAACAGCCTATTATTAGTAGGAAAATTGTTATGAATACCATCCCTATCTTCCAACCCCATGCGCTCAACCAACTCCAAAGTGAACCTCCTATATCCCATGTACCAGAATCCTGATGTGCTTCTACACCTATATGATGCAATCTTTTTATTGCTTCCCTGACAGTAACAGAGGAGTCCGGGACATAGGTGCAACAGGACGCCCCTATAATTGCACAGACTCCTCCCCTTTCTGCTAGCATCATGTCGAGGATCATTCTGTTTTGTAACGAAACTAATCTCACAGCTTGAAGCTCTACTGTAATATTTTCAAGTATGCTAGTTGTTTCATTTATTGTTGCTTCTAGTAGCCTGGATAATCTACGTATATCTCTGGAGTTGATAGCTGGACCAATCCATGGTATCACTCCTTTAAATATATCACCCGCTATCTGTGATGCTGTATCTCTTTGATCCACATCCACACTTCTCCTGCCTCTCCGTGGTGCATGTCTTTGCATGTCCCTTCGAACTTCTTTTGTGTCTTTTATTGCTATAGCAGGTAATACAAAACCTAGGTGACAACAACCACCCCAATTTGTTGGAAGCCATGTATAAGCCTTTTCTCCACAAATGAAATAAATTGAGTCACCTACGTAAAGTGGAATGCTAATATTTCCGGCCGTCATTTCAAATGTCATGTTACAATTTGTACTATTTCCTACCTGATAGGTCCCATTACTTTTAATACATATACTCCCTATTGCGTTGTGTTTTCTTAATTTTAACTTTAAAAATGGTATATTCTTATTTGCTTCTTTTGATGGGCCTGCTATCCCAATGCTTGTATTCTTATTTGGAAAGAGCGGGGTAAAGATGTCAGACAGGGGAAATGTTGCATTTGGTTCTATCACTTCCGTGCAGTTCCCTAGTGTCAGAATATCTGCCATATATTTGTTATATAATGTTCCTGCAGGTGGGGCCATAGTTGCCCCTGCACCAGCAGTACTTTTCTTTAAGTTCTGCAAAACAGCTATCAGTTCTATTTTTACTATTGTGATGTAAATGGCATAACAGGATGCTGCAAACGGTAGTGGGACTTGAACCAGGGGCAAACTTTGGTCTACAGAAGCTGGGAATTGCAAACATATCCAGCAATCTCCCCTTGTTAATATCTTATTGGTATGATGCATCAAAGTCACAAAGGAATTGTGGTGCATATCTTCTCTGTGGGCTATTTCTTCAGGTGACAAAGTGTATGCAGGTATTGTAGCAGGTGTTGTTGGCGTTGAGATCAACTTTTCCATGGGATAGAACACATCTAATAGATATACAGTAATTAATGCTAATAATAACAGACAGAATATCACCCCAGATATGCACATTTTAGACTTGTACCATTTTCTCTTCATTTTTAGAACTGTATTTTCCCTATCCATATCTATCTATCTATTCTTATACTTTCTTTAATTGGATGTAGTGCTATTGATGACACTATGTTGTGAATTATCACTATGAATCTTTACTATAATATAGGCTAAACACACAAAAAGCATAAACACATATAAGGTGAGACTGTAATATAAAATATATTGCGAACAGCTATTCGTTAATATTTCAGATGGTCTCTGAGTATTTCTTTGTACTTCTCTCCTCCCAAAGATATGCATGTGATTCTTGAAAAACACGACCCTTTGATCATAGATATCACTTGTTAGTGCAACCACATTTATATTTACAGGAGTGTCCACTATACCTCACTCCAAATGTATCTTTCTGAAGCTGGTTATCCTGATGATCTGGAAAAAGTCCTTTGCTGGTTGCTGCAGCAGCACGGGTGCTCGCAGTGACAGAAGGACTCGCAAATACCTTCTGGATCAGTTCATCTACTAATTACCGCAGTGGCACGGGCACTATGCAGTTACAGGAGGACTCGCAAATACCTCCTGGATCAGTTCATCTACTCAACGTTGTATTGGCCCACTTTTTACTAGGAACTTCCCTAATGAATTGTTGTAGTCTCTTCCTGTTATGCAGACAGGTTGTTATTCCTGGTGGTAGTGTGCAATACACCCTATTTTATTTTTCTCAGTCAGCAAGTACTCTATTCAAGGCTTCTTGTAATGCTAGACTATTCAAATCTTGCATTAGTTGGTATTCTAGCTGACTAAATACTTCCTCAAGGTAACTGAGTGCGACTTCGTTGTCTTCTTCACTGCTATTCTCAAAGTCAAAAATCGTTGTCAAGATATCTGTTAGGATAATATCTAATAGTAGTACTTCATCTATTTCTTGCAGAAGATCAGGTACCAGAATTACTGACATTTCATCTCCTTCTTCTTTGTAGATCTCAAATTGTACCTTTTTTCTTCTTTGATCACTTCTGGTGTTGGCATGTGCTGCTGACCTGGGTCTTGGCTGGATGCAGTCTCAGGAGGTGCCAATTTTATATGGCTGGCGTGGATCCAAGATTTGTTGTTGGTGCACTTCACCGCTGTCTTTGTTGCGAGCAGCACCTGCTGCGGTCCCTTCCAGCGAGCTTGGAGACAGTTGGACCTCTGGAATGCTTTAATGAGCACCCAGTCCCCGGGCTTGAACTTGTGCCCCTCGACCTGCAGCGGCTCTGGAAGGGCTCCCTTCACGTGCTGGTTGATAGAAGCAAGAGTACGTGTAAGTGACATGCAGTAATCATTCAACAGTTCATTCGTCATCATAGGCAGAGCATTTTTGTCTGGAACTCCCCAAGCTACCATTGGCAACCCAGTGACGATTTCGTGCGCACTGAGTTTGGTCTTGGCATCTGGTGTGCTCCTCATGCTCATTAGGGCAATAGGTAAGGCATCCATCCAGGTCAATTTTGTGTCAGCACATATTTTTGCTATCTTGGACTTAAGGACGCCATTTTTTCTTTCCACTGCACCAGCGGCCTCTGGATGATAGGCACAGTGAAGCTTCTGCTGTATTCCCAAGGCTTTGCATGTCAGCTTTATTAGTTCATTACAGAAGTGTCTGCCATTGTCTGAAAATATTGTTTTTGGGACCCCAAAACGTGGGATCAGTTCCTTTATCAAGCACTTGGCTGTTGAGATGGCATCATTGTGTTTCACCGGATATGCCTCTATCCACTTTGAATACATGCACACCACCACCAGGATATACCTATACTTATTGGTAAGGGGCATCTCCACATAGTCTATTTGCAGGGCTTCAAATGGCATTGTTGGTTTCTGAAAGTGGCCTTTGGGTACTGGAGCAGTCTTACCCACATTGTACTGTGCACATACCATACATGTTTGACATATCTCCTGTGCTATTTTTCTTATGTTCTTGTTCACCCAGAACTTGTCCATGCAATTTACAATTGCATCTCTACATATATGTGCTGGGCCATGCATGGCCAAACACATAGAGTAGACCATCCTGTCTGGTAACATGTATTTATCCTTGGCGTCATTCATCCAACATCCTTGAACAAATGACCCATTCTTTGACCAACTCATCTGTTCTTCTGTGGTTGCTCCTTGTTGCATTAGTCTTATACCTTCACTTGTTAGATCTAGTGACTTCACTTCATCTGGTAATTCTTGGACAGTTAGTACAAGTGCTGAATTATTTCTTGCTGTTTGTTTGGCTGTTATGTCAGCAAATGCATTTCCCTGGCCTACCTTGTCTGTTACTTTTCTGTGGGCGCTGCATTTAACTATGGCCAATTTCTTTGGAAGTGCCAGGGAGTTAAGTAATTTGGTGATAAGCACTCCGTGCTGTATCTTTGTGCCTTGTGAGGTAATGAAACCTCTTTCCTTCCAGAGTCTTCCAAAGGAATGTGCCACATTAAAGGCATATTGGCTGTCTGTATATATGTTAACACACCTTCCTTCAGATAATTCACAAGCTCGTGTGAGAGCCACAAGTTCTGCTGCCTGTGCAGACAACTCAGGTATCTTACAGGACTCAACTACAGTTTTATTTGTTACAACTGCATAGGCTGCTGATGTATTTCCATCCTCTGTTCTAAGGCAAGAACCATCCACCCATAATTCTCCCTCTGCATCTGCATAGGCCATGTCTGTCATGTCGATTCTCCCTTTTGTTTGCTCTTCAGTTAACAAAATACAATCATGGTCTGTGTCCACTAGATCATCAGTGGGAATAGGTAACAGAGTAGCAGGGTTAAGCACATTGCATTTGTGAAGTGTCACATGTGCTGCAAATAAACAGATCTCATACTGCGTGAGCCTGGCATTTGTGAGGTGCTGCGTACGTGTCTTATTTAGTATCAGCTCTACGGCATGTGGAACATAGACATCAACTTCATGTCCCATTATTATCGTTTCTGCACGTTGTAGTGCTAAGGCGGTTGCTGCAACAGAACGTATACAGGAAGGTAAAGCCTTGGCTACAGTATCCAAGGTGGCAGAGAAATATGCGCATGGTCTTTTGTGGTCACCAAATTGCTGGCATAGAACCCCAAGAGCACTCCCGTCAGACTCATGAACATAGAGTTGGAAAGACTTAGAATAGTCTGGTAGGCCTAAAGCAGGAGCAGAGCAGAGAGCTTGCCGAATGGCAAGGAAGCTTTGTTCATGTTCTGGCAACCACTGGAGGGGTTCGGGCGTGTCCTTGTGGGTCAGGGCCAATAAAGGTTTTGAAATCAAGGAGAAGTTAGCAATCCAATGTCGACAATAACTGGCCATACCTAAAAAGGCTCGCACCTGTTTTTGGGTGCGTGGCACTGGTGTCTGTAGAATCAATTGAATGCGCTTATCATCCAATCTTCTCTGCCCTTTCGACAGGATGTGTCCTAGGTATGACACTTCCTGTTGAACAAATTGAATCTTTTCTGGTGAAACTTTGTGACCACGTTCAGCTAAGAAATTTAACAAATTAATGGTGTCAGTTGTACATTGTGCCTCAGAGATGCTACCAAGTAGCAGGTCATCAATGTATTGTATTAGCACAGAGTTAGGTGATAAATTGAATGTGTCTAGTTCTCTCTTTAAGGCCTGGTTGTAAATGCTCGGACTTTCTGTAAACCCTTGGGGGACCCTACAGAAGCAGAAGCTTCTCCCGCCTATAGAGAATGAAAAGAGGTACATGCTAGCCTCATCTATTGGGATTGAGAAGAAGGCATTCTTCAAATCCACTACAGAAAAATATGCCATTTCTGGTGACAGTGTTGACAATATTGATACTACATTTGGGACAACCGGGAACTGTGGCACCACTATTTTATTTATTTCCCTCAGATCAACTATGAATCTGTAACTTTTTTCATTAGTATTCCCATCACTTTTTTTTAAGACCGGTAGGATAGGGCTGTTACAAGGACTGCCTGATATTTCTTTAACAATCCCCTCTTTCAGTAAGTCAGCTATTATATCCTGCAATCCCTTTAGACCCTCTGGAGCAATTTTGTACTGTGGTATTCTTGGTAATTTTACATTCTGTTTGACTGTAATAGTGACAGGTGTGATGTTCATTTTCCCTGTGTCATTTTTGTGTTTTGCCCATATCCTTGAATCTATTTGATCCATTATTTGTGCGGCAATATTTTGTATTCCTATTGATAGGAAACAGTTGCCCATTTCCTCTGTCATTGGTCCATCTACTTCCAAGAAAACTCCGTCTGCAGTGCACTTAATAGTGGCATTCATCTTTTTTAGCAAATCCAATCCCAACAAATTAAATGCACATTTGTCTGATATAAGGAATGAATGGGTGTCCTGAATTGGGCCTATGCTGTATTTCAAGGGTGCTGAAATTGGGCTTGTTACAAGTATGTTGGTGAATCCCACTGACTTATTTATTTTTCCCGAGAGAGGAACATCTGGAAACTTTTTCTTGGTCAAGGAGGAATTGGTGGCCCCTGTATCTATTAGTAATTCCACAGGTGTACCTTCAATCTTACCCCTCACATATGGTCCAGTGGGATCTACAGGGATTACCATCCTCTGTATTAACTCTCTCGGGCCCCCCTATTGTGCATAATAGTCCCATTCCCCTTGGGGCCCTTCCTGATATATTCCATCATAAGGGTGATGCACCTGCATTTTTGGTATTTGTTCATTATCAAAGAAATTTGTGTTGGGGGGATACTCTGTAGGGCCATGCTGTGAGTCACGTCCTTGCTGTTGATATCCACCTCTTCCCATGCTCCTTCCCCGGCCTCTTGATCTTCCCATCCCACCCCCTCTTTGTGACTGCTTGACGGGGTGTGGGCATTGAGCTCTCCAGTGATCCTGACCCCCACAATTAAAGCATCCTTGTGTGTGTGCTTGTTCATTTGTGGTGGTATGCTGTGTAGGGGGAGTAGAAAATGACCTTTGTGGGCCCCCACGGCCTCTTCCTCTACCCCTGCCTCTTTGTCCTCTGCTGCTATACTTGTTTGACTGCTGAATCAAAACTTTACTTTTTAACTCTTTTAATTTGTTATTTTTACTTTCCAACTCCTTTTTACCTAGCATTTCGTAATACTGTGCCAATTGTAAAACTTCTGTTAGTGGTTTGCATGACCAAGTAGGGTTGTACTCTAGAATCCCTTTTTTAATCAATGGTTTTAAATTATTTACAAAACAAGAGACAAGTGCACTTTGTGTTGCTTCCTTTTCAGTATCTAAACCACTTGAAGCTGTGAAAACTTTCTGTATTCTGGCGAAAAACCCAGATACTGTTTCTTCAGTGTCCTGAATGCATGCATTTAATTTTGACCAGTCTATTTGTTTTCTGGGGACCAGTGTATTTACTTTAGCCATTATTTTTGCTGGTAAGTCTCTAATATCATCTGATATATCATCTCCTCCTTTCCTTGTCACTGATGTTATATCTTCCCATTTTATTTTTAAAACTTCATCATCCTCTCTCCTTATTTTTCCCCAAATGTCTGGTGGCAATATTATAGAAAACATTTGTTCAATGTCCTCCAGCGTGAGAGTGCCAACTCTTAGTATTATTTCTGTCTGTCTGTACCATTCTTCTCTGTCCTGTCTAATGTCTGGAAACTGAAGTGCAAATCTATGTAATTCAACATTTGACCATGGTGTGTGAACTTTAATAGTGGGCTTCCCTTCCTGACTTCCTGGTACTTCTCTTAATGGCAAGGCCCTAGAAGTGGAAAGAGCATTATCTTCCTCCTCTTTACTTTTTTTCTTTTTTGTACATTTTTGTTGTAGCACCAGAAGTGTATCTATCCATTCAGCTAATATCTGGACAGCCTCTAATATTTCTGCACTTGATGCCCCTACATCATCTATTGCTGCTGATATTGTGTTACTATGAGCACGGGTCAATCTTTCAGGTTGGGGGTAGTCGTCTTCCTCAGGCCAACATTTTGCCCAGTCTTTAAACCAGCTGTAACTTTTCTTGTCCAATTTATGCAAAGCACTGCGTTGAAGCGCAGGCGTGAATTCTGGGGGGAAGCGACTCTTTGCAGTACGCCATGTAGAAGTACCATTTTTTATAATGTCTATCACCCACTCGTGTATCATTTTCTGTTCTTTTTCTGTTATTTTTGGCCTTAACCCTGGTCTACCAGAGGTAGAGAGAGGCGTGTCTTGTAGTGACACAGGTTCTGTCTTACTAGTTGGTGATGTATATTGCGGTGTGTGTGTCTGTGGTGCTGATGTAGTTTGCATTGTTTGTGGTGCTGATGTAGTTTGCATTGTTTGTGGGCTGTATGGTGGTGGCGTTGTTAATAATGCCTCTATTACAGGGTCTTCTGTATCTTCCTGTTCTAAGGGAGCATTAGGTAGAGTGGGGTACACATCTGATATAGGCTTGTGAACTGTAAGACATTTATCCATTTCCATTTCTTTTTCCCTACAACTTGTTACACATCTTTCTTTTGCCTTCTCCCTATCATATGCCAAGGCTTTCCCTTTCGTTGTCCCAGGTTCCCCGGGCCATCTGTTAGCGGCATATGATCGCCATGCATGAAATGCATCCCATTGTAATAAACGTACTTTCTTCCCTTTCTTTTCACGTTCCCTTAAACAATCTTCTAAATAAAGCATTTTATCTCTGTCAAATGTTCCATATTCTGGAAACTGTAGATCAGGATTTTTTCTAGTATAATGAGTCCATTGATCTAAGTGACTAGCTGTATGGTACCCTTTTTTCCGTGCCACATACCATGCTGGTGTGCCACGAGGAGGTGTTGGTTGAGTGACATCTAAGGCTGTCCTGCGGCCTTTAGCTGTGCTCAAAAATAGTTTGCTAAGCATTTTGAATTTTATTCAGTTACTAATTTAATTATCTTTTCTCTTTTAGCACTTGTAATTTCTTTTTGAAGTGTTTTTAAAATACACTACTGTACACTACTTTACACACTTTTTATACTATTTTTCAAAACTTTTTGCAAGATACAGTTGTATGACCTATTTCAACAATATGCATATGTACTTTTAATTTTTAGACGTCTTTCAAAAGCATGCTATGTCTAAAGGCGACCACCCATGATCCCTTTTAGGAAAGCGACCACCCACGGCCCTTTCTCCTGTCCTTCGGACCCTTTAAGATCTTTCACAGGTTGGACAGTCCTCAGGCACTTATCTTAAAGGCACCCTAAGACCTCCCCTAGAGACCCCTAATGGATCTCAGTTTGTACTTTCTGATGTATTGTAGAAAAAACACTATTTCAATTGACAATATTGAGTTCAGTGCAATGAAGCACTGCCTACCTGAACATTAGACCATTCAGTATGCCGTTGTATGCGTCCTTCTTTGCTGTGGCAACAAAATCACCTGATGGCTCAAGGGAAGCTGGTGGTGTCTTTTGTCAAAGGCTTATCAACGGGAGCCCTGTCATCTGGGCGTGTCAGGAAACAAGTCCTCTCAGTAGCTGCGCAGAATACACCGAGACCTCAAGGCTCCTGAAGAATCCACTGACAGCAGCTCTGTATCCTCTGCAGAGACCATCAGTTCCCCACGAGTCACGGTACCATCTCCCTTTTTCCATTCCATTCATTGGAAAAAAGAACACACAGAAATATTGTGTTCACTCCAAACAGACATGTTAGCAGCCAAACATTTACAAACACGTGTAAACGTACGCAACATAGTGATCAGAATAATTTGGGGTTGATGCGGATTCACCTACTTAACTTTTCATGAAGGTGAAAAGGTCACAATTGGATACAAATCACATTTATACACACAAGCAGAAATGAAATTCACTTCTACTGAAAAAGCCCTGATAGCAGTCCAAACCGCTATAGCAAAAGAAAGAGCCCTAGCACAGGGGAAATGCATTATGATCATGACTCCTGTACCTGCCTTAGAGGCAGTGACAAAATCAAGCATTTCAAATGCTAAAGCTTTACATCCGAGATGGATATAATGGGTTAATTCTCTTACTTCAACGGATGTTGAATACGTTTTTGATCCTTATTTGAAAACACAAGCATTCCTGCAATACGAACAAAAATTTCCTCTGCCTACTGAAATTCTGCCTCTAGACCAGTATGAATGTATAATTTATACTGACGGATCAGCACAACCCACTACGGGCAAGCTTATAGTGCTGCATGCTCGATTGTTAAAGGCCGTATGCGAGATGGCACATTCAGACCTATGGTCACAAAAACCCTAATCTCCAGGAGATTGTACAGCTCTGCAAGCTGAACTACAAGCATTCAAAATGGCACTTGAAAATATGGATCACAAATTGCACACACTTATAGTGTGCAATTCTTTTTACTATGTACAATCATATAATGAATATTTACAGAAAAAGGTGGCAAAATCAAGCATAAAACGCTTTGGGAACAAGTAGTTCAGTTGCTGCCGGGCTACAAAACATTCACATGATACACACGCTGAGTCATCAACGTGATGGCCTTCAATCTGAAGGGAATTCATTGGCCAATGAAGCAGCGAAAGGGGCTGTGCAATCGGCTTCCATAGCTGCAATCACTCGTTCAAAAACGAAAATAGACAGTTAAATAATGTTGGCTGTCAATGCTACAAGCAAAGGCAGCGGTGCAGCATTACCTAAAGGGTTTCCATTCAAATACTTATATATAATAATATTCCGTTTGCTCGAATCCCTGGAGTGGGGGATTGGGTAATTCCAAACATGGAACATAGATTAGGACTAATCCTTGCAGCACATGAAGAGCTCGCCTCTGCTCATGCAGGTGTTGCAGCCACTGTATCAATATTAAAACAGAAGTACCGGTGGCCAGTCATTAGGAAACAGACCAGAAACTATTTTCTGGACTGTGAAATATGTCAAAAGATGAAAGTCTCAACTGTGAAACGTCCTGCCCAGATGCCCCTGTTAATTTCAGATAAACCATTAGCTTGCAGTTACTTGGACCACTGCGGTCCCTTACAAAGGGATGGTAGCTATAAATATATCATGGTTGAAGTGGATTCGTGTTCAAGGTTCCTTTGGATGTAGCCTCAGTGCTCAGCTGAAGCTCGAACTGTTATAAGAGATTTGCGAGTCTTTATCGACACATACGCAATTGGCACGCTATATTCTGACCAGGGTGCTGCATGTAGCTTTCGAGCTTGCAAAGAGGCCATGGCCAGTTTGGGCGTTGCATTGTGGTACTCTAGTCGATTCTATCCTGAGGGAAATTAGATTGTGGAAAGAAAAAACCGGGACATAAAGCAATCTATACCAGCTAGGGTATTAGGTTCAGGTGACGGTTGGGTTAAACATCTAATAAGTGTCCAACGTAGTCTTGACAACTTGCCAAGAAGTTCTCTATGTGGTATCACTCCATATGATGTCCTATTTGGGACAAGAATGTTGGTCCCAGACCTTGATTGTCACACATCAGTGGTGGAAATTAAGAAATTTGATATCAAAGATCGTTTGACTGTTTTACAGGACTTAAAAGGACTAATAACCAAACAACGTGTTCCTGAAGCCAACCTCCACAGGGAAAAACCAATCATCCCAGCAAGGCCTGTATGGATCCCAAAGCTTGGTGATCTAGTTAGAGAAAAGATTGCAGACAAGAAGGAATTTGGGCCTTCTTACAGACAACCAGTACCTGTCCTAGCAATCCACGGATCAAGAACAGTTTTGCTGCCGCCCCTTGCTGGTAAAAAGGAGATCAAGTTCATGTCTATCGACCTGATCAAACCACAATATGTGGCCGAGATTAAGCAGTAGGCCAATTGGACTCCGACCAAGTAGCAGATGCACTCCTCTAGCTACAATCCAAGAGGTTCAAACTGAGACTCTCATCACCTTTGATGAATCTGAAGTGAGAAAAGAAGGACTAAGCAACAAAGCTATGGAACCCGTTCCTCTTGAGACCCAAATGACAGTTCATCCTGAAGCACCTGTCTTAAATGAAGTAACAAGTGATCAAGTGGTTCTAGTGATTTCAACAAATCCGGATGCAATTCCAACCATTGACAGAACTCCCTCAGGCTATTTCATTAACTTTGATACGTTTTCTGAGGATCCCAGCAAACCTGAAAATATGCCAGCAAAAAAGAACTTTCAGAGAACAAGCAACTGACTTATCCGGTTTCACCAAGGAATGAACTATGGATTGTGTTGGGATTTTTTTTCTTCTGCTTTGGTTAACTCTAGTAATAACTCTAGGTATGCTGATAAATGGAAGATGTGTAAGAATGGGCACAGCAAGTCAGAAAGTCAACGTACTCCTCAAGCCAACAAAATCATCTGATCGTGAACTAAGAGACTTGTCAGCAGTGAACATCACAGCCGTTCCTATACCAGATGGTATAGCTTGGGACAAAACAGAATATGAGATTTTTGGCCCGTCAGAGCTGTTGAATAGTCCACACTTATTCAACATTTTATTAAGTGACTTTATTACCTCTAGTACTTTTTCTGATCTTTGGGACTTCGAGACTGTTAATAATATGATGTCTGATCTAGAAATGTCAGCAGTATTCACAAATCATGAATATTTAGAAGGTTCATCTGCCTATGAACAAATGTATTGTTATAATCAAAACACATACCAGCATGCAAATGTAAAAGGGTGGGTAAAGAATACGTTAAGACATCCTGGGTTTTACCATACACACACAGAGGCTGGAGTGGGGGGGCGTTAAGTGTTTCTTAGCGGTTCAAACTGTGAAAATGCACTAAGCGGTTCTCTCCTTTGCCAGGGTATTAATTTACATGGGGCCTGCGATGGTTCCTCCAACAACTTATCCTGTCACCTGCAAGGTTTATCAGCTGCAGTGATTGATCCAATTTGTGGACAACTTTCAAATGGTAGTTAATTCATGTTGAATGATCACAGCTGCTGTGGCATGTTGCCAGGTATTCCATATCAAGTAACTGTGTCATCCAGGGTCACTTGCTGTATGCAAGTATTGTTTCCACAAACCAAGACAGCCAGGGAGTCGCCTCTATGGCCTTCACTGAACATCTCATCTATACGAATTGATACTCTAAGCAGGATGAAAGCCATTCTTTTCCAAAAAACTGTGCCACTGACCTCGGCCAAAGAAAACTATGACATAAATTGCAAGGACTTCTGCCAAAATACATACCCTTTTGTATACAAACTGCCCTATACATTTCTCTGCAATTTTAAGTTGTATCTAAAACATGTCCGATACGAGCGGTATTGTACATGTATTTAAGACAGTGTTTTCCGGACTGTTAGCACCTTTTCAAGTAGTCCTCAGAATAATTCCAAAGTTTGTGCACTCTGTGTTTGGCGGTCGGCCCGTCCTTTTGGGACTCGTTGCAGGGATACTATTTCTACCCTACTTCTACCATATAGCAAGCCAAATCACCAGTGACACCCAGTTCTCCATGGAGACAAATCTATTGCAGATAAAGAGTTGTGAGCGCATCGTTTAAATTCTGGGGTTACCTCATCTACGAGAATTAAATACCACTTGGTTTCTGTCATTCAAACCAATCTGGCAAGATTGCATCTTAACTGTTCTACGCTGCCAGCTATGCAGAGAAGAATGCGTGCTAGACACCTGTCTAACACTCTTATCAGTCATGCCAACGGATATTGATACTTTGCTGGACCCCGTAATGGCCCATGCTCTGTGTTGTCCCCAGCGGCTACCAATTCTGATGACTGCATTTATTTAGATCTCTCAGACGTAAAATGCTGATGCTGAGGTACGAGAGGAAACATCAGACGCGCAGGTACCATCAAATACGAACATTGCTGATGCGACCAATGCTGAAGGGGATGATTTACATCTATGTGCGGTTAATCTTCTAAACGAGGTAATCCAACTTTCGCCTACAACGGTAGGTGAATTTTTGTCAACAGATATAGAAGATTTTATGTTTTCTCCAAGCCCTAACACTGACTTTGGATTTTGGCACACAGTGTTCTGAGAGCCTTTGAATTTCAAAAACAAGGTACTAATTTTGGAACTTTTTCCTATGATTCGTGTTTTTTTCTCCAAATTTGTATTTTTTTATGTTTTGGCACAAGTAATTTGCTTATAGTAGAACTATTCATAGAGAACAAGAATTATTTGAATACTTCCAGAGACAATATATGACCTTGTCTTTAAACAAACAGTTTTATGTAATCTGACATGAAATAGTTTTGGTCCTTTTTCTTCTGTATTTACGAGCCATTTCATAAATGTATATTTTCGTGGTTCAATCATTTAGCATTTCAAATGTAAATATATGCTTAGCATGAAACATTGCTTTAATGTGTACAGCACAAATGCATTTTTTATGTAGATACATTTTAGATATGTTTTAACACGTTTAGAATTTAGTAACGTCATGCATAAGAAAGTGGAGTGGGTGCTGTGTATCGATTTAGATTCAGTATGAATTTCCCAATTCATGCCCTTATATAAGTTCAATTCACATTGCCCTTATATAGGCAAAGAAACCCAATCCTTATTTAGGCATAGTCCATGCCACCCAAATACAGGCATGTCTACTTACATCCGTTCATCCACGTCACAACAAGTTCTTGGAAAATCAGACCCATAAGCTTTAGGGACTTCCCCTTGCCTGGGTATTGATTTCTCCAAGAACTCATTTATTCTTGATGTTCATAGGCCCGACTTCTACGCCAATACTGGCATCCCTAAACACCTTCAAGGTACAAATATACCTTCACTTGCTATGGTAAGGCACGGTGCGGTTCAGCTACCTAATTGCACGACGCGGCTTGCCACAGCAAGTCCCGAAGGAAGTCATCTCCCCAACTGACGCACTGAGCAGACGCTGTCATCCTCCTGCCGAGAATTCAGCCGAGAATCCAGCTCCAGTGTTTCTGACTCCCCTTGCGGGGTGTTAGAGAATCAAGTCCAGGGAAAGAGATACCCACCTCTCTCATTTTAAGGTATGGAGCTGATTAGAACCTAGAGAAACCTTTTGCCAATCCCTTGGTAAAACTAAAAAAACTAAACTTGTGCTAAGGCAGCACCTACTTCTTCCTAATCCTAGACTATCCTATCCAATTTTAGAAGCACCAGTTGAGTATTTTAGCCTGTGATATTTATGTACGTATTTTATATTTTATATATGTCATAGCTACAGACCATGCTATGACAGTATTATTTTATATTACTGTTTATGCTGTACGCATTATACTTTGCATTCTGTCTTACGATTGTAGCAGTTCACCTATTTTGCATGAGAAAGAAGACTGTTCGATAAACCCCTTTTATTGAAACGCCTGTCTCCCTATTTCTGTGCAACTCTGTAGAAACGAAGCATGCACGATTGACTGAGTGAAATGGTTATCTATTGTTTCCACAACTCTGAAGATATTGCTCTGACTCTAAGGGAAACAAAGTTGTCATGT
The DNA here is from genome assembly GCF_964263255.1 of Lissotriton vulgaris. Classification (NCBI taxonomy): domain Eukaryota; kingdom Metazoa; phylum Chordata; class Amphibia; order Caudata; family Salamandridae; genus Lissotriton; species Lissotriton vulgaris. Next base: position 317,529,030 of record NC_141690.1, on the reverse strand, counting down.
TTATGTGGTTGTCAGAGACTAATCCCTTCCTGTTCATTCAAGAACGTTTCTAGGGACCTCTGAGTTAGCTGGCACACACAAGTAATTAAGTTTAATGTACTCGATAGAGACATACTGGCCTCAGTCCTATGTCAAAACTATAGTGAACATTATTCCAATGCGGAGATCCTATTAGGGATATAGAACTACACTACAGCTCCTCAGCCAGAATCTTATTACAACTAATTAGCACGATTAAGGGGAAACCATATCTGTGGAAGAAATTGGGATCGAGGTAAAAAACATAGCAAGGGGGAAGAGGCAGAGCCAGACAGAATTCCTTCAAAAAATTATGCAAAATTATTAGTATCAAGACTAAGTAAGGTAACAGCGACATTGGTCTCTCCCCATCAGCATGCCTTTATTCTAGGCAGGGGTACTAATGATCATGTAGGCAGGATATTAACATTGTTGGATGTAGCAGAAGTGGCTAAATCACTGCAAGGACTGGTATTTCTCAATGCTGAAAAATCATTTGAACGCATTTTCTGGGGTTACCTGTGGGAAGTATTGTGATTCAGGTGGGTCTTCATTAACTCTATCAAGGCTCTGTATCAGGCTAGGCTGCAGATAGTCGGTAGGTGATTGAATCAAATTAATATTGTAGTGAAATTGACTGCATAGTTACCCCCACTTTTTTTTCTGGTGTTTTGCTGGTTTTTTACTAGTCTTACTAGGATCCTGCTAATCAGAACCCCAGTTTATCTGCTTTCCATCTAAATTGATTGCATGTACTTTAGGCACACTCCAGATTTGATTTGGGGTACCCTTATAAGTCCCTAGTATATTGTATACTATGTACCTAGGGCATAGATACCCCAGGGGCCTCCCAGGGGCTGCAGCATGTATTGTGCCACCCCTGAGAGACCACTCCCACTGACACCACATGTCTGCTACTGCAACCTGTGTAAGGTGGTGCCTGCACCCCTTACTTAGATATAGATTCACTATATCTTCCTTATATCACTGCACATAAAAACCTATCAGTCACACCTATGGCAGGCTTTATCAATCCTGAAGGCAGGGTGCTGGGTTTTATCTCAGAGGCTACCCATGCATAAGCAGAGCTCTCTGCAGCCTTTGGAACCTATTCTGCAGGGTTATTCTGTTATGCAGCTAACCATATACTCTTAAGTGCATTATAACCTCGCGGTACATGCTAACTTTAAAACAGCAACATGGAAACATGTTGAGTTTGGTGTCAAACACTTTGGAATCATGACTCCACACCAGTGACTGGAGTGGGAGGTTTGCTTCCACCCTCCTAGAGGGAGAAATATGACTACACCAGTACACCCGGTACCAGCTTTCTCGACCCTGGCATCACAAGATGGATGCTGCCAGCCACAGACACGAGTCTGCCCTCCTGCTGCTGAGCCAAACTCGAGCAGGGGAAAGCATGACAATAGGCATCCTGTCACAGGGAGATGTAACCAACTCCTAGACAGGCTTCAGTGTATTGGGGTTTGGTGGGTGCACTCTGAGAGTGCTTTGATGTCTGCACTGGAGTCACATTAGGTGTCCCTGTGCATAGTCCAGCTCAAACCGGTTGCAAGAGCCATTTGCTCCAGCTCCGGCGCAAAACTGGACAAAGGCCATAGGTGTAGCCACCCCATAGGTGGGTTCCCAGAGTTTGTCCCACCCCTTCCTTGTGTATTAAGTAGGAACCGCTGACTACAGGATTTTAGATTTACCTGGACGAAACTCTGCTACAGAAACCAAGTAGTTTGACTATCTGCACTATGATGGATGACAGAAGAATCTCCCTTGGAGTGACGGAGTTACACCCTTGCTAAGGAGGCGGCAAAGATGCATCTGACAGGTTTGCATCTCTGAAGCTACTGAGGACTCAGAAGACTTCTGCAACACAGGAGGTGGGTTTCCAAGTGTCCCAGTGGTTGACTAGTGCTCTCAGCAAACCTGAGACCCGTATCCCTCGTGGGAACTTTGAAACCTGTACCGCTGGGCACCGTGTTCATTTGTAGAAGCATCTGCTTTCCAGCGACCCCTGTAGCTGTTCTTGGGGCTACTTGTAGTCCTGATCCCGAGCAGTGTTTACACTGAAGATTACCGGCCTACACTTCACAAGTGTCCCGTGGGCTCATGTTTAGTGATTCCTCTCGAGGTCCCTTCGCGATCGATCCCTGGTCCGTACGCCTGTGGGTCCCTGACTTTCCATTGCTTGAAGAGTCCCCAGGACCTGGCTGGTTCTCACCGAAGCATCTTTCCTCTGACTGCATGGGTTGCAGTTGCCAAGGCTTGTTTGTGTTCAATCCAGACACAAACCCCCCAGCACTCGACATCCTTTATGGTACAGCACATCTGTGCTCACCCCAGGGATCCTCCCTCAGCCCGACACGGTTCAACATTTACATGGCCCTGCTCGCACACGTCGCCCGACAGCCCGACCTCAACATAATCTCCTACGACGGCGATACTGAACTCATCCTCTCGCTCACTAAGGACTTTATCACTGCCAAAGCCAACCTCCACAAAGGAATGAAGGCCGTCGTCGACTGGATGAAGATCAGCCGTCTGAACCTGAACTCGGACAAGACAGAGGTCCTCATCCTCGGCTCCAACTCTTCAGCTGGGACGACTCCTGGTGGGCGAAGGCACTGGAGGCAGCCCCAACACCCAACGACCACACACGCAACCCGGGAATCATCCTCGACTCAATGCTCTCAATGTAAATGTAAATGTACATGTATTTATATAGCGCAAATCACCGACCCGGTATCTAAGCGCTTGCTTAGGGAACCCGTCCTGGTATTCCCCTGTGAGATAACCCCGGCAGGGTATCCACAAGGTGAAAGCCAGGCATCCCGCCGCGAGGGGCCGTTGTGGAGATTAAGCAAGCTATTGCCCAGAGTCGCAGAGTGTGAACCCATGAATCGAGTAGGCACCGGAGCGAGAATTGTCGAGTCCGTAGACATTTTCGAACTCAAGTCCCGCCGAGCCGGGAATTGAACCCTGGTCCCGGGCTGACCTCTGCTTCCAGGTCTGCCTCCTCTAACCAGTGAGCCACACTTCTCCACTAATGACCAAGCAAGTCAACGACGTCTCCTTGTCCTGCTTCAACACCCTCCGCATGCTCCGCAAGATCTACAGATGGATCTCGACAGATACAAGAAAGACAGTCACCTAGGCCCTCGTCAGCAGGAGACTCAACTACGGAAAGGCCGTCTACGCGGGAGCCCTCACCAAGGTCATCAAATGACTAAAAAGCATACAAAACACCTCGGCACAACTGATCCTTGACGTACCACGACACGACCACATCACTCCCCACTTGAGAAACCTGCACTGGCTCCCTGTCAACAAGAGGATATTCTTCAAGCTCCTCATCCTTGCACACAAAGCATTCCACAAGACCGGCCCAGCCTACCTCAACAGACGGTTCTCCTTCTACATCCCCAACCGCCAGCTATGCTCCACAGACCTCTCACTCGCCACCATCTCGCGCATCCAAAGAACAACTGTTGTATAGCATTTTGGGACACTAGTGTAATTTTTCCGCTTCATGCCCTTTTATAGGTATAAATCACCATATCCTTATAGAGGCATAGAAATCATAACCATATTTAGACATAGATCATGCAGTCCAAATACGGCATGGCTACTTCCACTAGTTACGAAAATCCAAAACGATTTCTTGGAAAACTCAGCTTCAGCTGTTAGGGACTTCCCCTTGCTGGAATATTGATTTGTCCAAGAACTCATGGAGTTTTCAAAGAACTGAGACTCTTTGATGACATTATTATGTCCAACTTTATGTCAAACTCGGCACCTTCAAGGTATAAATATGCACACATTTGCCCTAGCAAACACACAGTAGTTTGGAGCAGTTCGACTATCTCCTGGATACTTAATCGCGCACTGAGTGAGAGCGCCGCATTTACAGAACCCCTCCTGAGGCGAAAAGCCGGGAGCCACTATAGCAATTTTTAAAACATTTATTGTGATAAATCTGTGTTTTTAGATTCACCTACCCCCTGGGCACTCTTCACTGCAGCCACTGACACTCCCGCACAGCCGATTAAACACTGCCGCCGGTGAGTGTTTGTGATTCCTGCCGCCGTTCCGGCCCCAGCCGACACGCCCATTTGTGCTGGCCATGCCCCCTCTCATGGATACTTAATCGCGCGCTGAGTGAGAGCGCTGCATTTACAGAACCCCTCCTGAGGCAAAAAGCCGGGAGCCACTATAGTGATTTTAAAACATTTATTGTGATAAATCTGTGTTTTTAGATTCACCTACCCCCTGGGCACTCTTCACTGCAGCCACTGACACTCCCGCACAGCCGATTAAACGCTGCAGCCGGTGAGTGTTTGTGATTCCTGCCGCCATTCCGGCCCCAGCCGACACGCCCATTTGTGCTGGCCATGCCCCCTCTCCTGGATACTTAATCGCGCGCTGAGTGAGAGCGCTGCATTTACAGAACCCCTCCTGAGGCAAAAAGCCGGGAGCCACTATAGTGATTTTAAAACATTTAATGTGATAAATCTGTGTTTTTAGATTCACCTACCCCCTGGGCACTCTTCACTGCAGCCACTGACACTCCCGCACAGCCGATTAAATGCTGCAGCCGGTTAGTGTTTGTGATTCCTGCCGCCATTCCGGCCCCAGCCGACACGCCCACTCGTGCTGGCCACGCCCCCTCTCCTGGATACTTAATCGCGCGCTGAGTGAGAGCGCTGCGTTTACAGAACCCCTCCTGAGGCAAAAACCGGGAGCCACTATAGCGATTTTAAAACATTTATTGTGATAAATCTGTGTTTTTAGATTCACCTACCCCCTGGGCACTCTTCACTGCAGACACTGACACTCCCGCACAGCCGATTAAACGCTGCCGCCAGTGAGTGTTTGTGATTCCTGCCGCCATTCCGGCCCCAGCCGACACGCCCACTCGTGCTGGCCACGCCCCGTCCCAACACTCTCCTCTCCTCCATAAAACATGCTTACCCATCGGAAGCACAGCGGACGAGCGCAGCGGGCGCGACGATTGCACGCCGAAGGCGTGCCTAAGGCAAGCCCGTCTGCACCCGTCCGCGCCAGAACGAGCCAGGAGCCAGGCACGGGGGCTCGGTCGAGGATTTCATACTCCAGAGATTCCTTATGCCACCTCAATCTGCCTGTTCTACCGCCATGTTCCCATTCATTGAGAGGAGATTCCTGCTTAACCCACTGTCCCCACTGTCCTTTCAAACTCACTCCCTCTATAAACAAGCACCACCCTCAGACGATCATCAATATGGCTCTGATCAACTGCAGGTCTCTGCCCAAACACGCCCATGAAATACACTTACTTATCGAGGAACACCATCTAGAGATCCTCTTTCTTACAGAAACATGGCTTGTGCCTGACTCAGACGCCGATATAGTACAGGCACTACCCCACGGATTCCTGATACAACAATTGAACCGTCCTAAGGGTAGGGGAGGAGGAATTGCCGTTATCTTTATAGAGTCTTTCTCATGTAGATTCTTTGACAGCCCCCTGACGGACTGTGAAAATACGCACTTCACTATCCAAATGTCCCCCCGTATCTCCCTCTCAGGAGTTCTCATTTACCGTCCACCAGGAGCCATGGGGCAATTCCATAATTCACTTCTGGAATGCTCCTTGGGCATGGCCAGTACACGGCCCAATCTCCTAATTTTAGGGGACCTCAATGTCCACTTTGACAATAGTAAAGATGAAATAGCCACAGAACTGATTTTAGACCTGGCAGCCCTCCAACTCCACTTGCAAAACGATCTTCCCACACATAATCGTGGACATCTGCTTGATCCCATCTTTTGCAATTTTCCTGATCTTGTGGTGGGAACACCGATGCCTGTGCCATGGTCCGACCATCTGCTCATCCCTTTCAGTTGGCGAATTCAGTCCACTCCTCCTTCCACCCAAGCACCTAGCAGACCTTCCCGTCCATGGGCAAAACTTGACATCGACAAATGGAAACAAGCACTAGAGGACACCAGGCCACATCCCGAAATGAACCCTCACTTAGCAGACGTGGAGTTCACGTCCTGGATTGCTAAATCCTTAGATACAGTTCTTCCCAAAAAAACGTATCGGAAACCTAGGAAAAAAGCCACCTCCCCATGGTTCACCCACGAGGTCCGCCTCTTAAAGAAAATATGCAGGAGAGTGGAAAGAGTATGGAGGAAAGATTTCGATCTCAATAGCAAACATGACTATAAACGGACTATCCTCAACTACAAAAAGGCCCTAAAAAATGCTCAAATATCCTTTTTTAATGAAAAAATTAGTGAGGCATCCTGTTCGTCCAGAGAAACGTTCCAAATTGTGAAAAAACCCCAGAATCAACTGTCACGCATAATCTCTCGGACAATCATTGTAATGAGTTAGCCACGTTCTTTGACCTAAAAATACAAAATATCCTTCAACATCTCCCCCCTCTTCTCCCTGTGGACCTCCCACCTCTTCACTTGCTGCAGTGCCAGAACAGGGATACAGAACTAATCAGGTTTTTTCCCATCAGTGAGGCAACCTTAGGGCCCATCCTTCAATCCCTCAAAAGCGGGTCCCCGCATGACCCAGCGCCAGTCAGACATCTGAAACAGGTCGCCCCTACCATTCTAGCACCAATGGTGAACCTGATAAACACTTCTATAGAAAGTGGAACGGTTCCCTCAAGCTGGAAGAAAGCTGTGGTCAAAGCCTTAATCAAAAAACCCAACCTTGACCCTGGCAATCTGGCCAACTTCAGGCTGATTTCTCTCCTCCCTGTCATTAGCAAGATGGCTGAAAAATTCATCAATGGTCAGCTATCAAACTATTTGTAATCCAACGATTTGCTAAAAACATCACAGACTGGCTTCCGCCTGGGCCAGGGCACGGAAACAGCGATGGTGGCGGTTGTCGAAGAGGCTAGGAAGATCATTGATGCAGGAGGATCAGTGGCAGTGATCCTTCTGGATCTCAGCGCGGCATTCGACACCGTCAACCACATCATCCTGGCACAGCGGCTCGAAAACCTTGGTATTTCAGGGCTGGCATTGAGCCCAACGTTCTTCAACGTGTATATGTCGCCCCTGGAAAAAAATGTCATTCAGTATGGTATTAAACTCCTGACCTACGCGGACGACACTCAGCTGGTTGTCTCCCTCAGTCGGCAAGATAATCTTACCATCGACCTGCACTCCTGCCTGGGGGATATAGTCAGCTGGATGAATTCCTCCCATTTAAAACTCAACGGGGATAAAACGGAGATAATGGTGATGGGCAATCAGTCCCACTTCCGACCGGAGTCTCTTTGGCCCCCGTGCATGGGTCCTCCCCAGCCCCCAAAACTGACATCAAAAGCTTGGGGATTTGGTTAGACCATAACCTGATCCTAAACACCCAGGCAAGGAAAACGACTGGAACCTGCTTTGGCTTACTACGTACTACCCGCTAGATTCTCCCCCTGCTTCCTTTCCAGTCAAGAAAGCTACTCCTACAGGGCCTCATCCTGTCCAGACTGGACTACGGAAATGCCCTATATCTCGTGCACCAAAGAAAGTCACAGCCAGGCTGCAGGTGGTGCAAAATGCTGCCACTCGGATTCTCACAGGCACTAAAACCCCTGGTCAGCCAAACCGGCGATCAGAGCACTTCACTGGCTGCCCGTGGAGCAAAGGGTGCAGTTCAAGGCCCTGTGCCTAACCCATAAAATCCTTCATGGAAAAGCCCCGCCTATCCTTAAGGACCTCGTTGTCCCTCATACCACGACTAGAACCCTCCGATCCTTACCCAAATACCCAGGATTAAGAAAGCACGCTCCGGAGGCCGGCGGTTTTCCTATCAGGCGTCCAAGATGTGGAATGCTCTCCCACTGGACCTCCGTGCCCAACCTAACCTTCTGCCCTTTTGAAAGTCTTTAAAGACTTGGCTGTTCCCTTAACCATCTTCCCGCTCTCGCCTGATCTATCCAGATCTTTTGTCAGCGCTGGGACGCTCTCGGGCAGCCATGCGCTTTAAAAATCTCATTACAATTACAATTACTTGCCCGAAGCATCTCGCTTCAGCAAGTGTCGAAGGAAGCCGACCCTCCAGCAGATGCACTAAGAGAGACACTGTCTTTTCTCCTGCAGAGAAATCCGGCTCCAGTGTTTCCAGAGATACCAGACCTCCTTCATTCTAAACCAAGGTACGGAGCTGATTAGACACTAAGAGAAATCTTGGATAGATTCTTGGCAAAAGAATACTAAACTTATGCTACATCACACTTACTTCTTCCCTCATACAAGACTTAGGTTAGGTACATTGGGGGAGGCGTATTGTAGAAGCACCAGTTGAGTACTTTTAGTCTTTATTTATTCCTGTATGTATTTTATGGCTTAGAAACCATACCATGCTTTTACAGTATTATTTCATAATACTTTTCTTGCTGTACGCATTATACTTTACAGCCAGTATTACGATTGTAGCAGTTCATTTCTTCTGCATGAGAAAGAAGACTGTTCAATAAATAATTTTATTAAAAACGCCCGTCTCTCTATTTCTCTGCACCTCTGATGAAATGAAGCATGCCCGATTGACTGAGTAAAATATCTATCTATTGTTTCCACGACTCCGAAGATCAGTTTTATCTTGGGGAAACAAAGTTTTCATGTTTATGCGGTTGTCAGAGACTAATCCCACTTAAGTCTAATATATTCGATAGAGACCTAGTAGACATAAGTCCTACGTCAAATCTTTAGGATATATTATTCCAATGAGCAGAGCCTATTGGGAATATAGGAACTACACTACATGGCGCCCAACGTTTGGTAGGGTACTAATTTAACGCTAGATACTAGAGTAAGTCAGTCGTGCTTTTCACAGAAACCCCTTTTTCCCGTAAAATTCTCCAATAGACGTCTCGAGTGGGTTAAAGGATAAAATATACCGCCATGACTGAGTAGGACGAAAATCCTATGTATTAGTTTTTTGTTTGATTGAGCTTTGAAGGATACAGTGTTCCAAAAATAGTCTGCACCTTACCTTTGTTTCCTTGAAACTTGCTCTGCAAGACTTTCAACAAAATATCAGAAACCGACGAAGAGAATGATAGACCCACAGGCAATCATGCCCGACCAGGTTTAGACGTTACAAGTCTCCACCAGAATGACCCGGATACTTTAATCATCCCGGAAAACTTAAGGAAAACAATAGCTTTAAAGCTTAAAGAAAATGGCCTATCACAAAGAGGTAGTAGAGTTATATTTGTCATAGAGGCGCATGAATATCGGCAGACAGAGGTATTCTATTCATGGATTATCTTCCCAGAAGCAAATCCAAAGACACATGTGTTCCACCTCCACAAGATAGAGGAACCTCCGGCAGAATACGCTCCTTCCCAGGATGTTGAAATTCCACTAACTTACCAAGAGCATCAGCTCTGGTTTAAAGGCGCCCTACAACATCAAAATCGCATTACCAGGCTCGGTCCATTAGGAAGACCAGGACCAACATGGCCGGTACTAGCCAGCTATACACCACATCCTGACATTGAACAAATGACAGGTTCAGAATTGTTAGCTCAGATAGACAATTGGTTCAATATGTCATGCGAATTCTAACATTCCAACCTGCTATAAGAATTCCACAGCACACCCCTCATCAGGGAAACACAAACAAAATACCACAGCAGACTATACAACTAGTCATCTGTAGATTACCTACAAAAAGGGAACAAATTCCATTCTGGTTAGCTCAAAATATTACTCAGATCAAGGCAGTATTTCCCAATAGTACACCTCATGAGAAACACAGGATTCTAACAATCTGTTTACCAATGGGGATCGTACCACACCTGGAGGACTGTGACACTTGGGGTACAGTCTTTGATGCAATCTACACAAAAACACATGGTGTTCCGTCTATGGCGGTGATACCAGACGTCCTGAAACAGATTCAAAATTATTACGAGGCAGAGCCTGCTTTAAATCTCGGTATGAAATTACTGAAAGATTTCAAGCAGGTCTCATCTATAATATTAGCTAATATTAAAGGAGAAGCAGCATCAGTGGCAATCCGCCAAAAACTAAAAGAACTTGATGTAACTGAGCAAAAGGTGAACTTGCCAGAATAATAGAAAAATCCTATGAAGAACTAGGTAGAGATAGTTTCGGAGGGAAACCAGTAAAACCCGAACTGACAGAAATCCAGAAAAAGTATTTATTAAAAACAATTTCACCGCTCCTAAAAAGAAGTGGGAAAATAATAGACAGACACTTCCTAAAGAGAAGCGTTCTCAATCCAGAGGTAGGTCTCCTCAAAAGGAGCACTCTGAAAAAAGATATTATCTCAGAAATAGGGATAATTTGAGAAAACCTGATAGATATCAAGATACTGATACACGTTCCTCTCGTACCTTTCAGACTTCCTCGCAGACATTCGAAAGAAGAGGACGATCAGAACACAAGGAAGAAAGCGTGAAGTCCAAAGAGGATCAATACGTTTCAAAAAATAGGAAAACTCATTGCACCAAAAAGAAGGTAGCAAGTCTTAAAATCAGACATGCAGAGGATCTTGAGGACACAACTCAAGAGCGGGAAGTGGGCCCGGACAATGCTGGATAGCGCAGCAGAAGTTACTATCGCTCGCTGGGTCCTCAAGGATCATCCAGAGACAGTTGACCTGAATGAATACATTCAGGTTGAAACTGCAGATACCAGGGTTAGTGTACCCTATAAGTTATACGAAGTAACACTTTGGATAGAGGGGGACATAACTCGAAAAATAAAAGCACTCTTTTGGGAGAATCTATCCAAGGGTTATGACATTCTTCTGGCTGAAAAAGACTGGCCTCCTGAATTTGTCAGAGAGTGCCCACATGGCGAAGAGATCATTATGCCAGCCTTCTTAAATCATATTCCTATTCATAAAAAATACACCTATGCCAGAAAATGGGATGTAGCCCAGGCTCCAGCATTATATAAAAATCATGTTGGATGGGATGAGGACTCTCCTCACCATAAGATCCAGTTAAAAAATCAACCTACTGCTCAGAGGCAGCATCCAGTTAAGCAAGAAGCTCAAAAACAGGTCAGGGAGATCCTACGTCAAATCTATAGGATATATTATTCCAATGCGCAGAGACTATTGGAATATAGGAACTACACTACCCAGCCACCGGTGGGAGATCCTTTTCCCACCTCACCGCCAAAGACATGGAACACCCTCCCACTGAGCCCACGACAGACCCAAGACCTGCTGACCTTCAGGAGGTTACTCAAGACCTGGCTGTGCGATAAGTAGCGGCCCCCCTCCCCAGCACCTTGACCCCCTCGCAGGTATGTAGTGCGCTTTACAAATGATTGATTGAGTGATTGATTGATTGATTGATTGGACTTTGGTTGTCCTCGAATTCTCCTGGTCCCCATGGCTGCAGAGTCAAGCTTCACCTTTTCTCACCTGAAGCACCTGACATCGGTGGGCATTCGTCTACCGACCCAGACTCTGTTCCCTCTGCTTTCAGGTTCTTCTCAACTCCGATCCAGGCTTGGATCACACCGGACACTTTTCCTCTTCAGGGAAGCAGTACTTTCAGCATCACACCATTGAAAACAACAAAGATTCCCAACACCATTTGACACCTATGCACCTAGCTGCCCTTGGTTAGGTAACGCAAGAACAACATAATAACAAAATGTATCAATTGCCATTTCCGCTCTTTCAAAATGGCCAAAATTCCTACAACCACATAATTTCATTGAACAGCAGTCTTATTGTGAGCTTCTGGATATTTTTTTTTAATTCAATTTGATGAAGCATTGTAAATCTGGCTCACTTTGCATCTAACTCCTATAAAACATCTATAAAAATTGGGGATTTCGGTTTACATGTCGTATCTGACATCATTAATGCATCTCTCAAGTGGCCAATTTTCTACACCAACTCAAAAAGGCATCATAGTGCCTACCTTTACTTACAAAGTCTTATCTCAATCCTTTTCAGGTATCCAGCTATTGTCTATACATCTGCTACCACCAATGGCAAAAATGTTGGAGGTGTATGTGGCATTGAAACTCAATAATTGTCTTGAAATGTAGAACATTCTCAGCTGGGCATTCAACCAAACCAGAGCACTGGACTTGCTATTGTGACCTTCTTGAATCATCTTCACCTAGTACGAATGACAACATTACATCAACCTTTATTTTACTCAATTTTTCCAAAGAATCAACCAAGCCAGCCTAATAAAGCAGCTTCATTACATAGGTATCATTGGTTTGGTATTAAATTGGTTTACTTTGTTCATTCCAGGGAGAAGTCATCAAATGATACCGGGAAAAAAAGACATCTCACATTTGATGTTTTTCAGGGTTCACCTCTCTGACCCTAATGTTTCATATCTATATGAGACTGTTCTACATATAATGCAGTCTTTTGGACCACATTGTTACACTTACGTGGATGACACTCAGCTACTGTTTAAACTGAGATCTAACACAAATAATACTCTGCACTTTTTTACCTGCCTAACAGATGCCCACTGGTTTAAGAACTGTAGGGACAAAGGATTCTAATGCCAGGCACCACCCCAATAGATATGACAGCCCTCTTTCTGGCCTACCTCCTTTGGTCCTTGTACTTCCACTTCTAAAATAGACAAAAGCCTTCCTCATTCCTCAACTACATCTTAGTTTTCCTTATTTAACTTCAAAAAGCAGAAGCATTGCTATCTCATTATTTATTGGACACAATTAAACTATTACAAGTCTATATGTCAACATAATAGTTGTTTCTTCTACATTACTTATAATACATTTAACATCAAACAACTAGGTTAGCTGTTGGAGCCCCTAAGTTCAGTTCTACCACTTCAATTCAGAAGACTCCACATTGACTACCAATTCTACATTGCATTGCTTTCAAAGCTCTCTACAAAGTTCATCATCGTCTATGGCTCCAGTTTATATCTAATCACTTAATCCTACAATTTGTCAGGGGCTGTTTTTTTCCTTTAGGTATGCCCTGGCCCATAGGAACAAACTCTTCAAAGAGCTTCAGCTTTGAACTAACCCTCTGACCTTCAGAAAATGTTTGAAAACTCTGCTGTTTTGCTAGCTTCTTTTGTCAACTTGATATTGCCTATTATTTAGTACCAGAAGGCCCCCAGGGTGAAAGAGCGTGTTAACAAATCCATATAACATATAGCATAATGAACACACTAATTAAAAAAGAGAAAATATAATAGGGGGTTCTTCTTATGAATACAGTCGGTAATCAGATAGAATATCAAAAAAATATATTGTCCTACAAAACATTTGATTGTGAAATGTTGTGATATAGAAATATTGTGTACAAGAATATCATCAAAAATATCAATTTTAGGTAAGTAATATCGGTGTTAAAAGCACCAAAGTTATTGTGGTAGCTTATTGAAATACCGAAAGCGTTAATATAGTTTACTAAATGTCGAAGCCTTGATTTAGTTACTTAAATATAGTTATTCATAATATTTTTTTTATTATTTTAAAATATTTTAGTGTGTATTTTAATAGTATATGATTTAAAGTGAATGTGTACATATTGTTACTGTTTTGTAATATTGGTATTCGACATGAAATGAAATGAAATGAAATAAGACTTATAACGTGCGACTTTGCCCGGAAGCATCAAGGCGCCTATAAAGAAATCATAAAAGGCAAAACCAACAGACTAAGGGTAAGCTTTAGCAAAAAGCCACGTCTTCAGGGCCTTTCTAAACAATTGCATTGAAGGCAGTGTCCTAATATCACGGGGCACAGTGTTCCACCATCTAGGAGCAAGGCTGGAAAAGGCTCTGCCTCCCCACTTGGCTCATCGAACTTGTGATACTGAGAGAAGAAACTTCTTTGTGGAGCGAAGGTTTCTCGAGGGGGCGTAGGGAATCAAAAGATCTTTTACTCCTCCTGTCTCTATCCTATTCAAGGCCCCGTAGACCAAACAAAGGACCTTAAAAGAAATCCTGGCTTCAATTGGAAGCCAATGCAAGGATTTCCTGGTGGCAGTAGCCGAAGACCTCCTAGGCAGGTCCAACACGAACTTCGCCGCGGCATTCTGCACCATCTGAAGTCGTTGTAGCAGGCATTTATTCACTCCAGCATAAAGGACGTTGCAATAATCAAGCCGGGAGGCTATCAATGCAACCAAAATTTGCTTCCGAGCTTGTATGATTTAGAAAAGGGGGTGGTGATGAACAGAGTGTCTGAGTTAAACAGACCACTCTTACCCAGTCCAAAGATCAGGGCTTGATCCATCACCGTTATTTATCTCACTGCCCCATCCCAGCTCAGAACATGGCTATATGCAAATCAGTCTGTCCCTGGCCCAGTGCATCATGGGAACAGGGCAGACTAAACTACCAAGCCAATTCTTCACCAGAAAGGAGACAAGCTACTCTGTCCCTCACCACCCCTTGTTGTAAATATTTTTGTCCACCCTAAGCGTGGAAGGGTATTCTCAGATGTGAGACCCTTGCTCATTGCACCATCAGGATTCAAGCAAACCGGGCCGAAGACGGCTGTAATGCCAGCAACCGGTCCCCGGGAGCTTGTTTCCTTCCCAGTGTAAGAATTGGCTTTTGTAGTTTGGTTTGCCCTGATCCCATCATGCACTGGGACAGGAACAGACTAATTTGCATACAGCCAGGTTCTGAAACTGGGATGGTGCAGTGAGCTAAAAAACGGTGTTGGATCTAGCCCTGATCTCTTGACTGGGTGAGAGCTTTCTGCTTAATTCAGAGACTCTGTCCCTCACCACCCCTTGTTGTAAATATTTTTGTCCACCCTAAGCGTGGAAGGGTATTCTCAGATGTGAGACCCTTGCTCATTGCACCATCAGGATTCAAGCAAACCGGGCCGAAGACGGCTGTAATGCCAGAAACCGGTCCCCGGGAGCTTGTTTCCTTCCCAGTGTAAGAATTGGCTTTTGTAGTTTGGTTTGCCCTGATCCCATCATGCACTGGGACAGGAACAGACTAATTTGCATACAGCCAGGTTCTGAAACTGGGATGGTGCAGTGAGCTAAAAAACGGTGTTGGATCTAGCCCTGATCTCTTGACTGGGTGAGAGCTTTCTGCTTAATTCAGAGACTCTGTCCCTCACCACCCCTTGTTGTAAATATTTTTGTCCACCCTAAGCGTGGAAGGGTATTCTCAGATGTGAGACCCTTGCTCATTGCACCATCAGGATTCAAGCAAACCGGGCCGAAGACGGCTGTAATGCCAGAAACCGGTCCCCGGGAGCTTGTTTCCTTCCCAGTGTAAGAATTGGCTTTTGTAGTTTGGTTTGCCCTGATCCCATCATGCACTGGGACAGGAACAGACTAATTTGCATACAGCCAGGTTCTGAAGCTGGGATGGTGCAGTGAGCTAAAAAACGGTGTTGGATCTAGCCCTGATCTCTTGACTGGGTGAGAGCTTTCTGCTTAATTCAGAGACTCTGTCCCTCACCACCCCTTGTTGTAAATATTTTTGTCCACCCTAAGCGTGGAAGGGTATTCTCAGATGTGAGACCCTTGCTCATTGCACCATCAGGATTCAAGCAAACCGGGCCGAAGACGGCTGTAATGCCAGAAACCGGTCCCCGGGAGCTTGTTTCCTTCCCAGTGTAAGAATTGGCTTTTGTAGTTTGGTTTGCCCTGATCCCATCATGCACTGGGACAGGAACAGACTAATTTGCATACAGCCAGGTTCTGAAACTGGGATGGTGCAGTGAGCTAAAAAACGGTGTTGGATCTAGCCCTGATCTCTTGACTGGGTGAGAGCTTTCTGCTTAATTCAGAGACTCTGTCCCTCACCACCCCTTGTTGTAAATATTTTTGTCCACCCTAAGCGTGGAAGGGTATTCTCAGATGTGAGACCCTTGCTCATTGCACCATCAGGATTCAAGCAAACCGGGCCGAAGACGGCTGTAATGCCAGAAACCGGTCCCCGGGAGCTTGTTTCCTTCCCAGTGTAAGAATTGGCTTTTGTAGTTTGGTTTGCCCTGATCCCATCATGCACTGGGACAGGAACAGACTAATTTGCATACAGCCAGGTTCTGAAACTGGGATGGTGCAGTGAGCTAAAAAACGGTGTTGGATCTAGCCCTGATCTCTTGACTGGGTGAGAGCTTTCTGCTTAATTCAGAGACTCTGTCCCTCACCACCCCTTGTTGTAAATATTTTTGTCCACCCTAAGCGTGGAAGGGTATTCTCAGATGTGAGACCCTTGCTCATTGCACCATCAGGATTCAAGCAAACCGGGCCGAAGACGGCTGAAATGCCAGAAACCGGTCCCCGGGAGCTTGTTTCCTTCCCAGTGTAAGAATTGGCTTTTGTAGTTTGGTTTGCCCTGATCCCAGCATGCACTGGGACAGGAACAGACTAATTTGCATACAGCCAGGTTCAGAAGCTGGGATGGTGCAGTGAGCTAAAAAACGGTGTTGGATCAAGCCCTGATCTCTTGACTGGGTGAGAGCTTTCTGCTTAATTCAGAGACTCTGTCCCTCACCACCCCTTGTTGTAAATATTTTTGTCCACCCTAAGCGTGGAAGGGTATTCTCAGATGTGAGACCCTTGCTCATTGCACCATCAGGATTCAAGCAAACCGGGCTGAAGACGGCTGTAATGCCAGAAACCGGTCCCCGGGAGCTTGTTTCCTTCCCAGTGTAAGAATTGGCTTTTGTAGTTTGGTTTGCCCTGATCCCATCATGCACTGGGACAGGAACAGACTAATTTGCATACAGCCAGGTTCTGAAACTGGGATGGTGCAGTGAGCTAAAAAACGGTGTTGGATCTAGCCCTGATCTCTTGACTGGGTGAGAGCTTTCTGCTTAATTCAGAGACTCTGTCCCTCACCACCCCTTGTTGTAAATATTTTTGTCCACCCTAAGCGTGGAAGGGTATTCTCAGATGTGAGACCCTTGCTCATTGCACCATCAGGATTCAAGCAAACCGGGCCGAAGACGGCTGTAATGCCAGAAACCGGTCCCCGGGAGCTTGTTTCCTTCCCAGTGTAAGAATTGGCTTTTGTAGTTTGGTTTGCCCTGATCCCATCATGCACTGGGACAGGAACAGACTAATTTGCATACAGCCAGGTTCTGAAACTGGGATGGTGCAGTGAGCTAAAAAACGGTGTTGGATCTAGCCCTGATCTCTTGACTGGGTGAGAGCTTTCTGCTTAATTCAGAGACTCTGTCCCTCACCACCCCTTGTTGTAAATATCCGAGCTTGTATGGTCAGATAATGCTTGATCTTCCGCAGGATCTTGATAATACTCCAGCAGGTGGAGATTGTCCTGTTGACTTGGTGACCCATAGAAAGGGCCGGATCGATCATGACCCCCAGGTTTCGTGCTAGGAGGGTAGGTACAGGGAAAGCCCTCAGAGATGAGGGCCACCATTCTACCGACCAGATGTCCTCCTTCCTGCCAAACACCCAGATCTCCGTCTTCTCGCCATTTAGCCTCAATGAATTGTCAATCATCCATTGGGCAACTGCCTCCATACAGTGTCTAAAATTGGAGGAAGAAGTGCTAACAGGCTGGGCGAGAGACAGCAAGATCTGGGTGTCATCGGCGTAGGAGACTACCTCCATCCCGAAAGATCTTATGAGCCTGGCCAGAGGGTCACATAGATATTAAAAAGGGTCGGACTTAACGCCGACCCCTGTGGGACCCCACATTGTACCGACAGGGATGGAGATAGGAACTCCCCCAGCTTCACTCTCTGTTCCCTCTGGTCTAGGAAGGAGGCCAACAGACTTAAAGCAGGCCCCTCCACCCCAGGAGGGCAGGATTAGCCGGTCTAACGGAAACTGAGGAGGGAGACACTTGAGAGGTGGAAGAAGATATAGAGGCCCTTTGTAGCTCTAAGGCCAAGACAATATCAGCAATTTTAGTGTGGAAGTAGAGGGCAATATCGTCACACAATTGTTGAGTACAGGTGACGGGGTCCGGAAGCTGCAGGGTAGTCAACGAATCCACGATCTTAAATAGCTCTTTTGGCGAGGAGAGGGCCGTGGTGAGATTCAAAAAGTATTCCTGCTTAGCTCTTATGATCTCAGCTTTATATTCCCTCAAAAGAAGTTTGTGGCTTTCCCTATCCTGAGTACTCCAGCTAGTCCACCAATGTCGTTCCTGCTTCCTGCAGCCTTGTCTTAACTGTCTTAACGACTCTGAAAACCAGGGAGCCGATGGCCTTTTCCTGGCAGAGTAGCGTAGGGAGACAGGTGCTAACTCATCCATGGCTGCTGTGGTAGCATTTTCAAGTTTACGTACCCCAGAAACCACATCCTCATCGATAGAGATCGCCATGCTAGGTATTAGGGGAGCCAATAGGTCATTGGTTATCCTCCTCAACCAATTTTATTTATTTATTTGTTAGTAGTGTGGAAATGTACTTTTATCATTTTTCTTTTCAATTTTAATACCGTAGCGGGATGTGAGTTTTATAGGGGTACAGGGTGGAAAGTAATTTAATTATAATTAATTAATACCAAATCTACATGCAGACCGATTGCAACTTTTGGCAGTGCGAGTGTGGTCTGATCACCACCCGCATGCTCCTGCACTGTCAAGAGTAGTCACAGCCTGCCTGACAGATTACATGCTTTTGTAGTCTGCCGGGAAGAGTGGTGCTGTTTGAAAGGCTCATTGTGAGCCTGAAACAGCACTGCCATGGGAGCTCTACTGAACATTCCTTCACAGGAAGAAATGCACCACATTGAGCAGGTGTGTCCCTGCATACACACCCGTGCACATGGCCAATAGGGCTCCCTTTATTTCCTCACTACCAGCAGTAATGTAGAGGAAGAACATCCATGAAACTGCGAGTAGTGAGGAAAGTCTTAATATGCCTGTCTATGCCTCAGGCCACGTTCCTGCACCTGAAGAAATGCACCATGTAGATAGATTGAACTGCTGGAGCTGTGGTGGCTGGGCTGCCACCTCCGCACCCCCATGAGTCTGGCTGTCCATGGACTGCCAGACACATAATCATTTCCTTGGTGACATCCAACCAGTCCTTCAGGGGAAAGAATAATGAGGCCTCTGCCAATGGACCCAGTTCTCGAATCTAGTAATATGCACTCATATGTTTACCCATATACTCCATCTCTGGACCATCTCTCAACTAAGTTATATAGCCATCTGTGGAACTGAAGTAGGAGTATATTTGACAGAATATGCCAATATTTCATGTGATTGCTTATAGCAATGGGTGGACGTAGTTTGCGGAGTTGCACTTCTTGGAATTCCGCAGATTTTAATTTAAACTCCTGGAGTTCCACTCCATCTGAATTTGTTAACCATGAGAAGAGATTTTGACTTTATCAACGTTACCTGACAGGATCTGCCAAATAGGGAACACAGGCATAGCAACAAGGACAATGATTGTCTAACAGTTGCAGATGATACCCCTTTCCCATAAACACAGCTTTGCACCCTCCCCATCAATCCTCTAGATCTCCCTCGAGCTTCTATCGTCCCTCCCTAGCCGCCCCCTCCAGTGCCACTTCACCAACTTGTACAAAATGTTTAAGACATTAAACAAAAACCAAACAGAAAGATATGGATTTTCCACCCGTCACCTTCCTCCGGGGTCGCAGACAGCCTCTCATTTTGCTGCCCTCTTCACACGGTCAGTGTTGGGTTGAACTTCAAATGCCTTATGCAGGAATGGGCGGAAGACGTGACACGCTTGTGAAGTTCATGCAAGTCGGATAACTCTCTGCGACGAATGGTGCCTCGAGAGCTGAGTCCCATCAATACTGCCTTCAGGAAGAGTCTGCATGTCAGCCCTGCACCAATTCCCTTCATACGGTAAGGTGGACAGCCGGGCAATCTCTGCCATATAGCAGAATCAGAGTTTTTTTTGGCAAACTTCGCACTGCCAGAGAAGCGCGGCGTTGGCAGATCTCCACATACTCCGCTGGCGGAGCGGAGTTCACTGCCCAGCACTACTTATACTAGTGTTTTTCAAACTCTTGACTTCTGAGTACTCCACTTAATTATTTTTGGGGATCAGGGACACCCCCACTGAGTCAATTTTGTAATCTGGGGACCACAACCTATGCAATTTCAATTAATTGAATGGCAAACAATACACACAAATACAAAACGACAAATTATTAAATATGTTATTTAATAATTTGGGACGACGACTATTGCCGAGTATAATATGCAAAATCTTCAATGTATAACTGCTTCAACCTGCTGTGTCTGTCGAAGTTACTTCCAAATTGGTTGTAATCCTTTTTGCTTTTCCTTTTCTGATATGCCAAAAATAAAAAAATAAAAAAAATATTTAAATAACAAACAGATATAAACAAGTTTGTTTCTATTAAGCTTAATGGGAAGAATAAAGCATTTCTGAATTCAATTGAGGCATCCTATTTATCATAATATATTCTGTTTGATGCATTTGCACTGCTCCAACTAATCAATCTGAGGCAACCAACTTAGCCTCCTGTTTCAAATACTTCCACTTTTAAGTTGTTTAATTTTACATATTGCATTTCCATTGTTTTTATTTTTAAATGATAAATTAATAACTCCCTTATCAGTGCCAAACGTGCATCTTTCAGCATAAACTTTCTTTCTCTGCTAAAAATATCTTAGGGCAAGAAGGGATTATTGACACATTTGTTTGTTTTTCCAGGTATTTTATGATTGGCCCTGTCTGACTGCTTTGCCTGCTGCCTTGGTCTTCCGACCAGGTCAGGCCCTTTAAGAACCTTCTGAGGTTCCGTGACGATTCGAACCCGTGTTTTCGACATTGTCGTAAACCTATAATTCCGGTACCAGTGAACCGTAAATGATCCATATAGTATATCCTGGTGTTTTCGCTAAGCTATGAGCAAGAGCACTCTTATTATGAGCACACTTCCGGTACACCAATGGCATCCATTTCGGAATACGGCATCCATCTTGTATTCTTGCCCTCACATAGTCAATGAACAAACAGTGACCTCTGATCAATTCATTTCGCTAAAGGACACGTAGGCTTTAGCCCGGCGATGCACCTTGTTAATGACACGTAAACCTTAGTTCAGAAACGCTGTGGCCGCATGACTCGACAGAAGCTGCCTCCTCTGCCTGAGGCCAGCCCTGCTATACTGGTTCTCGTGCTCGTTGGCCTGATCATGATTAGGCGGCCGAAGACAGTAGCCTTTGCCATTTACGACCCACAAACATCTCTTATCCTGCTTTTCTATCTCCTACACCTGGCTCTGCTCCTTTCCTTCTGGGCCTTTATTATGGGGAGGTAACGAAATTTATGATGAGGCGGTCCGGCTCTTGAATGAGAAGATGACACGGGATTATGATTGAACAGTGGAAACCCCTCATTCGTAATATTTGACATCAGAACTTTGTTGACTGTTCCTGTTTGACGCCAAATATTTATTGTTTAGGATACAAAGTTTAAGAAATGTACGAGTAATGTGAAGAATGTTGCCTACAGCTAACAATTGTGTATTTAAGGAGCAACCCACTTAGTACAAATCAAACAGGCTCCTAGAATCTGCCCGTGTTTAGTTTCTGTGACTTCTGTATCCCTGCAGTAATAAACCTTTGGTCTTTGACGCCACCATCGAGAAGCCCGTGTTTCTGTTTATCTGTGCACCGAGACAGGTAGAACTCAGGGGTCTTCGGGTGTTATCCCTGGCACCTCTGGACCTTAATTAGTCCAGAACTCCAATTGGCACCCAACGTAGGGTGATGTCATTCGGTACCGGTCCAAAAGCCTGAAGATTTCGAGAAGCTTCGTGTGAAGATTCCAGAGGGAGGCGCCGCACTTCATCGATCCTGGTATATCGCAAAAGTGGCCCGACGTTCTCTTCCACGAGGGTTCCTGTTCAGACGGCTGCAGAGGGCCGCTGCCTTGACTGTCGCCCTGTCTTGGACCCGAGGTGCAGACCTTAGTACGGCGAGACGTAGACGGGTTTCTCCTTGGTGACGTCTTCAGTGCCTCAGTTAAGTATTAAGTGGTTGCTAGTTGTTTTTGGTTACTTTGTAAGGATTTATCAATTGGTTGCTTCTGTTCGGATAATCCTTTCAGTTCTTTGACTTGACTTGGTTTTGTAGATTATCATTGGTTGTTTTCGTTACGATAATCTTTGGTTTGGTTTGGGTATCGATACATTTGTTCATTTGGTAGGCCTAAATTCTAAGTTCGATTGCGCATCTTTGTTTGTGTTTGTTCTGTGTTCCAGTTTGTCAAAATGGTAAGTCGGAAAAACTGTATGTTTTCGTGTTTTGGTTGCAACAGGGATTCCCGGTTGGAGGACTCATGTCCGGTTCCTCCGATTGGAACTCCTACTTACGAGCTCTATTGCAAGCACGGTGTGGGTCCTACATCTTATAATGAGGTGTGGGTCCGTTACACGAAAAAGGATGGTGTCCTTAGTTGGCCACTATATGGTAGTTTTGAACCTGAAATCCTTGATAATTTGGAAATAAAATTGTTTAAGAAGAAAGCCCGGCCGCCAATGTTTGATTCTTTCCGTTGTTGGCGAAAAGAATCCAAACAAAGAGAGCTTAAGAAATTGAAGAAAGAGCAAAAAGAGCAAGGGTTGACATTAATGCAGTCTGCTAAGCAGCTGCAACTCAATGAAACTGAGAAAGCGATAGAGATATCTGATAGAGAACATAATTTGGCGATTTACAAGTGTTACCCTGCCTTGCCATCATGTGCCACTAAACCAGTAGAGGACCCTGAAAAGGATCCCCTGTTGTCTTATTTGTTGAGGTCACCTCCACCGTATGGTCAGGGTGCTACGGCTCCACCTTTGCTACATGTTTTGTTACCGGCTGCTGGACAGCCTGGGATACCTGCTCCTGTTCCCTTGAATCCAGTTCCTGCACTCCCTGTGGTTAATAACATTCCTCCGGCACCCCCTCTTCCAGGGTTGCCTGCTCCTCTGCCTATGCCTGCTCCGCTTATACCTGTTGTTTCGCAAGTTGCTTTGCCTGCTACCCCTACTCTTACTGTTTCATCTGTTCCAACTACTACTCTACTCAAAACTTCTGCAAGCTTTATGTCTCCGCTTTCTGTTCGTCGGAAAATCACCGAATCTGTCACTAATATTCTATCTCCTTTTTATAAAACTCTAATTAAGACTCCTGCCTCTGACTCTACTCAGAGACGTAGTCAGCTTCCTAATGTTGAAGAACGAGGAATATTAGATTCTACGGCCCTTAGGTGGATTTCGAAAGTTGGAAGGTATGATGTACGAGATGTATTGGAAACATTTATGCAATGGAATGAACCGACACAGCGCTATGTGTTCGATGTAATGTGTTCCCTTTTGCGTGAGGATTGGGAGGAGGACGACTCTGAATCAGTTCCGGATGATTTAATTCATGTTCAGCAAAAATTTGCTGCAGGTATGATAGTAGGTCAGGACGTAAAAGAAGCGATGGAACTGATTTTAGGCTATAGGTCTGATCCTTCTCTCCGCTCACCAAGGGACCTAGAGAAACGTAGCGCAAAACAAGGTCGTCAGTACCCGATGAGGGAGGTTCCGCCAATATGGCGCGAAGCCATTCAAGCCGATGCGGTCAATGGTATTGCAGCCGCTCCAGCACAATTCCAGAGAGTGTGGATACACATTCCGTGGAAACGAGCTGAAGTGTTAGCAGTAAAACAGGCTTTGCCAGATCCGCGTAAGAATCCAGCTGGATATTATAAAGAGCTGACTCAGACGGTTCAAGCTTGTGTTATGAACTTAGCAGACATCGACATGCTATTTGGCAATGTAGTGCCACAACCTATTTGGGCTAAAATTCGTAGCGAAAATCATCAAGTTGCCCTAGGTGGTGATTGGGCAGCTATAGTAGCGGCAGATGGTCAACAAATTGGTGGTTCTAAGCCCGAACCTCTGATTGCTAATTTACCTGGTAGGATAATTGATTTAATGAAAACTTTGATGCCAGCATTGCGTGTTAATTGGGACAAACTGTCCGCATGCCAGCAGAAGAAAGACGAAAGAGTCTCCGACTTCTTCACTAGATTTGAAGAAACTTTCGTAGATCACAGTGGTCAGGATATGAGCACGGAGGGAGGCCAGAGATTGTTTGTCGATAAATTTGTGCATAATTTGTTACCAGAGCTTAGTAATAAATTAAAAGATTCTGAAAGTGCGTGGGCAGTCTCTACAACTGCGCAAATCCTTGCAACCACTCAGTACTATGAAAATAGGGATAAAGAAGAGAAAGAAAAGTCAGAAAAGAAAACAAAAGATTTAAAAACTAAAGTCCTTTTGCAGCAGGCATATCCGCCTCGCACGAATCAGACAAACTCACAGCAAGGACCATATCAGAGGACCGATTACGGTTACCAAAGACAGCAGGTACAATGGAATCAGTGTGCTTACTGCAAAAAGGAAGCTCATTATAAGAATGAGTGTCCAGTCCTAAATGCGCAAAATAGTGGTGTTCCAGCTCAGAGAGGTCGTGGTGGTTTTACGCAAACCCCTAGAGGCCGAGGACGAGGTACTATGCCTCCGCAGACTAATGATCGTCCTTCTAATTATTTCGATCAGCGAAATGGACAATCTGTACAGCCTGGTAGATCTCAACAATACCATGTTGAAGATTATTGTGAGGTTAGCGAGGAAATTTTTGTATATGGCAGCTTTCGAACAGGATACTATCCTCAATCCAGTCAACCCATTCAGAGACCAGCTTGTTCTCTGGATGCGGTATATAGATGACATCTTGCTAATCTGGAACGGAGACCTGGAAGGATTGATGTTGTTCTTTGGTTGGCTAAATAATCAATCGGGACACCTCAAATTTACCATTGAATCAGACAACCACAAAATCAATTTCCTTGATCTTACCATCTACGAATGCTCGGGTCACTTACTAACAACACTCTATCGTAAACCCACCGAAAGGAACTCATTACTACACTACAATAGTCACCACCCCAGAGCTTTGCGAGACAATTTACCATTTGGGCAATTCTTGCGAATTCGCAGGAATTGTTTCAACAAGGACCATTATTTCACCGAATCAGAAGAACTCAAACAACGACTTTTGAGCAGGGGATATCCCAAACAATTACTCAAGCGAGCGAGGAAAAGAGCTTGGTTCTATCCCCGTGAGGAGTTGCTCACCCCTAAAACTGATAAGGATGATCAGCAAGACAGGATTGTATGCGTTACCACCTTTAACACTCAGAGTAACAAAATTAAAACGCATTATCAACCGTCACTGGGAATTGATATCAGATGACATCAAGCAATCTAACCCGCCTCTACACGCATTCAAAAAAGCACGGAGTGTAAAAGATCATGTAGTTCGCTCTTTTTTGAAGACTAAAGATGACCCTACGGTCGCAACCCTTTGGAACCTGCCTGCTATCGTGGGCCATTTCAGATGCGGTCAGTGCAAGGCATGCGACAGTGTCATTCAAACCAAGGAATTCATCTATCGTGATCATAAAATACCGCTGAGAACACACACCAACTGCAATTCATCAAACATTATATACGCCATCCTATGCCCATGTTCAATGATATATGTTGGTCAGACACAGCTGAAAGCAAAGGCCAGGATCCTTCAGCACATGAGTAGGATCAGGTGCCTAGCACAAGGTGCACCTTTGGTTGAACATTTCTCCACAGCCGGTCACTCACCGGACAGTCTAAAATGGGTAATCCTTGAAAAAGCTACCTTAGGACCCCGGGGTGGTAACATCGCGAGTATTTTGAACACTCGAGAGCTAAAATGGATGTTAAGATTTGATTCCATTGAGAATGGGCTTAATGAGCAAGATAGCGCTTTCTCCCAATTGGCAACCTTATCATCTACCTGAATCTAATGGTATGCAGTTTTGTAAGATATATATAAATCATATGTGGTCCTTATCTTGTACTCAGGAATACGCCACTACTCTGTGTTTGTATGACTACCAACTCGGATTGAGATTCTGGATGGCCTTTACCCTCATGTGAGAGGTACGCCATGCAACCTACCACTTAATCTACCTGTAGTGTGGGCACTATTATATATGTCTGATATAACTTCTCAAGGGTCAAAATGACCTGTGGCCTTTACCCTCATGTGAGAGGTACGCTACTCCTTGGTGTAACGCTGTTACTCTCCAACCTAACTACATCCACTGTTGTATCATCCACCTAATAATGGTATATGATGTTTTTCTGTAAATGTAATTTCTTGAATGACCAGATTGCTATGCGATTCTAGTACGCTATAGACACACCATCCCTGCTCGAATAATAAGAGTTTAGTGAGTCCCTGTACTGGCGGATAGCAATTAGATAATATATATACACTCAAGCATTATCAAAAACCCTGCGTTTACCTTGACTCTGTAAAATCATGTGTCCAAAAACTAATCCATCATGGTTAATATGGACGTATTTTATTAATATCCTGTCTCAGTATCAGACCTTTTATTATTGGATTGACTGATATGTATTGTTCGCTTAATAATGTTACCGCACTTTGGCCTCAACGGTAGTCTCTCTACCATGTCTACACGGGTGTTTCGCACCACGTGATCTCATTGCCATGGAGATATCTCCAAACCCGGAACTGAGCATCGCCATTGCAAACTCTGCTCGCTGCGGGACGTGATTCATTCCCAGACCGGTAAGCGCCTTTCCTAGCGTGTAGATACCTGATGTAATGACTACCCCAGATGGGCGTCACTCAAACAGTTTCTCACGTCTTTACCCATAGAATAACTACGAAGCACCCGTCTGACTTGACCAGACCCCCACACGATCGTATTTTGATCGCGTCTCTTTGGTGAGTGCAACCCTCTACTAATTCTGACTGGTGTGATTTATGTAATGAGTACCCTTAGATGGGTGTCACTCAACAGTTTCTCCCGCCTTTACCCTTAGAATAACCACGAAGCACCCGTCTGACTTGACCAGACCCCGACACGATCGTTCTTTGATCGCGTCTCTTTGGTGAGTGCAACCTTCAACTAACTTTGACTGGTGTGATTTAGCTAGCCGCTCCTGTGCTAAACTCTGGTCCTCTGTATTTACACCCCCCAGCTCCGCTAGAATTGAAAGTACCTCGTACCATGTCACTAAATTGATTTGGGGTCGTCCCGATACCACACTGTGGTAAGTTCCCCTTTCTTATTTTAGACCTTTCCACTAATTAGTGTTTACTCGACCTTGTCTAATTGTCCGCCCTTATTGCATACTAACATCTTTGCCAGCATTGACGATTCATTTGGACCACGCCGTTAAACTGTACCAGGGCCCTTTGTGTATCACTTCGTGGTAAGTCTACTTCTATTTGCTAATACTGAGCAATCGCTCGGTCTTACCAATACTTTGAGCCAACCCTATCCCACAGCCAGTGGGTACTGAGATGTCCTTCTGCTGCCTTGCACCCCGGACTGGCTGCACTCCAATTCTTTCTTAAAAATCATTTGATTTAATCTGCTCACCTAGCGCTATTTCATTGTCCTTCATCCAAGATGCGCTTATGATCATTAGAGCCGATTGGCCACACGCATATTAATTGTGTAGCATATTAATATACTCGCTCTAATTATATGGCACAGTAATGACTCTGTCCCCTACCACTTCCTGCTAGTACTGATGTGCTTTTCCTTTGGAATAATATAGGGATTCATTTCCTAAAAATTAATTAATTTTTATACTTATATTAAATAGGTGTGTCCCCACCCCTGTCCTGATGAAGACCCCACAGCAAGGATAGCAACTCTACCTGCACACTAGAGGGTCGAAACGTCGACAACTATTCGTATTATCAACTCCACGCCCTAATGCTTTCATTATTTGAACTTTGTGGAGTATGCTGTTGTTTAGAAATAATAATTTGAACCTTGTGGTCCCCATCTCTACACACACTGTGTAGTATGGACAAATGATGTATATTTACTGATTCAATTGTCACTCGAGAATATTTTCCTCTTTCCCTTCCACCTCTTCCTCACAGGCTCACTCCCCCCTTCCTTGTCTCTCCACTATACTTGGGGCACTACGAAAACTATGTTTACGTTTTGAGATAAATTATATATTTGGTATATACATTCACATTGTGATTAAAACAATGTGGACAGATTTGTTTCTTGATTGATTTATTTTTTATTTGCTTTGCAAACTGTTCTTTGATTACTGGGACCCCTTCCTCTTATTATAGCGAGGAAATTCGACAAGATGAGTACTAGGACAGCCATGGACAAAGAGAGGGAGTAGTATCAGTTCCAGTAGATCAGAGTGGGCCTTATGTCGCAGTAGCTACATCAGGTGTGGTCGAACCGTTTCTGTTGGATACTGGTGCAGCAAAAAGTTCTATCATGCATTCGAAACTCCCTGGCGCACCTTTGTCTGGCTTAACGAACGTTTCAGTAGGTTTTTCAGGCGCCCCTGTTCACAATCCTGTTTCTGGTCCTTTGTCTATTTCTGTTGGGCCTTGTCAATTAAAAGCACCCCTGATTTTGACGACCGGTTGCAATAAAAATCTACTTGGTTTAGACCTGTTAAAACGCCTGTATGCGACACTGTACTGTTCTCCTTCAGGAGTACAGATTACGTTGGGTAAGAGAGTTATCTCTCCAATGTACTTGTCAAAGAATGCGCTGCCGCTGGAGCTGCGTTCTCTCCCTGATACTCTTTGGGCGACTGGTCCTAATGATGTAGGTCTTTTGGAAATTACTCCTTATGTAGTAAGTTTGAAAGCAAATGTTAAATTCCCACGAATTCCACAATATAGGATCTCTAGCGAAGGTGAACGTGCGCTTTTATTGATAGTGCAAGGTTTGATTCAGAAAGACGTAATAGAAGAAACTAGAGGGAATGTCTGTAACAGTCCTGTCCTGCCGATTCTAAAACACACTGATCCTTCAAAACCTCCAGTCTACAGATTTGTAATTGACCTTAGAGAGGTTAACAAAATTGTGATTTCACAGTTTCCTGTGGTTCCAGACATTACTGCATTGTTGAAGTTGATTCCTGCTACAGCCACATGGTTTTCAGTGATCGACTTGAAGAATGCCTTTTTCAGCATTCCAATAGCCGAGGAAAGCAGGGATATTTTCGGCTTCTCTCTAGGAGGTCGTAGTTTCAGGTTTAAGCGCGCTCCACAAGGCTATTGTGAAAGCCCATCCATTTACAGTCAGGCATTAAAAAGTCAGTTAGATTCTTTTGTGCTTCCTCCTGGTTCTGCCTTGGTGCAATATGTAGATGACCTTCTAGTGGCTGCTGATGACGAGGAAACTTGCAAAACAGCTACAATTTCCCTACTGCATCATTCGTCGGATTTACATCACAAGGTGTCACCTTCCAAACTGCAATATTGTTGCCAAGAAGTGACCTACTTAGGACATCTCTTGTCAAAGGAGGGGAGAAGGTTGACCCCGGAGAGAATAAAAGCAATTACGCAGATGAATGTTCCTAGCACACAGAGAGAAGTGCGTGCGTTTTTAGGTATTACTTCATACTGCAGGCAATGGATCCCAAATTTTTCTCTCTTGGCAAAACCATTGGTGGCCCTGACTGGAAAAGGTGTTCCGAGTCCGGTGCCATGGTCTGACGAATGTCAGCAGAGTTTCTCTGAGTTACGAAATGCACTGTGTTCAGCTCCTGTGTTGGGTACACCTGACTACAGCAAGCCATTTACACTCTATGTTCATGAAAGAGAAGGTTGTGCGTTGAGTGTTTTGACGCAACGATTCGGTGATAAACAACGTCCTTGTGCGTATTTTTCATCAACATTAGACCCGGTAGCCAGGGCGTTGCCAAGTTGCTTAAGAGCTACAGCAGCAGCTGCAGTGTCCATTCAACAATCTGCTGGTCTGGTCATGAACAATATGCTAGTAGTCATGGTTCCACATGCTGTGGATACACTCATGAACCGAACGAAAACTCAGCACCTCACCAGTGCTAGATTATCAGGCTATGAGCTGACACTTCTAGCGAGTCACATTCAGATTAAAAGATGCAATGTACTGAATCCAGCAACACTATTGCCGACTAGCCAGGAGTCAAGTGATTCTGAACCCCATGACTGTTGTTTTAGAACAGAGGAGGAGACAAAAGGACGGATTGATCTTAAGGACACTCCGTTACCAGATCCAGATGGCACGTTATATGTTGACGGGTCTTGTTTTAAATTGGAGAATGGTGATGTGACAGCTTCCTACGCATTAAAGACTTTGAGTACGATTGTGGAGACTGCAAGAGTGAGTCAGAATTCTGCCCAAGCTGCAGAATTAATTGCATTGACTAGAGCGTGTGTTTTAGCAAAGGGAAAGAGAGTGAATGTGTTTACAGATAGTCAGTATGCGTTCGGCGTAGCGCATAGTTTTGGTCGACTGTGGAAGGAAAGAGGTTTTATTACGTCCCATGGGACTAAGATCCAGCATGGTCAGTTAGTCAATGACTTGTTGGAATCTCTAACCTTACCGACTGAAGTTGCGATTGTAAAGTGCAGTGCCCATCGAGCGGTTACGGATGATGTTGGTCGTGGAAATGCTTTTGCTGATGAGATAGCTAAAAAGACAGCCAGAAATACGATGAGTGGGATGTACGTTGCGATGTCTGCGAGATGGATTGCTGAATCGGGAATGTGTGAGGACACAGTGGAAAGTGTGAAAGCAATTCAGGAAGAAGCGACTGAAGAGAAAAAGATTGCATGGAAAGAGAAAATGGGTAAATTGGACTCAAGTGGATGTTGGATTGACTTTTCGGAGCATCAGCGTTGGATGTTGCCTGATGCGTATGTGCTTGCGGTGGTAACGATGGCGCATGGAGCAGCGCACATCAGTTCAAAAGGGATTTGTAAAATGTTGGCCCCAGTCTGGAGGAATGATGGAATCAGTAAGTGTGCAGAAAGAGTGGTTAGGAACTGCATGGTATGCCTGATGCATAATCCTGGTAAGGGAACCCCCACACCCGCTGGACACTTCGCTCCTCCTTCTTGTCCCTTCGAAGTGATTCAGTTGGATTTCATCCACATGGACCGATGTAATAACCTTAAATATGTCCTAGTGGTAGTCTGTGCTTTTTCGAGGTGGATTGAAGCATATCCGTTAAAAGATAACACTGCTTTGTCCACTGCTAAAATCCTCCTAAAAGAATACTTCCCCAGGTATGGAATGCCACGGATTGTATGGTCAGACAATGGGAGTGAGTTTGTAGGGAAAGTTATGCAGAGTGTTTGTGCAGGATTGGGGATTAAACAAAAATTTCATAGTGCGAACCACCCCCAGTCAGCAGGTTTGGTTGAAGGGTACAATGGTACTCTTAAACTGAAACTTGCTAAGATCCAAGCTTCCACGGGTTTGTCCTGGCCAGATGCACTGCCGTTGGCTTTGTTATCCACTAGAGCGACTGTGCACTCTCGAGTAGGGCTTAGCCCATATGAGATTGTGTTCGGTCGCCCTGTAAATGTCTGGGGGGTACCGAGACCACGAGAATTTAAGCAGCTAGAGTACCCAATGTTAATTGATTACCTTTTTGACTTGACGGCTAAATTGAGTCTCATTCACCAACAGGTTTTCGATGCATTGCCAAAGCCGCCGGAAAGTCCAGGTCACCAGCTGAAACCCGGAGATTTCATCCTCATCCAGAACTTCGGACGGACCAAGAATCCCCAACCAAAGTTTGTGGGCCACTTTCAGGTGCTCTTGGCGACAAGGACTGCTGTACGTGTGGTTGGCCGAATAAATTGGGTCCACGCCACTCACACTAAGCGTGTACCCCTTCCACTCCCTTATGACAATTGGGTTAGACAAGGAATTGGTGCCTCTGACCCAGAACCTGTTCCTAGATATGTTCCCTTTAGTGATGCAGAACTGACAACTGATTCTCCAAACTCTGACTCCCCCCCTGAAGCTGCTTCTTTGATTACTGACCAGAACATTGCATCGAACGAACATTTGTCACCTGCGAATTCGAACATTGTTGCTCCTGCTGGAAATAGACTATTCCCGGATCAAACAAAGCCAGGAAAACTGAGATACAACCTTCGTTCTCATTCTAAGGACAAAAAAAGCAAGAAACTGCATTTTTTCATATTTGATCTATTACATTACCTCCGGCTAGGAAGATTACTAAACATTTTTTGTATTTCCCTGTTTATTTCTGTTGTTTCTATTACCTTGCCGTCTGGGTCGCCGTAGGGTCGTGGCTTTGTGCCTAGTTGAATTTGTGGGGGCCAGACACAAGGTCAGTCTTTCTGTTGGTTTTGGGAACTCCCAGGGCTGATAGAGGCATTTTCAACTACGTACAAATCATCAGTGGTCACGAGCGGTTGTAGAAGATGGAGCTTCCTGAGCTGCGCCGAGAGAATGTAATTTATGCTCGCAGGAATAGATTATACAAAATTTTACATAACAAATGCTTTCTGATGCAATGTGCAATTACGTTTTTGATTGTTTTAATAACGTTGGTGGGTGGAATTGCCTTTGGTATTCATTTAATTTTTGCACCGATCACGACTACAGTACCTCCCCATGTTCCTGTTTCTCCTACTGTTGCTTCTCTTCATTCCTTTCATCCGTTTCCTGAACATGAGCAAGCTCGACGCTTAGAATTTATAAATAACACTTTTGTACAGCTCTTGCACCAACACCAACTGGTAGTTAACACAACGGACTGTTGGGTGTGTGGTTTGATACCACATACCATGCTTAAGGGCATCCCTTACCTGGTCTTGCCTTTTAGCTATAATGGATCATGTCGGGCCTTTCAGACTGTATTTGTCTATGCCCTTGAGACCTATCCCCGCGTCCTCCACGTTCCACCAAGTATAACTCCGCTAATAAAGCTTTGTTAAAGGGAATAACTGACATGATTAAAGACGTCAATAACACCCCATTTATTCCTAAAGATGAGCTACGAGTTTATTTGAGTTGGAATGCTACGGAGTATAGCATTAGTTTGGGTGAAAACAAACGTAAGAGCTCCACTCCAGTTTGGGTCGTACCTCACCGAGCTCAAGTCTGTTTGCAAGGTAATGGGAGGAATCCAAGAGCTCGGCTAGGGAAGAGTGACTGTGTTGAAACTTATGTGTATCCATCAAACTCTTCCCCTGCCTTCCTAACTGCTAAGGGTACCTACTTCATCTGTCGAGATAGAGCATATACATGGTTGCCTGCTGACTTTTCAGGTTCATGTTATATTGCTCGACTGTTGCCTCCGACATACACAGCTGCTCCAAATTATCACAAAACCAGAGTTGTAAGAGGTGTCTTTAACAAGGAAGATACTGCTGGTCAGGAAGCCGGAGACTTCTTCAAAGGTTTCATTCCGTTCTGGGGGCCTATGGCCAATAGTAGAAATCTACGTCAGCTAACACGGGTAGTTGAGTCTACTATTACAGAAACTGCTGGTGCCCTTAGTAACTTAACAGCTGAGCTCCAAGCGGATCGTCTCATGACTTTACAGAATCGTATGGTTCTTGATGTAATACTTGCAGATCGAGGTGGGATATGCAGAATGATCCAATCGAGCTGCTGTGTTTATATCACTAATAATGCTCCAACAGTGTACGAAGCGATCTCTAGGCTACACAAGATCTCCGACTCTATTCATGTAGACAAGGGAAATTGGTCATTATTGGAATGGCCTTGGACTCTGTTATCAGCGTGGGGATGGAAGGTTCTGATGGTCATTGGTATTGTCTTAGTGTTCCTATTCTCGTGCTGTCTTGTTATCCAGTGTGGTCCTGCCTTGTGTAGCCTCTGTGCTGCAACCTGTTTAAGGAAACCGCCTGTGTTGGGAGACAAGGTACGAGAAAGAATAATGCTACAGCAACATATCACTGACCTAATGAACATCGAGATAGACCCTGACATAGAGTGAGTAATTGCCTATGAAAGGGCAAAAGGAGGGGCTGAGGTTCCGTGACGATTCAAACCCGTGTTTTCGACATTGTCGTAAACCTATAATTCCGGTACCAGTGAACCACAAATGATCCATATAGTATATCCTGGTGTTTTCACTAAGCTATGAGCAAGAGCACTCTTATTATGAGCACACTTCCGGTACACCAATGGCATCCATTTCGGATTACGGCATCCATCTTGTATTCTTGCCCTCACATAGTCAATGAACAAACAGTGACCTCTGATCAATTCATTTCGCTAAAGGACACGTAGGCTTTAGCCCGGTGATGCACCTTGTTAATGACACGTAAACCTTAGTTCAGAAACGCTGTGGCCGCATGACTCGACAGAAGCTGCCTCCTCTGCCTGAGGCCAGCCCTGCTATACTGGTTCTCGTGCTCATTGGCCTGATCATGATTAGGCGGCCGAAGACAGTAGCCTTGCCCATTTACGACCCACAAACATCTCTTATCCTGCTTTTCTATCTCCTACACCTGGCTCTGCTCCTTTCCTTCTGGGCCTTTATTATGGGAAGGTAACGAAATTTACGATGAGGCGGTCCGGCTCTTGAATGAGAAGATGACACGGGATTATGATTGAACAGTGGAAACCCCTCATTCGTAATATTTTACATCAGAACTTTGTTGACTGTTCCTGTTTGACGCCAAATATTTATTGTTTAGGATACAAAGTTTAAGAAATGTACGAGTAATGTGAAGAATGTTGCCTACAGCTAAAAATTGTGTATTTAAGGAGCAACCCACTTAGTACAAATCAAACAGGCTCCTAGAATCTGCCCGTGTGTAGTTTCTGTGACTTCTGTAAACCTGCAGTAATAAACCTTTGGTCTTTGACGCCACCATCGAGAAGCCCGTGTTTCTGTTTATCTGTGCACCGAGACAGGTAGAACTCAGGGGTCTTCGGGTGTTATCCCTGGCACCTCTGGACCTTAATTAGTCCAGAACTCCACTTCTTCCGCTTATATTGAGGCCCCGAGCCTCCCACCTTTTTTAATACTGGGTGACATTCAATGACATCAGAATATTTAGGGTAATTAGTCCATTACTCGCAATTTCAGAGAGCAATTTAACACAAGAAGCACCAATCAGGTACATTTTGAATGTTAGCGGCATTTCAGGCAGTTCCATCAACCTGGGTGGCCATCCAACATTCGTGGGAGAATATTTACATGAGTGGTCCATTCGAGTAATGTTTTAGAACAAAACTATACATTAGAAAGCAAGCAGTAGTGTTTTGAATTCAACTAAGTGGAAAACAACTGGCAAATATATTTTCGAGTTGAATTCTTACACAAACAAACTGTTCAGGTAATCATTTTGTGAGTAAGATATGCATTTCAAGGAATTACCCATAAATTAATTTCATTTTGTCGTAATTTAGTGTAAAATTACACGTTTCACTTCCCCCTACATTTTTCCTCTTACCCCACTCTTGCAGTTGTCCCTTTTGACATTTGCTTTTGCCTTTTGCCTCTCTTGTGCATTTCACCTCTACCTCTCTAGCTCTAATTGCCTTCTGCAGCTTTTCTCCCTCTCTCTCCAAATCTCCACTCACTTCTCCTTTGCCTCTTTCTCTCACTCATACTTTGTCCTGCTATGACGTTGGAACTCTGCTTTTCTTCTGCTTTTTCGTCCTTTAACTCCTCTGACCCCTGCTGTCTTTTCTTTACTGCTTTACAGCCATTGCTTTATCAGCTTTTTGCCTCTTTTGTATATTTGCCTGTTTTCCTGCATCCCTTAGCTATCTTTATTGCTAAATTTTTTTGCCTTTTAATGTTACACACTTAGGGGTCGATTCCGATCCGGTAAAAAGCGCTCCGAATCGTCGTACGGAGCGTTTTTTCCCCGTACGAATCGTACCCGTAAATGTCCCGTACGTACAACGAAGTACGATTCGTACCAGGAGCCGTAGTCCGTACAAGTCGTACAAGACACCGTACGACTCGTATCCCCGTATGAATCACCCTCGGAACCCGCTGTACGCGACTTCTGTACGGTTCTGTACAGTTCGCGGCTGCTCTTTCCGACCCCGCAAGTACGAATCGTGTTGGGTATGCTCCGTACGACCCTTTTTCTACGGGAGCTGAAAACTGCCATAAAAGCAGAGTTCGCCCCAAAACAGGCACGGAACGGCCCTCCCCGGGTACGGCGCGTACCCCCATGATCGCAGGGGTACGCGCCGTACCCCTGCGATCATGGGGAGTACGTGTCGTACACCCAGCGTACATGGGGTACGCGGCGTACCCCATGTACGCTGGGTATATGCGGCGTACCCCATGTATGCTGGGTGTACGGCATGTACCCCCCATGATGTCAGGGGTACGGCGCGTACCCCTGCGATCATGAGGGGTACGTGCCGTACGGTGTGTATGTGAGTGTGCACTTTTCCGTACGAATCGCCCTTACCTGACGTGGACCGCACGACTCGCCTCCTGATACCCTCGTCCGGATCGTACTCGTCGGGTCATACAGCGTGTGTACGAGTCGTACGGAGACGGCTACGAATACGATTCATACGGCGAATTATTTTACTGGATCGGAATCAACCCCTTACTGTTGCTTCCTGACTCCTGCTGCCCACTCCACTCCTGCCCACCCACTACTCCTAATATCTGCTCCCTCCTCCTGAACCTTCTTAACGGTGGCTGTAGTGCAGATGCACAACATGCGCAAAAGCAAGACAGTCTGCATAAGTTCATCCCACCCGTGTCAAGTGCCAGGACCCTTGAACAGTCACCTACCCACTGCAGCTGGAAATGCTACTCTGACACAACCCTCGACCATATGCTCCCAAGACACCTATGCCACCATTCTGGCATTTCTCCCAATGCACTCAACCTGTTCTACCTCCCTCTAAGCACGCCCTTGACATTAGAGCTCACCAAAATGCAAAACATTCACTCCACCCTAGCCTGCGCTCTCCTCAACACCTGTTTGCTCATCAGACACATCACCAAAGACTGAGAATTCCTGCTCAACCTCTTCCCAGTCCTACTCTTCAGAACTGAGACCTGGCTCAACCTCCTGCTCCCAACAATGTGGCTGCCATTCCCTCTGGAAATGACATAGCAAGACTTGTTAAAATGAGCAAACCCAGAGGAGGAATCGCAATCACTTACAAAGAAAGCATCATCTGCTCCATCTTTTCAGCGAAATTCATTGACAACCTTGATCACGTGGCAAAGGAGCCG
Organism: Lissotriton vulgaris; assembly: GCF_964263255.1. Taxonomy (NCBI): domain Eukaryota; kingdom Metazoa; phylum Chordata; class Amphibia; order Caudata; family Salamandridae; genus Lissotriton; species Lissotriton vulgaris. The sequence continues at coordinate 317,491,964 of NC_141690.1, read as the reverse complement.
ACTCTAATGACCGCCTTGACCCAAATCCAACTTTGTGGCCACCCTTCAAGACCTCTTCAACCCGCTGGTACTTGCCTCCAGATCCTTCATCCTCCTCAGCCTCATCAACACCGACACCAACAACGTCCTGGAAGCCCTGAACATAATGGAACTCAGCAAATGAGAAAGCAAGCCCACCTGCATTTGTCACCCTCTTAATTCTGTCTTCATTAACTTTGTGGACAATACAGTAGACACGCAGACCCCCTCACCTTGACTGACTACTTCCTCATTTACTTAACCCTACACCTACTAAACTGACCTTGCTCACCAAGACCTCCCAATGCAACTCGAACATGGTTACTGAGGAAGTCCTAATGCCCACCATCACAAGGAACGTATCCGCTCCATGTGAAAGTTTATCCCATGTGTAGCCTTATGTAAAGACACATTAGCCCCATTCAGGAACTTCCCCACCACACAGTACATGACAGAGACAAGCTGGCATATGAAAGATGTTCGACTCTCCAAACACCACTGCAGAAAGTTTGAACAACAATGGAGAGACACCTAAGATAAAATGACAGAGACTTGTACAAATCAGCCCTCCAGATCTACCATCAAGGAACTAGTCTAGTCTAGTCTGGATATTTATATTGCGCAGTCATATCACATCCCAGGAGGGAGTCTCATGGCGCATGCGGACAATCCCAGAAAAAGAAAAGTGAATGATCCTGGAGATGGAGGCCTAACTAAAGAGCCATGTTTTCAACTTCTTTCGAAAACTCTTGAGTTCGATTGTTGTACGTATGTTTAGAGGGAGTTTGTTCCATAGAGATGGTGCCATGTAGGAGAAACTAGGGCCATCAAGTGCAGTGCAGTAAGAGAACAGATAGAAAACAGTTCCAATAACACAAAGAAATCTTTGCAATAGTATAAAAATTCATGTTCTTTGCCACTAACTCCCATCATTACCCCATTTCATGATCTCTCTTCTTCAAAGGACTCAACTCCATCTGCACCACTTAAATGCTGATCCTCAATGACTCTTTAACATAGCTACTTTTCAGACTGTTGGAAACAAAGCCTCATTTTACCCATCCTAAAAAACTTGAGTGGACCTGAAGACTCTCTCACAGCACTTGTCCTACTCAACCTCTAAGATGTCTTTGAGACTGTTTCTCACCACTCTGGTAGATAAACTCCTTCCTCTCGGGTCTGTAAATCTTGCGTTATACTCATCCGCTTCCCTAACCAGATGTGCAGCATCCTGAAACACTCCTCGCTTAGTCCAACCCTCTCTCACAGCTATATGGCCCCACTAGCATTTATTGTCTGATCCCATGAGCTAAACAGAATTTCCTATACCAATGACATGAAGTTCATCATCTCCCTCATCGACGATACGTCAAACAATCAAATGAAGTTTACCAGCTGCATGTCTGAAGCAGCCAACTGGATGAGGGACAGCTGTATGAAGCTCAAATCTAACCCAACATGGTAGGGAGACAAAATATCGACATTTAAATATCGATATACAATAATATTGATGTTTTAATTTCGATAGTATAGAATATCGATGTCCAGAATATCGACAGACAGAATATCGTTTTTATGGTATGTATATTACTAATATCAAAATTTAATAATATCGAAATTATGTTTAGTGTTTTGTATTTTAATTTGTTGTTTATATGTTTGTTAAATATGTTATTAAATGTATGTTTGAAAATTAGTAATTTTGTTTACATTTTGCGTTTTAGTATCAGAGTGGGTTGTGGGTTTAGAGGGGAATAGGGTGGAAAGTAATTTAATAATAATTAATTAATTAATAAATATTTTATAATATTTTTAAATAATAATTAATTGGTAATTAATTAATAATAATTAGTTAATTACATTAATTACAGTTAATGTGCTAATATAATTTATTTTTGTTATTGTTAATTAATAATTAATTGCTAATAATTTATATTAATTAGTTAATTACATTAATTAGAGTTAATAAGCAAATAAATAGAATAATTGTTATAGGTAATTAATAATTCATTGGTAATTAATTAATATTAATTAGTTAAGTACAATAATTAGAGTTAATACGCTTTCCAACGCTTTCCCTACTGTTGCACCCACTGGAGTGGGAATAGTAATGTTAACCCCTACGCTATCCAACACTTTCCCTACTGTTGCACCCACTGGAGTGGGAATAGTAATTTTAACCCCTACGCTATCCAACGCTTTCCCTACTGTTGCACCCTCTGGAGTGGGAATAGTAATTTTTACCCCTACGCTATCCAACGCTTTCCCTACTGTTGCACCCTCTGGAGTGGGAATAGTAATTTAAACCCCTACGCTATCCAACGCTTTCCCTACTGTTGCACCCTCTGGAGTAGGAATAGTAATTTTTACCCCTACGCTATCCAACGCTTTCCCTACTGTTGCACCCTCTGGAGTGGGAATAGTAATGTAAACCCCTACGCTATCCAACGCTTTTACTAATGTTGCAATATGTGTAGTAAGTATATATATTCATTTAGATGTACACTTTTTAATTTATTTTAAACGTATATGTATTAGTTATTAATTTTTAAATTTCTTTTAATGTTTTAATTTAATAATAGTAAAATATATGTATTTTTAAATTATTTTTACATTATTATTAATACATTAAAAAAAACGATATATTTAATTTCGATATTTTTGTTCTACGATATTTTTTTCCCCATATTTTTGTACTTACCTTTATGAAGATTTAACTCCGATATTTTTGCTGTCGATATTTTTGTGTCGATATTTTGGTATGTAGATAATATGTCAGACATTCACCCAACATAAGTGGTACCCTTCAGGAATTACATCTTCCCCTGGTCTGCAGACTAGTGGCCCTTAGAACTTTGACCAACACCCACCAGCCAAACCTTGCAAGGAACCTAGAGATCATGATTGACATTCATATTTTGATGTCTTAACAGGTCAACATGGTCACAATCATCAGCTACCGCACTCTGATACTCATCAAGAAAGTTTTCAGAAGGCTCCCACTAAGCACACATGGATCCAGTACATTGTAATCACGACACAACTCACCAAAGACTCCAACTCTTCCAAAACACATTAGCCAGACTCACTCATATGCTCCCACTCCACACATATATAGCCAAACAGGGACTACAACTAGCTCCCAATAAACACATGGGCCCTCTACAAACTCCTTACTCACTCATACCTACAGAGCATTAGATAAGCAAGACCCCACACATCTCCACATTTGCATCAAACTCTACACCTAACCAGACACTTTTGCTCCTCAACCCCTTGTTCGCTCCTATTCCCAGCATCCTTAGCACCAGAACTAGATGGCACACCGCTCCCAAAGCCTGGGACGACCTCCCATTACACATCATATTCACCACATCCACCCTCAAATTTAGCAGGAAACTGAAAAACTAAGTTCCCAGTCAGGGCAGCTCCCCGCCTTTATTAGACACAAGAAATCAAGTTTACATGAACTGTCATTTATTTTTTTATGACTCTCTGCTATTTAACTTGTCCAATTTTATATTGTTCACCTGTTAATGGGACCCTCGTTCTAGGTCAGCTACCAAAATCCTGTCCATTGAAATTAAAACTAGTTCATTCCTTTGGTCTTTATCTGGTACTGCTGTTATGATTGATTCTAAGAAAGAGCAAACAAAGAACGTCTCAGTAAGGAGAAATCAAATAAAAAAAGGTGAGCTATTTGTTCGTGTGTGAGTGTTATTCTACTGACAATACAAATTATGACAGACCACGTAGCTAAAAGTGTTGTTCTCTAGAGGATGGTTTTAAAACTGAAAAGGAGAAAGCTATTTACTGTAATTGATGAAAGGCAAAATCATTGAAGTGGGTGAAATAAATACATTCTTCCCACTTGCTCCCAAGTGTGATCAAGAATAACTTATCATTGACAGGTTTCCCTAAGGGTAAAACACACTCAGCCACATTAACTAATAATAGGAAGCTTTTGAAGTTCTTTCTGTGGGATTAGGTACAGGTAATTGTACACTTTTTTAATATTATAGCAGGATGTGAGGCAAACAGAAAAAAATGTCCTCCTGCAAAAGGCATCCTTCTAAAAAAACTTCTTTTGTCTACTATGTAGTTCTGATCCGAAAGGGGAAGACCACTGTTTGCAAACATTCATGACGTTTTATTTGTAGAACATTTTCACAGAGGTTTGTAAAATATAATCAGGACTGATAAACAAGGGCAGAGAGAAAAGAAACGTGAACTCAAAGAAAGTAGTAAATTGATTGGCAAGCCGTTCAAATCCATGCAGCCCTCCTGAGCATAAGCTTTCTCTTTACCCTTTCCCCTACAGGTCAACTTCCACATCACAGGTCTCTCCCATTTCAGAGGGCCCATAAGAGAAGAATTCTCACAAGAGCATATTTTGTAACCTACTCAAATGTCATGAATTTCCTTCAGCAATGCTCCTCGTGGGAGGACAGGAACTACTACTTAAAAGTGGGAGAGAAGATGAGGATCCACTTGAGAATCCAAAACCCAAAGTGGGTAATGAAAAAGAAAAATAAACGTCAGAAGCTGAAAAGCAACTGTAAGCCCAGACCGTTAAGCTGTAAGTGACACGAAAAGAGGAAAAAGCTGGAGATCAGCAGGACACACTGCCAGTGCAGGCTGCATGTTTTGGTGCAGAACAAAGTGAAGAGTTGACATGGCACACACCCCTGTGTGCAATGTCTACAATCCACTGCCCTTGCATAGGTAAGTCACCCCTCTAGCTGGGTGCACTATACCTGTGGTGAGGGTTATGTTATGTTATGTTATGTGGTTTTTATTAGGCGCACAAATGCTCCAGCTAAGGAGCGTCTTGGCGCCCGACAAGGCAGCTACACAACACAACTAAATAAAACAGCACAGACAAACTAACTAAGGGAATAAAAATGTTTTCAAGGCGCGACGAAAAGAGAGCAAATCGCTCATGGCGCGAATTGCCGGGGGTAAGGAGTTCCACAGAGCAGCGGCCCGCACTCGAAATGAGCGCCCACCGGCCCTGCTTCGCTTAAAGCGCGGTACCACGGCCAATTCGAGATCTGCCGATCTTAAGGGTCGTGCCGGAATATAGTTGGCCATGAGGGTCGTGAGGATCATTGCCGGGGACCCCTTCAAGATCTTATGGGCGACGCAGAGGACCTTAAACTGAATCCGCTGCGCCACCGGGAGCCAGTGCAGTGCTCGAATGGTGCTGGAGGTGGGACAGAATCTTGGAAGACCCACCACCGCTCTCGCTGCTGCATTCTGGATCCGCTGCAGGCGCCCGATCTCAGCTACATTCAAACCGGCCAGCAAAGAACTAGCATAATCCAATCTGGAGATGACGGTAGCTTGGATCATGAGTTGCCGAGTGGGGGCATCGAAGAACTTTAGCACAGGACGGAGCCCACGCAAGATGCCGAAGCAGCAAGCAGCCGTGCGTTTAGTGTGGCATGCAAACGTAAGGGAAGGGTCCAACCAGACCCCGAGGTTTTTAAGCTCGGCGACTGGGATGGGAGCGGAACCCAACTCCTCCGGCCACCATCTCTCTCCCCACAGTTCCGGTTGCCTACCAAATACCATCACCTCGGTCTTACTAGCGTTTAGCTGGAGACAATTAAGCGTCATCCATCTAGCGACCGCCCTCAGTCCTTGTTGAAACCTAGGAGCGTCGACCTCCGCATCCCCGCTGATCGTGACCGCTAGCTGGGTGTCATCGGCATATGACACCATGGTCATACCCCATAGTTTGACAACCTCAGCTAGCGGCCTTACGTACAGATTGAACAGCGTAGGGCTCAGCGAGGAGCCTTGGGGGACGCCCAGGTTCAACGGGTGGAATTTTGACTGATAGGGTGGGACGGTCACGCTAAAGGCCCGGTTGGATAAGAACGACCGGAACCAGTCGAGCGCAATACCGGAGACACCAGCCTCCTCTAAACGCTGCAGAAGGATAGGGTGCGAGACGGTGTCAAAGGCAGCGCTTAGATCTAATAGCACCAGCGCTGCCGTTTGTCCCGCGTCAAGCACGGAGCGAAGATGCTCCACCATATAAAGTAGAGCCGTCTCCGTGCTGTGACCTGCCCTAAACCCATTCTGCGTAGCGTCGAGTATATCAGCTCGACGGAGATGTTCCGAGAGAGCGGCATTTACGTGTGCCTCCATCACCTTAGCCGGCCACGGCAAGAGTGAAATAGGCCGATAGCTCTCCGGCTTGCTTCCATCCAGGCTAGGTTTCTTCAGGATCGGACGAACCATGGCTCGCTTCCACTTAAGTGGAACAACGCCAGATGTCAAAGACGCATTGACCAAGGAACAAAGCGGAGAGATGTCATGTGCCGCCAGGTCCTTGAACACTTCAGGGCAAAGTGGATCCTCAGGGGACCCAGATTTCACTTTGCGAGCCAAAGTGCCTAGGCTATCAGAATTTAATAAAGGTAGAGAACACAGCCCCTCAGATGGTGGAGGCTTAGATGATGTCATCACTGAGGGAACGACCACAGGGAAGGCTCGGTGCATAAGCCCTGTACCCCTACAGTAAATGCCTTAAAGAGTATATGGAATGGGAGATTGTCATTATGAATTTCAGAGCACCATAATGGCTTTAATGAAAGCTGGGAAGTTTGGTATCAAACTTGTCAGCACATTAAATCCAGACTAATGTCAGTGTGGGATTTAATGAAACATGCTCTCAGAGGGCACCTTAGAGATGTCCCCCGAAAAACGCTCTAGTGTCCTGGCTAAATGGCAGCTCACCAGATTTGTTTCTGGACCCCTTGGCCAAGAGCCTGACAATCGGGGTCCTGAAACAAAGCACATACTGGGTTGAGGTACCAAGCCTCCTCCCTCAGGATGGACAAGATCCATGAAGGGAAGCTTCAAAGGCTTGCCGACTTTGTGAGCTACACCAGCCATTTGCTGCTTCCAGCAACTGACCCCTACCAGTTCTGATTCCAACTTAAGGCAGGAGAATCAATGGAAAAACCAAGTTAGAAGGAGAGGTGTGCACACCTTTGCTAACTCCACTCCTCAGGTGGGAAAGGCGAGGTGAAGCACAACTCACAGTCCCCACCATCTTGCAGATGGGAGGCCCAGCCAACCGGTGTTATGCTTATGCCCCCCTCCCACTGGACGTTGGCAGAAGAGGGGTGTACACACCCCAAGAAAGTGACCAATTGGTCTCAACCTGTACCTACCTGTAACACCCCTAAATTTAGTATTTTGGGGCAACCCTGAATCTTGTCTCTTCAGACAAGAGGAAACAAGAAGAAAAAGGACTCAAGAGCTGTGCTGACAGGAGGACACCAACTGACTTGGCCCCAGCCTAACCTGTCTGTCCTGACCTCGAACTGCTCCAGGAAAATCCCAGTGTGTCCTGAAGCCAGCATCCCCCCAAACCCAGATGACCTGCTTTGCCTCTCCAACCAGACTTTGTCTCCCGTGAGCATCGGATTCCCTCACCAACAGACTCTGGCTCTGGACAAATCTGTGAGTCTGCACCACTCTGCACCCAATGCCTACGACCTGGGTTTGAGTGACCCAACACCACGTGAAGGTCTCCCCAGTGATCCTAACCTGGGATCCGGTGATCCCTGACCTACCTCAAGTCTCCAACCTGCACCTGCAGCCCTTCTCTGGAGGATCCCCAACTGCTACCGAAGCAAGGAAGAGAAATCCAAAATCAAAAGACACCACTGCCCCCGACATCCAATGGCCTTAGGTGGCCCAACTGATGGTGTGCCAGTATCCCAAGACATCCCAACCCAGTTTACCTCTCTAACTGGTTGTCACCTCCAGAAAATCTTCGTCCCCGAGACTGCAGTGTTGGTTGCAACCTAAGAATCCCGATTAAAACAAACAGGCCACCCAACGCCAAAACACCACCTTGGACCCGGCTGCCCTGTGCACCTTGAGTGCTAAATCTGATTCCCCGTTGCCCTGAGCCTAAGTCCAGGAGCTTTGCTCCCACAAGCTTGTGGCCTGCTCAAGGGCAGCCACCAACAGGAAGCCTCCTATTTCCCATTGGATAACATTGGGCCTCAGCACTCTGCACCCAGCCGCCCTAGTGCTGCTGAGGGTGCTTTGAGAGTGCATCCTTGACCCTGTGGGAAACCTGGTTCTAATCCCAGAAAACCAACTCCCATACCTAAGCACTTACCGTTGAAACAATAACCTGATTTTCTCCCATAGGACTGCATTGACTGCTTTCTTGTGAACATTTTTTAGTTGGAATGTATGAAACCTTATGAAACTGCATATGTATAAAAACTGATTTACTTACCCTTTATTAGAAAAAGTCCCAGATATCTAGGCATATCACACTGTGTAGAAAAAGAAACTCAAAAAATCATCTTAAATGTAATGTACACAGTAACCTGAAAAGTAACTGAAAAGTAATTCCAACTGTTTAATGAACAAATTACTTACCTGTAATCAATCCAATTAAATCTACCTGTATTCAACTGTAATTAACTGCATCATTCTTGCAAAGCATTACTACATAAACCTGTACCAGGCCTGGCTGGGCTCTAGAAAATAAAATACAACTATATAATATTTTTATACAAATAAATTGGTCAGAGTTCAGTCTAATGAGTGTGTGACATCATTTCTTGCCTGAGTGTGTACAATAAATGTTTGACACTACCCTCTGATAAAGCCTTACCGCTCACCCACACTACCACAAATAGAGATTAAGGTATTATCTACTTTTAGCTCTGCCTCCCTTTGGGGATCCACTGGACTTTTGTGTACCATATAAGCATGGGCAAATTTTGCGAATCTGGCGTTCGCGAATTTGCGTATTTGTGAACTCGCAATCTGCAAAATCCATGAATTCTCGCGAATTTGCAGGTTTTTTATTTTTTTGTGTTTGCAAGGGTGTCTGCCAGTTCGCGAGGGTTTTGTACCAGTTGCAATTGCGAACTTACTTGTCGGCTCGAAACGGTCGCGACTTAGTTGTTTCTACGTCTGGTTCATCATCACAGGTTCTCAGCACCCTCTGTTTCACCACTGCCACCCTCTGTTTCACCCATGCCACCCTCTGGTACATCAATGCCACCCTCTGGTTCATCATCACTAAAGATTATGGGGGGGGGGGAAAGCAAGCACACCTGCCCTGCTTCAACTGACATGAATTAATTTGGGGTTGATTTATTAATGTGTCACTGTTTTAAAATTCCAATCTGGCACCTACTTCCTTATCTGTATTTTGCTTTCTGTTTTTTCCAGGACCTTTGTGGCCTACTTTTAGCTATTCTATGAGCCTGCTGTGAGGGTCAGAGCAGGGTCATAGAATTGTTGCAACTAGCAACTGAACTCTGGAGGGGCCCCAGTCAGGAAGCACTACAGGGAATATTTACTATTACTAATGATGAGTTTGAACTTTTGCACCTGCTGAGTGCTTTCAGTTTTGCAAAACTCGTTTTTCTGCAGAACAGCAACTGTAATGCCCCAAACAAACATAGGCAACTGATCTCTGGAGGGGCCCCTCACGAAGTACTACAGGGAATAGTTACTAATGATGAGTGAACTTTTGCACCTGCTGAGTGCTTTCAGTTTTGCAAAACTCGTTTTTCTACAGAACAGCAACTGTAATGCCCCAAACAAACTTAATTGTGAAAGTTGATTTCTAATCCAAAAGTGATCCAAAGAAAGTCAAAAGGCCTCAAATCCAAAAAAGTGCAGGCAAATGTCAACCTGAGGAGTTATTCTGATAAAAATCATCATTTTCAGAAGGTCTATGCTGCTTGCTAGTGGATTTCTTGTGCAGAATTGCAAATTTTGTAATTTCGCGAGTGCAAGATTGTTGCTGCCCACCGCACCTACATGTTCGCAATTGCGAACTCTCGCGATGCGTCGCCAAACTCCCGCGGGATCCAGCAGCAAGATCCAAAATGGTGCAGCACTCGCAAAATATCGAGAAAAACAACTCTGCAAACACTGAATGACGGTAAGTGAACGCCGCACGCCGCAAAATTCTATCACCACGAAAAAACTTACCTTGAGGTTTCTAAAGCTAGAAAACTCAAACGGGGTTGGGTAGGCTTTGTGTTTGTGTCTCCCACTTCTAAAAAAAATGAATTGAGAAAAAACATTGTGTACAAAGCGCTTAGATCTAACTGTACTCTCACAAGATTCAGATGACCTTGGAAGATGTACTATTTTAATATTTTGCTATTTTAATATTCAGGCCCCAACCCAACGTGATTACACTTTTGGCCTCTAATGACACAAAAATGCATGCAATATAATAACACATTTTATTTTAGCCGTGATGAAGTATTTCGGGGTTCCCAAGGCCTACACGCTCCAGAGATTACCCACTTTATAAGAACTGTTGGCACGGAAACTGTAAAATGCAAAGAACAAGTTTATTAGGACCCCATGGGGTGGTGGTACACTCAAACAGCACCCTTCGGTAATGCAAGAGGTATCACACCGAACACCGGTGTGACCCCGTTTATATACAATTTTGGGGCAATAAAAGATAGGCGGCATAAGTTAAGACACAGTTTTAGAGACATATATGGTCATGTTTTGGAATACTGCCAGCTCATTGGAGAGTTTCAAACCCACTGGTCAGTTAGCGGCACATTCCTGAAGGTTTACGGGTCAGTGAGAACTGCGCATGTGTGGCTTGACCAGTACTAAAAATAGCCTGTTGCTGGGCAGATGAGAGTGGTCAGTGGAACGGACAAAGGACTAAAGGGCACGTCGGCCACGAGGCCGCTCATGGTCTAAGATGGCCGCTGCAACATTCAAAATGGCGTTTATCGTATATAGCCAAGTTTAGAAGCGAAAACGTGTAGGTTCAGCTAATCGCTAATCCGATCGGGCCAATTACGACAGTGATTGCGACCATGGTATGCACTGTTTACCAGATAGACAATCCTCAGTCAAGCTTCTTCCTCATAAAATTCACAAACAATTTCACTCCACCATTTCCCATATTGCTTTTATTAACTTTGGGAGACTTTCTAATCCAACTTCCAGAGACTACATGTTTTATTCTTCTACACATGGTATCCTTAGTAGATTAGATCATGTTTTTGTTTCTGAACCTTTGTCACAAAATATAATTCAATCCTCCATTGGTCCCATATTGTTTTCAGATCATGCCATGGTAGTCAATGACTTGGACTTGGTTCCCCCTCAACTTGATCTTCATAGGTGGGGATCTAATAATTCATTTCTAGGAGATATGCAATCCTCTTCATCTTTTACATCATTTACTTCTGAATATTTCTTTATCAACTATTCTCACAAGACTTCACCTCAACTTGTATGAGATGCTTTTAATGAAGCTGCTTACAGTTTTATCATTGGTTATGTGAACAGAAAAAAAGAACCTGCAGACTACAGAGCACAAAACCTTAATAGCCTTCATAAAAACTCTGGAACAGAATTATTTTCTTTCAAACTGACTAGTGATCCTCAAAATCTTCCCATTGCCAATTTACAATTTAATAACCTCTCAACTAATGGAACTTCTTCAATTTTGTTGAAAGGTAGTGTTAGTTACTTTGAAAGGTACAATACCATTGGTAAATTACTAGCTAGTTATCTTATAGTTAAGAAATAATGATTCAAGATAGACTCACTACTTAATTTGTAGGAGGTTTCCTTGAATAAAGATATAGATATCTTGGAGGAATTTGTTAAAAAAAGTTGATATACTCCTGAATCTCCAGAGCAGCTCACTCACATTGATACTGATTTAATCAAATACTTAAATCTAGTCCATCCCATTTAGACTTTGAATCTTCAAATGAGATCTTCCAAGCACTGAAGTCATCCGAGAAAGGAAAATCACCCGGCCGATAGCTTTACTGTAGAATTATTTTCTTAATTACTAAAATATTTTTCTGCCTCACTTGATGCACTTGTTTCACTATTTCGATGAGTCTGCTACTACTTCCAGTGCTTTTCAAGAAGCCGCAATAAATCTTATACATAAAGATGTCAAGAATCCTGTTCTTTGTGAGAACTACAGACCCCTCCCTTTAGTAAATGTAGATTACAAGGTATTTGTGAAAGGTTCAGATATTCGCTTAGAATATTTTCTTCCACATCTCATTGGAAAGGAGGAATCAGGGTTTATAAAAAGAAGATTAGCGCCAAAAAACACTACATTATTTCTTAATGTTCTAAGTAAAGATCCTCTCCTTAATACTCCACTTGCAACAACAACTATTGATGCAGAGAAAGCATTTGATAGAATCAACTGGGACTTTATGTTAAAATCCTTAACCTAGCATGATTTCGGCTCTAAGCTAACTGCCCTAATCTCCCTATTAAATCAATCCCCACAAGCATCTTTCCTAGTCAATTGTATAGTTTTACCATATTTTGCTCTATAACTTGGTGTTGAACAGGGTTGTCCTCTTTCCCATTTATTATTTGTTCTTGCCCTCAAACCTATCCTTTCTCTTATTAGAATCAATAAGTCAGTATCTGTTTTTCAGTATGGAGATCACTACCTTAAGCTAGCAGCACATGCATATGATGGTCTTCTGTTTCTTTCACACCATGCGAAGTTTCATGTTATAAAGTTAGCATAGATAAGACTGGACTTCTCCCTTTAAATAAATATACCAATAAACATTCCTGTATAGATAATGGATTTCAGTTGTCGTCTTCTTCTAAAATGAAATACCTAGGTATTTGGTTACCAGATTTAGAACATGATATTTTTACTATTAATTTCACGGAGATCTTTGCTAAATTTGGAAATTTACTCTCATCCTGGAATCCTTTATATTTGTTTTGGTGGGGTTGTCTTGACTAAATCTTCTATTACGTCCTCTCTCTTTTTAAACACACTTCTTCCTTGATAAAAGCAACTTATACACCTATTGCTTTATCCTGATCTGTTTTTTAGACATGTCTACATGGTATGGTATAGCAAATTTGTTAAAATCCACAACAGACAATGAGGCCGATTTACAAAGGTAATCTGAGACAATAGTCTAACTTTACAACTTTTGGTATCCACAGAGATCATTTACGAGTCATATCTTTACGCCCGTGGTCTCAGCTTACCTTTGTGAATCAGCCTCCAAGTTTTTGGAGTTCTTGGAGGAACAAAGGTATTATGTGGATAGCACAGTTGTTTGAAGATGATGCTCCTATCTCTTTTCCTAACTTTAGAAATGTATTTCAATATCCTCAATCATTTTAAACCCATTTTGCATTGCTTATAAATTCTGTCTTAATGTCCTTTAATCTTGACAAGATACTCCACTCTGAGTGCACATACTTGTGACTTAACTAATATCCTCACTTCCCATCTTAAGGCATCCATTATTTATAAATGTATCTAACCCTCATTTCCTATTCAAACCAAATGCAAAGCTGATCTACTTTGGAAAAAAGAGTTAGGGGCAGGCTGACATATTGCTTTTTGGAATAAGGTATGGCTACGTATTTACAAAATCTCTGGAACAGCTAGCATAACTCAAATGCTATTTCATATTTACCACTCACTTCATTTTACTCCCCTACAACATTTTTCAATGACTAACTCATCCCAATGCTGGTCTTGTGATTGTCCCAAAAGTGATATCAAATAAATATTTAAAACACAAGACTCTTAATATTTTCCATCTTTTTTTAGGAAGTTTAACTAATGCGCTTTCCCTTACATTCCATAAGAATAAATTGCTTGATATTTTTTTAGCAATTGCCGTTCAACAAACTGCTTTTAATTGGAAATGGTAATTCAAGATTTGGTGGGATTCCCTCTGTTACCACCATGAATGGAAAACTACTTATATGTTTCACTGCTGTACTTCTCAGAATGTACATTTTATGTGGTTATCATTGACCTCCTTTCTTAACAATACTGAGAACTATATGTCATCTATGGTTTATACATTGTCTGAACATTTCCAACCACCTTGGTGATTTATCTCTCTGGTCTTCCTTATTGTTAGAAGTAATTATTGTTTAATGTTACCATTGAATTAATTATCATAATATCTCTAGGTTATTTGTATCGATTTACAATTTATGAGGATATTTTTCTTATATGTATACATGTAATTTTTCTATTGTATAGAGCCCCCTCCCTTTCCCTTCCTTGCACTGGTAAACATAAAAGGCTTTTGTTGTTCATTTTGAATTTGCTGCCTTTCAACTGTAGCAGAATAGTGCACTATTATAGATCATTAAACTCTACTATGTTTATATGTTTATTTAAATAAAGTCTTTCTAAACATTGAAAAAAACTACAGACACACAGGCTGCAATACAAAAAGGGGTGGTAATGGACGGAGCATCTGAATCAATCAGACACTCACACCCAGTCAAAAGATCTGGGTTTAATCCATCACTGTTCTTTAGCCCACTCTGCCACCCCAGTTTAGACATGACCATATGCAATTCAGTCTGACCCTGTGGCTCATGGCAACAGTCCAGCCCGAACTGCCAAGCCATGTCTTCCCTGGACCGGAAACAAGCTTCCGAGGACCGGTTTCTGGTATTCCAGCCGTCTTCTGCCCGGCTTGCTTGAATCCAGTGGCAAAGTGAGCAAGGGACTCACGTCTGAGCATACCCTGCCACACTTATGGCAGCCAAAAGCGGTATGACATTGTTCTGCATTCTGTTCATCAACTGTGGTTTTTGCATTTGTCACCCCGAGTGGGATGGGTATGCTCAGACGTGAGTCCCATGCTCTCCACACCACTGGATTCAAGCAAGCTGGGCTGAAGAAGGCTGGAATGCCAGAAACCGGGCCTCAGAAGCTTGTTTCCGGTCCAGGTAAGGCATGGCTTGGCAGTTCAGGCTGGACTGTTCCCATGAGGCACAGGGTCAGGCTGATTTGCATATGGCTATGTCTGAACTGTGGTGGTGTGGAGTGCAAAGAAAAGATGATGGATTTAGGCCCAGATCTCTGTACTGGGGTGAATGTATGACATTGTTCTGCATTCTGTCCATCAACTGTGGTTTTTGCATTTGTCACCCCGAGTGGGATGGGTATGCTCAGACGTGAGTCCCATGCTCTCCACAGCACTGGATTCAAGCAAGCGGGGCTGAAGACGGTTGGAATGCCAGAAACCGGTCCTCAGAAGCTTGTTTCCCGTCCAGGGAAGGCATGGCTTGGCAGTTCGGGCTGGACTGTTCCCATGAGGCACAGGGTCAGACTGATTTGCATATGGCCATGTCTGAACTGGGGAGGTGTGGAGTGCAAAAAAATGATGGATTTAGGCCCAGATCTCTGTACTGGGGTGAATGTATGACATTGTTCTGTATTCTGTCCATCAACTGTGGTTTTTACACAGACTGCAATGGCAGGCTTGAGACAGGTGTCAAATGCCACTTAAGTCGGTGGTACAATCAGTACTACAGGTCCACTACTGTCATTTAATTTATAGACACTTGCCACTCTACTAGTAAATTAAATATGCCAATTGGGTGTAAGCCATATTCTACCATGTTTTATGGAGACAGCACATGCACTTTAACACTGTTTAGCAGTAGTAATGTGTGCAGAGCACTAAAAGCCAACAAAGACGGGTTCAGAAAACAGGCGGATGAAGGCAAAAAGGTTGGGGAGGACAGTGCAAACAGGACTATGTCCAACAATTACAATGACATAGAACAGAAAAGTACATGCAACTGTAAGCAGTTAATCAAAATAGCAGTTCCAGGAAGCAAAGTGATAGAAGAAAGTATTAAAAAAAAGCTAAGCAGTATATGAAAAAACAAAAAGGGTGGCAAGGCAAAAAAGGCCTAGTCAAGACCCCAATGCAAGACCTGCAAAAAAACACTCCTCAACGTGGAAAGTTCTAAATCTACTGATCTATCCAGCGAATGAAAGAAATCAAAAACAAAGAAAAATAATAAAATCCTAAACTTACTACTTTGGGTATGCACAGAAGGCATTTAGCAGTTGTAAAGTTAGGAGTCCTAAATTTACTACTATTAAATGTCTTCTGTGAATACCAAAAGTAGTAAATTATGATTGTATCTGAGTTTAGTAGTAGTAAAATTAGGACTCCTAACTTTACACTACTAAATGCCTTCTGTGAATACCAAAAGTAGTAAGTTTAGCATTTTATCTCAGATTAGTTCTGTGAATCAGCCCCAAGGTTTGCAAAACAAAGAAAGAAGCAGACTGCATGAGTGTTAAACTCCATTTCGAAGCATTAAGCAGCAAGTTCTCAATGCAAGATGGATTTAAAAGCTTTATACAGATTACCTGGAAAAAACAAATGACCAACCACACCAAGTAGCCCTAATAACCATGGCCTAGGAATAGAGTTGTGGCTTAGAAGCAGTCACTAAGAAACACAAAAACAATGTCTAGAAGCACAGTATATCATTTAATATTTAGTTGTAAATTCTCCTAGGATAATTTGAATCTGTCCTTTCATAGCTGGTCTTGGTTCATACACATGAGGACATACAGTATGACCATAACAGTGGCAAGTCTGTGTTGGCCACTATAAAAACGCTGTATATGTCATGTCATGTTTATTGACAGATCGAACATTACATTTCATCGACATGTACAAAATTAAAAAGAAGAAACTTGCCATAAAATAACACAATTCATGAAATACATTATTATTAAAAAAAACCCTTAGCAAAGATTTAAAAAAATAGAATATAATGTGCAATGTTGAACACAAAGTTCTTATGAGGGTAAAATACAAACAAACCTCCAAGACAAAGTAATCACATCATGTTGTTGACAGGTGGACCATTACTATCTCTCTAATCAACCAAGTTTGATACAAAATGCTCGAAATTGCAGTAACCACTATCCCCCTGGAGTGGCTTTTTCAAATTTTCAATTCACAGGTCTTTCAGAGTCAGTGAAGGGCACTTAAGCAATATCCACCACGATCTTGATTTTGAAAAAACACACACAATTAATGTTCTCATTACCATGCCAACATACCGGAAACAGGTTCATTTTATCCAGCGGTGACAACCATAATGAAGTAAAAAAAGTGATAGGACCCAATTACAATATTTAATAATAGCAACCGTAGATGCTGAAATGGAAGATGGGTCAAGCCAGTTGTTGCCCCATCCCAAATCAATTAGCGACTGTTCAACATAGATCAACCATAGAATATTATGGATGCTGTGAAGACTCACAGTGTCATGAGGGGCTTCTCTAAAGAGTTGTATCTCCTCTATATACCATATGCAAAGCCAATAAAGCTGGAGTCTTAAACTGGCCATCTCTGTGATTGTCTCAAGAGTGAGGTCGCACCTACGAGGAAGTAAAGGTATACCCCGCCAAACCCTTGTAAGTGCCCTTATGCAGTTATTCTCTCTAATCCCTATCTAGTAGTGGCCCTATATCGCTGGTCCATATAAGGCTTCAAATTCCTTTTCCATCTCTGGTGATTCGCTGACCAGTCTGATAGTTCCTCAAGTGTTTCACCAACTTTGGGGCATATTCTCAAGGATCTATCACCGAGTTAATGGCACTTTATCACAGCCAAAGTTGCAATAAAGTTATCGGCCCATTCACAAGCTTGTGCTAACAGCCCATAGCACCAGTTTACCCGCCATAGCAGCTTAAAAAATCATTGCCACAGATGACCCCGGCAACTATCGCTAATGAGATGCAGAGTAGGCGTTCCTGTACAAAAAGCTGCGACAACACTACTCCGCCGCATTCTCAACGACCTGCCAGAACGGCGATACGACCACAAAACATGCAATAAGGTGCGTTAGCAGCAGGAAATTAACACCTGCCCTGACCTGGAGCAAGAGAATAAGCATGTACACAATGCCAAGTGAGTCGTGAATGTGATGGCCAGACTGCAGGATACAGTCCACACCCATATCCATGTCGACACACACCACTGGTGTTTGAAGTGTAGTGGACACAACCATGTCATCCTGGCCAGTGGAGAAGATTGCTGAAATGTAGCTTGTTATGTCCCTCCCTATAAGCGTGTGCGGAGTGGGCTGGCCCGGCGTAGGCCTGGCCAGTGTAGGAGTGTGAATATAAAGCACATAGCTCTGGGCCTGGTTCTCTTCTGGAATGCCCAACGTGTCTGCGAGGGTGGCTCCTCTCACTCCGCCACAAGGACGACACTGTGAGCGGTGCTGCCTGCGATCCTGTGGGCCTGATTGACCCCGGGCCGCTGGTACCGGAACCCGTCTTGTCTGCCCCTGTACACCCAGGCCTCAATGCCTAACTTCTGACACCATCGTATGTCGAAGAGGTCCCACCAAGTGCCCATGCAAGCTCCTGGCCCGAGGCCCACAACCTTGGCAGCTTTCTCAGACACAGGCCCGCAGAGCGCCATTCTCGTTGACGTCCTCCACCAGCTGACACAGCAGACAAGTAGGAAACACATTTGGAATTAAGTCTTAATTCCACCATTGGCAGCGAACATTTTTTGAGGCTGAGGTTATGTCACTATACTCTCTGCAATGTGATACCACCAAGGCTGTGCATAGGACTTGCACCAAACGTGCCTGTGGGAACTTGCTGACTGCGTCCTTCACCCTACACTGCAGTCCTGCAGGCCTCACACCAATCCAATGAATTCCATCACCAGAAGGACACGGTATCATCGCTGGCTAAACCCACGCTCAGCTCTGGTGCCACTACCAATAATCACCCACAAATCTTATACAAATGCCATTCCAACATTGTTTATTAGAGATCCAGGAGGAGATGGCTGGACAGCGGTGAATCCACACTGACTGCAGCCTCCGTCCAACACTGCAGCCAACTAGGTCACATTTTTGATATCTTCATGGTAGTGTACATGTCACAGTACGGAAGGAGATAAGTAAGGGGAAAACACGTTTCAGTCTGGAGGAGAAAAGGCTCACCTTTACGGAGGTGATGGAACACTACCAACAACTGCACTGGTGCCGCTGACTTTGTGCAGCACAGGCCTACCACACATGGCTGTGGGCTCCTGATAACTGCTATCTCTGGCACACACTGCAGTGGAGTAGTTCACACATTTTGAACTGAGTCTTGTCCTCTACATGGCAGAGTCAATGTCATCATACAGGTCTCATCGCAGACTGTATCCCCTTCCAGCTCTGGTGCCCTTGAGTGTGTGCCCTAATATTCATGGTCGATCTCTGTTTATACATCGGTGGTGTCTGGGCCCATGGGCTGGAGGTTGTCTTCCTCTACATGTATCTGATACTGACAAGGTGGCAAAGTGGAGTCCGTAGCATTCAACTCAGCCATTTGCTGTTCCTGATAGCCTCTGTCCTCGGCATCATGCACTGGAGGGACACCTTTCACTGTCCTACCCACCCCTTTGCAACATTCCCCCTTGGACATTAACTAGTACACGCGCAGCTTGCGTGGCCCTACCTCAGTGCCCCACAAGTCACCATCCCGTGGCGGTGTGCCTGTGCCGGCCGCTGTGCATCTGGGGTCACAAACTCTGTGCTGCTCAAGTCAGGGACGCATGATGTCCCTACCTTGTACTGCTGATTGTCTGCTCACTGTTGTGGTTGTTGCCAGCACCACCCAACTCCTTAGTGGTGACTTACACTATTCAATACCCATCCAGCACCGGCGTCACTGGAGATGCAACCCTGGCATTGAAAGGGGCCGGGCACACGTGCCTGTAGCCAGTCCCACAAAGTGGTGTAGACCTGGGACAAGTAACCGTGTTGTATCTTCATGTGTGCCTAAGCGGGGTGTACAGGGGTATGACAGTACTGCCTAGGGGTGTGGCTCCTCTACACGTGGATATGGGTGTGGCTCAGCGTGGGCCTTGGCAAGGATGTGGCTGATGCGTGTGTCTCTGTTGTAGTGTCTGCGCCACCTATCCCGCAATAGACAATGTTGCTATGTGGCATGTCCCCGGTGTGTGTGTGGTCAGCCGAAGGGGTACATGAGGGAGGGCATGCCGACTCGGGATCAGGGATCACACAACTGTCATGTGTGTCGCTATTAGTGCAGCATACGACAAAGATGTACCCTTAACTGCTTGTCGAGTGCAGCCAGGCTGGTGCTTTACATCTGTGTCAGACCTGTCCTTGCAATGGGCCTACACACATGTGTCCGGCCACATTCTGCGCAGAATCATCACTGTGTTGTACTCAGGCTTGTAGACATGCGCAGGCAGGCATATCAATGGTGTGCCATAGGGGTGCATGTGATGTAATTATGCTGCTCACACTAGTGAATGGGCTCGGGGAGGGGAGGTGCAGCAGTGAGGCTACATAGTACACAGTGATGCAGCTCATGTGCAACATGCGGTACATGTCATTCAGGAATCACTAGGTCACACATATCACACACCAATGAACCAGTGAGCCTGCCAACACATCATGCAGTACATAGTCGTGACTCATGTCTCTCTGCACTGTCACAGGTGACCAAGTATATGCACTCTGTGCTTGGAAGTTGACACCCCTCTGAGCCCCAAACATGCAGGCCCAGAGGCAGTACAATGTGGCCAACAAACGCACCAGGGGCATCGTGGAGGTCACATTTGTTGTGTTGAAGTCACATTTCAGGTGCCTGGATGTCACAGGAGGTAAGCTCCGGTACAGCCCAGACCTCATGTGCAAGATGATCATTGCATGCTGTGTGTTGCACAACATATGTGTATGCAGCAAGGCCCCATGGATACGAGTGCCAGATGCACCGGACGATAATGATGATGATGAGGCAGGTGGACAACACCCCATTACAGCCGCAGCAGGAATAGCCCGTAGGGACTACATCATTGACAATTTCTTCTCTGGTTGACGTCACATTGTGTGGGTCCTTAGCAGTCATGACACAGTATGTTGACTGACCACAAGCACTGCATGTGCTAATAAAAGCATTCCGATACACATTCCCTACGTGCATGCCACTCATCTCTACAGGCACTTCACTCAGACAAGTGTGGGTGCGACATGTTGTGCTGTCAAATGAGGGATTTGTTAATGGATGGTGGGTGTGTCACCTCTGTGCATTGAGCTTGTTTATGGTGTCACATGTTCAAACTGCCAGTTATGTGTTTCACAGTTGTTAAGGTATCTCGCTCCTTGGCATTTCACGTTTCCCAAAACATTCCATTTTGACTGACATATGTGGCCTACAAGTGACAACAGGGATTATTTTGTGCTCTGATGTTTACCGCCCTGATGCCGGGATGCACCCTTTGTATCCAGTCACATGACATGGGCAACATGTATGTAAGGGGGAGTCACTTTCCCTACATTAGTCCGTGCTTTCATTCTCGTTTGATTATGAACATGGTACGTCAGTGTGCACAGGTCTCGTTTGTCCCTCTGCAATGTGAGGGAGAGATGCAGTTTCCCGGTGTGCACCATGTTTGTTTACACATTGGCGCACGTTACATACTGAATGTATGTTGATGTACATTGTGGCTGTTTGTGGGGGATTGCATATCTGATTTGGACAATGGTAATTTCTTCTGCGTCATGGCTGTGGGTTTGTGCTAGCACGTTGTTATTTCACCATTTATTTACTCTACTTTTATGGTGCATTTTCCTACCAAATGCATGGGATTTGTAGGCCGGTCACTGGTTTTCGGTGCTTTTTGTACCGCAATCGGCCTCATCGCAAGATTTTTTGCATTCACATTTAGCATTTTTGCGGCATGACATTGATTTTAATGTGGACATTTGACGCATTATCTGGAGAATATCACATGGTACCACCGTGGTGCGAATGCTTAGTTAACACAGCGTAATTTTCCAGCAATAGGCTGCGATGTTGGCAGTTGCATTAAGTTACTTTTGCGATAGTTATCCCACGTTCTTGAGAATATGCCCCAAAGTTTTTCAAGCATTGCTTTGCAGGCCATGTAGCTCGCAAAACTATTGGAACCTATTAGCACGGGTTTACAAACCAGAACATGTTTTTGAAAGAAGAAGAGTATTATTGTAAAAAAACGGCAACACACCCCTATAGCTAGTCAAAAATTGGCGAGTCATTTATACAATTCATCAAAAACTCTTTGCAGTTGTTGATATATATACATTTATTGTTCGTTTTATCTCATTTTAATTAACACAATATATACAATAGTTGTAATAAAACTCTATTACATGAATTTTATCTCACTACCTGAAAAATCGCAACTTCCCTATCATACTTTCTATAAACATATGGGGCGGCAAAAAAATCATTTCTCAACAAAGACATGCCAAGGAGAAGCACCAAATGACAGACACAATTGACCCTCATAAAATAGTCACTGAGAAAAATGCAAAGCAAAGTCTATTGTAAGTGAAACAAACTGCAGACTTTATATTAAAAGGTGGAACTAAAACATCAATACACTAAAATGCAATTTTTATGCTGAAATATAATAGTAAACAACATTGTGTGCATGGATGCGGAACAGATTTCGGATGATATTTTATTTAACGTGGGCATATATTTTGGAAATACATAAAAACTTTGGTAAACCACACAAGCAACAAAAAAAAAGATACCGATTGAAACATTTTGCTTATGAGACTTTCAATAAGGTACTTTATTGTTGTTGTTTTCAATGAAAACCCAACAGAGCAATAACAAGAGCAAACAAATTCTAAGCATGCTATAATGCCTCGTAGGTATCTTGAAGTAAAACATCTTTCCAGTCTCAATCCATGCGTAAAATCATTCGAAAGGGAGGGAGACCTCTTCTTCGTCTTCTCTCTCTCTTTCATACTCCCTCTAGCTCTGGAAGCACAACCCAAACATTATATCATTTTTATAATAGGATATTCCTCACATCTGAGGATCTTCCTAAATTCAAGCTGACTAATGATGCAAAGTGCTGGTCTTGCCCTCATGTTAAAAGTGACTTTCTTCACATGTTTTTTCTTTACCCTTTTGTTAAAAAGCTTTGGTTGCACATATGGGATAAACTGAATGAAATTTTGTCCACACCTTTTCCTTTTGATATTTTGCACATTTCATTAGGATGCTCCTCCCCATAAGCTGCTCTCAGAGTATGATAGGAACGTTTATTGATTTGATAATTACTATTACACTGCAAATAATCCCTACAAATTGGAAAGAAACCACAAAAATAATCTTTTGGGATTGGTTGAATCGTTAATGTCATCATCACAGATTGGAATGAGCACATGCTACCTCTATTCCTTTCATCCTTAAAAAAGATGTATTATGGTCACCACTCACATCAGCATTATCCAGGCAATCTGTTCCATCCACTTCCAATGTTACCAGTTATCGACTTTCATAAATGTTATTAAAGTTTAATAGGTTAATACTTTAATTATTCCCCCTGCTTCTCTTCATCTTCCTGCCATCTCTTCAGCTTTTCTTAAAAATCCTTCAAATGCATTTGTTTTGTAAAGTGTTTTTCAATTCAAGCTCTTTGCTTCTTTTTTTATTTTTAAGCCACCAGTTTATGTATTAACTTTGGCTGATTTTTATCTCTGATATTTTGCTTTCTTGCTTGGATTCAATTATTTAAGTATTTTGTCCATATTTTGTATTGTCTATCCACATAATCTCAAAAGCATTCCAAACCAAAAGGGAGTGAGACAAAATGGGGCATGGTTTGGTGACAGGCAAAGAACTGAAAATAGCCTAATGATTTTGAGTGATCTCTAAGGTCTATAGCAACATCTATCAAAGTTTAAATATTCAGTTGATATGCTCAATAAATAAACATTTCATACATTGCATTGTAACATTTTTTTTTCCATTCATTTCTCAGGTAAGCATTAAATTATTTAAATGTATTTAGTTAATTTAATTTTAGATGAGTTCATATTTGTCAGAGTCACAGGTATCTATTATGCTACAAAATTATTACAAGAAAATAGTCCACGGAACTCTGCCTGTAAAGATGATTTTTGTCACAAAGTACTTTAGGAAACCTCTCTTGACCATAAGTCGTATTCTTACGTCTGCATGGATAATGTAAAGTTGAACATATTTTGTTTATATATGCAAATGTAATTTCTAGTTTTGTGTTGTCTTTTTATATATGTTGTGTAAGTACTTTTCAAAACTATGCAACATTTTGAAAAGCCCCAAAGTAAGGTGCCAAATGTGTTTTTCCGCACAAGTCCATATGGTCATCACATTTTTTTAATACATTTATGTTATGCCTCTAATCACATTATTCTCCATTTATTGCCATTTTATAATACTTAAATTATTTTTTCAACTTTTGTTCAAATTTTAAGGCAACAAGAAGCAGATTGGTCACCATTAGACCCGATATTGCACTGCAACGAATCCCCAATGCTGGTTTTACAAAATTCAATGAAAATGAAGAGATGATATAAAGAAAATATTTGGCCTTATTTACATGCCCAATAAATGCATGTCAACAGGAGGAGAGTACATAGAAGGAAGTACCGAAAGGCTTCCTTAAACCTATACCACCCTAAGTAGTACTAACAACGGAGCTGCAACAGTACACTGGAAGTGTCTGAAGTGTACTACAATACAGGCATGTCTTTGAAATCTTCCCTGCTTTATACTGGTATAAGTACTGAACCTCAGGCACCACCACTTCAGTACATTTCTGCACCAGTGAAGACTCTGCAAGGAGGGAAGACTTCTGTGCTGCTGAAAGAACTGCCACTCTGCTGGTCTGCTGTTTTTCTCTACTCCTGTTTTGCTGACCTGCTGCCTGCTGCCCTCCTGCCTGGGTGAAAGGGCTGGACCTGCACCCAGAGTGACTCCAAGGGCTAGCTGGCTGGCCTCCTGATCTGAAGTCTCAGGAACATAGAGACTTCCAGCAACCCTGCTTCGGCAATGATCCAGGCAATTAGACTGAAAGCAGGTCTGACTGCTTGGAATGTTCATGTGCAACAAAGTCTTCTCCGATTTTGGAATCGCTTGGGTCTTGGGGAGGTCTCTAAGGTATATCAATGGTGTATGAAAAAAGTTCAAGTGAATGAGCTAAAATGGGTTAAAACCACAAGAAGTAAACTTCAATCCATTTGTGACCATCTGAAGGTGAAAATAGACCCGAAGACATTACAAATCAATGTAATAAAGAGCGTACTTAAAATGCAGAAAAAATAGTAATAGACCCGGAGTATTTGATTAAGAAAGACTCAGCAAAATTTATGAGCAAAAGCTGGGAAAAAAGACATAAGCTATCCTTACCTAGACATATTACCAAATCGAGGGTTAAGAATGGAAGTGCTTAGGCTAAGAATTGGTATTAACCCAGCTGTAACAAATAGTGCAATAAAATGTGGCCTAACGCACTCTAATGGTATATGCATGTGTGGGTTGAGGATAAAATGTAACATTCTACACATTTTACTGGATTGTCGAAAATTCTTAAATTTACGTCAATTATTTCTTCGCCCTATTCTTTTAAAGTATAATGTATAGGCGCTCTTGCAAGCATGGGAGCTTCTTGCTGATATGGAAAATCTTGATATCGCGATAGCCATTGGGAAATATATGCAGGGTGTATATAAGTTCACTACTTCATTAGAGGCTTAAGTGTAGAAAAGCATATCGCTATTTAAAATGAAATATTACTGCTTTTAAAATTGTTATGAATGAAGTTTTTAGGATAATATGATTATAACATTAGGAGTAAAATTTTATCATGTGTAAATCTTTTTAAATGATAATGTATGAGATGTGGTGTAAGGACCAAATGGTCTAAATAAACTTATGATTTGAACTGAACTGAACTGCTTCTGCACCTAGATTCTGCCAACTGTGAGTCTACCCTGCCAAGTGGTCCCGCCACAGTCCTGAACCTTTGGAAGAGGGCTTAAGGTGCTCTACCAGCCTCTGTGGATGAAGAGGAACAGACGCATTTCCTCTGCTGCACAGTGCAAACTCGAGCAAAACCGACAAATAACTGCCTTCCTCTGCTGCACACTGCAAACCTGAGCAGAAATTACTAATACCTACTGCTGCATTGCTTAGACCCGTCACAAAGACCTACATCACATCACAGTTCTTCGGAGCCACCGCATTGCCCTGACTCTGCAACATACCCTCGGCACAGGCCCTCGTTTCCCTTGTTGGCGGCAGCCTTTATGATGATGCTGGACTCTGCAACCCAGCTTCGTTGCTCTTTGGAACTGACACATCACCCAGACTGTGCGCCACATCCTTGATGCCAGACTTCACATCACAATCTCAACCTTTGCATCCTTGATGCAGGCCCTCACATCGTAGCTAGGCTGCATCTCGGAACCAATGCACAGCTTCGGCTGAGAAAATCATCTTCATCATCAATCGTCGCAACGCTCCGCAAACCAGGATGGAAGTGGGTAGTATGCTAGTGATATGGTTGTGGGTTATATAAATGAGGTGTGAGTGTAGGGACTGTTTCTTTTTCTCATTCTAATTTTAATTATTGCAACAGATTTTGAAAACAGATGCAAAATTGAATCATGACAATGTAAGAGATAAGATGTTAAAAAGAAATGAAATGTTGAAATGTTAATTCTCAATTTTCGATACATATGGAAAAAAAAAAAAAAAAAAATGAAAAAATAGGGATCAAAGTTGTTGTGTGGAGACTAGCATCTTTTAGGCCCTAGTTCCGAGCTTGGGAGAGCCACCAGTAAAGGTATATAGGTCATGTGGGGGATTGCTTTGCAAATTTTTATCCTTTTCCTCTTTCTTCCAGACCTTCAAAGTAGATATGTGTAGGGGGGTGCTTTTTCAGATTTGCATGTTACCCCCTCACCATTGTTGTGTGGGACACCACTCATCCAAGGCCCACTTCACCTCATAGCCCCTACTTTGGTGGATGTGAAGTAATGGGGATCATCTTTACATCTATACATTGTTTCTAGGAGTTCCATCTACCCCCTACTGCTCAGTTTGGATCACGGCTTGCGGTGGGGAGGGCCCCCTTCTCATGGGGGTGAGGGTCTGCTACCAGCCAGCCAGTCTCATCTCCGCTACCTCCAAAGGGCACATGCAGCCACTGGCGCCTGGGCCTCCTAACTGCCTCTCTGGTCGTCATGTAGTCCTCACTTTGTGGGCACTTTGTTCCCCACAAGCCTCCTCCTTTTCAGCACTTCTGTACCGTTGTTCTCTTGTGTTCCCATCCAGGTTTCTGGCTCACTTACCCGGGCCTGTGATGTGAGCCGTTCTGGCAGTAGGGCAAGTCACAGCACCATGCGCCTCACTGCTCACTCAGGCGCATGAGATGAAATGTTCTCTCCCCTTTACCTGAAACACCCTTGGAGCTCTGAATGGTGGCCTCAAGACCACGTAGCCAAATGTATTAATAAGTGGTTGAGATATCCACTTGAGCACAACATTCTGAGGACTGAATGCTCCAGACCAACCATTGATGAGAAGGCTTGCCAACCACCTAATCGGGACCCGGAATTGATTAAATTCCTTTTTAAGCTTGGGCGGAATCCTCGCAAAGGAATGGAGAGATCCCTTAAAAGATGTCAGGACCGTGTTTTGGATGTGCCTGGGCCCACTGGCCAGAATTATTGATGCAGCTGAAGAGAGCCATGTTAATGGCACCTCCATTAATACTGACTTCATTAGAGGCTGGAGTCAGAGAGCCATTATAAACCAAAACTCTCTGAAATGGCTGATGAAGAGACCTCCCAGAACCCTAAAGGGTTACTTTTTGGCGAGGATCTCATAAAGTCTCTTGGCAAGTATGTGTCAACTTTTATGGCTTTGGATAAAGCTCAACAAAACATGCGTACGGTTTTTAATAATAACCTTTTTGGTTGGGCCGGAAGAAGGGGCCAATCTTCCGGCCGATCCAACCAGAGGCCCTCCTGTAGATCACGCGGTTTCAGAAGAGGCTTTCAGCAATTCAATAACTCACAGTTCTATCCCCAGAGAGTACGAGGCATGCGTTCAAGAGGATTTAGATCTCGTGGTCAATCCTCCACCGACGTCACAACAAGTGAGTATTCTTGCACCTTCATCCCCTCTTTCTTTCCCCTTAGAGGTGGGAGGGAGACTCAAGTTCTTTTTTCAGAACTGAAAGTTTGTTATCCAAGACCCTTGGGTCTTAGGCACTGTGAGAGGTTTCAAAATAGACTTTACGGAAACTCCAACTCAGTCCTTTCTTCCAAGAAATCTTCAAATTCACTCAGAACAAAAGAAAATAATAGAAGAAGAGATGTCTTCCATGCTCAAGAAAGGTGGGATCAAATAAATCTCTCTAGAAGATCTCAGATTCATAGGCACCCCTTTCTTGGTAGAAAAGAAAGAGAAAGGGTGGATACCTGTTATAAATTTAAAACATCTCACAAGTTTTTAGTGTTCAGACATTTCAAAATGGGAGGGATTAATCTGTTAAGAGATCTTCTGATGGAAGGCAATTGCCTAGTAAAACTGGATCTGAAAGACGCCTACTACACCATTCCTATGGCCGAAATACATCAGCCTTTTCTCCAATTCCTTTGGAAGGATCGATTGTACCAGTTCAAAGCTGTTCCATTAGAACTTTCTTCAGCCGTTTGGTGTTTTATCAAAGTTATGAGACCAATCGCCTCCTTTCAAAGAGAAAGAGGACTCTATTTGATCATCGATCTAGACGACATTCTAATTATGTCTCAGGATCTTCCTCAAATCTCTCAAGATCTAGAAACTGTTATGAACCTTCTAGAGAATTTAGACTTCATCATATGGAATTTTTGGGTTTCAAAGTGGACACATCCGCATCTCTTCTTCTTCCCTCCAAAAAGATTACCAAAATCAAGAAAGAAATTTGGCGTGTCCTGAAACTGGAACTCTTCCCTCTCAGAGAACTCGCCAGACTTCTCGGTCTTATCCCCTCCTCTATCCAAGCAATCTTTCATGGGTCTCTGAATGATCACGCTCTCCAGAGAGTGAAAGCGAGGGCCCTAAGATCCGGTCTTTGGTACGAGGATCACATCTCTCTAGACCTAGATGCCAAGTTGGAACTGAACTGGTGGCTAGAAAATTTGGAAGCCTGGAACGGAAAGGCGATTTTTGGCTCGAAACCCAAATTCGTTTTGGAGTCAGATGCCAGTCTACATGGCTGGGGAGCTTGTCTTCTCGACCAGCACACCAGTGGAACCTGGTTTCTGGAAGAATCTTCTCAACACATAAATTACTTAGAGCTCACAGCTGGTCTTTACGCTTTGATGAGTTTCAAACACTCTCTGCAAGGAAGGCCGGTCCTCTTGAAGATGGACAACATGTCTGCAGTGGCCTATATAAATCGTCTAGGAAGAGGTGTCTCTTTAACCTCCCCAGCTGCTGCAAGCCACTTAGAACACCCATTTCTCTGTGGCCGCTGCCGATCCCCACTTGTGTCTGGAGAGGAGAGAGGAAGGAAGAGGCAGGCCCACATTGCTGCGAGACCCGCACTGCTCGGAGGTTCCAAACACCTCTGCTCCTTCTATGGCTATGACCTCGGGCGACTCGCCACTCCTCTCCCTCCCACGTGGATGACTTTCAATAGATCGCAGCGAGGTAGCTGCTCTGCTACTTACAAAACCCTGACCCAGAATCAGGTCGTCTATGAATGATTTAGCACCGGGTGCCCCACGAACATGCGGTGCACTAAGGGCGATGGAGGCCGCCCCCTTCTGTCCGCGCTACGGTCCCCAAGCGAGCTGCTCTATGCACCGGCCCCCTGAGAGAGGCCGGCTATCCCAGGCCAACCGAGGCTCCACGGCACTGCGGTATCATTACTGTTTAGGGGAGATTCTGACTTAGAGGCATTCAGTCATAATCCCACAGATGGTAGCTTCGCCCCATTGGCTCCTCAGCCAAGCACATACTCCAAATGTCTGAACCTGCGCTTCCTCTCGTACTGAGCAGGATTACTATTGCAACAACACATCATCAGTAGGGTAAAACTTACCTGTCTCACGACGGTCTAATCCCAGCTCACGTTCCCTATTAGTGGGTGAACAATCCAACGCTTGGTGAATTCTGCTTCACAATGATACTCCAATGCTGATATCCCCCTTGAATGCCTACAGATTACCACAGTCGTTGCAGTAGGTTAGAAAAGCTCGACCGCCATTTTCGGCTGCAAAGCAATGATCCCCCTCCCCACATTTTGGAGTGCAAAAATGTTACAATATATGGTTTCGCTACTTCAAGTAATGATTACCTTCTGCAGAAACAAAATATGAGTTCGACAAACATATTCCTTATGACTTTTTTTGCTGGAACATGTAGATAGAGCTATAAAGCTAGAAAATATATTAATTAATCCATTTGCTTGTTCATCTATTAGAAGGCAGCTTTTCCACTGTAGGCTATGACTAATTTTTATGGCTTCAACAACTGCTTTTCCAAATGGCAGTGTAGCTTGAACCCCCCGAACTTTGAGATTCACAAAAGACACCAAAACATCTGAATTACAAATTTCATGGAGACAGTTTCTCTCTTCCACTTTCTGCTTTTTCCATTGGAATTATATTTTTCTCTTTCGTAAGAAGAGATTACTTGGAGAATTAGAAAGTATTTACAAACCAGAATCTTTCTTCTCTACCTGTTTGGATAGAAGGCCACTTCCTGAAAACAGATTATTAATGTTGCCAAGCTATTCAGTCTGATTACATTACATAAGGTGCAATAGGATCTCGTGATAAAAACAATACATTTCAAGAAAATATAGCAAATGAAAAGATGAAATTATTTGTGAAAGGTTTTACTTGAAAACAAGAATCACTGCTGAATTTTAAATAGTATATGCTTGTTAAGGCATGTTTTATCAGACTCTTCCAATGGCAAATAATGTCTAGCAATTCTCTAAGAAGAAGATATACTATTTGAGATATAAACATTCCAGCTAGAGAAACCCCTAACAGGAACTTAACCACCGACAGTTGGTGAGTTTTCTACACTTAAAGCATGATTTATGGTCCAGCACACAGAATACTCCATCACAAATGTGACAGAGTACCCTGGCTCCCAACCTCCTGGTCTGCCAGCTTTATTCTGAGTCAGGCTGAACGTCAATTTTCCCTCACTGGCTCAGAAAACCTACTCCGATGGTCTTATAGGGTAGGGGCCATCGAAATAAGGACATCAGAACACGCACCCTATTTAGGATCGATGGAATGAAGTGAAGTCCTTTTTTTCATCCATCACTGCCAGAAGTTTCATACAGGGAATCCCACCCACCAGTCTCTAAATCAGACGCCAAGCTATTATCTGTTAATTTGGCAGCCTGCCTAGTGCAAATTTATAAATGTGCACAAACACCTTTCTTAGTGGTGGTGCGCTTTTATTTGAAGGAAGGTCTACTTCATTTAATCCGTTGGTTTTCTGATTAGCTTTACCATTCCAGCACTGTTAAATTGGTTTCCAATCAAAAATATATCTCTCAACGTGAGGAGAGTTAGGGAAAATCCCTTCGTCAGAGGTAGTTTCTTTCATACATTGGTTTTCTAGAAGAATAGAATATGAACAATTTAACACACTGATTTGAAAATAACACGTAATTTCCATCGAATCTCTTTGTAAAACTGTTCTATATATAAACATTCACCATTTATCACAATGAAGCAAACTTTTTAGGCAGGAACATGGCATTTCTGTTTTGTTCTCTATGGTAATATTCTGTATACTAACGTTGACCGCAGGTGGCTTTTCTTTAGAGCCCTATTCATGACCATTCTTGCCACTGAGGATATTATACTTTCACTCGCTTGCTTCACGCCTTAAAGTACATTTGTAAACACATTTCAGGTTTCTATTTTCAGCATTCATCGTCTCCTCCATTTTCACAGTCTTTTTGTGTAACATTCTTTATTTTCTGTTAGTAAAAAAATAGATTGTTAAAATGTTGTATTCTGGTATTGTAGTCTCCAGCTAACTTAACAATTCGAATATACTTTATTATTGCCCTCTTATAATTCAAAATAAATTGTGTTGGATGCTAAATCATTCTCTTTCATTTCTTGAGCAATAATTTATCACAATACACAATTTTTACAGTGCGTTGTTAAAAAGATTTCTCAGTATTTTCCAAAACCTGTTTGGTGTTGTTGAACAATATGCTGGGAAAGGTGCAATTGAGAGGACTGGGTCTGCAATTTCAAGTGTTTGATTAGATTCTCAGTGGGAATACTCCGAAATATCATGATGTGAGGGATTTTTACTGTAATTATAGAAAGCACAAGAGCTGTTTCGCTTCATTTAAGACATTCGATTCTAGGGAGCATAACCAATGGTGCCCAAATATTTCTAGTTGGAGTGATATTTTCTCGCTGTTAGTCCTACACATCGGTTTGCTGATTCTTTGGTTGGTGGTTGATGCTGTTAAAAGTTACACTGTGTCAATGTTTGGTAAATTAAAGTTTATATTGCAATAGCGAAAGGTTAATCTGCGCAACTCGAAATATTTGTGGTTTGACAGACAGGTGTTCGAGTGAGTAGAATTGATCGGGTAGATTATCATCTCTGTATTTCAGGCCTTTTTGTTTATAAAAATGTGTTCTGTATTTGGATGTTGTGTCTGAGTTCTTTTGATGATAATGTTACAATGCATAACACAGTTTTGAAATGGGTACATATGATATCAATGTGTGGGCAGGTCCAACAACGACAATATCAGTAAACGCAATGTGAATGTATGCCATAGCTAGTGCCGGCACAATGCCCGTCAGTGCAATATCGATGTAAACCGTAACTTGTGCCCACACAGCAGGATCATTAGCAACAATGTTACCAATATATTTAATAATCCATGATCGTACAATAGCATTATTGTTACTAACAAGACCAATTTCAATGTACATTCAGACCAGTGAAAAGATAGTCTTGTAACACCAGTATGAACGGTACAATGTACAAGATGACCAGTGTAAATATAATGTTGATAATGTTGACAAACATGATACCTATGGCTGCCATATTATTTTTGGGAGTTCCGATGAACTCACATCGCTGTTATTGGATTCATCTATGGTGACCTCTCCATCTACAGTGAGTCAGAGATACGTCATCAGGAAGGTCCTGGGACTCATGCACACGCTTATTGAGTAACAAGTCACAGATCGGGTCCCCCATAAAGTAAAGGCAAACAGGCACCCAGGGAAAACCTAAGCCTGGGCGTAACCCCGCAAGTGGCAGAGGGAGTTAAATAAATGCCATTCGCTGTGATTTTCAGTGCCGGGGGTTTGTTTGCACTGTGCGACTATCGCAAAAGGCACCAGGCACAGAGCAAGTGGGCGTTGTTTCATTTCTGCCACTCGTGTTGATTTTTTACTCGAGCAGCAGCTTTCTCAACGCGAGCAGATGCTTTTTCATTTCGAGCGGTCGTGAACATACTCAACCACTCACAACGAGTAATTCGACCATTAACGTTGAGAAATCTCACTGGGAGGTTGATTTTCCACACTTGTGCTCACCAACTTGACGTTGACAATCACGAATGAGGAAAAATCTCAACAGGAGGTGGATTTTCCTTGCTCGTCAACTTGATGTTAGGAGCGCAAGTGAGGAAAAAACTGTTTTTTTTTTAATTTACAACCTCAGCTTAACGCGGAGCGCGGAAAACTCTGTAAACTCTGCAAGCGGAGCTGAGTTCACAGCAAGGCTTAGGATCCCATAGACAGATAGTGCACTACAAACAAGTCTGAGATGATGGGCCCCAATAAAACCGGTTTGGCCAAAAGCTCCCATTCCTCAGAAATACCACAAAGCAATATACCACATGCAGATAGGCACACTCATGCAATCAGGGCATGCCATGCACACCACATGCAGCGAACATGCGCTTGTCAAACCACACATCTACACACATACAGAGTGGCCCACATTAAGCTCTTCTCGAGGTCGAGGGCCACGTGTGTCCTTATCAGATGCTCCCATGTGATTGATTTATGACTAAGATGCTCCTTTTGAAAGTAAAGGCCATTTTCTTGTATCTCAAGAACTGTATAAACTGATGGCTAAAACTTTCTACAGCAAGTGATTTTGATTCGATGCGTTCGGTCCAGGCTCTCCCAGCCACAGTGATGAACTAAATCAACGTGTTCCTGCTTTGCCAAACGCCTCTTGTCTTTTCATTTATTTAAGGTAAATTCATGTCCGAGCAACAAGACATTTGAGGGTTGTCTGATTGCCCTTCATGATCTTAAAGATTTTATTGTTTTACTAAAAAACAAAAACAGCTTTCCCCCTACAGTCTGTCTCATCTAATTTATTTAGGATTTTTTCAGCACAGTTCTTTATATGCATTATTTGTGTTGTGCATGGAAAGTTTATTTGAGATGTTTATCCCTCAGTTTTTGCTTTTGATTAATGTATTTCCTGGTGGGTTATGTTTGTCCATCGTTGTATATAATAATGTTGATGTGTAGTGATGCTGTTTGCATTTCTGCAACATTTCTTCCTCATGTTGGTTAAAGTGGTTTTATCTGACATAAAGAGCTTTACGCATGGATTTGACTTTACTTAGCTCGTGCAGATGGTATCTTTAAGCCAATAGCAGGTTGTTGCATTATCCTATTTGATATCAATATCTGATTGCAGGAATGCCCTTCTGTAGTACATTTTGCTATCAAAATAGTTCATCAAGTGACTGTCACTTTCATTTAAAGCTGTGTTTCGTGCAGGAAGTTGATGAAATCTGTCAATTCTTTCCATGTTCCTTTCCATGAACGAAGCATACTACTGCGAATCTGGCAAGAAATGTAATAACACATTTCTGTGCTTCCAATGTTCAAACTTGGAT
Organism: Lissotriton vulgaris; assembly: GCF_964263255.1. Classification (NCBI taxonomy): domain Eukaryota; kingdom Metazoa; phylum Chordata; class Amphibia; order Caudata; family Salamandridae; genus Lissotriton; species Lissotriton vulgaris. The sequence continues at coordinate 317,457,366 of NC_141690.1, read as the reverse complement.
TCCAATATCATATTCTGCAATATAAGTCCTTGTTTGAATAGTTTCCTCTCCATCCACATTTATATCAGGCCCTTAGTTTGTTTAGGAAACCTTGAGCAATCTGAAAAAACAACCACTTGCTGAATTCAGAATGTTGCCTTCTTTTTAGCTTTTTAGCTATTTATTGCTTTCTGGGATAACCCATTAGTTCCACATCGATTTAACACATTATAAACAGGTATGAAAGTATTTATGAGTGTAAACGTACTGCTGTTGTGACTACCCAAAATATATAAGGCAGGAAAGTACCACTAGCCATAAACGCTTTGATATGTGTAAGACATGGACTGTATTCAATATGTTACTCATACTCTTTTTTTATAGTATGCTTAAAAATCTTTATGCATTTATCTTGGGATAGCAACTATGGGAGTGAAAACAAACAAAGACATGATGTATTTCTAAAGAAAGGTATATAAAAAAAGATATGTGGACCCCAATAAGCCTTAAAAAGGTTCAAACCCCACATTGATAGGAACCCACCAAAGGCATTCTGCTAACTGTCTGTAAGGAGACTTGCAACTGCACATTACCCTGGCTAAATTGAAGCGAAATGTGCAGTATTAACTTCCATGCAAGTGATTGATTGAAAATAGGCGAATAATAAGTGTTTAGCCTTGTAGGTTTGTGAATGCCCACAAATGAGGACATTCTTAGATACAATAGAAAAACTAGAGAGGGAGGGAAGAGCCGGGACACTCTCAATCCCCCGAATAATTATGTCACACAACAGAAGAGTGTCGTCAGAAAAGGAAATAGTTTAGCACAGTTTTTTGAGAAAGATGAAATCAACCTAAAAGTTCACAGTGGAGGTCAATTAGGGATTTTTTCTAGAAGCCCTCACTCACCACCCTGGGTGGTGACATGCTTCATCATCGGGCCCACCAGGAGAAGCTGAATGCTTCCCTGGTGTGCTACAATGCCAGGTTACTGCAGAGCTGGTTTTTTGTGACAATGGTGTGAAAAATATAAGTGAATTAAAAATGCCGACGAGGTGTACCATACAAAAACCTTTATTCTGTGGTCAGCCAGGCATTAGTTAAAATATGTGTCGGGAAATTTACCAACTAATGTGTTGGGTATTTCCACTTAGAGTGGGGTCGACATGTTTCTGCCCATTTATGTGTAGATTTTACTGGGCTTTCATCAGGACCGTGTAGTAGTGTACCTCGGTGGTGTAGGCGCGCTAAGGCCCACCCTTACCAGAGGACGTGAAAGTTAAAATTTTGTGTAAAATAGGTGCAAAAAAGAACAAACTAGAAAAAGTGAGTGTTCCTTCTGAATTTGAGGAACCTGTGGTTTGTTATTTAAAAGATCCACACCTCATGGGTCTCGGGAGGGGGGTGGTGGCGACAATGGCACAGCGCCCGCAACGCCAAACACCCGCTCGGCACCTAGCGACTCCACGGGGTCCGGTGGATGCACGGGGTCCGGTAGAAGGAGTCGCTAGGTGCCGAGCAGTGAGGGCTTCTAGAAAAAATCCCTAATTGACCTCCACTGTGAACTTTTAGGTTGATTTCATCTTTCTCAAAAAACTGTGCTTGACATTCTTAGATAACCAAGATCTTACAAAAGTTGTGACACAGAAAAATGCCATCTCCTTAGGACTTGGATAAGCTGCCATGCCTCCACCAATTAAGGTGTTACCTTTCAGGCTATATTATAGCAGCCACAGAAAAACAAATTGATCAATGCTTGTTCATAGATTTCAGCTCTGCCCAGTTCTGGATTTTAATCTTCTAGACATTTTACAAGCATGACACAGATTGCCTGTCAAGGGTTTGTAGGACCTTCTCTAACACACTGATATATATTTTTGACTTGCTATTGATTTGTATGAAGCAGCTTCAATGTTTTGCAAGCACTCCATTGCCCTAAATCAGGTTTTGCTAATTTTCATGTAATTAGTCTTATTAGATTTATTTCAAGTGCAATAGTTTAGAATCCACTTGTAAAACAGTTGACACAATATCAATCAGATGTGTGATGGAGTATACCACCCGAAAAACTCAAAATGAGATACTTAATGTCTAGATTGAAAACAAGATGGTTAATTGGATCTCTGTATGGTTCGGATATCACCATCACAGCAGAAACAGATAATGATTCCGAACCACATGGTCTCCAAAATAATTGAAGAGTAAAGCCAGAATTGGAATCACGGATCTGCAAATAGGTCTTGCATTGAAAACGTCTGAGCCCAGGGATTTGCCTAACCTATGGAGACCCATCTTTGTAACCTATGAGACATTTCATTATGCATTGCTCCATTTAAATACAGTGCTATTGATTTAAGTGTCTTTTTGTTAGCTTTTTGAGACTTGTCAAATGTGTCATTAGAGCCACTGTTTTGTTGATTGCTGTCTTCTTGGGGGTTGCAGTGCTTTCACCACGGGGCATAGTCTATCTGTCAAGAGTGAACCCAAAGGAACTCCTCACACAAAGCCTTGCCTTTGACTCTGACTTACATTGGCTTTGCAGGTGAAATTGTTTCACTAACAAAGAATATGATCTTAGGAGTCCCAGAACTGTACCTCAGCAAAGCAATTTCAATACAATTAAAGTAAAGGAGAGATTCGAGGGCAGCATATAAGAGATCAGTCTTTGCACAAAATGTGAATTTCGCAGGCTGCAGTGTGTGCTACACATAGGTTTTCTGTGAATGATTGTTACAGCAATAAACATTCCTTTTCAGTTCATGGATAGAAGCTTTAGCTGTCTTTTCATTTTCTGCTATTACATGACTAGTCAAGTTTTAATGTCAATTTTTGATCCATTTGTGTTAACTCATCAATCAATTTTGAGTCCTTTCCAGTGAGTTTGCCTTATGTTTCAATCTTTCAGTGTCACCCCTTTAAGCCCATAAGTTCTGAAGGGGGCCATACAGGATAATGGAGTTGAGAAGTTATAGATAGCCCTGTGCAGGCGGAATAGGAAAGAGGCATTGTTCTCGTTGTCCAGCGACATATTTTGAAACACCTGAAAATCGCACTGGTGTTCTGGCACTTGCCACCACCTACAAGGGTGTTCCTCAATTTACTTAGAGGTCAGGGTGACAACGCAGGCCACAAGATTATAGAATGCAGATCTGCGAGAAAGGCATACAACTTGGGCTCCTTCTTCTCTTGCCAAGTGAATGTCATGATTGCAAAAATAATAGTGTGTAGTCTCCAATTTGGTGACCGGCCTAGAGGGTGTGATATAAAGAACTCAATTTAAGGTATGTATTCTGTGATGTCAGTTTCTAATAGAATCATAAATAAGGAGGCAATCTTAAGGTGACAAATGCATTACAATGTCTTCGCCATCCCTTTACTTGCATTTAGTCCCTTATTTTTGCCATTTGCAAGTAGAATTGACAGAAGCCTTCTACTTCTTGAATTTGGCCTGGCTCCCGTTTACTCCCTGATGACAGAAGAGTTTGGTGATTTATTAATGTCTTCATTTCTAATATTCATTTTCAATCAAGATTCATATAATTGTTAAGGACCCTTTTAACAAAAAACGTGGCACCTTTGATGTATCCTAGCCTGTGCAGGATGTCAAAGTGGCTAGCGCAATCTAGACAGGAACTCGACTGACTAGCCAGTACTTCAGTCATTGGCTGTTTCAAGAGATTCCTAGAGCCAGACATATGTCCATGATGCAACCAAGTTTCAGTGCTTTCAACCATTACTAAAGGTACCATAGGTGCCCACTACTCCCTCAATCTCAGGTTTCCAGAGAATTAGAATTGGAAGAGATGCCCTCGACTGTCTAATTTTGTTGAAAGTTGGAAGAAGCAATGCCAGAAGACTGGACTGTGCTTTTGGTTTGAGCAGTAGTGTGGTGGCAAAGTATACATTTACATATTTACTTTCGGAATTTTAATAATTGTGCTTGTTTTCTATGTTCCATTTGCATTTGCCATAGCTGGTTTAGGATAAATACACCTCTGATTTGATATATTATCAAGAGTAGATCTTGAGTTTTATTCTGGAAGATGTTTTGTGCTTGGTGCACATGCAGAGTAACCACAAGTGTCTCGGTCAGGGATGCAATAATACGATAAAATAGATCAGTATGTGTTTACCAAAAGAGTAGCCAACGATGAGTGATGTGGCAAAAGTGAAACCGATGACAAAAGGGAGATGGTACACTAAGATTGTGTTTCAAGGAGAGGCAGAAAAAAAACAAAGACTAACAATAGCTGGTGATGCTGACAGCAAAGGACTTTACAGTGTAAAAGGGAAAAAAGACAGGGGCATATTAGCAAGAAGAGGCGATAGTTATCACCAACCAAGGTTTGCTGCATTTTTTTTATCGCCGTCTATCGCTGGATTTCATCGCCGAAATAGCGCGTTATTAGCAACGCTTATCTCTAAGGCGATAAAAAATCCAGTGATAGCAGGGAAAACCAGAAATAGCGTGAGAATGCCGGCGCTAAATTAACTGCGCTAATGAAAAGCTTGCTAATAGGCGACAATGGAGACGGAACTACTGCCCTACTGCTAAAAACCGCTATACTGAACTTCTTAGTCAGTACAAGAAAGCCATACTAGATACAAAGAAAAACTATTTCTCCTCCAAAATCCAACTCGCGGAGAATCGGCCAAGAGAATTTTTTTCTATCATCCAGGATCTTGCTTTTTCCGACAGAACATCACTCAAGCCATCTCCCTCTCAAACACTTTGTGACTCGCTCAATCACTTCTTCCTGGACAAAATCAATAAAATTAAAAGTAACATTCCTCCTCCATCCCAGACCTTCACCGACCCCACCCGTCCTCTAGTCACGGCACACCTGGACTCACTTCCTCCCCTCTCGACTGACTCATTCCTCTCCATTCTTCCGTTGGTTAAGTCCGGCTCCCCGCTGGACCCCTGCCCCGCCTACATTCTAAAGCAGATTTACACTTACTGCCCTTCACCACCTTTAGCACTCCTAAACAGCTCGCTGGCTCGGGGCATCGTCACCCCTGCACTCAAATCTGCAGTGATCGTTCCGATTCTAAAAAAACCCGGAGCGGATCCCTCCGATCCAGTCAACTTCCGCCCAATTTCCCTCTTGCCTTACTTGGCCAAGGTATTGGAACGGCACGTGGTAAAAACCCTGAGCGAGTTCGTGGAAAGTCATGATGTGTTGGCTCCAAGACAGGCTGGCTTCCGCCCAGCCCACTCAACTGAGTCCGTTATAACATCAGTCCTGGACAACCTCCGACAAGGAATGGATACCAATCAACATCAGGCCCTGGTCCTTTTAGATCTCTCCGCCGCATTCGACACAGTGGATCATACCACCTTACTTTCACGTGTCGAAGCGGCTGGAATCAGAGGAACAGCCTTACTTTGGCTATCCTCCTTTTTGAGAGGCCGGACTCAAGGGGTTCGTCTGGGAGAGTTCTCTGCGGAATTTCAACCCATACAGTGTGGTGTCCCCCAGGGTTCCTCTTTGTCCCCCCTCTTATTTAACCTCTACATTGCCCCCCTCATCTTTGCTTTACAGCAACTGGAGGTCTCTGTGTATAATTACGCAGACGATCTCCAGCTCATTTTTTCCCTTTCCTCTACCCCGGAGTCCGTGTCCAAAGTCCATTCCATTATGACTTTCATCCAGGACTGGATGAACTTCAACCACCTGAAGCTCAACCCCGATAAAACGGAGTTGGTGCTGACGGGTGGTTGCTCCAGCCCTTGGACCTCCTCCTTCTGGCCCCCCTCACTAGGTTCCCCTCCCACTCCTGTATCCTCTGTCAAAACTCTTGGATTTAAAATCAATAACCAACTCTCCCTACATTCTCAAGTTTCTGCTGTGGTTTCTTCAGCCTTCCTCTCACTTAGGACTATCCGCAGAGTCTCTCGATTCTTTGCCCCAGACGCGCTCAAACTAATTCTTCTAGCCATGGTAACATCCCGCCTTGATTATGGCAATATCCTCTACCATGGCATGCCCAACTACCTCATGAGACGTCTCCAGCTTGTTCAAAATCAGGCCGCTCGGCTGGTTTTTAACCTCTCTAAGTCACACCATGTTACCCCACTTCTTTCTTCCCTTCACTGGCTCCCTGTCCGGCAACGCGTCTTATTCAAGCTCGGCTGCACCATTTTTAAAGCCCGGACAGGCTCTGCCCCTTCCTTCATTAACTCGGCCATTCATTCCTACACTCCCTCACGAGACCTCCGATCCTCTTCTCACCACCTCCTCCTGGTTCCCCGCTTCAAACGGAAGAAGTGGGGTGGTTCCAAATTTGCTACCACAGGTCCAGCCTTCTGGAATTCCCTCCCATTGCCCCTTAGAACCTGCACCCAGTACCCCCTCTTTCGTAGAGACCTCAAGACTTTCCTCTTCACCCAAGCCTTCCCATCCTGAATGCTCAACTTTTTCCCCTTTCCGTCACACTGAGTAGCAGTTGTCAGTGAGCGCCAAGAAACCGCCAGGTGTACGAGCGCTATACAAATCCCTTCAAATTCAAATTCAAATTCAAGTGTGTACTTAACATAACAATGCACCCCTCATTGATAAAATGGCTAATCAAGTTTTTATCAGGCGTTAAAATCAAGCGATAATCTCGGTTAGCAAGACTTTTTATCGCTTCGCGGGCATTGATGATTGGGGGAAGTTGTGTTTGCGACTGTTTTCCTTTACTTTTAGTGAGGAACGCCTACTTTGCACGTCATTAGCGATAAATATCGCTGACATGCAAAGCGGCAAAAAAACGGGCGCTGATGCCAGTAAACTGTCGCTAACAGCTGTTAGCAACAAAAGAATTGGTTCCCTGAGCATAAACAGTACTAGCATATCAAGCATTAATAAAATATTTCCGTCAGTTATTCAAGGAGACAATGTCCAAGAAACCCATTTTAAATCTGTGGTGTTTATTTTCTTATTCTTCAATTCCCACGAAGACTTGTTTATCGCATAGATCCATATACAAAGATTACAGCCAATATCACAATCCAGAAACAGCCAACACGTGTGTTTCGTCAAGGAAATGTCTTTCCATAAGACTTCATCAGGGCTAACACCAGCTTTAATTGTAATCCTTATTCGTCTCTATATTTCAAATCCTGTTGTATTCACAGCCAAAATAGTCACAACGATATATATTTCCCATATCTGCCATCTATATAAAAATGATTAATCGCATCTCCAAGAGTCCTATATTCTCTTCTGGCCGCAGTTACCTGTCCTGCGTAGTATCCAACTATCTGGAATGTACTTTCCGAGCACAATTGTGGCGTGTAGCAACAGCTTGCTAATAGGGTGATAAAAATATCATCTCTTTAGCAGCAAAAAGTGCCTCTAAAGTGGCGTTACAGCCCTTGATAATATGCATCAGAGAGAGAAAGATATGACAGACAACAGAGGGAAATTTGGAGTTCCAAAGACAGTGATGAGGACAAAGAGACAATCACTGAAAACCCGGGAAATGAAAAGGAAGGGTGAAGATGAAATGATGTCATAAGTGAAAGAGGCCAATGGGGAGAGGAAAAAAGAAAGTGGAGCAAAAGTAATGCCCTACAATTCTGTGTTACAATGCACTGAGCTACGTCTTTCAGCAGTCACAGTCTAGGAGGCCTTGCAATTTGGCATCCCTGCTTCCAATTGTTGAGGTTTAGTGCCTAGGAGCTCTAGGGAGCAATAGTAGCACTCTCCAAATTTATGGTAGTTTCAAAGTAAAGAGAGAGCGAAGGAGTGAGGTGGGAAATAGGACTATTTCATGAACACATTTCTAAATCCTAATGGGAATAGTGATTTGACAATATGCTGTTCTGCGAAATGGCATGGGCATGATTGACAAACCATCCAAGCAATGGTACACCATTAACATCATAGGAGAGCTCGTACATAAATGGGCTGGCACAGAGTCCATTCTCAGTGTGTACTTTGTGCACTTTATAAATTACTCAGGATATCAGGTCCCTCCCAAAGATGCCTGCAGCAGGAACAAAGAATATATTTACTTTGTAATCAGGCATGTCTGACTGTCATGGATGAAATATGGACAGGTGGAGGACTAGAGTTTATTTTATTGTGAGCAATTTGAGGGATTTTAGGCCATAATAGGGGGCGAATGATTTTTCTAAAAAAGAAAATCACATTCTTTCTGTGTCATCTCTTGTTTTTTTTTTTAAATGATGGAACACAAAAATTGTGTTTTGAGGCAGAAGAACCGAAGAACACAATTCGACTTTTTTCAGGCTGCACATTTTCCCTTTAAGTACATTTCGCAGAAATCAATAATCAATCTGAGCAGACAAAAATAGAGTAGAGAGAAAAGTAGGAGCGACAGTGTCTGAACCTGTTGAGTCGATCTGTTAGAAGCACTGCAATTTGCTGACACGGTTTGAGCAGCTGACCTCAGTCCATTACAGGAGTTGCTTGCTGCTTGCAGTGTGATATGCAACCCAAAAGTGAATGAATGAAAGCATACTTCTCATCTTCCCAAGTCAAAGTTAGGAGTACAGCGCTCAGCAATAGCAGCACACTTCATGAGGCGCTATTCAGCAACCATTCATGGCATAGACTATAGCAATATATTTTCATTAGGCACAGTATTAGTATTTTATATCACTAATTAAATCAATGCAATTAAATGTGAACAATACATTGCGCTGGCCATATACTGCAGTGCCCTTTTAAATTCGCCACAGAATTATGGGGATCTAGTCATACCCATAATTGTATAATTAGTTTAGGGAGATCAAAGAAATGTGAGCTTCAAAAATGAAAGCAGAATTTCAGATATTGCAATAGAACACAAATTGAGAAATCAATAGATAGAAAATGAAGAAATGATGGTCCTGCTCATGGTAATATGCATTGTTTACTGCCAGGGGACTATAACAATGAGTAGAGATGTAAAACTATATTGAGACCTAGGGCCAGATGAACAACCATTTTTTGTGGTTGAAATGGGAAATCGGCCTGTTTACGACCACAAAATAGGTCTCCCCTATGTACAAACTCCATTTTGCAAGTCAGTAACCTATTACCGACTAGCAAAATATGGTGTGCGACTCACTATTAGGAAGGGGTGTCGCACTTCAAAGCATTTGCAAAACATTTGCTGGTAATGAGTGCTAGCCATTCCCAATTGGGTCTCAAATTGCACCTGACTCATGAATATTAATGAGACAGGCAATTTGTGACACCATTAGGAATCACAAACAGTATCTGAGACACTATTTGTAAATTTAATTTTGCAAGTCGGAAATATCGAGTTGCAAAAAACACAATTTTTTGAGTCGCAATTTGGAAGGGTCAGATATCTGGCCCTTAGAGACTTGGCTAACTTTATATGAGAAGGTATAGGTGAGGAGAAACCAAATAAGGAAAACAGCACAGGTAAAAAAAAAAACATGTCAATGTACTTAAACGTCTGACATTAAACAAACCAACAGATTATAATACATATCAACTAAACTCCAGGCTACACTCCAGATAATTAGATTACACGATTAAAACTAAAGGAAAAAGTCTAAAGCCAGCCGTGGACCATGCAGGTAACTGCGGTGGGGTCCTGTGGGGGGGATACCGACGGATGAAGATGAGGGGAAATTACTTATTTATTTAATTTCCCCCAGTATCGTCCCTCAAAATCACCCACAGCTAGCCCTAGCACACCACCGCTGTTAACTGCACGGACCACAGCTTCTTAAGCATAGGTTAATTAAACATATTACAATAGTTTTATATAAACAATAAATAAAAATGAACACATTTTTCACAAACAAAAGCATATTTTAAAATTTAAGAATATAAAATTATTCTATGTAAATCAACCGAAACGTAAAGCAAGTTAATATATTTACAGATATTTGTGGGGTCATATTTAATATTTCCAATCTAAACGAATCAATATTGGAGAAATCCTTGAACTTAAGGATGCTCACTTTTATTATTTCCGCTCCAAACTAAGCAGCAATGGGGAAAGTGTTAGACTCTGGGCAGGTCATACTTGCTATTAAGATTCCAAACTGAGCAACAGTGGAATAAAGCATTGAGTCAGTCGGATATACTTTTTCAAGTTTCAATTAAGCAATATTGGGGAAAGCATTGGACTTTGAGAGGGTAGGGGCCATATTCACTACTCCAACTCCAAACAAAACAAAAATGAGGAAAGTGTGAGCTTGGGGGTAGCAGGATTTTTTTTTAATCCAACTCCAAACTAAGCAATGTTGAGGAAAGTGGTGGACTCTTTGTGGCAAATGTATTGTTCCCTCTCCAAACTAAGCAATACTAGGGGAAATGTTTCAGTCAGCTGGGTCATATTTAAAACACACAACTATTAAACTAATAAAACTTTAAACAACTCCCCAATAAAAACAAAATTCAAACAATAATACAATAAATGAAACTTTATTAGCAAAAAACGCAATACATCAATATCGAAAAACCTAATATTAAAGTGGCAGCTATTTAAATGTTTAATATTGTTAAAAAAAGAAACTTTATTATTATGTTGCCCACAATTTTATGATTTTAAAGGTAACCACCATCGATATTCTGCCATTAATATTAGGGATCCCTATATATGAAATGATGAAGACAAATTAGAGAGGAGGGCTTTAATGAAGTAAAGCCTGTTGCCTTGTTCCAAAACAACAGAAATTAATGGCACACTGGAATCAGTTTAGGAATATGTCTTGAGGACAAGAATCGTATGCTGGAATAGGAAAGTCCCACCAGCAAGCCACCTGAGATGGGCATTAGCATACAAGTTACCTATCTCGAGTCCATGAGACTCGACCACTGTGCACAATAGCTCTGGTAATTCCTTCTTAATACATGAAATTATAACTCTTTAAACATGAAATTATCTTGATCTTGATGTGTTTATTCGACACCAAGGCATATGTTTTCATTGATTATTCAACATAAATACACAAAAGTAAACTGTTCCATAACACATATATGTTTCAAACTGTACAATACAATCATAACATAATCATTTCAACATATGAAAACACAGAAGTGCATGCCTTTATTGAGACGTTAATCCTTTGCTTGGCTCCTAATATAAGGCTGCAACATGACATCATAGTGTCCAAAGAGAACACTTGTGCCACAGGACTTGATCAACAACTTTCATTCTTTTTTCTGAAAGGGAGGTTTTAAAATACAAGAGGTGGATTCTAAAGCAAGCCAGTCACTTGCAAGAAAAACAGCTGGAACTTTTAGTCCAACCCTACATTCTGAGGTGCCGCCTTCAACTTCCAAAGAGTGCAGTCTTGTCTCACAGCACCCAACAACACCATCAACCAGAACATCAGCAACAACAGCCACAGAAGGACTAAACCCTGCCTCTGCATTGTATTGGTTTAAATTGGCAGGGCTCAAGGCTAGTGCAGAGGCAATGGCAAAACAGTTTGAGCAGGTGACAGCACCAATGACCATCCACAGGATGTTTCTGGAGTATCTGGATGATACAAAATAGGTCTATGTGCCTCAAAATTCATTGATGTATTGACAAGTGCACTACACATCTATCTTGTATCATGATGATGACAGGTCTGGGACAGACTTACTCAGAGGCAAGACTCAGGAGGAAGATGGAAGAACTCAGGAAGGAAATGCGTGGCAACCTCGTCAACAGCTATGAGCAAGACGTTATTGACTTCAGTTCAAAGGTAAACCAATAGACTGAGGCCTATTACTCAGATATGTGGAATTGGGAGAGTTACATTTGCAAAATGCTACTGTGTGTGTGTGTGTGTTGGTCTTGTGGCAAAATCTAATCTGAGTCCCCCACTTGTTTTTTTGCTCTGCCTCTGAGTCCTCTTGATATACTCCTCATGAAGCTTACCTTCCTTCTGTCCTTTTCCTTTTCCAATCCGAAGGGCTTCTCTAGTCTCCTGCATGAATGAAAGAAAAAGTTGAGCTCAACAATACTTCTGTTTACTTACCAGATCAGTCCAGTCAAGCACCAAAGAGTGGACATTTCCAAGAAGAATGCAGATGCACCACCTAATTTTGCAGTATAGTATTATTTTTCTTTCAACAATCATATTTGGAGAACTTTGTGGGTGGGTTCATGCCCCAATCTTTGAGACAGAATATTTAGATATCTGATAACTTGGGTCTTGGGGGAAGAAGGACTCTTTACAATGTGTTTATTTTTACTCTGTCATACTTATTCCTTTGTTTCTAGTGATGAAGCCTAAAAACTAAAATTCTTTATAAATGATGACACAATCCACTATCACACTTACCCATCAATACCAGGCCCATAAACATAGAGAGTGAGGTGAATGGATCATTATGTTATTTATGACTTTAGGCAATAAACTATCTACAATAAACAAGACCAGCTTGTCATTTTGAAAAGTTTATTTTAAAAATTCATAATTGAAAAATCTTTATTAACTCTCTTTATTAAAATCAAGCATTTAGTTTATTAATTCAAATCACATAATCATTGGCACAATGTAAGCTGTCAAGTTAGAATTGATCAAAATGATGTATTTAAGAAATCATAACTTTTTCTCTAAGTTAATTTTCTAACCTGAAAAAGAAACAAATAATAAACAGTAGAATGCTTACAATCCCAAGGCAATCCGACAGCGCTTCGCCCCTCTGGAAAAGACAGTCCCAAACCCCTCAAGAGAGCCAATTTTATATCATTTTTCGCTCTCAAAACTAACTAAATGTAATATTTTAGAAAAGTTCAGCACTATGATTGGATGGTGGCTGTCAGGCCACCTCAGCTACCAGTCCAGAGAATATGCGCGTCACTATGCCATTGTCCATTAGAGTGACATCAGCTTCCGAGGCTTTGCAACAAAAAGTTGTCAATCTACTTCCACCTAAAGCTCGGCAGATTCATGCTTGTCACTTCCTCGGCCTTGAATGAGAACATTCAGAGCAGTCCATGGAAATAAACTCCATTGTTAGAGTCTCTTTTTTTTTTAAAAAGTCAGAGCCACGAGAAGTAAGTTCAATAAACTCTTGCATGGAAAGTTTTTCAACGTGTAGCTTGGCTCCAGCTTCTGCTCAGTTCAGGCCGACCAACTTTTCTCCAAAGCAAAGACTAGGCCTCAGCTCACTCTTGAGCTATTATTTAAACAAACACAAAAAGAGTGATTAATTCAAGTAAAGCAAACCCTTCTGTACCACCCAGCCCCTTATTAATTATTAATTAACCCACTAATAAAAAATATTTAGCAAAAGCAAACATTTAAAGCAGCACATAAAATATCCACCATTCTTCATGTAATCCAGCTTTATGCTTCTGAAAGAATAAAAAGATAATTAAATGATACACAGACAGACAAACACAACATAAGACTTACATGTAAGCACATACAATAAGCAAATGCCATGAATGATCAGCTGCATATTAATGGTGACAAAGACAATAGGACAGACATAACAAACAGGACAATATTAACCCGTTAAGCGCGTCGCAAATTCCGCCCCAGTGCGGACGTTCCATTGCGCTAACGGGATCGGAACGTTCAGCGGACGTGCGCAGCACTAGTGAGGTAGTGCACGCGACGTCCGCCGAACGTTCACAGCACTGAAAGGGTTAATAATGTGTTACAAAAACAGACTTGCAAATGCAACAAGAGCACATGTAATTAGTTTCCCGCGTGTATATGTGTGGTGCAAACTTAATATAGGTTGGGTTAAATAAAACAAATCATGCAACAGTTCATTAGTTAATCAGTTAATGTTAAGGGAAATTGAATCCACAAGCCAGAATAAAATATTTTCTGCAGCCCGCTTCATCAACTCCCTCATCTGGTGATTTCAAAATCACCAAACAACACACAAAAATTTAGGATTTTTTTTTAACCCATTTTAGAGACAACACACACTGAATTCTCTCGATATTAGTTTCCCTAAACCCCTGTTTCAGCTGTCTGATTATCTCTATCAAACTGAACTCTTCGCATTTCTTCTAATTCATATTCCTTTTCTTGTTCCTTTCTGAGTTTATAAATCCTTCTCTTTTCATTCTGACGCTTCCTCCTCTTGTGAATCAAACAACTAATTTTTAGCAGCATTATCATTATAATAATGACAATTACTGGATAGAGCACTTTGCCAATGATTGAACTGCCAAGTTCTGAAAACCAATCTTTAATAACCTCCATTCTCTTCCCAATTTTCTCAGAAAAGGTCTCCTCCTCCATGGGTTCTATTTCCTCATGGAAGTGCGTGATATTTTTGACAAGTAACTCTATATCCCGACTTTTGTCAGGTATATAAGTACAGCAATGTTGGACATGCAAGACCCCACAGACTCCACCCTCTTGTGCAAGCAGAATGTCTAACGCAAGACGATTCTGCATAACCATACTTCTCGTTGCAACAAGTTCTGTGCTAACCAATTGGAAACCACTTGCAGTATCAGTTGACAACCTATCTACAATTGTGGACACTTTTCTAATTTTAATAGAATTCATTGTAATCCCCACCATAGGAATAACAGCACCAAAAATGTCTCCCAGGATTTCTGTGAAACTCTCTCTTTTGTACCTATTCTGATTCAAATGTTCACCAAATTCAAAAGTACCCTTTTCATTTCTGTCAACATGAAATATTTTTGGAAAGACCAGGCCAAGATAACATGTCCCGTACCAGTGGTCGGGGAGGCTAAAATAAGCCTTATTGCCACAAATAAAATAAATTCCAGGGAAAATTCCACCTTTGAATCCCCATCCCCCTAGACAGATTGATAAAGAATGATGTGCTGCTGCTCATTGCCCATATGAATGTTGTGCTTGTGTAATATTTCTCTTCGTCCAACCTTTCCCCAAAATCCCCTTCCTCTCTATTCATCACACCATTAACTCCCTTCCCCTGTGCTGTGTGATCTATTGAGGTGCAGCTTAAATTATACAATCAATTGGATCACACATTTGCTGGGGGGGGATGTGGTGAAAGCAACACAGACCTACTTACTGCAGGATCTTTTAAGCAATAGCCTCGACTGCCCCCATTTACCCACCTGCACATGAAAAGTGATACATTTTTAGATATAGAATAAAGAGGATCAGTCGTCATTATAATCATTCAGGCCTTGTGTTTCAAAATGATAAACGCCTAACCTAAGCTTATCCATGCCAGACTTGAAACCATTTTTTATAACTCAAGGATTTAACAAATAATACTGCTAGCTTGCCATTAGCAAAGCATAACTTGTATTGGTATTTTTTGTATTTTAGCACTATCAGGCATTCCTGCTGTGTCATCATGTAATACAGAGGTATCAATTCTTTGGAAAGCTTTGTTAAAATATTACCCACCAACTCAGTCTTTTTATTTTCATTCAGTTGCCTACAATGAATAATCAATCATTCAGATTAATCTTACACTTTGAGCTTACCTTGGTGGAACTGGAAGTGGGACCTCACCTGTGAAGTTGGGATGCTGTTCCTGTTATTGCTTCTTCTATATTCAGGTAAGACAACTAGGATGGAGTTAACTTAACTAGTTAACTTAGTAAGTAAGTAACTAACAGCTTCTATTGATTATCTCGCTAGTTCCCCCTAGTGGTCAAGATAGTTAGAGGAGCATAACTGTTTAACTAAGCACTACGTTCTCACTTACAAGCACATAAACAAACTGCATAAAAAAGCTGATGGTTGCATTACAAAGTGAAAGTAAAACAAACTACTTTGTGCAGAAATGTAGATGAAATAGAATAGTTTCCCCCTTTATTTTTTTTATAAAGCAACCCACCCTTTTCACCTACCATACACTCTTTCAAAATAAAACTGACCCAAGCCCCAAAGTTCCAAAAGTCAGAATGTCCAAGGAAAGACACTCCTAATTCCCTTCCTACCCTCTCCACCCAGCCCAACAAACAAGTCCCTCCAACCAAAACAAACTTTTAATTAAAGTTCTGATAGAGGTCATTGTGGACGTGGTCCAAAGCTGGTCTAGGCCCTGCTCTATTGTGGTGAGTTGGCTCTCAATGGAGTCCATCTGCAGTAGGATGCAACCCAGTAATTACCTGGTGGTGTGGTCAGCATGAGTGTGGGTAGAGGCAGTTGATGAAACCTGCCATAAATGGGATGGGGACCAGCTGTACTGGGACCTGGCTGAGAGGCATTTCCCCCCCCCCTCCACTTCTCCAAGGACCACCAGCCACTGAAACTCTTGCTGAATACGCTCCAGCCTATGCCACTGCAAACAGGCTGCTATCTCCTGCCTGTTGGGTAGTCCGGCCGGAGCATCTGTCTTAGGAAAAACTATATCTAATGCTCTGTGGAAACAATTATTTTTAGTTTCTTGGTGGCACAGTAGCAATACATTGCTTGTCCCCTAGTGCCATTGGCATTTGATGTGATTATGATAAGGAGAGTCACCAGGCCAATTTGACATTCCTTGAAATAAAAGCACTGATTTTGTGGCATAAAAGGAAGACTACCACTGGTTTAAAAAAAGGGATTTGATATTTTTTTATTCTAAAGGCTTTTCAAGTAACTATAAATCGAAACTTTGAGTTGAAAAATAAATTACTTCTTGTTAATGAGTACGGCATTATGTACTTAATATAGTAAGTTGTGTGTTGTGCTAAAATAATTAAGTCATGCACGTTGCTAGCCAGTGTGTTGGGTGGCTGGTTACTGTCTGCAGCTGGGGCTGCTGCAGTTGACAATTATCTATTTTTAATTCCAATGGCCCTACTCCTCTCCAAATTAATTCCACTTGCTACTCCGACTCCAGAGAGGCGGATGAATAATGAATAAGATACTGTGTTACGCAATTCACGTATGAAATGTGGATATTAATATTATCCTGTCTGATGTAAGTAGACGTTTGGGAAAAATGAATTTGATGGAATTCACTACAGGGAAAGGAACTGGCAATATAGATTGTATTTGGCACATTTATCAATGTGTATCCAATACGCCAAACTTGGCGTCAAATCATGCACCTACTCCCACTTTACTCAGTGGCCTCACCAACCACCACATACTATACTATTTCCAATAAATGAATTTGCTGGTCCCTAAGCAAGGAAAGGAAACTTGACATACTCTGCTGCATAAGGATAAGACAGGTAGGGTGGAGTTTTTAAAATATAGAATAGAAGGGCCACCACACTGATCATCAATTCACTATCTTTGGTTTATTCAGTCACTGTACAATTTGAATCCGAAAAATCTGAACAAGTGTAAGAAAAAACTGTTATGGGAAATCATGAAATATATGCTGCAATTACCTCACTTCACATGGTTATGAAAAAAAATAAAATGTGGCACATACCAAGAAAGGATTTTCCAATTTTGTAGGTGGGGACTGAAGAAAAAAAGAGTGAAGTACTAAGATGTGACTGAGTGGTCTAAGGGAAACAATACACCTTGTGTTCTGTTTGCAATACATTGAAACCATTGTAAAAGCCTTATTAAGAGATGCAGATTGCACATCCAACACTGCAGTCACAAATTGACCCAAACTGCACTTAGGTCATAGGAGGCAAAAATGCCATCAATGATGAATGATGGGTGGGGTAGATCTGGCTTACCTAACAAATACAGCGAGTCAAGAGAGTAGAACAAAAAATAAGAATTCCCCCACCCATTTTGACCCATAGCTTTGATAACCCTACATAAACAAAATAAGCTCCTCAAAACAATTAAAATAATAATTCATTCTTCCACTCTAATTCATTCATAGCCACCATGATTATGCTTTACTGTCTCTTGTCCAGACTTTCACCGATATTTGCATTCCATTTTCCATCCATTCAATATCCACCCTTTCTTCAAACCATCCTTTTACCCATTATCCCTTTAACCACCCATGCACATTTTCACCCCCAGCCTTTTACTCATAAACCATTTCCTTTCTTTTAACCTTCCAAACTTTCATGTTTCCCTTTAGCCATCAATGCTCATTATGTGAGCTTTTGTGCATTAGAAATAGAAGAGGTATCAAATCAAAAATCTTTATGTAGATATAAACATATATCTTTAAAAGAAGTTACAAAGTTCACAATGTACAGCGACTGTTAAAAACAAGAAGAAAACATGTAACAGTTAATAGGCAGCAGTGTAAAAGAGGAGGTTATCCGCTCTTGGGCCTCCTTAATCCGGAACAGTTTAAAAGAAAAATAAATACACAGGGCAAAAATGATGAAAAAAAGGTGTATTGTGCAAGATACTATTCCCATCAACCCTTTTATTAAATACCCGTTGCCCATGATACCATACATGTGCAAGACCGCCAACAGTCCTAATTCAATGATAGGATTTCAATTTGTCCCCCCTCAAAGTTAAAAGCTATTGTTGAGAACATCAGGATTATAAAATATAGGGGGGGAGCATTAGCAGGACCCAGTTTGGTTAAGGTTGCGGTATGCCAGCTGAATGAATTTTGTGAGTTTTATGTTTAAAATGGTGTTTTTGGGGTTCAAAGCCGCTATAATCGCTTGCCTACAGGATCGGACGCAAAGGTTGTTCCATTCAACTTTAAGTTTGGACCTGCGTTCGGAGTTAAAGGCTGGGAAGAGGCAGACCACGTGCATCAGAGTTTCAGCTACTTTGCCACATCCTCTGCAAGTTACGTCCTCTGCCGTGTGTCAGCATGCGGGTAGATCTTGCAGAAATCACCAATTACCCATTCTGATAGCGGTAAAACTGCGTTTAAGATACAACGTGTATGTGCAGGATAAGTAAGAGGCAGGGACTAACCGGCTGTATGAGTTTAAAAGGGCCCAAGCATGGCTGCGTTTTGAAAAGTGCGCTTTGTCCATGATAAGAGATTTCATTTTCACACATTTTTTAATACCCATTTTAAAAGCTGTCTGACCGGGGTTGAGCACCCATAATTCACTAGCTGAGATTTGCTGAATTGCGTCCTTGAAGAGGCGACCAAACGTTCCACCTGAGTTATTCTGGGAGATTTCTAACCAGACTAAGGATTCCAGTGTGCCTGGGTCCGCTACCTCAGTTTGTGGCAGAGGTTCAGGTATACCCCAATGTCTGAGGCATCGTAGTTTAGTAGCCCCAGCTCTAGTCTTATCTGAGCAGCAGATGCAGACCTTGGTAACCGGAGGACCTTTTTATAGATTTTGGTTGTGTGCCTATTCAAAGCTGTGTTCAATTTACCCCTGAATGTTTCAATGCCGTATGATAAAGTGGGGCCAATTTTAGCTCTCATTACTTCTAAAAAAGGCATTAGAGTTGGACCTGAGAGTTTTTTAGAGAGCTTGAGTAGTGACATCGCTAAGGTCGTGGCTTTGACTGAGATCTCTCGACGCTGTTTTGAGAGGTTGCGTCTAGAGTCCTTGTGGACACCTAGATATTTGTACGATTGGCCAGTGACGAGGGGTATGTTGTTAAATGACCACACACCCCTGGTGTAACGTTTTTTACCAAAGGGGACAACTTGCGTTTTCTTTAAATTTACGTCTAGCTGGTTCAATTTCGTATGGCTGAGCAGTTTGTCCAGAAGCCTTTGTAGCCCGACCCTCGTAAGGCTAAAGAGAACCAAGTCGTCGGCATACAATAGGTTGCTTAGTGATTGGCCTCCCACCTTTGGAGGATGGCTATTTGTTTCATCCAAGGTCGTTGGGAGGTCTGCTATGAACAGGTTGAAGAGGAGGGGGGCCAGCACGCATCCCTGCTTCACGCCCCTAGTTGTCATAATTTTCTGCGAGAAATGTGTGCCGGACCCCAACTTCACCCGGACCCAGGTATGGGAGTGTAGTTAGATAATGGCCTCTAACAAAGACTCTGGAATCTCCCCTTAGTTTTACCCATAAGGCCGCCCTGGGGACGCTATCAAATGCTGCTTTGAAGTCGACAAAGCAGCAGATCACTGACCTGGATGTTAAAAAAGCTTTGTCGACAATGGTTGATACTGCTAGCAGATTAGTCCTAGTCCCTGAATTGGCAGTGAACCCTGTTTGATTCATCGGAATCAGGTTCCGGTCTTTTACCCATAGTCTCAAGTGTTCCAAGAGTAGGCCTGCATAGTGCTTTGCCTCATTGTCCAAAAGAGCGATGAGTCCGTAATTGTTGGGTGAGGCGCGTGGCCCTGATTTGTAAATTGGGTGGATAATAGCACCCCGCCATGAATCCGGAATTGTGGCTGTTCGCATAGCGTAGTTGAAGAGGTTTGTTAGCGTACTTGACCAGAAGGCAATGTCCGATTTAAACAGGCTCTGTGGCAGTCCATTGGGGCCTGGCGCGCCATCGGCTCTTGCTTTTTTTATTGCTTTGGCAACCCCTTCTTGTCTCGCCTCGGGGTCCTCGTAGGCGGGGTGAGGGGACTCGGTTGGGATGCTCCGCTTAATACAAGGGCCCGTATCAGTATCATTTGGGGTACTGCTACCAATGAGCCCTGGATGTTCAGGAGACTTAAAGTGGTCCGTTAGAAATGAAACCCAGTCTGATTCCTGGATGTTTGTGGATTCCAACATGGATGTACTACTGTTTGACCTATTGATTAGGGCCCAACATTTTCTGGAGTTTCTGCTCTTACTCTCCCACACCAGAATTGGTTGTCGTGTGATCGTTTATCTTTTCTTATAGCCATTTGATAGAGCATTAAATGATCACTGTTCCGTGGGGATTTTGCCACTGCCTGCAGGGCATTGTTTCTGTGCTTCTTGAGTGACTTAGTCAGAGGTGAAATTGAAAACTGACAAGCGGGGTTGCCCTTTGGGGCTCTGGTTTTGCAGGGAAGAGGTTGGTCAAGTGGGAGTAGAGCGTCTAACATGTTGCCGTTGGAGAAGCCTCTTGCTTGATTCCATCACTTATAATGCCCATGCTTACGTGCAGGATGTCCAGGCTGATGACTTCGCTCCACTTGAGGCGCGTTACATTTTCCATGTATATGCCCCGGCAGGTTGGGGGAGCAAATTTGTGATTAACTGGCCTTATATTGAAGGATATGACCTGGGGCCTATGATCACTTTCAGTTCGTGGACTAATGTGGAAGTTGGCTAAACATTGAAGCAGAGTGGCATTGCAGATGGAATAGTCCAAATAGGATTGTTTGCTGCCATTTGTTCAGGTCCAGTTTGGTGGGGTGTTCGCCCAGCCCGCATTGGGCTTGGTTGGGCGGGATAGTTTAAGTCCTAAACTTAGTGATAGGAAATAAGAAGGGCCCATCTAGGTCTGCTGGGTCGCCTTGGAATAGATTGGTGTTAAAATCCCCCGTAACGATACAATCTGAGTTAGGATGTCCCGAGACTAACTCGTTCATGATTTCCGTTAGACGTGCCAGATGGGCTTTTTTTGTAGGTGAACTAGGATTAATGTACACGTTTAAAATAAAAAGTGGGCGTTTTTTCCGATATGAGTTGATTTTTACCCCAAGTAGCCAGTCCTCCTCAAGGGGTATACGTGAAGTTGGACCTTTTATGGTATCTGATATGTATATTGACAGCCCACCTTTAGAATGACTGAAGCGGCTGTCCCTAAGAGCTGGTTTCCATAGCTCTATAAAGCCGGTGACTGGCATCCCTGTGTGGCCCAAGTTTCCTGCAGGGCTATTACTGCGTGGTCACACAGGAAGGCTAAAGTGTCCGGGTTAGTAATTTTTTGGTGGAGGCCGCTAATGTTCCATGAACAGATCTGGAAAATGGGATCCGCTGGTGGGTTAGGTACAGTTGTTACTGCAGCTGCTGAAAGGATGGGCTTGCTCAGGTGTTTGTTGTTATGACCCACGGACTCTGATACAAGAGGTCATTCTTTTGTACTTGTTGACAAGATGGATGGGAGCCATCCCCATGATTGGCATAAGTCTTTATTAGGGACCGCTTTTGGAGAGGTTTTGTAATCTTCTTCCGGTCCCAGCGCATTTTTTTGTATAGAATACGGTTTCAGGTGGTCTTTTCGTCTTACAATTTCAGCTTTTTGAGGTGTTGTTGGCTGGTTTAGTAATGCAGTTGGGTAGCCTGGCATGGAGAATTGGGACATTCGAATGCCCCATTCCCTCAGTGTGGCCTTGTGTTCCAAAAACACACCTACCCAGCTGGGCGATTTGAGGGTCACCAGGGTTACCTCTGACGGTTGGGCACCTCTTGGTGGAAGGAATTGAATAGATTCTATGTCGTCCAAAGCCAAACCTGCGAACCCCGGAATGCCTTTTACTAGTTTTAATATATTTGCTCTGTTAAGAATATCCTGGCGACCCTTCGATGTGTATTCAGGTGCCAGTAAGATGCGAAGGGATGATGGTTCCTTAGTGGTCTCCATGTGTTTTGGACTTGGAGCCATTTTGTTCAATTTGCTGTTTAACGAACCGCCCTCCGATACCTGCTCCACTTGTTTCTGGCATTGACGGGCTTCCCCCGATCATAGGCGATTTATGGAAGACATTGTTTTTTCGTTGTAGATTGTTTTTGTTGGAATCAATCCTAATATTAGGGGACCCCTTGAGGGGCAGTTAGAACTAGCACTTCTTTTATTTTGACTTGGGACTCTTTTGGCCTCAATGCACTTATATTCTTGATGTTCGTACTTGGCTTAGCTGAAGCGGTGCTGGGCTCATCTACTACTGATCGCTCTACTGGGTTGTTTACCTCTTGTGAACTCTCCGTAGTTAATTGAATAACATTTGCAGGTATGTCCCCTTTTGGATTAATCGCGCTGGTAGTTCCTAAGGGAGAAGGAGCGGCTACCTTGCTCAAGGGCTGTTTGATGGCTGCTGTTGCAAAGAGGGGATAGTATTCCGGGTGGACAGCTATTGTTTTTGCCCTTGCTTTGTTTCTGTGCTTGCGCTGGTGTTTTCGCTCTCTCTTACTAAGGTGGAATTCTGGAGCCGGCGACACTTCCTGGTTGGATGAGGCCAGGGTCACTGGGCAGGCCGTAGACCCCATTGCTAAGTGGACCGTGCGGGTGGTACACCTGGTTGGGCTCCCTGCAGTTTCAGTTATTCCTCTGGCTGGGTCCGATTGTAACTGACTGGGTTTTGGCTGCTTGCTCTGCTTGTTTTGACAGGGAGCTAGACCCCCGATCAATTTGGCGCTGTTATTTATGGTGGGTCACAAGTTGGCTGGAGGTTGGGTCATCCCAGATGAGTTTTGCTGTTGAGAGCAAGGGGTTGTATAAAAGTTATCTCCTTTCAGCATCTTTACTTCGTTTATAACGCTAGTTAGGAAGTCTGGGAGCGATGAGAGTGAATCAATTAATGGGGAACTGCAACAAACCGACTGTACAAGCTTTGCCGAGGCTTGCGCTCCGAGTATTAAGTTATTAAGTTTATCGAGTTTGTTGTCAATTCTTGCAGTGAACAACGCTAGGGTATTTAAAAGATCAACCTGCACATCCAGCTTGTCCGAGTGGTAGTTTAGTGCATTGACAGTCTGCTGGAATGTTTGGAAAAGTTGTGGCCAAACACTGGTTGCTATGGGGTCTTCTTGAGTAAGTTTGGTGTTTAACGTATCTTTGATGGGTTTTTGAGCGTTTTTTAAGAAAAAAGACAGGTCCGCTAAGAGCTGATCCTTTGCATCAGCTATTTTGGGGGACTTTTGAGGCGATGTCATTGCTGGTGATAAGAGTGCGATGTCCTTAGGACTTAACACAGGCAGTGGCTCCTTGGGTTTTCTCAAGGTTTGAGACAGGTGGAGCAATTGAGAGATGTTATTACTCGAGGCGGAGCTTTGCACATGAATTTGAGCAAGAGTTGACTGACAGTGTGGGGTCGTTGTGACTGCCTTCGCTACGTCAGAGGCTTGTTGGGAGGGTGTAACCGATGTGCCCAGTTTCTGGGTTTGACCTGTGATGGAGCTCGGGCTGGAACTCAGGCTATCCCATGAACTTGATGGAGCTAACTGCGGCTGGCTCATTCCTTGTTTGTCCGCTGCTGTTGGCGAAACTCGCTGTCCTAGTTGCTGGTCATGTGGAGGGTCGGGGTGATGGATAAAAAGGTACGGTTTGGAACTTGCGTCCTCCTGCCATGCCAGTGTGGAGTCGTTGGGTACTGAGCCGAAGATAAAAGAGGTATCATAATTCAACCTCCACGTCAGAGGGTTAAGCCGGGGGGGTTTATGGTCATATGTTGACCAAACCATGATGCTAGGTAATGAGTACATAGTAGGTACAGGAAATGTATGTGACTTACCAGTAGCCGTCCAGTCTGCCTCTTCTTCCCCTCCAACCGACTCTTCTCCTCCTGCAGCGGCCCCGGGAACTGGCATCAATAGTGGTCTGTGAGGCTGGATAAAATATTATACATATTTTAGATGTCAGATACGCCACCCCTTAAACACAACTGCAATACATCGATAAAGTTTAGTTAGCACAGCAGTATCTTGTAACAAAAAGATCACCCTGGGCCAACAAATTTCAAACAAGAGAGGCCATATTAACTCAACCATCACTGCAGCTGATAAATCTGTGGGAGTTAACTTCACAGTCATATTTTGGTGATGCCTTGGTACTAGCTAGTGAGTACAGTAATTGCAAGAAAATTATGTGACTTACCAGCGCCCATTTCTGCTGCTAAATCTCCTCCTCCAACTGACCTGTCTCCTCCTGCAGCGGCACTGGAGCTTGCATCATTGGTTTTCTGTGTGGCTAGAATAAAACCATATACATATTTTAGATGCACCACGGCAAGTACAACTGCAATACAGCACTATAGTTCAGTTAGCACTGCAGTATCTTTTAACAAATATATAACTCTGGGCATTTGATTGGTTCACAAGGGTTTGGCAACGTAGGTGTGGAATAACGGTCAATAAAATAAATATGGTGTTGATTGGCAAGTGCAATGGGTATGGGGCCTCAAGGTTTTTTCCATCAATACCGCACTGTCAGGGGAAACTGCAGCTATACTGTAACTATAAATAAATGAGACAGGAGCATACTGCATTGGGGGGGGGTGGTCCATGATGACCATTGCCACTCAATCATAAACTCAACTGTGCTAGAACATGCGCAGGAAAATTAAGCCTTCTCAACAAACATACATGATACATTTTTTTAAAAAATACTAGCGTATGGAGGTGTGTCCAAGGTGGCGGAGTAAGCGGATATGCTCCAGGTTACTCGATCCAGGTTACTCGATTGGGCCAATGTAGAGAAGAGATGCCAAAGGGAATGATGTATCCGTCCATCATCCCTTTGGTATCCCCAAGGTAGAGAAGATGGCATAGGTCAAGGGCGGTGTGACACCAGGGAGGGCAGGTCCTTGATAGATGTGGTCACTGCATTAACGGCATCGGATTTAAGCAGAGAGAAGGTGAGGGACCAGAAACAGCACACCAAGGTGCCCAAAGGCTACAGGGCTACGTAGGACGCAGTGTGCTGCTTCATCACAATACCCACTTCTAGAGACATAACTCTAGACCTCCCCCATAGAGCGGACTGGACCCAGGGAGCCTCAAAAATCTCCGGATCTGATCTTACCTACAGGAGGATCCATACCATCTGGATTATTGCCAAATGGAGGGCAGTGACCCAATATCGGCTAAGGTGACCTGTAGGCGAAAGCTTGTAACGAACTGAGTGCCTCAGGAGACGCATCTTTGACCGGGGCAATTGAGGAGTGATGTAGGGGGAGGAGGGGGGGTGGCACCCACACACCTGTGCCAGTCCCAGAGTGTGTTTCATCCCCCTCCTAGAAGACTCCCAGCCCCCCCCCCAGAAAAGAAAATGGCCTGAGTTAAAAAGGACAGTACCTTAAAGGACATGCACACCAAAACCCTTGCTCTTGGCCGCCCGGTCATCTCGACAGCCTCACTAGCCCCAGAAGGTGAAGACAATGGGGAAGCACATATTACACGCTCATACCTCAGGTCCTTATTTACCTCACTTAAGGAAGATCTGCAGTCGATTAAGGGGGACCTGGCCCGAGACTTGCGAGGGTTCAGGAAGGAGATCTCTGACATAGGAGATAGAGTGGAAATGCTGGAATCAAATGAGATCACCAAAGGAGAAGTACTGGACTAACTCCGGTAAGAGATAATACGCCACTTGGACAGACAGATAGATCTCCAGGCTCACGCTGAGGACCTCAAGAACAGATCAAGGAGTAGCAACATATGGATCAGAAACATCCCAACAGCTGCAGAAGCAGGGAGCGTGAAATAATACATAAAGGCCCTCTTCGCTCGAACTCTGGGCGAAAAACAAGAATCAGATTTCCACCTGGACAAGGTCCACCAGGTTGGGCTCCCCAGGGCCCCAGAGATGCCACCTCCAGATATTCTTGTATGTGTGCACAGTTTTCCCTTGAAGGAACGTATCTTGTGGGCTGTCAGGGGTCCTGACCCTATGCTCTCTCACGGTAGCTTGCTGCAACGATACCAAGACCTGTCAGTGATTACACTGCAAAAAAGAAGGGAATTTCACCCAGTGACCAAATTCCTCAGAGAACACAATAACTTGTATACTTGGGACCACCCCTTCCACTTGATTTTCACATGTGCGGGGAAAACTCAACAACTCAGATCCTTCAGTGCAGCTTTTGCCCAGATTGAGAAATCGGGAATGTCCCCGAGTGGTCGGCCAGAGATGATGCCAGGTCCAGCCGCTAGGGACGGCAGAGACAGAGGGCGTGGGGTGTGGAACATGATCCTGAAGCAATGGGGCAAGAGAGAAAGTTGGTCCTAGACAGCCTGGTGGGGGACCGATTGACTGGGGGAGTTGAATGGTCCAGCACAATCCGCCTTGCCTATTGCTGAGACACACAAAACACGCTATCCATGGCCGCCAGAGAAGAGACCTCTAAGAAGACTTCACACGACCTGGGTTCCTTTTCTCAGGCTTTCTCTTTAATGGGCAGAGACTGCTCAAATGGGTCTCCTCCTTCCAGAGACTTTGATTATTTCTTTGGCGAGTTGTGTTTTTGGGTTTATTACTTATACATGTTGGTTTGAAATGTACCACTACATTGGACTGATTGCGAGTGTGACTGTAGTGGAGACGGGGACAATACCATACCACTTTATGCACTTGGGACTCCAGTGCTCTAACATATCACAGCTTGCTGGATAACAGGGCAGGACACCACTTCATAGCACGACCATTTGCAAACCCTATCGGCCCGATTCACAGAATGAACTTAAGACTCAATCCTAAACTTACTACTATTTTGGTATTCACAGAATTCACTTACTACTTTTGGCATTCACAGACTGCACTTACTACTTTTGGTATTCACAGAAGTTAGGATTTTGTCTTAAGTTTGTCTTAAGACAGACTTAAGACAGGCTTAAGACAAACTTAAGACAGACTTAAGACAGACTTAAGACAAAATCCTAACTTCTGTGAACACCAAAAGTAGTAAGTTCATTCTGTGAATACCAAAAGTAGTAAGTGCATTCTGTGAATGCCAAAATAGTAGTAAGTTTAGGATTGAGTCTTAAGTTCATTCTGTGAATCGGACCCTATGACTGTGGGTGACACCTTAAAGATCGTCTCCATAAATCTTAAAGGGATAAACAACCCAGTTAAATGCAAAGCTGTTATTTCTTACTTGGAACACACCGGGTGGACATCTGTTTCCTTCAGGAGACCCAACTTCTCACCTGCGACTCCAGGAGGCTGAAATCTAGATCCTTCCTGCAGCAACTGTTCTCCTGCTCAGGATACGAGGTGGCATCGCTGGCTATTCTTTTCTCTCGCACCTTTCAAGGCTTGATAGGCCCTAAACTGATGGAACTTAAGGGTTGTCTCCTGCTTTACCAAACACAATTGGGCTCACAGACACTGGCACTGGGTACCCTTTATCCCCCTAACGGAGGGCAGGATCACTTTATTCGGGAGGCCTAGCGGGGACCCATATATCACAGCACAGACTAGGTCTGATAGGGGGAGACCTAAACATAGTCTTCGACTCAAGCATGGACTGCTCTGCCAATTAATCAATGAATCTCTTTATTTGATTTCTTGTAAAAACAGATCATAAAAGCATCAATTCATCAAATAGGCCATGACACAATTCTGCAAAAAATCCATATAAGAGAGAAGAAAAATAGAGCCCCAATTTTAAAACATTTAAAATATTTGCAGAACATTAGATTCACGAAAAGGCTCTGCCAATAAATGAATATTTAAGATCTTATCTGGGAACAGCAAAATACTGTAAACAGTTCCAATTACTAAGGTCCTCAGTATTGAAAAGCAGTCAATGTATCCCAGATTGTGTGGCATTTTAAATCAGGGGAACCCTGTTCTTCCTCCTTCTCATGCATGCCCACAAAAACATGCAAGAGAGAAACAAACAAAGGGGTCATAAGAACCTTTAGGAATTACAGAGCCACCCTACATTGGGTGAAGTTGTGTCGCCTTAAAATCGGGAGGATAAAAACTTTCATTCCGATATTGATAAAACTTGCAAAATAACATTATATATAAGTCTGATTAGGGAAAGTGGTTGTTGCAAGGGCAGGAAAGCAGATCCGAATGTTTGAACATCCTCACTGGGTAGGCAAGCATCAGATGGATTTAATTCAGGCAGACGTGCAGTAAGATAAATCGCTATTTGAGAATCGCAAATGGGTATCTTGATACATATGGCCCTGACTTCACACAGTGTATTGTTATCTTAATATGCATCGGCAACAATAAAAACTGATATAAACCGAAAATACTAGCTTATTTGGACCTGTAATCTTAAAGCTAGATAAGTCCATGATTCCAATACCCCAAGAATATTTCCATATAAGTCCTCAACAATCATAAAACCCAACATCAGGGAAAAAATAATAATAAATACTTGTACTTGCTGGGGTCAGCAGAGCCCTCAGCAGCGGTGCTGATGACCGTCGCCAGCTGACCTGCTTCTCCCAGACCCTTGACAATGTCCCTCTTCTTGCCGTTGGGTGCAGATGTAAGAAATAAAGAAGATTGAAAACATTAGTGATTCAGTTAATAACCTCCACAAAATGTTCTATGACAAGAAAACACAGTCATAATGTACTTCTCTAAAAACAGATCACTTATAGTACAACTAGTTTAGACTTGAGTCCATCAACTATCATTGAGTTGCCCATACTAGTCCAGAAACCCTTATTCCAAATTTCCCTAACAAAACCTAAATTTAGAACTATTGCAGTGAATGATCCTTGATTGTGTTCCCATTTCTCAACCCCCTTGGTAGACAAACTCAGTCTCCCTTTTTTGCAATGCATAGATGTATAGATGAATACTACACATCGCTGTGAAATAAATAATTTGGAGCTATTTGAGCCACATAAACAAAGTCACAGATAGCAAGCGCTACTCACTGATTTACTATAGTGACAGGAGAACAGTCTGCAATGGCTTCTTAAATATTCAGCCCCAGCGAGCGCCAATGACAATTATGATTAGATACCGCTGAGCACCTGCCTAGCAGAAACTAGAAAGTGCATCACACAATAATATACCGCAGTGAACTAAACGTAACTTACCTCCGAGTGTGAGTGGCATGTTATTTAGAATTTATTTTTGCATTGTAGAGCACAAACACAACAAATAATTAATACTAACCTAGTCCCAGAATCTCGACGCCTAGCAGGTCGAGCAGGTCCTGTTCCCGATCCAGGACGTCTGCCCTGCAGTGCGTCAGCTGCTGGACGGTGCACCGAACTTGGATGGTGCGCCATAAGCACCCTCCCCCAACGTAGCCTACACTTCAGCTGTAGGTATCCACTACCAGGCCTGCTGCCTACTGGCAACATGGAGGGGAGGTGGTGCTGCTAAAAAATAAATAAAAACTGACACTTCGTCCTCACCAAAGATATCACATGGGGCTGCACACTGGGTCAGTGGTGCCACCCGAAACATATCCATCCTGCCTCTGCCATGGCGCTTATGGATTCAGCAAAAAACAGAAAAGAAAAGGAAAGAAGAAAGATAAAAAAGTAAGGGGAAATAAGCCAAAAACTCAGGAGAAAAAAATCCCCAAAACATAAAATACACAAACACAAAGACACAGTAATATAAAAAATAAAAGTGAGCGGTAGATTAGTTATAAATGGGGGATATAAAAAGATGGCAGCACCCATGTGGACTGCGTGGTGCCATTCACTAGAGATTTAGAATGTGAGGACCCACTCTGCATTCCCATCACAATGTGAACAGGCATGCTAGAAAAATGTGCCCACTAATGGTACTCCTCAAGGTGCAGTGGAGTTGTTTTGCATCTTTGTGGAGTTACGCAAAGCACAACTCCACAACCTACACCCAGGCCTAGTATTCACTCATTTGTTTTATCTAGGTATTTATGCATCCACTTACATCAATGCAGTTCTCTGTTTGTCCATGTATTCACTCACATTTATATATCCATGTAACATTCCCCATGCAGACATGCATTACCCATCTGCATGTATGCAAAATAAGATTTTTTTTTTATTTGTTTCTGAGTCCAAAGGCGTTTGAGAAATATTAAAAATCAAAAACAAATATTTTTTAAATACTATACCATCTAAAAACAAACAATTAAAGATGTTTAATTTACATTAAATATTTTTAAAGAAATGAAATCCATGATAACAATGAGATACAGTTACAAGGTTCAGAATAAAATTAGCAGCATCACTAGCCAATCCTTCATTAAGTGAACATTTGTGCAACAAAGCATAAATGACTACTGTACAAGCTATGATATAAAATCAATCAATCAATCAATCAATCAGTGGTTTTTAAGCGTGACTACTTACGCGTGAGGGTCTCAAGGTGCTGAGGGGGGGCTTGCTGGTCCCTCAAGTTATGGACGATGATTCGAAGAGCCAGATCTCGAAATGAGTCCGCGACACAGATTGCCTGAGGTGGGGGGGAGGGTGTTCCAGGTCTTGGCGATGAGGTAGGAGAATGACCTTCTTCCGGTTCCAGTCTTGTGGATCCTGAGGATGGAGGCTAGGGCACGTTAGGTGGAACAGAGTTGTCTAGTGGGTATGTGAAATGTGAGGTGGTGGTTCAGGTATGCTGGTCCTAAGTTCAATCGAGCTTTGTAGGCATGTGTAAGGAGCTTGAAGGTGATTCTCTTGTTGACTGGGAGCCAGTGGAGTTGTCTGAGGTATTGGGTAATATGGCTGCAGTGGGGGATGTCGAGGACCAGTTTGGCAGAGGCATTTTGAACATTCTGTAGTTGTTTTAGCTGTTTTCAGGTGACACTGCATTGAGTGAGTTGCAGTTGTTGATTCTACTGGTGATGAGTGTGAGGGTGTCAGTCTTTCTGGATTCTGTGGGGATTCATCTGAATGCTTTCAAAGCAGACTGAGTGTTTAGAAGTAGGCTGAGGAAACTGCATTGATTTGGGGTGCATTATAAGGGATGAGTCCAGTATGATGCCTAGGTTGCATGTGTTAGTCTGTAGGGGTGAGAGAAGATCTCAGAGCGGCTGGCCAGCGGGAGTCATCCCAGGCTAAAGGGGTGGAACCCAGGATGAGTACTTCAGTCTTGTCAGAAGTTGAGCTTGTGGCAGCTGTCTTTCATCTAGGACATGCTTAATTTAAATCTTGCACTCCCCACTTATATTGAGGACAATAGCAAGACTGGTTTCATTCTTGGCCTAGAGGGGATGCACCATGTCTCCTCCCACTCAGTGACCCAAGTATACCACTGGACCATGCCTTTTCCGGCACTTACTGGCCTTTGTAGTCAGGCCTGCCCTCTACAGGGCCTAAAACACTTTCCTGAGATGTAACAAATAGTTCTCCCAGCTAGAGATGAAGACCAAAATATTGTCTATGTAGGTGGAATCAAGTTCTCCAACCCAGACAGGACCTGATTTATCAAACTCTGGAAAGTGGCAGGGGCATTCTTAAACCTAAAGGGCATTACCCAGAACTGTAAGTGCCCTTCTGAGGAGAGTACGCAGACCTTTCATTAGCCCCCTTGGCCAGGACAATCTTCAAGGACCCAGATATTAAGTCAAACATACTGAGCAACTTGGCAGTCCAAGTTATAAGGTCATCACCTTGGAGGATGGGGTGTGCATCAGTCTTTGTGACTGCATTGAGCCCCGGGTAGTCCATAAAGAACTGGAGTTTCAGGGTGGCACCTGGAGGGGCAACCTTTTGGACCAGCACCGTTGGGATGGACCAATGGCAGTTTGAGTGCTCAATAACCCCTAACTACTGCATTTTGGAGACCTGCTTCTTGATGCTGGACCTCACAGACAGACAACCAGTAGAATTTACTTTTTGAAGGTGTGCTGCCCCAAGTGTCAATATAATGGGCATACCATCTAGTAAGCCCTCAGTATGGGAGAACACAGAGGCAAACTACCCCAACAATTGGCAGCAGTCCCTCTATTGCTCCAGGGTCAGAGTATGGGAGAGACTGATACCCTCCACTGACCCATCCTGCTCCTTTGAAAAAAGGAGGTCAGGAAAAGGTTCACTCTTCACTTCCTCCCTATCATCTGTGACCAGGAGCATGGTTGATTCATGTGAAAAACCCTTAAAAGGTCCTTAGGAGTTCTGAGGACCTCACATTGGTGGTCCTTCACCTCATAGGACCCCAACCAGCGGCGCTTGTGATGCAAAGTCCAGCGTTGGGGATACGGTGCACAGTCGGGACGATGCAGCAGTTCTGAGAAGCTGCAAGGCTGCACTGAGGATGGGTCAAACAGTATGTTTCAGCCAGCCAGCTACCAAGCCACCCTGGAACGCACCCACGGAGCCTTCACCTGCCACTCCTGCTACTTCACCTGCACTCGGTCCTGCACTGCGCCAGCCAAAACATCCGACAGCAACAACCACCTCAAGTGCATCCTGCTCAACACCCGCACCATCCACAGGCACGCCGTCGAACTATGGGGCCTCCTGGACAAAACGGCACCAGACGTCGCCTTCTTCACGGAAACCTGGATGATCGCCTCCTCAGCCCCCGACATCACCATTGCCATCCCGGATGGCTACAAGATCATCCGGAGGGACCGCGTCAACCAGACCGGAGGAGGCATCGCCATCGCCAACAGAAACACTATCCGCATCACGACCAACACCGATGACACCCTCGCCCCCGCAGAGCAACTGCACTTCCAGATTCACACCGACCCCAAGACCACCCTCAGAGGAACCCTCATCTACAGACCCCCCGGGACAATGCTCACACTTCAGCGAGGCCATCACAGACTTCATCAGCCCACTGGGCCTCGCCTCCCCCGACTACATCCTCCTAGTAGACATCAATTTCCACCTGGAGAACGACCAGGACAACAACACCACCGCCATACTAGACAACCCCGCCAACCTCGGATTCAAGCAACCGGTCAACACCCCCACCCATTATGCCGGCCACACGCTCGACCCTGTCTTCTCCTCCAGCAACCACATCTCCTTCAGCCACACCACTGAACTCCACTGGAACAAGCACAGCTGCGTACACTTCAACTTGAGGAAAACAACAACCCACCAACGACCTCAACAAACCCCCCGAAGATGCTGGAGCAAGATCACCACCAACCAACTCACCACCTCCTTGTGCCTAAACCCTCCCACCAACACCAAGGACCCCAACAAAGGAGCCCGCAACCTCACACAGTCGATCACCGACTGCGCCGACACCCTTGCTCCACTGAAAAACCCTCCCAGCAACCTCAACAGTAAGAAAGCTGCGTGGTTCACCAACGATCTCAAAGACTCCAAGAAATCCTGCTGTGACCTCGAGAAAGCCTGGCTCCACAACCAGTCAATGGACAACATGACAGCCCTCAAGAACGCCACCGCAAACACCACCAGCTGATCGCACCACCAAAAGGTCATCCTTCAGAGAACGACTGGACAACAACACCCACAACAGCAAGGAACTCTTCAACATAGTGAAAGAGCTCTCCAACCCCAACACCAGCAACAACAACATTATGCCTTCTCAAGACTTCTGCAACTCTCTGGCCACCTTTTTTCACCGTAAGATCGTCGACATACACAACAGCTTCGGTGCTCAAAACATGTACCCCACCACCGAACCTACACCCCCCACCACCACCATGTGCGCCTGGACTCAGGTCCGCACAGAAGATACCACCCACACGATGAACACCATCCACTCGGGCTCCCCAGCCGATCCTTGTCCACACCACATCTTCAACAAAGCCGACTCCAGCATCGCACCCAAACTTCGGGACATCATCAACAACTCCTTCATATCCGCCACCTTCCCGGAGAGCTGGAAGCACGCAGAGATCAGCGCCCTCCTGAAGAAACCCACCGCAGACCCCTCAGACCTCAAGAAGTTCCGCCCCATCTCGCTCCTCCCCTTCCTTGCAAAAGTCATAGAGAAAACCATCAACAAACAGCTGACAGCCTTCCTGGAGACGAACGGCTCCCTCGACCCATCGCAGTCCGGATTCCGTGCGAACCACAGCACCAAGACCCCCCTCATCGCGGCCACCGACGACATCCGGACCCTGCTGGACAATGGAGAAATCGCCGCCCTCATCCTGCTCAACCTTTCAGCTGCATTCGACACGGTCTGCCACCGCACCCTGACAACCCGCCTCCACCACGCCGGGATCCAGGGAAAGGCCCTGGAATGGATCACCTCCTTCCTCTCCGACAGAACTCAAAGCTTCCGTCTCCCGCCCTTCCTCGCAGAAACCACCAAGATCATCTGCGGCGTACCTTAAGGCTCCTCGCTCAGCCCCACCCTCTTCAATGTCTACATGAGCCTCCTCGCAGCCATCGCACGCAAGCACAACCTCAACATCATCTCCTACACTGACGATACCCAACTGATCCTCTCCCTCACCAATGACCCCACCTCCGCCAGAGCCAGCTTCCAGGACGGAATGAAAAACATCGCAGACTGGATGAAGCTCAGCCGCCTGAAACTGAACTCAGACAAGACGGAAGTCCTCATCCTCGGCCCATCCATCTCCGCCTGGGACGACTCCTGGTGGCCCCCTGCTCTGGGCCCCCTACCCAAGCCCACGGCCCATGCACGCAACCTGGGCTTCATCCTTGACTCCTCCCTCACAATGGTCAAGCAAGTTAACGCCGTTACCTCCTCCTGCTTCAACACTCTCCGCATGCTCCATAAGATCTTCCGCTGGATCCCCTCTGGAACCAGGAAAACGGTCACCCAGGTCCTGGTCACCAGCCGTCTGGACTACGGGAACCACCGCCAAACTACAGAAAATACTCCAGCGCATCCAGAACGCCTCAGCACGACTCGTCTTGGACATCCCCCGACACAGCCACATCTCCGCCCACCTGAGGGACCTGCACTGGCTCCCCATCAGCAAAAGGATCACGTTCAGACTCCTCACCCAAGCACACAAGGCTCTCCACGACTTGGGCCCCGAATACCTCAACAACCGCCTCACGTTCTACACACCAAGCCGCCAGCTCTGGTCCGCCAGCCTCGCCCTCGCCACCGTCCCACGGATCCGCAGAACCAACACCGGAGGAAGATCCTTCACCTACCTGGCGGCCAAGACCTGGAACACCCTCCCCACCCACCTATGACTCACCCAGGACCATCTCTCCTTCAGGAAGCAACTCAAGACCTGGCTTTTTGAGCAGTAGCAGCCCCCCCAGCGCCTTGAGACCCTAGCGGGAGAGTAGCGCTCTTTACAAAAACTCTTGATTGATTGATTGATTGATAGAAGAATACAGCATAGTAAAAATAGCACAAAAAAGCACAAAGTACCAACTCTGGACATCTGGTCGTACCGGACCAGGACACAGTCACAAGTTCAGGCCGACCACAATGGAGCGTGGGTTGGCTACAGGAACCCAGTTAGGCCTGATGCACAGAGTATCTTAAACCCATGGTTTGTGTTGTGTTACAGCGATCCATGTCAAAGATGATTTGTAGAGCCAAAGCAATGCATCAGTTCCGAGATGCAGTAGGGCTGAGATGCGAGGGCCTGCTTCATTGTACAGCAGGCTATTGATGGCGCTTGTGATGCAAAGTCCAGCGTTGGGGATACGGTGCATAGCCGGGACGATGCAGCAGTTCTGAGAAGATGAAAGGCTGTGATGTGAAGTTTGGTGTCACCATTGAGACTATCGTCAACCATAGAGGTGAGGTCCTGCACTGAGGATGGGTCAAACAGTATGTTTCAGTCAGGCTGCACCAGTGGCAGGTCTTTGCGTCATTCCAATCTACATAGCGGTGGAGATGCATCAGGTCTGTTTGGCTTTGCGCTGTGGGGCAGCAGAAATGCACCGGTTCCACTAGATACACAGAGGCCTTCAGAGTACCTTAAGCCTACTTCCAAAAGTCCAGAACTGGGGTGTAACTACTTGACAAGGTAGACTCAAGGATAGCAGAGTTCAGGCGCAGGAGCAAAG
Source organism: Lissotriton vulgaris (assembly GCF_964263255.1). NCBI lineage: Eukaryota > Metazoa > Chordata > Amphibia > Caudata > Salamandridae > Lissotriton > Lissotriton vulgaris. Next base: position 317,421,193 of record NC_141690.1, on the reverse strand, counting down.
TTGTTGGAAGCCTTTTGTGTCCCTGAGGGTTCAGATCAGGAACCGAGACCACTAGCTCTTGAAGTCACTCTGGGTCCAGGGATCAAAAGATGCAGGTACAGTCCTTCTCACCCATGAAAGAGGGCAGCAGGCAAACGATCTGCACAGCAGGACAACAGAGCAACAGCTCAGCATAGTAGCCTTCCTTTCAGCAACACAGCAGATAATGTTCCTGGCAGAGTATTCACAGGTCCAGAAGTGAACTGAAGAGTTGGCGTCTGAGTTCCAGTATTTATACCCAGTTGTACCTGTGAAGTGGGGAGAAGCTTCTAGATGCATGTCTTTCAAGTGTGCAGCTGCCCTGCCTTTCTGGCCCTGGCTCCATACTAAATACAGGGGTATAAATCCCTTTGTGTGGAGGCAGGACACAGCCTAATTAAGTGAAAGTGGAACTGGATGGAGCTCCTCCCTCCCACCCTGCCAGTGATGGTCCATCAAGTCATACCTAAGGTCCCTATTATGTGTGGCTTTTTAGGTGAAATACACAAAGTTATATCAACTACACCCAGTCATGTGATCTAGAGTAAGGCTGCAGGCACTAAATGGCTAAGGCAAAGTTAGAACTGTTCATTACAATTCCAGAAACACCAAACATGAACTTGTTACCTGCTCCCATTTGATAATCACACCACAATAAGGTAACTCCAATGTTATCCTACGGGAGAGGTAGGCCGTGCAATAGTGAAAAACGAATGTAAGAATATTTCACTACCAGGAACAAGAGCCATACGTACATTTGCAGGGATTGTGATTTCCTAATTTATGAAACCAATTCAGTTTCATTTAGCGATTCCTAATGAGTGCACAATCTACCTACCTCATGAATACTTATGAGGTAGATCGCAATTTGCGACTCATTTCGAGTTGCAGCCACTGTGCCTGTGATTGGTTTTCAGTAAAGGAATCTTTTGTTTTTTAATGCAGTCAGTTTTAGTTAAAGGAAAGCCGGATGTGTTTCGAAAAACATAAACCAAAACGTGCAATGGTCCCTTTGACCACTTTCTGCTATTAAAAAATATATTTTTTAACATTAACAAGGGGGAAAAGGTCCCCTGTAGACCCTTTCCAATTTGCAGATGGTTACTACCACACTTGAGGTGTCATTAAAAAAAATTCTGTTTTGCCTACCATAATTCTGTCGCAAAACATTCATGTATACTACTGCAATTGGGTATTAGGAAGGGACGCTCTAAACATGTCCCTTCCAAAGACCGAATCGCTAAGCACAAACTGCAAATAGGTAACGTTTTACTGAATCACAATTTCTGTTTTGTACATATGAAAAACCATTTTTTGCAGTTGGTAATGCTCCAATTCTGAGAATCTAGCCGTTTCAGACTGCAGAAATGCTTTTGTACCCATGTCCTGCTTTTAAAAAATATCGCACCCTGCCCTCTGGACTGACAAAAGCCTATCCTAGAGGGGACGTGCATGTAAAAAGCAAGGTTTGAACCTGACACAGGGTTTACTTTGCCCAATCTAAATCAAAGTTTAAAACTGCATACACACACAGGCTGCACTGGCAGGCCAGAGACATATATAAAGTGGTGTTTAATTGAACAGCACAATTAGTGCTCGAAGCACACTAGTAGTATGGATTTACAGGTCCTGGGGCATAGGTGGTGCCACTTTACTTGGGACTTATAAGTAAATGAATTACGACAATTGGGTTTAAGCCAAGTTAACATGGTTTAAGAGAGAGCACAAGTACTTTAAAACTGCCAGCAAAAACGAAGTCAGCAAAACAGGAGGTCTAAATGCAAAAAGCTAAAGAGAAAATCAGACAAAGATTGCAGGTCTAACACCTATCAATAGCAAAATATTTCATAATTGTGAGTCTGGTATGCAGCGTTTTATAGTCTTTCTCAGTAGAACTTAACAAAATGCAGAGTAGAAGTGGAAAAATAAAAATAATGCCAAAATCTCTCGTCCCGTCCACCATCTGCTCAGTCAGGTCATCAGCTGTGCACATTGCAGGATTTGTGTTCTGGTGGATTTTTGACACATTGTGTGATCGACTGTCCATGAAACGGGGACTGGTTTGTCAACCATAACCTCATAAAAAGCCCACTAACTTGGGCCATTTTACACAAAAGGCGCATTTTCATAGTGTGGGCATGGCACGCCTTTTAAAAGGTGTGCTAGCGCAAACAATGAAAATGCACCGTATTATGATGAATGCACTGACTCCAGGTCAGCCACAAACTCTATAGCTGCTCTGTGATTTCACAGTGCAGACAGCAACCTGCCTGCACTTTGAAGGTGGATTAGACATCCAGTCACTCACTAACCACCTGCAAGGAGATGTCTAGAGTATCCATAGGACCCACTTTACCCCCTGCATAGGGATGCCATCAGTGGGCACACCAACATGCGCCACCTTTTAGATGTCACAATGTAAAGTGCACCTCCTGAGAGCTCCTTTGCCTCTACTCCTGCATCTGTAATTTGCAGCCGGTAGAGAGGCAGAGGGATTCCCTCACTTTCATGGGGCAAGCCCCATGCACATGAGGAAACACCCTCTGAAGATAGAGCTGGCACTTTATGTGCACAAGTGCTATCTCCATTATAGAAGGGGCTGCACAAGCATATGCATGGTGCACTTGCAGAATACAGCCCCTGCAGCTGCTACAGGTGCAGCACATTGTCCTTGATTACGCTGGGCACTCCTTTCAAAAGGTGCACCCAGGAAAATGTGCTGCATTATGGTGAATGGGTTGCCACAGGGCAGCCGCAAACTGGTCCTGCTCTGTGGCAGCACATTCATGTAAAAAAACTGAGCGGCTGCTTTAATGCCACTCTGTGTTTTCATAGCGCTGGTGGCAAACCTCCTGCACTTTTAAAGGGGATTAGACATCCCCTTGCAGGCCAGTGACAGCACCAGCCTGCTAGGCGATGTTTGAGGGGTCTATTGGCCCCCCTTCACCACCTCCAGAGAGTTGCCATCAGGGGGTGCACTGACAGTGCACCACCTTTTAGGTGACGCACTGTCAGTGCGCCTCCTGAGAGCTTCTTTGACTCTGCACCCGCTTCTGTAATATGGCATAGGCGCAGAGGGACAGGGGTTCCCTCATTTGCATGGGGCGCACCCCCATGCAAATGAGGGAATGCCCTCTCAAGATAGCACTGGCTGTTTATGTGTAGCAGCGCTAGTGGTATTGCAGAAGGGGCCGCACAAGAGCGTGAGAACCCTTCTGTAATGCCAAAGTGCCCCTGGCACACTTTCATAATACGCCCGTTATGTTCTCAAATCACCACATGCCCCTTTTCTTCCTGTTCAAAGTGTTTCTGTTTTGTTTTGTGTAAACACAGCTTCCTCTAATCAATATCAGTAACATATTTTCTGCCTTACAAAGTAACTAGGAGCTGTTGCTGGAAAAGTCACTTTTAAAGAGGATTAGACATCTGTAGTATTAACGAAGACAGCACAGCAGGAGAGTGACAACACTTAAAATGCTTCTCGCGTCGGAGCAGGAGAATTCAAAGCAGAGCGCGAACAGGCTCAGGGACGGCTCAGACACACCGAGGCTTGGTTGTCAGGGTAACGCGTTTTGCTGGACGAGTGCGCGTCAAATGGTTGCGTTAGCAACGAAGCGCTCGCGCTGTAACGCGTCACAGGAACAGAGCGTGGTAACGCTGGTAACCAAACGCTCGCGCTGGAACCAATGACGTGACGTGTAGCGCTGGCAACCAAACGCTCGCGCTGGGAATGACGTGACGTGCTGAGGCCTCGTCAGGGAAAAATGTTCTTTAAAGCCTTCTTTTAAATTAAATACGCGCAGAAAGTAAAGCGGAACCACTTATCTCGCCATTAGTCGTCGTCGGCTTGTCGAGAAGAATTTTGAAACGGCTGGTCTTCGTGTGCACTCGGTCCACGGTACACTCTCCACAGGAATACGAGGAGAAACGAGGTAAGGCGGGTTCTTTTACCTTCTCCTAAGCAGCATCGTCGCCAACAAATTTGTAGTATTAACGAAGACAGCACAGCAGGATAGCTTGAAGTCTAGGTTTATTGAGCTTAGGAGAAGCACAGCGACAAGAGGCAGGAACAGCTATCAACTGTCAGAAGGCAACATTCTCACACAAAGCATGGAACTAACAAGCACAGAGGTTCTATCTACAGGTGCCTAGGAGGCACAGCACAGAGAATACTACAACATCCCCTTGCAAGCCGGTGCAGTCATTAACCGCACCGGCCTGGAAGGGGATGTCAAGGGGGTCTAAGGGACCCTATTCACCCCCTTTGGAAAGCTGCCATCAGGGGGCGCACCGACAGTGCACCACCCTTTAGGTGACGCACTGTCAGTGCACCTCCTGAGAGCTTCTTAGAATCTGCACCCACGTTTGTAATACGGCATAGGCGCAGAGACAAAGGAATTCCCTCATAAATGAGGGAATTCCATCTGAAGATAGCACTGGTGCTTAATGTGTGCTAGAGCTAGCGGTATTACAGAAGGGGCCGCATAAGCGCATGCGGTCCCTTCCGTAATGCCAAAGTGCCCCTTGGGCGCTTTCATAATACGGCCCCTTATGCTCTCAAATAACCACACGCCCCTTTTCTTCCTGTTCAAAGTGTTTCTGTATTTTTCTGTAAACACAGCTTCCTCCAGTCACTGTCAGTAACATATTCTCTGCCTTACAAAGTAATTAGGAGCTGTGGGTGGGAAAGGCAGTGATGAGCAGCAAGACTACATTCATATTGGGAAACAGTCTCTGCTAACTGGCAGTCTCAAAGTCTCACGCTCTCTACCTCAATTTCAATAAGCTTTATGAATTCTTTTGTGGAAGAGTATCTCCCCTCCAGTCAATGCATCACCATTTCCAGCAGCAACGCATGCTCTACCTCACCAATTATAAATAACGTAAGGCCAGTGAGTGGGGAGAGCGAAGGATAGGAAAGCTGGTTGAACAGGCCCTAGCATTAAGCAGTGGTAGCCAGCTTCTACTGGAAGTGTGGTGCGGGATGGTGTGCAAATAAAATAGAAACAAATAAAAAAATAAACACCTACCTTACACATCATGCACTGTAGATCTCTTCTTTCTCGTGTGTGGGGCTGCGTCATGAGCAAACTCCCCTGACACATCCTCGTGATGCTCACATGCTGGTAATCAGCATGTGTGCAACACCCTGATTGGAGGGGGATGCCTCACTTGGCACTCCACAGTGCACTGGAGGCAGGCACCAAAAGAGACATGCGCACTATAAACAGTGCAAAGTCAGCCCTTGGCCCACATCTGCTCCCTGCTGTTACTCAGCAGGCACAACCCCATCCTGACACTCAGTTCAGGACATTATGATGAAAAATAAAATGGCAATTCATTATCATTTTATTTTTCATCTCTGGGGCCTTGGGGGCATTTAAGTGGCGCAAAGCTCTTCCGCTCCAACAGAGGAGATCGCCCTGGTTTTGAGTCCCCTAGCTGGCGGGTATAAATCCCCCCACAGTAATCTTCCTCCGGCGGTTTATGCGCTTCTCAATCAAGCTTTCCTCTAGTCAATACAACACACTTTCCACAAACAACTCACCCTCTGGCATCACAGTGAAATAACAGCCATGAGTAAGGAGAGGATGGGGCAGGAAGGCTGGATTCTGGTTTGTCAAGCAGACCACAGTGCCATGCCTGCTTTCTGGCAATCTGTAAACCCAACATGTTACATTTTCTTCAATTTAAAGAACTTTTATGTATTTTTGTGTAACCAAAGACCTCATCTAGTCAGTACAGTGCAATTTCTGCTGTGATTACATCTATGTATGCATACGTGTATTTAAGTAGCTACATGGGTGTGTATTATGATATGTTTGTAGGAGCATCTGTATGCGTGGTAGTGTGTGTGCATGAGTGTCCACATACTATGTTTCGTGTGCATGGATTCCTCTATAAATGTTGGTCAGTTAGCACATGGATTTGTGTAGATGCCTTGCTCTGCCTGTGCATATGAACTTGGGTATGTGTTTCTAGTGTGTATAGATAGATGTCTATGCGCATAAACATTTATGATTTAAGTTGCCAATTAATATTTAATTGTGCATGTGCGTCATAAGACTGTAGGCCTCTGTGCATTTGTCCCTGTATGTCTTTTTATCATTTTGTATTCATGGAAACCTGTTGTTTATTTACAGTACTTGATGATACTCTGCATAAAATAGAGAGGAGTGTTGCCTGCTGTGGAAAGATTACTCTTGCATCTTAGTTCATTGTATAACTTTTTATAGTCAAATATAACCTTTCAAATATATTATTTAAAATCACATGTCTCTATACATCAAATCCAAAGCAGCTGCAGTCTTTTCATTTAAATGAGTACAAATAAGGTGCCATGTTTACACAAATAATGTGCTACACATCACACCCTCTCTAGAATGTTCTCCTAAAACAGCACATAATTCACTTGGCAGCTGCACAGGATTAGTTTAAATTATGACTAGCAATAGCTGAAGATGGCACAAGCCAAACAGTTAATGACTAAATGAACCATCAGAAGACTACAGGAATTCATGTTTCATTTGAACTAACCCTCAGAAAAGTCAGCTCCTCTGAACCATGGTACAGTCAGGAGTTTAACTAGAGAAAATACACCACCAGACACAGAAAATACACCACCAGAAACCAAGAAAAGTGGAGCAGATCACTATTGCCACATGAGCTTGCAATACTGAAAACTCGCTGTGGGCCATGCAGGCATCTTCTCTCTGAGTTTGGATATATCTAGTGATAGAAATATCATCAATGAAGAACCTCAAGAGAAGCAAGGCCCTGCTCACAGTTATCATGTACTGTGCAAACTCAGTCGTTGACTCAGCCAATCCTCTAGTTCAAGAAAAAATTGCAAACCAATAAAAATATGATCATTAAACAGGGATACAATTCAATTCAATATCACCATAAGGAGGTCCACTTTCATTACAGTGAAATGGTCTAACATCAGCCCCATCATTGCTGAAAAGTTTGCCACAAGCCTCCTATCCAAGAAAGCTTCATGAAACAAGGATGGCAAAAACTCATCCTCACATGTTAGGAAGTCTCTGGAGGAACCTTGTCACACTTACCAAACATGAACAATGATTCATTAAGGTCTGGTGTCATCCTAGATACTCATCACATCCTATTTTTCATTAGAAAGTTAAACAGAGATCCAGCTAGCTATGGCCTGAGATGCCAAGTCAGAGTCAAACCACAGTGCAATAAAGGAACAAACAACATTAAGGTGGATGATGCCCTGCAAGGAGCTCGTTATTTTCTTGTTCTCTTCTGTCATCATTATTGTAATTTGATTGAATTGTCCTCCAATTCTTCACCCAGACAACCCCGTTTTTTATAATTGTTTTCCTAGATCCCCAAACTGCTCAATATGTTGTAGCATTGCCACAGCTCCATCCTCGTGAGGGATTAGCACCCTGAACCCCATAAGCTTTGCCACCCCAACATCTTACTTTCATAGATTGAACTCCAACACCATTGATCTTGCGATAAAGAGCACACTATTTGTGTAGCAGAGTAATAAATAAGTAACTGGAACCACTCAATAACAGAGCTCTAGATCAGGGAAAAATTGAAGGGTTTTATTACAAACTTCTCAACTTGAGGGGTACAGAGAAAAGGAAAACGTGCTATAAAGGCTCAGTTACAGAGTATGTAATCAGAAATCAGAATTGTTCTCAGTCTCAATGAAAAGAAAAATCATAGCAACAACAACTCTAATATTAAAGGGAAATCATCGAATTCTCTGAAATAAACTGAACAGAGTCTCAGGAGTAAAAAATAAGTCTCTCAAAATAGAACTGTCAAATTCACACGGAAAACAGACAGCAATTAAGACAAACTTCCACACTCTCAGCATTCATCTTTCAATTCTATGTGAAGCCACAGTGACTTGCTGGTCAGAAATAGTGTATTTGTGCATTCATACACAGGTAAATAGCAAAGAATGCAATTTCAGCAGTCAATATTTGATGGCTAGTTATAACACATATTAGACAAATTAGAAGTAAAAGCACCACAATAATGCATATAAAACTAACCTACTTTTAAGAAAACCTGCATTGGCTTTTTTGTGCTGGTATACGGGGATGTGTAACAGAACCTGAAACATTTTTCAAACAATAACCCATACCTAGTGTATTCTACCAAACTCACATTTGAGCTTCTGCAGAAATGTCGTTAGTGTTGCAACATTTATGCATGACGAAAGTTTCATTCACAATACATACATTCTATGGCAAATGACTAGTTACCTTGCAGTATCTTGTGTACTGCAAAGACTGTTGGGATACCCAGAGCATACCTACTAAATAAATGGTGTCTTTGTAAATAACATTAATAAACACACTTCTTATTAATATAGCTGTATTCTTTATTTAAAAAGTGCCATATATTCAGGCTGCCTTCTCCAGCACAGATGAGGCTAGTACTCAAACACTTTTCCCTATGGTAGACAGTGTGCTGCATGAGTTACAACCCTTGGATGTGCACTCTTTTAGGGCCATCTTAAATTAAGGATCCCCTTTGGATCCTGTCCCCCAGAAGTATTTGGGAAGCTTTCTCACTTTGTTGTGGAGGAAATTACCTAACTATTTATTCAGTCACTAGTGGATAGTGTGGTACATAAAATTTGGAAAAGAGCTTTGGTCATCCCTCTATTAAAAGCCCTAACATGGACCCTCTAACTATAGGCTTATATATTTGGTGCCCACTCACGTCAAGGTTTTATAGAAGCATGTAAATCAACAACTCACAAGGCACATAGAACTTAATGACTTACTCCACCATTCACAATCTGGGTTTCGAGCAGGCCAGCACACAGAATTGGCATCAAGTGGATGAGGATGGAGCTGCTGCACTGATTTTGTTAGATCTCAGTGCTGCGTTTGACACTGTTAATCACACCATGCTCTTACGAAGATTAGAAGGAATGAGAATACAGGATACTTTCCTGTATGGTTGCACCTTTCAGATGCATGCTAACCACCATTAGTTAAAACATCATCTTTCAGCCTCTGGTGTGTCCCCGGGATCCAACTTGAGTCCTCTGCTCTTTAACTTATATGTTAGACCATTGGCACATATAGTGAAACAATGTGACCTCACAGTCTTTTATTTGCAAATGATACGCAAATTGTGGTATCTCTGTCACAGCGATGTGTGCTGACCTCCTGAGGTTAAGCGGAGACAAGAAAGAGGTCTTGCTGACATGTAACCCCTTTGCGTTCCCATTTGCGACCTGTGAATCTTTCTAATCCAGTGGCAGTCGTAAAGAACTTGGGAGCCTGGCACGATGACCAACTCATTATTAATCAGCAGATTAACAAGGTAGCAGCCATTGCTTTGGTATAGTTATATGGCTCAGGAAGATCCTTTACTGTCTCCTTACCCTTGCCCAGAGAACCATAGTTCAGGCCTTAGTTATTTCTAGACTAGACTATGAGAATGTCTTGTACCTGGGTCTGACAAAATCACTACTTGAACACCTCCAATTTGTGCAAAATGCTGCTGCACGTCTTTTGATTCATCCTCCAAGATTTTCTCTACAGCTAGTCTCTTAAGGACCCTTCACTGATTACCCATTGAGTGGCGTGTGCAATTTAAGGCATTATGCTACAGGTACAAATGCCTATCAAACACTAGTCCTCGTTATCTTAGATTATTGGTGTCTCTGTATTCGTAGGCATGCCTGTTACGCGCTAGTCATTTGAGACTGGCCATTAGTGGCCATAAGTGGTAGACCCAAGAAATTCCGCCAAGGAGGCCAAGTATTCTCCTATCTCGGACGCAGACACTAGAACGATCTGCATTCAACACTGAGAGAATGGTTTTCATTACAAGTTTTTGGAAACTTTAAAAACCTGGTTGTTTTCAACTAGTCCTTTTTAATCTGCCTTCCTGCTTTGGAAAACAATTTTTAGGTAGCCATTCGCTTTACAAAATGTGCATGATAAAAATATGAATGACATATTAACATAATTTTAAGTGAAATATTAATACTTCATTGATCATGTAAAAAATTCCCCATACAAATCCTTTATAGTCAAAGTAAATGTTTACTCACGATTGAGAATTAAGACAAACTTCCACACTCTCAGCATTCATCTTTCAATTCTATGTGAAGCCACAGTGACTTGCTGGTCAGAAATAGTGTATTTGTGCATTCATACACATATAACATTTAATTGTACATGGAAATCTCCTCTGGAAACAATATTAAGCAATAAAAGAACGGCCTCAATATCATGCAGGCATGCCTCTTCAATTCCTTCCTCAAACTCAACTGCAGCAAGTTAAAATCTGTACTCATTGGGCCCGATTCACAGAACTAACTTAAGACAAAATCCTAAACTTAGTACCATTTTGGTATTCACAGAAGGCACTTACTCATTTTGGTATTCACAGAAGGCACTTACTCATTTCTGTATTCACAGAAGTTAGGAGTCCCAACTTTAGGACTCCTAAATGCCTTCCGTGAATACCGAAAGTCTTAAAGATAGGATTTTTCTCAGTTTACGAGTAGTAAAGTTTGACTTTAGGACTCCTAAACTGAGAAAAAGTCTAACTTTAAGACTTTCGGTATTCACAGAAGGCATTTAGGAGTCCTAAAGTTAGGACTCCTAACTTCTGTGAATACCAAAATGAGTAAGTACCTTCTGTGAATACAAAAAGGTAGTAAGTTTAGAATTTTGTCTTAAGTTAGTTTCAGTGAATTGGGCCCATTGACAACAAAACCAAATCACAGTAATACAACAGTGGCTCTTAACCCCTTCTGTGCTTCGCAGGTTTTGCCCCGGTGCTGAACGTTCCATTGGGGCTATGGAACCATGACGGAACGGTTCCGTCATAAGCACAGGCCACCTTACGCTCATGATGGAACCGTTCCTTCATGAGCATGGAAGGGGTTAAAGCTGGATTTAGTTGAGCCTACTTTATGAACTGACAACTGTACAAAATCCCTGAGCCTGTCATCAAAAGATCCTGTTCTACAACGGGAAGACCTTCTTTTCAGAAACCGATGTCAGGAATGCCATCCAGTATCCCACTATGACAGTAGCAATTCTTTCCTGACCTTTGTCTCATAGAGCCATCTGACACCACTGAAAGCATTCTACATGCCTACCTAATCAAAGATGATAAAAATAATTCTGACAATCATAAGTCTATCAATGATTCTACACCACATACCGTGCAACCACAAACAAGAACTCTGACAGAACATGTAAAACATGGACTGGTAACATCTCAGTGAAATGAAGACCAGCAAGAAGATAAGACAGGTATCTAACACTTATGCTTCTATTTTCCCAGGCTGCTTCGAACGTTCTGCGGCATTGTTGAACGTTCGAAGAAAGGGGTGGGGCCGGGTTGGCCAATGGATGTGCGCAGCACTACCGGGGTAGTTCTCACGACGACCGTTGGCCGACGGCAGCAGCCAACGGGTTAAGCAGCGACCATCAGTCAGGAGCATCACAAGCTCTGAAGCGAGCACCCACATGGCATTGGGACATACAATGTTCATGCCTTTCGATAGGCCAATGTACTTCTTCATGCTTTAAGGGCTTATCAGCATGCTTGGTAAAAAAGAGAATGTTTTCTCTTATGCGTACTAATACTTCTTCTAATCCAATTGGAATGCAATGCTCTGCAAAGAATCAAAAGTCAGTGACAGTTACAGTAATCCAATGGTTGACCACTAAATGTCAATGAAACTTGCATCAACCAACAACTGAGCAGTGGGGTACTTTAGCCCCTTTCTCTACAAGGCTATTATAAGCCCTAAAGAGATAGTCAAAGTTGTTTGTAATCAAGCCTTACAGGTAGTAGGTCTGACATGATGCCCATCTCTTGTGGGTTAGCAGGACTCTATAAAGGCAATAGGTCAGTAAATCATTATTTTTCACCTGATTAGCCTGCAGAAAATGTGCACCCGAGCCCACTTATCCTTAGGTGAACTGATGGTTGAATTATCGATTAATTTCAGACCGAATTATTCAATAACTCTCTGTTTAGTAGACATTTATGAATGAGTACTAAAGATGCAGGTGGCTATATACATGAGAAACTCACTAGTTATATGGCCACTAAATAAAAACATATTTCAGAGGCAGCATATGGTCTGCAACAGCTTCATTAAAAATATTTTCCTAATGTATGCGTATAGTTATTTGTGAATTACTTCACTACATTGTTCAATTTCTAGCTCCAAGACAAACAATTCTACTTTTAAAACAGCCAACTTCTAAGCTCAATAAGGATGGAGCCACATTTAATCTACAGGACCTAACTTATGTAATGCTCGCGTTCTGTTTATGCTGTGACTTGTCCTACCCAGACAATGTGAAAAACAGCTCCGCAGTGACAATGTAATAGACGACCAAACTCCACTCTCTAGCTATGGCATTCACCCTACAAACCTTACTGCCAAGATCATCTTGTACAGGACATTTGCATAGAGCACCATAAATGAGGCAACATTCAGCGTCACAGTTTCAGGCTTTGCAAGTAACTTTAATTGCCAAATCCCTGTGGGGCAGTAAACTGTGGACGCAGGCCCTGCTGTGGCAGAGGCCTGAGACAGGTTTGAGAGGCTGCTTTTGTGGGTGGCAAAAGAAGAACTGCAGTCCCACTAGTAGCATTTAATTTACAGGCCCTGGGTATATAGGATGCTATTGTACAAGAGACTTACAACAAAATTAAATATGCCAAACAGACCAATCATACCAAGTTTAAAGGAGATAGCAAATGCACTTTAGCACTGATCAGTAGTGGTAAAGTAAACAGAGTCCTCAAGCCAACAAAAACAGGTGAAAAAAACAGGTGGAAGGTGAAAGGTTTGGGGATAACTACAGTCACAGTGGCAGGGTATACGGTGCCGCACCAACAACCGGCGTTTATCAAAGAAAGTAATCAAATCAAACTAGTAATATCTAATTACAAAATCTCTAAAAGAATGCCCACCTCTAGATACCAGGCACCATTCATGGTCTCAAAATACGACATATAAACACACATGGTAAGAGAGGCACAAATATAGAGACAATAATCATTGGGTTTAATCCCAAAGGCAAAGAAGAAGAACAATGACAGGAACAATAGTTTTTTCTTTAGATGTTGTAGTGAATCCTTTTTATTCAAAATGAACACAATACAGCCAATGCTTTACACCCTTGGGGGCTTCTTCAGGGCAAAATTGTAATCCGTAAAGTTAAAGATTCCAAAGGGTATTCTCCTAAATAGGAAGATGTCGTCAGATATGGAATCCTGAACAAGTAGCTGGGTAAGAAAGCTCAAACTGGTCACAGAATGACGACATTCACATAAATGTGTAAGCAGTTCGCGCTACATAGAATAGGGAACTGGAGCGCATTAATGTTGTGCTAAGCCGCACAGCACAGAGTAAAGCACCAGTGAATGGCAGACGAAGAAACTCCTTGTGCGTCCGTGTTCAAATTCACTTTGAAAACAGATGCGAAAGGAGTTTCTTCATCAAATTATCCTATTATATTGAATTATAAGCACTATCCAGCTGTAGGCCCTTTTAGCCAGTGTTCCAATGCAGCCAATGTGCAGTTTTCAACTGTCAATTTAATCTGGCAAAATAAACCTTTAGCCAGGCCCAAACCCCCCCTTTTTAATACATACAGGTCATCTGTTTGCTAGGCTCTGAACAGCTCATAGTGCAGGGTTCATTTCATTTAAAAGGTAGGACGTGCATTTAAGTCTACTGTGAGGCCTACCTCTTCCAACATTGGGTTACCTTACTACATTTAAGTACAAACGTGATCGAGAACAGGTACACATGTCATGTCTGGTCTCAAAAGAATTGCAAAATGATGACATTTGTAATGCGTACAACTTACCCGTGAGGGTCGCAAGGCGCTAGGGGGAAGGTGTTGCTACTGCTCGAAGAGCCAGGTCTTGAGTAGTCTCCTCAAGGTAAATAGGTCTTGGGTCTGCCGTAAGAGGATGGGGAGGGTGTTCCAGGTCTTGGTGGCGAGGTAGGAGAACGATCTGCCGCCGGTGGTCGCTCTTCAGATGCAGGGGATGGTAGCGAGGGCGTGGTCGGTGGAGCAGGGCTGGCTGTTCAGGGTGTAGATGGTGAGCCGTCTTCTGAGGTACGCTGGTCTGGTGTCGTGGAGTGTCTTGTGTGCATGGGTGAGGAGTTTGAAGGTGATCCTCTTGTTGACGGGCAGCCAGTGCAGGCCTCTCACGTGGGGTGTGAAGTGGCTGTGTCGAGGGATGTCGAGGATCAGGCAGTCAGAGGTGTTCTGTATGCGTTGCAGTCGTTTCAGCGGTTTGGCCGATCCTCCCTTGTAAAGGACGTTTCCGTAGTCCAGCCTGCTGCTGACGAGGGCCTGGGTGACCATCCTTCTTGTATTGGTTGGGAGGGTGTTGAAGCAGGTGGATGAGACAGCGCTGACTTGATTGGTCATGGAGAGTGTTGAGTCGAGGATGAACCCCAGGTTGCGTGCGTGTTCGGTAGGTGTTGGTGGTGCTCCCAGGGCAGTCGGCCACCAGGAGTCGTCCCAGGTTGAAGGGGTGGAGCCAAGGATGACGACCTCCATCTTGTACGAGTTCCGCTTCAGACGGCTATTCTTCATCCATTCAGCGACGGCTTTCATTCCTTTGTGGAGGTTGGTTTTGTTCTCCTTGAGGTAGCGGGTCAGGTGTTTGTTGACGGCTTTCTCAATGACATTTGCCGGAAAAGGGAGCAAAGAAATAGGCCAGAAGCTCTTGAGGTCTCTCAGGTATGCCTTGGGTTTCTTGAGCAGGGCGTTGATCTCGGCGTGTTTCCTGCTCTCTGGGAAGATGGAGGTCTTGAAAGAGATGTTGATTGCGTAGCGGAGATCGTGTGCGATGGTGGCGCTGGCTTTATTGAAGATGTGGTGAGGGAATGGGTCTGACAGGGAACCGGAGTGGATGGTGTTTATGATCTTGATGGTGTTGTGGTGGTTGATGTGGGTCCAGGTGAGCAGGAGATCACTGTGGTTGGTGGCCATGGGGTCTGAGGTGTCGTTGGTTGTTGACATGGTCAGGTTGTTGAAGCTGTCATGGATGTTGGTGATGTTTCAGTGGAAGAGGGTGGCAAGGGAGTTGCACAGGCCTTGCGATGGGGGGATGTCGTTGATGTTGGAACTTGGGTTGGAGAGTTCCTTCATGATATTAAAGAGCTCTTTGCTGTTGTGTGTGTCGTTGCCAAGGCGGTCCTTGAAGGCAATCCTTTTGGTGGCATTCATGAGGTGATGGTGTTGACGCATGGCGGTCTTGAGGGCTTCTAGGTTCTCCGGTGTCTGTTCGCTGTGCCATTTCTTCTCTAGTTTTCAGCAGGTTGTTATAGCTGGCATTCTTGGTGGTGTTTCTGTTGGAGGGTTTCTTGAACGGGGCAAGAGTGTTGGCGCAGTCGTCAATCCAACGGCTGAGGTTGCTAGCAGCGGTGTCGGGGTCGGTAGGGTCAGCGGGTGGGCATTGGGCGAGGGTGGTGTTTAGCTGGTCTTCGGTGATTTTACTCCAGCTGCGGCGTCGGCCTGTTGGGTGCAGTGGTGCGTGGTGGGTTTCTGGAAGGTGAAGTGGATGAAGCGATGGTCGGTCCAGTGGTGTGGCTGAAGGAGCTGTGGGGCTTGTGGTGAAGATGGAGTCAAGCATGTGGCCCGCGGAGTGGGTCTGCGCAGTGACGTGCTGTCTGAGTCCGAGGTTGGCGAGGCTGTCAGTCCGTGGAGGCAAGGGCGTGCGTGCTGACAAAGTCGGGATGGAGTCACTTAACTGAGGCCTTGGTATAGGGGGTCTGCAAATCAGCGTTCCTCTTGAGGGTGGTGTTGCGATAAGAGATTGAGGGAGTTCACCCGAAAGGCCCTGGGAATTTCATCTGGATCACCTCTGGACCCCATCCCCCATAAGATACTGAAAGAACTCGGATCTGAGCTCTTCCCCATTCTGCATCAACTGTCCTGCCAATCGCTCATTAATGGACTTGTTACCGTCCAGCTGGAAGCAGGCCATTATCACGCCACTTCTGAAAAAACCCACACTAGATCCTTGGTGCTATAAGAACTACAGGCCCATCTCCCTCCAGCCTTACCTGACCAAGATAGTGGAGTGTCTAGTTGGTCAGTAGTTTAGAAAGTAAAGGAGGACCCCGCACAGACTAATAGGGGACTGGGGGGATAGTGAGGCCAAAAATGATGCCCTGTATACTTAAGATGCCAAAGAATGAAGTTCTAGCTACCACATTTGTACCTATCTATAGCTATAAATACAGAATAACCCACACCAATGCAATTTAGAGTAACTCTGTGTTTTTTAAATTTGATGTAGAATCTGTCCTGAAGAAGGTAGAAATACAAGAAACCGAAACGCCGCGTCGACCTGAGATTCTTTGTGTTTTTTTTTTTTTTTTTTTTTTTTAAATGTCTTTTATGCAAATGTATTAACATTGTACTTTAAATTAACTGTTTATTTTGTAATGATGACATTTTAAAATTTGTATGTATAATAAATGTGTAACAGAGTAACTCGTGGTGTGGTAAATTTTCCTTCCTTTTTTTAAGCATATTGATATTGTATACTCTTCTCCTCTATGATTCATTGTGGGTATCACTAAAAAACTGTTGTTTCAATGTGTGTGTATGAATTGACGATACAGTGAGGCTATAATCTTTTTGGCACCTTCACGGGTTTAAGAAAATAGAATAGTAGATATTATTCTGAACATACATGGACAGGGACCAAGTACAAACCTCTGTAACTTTACCTTTCCCGCCATATCAGTGGCATGCTTTAGAAATTTGTTCCCCTTATAATGGATCATTCACCCTAGAGCTCAAGCACTAGGTGTGTAACACAGTCTTAGACTGTCTTCACGTGGGGACACCCTTGTCTCTCATTTTTAATAGTTGGTCAGTAGGGCACTGTCTCTCTTTTTGGAGACAAACAATAAACTGGCGGAGAGCAATTTGGCTTTAGACCAGGTCATGGAATGGAGACGGCCTTGGTCACCGTTTTGGGCAATCTCCGATTGCGGGCCGACACGGGGCAATCGGCAACTTTAGTATTGCTAGACATGTCCGCCGCATTCGACACGGTCAACCATGACATTCTTTTGACAAGGCTGGAATCCCTAGGAGTAACAGGGGTGGCACTAGGGTCGATGCGCTCCTATCTATCTGACAGGTGGCAAGCAGTAGCGCTCCCTCCCTACCAATCGCAATTTGTAAAAAATGAATATGAAGTTCCACAGGGGTCTTCCATCAGCCCGATTCTGTTTAAGGTGTACTTGCAACCATTGCTGGGGATTATTAAAATGTATAATATCAGTGTGATTAATTACGCCGATGATACCCAGCTTATTGTGTCCCTGGATGGCGACCAAGCAGATTCAGTGGAAAGTTTTCATGCCTGTATGTCTGAAATGGCCAAATGGCTGAAAGGCAGCTCGCTTCAATTTAACAGGGAAAAGACGGAGATTCAACACTGGGAAGTGGGAAAGATCTCTCGAGGAATGCCGAATGATTTCTGGCCAACAAATGGAAACGGCTCCCTGGCACCAGTAAGCTCTGTACGCAAGCTGGCGGTCAGCTTTAATGAGAAAATGAATTTGTAGTCCCACGTAAACAAAGTAGTAGGAGCCTGTTTTACCCGTATTTGAGGACTGCGCAAAATACTACCTTTGCTGCCTGTCCAGGCAAGAACCACCGTAGTCAGGAGCATTATTTTAAGCCGTCTAGATTATTGTAATGCCCTACTTCTGGAATCTCAAGGGTATATGATTGCCAGACTCTAGAGTGTCCAGACAACTGCAGCCAAGCTTGCCCTGAGCCGCCCACGTCGCTCCTCAACAACACAGGCCTTATCGGAGCTTCACTGGCTCACAGTAGCGCAAAGGATCTTGTTTAAATCTTTGTGCGTAACGTTTAAAGCACTTCAGGGGCAAGGACCAAAGCCAATCCAAGCCAGATTTCTATGGTATGTACCCACTCGTAACCTTCGATCAGCATCTGCCTATTCGGTCAGGATACCAAGGACAAAGAGAGCAACCATGGGGGGAAGAGCTTTTAGTGCGGCTGCGGCCCGCCTTTGGAACAGCCTTCCTTTGGAAATTAGGAGCACATGGAACTTACTGCCATTTCGTAAGAAAGGAAAGACCTGTTCCCTGGGTCTTTAACTCTACATCAGTGGTGCCCATCCAGCTATCCGCCGAGTTTTCCGGTCCGTATGTTGTCTTAGCGCCAGGATGCCCGCAGGGTTACAGTGCGCTCTATAAATGGTAAAAATAAAGAAATAAATAAAAGGGTGTCATCGGAGTTGGTCGAGACCATGAGGGTGGTCTTGGGGATGATGGCAAGTCTACCTCCTACTCCGTTGGTGCGGTTTCTGCAGGTGATCTTGTAGCCGTCCGGGATGGCTATGGCATTTTATGTGCCGATGAGTTGTTCATCCAGGTCTCTGTCAGGAAGGCTACGTCCGAGTAGGATGTGTCGAGCAGGTCCCAGAGTTCAAAGGCGTGTTTGCATGCAGAGAGGGTGTTCAGTAGTATGCATCTGAGGTGGTTGCATCCTGTCCTGATAGATGGGTTGGATGCTCGAAGACTGGTGAAGCTGCAGTTCCGACATGAGAAGGGTCCTTTGGTGCGCTTTAGGAAGGTCAGGAAGCAGGTGTGTGCTCGTCCACTGTTGAGTGCATTGAGGGTGTTGGCCTCGTAGCGGCGTTGGGTGTCGTGGTGTTCGCGGGATCCAAGGGTTTTGGCACTGGGCGCTGTCCAGGCATGGACAGATGCAGACGGGTTGCTTAGGAGTGATTTCGGCACGCCAGCGGCGCGGTCGCGCAGCGGCCGTCATAAGCAGGGGAGGTGGGAGGGAAGAGCAGCTGGGAGGTGGGAGCAGATGAATGGGAGCGCAGTGGCTGGGCCGCAGGGGATGCAGCGCCGGGGAACAGGAGTGAGGAACAGCGAGGGGTACAGAGGCAAAAAGGGCACAGGGCACAGAAGTGGCACAAGAGGGGAATAGGAGGAATGAAACGAAACAATAAACAATAACACAGAATGCAATACAATTGCGCTAAGCAAGTGTAGCAAGTGGGGGCAGGGCTGCAGGGGATGCAGCGGCGGGAGAAACCACGGGAGGAATGGCGAGAAGGAAGAAAAGGCACAGGGCACAGAATAGCACAAGAGGGAAAGGAGGAATGAACAAAAACAAACCATAACAACAAAATGCAATACAATGACACTAAGCAAACTACGGCCTACCACTGGCCATCAGGGATGAGGTGCAGGTGGTAGCCTACTGGTGGAGGAGGGACTCAAGCGTCTGTCAGCAGCAGTGGCAGCTGGGCTAACGGCACGGGCACGCAAGTGGTGCTATGCGGCGTGGGGAGCGACCTGCCTAAAAAGGGTCAATGGTTGTTCTCCTCACTGCACAGCGGCCGCCATAAGAAGGGGAGGTGGGAGGGAGGAGCAGCTGGGAGGGTGGAGTGGACAAATGGGAGAGTGGGGGGCGGGCCGCAAGGGACGCAGTGGTGGGGAACAGGAGTGAAAAAGTTGTTCTTAGAAAGTTGGTATTTTCTTGTCTTAACCATTTGTTGCTTGCAGCGTGTGTTATGGGCCACATGATTATTAACAGTTGGCATTTTTAAGTAATTAAGTATTTTTTATAATGCATGATTCATTAAAACTTTTGCATACACATAACAATAAAAGTTTCTTGTTCATAATTCAATAGATAAAACAATACTAAAAGCCATTATTATACATGACACTTCAACGGGTCTAAAGTGCTTGTATATCAGGGAAAACTGAGCGGGAGCTTTCCAAGTTAACCAGCCATCCTTATACATTCTATTAAAGTTCACATTTTTGCACATACGACCTTCATTGGGTCTAAATTGCCTGTGCATGAGTAAGGTGCTATTATGAGCCTTCCTGGTTCAGCAATTTTTATTTAACCAGTGTCCATTTGCGATGCGTATTTGAGACTCTGGATTACTAATTAGAATTTTTTTTTGAGCCTGCAGTTTATCTGTGCCTCAGCTGGATTTAAGCACAGCTCTACTGCCTGCTTACAAGTCCCGGTGCTGTTCTGCTCGAATAGTGGTCGTAATAAAGTGCTTCTTATGTCCTTTAAGTTGGGGCAAATGCAGATGATGTGGATAAGATCCTCGTTTCCTCTTCCTCCTGCGGTTGTGGCCTCTTTGCCCATAGTGCAAGGTGTGGGATGATAAGAACGACGCCCAATGGCAAATTTGGGAATTTTTCCTCTGTCCTCGTTTTGATCCCTCTTTGTAGGTAAGATTGCGGTTTGAGTACTTCATAGTCGATAAGCACTAGCCAGCCATGGGCCCTTTTAGCCAGTGTTCCTTTGTCCTATAAAACAGATACCATTTTTGTTACCTTTGTCACAGTCTTTTTGAAGGTTTGGTGATCTGTTGAGGTTCCCCAAAAAACAATCAATCCCAAAACATTTAGGGAGTTGAGCAAATACTCCCTGCCAGGTGATTTTTGGAGGCAAACCAGCTCGATCTAAAGATGCAAGTTTAGGGGTCCTGCCTCAGCGCTTCCGATCTTGTGCCAAATTTTTATATTCGTGCCCCTCCTATCCACTGATTGTTTTTGAAGCCCAAATTCTAAACATATTTAGGGCAGTGAGACATATTTTGGAAGATGGAAAATTGTTTCTGTTGCAGATACCTATTATTATGTCAAGAGCTGCAGCTGAGCTCGTCATGAGCATGGAAAAGGTTAATAAACTTTGATTGTTCACTTCTTTTTTAATTGTTTTTTTAGATTTTCTAGTGATAGTATGCCTCACTGCAGACATAAAACTGTTGACTCCTCCTTTGGATATTACTGTTGCCTGTCAGGATTAGGGCAGCACCACGCGGTCTAGGGCCTGCCCCACTCACTATGCATGCATGCATTCCGCTTTGCTTTAAACAATTGTGTGGCAAAGCACACAGTTCTGCTTCTTTGGGGCGTTGGTGGTTAATGTTCTTTCATGTGCGCTAAGAATGGTTCATCTGCATTTCGCACTTATTCTTAAACATTATGCATAATGTGCACATGTCCAGAAGTTATGTTTTACCGTCATGCATGTATTATGATACTTGTGTACAAGGTTCATGTTCTTTTGAGTAACTGTGATTAATCATGAGCCTTGAGTTATCTATTACGTTATTTCTTTTGGTAGGCTTTATTTTAACACTTTCCATTGCTTTTCAGGCAGTCTTCTTTACTTTGGACTGCATCTCCCAGCATCCTTAGAGTGAGCATCACGGGGAACGTGACCACGTTAACATCAGCTACCATGCCCTTTCTCCCGTGCTCACTATTCTTTTTCTTCCATCGGGTGAGGAGCTTCTCGCTTGGGTTCCGGTTCTCCTTCACTTCCTGGAGCCCTTCGTTCAGATCGGTGAGCTCATTCTTTGCCTATTGGCTCGGTGTTCTCTTCCAGCAACATATTGGGAACCCAAGTCCTTTTGAGGCCTTTCACCGGTTTAGCTGGCTTCTGCAGTGAATCCCTGGCACCCCGCTGATCTTTGGAGGCATGCACCAGCTCCCGCAGAAACCTTGATTTGTTCAGCAGAGTAGGTCGTGCTCTGCAGGTAGGAAAAAGACACTTACCAAAACTGAATAATTATAGCATGTTTAGTGTTCTATTGCTCATTAGCATATTACCGAGCGAACCGAGCGACCTATTCACAGCATTTCAAGCTAATTTGCATATTTCTCAAACAACTTGAAAAAAGACCAAACAAATGTAATCCTTTATGTTTCTTTGACTTGTTTAGTTAAATACCATTTTTAGCAAGCCACTACACCTTTAGAGTGAACCTAACTGCTTATTTAGGAAATGTTGATGATATTAGTTAAATAATAGGATTGTGCATACCTATTGCCCAAAAGGCATTCAAAGCCTGAATTGCAAGTTATTTTGAGAATTTTGAAGAAAAGCCATTCAAGACAAATGGTGGGAGAAAGTTCCATTATCAAGCAGTAGTGATGCACCTGATAGACATTGGCACAAAGAATACTGCTCAGTGAGTTTTACTAAAAGCAAATAGAACAGTTAAAAACCATATTTTGTGCAGTAACAAAATATTTGTTGTTCACTAACTTTTCCTTTACAGATCTCCTTCCCTGCTGTTCCCATCTTAATTTCCCTTCCCCCCACTTGATCACTTCAATCCTCTGTGAAATATGCAATCAGAGTTGAAGGTATCGAGAGGTGGGCCAATGTGTCATCGCGTCAGACTCTGAGGAAGGTTTCATCTGACATTGCCTTAAGCTATTTTCTTCGCTTGTTTTTGGTTTAGCACATGTAACATAGTCTTCAATAAAAGATGAAACAGTCTCATCCTAATCAGTTCCAAATTTGGGTGCAGCCTTGATCCATAAAAGCATATGTATACGAAGAGCACCTCTAGCTATACTCCTTTCTCCAAAAGAAATTAATAAGAAGATTATTTGTATTGCAGATAAAAGACATCATAGCTTGAAACCTATGATTAAAATATCTGCACACATTTACAGGATCCAAAGAACATAGCTCTCCAGGTGTCTTGAATTCAATGTTTTTAATATTTGAATTTGCTTCTCGAAGAAATTTCTGCTGTTATATTACACAGTGTTAAGAATTGATTTACGAAATCTAAAAACATTTTTAAAAAAGGCAGAAACTAAAGCAACAGTTAAAACATTGTCTAATTTCTGCATAGCTAAAAAAGCTGGGCGACACTGATTAAAACCCATTATGCTTAATAGCGGCATAATCCATCTTTTCGTCTGGGCAACATAATATTTACAAAATAGCAAAATGTGCATATCTGATTGTGTTGGCAATTTATCACAAGGACATTTATTTAGGTCCTTGGTCCAATCGTTCATTTTGGGATAGCTAAAAAATATGAATAAAATATTCAATCTAAAACGAGTTAATATACATTTTTCAAAGCCTTTCATTTGCAATTTCAGATATGGCTGAGTTTCACTGATGATTAATACCAGTTGGTGCCCCATCACTGTGCTTTTCCTCATCTCCAAACAGGACCTTCTGTCCTCCAGATGTAACATACATGTATGCTTTAATTCTTTTCTAGTTACATGGGACATAAGACGAGGATCATCAAAGTATTCTTGATGGCCAATCTCCGTAAGGAAAGATTTTACATACACCAACCATCTTATATTTTTGCTTTTTTCTATGATCATAGCGTCTTTCAAGATTGCTCGATTACAAACACACTCCTCCGTGGTCCACACTCTGTGCCATAATAAAACTGGCTGAATTTTAATTACATCCTCTATATAGGGTTGTCCCAGCTCCATATAGCAATTATAAGTGGACACACTCTCAGGGACTGTTAAGAGATGTCTCAAAAAGGAGTTTTCTGCTAGTTGCAGTGGTTTGACATTAGCATAACCCCATATACCCGCACCATATGTTGCATTTGCAATACTATTGGCTCTATATATAGTTAAAAGTTCCCTAATCGTTTTTTGCCTATTTTTCTTGCTAAATTTTGTACGGCCATAATAAATTTACAAAACAACAATTTTGTGTGTTAATTGTTGTATTCCATTGGCAAGTTTGATCAAACAATATGCCCAAATGAGGGAAAGTTTGGGTAAATTCAAGGGATTTTAAGTTTATAAACATGGTTTTCCTATTCTCTAATGCCCCTGGTTCGCAATTCATACAGTAAGTCTTTGAAGCATTTACCCTCAGATCTAAATCAGCCATATAATTTGCAAAAGATGTAATCATCTGCTGCATGGCCAACGGGGGTTCGGGCCATCGGAACCGCGTCGTCCGCATATAGTAGCGCAGGGATCGATCTTTTGCCTATTAACGGCATGTCCCTGCACTCCCTAAGTAGTACCTCTTCCAGTTCATTGATATAAATTGTGAATAGGAAGGAGGCGAGTGCGCCCCCTTGCCATACTGCTCTGGCAATTTTAAACCTTGTTGTACTTTCCCCATTCCTTCCATATCTTACTGTGGACCGTGCTCCCCTGTATAACTCTTCCAGGAAGTTAATTATATTCACGTCCACATCAAGTTTTACTTTGTTCATACCTATTTTACTTCATTATTTTTAAATGTTTCTGTATTGTTTCAACTCAGAAAAAACACTATACATACATATTTACAATTTGTACAAAACAACATATATATTCTACAACATTAAACAATATATAGAGATAGAATTCATCACATAGAGACAATTTCATCTACAGACATTAATTATTGTGGGGTGCCCTATCTTGACACCAAGTTCATTTACTATCCATAACAACTTAATGCAAGGGAAAACAATACAGAAACATTTAAAAATAATGAAATAAAATAAGTATGAACAAAGTATACCTTACAAACTCCAATTGATATTGGTTTGTAGTTCTTAAATGTGAGACATGAAAGAAATGTGCAGCTGGTAATTCTTTGTATAAGTATGTAACACAGGCACAGGCACACATGGTCACTGGAGACACATCTTCTGGCCCTTTACGCAGCTACAGTGTAGTAAAAGCACTATGGGGCAGATTACAAGCCACTTGTGCCTCTTTTGCGCCACAGTTGCGTCACTTTTGTAACGCAGCGGCAGCACAAAAGATGCGCCATGGTGCTGGGTATTAACAACGTGATGCTTCTGAGAGATGTGTCACGTTGTAAAGCCCTGCGCCATCAGGAGGCGTTCCGGCGCAGGGGAGGGCGTTCCTGCGCAGGGACGCCTCCTAAAAGTGGCTGAGTGAAATCTACAAGATTTCACTCAGTCACTTTTAGGCCAATGCTGCGTCAAAACCCTGCGCCTGCTTGAAGCAGCCGCAAGGCTTGACGCAGCATTGGGGAGATAGGGCCCCCCAGAGCATTGCTGGAGCTGCGTCCAGCAATGCTGAGAGATGCATCACGTTGTAAAGCCCTGCACCATCAGGAGGCGTTCCGGCGCAGGGGAGGAGGTTTCTGTGCAGGAACGCCTCCTAAAAGTGGCTGAGTGAAATCTACAAGATTTCACTCAGTCACTTTTAGGCCAATGCTGCGTCAAAACCCTGCTCCTGCTTAAAGCAGACGCAAGGCTTGACGCAGCATTGGGGAGATAGGGTCCCCCAGAGCATTGCTGGAGCTGCGTCGCGCTTGCGATGCAGCTCCAGCAATGCGCTGCTTTTACGGCACAGATGGGTGATGCATCTGTGCCGTTTTTGCCACATGGTGCGCCGCATTGTAAATGCTGCAGACCATGGGTGGCGGAGCTGCGGCGCACAATAACTGGCGCATCCCTGGGGATGCACCAGTAATTGTAAACCTGCTCCTATACATTTAGCCAACGAGGGAGCGCTTACTGATTAGACAGTAGAAAGTACTCCAGTTGAGTAGAGGTATTGCACAAAACGGTGGCATCTTCGTGGACAAACACGCAGGGCGGGATTCATTCTGCCCCCTGTTAGACTCGTTTTTTGTGCCCTTCTGCCCTCTGTTAGACTCGTTCTTCCCTTGTTTTTCTGCTCTTCTGCCCTCTGTTAGACTCATTTTTCCCTTGTTTTTCTGCCCTTCTGCCCCCTGTTAGACTCGTTTTGTGTGCCCTTCTGCCCTCTGTTAGACTCATTTTTCCCTTGTTTTTCTGCCCTTCTGCCCCCTGTTAGACTCGTTTTTTGTGCCCTTCTGCCCTCTGTTATTCCCTTGTTTTTCTGCCCTTCTGCCCTCCGTTAGACTCGTTTTTTTGTGTCCTTCTGCCCTCTGTTAGACTCGTTTTTGTGCCTTTCTGCCCCCTTTTAGACTTGTTTTTTGTGCCCTTCTGCACTCTGTTAAACTCGTTTTTCCCTTGTTTTTCTGCCCTTCTGTCCTCTGTTAGACTGTTTTTTGGTGCCCCTCTGCCCTCTGTTAGACTCGTTTTCCCTTGTTTTTCTGCCCTTCTGCCCTTTGTTAGACTGCTTTTTGTGCCTTTCTGCCCTCAGCATCACCACATCATCACTCAGCACCACCACAGCATCACTCAGCACCACCACATTGTTATGTTATGTTATGTTAAAATGCGTTTATATAGCGCTCGTCTACTCTAAAAGAGTGTCCCGGCGCTTTCCACAGTCCGCTACAATGTAGAACAACATAACAAGAAAAATATATCCCAGAAGAAAGAAAAAGAAAACCCACCTAAACAGAAAGATTCAAAAGCCAAGTCTTCAGATTCTTTCTGAATTGAAGCAAAATGGGAGTGCTGCGAAGTGCTAATGGAAGCGAGTTCCATAACTGGGAGGCCTTAAGGCTGAAAGAACGTCCCCCCCATGCGGGCCTTCCTCACACGTGGAACCACAGCAGTAAAAAGGGATTCAGAACGCAGAGAGCGGGCAGGGCGATAGAAAGCCAATCTCTTCTGCAAATATCCCGCGCCTGAGCCGAACAGAGCTTTGTGCACCAGCGTCAGGGATTTGAACATAATCCGCTTCCGGATCGGCAACCAATGGAGCGTCTGCAGCAGCCCAGAAGCCCGTGCTCGTCTATGCAGACCAAAAATCGCACGGGCTGCAGAATTCTGTGCCACCTGCAAGCGCTGGACCAGATAGTCCGGTAGGCCTAGGAAGAGGGCATTGGCATAATCTAGCCTGGATCCGATGAGCGCCTGCACCGTAATCCGTCTGTGCTCCGCAGATAGTAAAGGAAGAAACTTGTGGAGCATTTTCAGAATGCTGAAACAGGTGCCGGACAGGCCAAGAACGTGCGCTCTCAAAGAGAGCTTGTTATCAAGCTTGACACCGAGGTTCTTGGCAACCAGGGAGGATTGTGCCGGGGGGCACATAGCAGCCGGCCACCACTGCCGCCATTCGGGATCGGTAGCACAGCCGAAAAATAAAACCTCCGACTTGCTGGAGTTGGCCTTCAGACTATTACGCTGGAACCAGCCGAAGACCATGTCCAGACAGTCCCGAATTCTCTCCCCATCAAATGGCTGATCTTTGCTGCAAGTGAAGAGGAGTTGCGTGTCATCGGCGTAGGACACGATCTGGGCTCCGTGAGCCTCCACCGCAGCCGCCAAAGGGGACATGAAGATGTTAAACAATGTCGGGCTCAACACAGATCCCTGTGGAACCCCGACTCCCAGTGGCGGCATCTCGGCGGAGCTCTGGGAAACCCAGACCGTCTGGCGGCGGCCCTCCAGAAAAGATGTAAACCATCTGAACACCGTCCCCCTTAGGCCGATGTCATAAAGCCTGGCGAGAAGCGCCTCATGGGGGACGGTGTCGAAGGCCGCCGACAGGTCCAACATGACTAACATGGCCTTGCCACCCACATCCAAGGTCTCTCTGATGATCTCAGAGACCTCCACCAACGCCGTTTCCGTACTGAAATTCGGACGGAAACCGGATTGGGATGGATGGAGCAAATTGTTGGATTCAAGAAAGCTCGACAAGACGCCATGGACATATTTCTCCGTGATCTTCGCCAGAGCCGGGAGAAGTGAAATTGGCCTGTAATTGGCCAAAACCTCGGCATCAAGACCAGGCTTTTTCAGGAGGGGGATCACCATCGCCCTTTTCCAGGTGCGTGGGACAATCCCCTCCCTCAAGGAAGCGTTGAGGATCGGGTTGACCAAAGGATCCACCACTGCCGCCATCCCCGCCAAAAATTTGGCGGGGCAGGGGTCAAGTGGCGAGCCAGATTTAAGACTGGCCAACAGAGTCCGGGACATGTCACTGGAGACAGGTGGAAAGTCAGCCAGTACTGCCGTGGGCACGGACAATGTACCAAGTCCTGCCCCAGGACCACAGCAATCCTCCATCAAGCTCTCAGAGAAGGAGACCTGAATTGCCTTAATCTTGTTGGTGAAAAAAGTGGCAAGATCACACGCCCACGCATCAGATGATACAGGCGGGGGTGAATAGGAGGTAGGGGACGTGAACTCCTTCACTATCGTGAAGATCTCCTTGCAGGAGTTCGCCGACGCCTCAATCCTCCTGGCTAGATAGTCCCGCTTGGCACCAAGAATATCTCGGTGATAGGCCTTAACCGCTGACCTATAGGCGAGTTTAGCCTCTGCATCATATTGGAGGCGCCAGGCCCGCTCAGCAACCTTACATTGACTGCGAGCCACACGCAGCGCCTCCGTGAACCAGGGCGCAGATTGCCGTATCGCGGTGGACCGGGGGGTTACCTTTGGGGCAAGATCATCTAACCTCTCAGTCAACCATCGCTGCAGGGCCGCAGTGTCTCTTTCCGGGTCCCCCGAGAGGGAGCACGGATGTTCCGTAAGCGCCTGCTCCAACATAGCAGGCGTCACTCTGTGCAGAGCTCTTGAGGCCGATCTGGGCACAGCGGGGGCACAGGTGTCAGACCGCCCGGTCTCCAACACGGAGAACCGAATCAGCCTGTGATCCGACCAGAGCACCGGCCGTGTATCGATGTCAACAATTGGGACAGAAGAGAACACTTGGTCGAGGGTGTGCCCTTTCTCATGTGTAGGCCCTAGCACAAACGGTACCAGGCCAAGCGGAGATGTGATATCCAGGAGTTTGGTCCCATCCAGATCGTCCAAGACATCGAGATGAAAGTTAAAATCGCCTGCCAGCAGGCAATGCTGTGCAGACAGCGCCAACTCCGAGATAGCTGTCTGTAGGTCCTCCCAAAAGGAGCCCACCGGGCCGGGAGGCCTATAGACCAGCAGTCCCTTAAGCGCTTGACCAGGAGACAGTCTAAGCATAAAGGCAAGGGATTCAGAGCCCTCGATGGAATTCACGGGAAGAACTGAGCAGGAAATGTTCTTCCTCACCACCACAGCGACTCCTCCCCCCCTTCCCTTAACTCTGTCTTGGCGAAAAATATTATAGGTTGGAGGGATCGCAGTAAAAATATCTGGATTCGACGCCTCTCCCAACCAGGTTTCCGTCAGGAGCAGGCATAACGAATTATCCCTGACAAGAAGATCGTAAATGTGCAGGGCATGCCTTCCTACCGACCTAGTGTTGCGCAGCAGACAAAGATGTTTCACATGAGCCTCGGGTGTCCTAAGGACGCAGCACTGTGCCCCAGTGGGCGACCAGCCGCATGCCGGGCAGCGACATTTCCCCTTGTGTCGACCAGGGAATACAGAACGACACAAGCTAGATGTAGTGCGCATGGCGTGAAGAGTCGCCGAGGAATAGTGGATCATCCTTACCCACACCTGACCAGAATCCTCCGCCGCCCCGCCGCCTCCGGGACGCTGACGGGCGCAGACGGGCAGGACTCCGGCACGACTCAGGCTAAGCGAGGGCGTCCACCTGCGCGTCCCGCTGCGCGTAGGGAGCGACTTTAAATAGACTCTCCTGTGAGCCCTTGGCGCGCGAGTCCGCTCAAAGATGGCGGCCGCCGCCGAATCACAATCACAATCACAATCACAATCACAATCACAATCACAATCACAATCCCCAAACCAAGATGGCGCCCGAAATAGAAGCCCAGGACCCGGACCCACCTAAGTGGTGGTGCTTTTAAGGCACAGAGGTGCACTTTTTAAATGCAGTGAGTGGAGAGGGCGTTGGCTGGAGGCAGCCAAGTATAAAAACAGGGGTAAGTTAAACAGAAGCAATAACCCAAATACGAAACACAGGGAAGTTAAAATTGCACAGCGCTAGTCCAGCGCGCTCGCAGCAGTGTGGTAGGTGTTAAGGACCACCTCCACACCAAAGACCGCCTTAAATAGACTCTCCAGTGAGCCCTTGGTGCGCGAGTCCGCTCAAAGATGGCGGCCGCCGCCGAATCACAATCACAATCACAATCACAATCCCCAAACCAAGATGGCGCCCGAAATAGAAGCCCAGGACCCGGACCCACCAAAGTGGTGGTGCTTTTAAGGCACATTATCACATTATCACTCAGCACCACCACAGCACCACTCAGCACCACCACAGCATCACTCAGCACCACCACAGCACTACCACAGCACCACTCAGCACCACAACAGCATCATTCAGCACCACCACAGCACCACTTGCACCACCACAGCACCACTCAGTGCCACCACAGCATCACTCAGCGCCACCACAGCATCACTCAGCGCCGCCACATTATCACTCAGCAGCACCACTCAGCACCACCACAGCATCACTCAGCACCACCACAGCATCACTCAGCACCACCACAGCATCACTTAGCACCACCACAGCACCACTCAGCACCACCACAGCACCACTCAGCACCACCACAGCATCATTCAGCACCACCACAGCACCACTCAGCACCACCACAGCACCACTCAGCGCCACCACAGCATCACTCAGCGACACCACAGCATCACTCAGCGACACCACAGCATCACTCAGCACCACAACAGCATCACTCAGCACCACAACAGCACCACTCAGCGCCACCACAGCATCACTCAGCGCCACCACATTATCACTCAGCACCACCACAGCACTACTCAGCACCACCACAGCATCACTCAGCACCACCACAGCATCACTCAGCGACACCACAGCATCACTCAGCACCACAACAGCATCACTCAGCACCACCACAGCACCACTCAGCGCCACCACAGCATCACTCAGCGCCACCACATTATCACTCAGCACCACCACAGCACTACTCAGCACCACCACAGCATCACTCAGCACCACCACAGCATCACTCAGCACCACAACAGCACCACTCGGCACCACCCCAGCATCACTCAGCACCATCCCAGTATCAATCAGCACCACCACAGCACCACTCAGCATCACCACAGCACCACTCAGCGCCACCCCAGCATCAATCTGCGCAACCACAGCATCACTCAGCACCACAACAGCACCACTCAGCACCACCCCAGCATCACTCAGCACCATCCCAGTATCAATCAGCACCACCACAGCACCACTCAGCATCACCACAGCACCACTCAGCGCCACCCCAGCATCAATCTGCGCAACCATTCAACAACAACTGGTTCAAATACGATCTCTCAATGTTTCAAGCTTTATTACAAATGTCTTAAAAAGATGTTAATATTTCATTCTGTTCTTGAATTTTCGTCTCAATAAAATACACTGAACATAATCTTCACAAAAGTTATTTACAAAAGTTTAAGCTATTGCCATTATAAATTAAAATCACTTTTATTTAAGTATTAATTATTTAAAAAAATTAAAAGCCATTGTAATTTGTAATATCAATACATCTAAGTCACGTAAATACAAAACATGTTGCATTACAAATGCTATAGGTGTCACATTTGCGAAACTTATAACTAATGGCATTGTAAATGAGAAAGCTATTAATTAAGCTATTTTCAAAATCAACACATAAATAAAAAAAATTGTCATTTACAAGACCAATAGCTCAAACTTTCCTAATGCGAGGCCTATTGCATTGCAAATGCTTGTTTTTATATCTGTCAGTTCTTCCTGTTGAGGTTAAATTTTCGTGACAGGCGCCTCATTGCCTACATGTAACTATTCTCTGACCCTGCTTCAAGGGTCAGAGCAGGGTCAGAGAATAGTTGCAAGAAGGCAACAAGGCTCCAGGAAGCACTTACAGGCTTACAGCAGCAGGTGCCCAAGTTGCAGTTAATTTCTTTGCAACCCTTTTGTAAAAGGTTACAAAAAATTAGCTTCAACTTTTGCACCTGCTGCTGTAACCCTGTAAGTGCTTGGCTGAAAATTCGTCCCCGCTGATTCGCGTATTAAACCGCGATTTCGCGAAATTCGCAGATTGCGAAATCGCGGAAAATCCGCAAATTCCGCGAGCGTAACGAATTTTCAGCCCATTTTTATTAGATATATGAGTTTTTTTCCTTCCACTTACATATTTGTCTAAAAGGATGTGCAAGTTAAGGCCCTTTTCTATAGTGCCTAGATGTTTCCTGAAGCCATATTGGAGGTCACTTATTATAGAGTTGTTAGAGGAACTAGAGCTCGTGCTAGTGTCAGTTAAAGTATCAATGCTTGTTTTCTAAGATTGTGCTGCAGATAGCAGTTAAATTGCCAATGCTTGTTATTTAAGGTTATGCTGTCTGTACATGGCACATTGCTCACTATAAAAGTTAGTTTACCAATGCTTGTTTGGTCTATGCTAATATCATAAAGTTGTGTCCTTGTATTTGTTGATACCAATGCTCGTGTGGTTTCTTCGAAGTGATCTTTCCCCTGAGTTCTGGAACCACAACACGTGCTCGGCGCTCCGCGTGAGCAATATGCTAATTTCCAAACTGTGAGCCTGCCGAACATATAAAAAGGGAACTCTCGTGCAAGACGGTGCTTCGTCTCTTTCACTTCATGTCAAGCGCTCCTGCTCCTGCCGGCAATCAAGATCCCTGACTCCCTCCTGGTAAACTGATTTCCCTCCTAGAAACCTCGACTCTTCTTCCTTTGAAGAACCCCCGTCCCTGTCCCCTCCTCCCGGTCCAATCTCCTCACCTGGAGCTCCGGTCCAAGCTCCTCCATTCGACTCTGCGAGGCTTCCTGGCATCGGCGAATGTCATCTTGGACTTACGGACTTCCGATGGACGCGTCATCGACCACTCCCACAGGAACCAGGACATCGCCTCTAAAAACAAAGGAAGGACAGTAAGAATTAGCGGTTGCTAAGCAACTTGGAACAATTTTCGAAGCCGCGTTTCATGTTTAATTTAAAGACTACAACGTTACTTGTTATTTTCACAAAGACTATTTACTCGAGTGTGTAAAGAACATTGTGCTAATTCAAAGACTATGTACCTTGTGTGAGCTAAGAACACTGCGCTAATTGAAACAGTAGTATCGTAAAAAGACTAAAGGGTGATTCACAGTCTACGAAGTATTTGTATACAAACAAGCCTAACTCAATCCAAATTAGAGTTTGTTTTAGGGCTAAGGTTAAAGATTACTAACAAATCGAGCACATAATCAGCTAATGAGACCAATAAGTTGATCCTCAAGAAGTCCTACAATTGTAAAGATTAGACCAGGATGCTTGGTTGTTTCTTTCTTTTTATTTATTTACAGAATCCCTCTTCCTGCCTGGCAACTGGGTTTTCAAGGTATGTGCATGGTGTGCAAGTTCTATTCACAAAACTAACCTCATTAACCAAATTGTGAATTCTTGTAAAGAATGGACACTCTTTGAGAATTTTTATTCATGTCCATAACTTTTCTTTAAAAAGGTAATCAAGAGTAAAGATAACCTTCAAATCTCAGAACCCAGTGAAGTGTACACAAGGGCTGGTTCTTTTTATGGTTGGTTAAACTCTTGAATATGTTCATATCTATAGACTAGATTTAAGGAGAATTCTAGAAGCTGATTGTATGTTTGTATAACTCCAGAGTCACGTAAAAGCTATCAAGCCGTCACCAGCCCTGAACACTTGAACGAGAAACTCCGACTGGACGAAGACAGACCAGTGTTGTTCTTTTTTCTTGTTTTTTTCTCAATCCACTTCCCCTTTCCCTTGGTGACTAGAGATTTAGCAAGTGTTCTATAATCCTTGTTGAGTAGCTAGTTCACGAGGGAGCTGGGAGTTAGCGGCGTCAAGAAGGAAACACAACAGGAGCGTCTGGCGTGATTATGCAACAAGAGTGGTCCTCGACCCAAACCTGTAATCTGTTCAGGATTACCTGCCCAAAGATCTTAATGGTAGAGTCTAGCATGGATATCGGGCGGTAACAAGCACAGATAGAGCTGTCTCCCTTTTTAAATATAGGTATTATGATTAACTCATACCAAGAGGGTAATTATCCATTTGAACAGGATGCATTAAAAAGTTTAGTGAGGATTGGTCCCCATAAGGTCATCTTATGTTTATATAGTTCGACAAGAACCCCGTCAGGGCCAGGAGCCTTCCCTCCCAAACTGGCCTTAATGCCTGCCATGACCTCATTCAGTGTTATATTTAGATCTATGTTGTTACTTTTTGAGGTCGCCTCATCCTGTATATCTATTTGTTGAGACTTTTCCACGAGACCCACCATATACTATTCAAACTTTCATAGTGTTCCACCCATTCTGTATCCATTATAGCTATCTCGATTCTAGCTCTGCCTTCGTCTTCAAAAAAGGGGGCATTGACTGCCTTCCAAAAGGCTTCTACGTTCCCTCTCTGGAATGCCTCGCACAAAGATTCCCAGGCCTCCCTTTTTATGGTTTCCTTGTTTTAGATTGGCGTGAGCCTTTGTACAAAGTGTGTCAAACCATCTGGGGTCCAATGCTTTTAAATTTTTCTTATTAACCCATAAACTATTTTTAATCTCCAAATTTATGGTTAGGAAATGATTAATAACAACGGGATCCGAGGTATTAATATTGAGGCACATATCAAAGCTGGGTTTGCATTGCCTAATAAGTTTTCGTAGGAAGTTTTCCGGGACTACTTTGGTCCATTTCAAGGCGTATCCGTTTTGGCGCTGTAGGCTGTCCTCTACTACATCCCCATTTAAGTTACCTTTATCATAAATATGATCAGGATTTATAACTTCTAAACTTAGTTCGAAGTGATCACTCAGTGCTGTGTCGAAGGTTTTAAAATGAGTCACTTTATTACCGTGTCTAGACGAAATCAGAATAAAATCAATTATAGAGAATAATCCTCTCCCATTAAATGTAGGGCAAAAATTAACCTCGGGTTGACATGCTTTGTTTGCGAAGCACATATCGTTTGAGAACAAGGTTTCATTTAGCAAATTTCCATGGCTAGTATGGTCAAAATATGATAAACATGTTTCCCTGTCCAGAAGAGTACCACATGCCCCTTGTTCTCCCCTTCTACATAATAAGCAGTTAAAGCCCCCTCCCCAGACTGTAAGGACTTCCTTATTTTCCAGCACATCATATGCTTGAGGTCTGTAGAGATTTGTTTCATCACAGCCTCCAGAACCTCAGCTGGTATGTTATTATAGAAGTTTACAATCAATAGGCACTTCTTCTTACTAGTGTGAATCTGTACCATTTGATATTATTCATTGGTGACAGGAGCTCCTATTTTATCACATATCAGGAGGTTTGATATATAGGTACATAGACCTCCTTTAGCTCTGCCCGAAACTGAGTCTAAAGCCGAGGAGAAAAATGTTTTATAGACCCATTAAGATGGTACTCCTCCTTTGCCCATGTTTCCTGCAGATTAACTATATCAAATTAATTTGCAAGTTTCAGCCAAGTTACCTCTGTCTGCTTAGATTTTATGCCTGCAATGTTCCAAAACATTGTTGACCATGTTCCATTCTTTAACTTATTCTTCTTTGGGACAACACTTTTTGGAACATGGCTTGCAGTAGTCAGTTTTTCTATTAGTCCATTCTGACTCATCGTACCATCCCCTGAAGTTACCTGCCCATCTGGGTTATGAGCCCCATCCAGAGTAATTGATGTAATAGATGGGCATGGGTCTAATTCATCATTTGTCTCCATTACTGATTTACTACACATGGGGGAAAAACAGGAGGACTCAAAATGGAGATTTCCTGGCACCGTCAATCTACTCCTTCAAGGCCCTCTTGTTCACAGAAAATGTCAAAGGGGTTGGAGGTAGGGATATTAAAGTAATTGTTATGTAAGTCCCTAAGAATCCCTCCCTGCATGCCCACTGGGTAAATATTGGGTCGGACTGGGGGCGGTGGAAGATAAAAGTACCTCAGGTCTACGGTTTGTATTCCACTCTCAAAGCTTTGTGGTCTCCACCCACAGATATATTTTACCACCTGTCTGTCCCTGAAGTTCAGTAGAACACAGTCCCCATGATTTTCCTTCAGTTTGTGTCTCACCCAACTTATTCTGCGAACATGCAGAATTTCACCATGCAGAACAGGCGGTATAGGTCTATGCCTATTCAACCAATGACTGACTTTATTCTTCAATTCTGAGTAACTTTCTAGTTTACCCTCTTCCAGTTCTGGGACCCCCATTAAAACAACAGTGTTTGGGAACGATTCTGGTGGCAGGTCAAAACGTGGGTGTTTATTCAATCATTTAACTTTGTCAAATGGACCCTTGCCTATGCCCTCCTCTGCCCCTGGATCTCATGTCTTCCCTTGGTTCCCATTATTTCCTAATCCCTTTGTCTGTGCGCATTTCTCTATACCCTGCCTCTCCTCCCCTTGTGTACCGAGTGACCCATTTACTGAGCAGGTACTCCCTGGATCGATTCTAGTGGCTGATTGTGTTAAAGAATCAGCCTGGCTTATACAGGGCGCAGGGGGCGTTTTCTTTGTGTTACCCAAAATGTTAGCTGAACTCATTGTACTTAGAGCCAATATTGGTTCAGAATACCTCTTCAACATCTCAGTATTGGCCTGCATTGATTCTTCTAGTTTTAGCAGTCTCTCACCAATAGCTTTTATCCTTTCTGTGAGGGGCAGCATGAGTGATTTGACCAACCAGAAGAAACCCTCTGTATTTTCCATTACATCCTTCTCATGGGCTACATGCCCTAGTGGGACAGTGTGGGAATTTGTTGGTTTATAGGTGGCTATGGGCCATGTTTGTTCTAATATACAAGAGGTCTGCACCGCTATGCAAACCCTCATAGGAACTTTTTGTTTAGTTCCTATTTTCCCATCTTTTATAGTCGCTGTTTTTACTCTAGGTTCTCTATTTATTTTCGGGGTTTTAACAGCAATAGCTTTGTCTGCTGGATATATTTGAATACTGCTAGAGATATTTTTGGTCTTGGATCTAGTCATAGGGAGTGGTATATTTCCACTAATTGGGCTAACTCGCTGGACTCATCAAGCTCTTCACCACAGTCACTTCCCTGCGTAATAGATGAATTTATCGTAACAGAACGGGAACCTTCGTCACTAGGTGCCAAGTTATTTTCCCCATCATCGCTCTTACTTGCTGAGGTGTAATTGAAGTTGCAATCACCCCCATAGATGACCGTCTAAAATACAGTGGTTATAATGAGAGACGGCTCTCCGTCAGGGCAATTTCGTTGCTCTTATAATAAAGTTATCCAGTGTTCCTGTGACACTCCCTCCCGACCCCACCCTTTCTCCCAATTTCATTTCGGGTAGTCATGAGCTCCCACTGTTATATACTGCCACTTAAAGCAGAGATAATGCAATACTGTGTTATCCCCGTGCACTCAAATAGACCAATTATATACAAATTTTAAACAAAATCCGGTTGGCGCCACATATGACGCACGGAGTCTGGCCGAGCCTTAAATGCTACAACGTGGTGTGGGAAAGGGTCACCTGCCCACTAAGATGCGCGCTCGATTCACACTGAAACCTGCTGGTTTCTTAGTAATCTCCAACTGATTAGTTCAACATAAATCAAAAATCTCTCCAATTAGATTCCATCCATTTATTGTTCAAATATTCGATGTATTCATAATAATGCTCTTATGATACAAATCATCATTTTATTGCAGTCCTTCCAAGCACCCAATGCATTTCTGGTCTGTCGAGTGAGACCCTTCGTCAGGGGTCTGTAAAATAAGTCATACAGGACCAAATTAGATACTCCATCATCAAATGTGCGACAATCTGCAGTTAGTTCATTGAATTTAGGCGTGAACAAGTAAAATGCGCAAAGATAGTGCTTATACGGTCAGGTGCACATACAACGGAGTGGTCAACTGAAGTGATTAGAAAAAACGAAAGGCAAAAGTGAAAGGCTCCCAAAAGCTCTCAAAGTGCAATATGTGCTAAGGGTGAACAACAGCTTAATATCGTAAGTTCCAGTGACGAAATATCGACGCTGCGGGTGTGAACCAAAAGTCCTTTAAACCAAACTGCAGACCTTAAACGTAAAAGAAAGGAAGACGAAAAGAGTGTCTCTCCACAGGAGTGCAGAGGTGCAAGTAAGTTCAAAATGCCCGGTAGAGAAAGAGCCCCGCTCCACCGGGGCTCTCAATGATTTTTATGCGCCTCCGGGCACGTAGCAGGTGTGTGCCGCTTCCTGGGGATGCTGGGAAGTGTAGTCCCCCCTCACAGTGGCCGCGCCGAGATTTAGAAAGGTTGCGACGGCGGGGGGAGACTAGCGGCAGGGACGCGGTGTGTGGCAGCAACGGCAGGGACAAAAATGCCACCAGGAACCTCCACAGGAGTCCAGAGGTGCAAGTAAGTTCAAAATGCCCAGTAGAGTTAGAGCCCCGCTCCACCGGGGCTCTCAATGATTTTTATGAGCCTCCGGGCGCGTATCAGGCGTGTGCGGCTTCCTGGGGATGCTGGGAAGTGTAGGCCCCCCTCACAGCGGCCGCACCGAGATTTAGAAAGGCTGCGGCGGTGGGGGGAGACTAGCAGCAGGGACGCGGTGTGTGGCAGCAACAGCAGGGACAAAAATGCCACTAGGAACCTCCACAGGAGTGCAGAGGTGCAAGTAAGTTCAAAATGCCCAGTAGAGTTAGAGACCCGCTCCACCAGGGCTCTTGATGATTTGTATGCACCTCCGGGCGTGTAGGAGGCGTGTGCGTCTTCCTGGGGATGCTGGGAAATGTAGTCCCCCTCACAGCGGCCGCGCCGAGATTTACAAAGGCTGCGGCGGCGGGCGGAGCATAATGGCAGGGACAGCAACAGCAGGGAGAAATGCCACCAGGAACCTCCACAGGAGTGCAGAGGTGCAAGTAAGTTCAAAATGCACAGTAGAGTTAGAGCCCCCTCATCTCTCTGATGTAGTTTGTCCATGAGTTCCTTTGCAGAACATTTTGAAGATGTACTCCTGTTTCTACTATGTGGTTGACTGCATATGAAAGTCCAGACAAGTCACTTTCAAACAAAAGATGAAATATATATGGGATACATTGTCGAAATCTTGGATCTTCTGAGTACAACCTTGTTGTCAGATATACTGATGTAGGAATCTGTACTGGTCGTTTGTCATATCATCCACCATTTCCAGTGTGGAACATTTGTGGAAAACAACGAGCGTCCAAACTTTTTTCGCAAACAATCATTGGAGCCCCTTCACTTTCTTCATTTGGAATAATTCAATAGTATTTCCCATCACTTCTTTCTAATATAAAGGATGCACACTATAATGTTCATACATTTCTTCGCTTTTGGACATGTCCACTTTTTCAATTTGGCCACTTGAAATTTCGTTATCTTCTCTTAATACTATTTGTCATTCTTCCACATACACATTTTTGTAGTAATCATTATTTGTTATCAGATATAATGTAGCCTGTTGCACGTTGCTCAAATCTACTAATTCTTGCCATCTTTTCTGATTCTTTGTAGGAACACCATTCATCAAGAATAACTACAGGTTCAGTTTCCTCTCTCTGTACACCAATAGTTTCAATATTTTTCTGTAAATCTAAAGGTAAATAAACAACGCTTCCTTTTTTTCTGTGGGAGGGAACTTACCTGTTTTAGGCTCCATATGAACAATATCCTGAAACGGGTGCACAGATTCAATTAGAATGGACTCATAAAGCTTTAAATCTACCAGCTCTGGAGGAATATCTACCAACTATAGGTTATTATGTACAGCTCTAGCTGGCATTTCGTTATCCTCTAATTTGGTATAACAATATTTACAAATACGTTGATAACTACTCAAATCAAAGCAATCTTCTATCAACAAATAGGTTGAAAATTCCTTCCACTTATCATTGTTTTCTTATTTACTTTTTAAATATAGATCAACATATCTAGTTTGATTTTTAAAATGAGTTCATCGACAACAAATAGAAACAAAATTTGATCTTTCACAACATATTACCTTAAACTTCATAATTTCTTCTTCAAACTTCTCAGTACTACTATCTTTTATGTCTTCTTGAACACCTACTTCTATCAATGTCTCCATTTCTCCACACTCTTCTTCAGAACCAAAGTAACAAAACTCTATTTCATCACAGATTTATTTTAAATCTGATACTGACCCATGCAAAAGAGCACTATTTAAATCACTTAAAATTATT
Source organism: Lissotriton vulgaris (assembly GCF_964263255.1). NCBI lineage: Eukaryota > Metazoa > Chordata > Amphibia > Caudata > Salamandridae > Lissotriton > Lissotriton vulgaris. Next base: position 317,381,386 of record NC_141690.1, on the reverse strand, counting down.
GCTGGACATTTTGCATAGTACAATCGTCTTACTAACTTCCGCACTTGAGAGTGATATACTGGTAACATTCTGAAATGATGAAAATATACTTTGACACACTTTTCTAGAAAGACAAGCCAGAAAATTACCTTGCAAACCAGTATTTTTTCTCACTTTGCAAGGATCTAGTCCTTGCAGCATCTTAATCTTTTGTTTAACACTTTTTTTACTGTATATTCGTGAGAAATTTCGTAAAATATCAATAAACTCCTGTCATATACTACAAATACTACTACAATCCCAAGTATACACTGGGGCTTTAGTATGTCACCATACACTGTTGCACATGGAAACTGCAGGTGTGGTTGCCTTAGCAGAACATGACCTTAGCATTTCTACTGTACTTTTCAAAAAATGTTTACTAACCAATAAGAAACTTGCTTTTTAAAGAAAGTAAAATGCACCCTATTTTTGAATGTACAATATTCTTAAACAGCCAATCAATTCTCTTCTTTCTTAAAAACAGCATCTCCTCCACCATTTTAGATACCTCCTAGTCTACCAAATGACTACCTCAGCTACAGACATCTTTTGATTACCTACAGACATCCCTTCAAGATGCTTTCTGTGTGAATTTTTGGGCGCAGCTATGTATTCTGGTGCAACGCTGAACACAGAGGTATTGACAAAGACCTATTTTTGCAAAATGTAGACATTAAATGGATTGGATAGAGAGGATTAAAATGGCACCAATTGATGCCTTTGGTTAAAACCTTTTTGCATCTCCAACTCCCTGACCTCATGATTGTGCACTCTGGTGGCAATGACCGAGGCATATTGACTGGGGCAGGTCTGGAAATGCTTATGAAGGACACCTTTGCAGAATTGATGTTGGTTTTCCCCCAAACTACCTTTCAATACTCTAACATTTGTCAAAGACAGAAATGGGAGTGGTCCAATCAATTTTGCCCTCAAATTGAGAAAGCTAGAAGAAATGTCAATAAAGATGTTTCTGCTTATCTCAGAGACCATAGCTCCCAAAGAATCAGCCTACGTAGAGAAGTAGCAGGACCCAGACGGCTGATAAAAGCACATGCACATTTAAAAAATCATGCCTATTTGGCAGTCTACGGTGACCTCAGGAGTTCTTATCAACCTATAAATCTGAAGGCGAGAAGGGCTTGAACTACTCACAATGTTAATTTCACAGGCTGCAAAGAAAAGCTTTTGATATTCACAGTTTGGAGCCCCCTGCCTAGGATCTCAGTGAACCACAGGCAGGAAATACAATAATTTGTAATCCTATCGCCCACGTTTGTAGCGCTGTCCTGTGATGCCTAAAACAGATAATTTTTACGTTTTTATATAATGATACCTGGGAAGATGAGCCACCTTATGACAGAGCAGGAAGCTCTTCTTAAACTGTTGATGTATGTGATGTGCATGATTGCCCCTACATACCACTAAACATCAAAAGTCAGTTGGATGCAACAAGCAGTGACAAGGAGAAGGCAAGGTGGCTTAAGGTTTAGAGATGCACATGTGACTGTGTGAGTACACAGAAATGATCTCAGAGAAGTCTCCCTGATTCCCAACTTTTTGGAACAGATTTGTCTCAACGGAAAAGAAAAGTGAGGATTGACACTTCCAAAAGTGCTTCTCAGAACCAACAGCAGTGAGAGGTCGGTGACTTCTAACAATACCACCTAAGCATTAACTAAAATAGAAGATGCTCAAAGGAAAAGTGTATGCACATTGTCTCATAGATAACTCCGACTCCAAGTAACAAGCATTGCGAAACATGTCTGTTAAAAATCGAGGTAATTTGCGTCCTCTGTTACTTTAGATGCCATTGACTTGGTAATAGGCACTCAAACATCGCTTCCTCTACTCTATTCTAGGTCCTTGTACTTTCCTCAAAGAGAATTTTCCCTTACACGGGACACTCTCAACTCGGGACCAGGTATGTTATGTTGCTTTTTGGGTCATATGTGACATCTTTCTGAAAATCCCAGGTTGCTTGACAGCTTTCCTTATCAGTATATTTTTCAGATTGCATTTTCAACGCACATCCTTGACATTTTTTCCTATAAATGCCTTCTCTACTACTATTGCTGGTAAGCTACTTTAGCAGTCACCAGATGGGCTGCTTACCTAACGGCATGGGTTGCACAGCATTTTTAGGACTCCGACACGTTTGTGTCGATAATTTTGATAGGAATCCATGAGCACAATCGTTCAAATTGTGATTATTCTACTAGCACGTTTTAGTTTAGGCATAGCTCACCTACACAAGACAAAGCATGGTTGTCTTTAACCTTTCTCACCTTCTCTTTGGGACTCCGCTCACGCTCCGGATCACTTTCTGACTTCCTTGTCCACCCAGGTGCCCATCTACAGCATCTTAGGGCCATCGCATATGATCATGCACCCCTACTCCCTCAGTATTATATACGCTTCCCACTCTCACTGACCGCTCCCATTTACTGCTATCTTCTTTCAATATCTTTCTGATCTTTCCCTATTGTGACACATACTAAAATATATTTGCAATTGTATGCTATTATAGCCCTGAAGAAGACCATTCTACGGGCAAAACATGTTGGCTGTTGTTGATCCTGTGCATACTTAACACATCTGGTAAATAAAAGAAAACTGTCAACACAAGAACTATCTTGTTGACTTAAATATGTACATTTGATTTGTCTTTTGTATGTTGCCTCTCATCCACAAACTGTTGTTTCTATTTTATGATCTACTAGCAGCAATTCATTTGAGTTGGGCAATATAGGCGAATAAGATTGTGACTAAAATCTGGTAGTGCGGTCCCCTAGAACCCAGCTGCTTGCTCTGTCTAAATACTGAAACTCAATAGGTCTCGCTTTTGGAACCTATTGGCCTTGACAATGGTTTTAGTCATGCAGTCCAGCATCCCGATGCTGTGTCACACATCAAAATAATTGCTGACCTCATCGGGAAACAACAGCTGATCCAATCTAATACATTAAAGAAACGGAAAGAAAATGGATATAAACATGTGGATGTTTTTCTTATTACTGACACTAGATGTTTTCAGTGCTCTGCAGATGAGGGAGGTACATGGGTCCACATTGTTTGAGACTGCCCCAAGATTAAGCCCTTTTGTGAAGAAATAGAGAAGTACTGTAGTCATAAGATAGGACATATGATAGCGATTGGTAGGTACATTGCAACCCTTGGATAATCCCCAAATATAACTGTGAGTAACACACAAGAAGAAGGTCTATATCTACTGGTCTTAGTGACGTGACCACTAATTCTCCAGAATTGGTGCAGCTAGAACATACTTACTTTCTATAGCTGGCAGATTTAACTGCATAAAGTTATAGAACCAGAGGGACATTATGCTTTAAGATCAGGGTCATTTAAAAAATTTGAGAAGCGCTGGAAGTCCATTAATTTAAGCTATCAAGGGGAACTGTGCAATATGTGTTTTATGTGTTTTAAGCAACACCCTCAGTCCTATATCAGAAATATATTTTATGGATTGATTATGTTTGCTGAATGATATTCGTCAATCAAAATTGAATATCACAAGCACTTTATTTTTGTATACCAGCAATTGTGAAATGAGCTCTAAAAAAAATACAAAAAAAATTGTTGGCTGCGTCATTCAGTAGGCACGCACACCATGCAAGTGAGTGCCAACAAAATGCCTTGGTCGCTTTTTTTCTTTTTAGTAACTTGTTAGGTTCTCTTAGGAGAGATAGTATTTTGCTTTGCCAACTGTAATTGTGTACATTGGTAATTTTATGACTGTTTGCTGCGTGGTTGCATTGTGGAAATTTTCAATACAGCAGTCTTGAGTTGCTTATGGCGACAAGCCAATGATCATTATTTATTATAAAACATGATAGAAGTAGTAGGCCTGGCATAATGAATGTGAAAAGAATTTGTGGAAAATCGACAGGTCCTTAAGGTTGGATTGGTATTACTCTGAATTGAAGCCTAGAGATAGGTGTTTAATTACATGGAATCTTTATTAGGTGGAACCACACAGATTACCATAGTAGGAAAGGTTTTTAGTATTGGTAACTCCCCTCTGACAAGTCACAGGGATAGAAGCTTTGCACTTTGAGAATCCTGTTTAAACCCTGTGAAGAGAGAATAGTATTTCACTTGTATACATTAGCAATTTTAGGACTGTGTGCCTGATGGTTGCCTGCTGGGAAAGCTTATGCTTAAGTACAGTATGCCCAAGTTGGTTATGGCGACCAGCTAATGATAACTGCCGTAGGCTTAGTTGGTGTGCAGGGAAATGTTATGCCAGATGCCATAGGCCTGGGCTGTTTAATATGAAACGGTATTAATAAGACAGAAGGCGTACCTCACACTAAAATCTCCACCTACCCCAGTCACTACCCTTATGGCATCAATGCAGCCATCGGTCACATCACAGACAATACTTTTTCCCCTGGGAAAATATTTGTGAGTACCCATGCTCTTACTAGTTTCCGGCCAGCTCATCAATCACATTATACCTCCCTTTCTTGTTCCACTTATACACTAGCTATGATCCAGTTAAAGATACTACTTCTTCAAGGCAATGCCATTGACTCAAAACCATCAACCTCGTCCCAAACTTCCTGTTTGGAATCAATGAAAGAAATTGTTAGGTGAAGAGGTGTTGCTGACTACCCATCCCACCTTGCTCAAATTATTATTCACAGCCCCCTGATCCTTTGCAGTGCCCTTTACATTAACACCTTGGCTGCGCAGGATATCCCCCTCCTGTGCTGGGCCATAATGATAATGGATGTGGTCATGACGAGCTCAGCTAGTCATGAGCACCGAAGGGGTTAAAAATGTAGTCACTTTCTCATAGGAGGGCTTCTGTCTCTGTGCCACATACAGTTGAAACAAAATACAACTCCCTGTACCAAATCGGACACAAAGAAAATATCAGGAAGCTATAATGAAATCTGCATAGCTGAGGTCTCTTTAGTATCCATCATATAATGTTTGAAACTGGTGGAAAGGTTATCCTAAAGATTTTCCAGAGAGAATTTCAGCAATACATGAGTTTGTTTTGGCCTAGTATGGACGCAAGGAATAATATTAAAATATATTGTATTATTGGCGGTCTAATATTGCAACTTTGGTGGACTTTTGTTTTTTGCACTGAGCCCCAGACTGCTTTCTTTTCTTAGTATCATACATAGATAGGGGTTGCTTCCTAAAACCACATTTTTCGGAGCAGTTTTAATGTTATTACAGATAGATGAAGCCAGCAGATTTTAATGGGACCATATCATGGCAATTTTGTGAAATTGACTCATTACTGTTCCATTAGTCTGCACTCAATGAGCATCCTGCATTGCAGTGATGAAAGCTTTTTGAATAGTGCAAGGTAAAATCAATATTAGAAGAATGTTTAAATGTCCTAGGCTGCAGCAACAAAATGCCCTTTGGTCAGGATACAGGAACAAAAGACAAATATCTGTCTTTTTCATGTTCCACTATGAACGATCACTTATTGTTCTCTTGCACATTGACGATGGCATTTCACTTCATTTTATGTGTAAATACAGTATTATTCTTGGTGTTAGTGTTTCTTCTGAAGAACTATTTTATCCACACAACTAAAAAAACTGGGGTGTAGGAACATTTTAACAGCTTTTATCCACACCACTCACAAAACTGGGCTATAGAAGCAATGACCTTCTCATTCATTGATTCACTCACTCACATTCTCATTCACTGATTTTAATGCTCCCTTACTAGCTCCCACTTTTACCCAACAGTATCCTTAACGTATCTGTTACGTTTTTCTTCTTCATGTGTACCAATTTGTCAAGGCTTGCTACAATCAGGGACACATATACAAGCCACTATCACCACCAGACCATCACTTTTTTTTGACGTGGTGGCGATACTGACTTCGCCTTATTTACAAGGCAGTGTTAAGCCACTTAACGTAGTGTAAGGCTGACTTATAAATAAGGCACCCTGTCATGCTATACTTCTGCCGCGACACCCATTGATTTTGATGCTTCCCCTTATTTACGAGAGTGGCATGACTATAGGGCAGCACCACAATTACGGCAAGTGAAAACCAGGTGTTAACATGGTGCAATGAGGAGAAACACTTTCTTTCTCCTCATTTTTTCTCCTTTTATTATGCAGCACACATAAAAACTGCAAAATACCATGCATGATTTCTTATATGCAGAAAGGTGTCCCTTACCGCACATAAACAATCAATTTAAAAATTACAAGTTGCAGCTTTTCTGTGTGCTGAGCAAAGTAGCACACATAGAAGTTACAAATCCCCTTTTATGATTGGTTATGTGCAGGAAGTGTCACCTTCCTGCATATAAACAATCATTGCCCACAACACAGGCACCCTTGAACTAAAAGCTCCCTGCTTTGGTGCTAGGCAGCTAAAATTAGCGCTAGGGCAGGGAGATACGTAGGGCTGCACCGTATTATTTTAAACACGGTGCAGCCCTGTGTTTCAGAAGTAGCTGAGTGTGCGTTAAGCCAAGAAGGCCAACACTGCACCCACGTTAGCACTAGGGCTGGCAAAAGTGAGACAATGGTAAGATCAGGGTGCTAAGTTCGGGGACAAGTTACTAACAGCAGATTTATTTACAAATCACACAACACAACAAGACAACTTGCTGCACTCTGTTGCGTGACATGGAGAAGGCAGGAATGCACTATAACTATGCTCTCTCCCAGCACTGGCGCACTGAGTGTAGTCTGGCGTAAGCACAGGTACCATTGTACCATGGGGCAAGTGCACCTGTGTTACAGCTTGGATTGTTTTTATGCAGGAAAGAACATCTTCCTGCACAAAAGAAATCCTCTCAGGCTTTTACCCCATTATATGTGTGCTGCAAAATACAACACACATAAAAAGTAGAAAAAAAGAGGAAAAATAAACATATTTCTCATTGTTACGCATCACCTGAAAAGGGATAGCTTTTTGACACTTTACTAGATTTACTAGTCTTAGTGATTTTCAGAATGCGCCAAAATACATACGTGCATGAGTGGGAACACCCATGCTACACCCATGGAACAACATAACAGGGCGAAGTAACGCAAGACAGCTAATTGAGCTGCCTTGTGTTAATCCAGATTTACTAAGCTATGCATAGCCACGCAAAGGTGGCTTACTAAATCTCACTGAAGCCCTTGCATTGCCTTAGGCCACCTTGCATGACACAGTGGGCCAAGGTGTTTGTCAACGACACCATATTAAAGCCCCACAGAGAAAAACAGAAAGTGATTTGGTTTTGTGGGAAATTACAGGAAAATAAGTTAAGGAAGTCATAAAATGTTGCTCTTCTATAAACAGAAAAAATGCAAAAAGTACACTGAAATTTAATAATAATAAAAATCAAGGGCTTTATTTCGAATTTGGCAGATGGAGTATTCTATCAAAACGAGGTGGATATCGTCTTCGCTGTATTACAAGCACAATAGGCTATAGGGCAATTGTAATGAAATGGACTGCAGATCCCCCACATTTGTTAATAAGGGCCTAAGCCATTTAAAATGCACATTTACATACCAGTGGATTGTGCTCCACAAAGTATAGTGCTGCATCACACCTGAGAATACATTACATTGTTCTCATAGCAGTCCTTGCATCATTGTGCTGAAGTCAGGTTGTCAAAACATCAAATGCTCACATGTGCTTGTCATTTACATAAAGTACACTTATTTGTCCCACATGATGTGCTGGTCCTTTACTTCTCACATGAAGCAAATGCACTCATTTGACCCAACATGAGACACATGCTCTCTTGTGCCAAAATGTTGCCATCTGTTAATGGCACTGTTAATGTTAATGTTAACTGCTACTTTTATAGCACATTATCACTATCAAGTCTCTTAGCTCTTTGAGAGAGGGTTCCCTAACCACTGCAGTCCCCAGGAACGTGCGTGACAGATGATTTAAATAGTGTATACACCTCCTTGAACAGGGGCATTGTGAGGCATTTCCTAAAAGGGAGGAGAGTGCATTCCTTGCGGAGGCGTCGGGTAGTTTATTCCAGACTTGCGGGAGCAGGACAGAGAGGGCTCTGCCTCCCTTAGGCAAAACAAAGGCCCTTGAATTTAGCTCTCTGCTTGATGAGGAGCCAGTGAAGCTTGCGTAAGAGAGGGGTCACATGTGCCCTTCTAGGGAGCCTGAAGATCAGCCTAGCTGCATCGTTCATGGTCACCTGTTATTTGTTGGTTAGTTTTTCCGGTAGGCCAACATGTAGGGGGTTCCTGTACTCTAATCTGGACAGGATGGTGGCTGATACTATCATCTGTCGAGCTGCAGTGGAGAGGAGTAGGGCAAGTCTCTGCATCTGTCTCAGAATGCCAGTGCATGTGCCAGTCACGGTCGCAACTTGGACATAGAGCAGTCAGCATCTATCTTGCTTTTTACAGTTGTGACCGGCGTAGGGGTTGTGTCCAGCTCTTGGGGCCAGAGATGGTCACTCCAGGGGTTTGTCTTCCAGGGGGTGACTTGGACCTCAGTTTTGTCTTGGTCGACCTTCAGAGAGTTGGTCATCATCCAGTTCACGGTGTATCTAAGAATATTTTGAATCAATGATGAGGCCTTCTGGGAGTTGTCGATTTGGAGGATGAGCTGCGTGTCATCTGCATATTTAAAGACTTGGCAGTCCTTGCGCGCCAACGCAGCTATTAGTGGCTGGAGGTAAATATTAAAGAGGAGTGGAGATAGTGCTGAGCCCTGGGGGGTGCCACACGTGATAACACCCCTGTCAGACACCTGCTCCCCAAGCTGAACCCTCGGCAACCGCCAGGAATGAAAGGATTCAAGCCACTGGTGGGCCACCCCACAGATCCCCAGCTCGGAAATGCGGGATAGAAGTTGTGCATGATTGACTGTGTTGAATGCTGCTGACAGGTCTAACAGTACCAGGGTGCACAGTTTCTAATTGTCGGCCATGACTCTGAGCTCGTCAAGTACCAATTGCAATACCAGCTCAATGCTCTGTTGGAACCTAAAACCCGCCTGCCATCCTTGGAGTAACTGATCTTCCTCCAAGAAGATTGATAGTGTTTTTAGGATGTGTTGCTCTATGACTTTTGCCAGGAAGGGGAGCTGGGAAATTGGTCTGTAGTTTTTAAGAGTGGCAACATCAGCCCCAGGTTTTTTCAACAGAGGGGTGCTCCTGGCTTCCTTCAGGCCAGAGGGAAGGTATCCTGTCTCTAAGGAGCAATTTAGTAGGGCGAGGATCTGTCATTCAAGACCGGGAAGGGCCATGTGAAAAACCCTTGGTGGACAGGGGTCTGCTGGATCAGCCTGATTTGATATGGCTCTTCAGGCCTGACAGAGAGGCAGGATCTAATTTAGGGAAGGAGGAGAGCTGGTTCGCAGTTGTAAGGTTTGTGGGGTGCTGTTCTGAGGGGGCCTGATGGATCAGGGTGCTCTAAATCTCAGCTAGGATGTCTGCGACCTTGTGCAGAAAATAGGTCTGGAAGGTGTTGCAATTTGCTGGTGAAGCTGTGAATCCTAGTGTTGACTTCTGACTGCGTTCTTTTAGTATTTCTAAAGTCTCTTTCTGTTTATTTGCTGCACCCATGATTCATGCCTCATAGGATTCAGCCTTCCTAGTCATGACGGCCTTTTTATATGAGATAAGCAAGAGTTTGTGGGCAACGAGATAGGCTTGGCTGTCTGATTTCCGCCACCTTCTCCCTTCTTGGCGGAGGGTTTGCTTCCTGACACTCAATTCTTCTTTGAACCAGGGGGCGCCCTTTCCTTTATCTCTAACTTTCTCCCTACGTGACGGTGCTACCTGATCAATGGCTTTCCTAAGCATGACGGTATGTGCACAGCACTCATAGTCCAGGTTGCCTGAAGTGGGTGCTTTCATGGGGAGTCTGAGTAAGGTACCCATCAGATTATATGCCTTAGTTATATTACGGCTGCGCACAGTTTTCCAGCAAAGTGTCAGCTGCAATGGGGTGCTATCCAGCTGGACCCAGCACCTAACAAGTGAGTGGTCCGACCAGGCGCACGTGCTGATATCTGTAAGCCAGGTTAGTCGCTGCAAAGTCCAGATGAGGTCGCAGAAACACTCACATTGTGTCTTGAATAGTGTGTTTCAAAAGATGAGTTTAGATATAGCTTACAGACATACCTTTTTTCTGACATGGACAACATTATTAAGATAGAGCAGCATCAATCTGAGCATTATTTTTATAGAAGACAATCTGGTTCACCAAGGCTCAAGTAGAAGCAAGTCTGATTACTGTTGGCTCTTCCAGCCAGTACCTGTGATTAAAACCTTAGCAATGAAAAGAGCTGGCTAACCACTGGACATATCTACACATGTAGTTACACAAGCAATCGTCCTCCATCAAGAATGAGAGGAATACACATTTTTGACAGAACACAGCTCCTACCAACCTCCATTGTTCAGGTAGGTTAGTATATGAACTCAACTACACAACACATTAAAAGAGGAGAGTGGCTATGAAAGTTGGAAGTCAGCCATTGCATTACTATTTATCAACATTGCTCCTAAAGATATTTACAACATGGGAAACCCTGATAATTAGGGTTATTCTGGCGTGCTTTTCTTGTATAAAACAGTGTGTGTGTGTGTGTGTGTGTGTGTGTGTGTGCTGGTTAGATCTCAGGCCACAGGTTTGAATCATCATATAATATCAAAGGGAGTTTAATGTTTTTACAGCAGGACATAACATAACAAATGTAGGTCACTGTGGGAAGGTGGTTTACGAATGGGGATAAGTATGCACCTAACACTAGCATCAAGGCCACCACTCAATACAAGGTCCACTCAAGGTCTCAATCCATTAGCCTCTGCCTCAAACCCTGGGTAGCTGGCTGCAAACATGCAGGCTTAACTTAGGAGGCAGGTGTGTCTAACATTTAAAAACACCAATACCTTAAATGAGTAAGACACAACACATAATAAAAATCCACAACCAGTTAATAAAAATAGGAAATATTTTTGTAATTAAAAAGACACCAAAACGACAAAGACTCCATATAAAGGGGACCGGAGATATGAGTTTGTGAAGAATAAACACTGTTTAGTGCTAAAGAACATATAGCCCAAACTTGGGACATCTGGTCGCTTGTGACCGTGACAAAGTCAAAGTTTGAGGCCGACTGCGATGGAGCTCTGGTTGGGTATGCTAAGCGGGAGGCTCTGGTCTAAATGTTTGCTCGGCACTTAAAAACTTTTGTCGAGGATTTTCTCTCATCGTCAAGCGAGGCTCCTCTTCAAGCCAGTCGAGTCGATGAAGGCAGCTTGGCTCAGTGAACTCCTGGAAGTCTTGAGCTCTAGATCTTTCAGCAGGATGAACCATTACTGCAAGCAAGGTCGCTGTTTGATGTCGGCAGCCTGACTCTTGTCGACGGGTCGGGCAGATTGCATCCGCCAGGCTGGCGGTGGCTACCGACAGACTGGCGGAGGCAATCTGCCCAATATCATAATGGACCCCATACTTTTCAGACCTCCTGTGAATTTCATTCCTGGATGAGGGGTACAGGATGAGGGGGTATTCCCAGGTTATCCTAGGTAGCTGAAGTAATACAATGGGGGGAAAACAAAATTTTTAGTTTGCCCCTCACCACCTCCTTAAAAATGTCCTTAATTTTACATGTCACCCTAACCTAGGGGAGTGTAGGTTAGACCTGTTAGTATTAAAAAAGTCGATGTCAATATTAATAATGATATAGTATAGATGTATAAAAGAAATTTCATTTCTATTCTCAAATTCACCTTACATGAACTTTCCATCAACTCCAACTCAGAAATATGTGGTCAGGCAGCCATGCTCTGAGACATAGCCTGAGGTTACTGATTGACAGGTCACAGGTGGAGTGGCACGTAGCAGGCAGACAAACACATGAAACTCAGATCAATCCCACAGATATGCACAGTGAGACCACAATAGTCCAGGGAGATTGGCCTTATTAAATTAAACATGTCCGAAAGGGTGTGCGCATTCCCAAAAACATCATAAAGTCAAATGAACATGAAATTAGGAACACATAGCCAATCAGGACAGAGGAAATACAGATCATACCAGACATCAGGACACATTACCCACTGGCCCCATTTGAGTCCATACAAGGCTGTGGCCCATGAATCTCTGACAGAATATCGAGAGACAGGATATCGCCAGACAAAATATTGATGCTGGAATATCGAAGGCAAGTATATCGACACCCTATCTACAACATGGTAAGTAAAAAAATATCGAACCTAAAATATCGATGTTAAAAATATCGTAATTAAATATATCGTTTTTTTGTTATTAAAAAAAGAAATATAAAGTAAATAATACTTTTATATAATTTAAACTTATGTAACAATGGTGTAGACTATTTAAAATGAATAAATAATACATATTTAATGTTAAACTTTAAATAAAATTAAACATAAAATATGTAATATATATAAAATTAATTATATTTATTCTTTTTTTAATTAATTTAAAAATATTAACAAATACTATAAATTACAAATACATCAACACTCATAACATATTAAAATAAATAATAATAAATATTTATATTTAATACATAAAAATAATGAAATATACTTTCAATATTTAAATAATTAATTAAACACAACATTTTATAACATAATAAAAATATTATAAAATACATAAATAAATATAAATTATATTGGATAGCGTAAGGCTAAAAACTACTATTCCAACTCCAAAGGGTGCAACAGTAGGGAAAGCGTTAGATAGTGTAGGGGTAAAATTACTATTCCCACTCCAGAGAATGCAACAGTAGGGAAAGCGTTCGATAGCGGGTGGGTAAAAATTACTATTCCCACTCCAGTGAGTGCAACAGTAGGTAAAGCGTTGGATAGCGTACGGGTAAAAATTACTATTCCCACTCCAGTGGGTGCAACAGTAGGGAAAGTGTTGAATAGCGTAAAAGTATAAATTACTATTCCAACTCCAGTGACTGCAACAGTAGGGAAAACGTTGCATAGCATAAGGGTGCAAATTACTATTCCAACTCCAAAGGGTGCAACAGTAGGGAAAGCGTTGGATAGCGTAGGGAGTAAAATTACTATTCCCACTCCAGAGAGTGCAACAGTAGGGAAAGCGTTGGATAGCGGGTGGGTAAAACGTATTATTCCCACTCCAGTGAGTGCAACAGTAGGGAAAGCGTTGGATAGCGTACGGGTAAAAATAACTATTCCCACTCCAGTGGGTGCAGCAGTAGGGAACGTGTTGGATAGCGTGGGTGCAACAGTAGGGAACGTGTTGGATAGCGTAAGAGTATAAATTACTATTCCAACTCCAGTGAGTGTAACAGTAGGGAAAACGTTGGAAGGCGTAAGGGTAAAAATTACTATTCCAACTCCAAAGGATGCAACAGTAGGGAAAGCGTTGGATAGTGTAGGGAGTAAAATTAATATTCCCACTCCAGAGAGTGCAACAGTAGGGAAAGCGTTGGATAGCGGGTGGTTAAAATTTACTATTCCCACTCCAGTGAGTGCAACAGTAGAGAAAGCGTTGGATAGTGTAGGGGTTAAAATTACTATTCCCACTCCAGAGAGTGCAGTAGGGAAAGAGTTGGATAGCGGGTGGGTAAAAATTACTATTCCCACTCCAGTGAGTGCAACAGTAGGGAAGCTTTGGATAGCGTACGGGTAAAAATTACTATTCCCACTCCAATGGGTGCAACAGTAGGGAAAGTGTTGGATAGCGGGAAGGTAAAAATGACAATTCCCACTCCAATGAGTGCAACAATAGGGAATGCATTGGATAGTGTAGGGGGTAAAATTACTATTCCCACTCCAGAGAGTGCAACAGAGGTAAAGCTTTGGATAGCATAGGGGGAAAAATTACTATTCCCACTCCAGTGAGTGCAACAGTAGGGAAAGCGTTGGATAGCGTACGGGTAAAAATTACTATTCCCACTCCAGTGGGAGCAACAGTAGGGAAAGCATTGGAGAGCGGGTAGATAAAAATTACTATTCACACTCCAATGAGTGCAACAGATGGGAATGCGTTTGATAGAGTAGGGGGTAAAATTACTATTTCCACTCCAGAGAGTGCAACAGTAGGGAAAGCTTTGGATAGCGTAGGGGGAAAAATTACTATTCCAAATCCAAAGGGTGCAACAGTAGGGAAAGCTTTGGATAGCCTAGGGGGAAAAATTACTATTCAAACTCCAAAGAGTGCAACAGTAGGGAAAGCGTTTAATAACATAGATTTTTATTTTAACATAGTTCTAAATAATGTTTGTATTTGAAATATTGTATAATTAATTTTTCAAATACATCAACATCAATAAAAAACAATTAATAAATAATAAAACCAATTACATTTTAATAATTAATTGACAATAAATTAACAACAAACACCAATAAATAAAAATTATTAAATATTACTCACCAAATAATAAATATTAAAAAAGAAATGATTTATCATAACAATAAAATATTATTTAAATTTAAATCAATATTATAAATTAAAACACATTATACAAATTAATATTTTTTAATAAAATATTTAACAATTATTTAATTAATGTTTCTAGTTATTAAAAATTATTTACAAGTTACAAATATTTATTGACAATTTAAAAAATAATTATCTATTAAAATAATGAATTATCAAATAATAATTATTTAATACATTAATTATCCATAAATAAAAATGTATAAATAATTAAATATTTACCATAAAATTTCTTTCCACCCAATAGCCCTATAAACCCACAACACGCTCAGATACTAAAACATAACATTTAATTAAAATTAACATTAATTACCAATTAAATAATTAACTTATCAATTAAAATAATTATTTGCCAATTAATAATTAATTACAAAATAAATTATACATAATAAAATATTTTATTAATTCATTTAATTACTTCCCACCCTATTCCCCAATAAACCCAAAACCCGCTCCGGTACTAAAATATTACATTTAATTAAAATTAACATTAATTACCAATTAAATAATTAAGTTATCAATTAAAATAATTAATTGCCGATTCATAATTAATTACAAAATAAATTATACATAAATAAATATTTTATTAATTACAATTATATTTCTTCCCACCCTATTCCCCTATAAACCCACAACCTGCTCCGGTACTAAAACATAACATTTAATTGAAATTAACATTAATTACCAATTATATAATGAATGTATCAATTAAAATAATTAATTGCCAATTAATAATAAATTAAAAATAATTTATACGTAAATAATTGATGTCCCGACTTTGAGTAAAAGGTTTGCGAGCACTCATGGCCCCAGCCCGTCCCTCGGTGCGCACCCGAGGCTGCTTCACAAACCTCAGCCGCCGCTCCTCTGCTCTTCCGCTTCTCGCCTCTCCTCACCGCTTGTCCGCCGCTCGCCGCTCCTCCCCGCCTGTCGGCAGCTCCTCCCCGCGCTCATTTCTGCCGCTCTTCCTCTTGCTCCTGAACGCCGCTCCTCCCTGCGCTCCCGATGTCATCACGCACGTCGCGGCCGGCGCTACTTGCAAGGGACTACATTTTTTTATTCCTAAATGTTTTAAAGAACGTATATTTTTTATTTTTTTATAGCCTATGTCCTTCTGCTTGCCCGGAGGTTTTCAAAGATGTCTTGGGTGTTTGGATTGGTGGTGTACTTTTCGAATTTACCTGGCTAAAATGACACAGTTCTCTCTTTATAATAGTAGTATAGATATAGATTTCAATAAGTTTACAGGTTTTTGCAGAGATCCTTATGTCACCTGCATATCACAAGTTCTCCAAATGTCTGCAAGTAGTTACATCTAACTTGCAAAGCATTAAGATTTATCCTTTCTAGCTTAAATTGTCTCTTTCTGCATAAGTTAATAAGCAGATTTCTGTTGAGAATCCATAACTATTATGACGTAATTGTGCTAAATAAATGCTTTCAAACAGAGGCAGTCACACATGACATCCATATAAAGAAACTACTAACATACACTGCTTACATGTGTCTAGCTTGAAAATGTAAACTCTTTCGAACAACACTTTAATTCCTAGCAATTTGTGAAGTGACACGATATCTCTTTCTTTGTCATGCTACAGTCTGTCAGAAGACATTGTGAGTACCACTTTGCATGGACAAAATAGTTGGTTTTCTGTGGATAGGAGTTTTGCTGGTTGTACGGATTGGAAAGCTCAATTTTATTTAAGTTTATACTTGTTTGGTAGTTCTAAAGGTACTTTACTAATAGTATCTAGTAGTATCTTTATGACTGCAGTGTATCCGCTCAAAAAAACAAATAGGCCTTTGGAAAAACATTCTCATGTTTTAGAAGTCTTATATTTTTACTCATAGCATCCTACATAAAGGCCAATATATTTACATAAAGTGACACAGTGCTGCGTTGTGTGAGAAAAAGTTGTGCAACTTTATCGGACATGGGAAGCATGTTTACTACTTGAGAGACTATAATACAATGCTCTGGGTCATACTGAAATTTGCTGTAATGCAACATGTCCTTTCGTGATGCAAACCCTACATGAGGGCTGCATGTCAATGCTGTGTCACACAATATGTCTTTGCAACACTTTTAATTTTACGGAACTACACGGAGTCAATGCAACATTTTTGCTTTTTTGCATGGTAAGCCAGGAAGAATGTACCACCCTGGAGGGTAACCATCAAGAAGGAATGATTGCCCAGGAGGGGATGATAAAAAGAAAGGTCAGGAAATGGCATTTTAATTTCTGAAGAGACAAAACAAGAGAATTATTTATGGACACCTACATATTACCATCCATCAAGGCAGCTTTATAGAGAGGTGTAGTTGATTAAATAATTGTAGTAGCACCAGCACACATGACTGTTGTAGACTGCTAGAAAAGGTGTCATAATTACAAGTGCAGGAAAAACTGCAAGGAATTTGAAGGCTGCAGTGCAACCTGCTTGAGGTCCAGACATTCATGACAAATTGACACCAATGAAGGAGCAGTTCAAGGACTTATAAACCCTGAGATAGTTATTGGCTTTGAGGGTTCTAATATTACCAATCTTGAGGACTTTGCTTCATTTCACAGTAGGTCTGCATTAAAAATGAAAGGAGAAGTGTATATTTCCGTATGTAATTAAATACATCTAATCACTTATGTTATATTTCACTATGTACAATATTGTTCTCAATGTACGAACGTACATAGAAATAATGTTGAAATAAAATTGCTGTACACTAAAAAGTTTTTTCGTAATTTATTACATCACCCAGCTTTCCGAAAGCAACTAAACCTTTCAGAAATAATAAATTTTCGGAAGAACAATAGCAATGTATTTAGTTTGGTGTTGCAAAATATCACCCATTGTCTGCTTTTTTGCCAAAGATACTTCAATGCAAGTCATGATGAAAAATATATGTATTATTATGAAATCAGATGTGTGGATGACTGGAAATTGTCATGTATCAACAATGCAACTTTTGCTTGTAGAGAAAGATTGCAAAAAAAGCTAAAAATTCTATGATATTTGTGTTATTTTTTCAATGCTCTATAGCATTATATTTGATTATCAAGATTTACCCAAGACACACATTTAGTAAAATGTTTTATTTAAATGAAACATTGATAGTGTTATTTACCTAGCCAAAAAGAGTACATATGATAATTAAAATAATGATCTGGATATTTACATAAAGGGACTGTTCGTGACTGTTCATGGATGTTCATTTGCATCCTACTATACAGTTTCATACAATATCCTATGGCATATAAACATTACAGAATGATTTTGTTTAGAAGTGAAATTAATATTCAACTATGTGTAATCAGGAACAGTGTTTATTGGTCAAAATCTATGTGAGAGCTCACATTCTAAAATATTTATTTTAAATAGAATACATATGAAAGGCAACATTTTCAAAAAGAAGGCTACATTCCAAAAACAAAACTATGCCTGTTAAAACACATTCACTTGACTAATTCCATAATGTCCCTATGTTGGTACATGTTAGCCACATTTCAATATGCATTGGGGGAGTGAAAAGCTGCCACAATTCTTTCTTGAAAAGTTTGATATGTTTTATTTTATATATAGTTCACTTGTTGTATTTGCTTATGTTAATACATGTTCTCTATTATGTAGATGTGTGCGAGTGTTGAGATGTGTTGCGTTGTTACAATAGGGGTAGGAGCACATGGTGGACTCCTTTATATCAGTTTTGAGTCTTCTAAATCAAAACATTGTCTTTATTTTAACATCTCAGTTGACCCTTAGCAGTGATTAGAACGTAGCCTTAATTCCACCCACCAACGTCTTAGGAAGCCCTGAGGCCTACAAATTCTTCCTCTGCTGCAGTGCAAACTGCCAAACCTTTGTCTGCTCATACAAAACCAAGCATGGAGCAGAAGGAATCTCTAGAGAACAACAATGTATGCAGATATATAGTTTTGTCATCTATGTGTTAAAATAGACATCAGTGACCAGTGTTTACTGTTTTTCTTTAGCAATGTACTTGTCACCACGCCATCTTTTCGCATAACATCAGCTGTTTGGTATTTAATTTGTCAATATATTGCTTACCTTAAGCTGCCTTCTTGGATAAAGTATTTTGCCTTTTTATTTAATAACACCATTTCATTTGATTATATATTATGTAAAAAAAATACATGTATTTCACGTGTTCTTATTTAACTTGGTTTTAATGGTATTATTTAAACCAAAATATTAATATAATCTTCCCTTCAATAAAATCAATGCTTAATTTTGCTGAAGATTGTTATTGTGTTTGTTCCTGTTTATATGTGCTTTGCTAGTGTGCAGTTTGCTAAAATGGACTTATATAACTTCAAGTAATGTGTTGAAAGCGCTACTAATGTTATGTGCTCTATAGAAGTATACAAATATCTTGTGTAATGTCACACTGGGCTCCTCTTTGAGGCCAGTGCTATTCAGAAAATGCAACAATTTGTATGGAATATTAAGGAATTTACTGTGATGACTAAATATATGAAAGCATGATATTTCTATTTTCTGTTTGCAACATCCATTATACCTTGAACCCCTATTTACTAATGGGCACAAAAATTGTGTTTAAATAATGTCTTGCATTTTTGGTGTACAACTATTTTGTTTTATAAAAAGCAACACAGAATAAATTCAACATACATTCCTTACATTTACACACTGATGAACCCTACTCATTCAAGAAAGCATGCTGGGCAACCAAATCATTGTGTTGATTACCTGTTTTTGTCCTCCAGTACATCTGAAATTTTAGCTGTGTATTAATAAAATATTAAAATAGTAAAGCCACACCATTGTTATCAGGAGGCTGCATGAAGGTTTTGTAATGTATGTTGTCATTGACTAACACATATTTTTAATCTCCTATTGGACAAAATGTTAGCAGGAGGAAATCTCAATATTACAATATTATTGCGTACCATACCTAATTTTTCCAAAAACCTGCCCAAAGGGGGATTGAGGAGAACACGCTAGCCCCTAAATGGTGGAATGATCTTCCCCTTGACCTGAGATCCCTTCCGTCTTTACAGAATTTCCGTACTGCCCTAAAATCTCGCCTCTTCCGACAAGCCTATATGTAAGGACGTTTGTTTCAATTTTGATCACATTGTTAGGCGCCTTGATACCTGCGGGTTATTGTTTATGCGCATTATACATTTTTATCATATCATATCATATCATGGTGGCCATAAGCTGAAGCGGTCGCAGGTCATGCTGGTAGCTCCCCTGCCGATACACCGCGTTATGGCTGCCTCGGTGGCTTTAGCAGCGCTTGAATGAAAGAAATGCGCCCTCAAGCATGATTTGATTTAAAAATGATTTCCTAACCTGGTGGAAGCTTGGACTTAGGTTATGTGCGTTGGCGCCTCACTGGATCTGCCGCCCTGCCTCACAGTTGCCTCGGAGCTGAGGAGGGGCTGGAGATTAGCAGCACGTCCGCTGCAGTGCTCGGAACTCTCCAGGGGTGCTTCCTGGAGCGCGAGCAGCAGCGTCAGTAACTGCAGGGCGGCCGGAGCCGCCGTCTTCATGCTGGACAAGGAAGCAGTGCAGCAACACCCTGCTGGCAGAGGTTTGGACGCCGAGATTAGAGTTGAAGAAGTAGTTTTAGCTCCGGAGGTACAGGAGGTACAGGAGCCTGTAATACAAGGTAACATTGTTGGTCTTTTCTCTGGGAGGTTCCAAAAGGTCACATTGTACCATACAGCCTTAGAAGGAAGGGCACTTCTAATAGCACTACTGCCTCTGATCCCGTGATAAGTGGTTTCAAGAAGGGCAAGGAGGCAGGGCAGACAGAGGCCGAGGACAGTTCTGAGGCAAATAATTTGGATACTTTGGGCAAACTAGGCAGAACAAAAAAAATCAATCAAAGGTAAAACAAAGGCTAAACCGGAAAAATCTAAAAAACCTGAAATACAAGCAAATAAGGAGGGTTGCACCTTAAAAAAAGACCACAAAAGGTCTCTCTGGAAGCAAACAACTACTTGTAGGAGAGCCGGCGGATAAAAGCGATGAAAATACCGACGAAAGTTCCTCACCCTATCGAAAACATAAGGGAAAAGGTCTAAAGAATATCAAAGTAAAGGCCCCCCTCTTGAGGCTAAAGTCAAAGTAACCCCTTCACTGAGGTCGTATTTTAAGGTCTTGCCTCAAGTTCTGAATATCGCAGAGCAGGGGGAAGCCCTAGGGACGCATAGGGGGCAGTGTCATTCCTCCTCAAATATGGCAACAGTGTGTCCTCAGGTTGCGCTGGCATCTTGTCCCAAATTAAATTCTGGCTCAGATACCCGCACCATACTGGACCACCTTTGAGCTCCTCTATTCCATCAGAGTCACAGCCGCAGTCGCTGCTGAAACCACAGCCACAACTACAATCGCAGATTATATTGCAGATTGATCGATCCCCTCAGCCAAAGGAGGCAGAGGCTCTAGGAGCCTCTGAAATGAATGAGGATACAAGTTTGAAAAACTCCATTACAGGTAGAAGTGATGAAGGAGTAAATGCAAATACGTCAATGGGGCGGACGGGGGTGATGCTCCTCCCCAGGAACTGGGCTAGAATCCTCATTCCTCACACTGGCATCTGACATCAAAAAGGGGTTCGCAACTTTAGAGGCAAATCAGTGGGACATCAGACTTTTTTTGGGAAACCCTAGAGAAGAAGCCGGTTATTTTGAATTCCAGGACGGGGGCTCTAGAAAACTCAGTGGAAAAACTTAAGACAGACCTAGAAGCAGCTGAAGATGATATCACCTCACTTAGCAAAGAGGGAGCTGCACTTGGACACAGAGTAGAGTCACTAGAAAATGTTTCCACGCACAATAATCTGCGTCTTTTGAAGGTGCCAGAGGGGAAAGAAGGGGAGGACCTAAAATCCTTCATCATAACCCAATCAAGGAAGTAGTCCAGATTGATGTATCGGAAGATAAATTGAGGCAAGACATCCAGAGGATACACAGAGACCCTTACAGGAAAAATCCGAACCACACAAAGCCGAGGAAGATCTTGATCAATTTTCTCACTTTTGAAATAAAAGAGAAAATTCTGACGGCAGCTTTAAAATGGAAGTCCCTGAAATCAAGAGACTTCAATTTTGAGATTAGGTCAGATCTCTCGCGTGCCACTCTGGATCGCCAGTGGGAGATGGGGAGGAGAATGGAAGCCTTTAAGAAATTAGGGGCTTTGGTTCAACTCAGATTCAAGGCTCAACTGAGGATCATGTTAAACAACAAGATGCACAATGTGCGAACAGTGCAGGAGGCAGATGACCTGCAAGAAAATCTTAAATCTGAAATAGCCCGCTTCACGTACACCAAATCTAGGTGAAGCTTATGAAGGGGACAGACAGGCAGCATTGTACCATGCTAGCTGCAGATATACTTGGACAACACCAGGTACACATAAGAATCAAATTGTATATCTTTACCCCTACACAAGCACTGTCACAATAAAATAAAAAAATAAAAAATAAAAAAAAGATTTTAAAATAGAAAAAGGCAGAGTGGAGCTACCGACCGGCAGAACCTGCAATCCCAGGTAAATAGGGGTCCAGTTCTCCAAGGGGGGTGGGGAAGGCTTAAGGGGGGTGAAGGGAGCAAGGGGGTGGGAGCAGAGGGGTAAAATACAAAAATGTTTTATCCTCATTGATCTTCTGGTCCTATTAGGCCTTGTTTTTCGTCACTGTTTTGGTCAGGCACATATTCTGTACAGGATGAGGTAGGGTCAAACTGTTGTCCTCCTAGTTTTCCCATGAAAGTGCTCCAATGTCTATCATGGAACGTAAATGGCCTCCGAGTAAAAAATAGGAGAGAGAGAGAATCTTGCAGTATCTGAGGGATTCACCCGCACAAATAATTATCCTGCAGGAAACCCACCTTATTAAAAAGGAACTTATTGAAATATGTCGTAAGCTCGGGTGGGTGGAACATTGTCTCTGTTCTGGTCAGTCATCTAATGTCAGAGGGGTTGTTATAATAATTAAAAGGCAAGCTAATGTTATGGTTCAAAATGTGAAGACGGACTCAAGTGGCAGATGGGTTATAGCAGTGATTTTAGCAGAAAATATACCTTTCACGGTAGTCGGCTATTATGGTACTAATCAGGATGATCCTTCAACCTTAAAAAACATATTTTTGCATTTATTGGGGCTTCCAGATAAGACAATTTTTGCTGGAGATATTAATATAGTTTTAAATCCTCTGTGGGATAAATCACCAAGGAGTAGAGCTAATACCCCGTCTAAACCAAGAGGTTTTTTTAAGTCTATGATGAAGCAAAATGCATTAATTGACATTTGGAGGGAGAGGTCTGGTACCCAATTGGGAGCACTTTTTATAACAAAAAATACAGACACAAGTCTAGGATAGACTATATCCTAATTAGTAATGATTTAAGATGCAGTATTAAAGATATAGGCTACCTGACCCCCCACCTTTCGGATCATGCAGCCGTCTGGATGGAATGAGATCTGGGAACGAAACCTCAACAAAGAGTCTGGTCATTCGATCGAATCATTCTTCTAGATAAGGAGGGTATTACCTTCTTGTCCCAGGAAATGAAATAGTTTTTAGACATCAATATCGGCCCACCGATATCACTGTGGTCTGGGACACTTTAAAAGCCTTTCTTAGGGGATTAGCCACGAATAGGACCGCATATAAAAACAGGAAGTATAGAGAGGAAATTTCAAAAATAGAGGGTCAAATGAAAGAGGTTGAGGAAGACATAATTGAAAAGGCAGATTAGGAGCAAACTCAAAAATCAATTGACAAACCAGAATCTCTAAAAGGGCTTCTTGAAAACACTGTTGAGGTTAGAATCTCCAGTAGATGGGCGGTCAGCAAGTTAGCTCATTTTGAATATGGTGAGGGGTCCGGCAGATTGTTGGCCTGGAAGACCAAATCAGACAGAGTTCAAAATGTGACTAAGGAGATAGAAGACGCAGGCTCTAACACAATAACAACTAATGAGGACAAAATAAGAGATGCCTTCCATACTCATTTTAAGTACTTATACGAGGAGGAAAACTGCATAGACCAATCTACCGCTAGAGACTGGTTAAATCTAATCCATCTTCCAGCTCTGAAAACTACTAAGAGGCAAAACTTAGAGGTAGAAATTACGCAGCAGGAGGTTAGAAAGGCACTCTCAGCTTGTAAAAAGGGGAAAGCAGCAGAACCGGATGGCCTTCAAGTCGAAGTCTATAGATCTATGGGGGAAGTCATAATTCCATATTTGACTATACTCTTTAATAAAGTCTTATTAGATGGGGGCCAAACCTCCTTCTTCATGGGGAGAAGCAAATATTACCTTGCTTTTGAAACCAGGTAAATCCTCTACAAACTGTGGGTCCTACAGACCGATTTCACTCCTTAGCCCCTTAAGTGCTGCCGTCGACCAACGGTCGTCGCGAGCACTACCTTGCAAGTGCTGCGCACGACCGTTGGCCGACGGGCCAGCATTCGTTCTTCGAACGTTCAGCACTGGGCTCTGAACGTTCGACGCTCCTATGAGGTTAACTCGGATTATAAAGTCATTACTAGAATCCTGGCTGACAGATTAGGGGCAGTGGCAGGAGATTTGCTACATACAGGATCAGAATGGGTATTTAAAAGGAAGAAACCTTTCCGATCTTACGCACGATCTGATAGGTGGGATAGACTTCTCTTCCAGCTTTACCCTCCCGTTGGCGGCCATGATGCTCGATGCTACAAAAGCGTTCGACAGAGTAAACTGGAACTATCTAGCTGCAGTTTTGAAAAACTGAATTTTGGCCCAACGTTTTGTTGAACCGTTAAACTTTTATAGTCAGCAAGACTAATAGTAAATGGCAATCCGACAAAGTCCTTTAGTATTAAGAGAGGAACGAGACAGGGCTGCCCTCTCTCTCCCCTCCTCTTTGATCTATACATAGAGCCGTTTTCTCAGAGTATTAGGAAGGAGCAAGGCATGATACCATCTAAGAGCGGCTCATGGGAGAGCAAGGTAGCCCTGTATGCAGATGATATTTTAATCTTATCGTCAAATTTAGATACATCTTTTCCCCAAGTCATATAGCTAGCAGAAGATTTTGGTAGAGTGTCCGGCTACGAAGTCAATGTGGGAAAAACTGAAATTATGACTTGGAACCTGCCAAGGAGTCCCTATCAAACTAAAGATGCCATGAGGTACTTGGGTGTCAAAATTGTTTCTAGTATTGAGGAAATAGTTAGGGTGAATCCCTCAGAGATCCTTAAAGAGAGCCTAAATCAAATGGAATCCTGGGCTCATCTACCCTTGACCATCTTGGGCAGGGTAAATTTGATTAAGATGTTAATTTTACCGAGAGTAACTTTTCTCCTTAACACCATTACATTTTGATAAACAACTGATTGACAGACTCCAGCGGGGTATACATTTATTTGTATGGGCCTACAGGGCAACCAGGATCTCCTGGAAGAAATTGAGGCGGAAAAGAGAAAAGGGTGGTCTTGCGCTCCTGGCTGTTCAGTATTATGCGTGGGCATTGCAGATAACCTATTCAAGAATGCTGTTAAAACATCCAGATGATTCAGATAGGGGGAAATGTTTACAGCAATGCTCGACCAGTCGGAGTTTTCCCAAGAAGGTTTTCTTTTTAAATATGGAGATAGAAAATTCTTCAAAAAGGTTAGGCTGAAAGTTTTATGTGGAGCAATCCAATTATTGGCTAGAATGAAAACATTAATGAGCATGGAGTATTACTCAAGATTAGCCCCATGGTGGGATAGCCCAGGGTCTCCTAGTTGTCTTAAAGATGTGCTTGCTATACCATTAAAAACAGCAGGTTTAACAACATAGGGAGACTTAACTGAAGATGGTTCTTTACTTTGCTCGGCAACGTAGAATGAGAAAATGGAAGGGGGCATGACAAGATTCAAATACATACAGCTAAAAAGTTGGTCCCAAAATCACAAAAAGCCGACAGGACTGAGAAATGAGTTTGAAGAGCTCTTGGTTAAAAAGCCAGCAAACAAGTAGCAGCTGTTTATTGGGCAATCGAGGGTGCAATAGATGGAGATTTTAGATTAGCCGGTGAATTATGGGAAGAGTTGATTGAGTAGGTGGACTGCATCGAGTTATGGCAGGTTTCATATAACACTCTGTTTTCAGTTGTGAAGCCAGCTTGGCTGAGAAGAAATCAATATTTCACAACACACAGGGCTTACTTGTCCCCGGCTAGACTCTTGAAGATGTCTAACGATCCACCAGCAAGATGTAAACAATTTAATATGGAAAGGGCCCCAGACATACATATGTTTCGGACCTGTCCAGCCATTATGGACTTCTGGCAAAAGGTGTCATCCACCCTCACGTCTATTTTAGGACAGCCTGTACATATTTCACGAAGTCTAATAATCTTTGGTATTCAAACAGAAATCACTGGACATATCAGGAATTTCCTCTTCTTTGCTATTCTGCTGGCCAGGCGAGAAATATGCAAGAGATGGGTAGAGGAAATCCCTCCTACACACTCTGAATGGCTTTCATCAGTCTAAAAAACATCTATAACGGACTTGGCTAGGCTGAAGAATAGCAAGAAAAAAGCAACTTGGGACTGCCTGTTGAAATGGTCGCCAGTTCAGTAAGCATAGAAACTAAACCTGGTCCATGTAATCTATAAAGATCATCCTCTCTTCTTTGTCCTATGATTAGGCCTCATGGAAAGCTCTTATACTGAGATGCATATATCCCCTTGGTATCACTGGGTCATCAGGTAATAGTGATACAAAAAGGGCTTTATCGACAACTCTGGTCCCGAGTCGGCCGAAACTGATAGAGAGCACGACCACCCTCCCATGAACATTGAGAGGTTAGCAACAAGTAAGACGCATGTGTACCACTGGTAGGCTGGTGAGATGGCAATCCTCCAAAAATGTTAAACCTACCTCTCCGATGCGAGTAACAGTGGAGACCTGAAGACTACTAGTTTGTGGGGGTCAGAGGCGAATGAGGATAAAACAAATGAAAAAAAAACGTGCCCAATTAGAATTGAATCATAGTGCAGTGTTAAGGCCTCTTTAATTTTCAGTTTCTTATAAGTAAAGGTACATCAAACCATAAAATTACATGAGTAGTCCTTGTTCTCTGATCCACCATGATTTATCAAACACTTAGACACCATTCAATGTACTTACCAGATCTGCTGAAGAATCATTTTCTTAGTCAGACAACAAAATATATAATGATATCCCACTTTCTAAATGCAATGCATTGCACCTCCACATTGTAATACAGACCTTCAAATCCTGACTAATATTGATTCAACTATTTAGACATTGCTTGAATTCAACATGTCGCATTTTCATATTTGCTTCATAAATTGAGTATGATAATATGTACTTTTTTATTTTATGTTTATTATTTTTGAGAAATTGTCATGTATAAGACAGCCGCGGTCGGCAGTAGGAGTTCTTTCAGGGCCGTGACGTGGGAAGGGGAAGGGGCAGGGTGGGGGGTAGTAATTATGGATTACAGAGTTTAACAGGTAAGTAAACATATAAATAAATAAAACGAATTTCGTTGCGCGCACTGCATCGCATTTGGTAGGGCAGTGCGCGCAATGAAATTCATTTTATTTATTTATATGTTTACTTACCTGTTAAACTCCGTGATCCATACATTACTACCCCCCACCCTGCTCCTCCCCCTCCTCACGTCACCGCCCTGCAGGAACTCCTGGTCCCTTAGTCTAGCTGTGAACCATGGGGCTACTTTTTGTCTCTTTATATGCTGCAACCGTTCGCTGGGAACGACTAGATCAAGGGAGTTCTGGATCCAGTTGTCAATGAGTAGAGGAAAGTTTTGTATCTGCTTCCACAGTATTTCCTGCCATTTTTCTTCTACCTGCCTCCCTCCTGCTTCCTGGCCAGTCCCTCCCACCTCGAGGACAACTTATGGAGGCTGTTGTGTGGCCGTGACACTGGTGCATCAGAAACACAAGCCCTTCTACACACATCCACGACTGGACTACGCCTAGCGCCAGGAGCCCTAGCCCTAGCCCTTCACACTCTCACAGATAGTCCACCCCAGAGCAATTGCTGCCTCATTGCACAGCGATCCACAGTGGGACCTTTCACCTGCATCTATTGCCAGTTAACCGCCACCACAGCTCCTACCAACACCCCAGCAACCTGCACCATGCCAGCCACCGATGCCGACACCATACCAGGAGCAACTTATTTGCTCAACGACCGCAACACCACCACCCTGCTGGACAACCTCGCCAACCTGGGACTCAAGCAACTGGTGTCCACCCCCACCCACCTCGCCGGACACACACTCGACGCAGTCTTCTCTTCCAGCACAGACATCGACTTTAGCCACGCCACAGAGCTCCAATGGACGAACCACAGCTGCATCCACTTCACCTTCAAGAGAACAACAACCCACCACCTCCAGCAACAGGCCGTCCGCAGAAGCTGGAACAAGATCACAGCAGACCAGCTCGCCACCTCCCTGAGCCAGCACCCTCCTGCCAGCTCAGCGAACCCCAGTCAGGCCGCCGACAACCTCACGAAGTGGATCAGCATCTGCGCGGACGAGCTCGCCCCGCTGAGGACCCCGCCCAGCAGACCCGGAAGCAAGAAAGCCCCGTGGTTCACCGACGAACTCAAGAGCTCCAAGAAGAACTGCCGAGCCCTCGAGAAAGTCTGGAGAAGGGAACCTACACCGGACAACAGGACCTCCTTCAAGCTTGCCACCCGGAAGCACCACCAGCTGATCCGCGCCGCCAAGAAAACAGCATTCAAGGAACGGTTGGACAACAACGCACACAACTACAAGGAACTCTTCAACATCGTGAAAGAGCTTTCCAACCCCAGCGCAGGAAACAACGACATCACCCCATCGCAAGACCTCTGCAACTCCCTCGCTTCATACTTCCACAACAAGATCGCGGACATACACAACAGCTTCAACAACCAACCAACGCACACCATGACCGACCAATCACCCCCCACCACCACCCTCCACGCCTGGACCCCGATCAGCACCGAAGACACCATCCGCACGATGAACTCCATCCACTCCGGATCACCGACCGACCCCTGCCCTCACCACGTCTTCAACAAGGCCGACGCTGTCATCGCACCCCACCTGCGAGACATCATCAACACATCATTCGACACCGCCACCTTCCCTGAGAGCTGGAAACACGCCGAACTCAGCGCCCTACTCAAGAAACCAACAGCGGACCCCACCGAACTCAAGAACTACCGCCCCATCTCGCTCCTCCCGTTTCCAGCCAAAGTCATCGAGAAGACCGTCAACAAGCAGATGGCCGCCTTCCTCGAGACGAACGGATCCCTCGACCCCTCACAGTCCGGCTTCCGAGCCAATCACAGCACCGAGACCGCCCTCATCGCCGCCACCGATGACATCCGAGCCCTGATGGACAATGGAGAAACAGCGGCCCTCATCCTCCTAGACCTCTCCGCGGCATTCAACACGGTCTGCCACCGCACCCTAGTACAGCGCCTCAGCAACATCGGAATCCAGGACAAGGCGCTGGAATGGATCATCTCCTTCCTCGACGGAAGAACACAGAGAGTCCGCCTACCACCGTACAAGTCAGAAGCCTCCGAAGTCATCTGCGGCGTCCCTCAAGGATCATCTCTGAGCCCCACCCTCTTCAACGTCTACATGAGCCCCCTCGCGGCCATTGTACTCAAACACAACCTCAGCATAATCTCCTACGCCGACGACACCCAGCTGATCCTCTCCCTGACCAACGACCCTGCCTCCGCCAGAGCCAACCTGCACGAAGGGATGAAAGAGGTAGCCGAGTGGATGACGACCAGCTGCCTGAAACTGAACTCTGACAAGACGGAGGTCCTCATCCTGGGCTCTTCCCCCTCCGCCTGGGACGACTCCTGGTGGCCCCCCGCCCTGGGCACCGCACCCAAACCGACAGACCATGCACGCAACCTGGGCTTCATCCTGGACTCTTCCCTCTCCATGACCAGGCAAGTCAACAACGTCTCCTCGGCGTGCTTCAACATCCTACGCATGCTACGGAAGATCTTCCGGTGGATCCCCACCGAGACCAGGAAGACCGTCACCCAGGCCCTCGTCACCAGCCGACTGGACTACGGCAACGCCCTCTACGCCGGTACCACCGCCAAGCTCCAGAAGAGACTCCAGCGGATCCAGAACGCCTCAGCCAGACTCATCCTCGACATCCCACGAACCAGCCACATCACCGGACATCTGAGAGACCTTCACTGGCTCCCCATCAACAAAAGAATCACCTTCCGCCTCCTCACCCACGCACACAAAGCCCTACACGACCAAGGCCCGAGCTACCTCAACAGCCGGATCAACTTCTACGCTCCCAAACGCCACCTCCGATCAACCAACCACGCCCTCGCCGCCGTCCCCCGTATCCGAAGAGCGACTACAGGAGGAAGGTCCTTCTCCTACCTGGCCGCCAAGACCTGGAACTCCCTCCCGACCGACCTGCGCCTGACCCAAGACCACCTCTCCTTCAGGAAGAAGCTGAAGACCTGGCTGTTCGAGCAGTAGCGGCACCCCCCCCCCCCCCCAGCGCCTTGAGACCCTACGGGTATGTAGCGCGCTCTATAAGTGTCACTGATTGATTGATTGATTGATTGATCAATGCCAGATTGCTCTGCTAACAAGCCACTAAAGTCTGGGACACCATCTCCACCTTTGCCCCTGATGTGACATTCATTACAGAGAACTGGTTCACCCTCACATTGGCCCCAGACGTTGCCATGGCAACACCCAGTGGCTACACAATGAAACACAGTGACCTCCCCTACAGACACAGAGGTGGCATTGCATCATACGCAAGGAATCAGTCTCCTGCACCATCATGGACACAACAATCATGGAATGTAAGAACCTCCAACTCTGCACCACCGACACAACCACACTCCAATGTACTGTCGCATACAGACTATCAGGCGGTGACCTACCAGCTAGAGGCAATAAGAACTATTTTGGAGTCCATGGAGGAGAAGGATGACTCTCACTTTGTTGCAATGGCTACCTACTACCGTAGCATTGCTGCTGTGTTGCAAAACCAGCAGATCCTCCTGGCTGCTGTGCTGTCGTATGGGTTGGCAGAGATGCATGCTGCTGCAGTGTAGGAAGCTGGCTCTGTATACACTGTACTAAAGTGAGGTACAGTGTGCACAGAGTCCAGTGGAACTCCAAAGGTAGGCAGAGGTAAAGTTAGATAGCACCTCACTCTCTGTTTGTGGTAGTGTGGTCGAGCAGTAAGACAGTATCAGAGGACAGTGTTAAGCATTTGTTGTACACACTCAGTCAGCAAATGAATTCAGACACTCAAAGACAGAACTTCAGACCAATTATTTTTGTATACAAATATTATTTTAGTTATTTTATTTTCTAGAACCAAGCAAGCCTGGCACAGTTAAGTGATTAGTACTTTGCAGTAAATATACAGTTATAATACAGTTTGGAATTTGTCATTGTAAAGTTGCCTTTTATTTTTTGTGTGGTCCGTATTGCCTCTGTGGGATGCCCTCGGCACAGTTGTGTCAGGTTTTCTGTGTCATCTTGTGTGTGGGAAGAGAGTGGACATTGGAGGCCATAGACTGTGGGTTGGGGTTGGTCATTGTTTGTTTGAGGGGGAGATTTGTGTGTGGGGGTGAAGGAGATGGTCAGCAAGGGGGTGGAGAGCCTTGTTCAAGGCATCTCTCCGGTTTGTATTGGAGAGGAAGAGTGCATTGTGTGTGTTTTTGTCCGTGGCGGGGTTAGGTGCAGTTGGTGAGTGAGGGGGAGGATTGGCAGTGTTGGTATAGGGCATGTGGTTGTTTTGTGGGCTCTCCTGTCGTGTCCGGCTGTCTGGGGGAAGGAAGTATGACTGGGGGATGTTTGTGTGAAGGGGAAAAGGGAGTCAAATGTATTACTGGCTTGAATCAGTGCTGTGCAACTAGAGAAGATGGTCACAGAGGTATTACCTCTCCGCCTAGGGCGGTTGGGTATTGAGATCGTCAGTTTGCAGCTAGGGTATGTTAGTTGTTTTAGATTTGTGGAGTTGTGATCTGATAATGTAGATCTAGCTTTTGGATCTTTCCGTAAGGAAAATGAGATCCATTTTTATCTGACCTTTGGAGGAACAGTGATATATGTCCGCAACTCGTGTTTCAGCATATTGTCTTATCAGTCTATGTTTGAAATTTCTTTTGGCTTTTGTGAGAGGTTAGGGGGAAACTAATAGAGAAGGAGTTTGGCCTGTGGTTTTAGGTGATTCAGTGTTGAGGGGCTGATGTAGGTAGGCGTGGCCTTTCTGGCCTGATGAGCAGCCATCTCAATGGCCACCACCCAGGTGATCTCAGTGCTGCTGGCGTTCCAGTTATAGGGAGTTTTTCTCAGGGTACAATGTCATGGGGCAGATTAGCGCACCTTTGATGCTCGCATGATTGAGGTGGGTGAGCTTCACGTAGCCGCCATCTTTAGGCTCAATAGATATTTCTGTTGTAGAGAGCGGCCATATCTTGTTCGGTCTCCTAGTGATATCTGATTTGCGTTACTATTTGCATTAAATTGCAGCTTTGCTTCTGGAGCAGCATGGCGTTCCGGTTTGCGCTTCTGTTTGCAGTAAATTTCAGCTTTTCTCCAGGAACGGTGTGGCATGGCAGAGTGTCCCTATCTTATTCTGTGGTTGATGATTGCACGACTGATATTAGTGGACTTTCCTGAGCCGTCATCTTAAGATTGCTGCTCTGGTCATCTTAAGGTCAGACCTATATTATTTCTCATGTTATCAGCCATCGGGTATTCGACCACCCGATGCTTTGGGGCTGCAGGCGTTCCTTGGGCAGGACTTTGGGCTTTGGTCTGGGTGCAGGGTGGCTTGACAGAGATAACTCTCCCGGTTCTGAGTTTGGTATTGAGCGTCAGTAGTGAGTGAAACTACACGGGCCGCCATATTGGTGTCAGAAATCCGGGATTCTTCAGGTGGCCCTCTTCATTTTGAATCTGAGTGTTGGGGGTGAGTGGCAGTAGAGAAGCTCCCGGTTTTGAGTTTAATACTGAGCGTCGTGGGTGAAACTATACGGAGCCGCCATTTTAAGGTCAGGCATCCGGGTTTATTCTACTGGCACTAGTGAAGCTCTGTGGGTGCTCCTAGGACAGTCCCTGTGATCTTAGTCTGGACACAGCTCAGCGTGACACAATCTTGCTCCCGGTTTTGAGTTCATTGTTGAGTTCCTTCTCTGGTCACAGTGCCCTGGGTACCTGTGGTACCATTTACCAGGGGCTAACCTGTGGCCTGAGATGCCAATTGGGTTTAGTTTTTGGGAAAGAACACAGGCCCTAGGAATCTGATTGGAAGTGACCCCGGGCACACCAAGTAAAAGTGCATCAGTAGTCTGGCAAAAAGTGGGAGGGTTACTGCAACAGAAACCCACTTTCCTACAGTAGCTGCAACACAACTTACATGGAATCACAAAATTATGACACATGTAACTGTGGTACTTAGATATGTAAAGAAGTATATGCGCACTATCACTTTGTATGCAGAGTGATTCCATGGTTACAGTAAACATCAAAACATTTATATCACACCAGCTTCTAATTGTTGCACAGAAAATGTGTGTAGCTATTTGTAACACACAGCATTGAACTGCATCTGATACAGACAAAATACTCTGCATGCCAACTATCTGTAGCAAACAGTTCCTCCACTGCCAGCTACAATCAACATAGTGTGGCACTGTAGACAGTGGGCTATGACTGTCTATTTGCACTGCCCCATAATTACATGTAATAGTAAATTCCACTCTTTGTATGATGACTGTGAAGTGATCCACATAGTATGTGCCTGGGAACACAGTCCCAAACCTACAGCCTACATATGTTTTATCAAAAACTGTATCCAGAGATGAAATCAATGAAGAGATTTCATATCACACATACAAATACTACATACTATACTTTGTAAGTGAACCAGTGTCTACCTAAGGAGAATGTAGACGCACTTACCCAGCTAGGTCAAGATGCCAATAGGACAAGCAGTGCTGTAACCGGCCATGTTGGTGTATTGCACTCAGATACAAACAATGGCTTTAATCCTCTCAGTACAGTCTTGATATGAATATGAATATACAGCACCCAGATTCAGAATATGTAACAATTGAGCATCAGAAATCACATACATCAAGGTCAATACAGACATGGGGACTTGCAGCAATCCATCCTAAGATATGGTGTTCCAATTTGGCTAAGATATCGCAGGGGAACTTCATGTTAGTGGTGAGGGTACAGGTGCATGAGTCCATTCTTAGACATTGTAAGTGCAGTGCTGCCATTAAGGATTTATGCTGCTGGGAGTTTGTCATTACAAACTCCACATCACCATAATGGCTACACTGAATACTGAGTAGTTTGGTGGTATCAAACTTCTGAGTGCATTAAACCCACACTGATGCTAGTGTGGGATTTAATGAAAAATACACACAGAAGACATCTCAGAGATGCCCCCTGAAAACTAACCGCTGCTTAGGCTGCCATCAACAGACATGTTTCAGGACTCCCAGGCCGAGAGCCTGCTGCTCTTGGGGTCCTGAAACAGTGCACATCCTAGGACGAGGTACCAAGTCTCCTCCCCTAGGATGGACAGGGTTCACAAAGGGAATGCTTGAAAGGCATGCTGCCTTTGTGAGCTTTCCCAGACAACTTACTGCTTTCAGCAAGTGGTCCCCACTGGTTCTGGCCCCCTCTTGGGGCAGGAGAAGAGGCGGGAAAATAAGCGAGGAAGAGAGGTGTGCCCACCTCTGCCAACTCTACCCCTCAGGGGGGGGAGGCGATGTAAAGGACAACTCCAAGTCCCCGCCATCTTGAGGATGGGGGGACCCAACCAACCAGGGACAGGCTTGTGCCCCCTTCCCACTGGAGAGTGGCACAATAGGGGGTGAACCCACCCCAGGGAAGGGACTCATTGGTCCCTGACTTCTACCTACCTTTAACACCCCTAAATCTAAGATTTAGAGGTCACCCTGCACCTTGCTTCCTCAGGTCCAGAAACAACAAGAAAGAAGATAATAAGATGAACCGAAGAGCCATGCAGAACTAACAAATGGATGACTCCCACTGACTTGGGCCCGGCCCTACAGGCCTGTATCCTCTCGAAACTGCTCTCGCAAAACCCTGTTGTGTCCTGGATCCAGCAACCTTAAAACCCAGAAGGACCTGCCTGCCTTCACTTCCAAAGACTGCTTGTCCCGTGAACACCGGATTTGTTCAACTGCAACCTCTGACAGCAGCCGGAAACCTTGAATCCAGCCCACTCAGCACCAACCGAACCCGGCCCAAGCTTGAAAGGAAAAACACCATGAGGAGGTCACCCCAGTGATCCTCAACTGAGATCTGGCGACCCCTGTCCTGGCTCAAGCCTCCAGCCGACACCTGCAGTCTAAATCCGGAAGGTCCCCTTAACCGCGAGCAGGAATTGGTAAGAAGATCTGACCCCAAAAGGCACACCAGAACTCGATGCGCTACAGCCTTGTTAGCCCAAGCCAACGGTGCCTAACCAACCCCTAACTTCCCAACTTACCTCTCAAAGTGGTGGTCGCACCCAGAAGTCCTTCGTCTCCCTACCTGCAGTGCTTTTGCAAACCGGAGGTTCTCCATTGGAAACACCAGGGCGACCAATGTCGAAACAGCACTGCCTCAGTGCCGCTGAGGTTGCCCCTTTTGTGCTACTTTGTTTCCCCATTTGCCCTGGCCCATACCCTAGGAGCTTAGCTCCCACAGCCCAGTGGCCTGCTCGTAGCAGCCACCAACCGGAGACCCTATCCGTTATAGGACAACATTGGTCCTCAACACTCTGCACCCGGCCGCCCAAGTGCCGCTGAGGGTGTAACAAGAGTGCAACACTGACCCTGGGGGACCCCTGAGTCTAACCCCAGAACCTTAACTCTCACAGTCTATAACTTACCTTTGAACAGATAACCTGTTTTTCCCCCCTAGGTTAACATTGACAATATTCTCCCAAAAAGTTTCTAAGTGTGGTGTTTTGAAATCTAAAAATATTCTTTAAAAATCGCACGAATAACTAAAATGTATTTACTTACCTGGTTGCAGGAAATGTCCCAGTTCTTAATCTTGATATCCAGCACTGAGTTAGAAAAGTAATGTAAAAAGTAACTTACCTGTAATTTACTGAAAACGACTATTCATGTTAATGCACTGCATGCCTTGTAAATCAAACAACGTACAGTGTGGTTTATGGGCCTCTTTTTGCGTGCATGTTAAGTTAGCATGGTTTATTAGGAGTTTAAACGCCATTTTACCTTTTGCTGCTTTTTGCACATGACACTGTTTAGCTGTTTTTGCAGAGTTCGCTTTCACAAAGGTCTATACATGGGAAAAGGTTTGTTTTTGAGATCTCTAGAAATACATCGTGCCCCTAGTCTGTACAGTGAGTGCTGAGCCGCCAAGGTTATCATAACGTGCAAGCCTGTTTATCGGCATGTCCGTGTAACACATTCTAGACACAACATTTTGGCATAGCCGAGTAGGATTCTGGCTCCTTTATCATAGCACATTTGCCAGAATTGAACACACTTGGAAGATTCCAGGCATGCAGAGAGACTAACCGGTCCTGATGTAATTTACACTTACTGAGAGGACAGGTAAATCGGGTCACCCTAACAAAGCTCAAGAGACCTTCTATAGTTTTATAATACATAGTTCCAATATAGGGAAGGTGTTTAAACTAGGCGCTTTTATCACCTGTTTGCACTATCATTATAATATGATTCCTCCTTTTTTATTTTAAGGAGTTGTAACCATGCTGACATATTATTTTTAATCATATGTATGCTTATGTTGACTAAAATACTGCGCTTGAGATCACGTCGTTAAAATAAATAATTTAACCTTACCGTGTCTTTTATTTACTTCTGTTGTGGACTGATATGAGAGTACAACAAATGAGTGTTTCCACGTTCCTCAATTCCTGAGATGGTCCTAAGTCTCATGCTCTGGGTTGTCTAATCATTGGTTTCTTTGCTATAGGACGAGGAGCTAATGTGACACTGATTGCTAGTCTGGTGGGGGATTTTGTGTACTAATGTGAGTTTTTGGCACACCCTAATTCACTGAACTCCTGAGTCTCTGTGCACAGTTCTGTTTCTGAGCAGAATCCCTGCAACAAAAGTACAATTCCTATTGCATTTTCAAACTGTTATACATTCAACAACTTATTAGTGTAAAGTATTTATTGATTACTTGTGCCCAGCTTGCTTGGTTCTAAAAATAAAACAACTGAATATTTGTTATACAAAAACAATTGGCCTAGAGTTCAGGTCTTGAGTGTGTGAATTCAAATGCCTAACATTGTCCTCTGATACTGCCTTACTGCTTGACCACTCTACCACAAATAGAGAGTAAGGTGCTAACTGTGACCTCTGAATACCTCTGGGGTCACCTGGACTCTATACACACTATACCTCATTTTGGTGTAGTATATATAGAGCCAGTATCCTAAAGCTACTGATGGAACTATTTAATGTGGCTCCTCATCCTTCTCATCCTCATTGCAAAGTGCTTCCTGCTAATCAGCCCCTGGTACATTTGACCTTTCACAAAGATTTTGTAATATCCTGCAACCAAGAATAATTTTGCACACATTGGTGGCGAGTACAGCAATTGCCCTGTAGACATATCCAGGCTCCTCATTGTAGGATTGTAGTATGCCAAATGTCCATCGACTATCGACCGGGTCCTGCTTATTTTATTTATTTTGGCGGTTTTGTATAGCGCGTACAAGACCCTTGCGGGTTTCAGAGCGCTTTACAGATCAAATATAGGTAATGGCACATACACACATTTACATATAAATACAATGGATTACGTGAATAGAGCACTAGAACAATTAGAGATTAGCGCATCACTACAGAAGTGTTTCGGACAAGTTCACATGAATTTGGACATGAGAATCGATTTCACTTCTTTATTAAAAAAGGCCGCAGATGGATTAAGTCTTGTTTCTGGGGGTAAAGCATTCCATATCCTGGGGGCCATTCCTGAGAATGTACAATTGTTTTTTTTTTCTTGGAAAAACGTTGTGGCTTCAGCAGAAGGTTGTTAGAGCTCCTGGTAGACCTGTTACGGTCTGATAGTACTAATTTCTCCGCTAGGTACCTCAGGGTTTTGTGATCTAATGCCTTATGTGTCATACAGGCGATTTTTTTACTGGATTCTGGCCTCAAAAGATAGCCAGTTTAGGGCCTGAAGGTCTGGGGAAATGTGGCAGTTACATTTGGTGCCTGTGATGAGTCTGGCGGCTGTATTGATTGAGGATCTGAGAGGGCGGTAGTTGATTTGGATAGACCACAGAGTGTGATACTCCCATAGTCATCTCTGGGAATCACTAGAGTTTGAACTACCTGTTTGAAGTCATTTGCGGGTATATAGGGTTTCAGTTTTCGTAGTGTGTTTATCTGAAAAAATGCTCCTTTTGTTGCAGCTCTAATGTGTTTCAGAATGTTTAGATTGTTATCTAGGGTTATTCCCAGAGATTTAGCGGAATCAATGATGAGAGGTTGACCGTCGAGTGCTGTTAGATGATTCATTCATTCACGGATGATCGTTGTTTGGTTAGGAGTGGCAATTAAGAGGAATTCTGTTTTAGTGTGTTTAGTTTTAAATGGTTGATAGCTAGCCAGGTCTGTGTATCTTGGAGAGTTCAATTGAGGGACTTGATGTCTTCAAGAGATTGGACCTTAATGTAGAGTTGTGTATCGTCTGCGTACATATGATATTGGATATTTGCGGAGTTGAGAAGCTCTGTAAGTGGTACCAAAAACAGATTGAAGAGTGTTGGGGATAGAGAAGATCCATTGGGTACTTCCAAAGTGATAGGGGTGAAATTAGATAATGATTGGTTAATATTGAATCTTTGTGTTCTATTTTAGAGGAAAGAGGTGAACCAGTTTAATACTGTTCCAGATAGCCCCATTCTATGCTTCAGAAGGTCCAGTAGGTTGTCCTGTTTGACTGTATTAAAGGCTATGGAAAGATCAAGGAGGATTAGCAAGCAGGCTTTGTTTTGAGGCAGTATTCGTAGTGCGTCATCAATTATGTGGGTCATGGCTGATTCGGTACTGTGTCCTGATCGAAAGCCTGATTGGAATTGGTTGAGTAGTTTGAAGTGGTCTATGTGGATACTAAGTAAGCTATTTCTACGGGCTCCTGAGGGAAGGGATAGCCATCGGCTTAAATCCCAGTTAACCCAGCCCATCGGCCCCATCAAACGAAAGAAGCTTAACAATCAAGATACTATGCAAAGATTTACTGGATAAAGGATTTTTTTAACGATCCTGTACGTCTTACAGCATGAAGAATTCTGGATGCAACCTCCCTTAGCACCGGCCTTGCTCAGACGATCCTGGACTGCGGTGCTGGGCTGGCTGCATCGACCGAGCCCACTGAGACTGGGGCTGCGAGAGTGAAGAAGACAGCGACGGCAATTTTCCCCGCCGGGTGCCACCTGCCCTCGGATCTGACGTCGAGTCTGGCCGCATTTGTTTGCGTGTATGAGCCCCTGGGAGCTCGTCCTGAGCTGTGCTGCTCTTTGGCCTCCTACTGCCTTGCGCCGGGCCCGAGGCCCCTTACGGTGGACGTCCCCACTCTGGGCTTGTTCCCGTCTGGAGCTGTGTTGCCATACAGCCTCCTGCCTTGCGGTTGCCATCCGGACTCTGGGCCTGCTCCCGTCCGGAGCTGTGCTGCTCTGCGGCCTCCTGCCTTGAGGTTGCCATCTGCGCTCTGGGCTGCACCATCTAGGTCCTGTGGCCTCCTGCCTGCAGTGGTCATCTAGACTCTCGGTCTGCTCCCGTCCGGAGTTGTGCTGCCCTACGGCCTCCTGCCGCCTTGAGCTAGCTTAGTTTGGGAGGGTCCGCGTGCGGGAGCTCCTGCTGAGCAGAGAGCCCTCGCCCGCGCTGAAGTTCTCGCGGCCTTTGTGACACCATTTGTGTCAACTTCCCTCCATAATCGCACCACCTAACTCAGCGCCTGGGAACTCGTCTGGAGCTGTGTCACCCTGCAGCTCCTGCCGTCTTTGCATCAGCCTGAGACCCCAGCAGTGCACGTCTGCACTCTGGGCCTGCTCCCGCGGTGGAGTCGTTGAGGCCCCACATTTGCGACCTCTGCCATCACACTGGACCCGAGGCCCCCCACAGTGCTCACCGGAGCAGAGAGTCAGCGTGTGCCAGCTCTCACGGAGCAGGGAGCCTGCACCCAAGCTGTTTCCCAAGGCCCCCAGCAGTGCCCACCTGAGCAGAGAGTCAGCGCATGGGAGCCCTCACTGAGCAGAGAGCCCTCTCCCGCACTGGAATCCTCGCGACCTGCCCACTGGATCGTGAGAGAGCTGCGACATCCCCACACATCGGGAGGCAGTACCTCAGTCCCTCACTGGATTTGCAACACAGGTCCTCAATAAGGTACTGTTCCTCTATCCCAACCCCTAACCGCTAGCATATTTTAAAATCTTGGAGGGCCAAGCCCTTGCTCATTGCGCCCCTGGCTGGCTACATGCAACAATCCTGGTCATAATCATTATGATTTTGCTGAAATAATCTGGGTCTCAAACATTATGATTTTGCTGATATTCTGTTAGGCAATCAGGCAAAACAATAGGACTGTGCTGCTGAATGGTTAAGCAAGCAGGCTTCACTACCATTTTGCGCCTGAACAGTTCACATTCAAAATGGCAATCCTTACGAACTAATCAAATGAAGGTCCACTCACTTCACCCCACCACATTACATAGACAGAGGATTAACAGACACAGCATCAAAGGACCTAGCCCGATCTACCCTCACAGAAACAGAAAAGAGATCTCGAACAAGATTTTGATGAATAGACAGAGAACTTGGCCTAGATAGTTTAAAGGCATTGAAAGAGTAATAGGACTAATCACTAGATCTATTCCTTGACTAGACAAACAAGCAACCATTTTGGAATGACCAATACATCAGGCAATCACCCAGGAACATAATCAATGATCAATTAGTCCCAAGAACCACTACACCCCTCATGCGGTGATGTAACAAATAGTGAGGCTTATTATTTCACATACGTACCGATTAGATCCCCTCCCACTCTAACCACTAACTATCTGACCTTCTCACCCCCACCTAGCAATCCGAACATATATTACGAAGCCCAAGGGCCAACACACATACTCCATCAAAGACCCTCCTACCCTCTTAAAAAAGGTGGCAAAAGGCTTCAAACATAACTTCCTAAAAACACACCCAGAAACCCCAATCTCTGACACCTATTTCTCAATTAACACAGGACACATAACGATTGACATTAAATTCTACACCAAAAGGAGATCACAGTGGCAGCAAATACTGTCCTACCCTACTCTCAACTGCATCCACTAAGAAAACTGCACACAGTACTACACTATCTATCATTTCCTCTCTGTTATACAACGCTACAGCCACAATTACCATTTATCATAATGGGATCATCCTCATGCAGGCTTCAGGCCATAACCTTAATATACTGGATAATATCTTCCCAATCATCAAGGCGAAGGTTACAAGACCCTATTCCACCTTTCCTAATCCTCCGAGGGTCTCCTTTCCTGATCCTCTTCTAGACATTCTCCCTCGTTATTCCATAGCACAAATACTCCCACCACAGGTCCAATTGTCACCCCATTGAATAATACTCATCTGCATTATACATGCTCCCCACCAGCAACACCACTATTCCTGTTACACCAACTTCGCATCACCTCATCCGTGGCCTTCCCACACACTCCTTCGTCCCCACTACCACTCCTCATCTCCA
The DNA here is from genome assembly GCF_964263255.1 of Lissotriton vulgaris. Classification (NCBI taxonomy): domain Eukaryota; kingdom Metazoa; phylum Chordata; class Amphibia; order Caudata; family Salamandridae; genus Lissotriton; species Lissotriton vulgaris. Next base: position 317,340,097 of record NC_141690.1, on the reverse strand, counting down.
CACCCACTTCTTCATCACCTCTTTGGATAGCTCACCCACCACTCCCATGAACTCTATTCCAGATTTTAACCTAATCTCTCTGCCCCCCACTATCACTCTCCATCTCCACACCCACCTCTTCACCACCTCTGTTGATAGCTCACCCCCGCCACCCCTCCCATTACCTCTATTCCAGTTTTTACCCCAATCTCTCCACATACAACTAATCCGGTCATGGCCGCAGTCCCACCCGTTCCCTGCAATCTGAATCTCACCATTATTCCTCTCACAGCAAACAACAAGACACCCTCACATCCACGCTTCACTCTCCCCCTGCACAGTGACTTCCATTCCACAACAATGCCACATAAAAATTCAGATACTCCTAAAGCACTTTTCACCCCTCCCGTCCCCATGGGAATCATCACTGTAAACCCACCACCCATCGATCCAACACACGTCTTACCCTGGGAAAACACCTTAGCCACAACACCCCCCCAATTAAGCACAGTCCAGACCATCAATATGACAACCCCTACGCCTGACCCCAGATTAGACAAAATAATACTATCCCTACGACAAATAAAAGAAGACATACAAACTCTTCATGAACTGATCTGACAACAACTCAAGCCCAAAGAGAAACCCACTCAGCAGCCTTGCTCTAGCCCCTCACTTCAGGAGCCCCCCAAATGGAAAACAGTACCTTACCCCAATGCTTCATCCCGGCCGACCAGGGAAAGGAGAACACTATCACCAAAATATCTTACTTCCCTACGTCTCTCCTACGAACCTTCATCCCTACCTGGAGGACCAGTTCACTTGGAAAACACACAGAAACGGTCCTCAATCCAACCCATCCAACCCAACGCCTCCAGGTGGACAAGACAGACTCCCAGAGGTATTGTTGAAAACAACCTCATAAGAGTACCCATCTCCCATAACCAGAACACCACCTCGACCAAGGCCCAGTTAAAATGCATCCTATTAAATTGTAGATCGGCAGCACGTCATGCCACTGACATAGCTGACCTTATTATAACCAATGAACCCGACCTTATAATTATGAATGAAGCCTGGCTAACTGAGTCATCCACGTCCATTTAGACATATTACTTCCCTCAAACTACTACATCACAAGACTAGATAGACCCGATAGGATTGGCGGTGGTACTGTCTGCATTCAGTGGAGAAGTGTGGTTCAATGATTAGAGTGGCAGACCCTGATGCAGGGGTCTAGCCGGGACCAGGGTTCAATTCCCCGCCTCGGCGGGTCTTGGGCTCAAAAAATCCACGGACCTGATAATTCTCGCCTCGGTGCCTATTCCAATCATGGAGTCCCACTCTGCAACTCTGGGCAATAGTTTGCTTAATCTCCACAACAGCCCCCGCAACGCTTAGGATGCCTGGCCTCCACCTTGGGCGTGGGCAGGAGTGGACACCTCACAGGGAAAGCCAGGATGGGTTCCACAGCGGTATTCGTACAAGCGCCTTGAGACCCTTGCGGGTGAGTAGTGCGCTATACAAGTATCAATTTACATTTACATTCATAGGAACAACATCTCTGTGAGCCGCTCAAACACCCCGATGTTCTCTTCCTGTGAATACCTTTGCCTACATTTTACTAGCAATAGCAAGCCAATATGCTCACTACACTCTATCTACCAACCTCCAGGTAACAACCTCACCTTAATCGAACACATGATGGATATTCTAGCGACTAATGTAGGACAATAGATATACAGATCTTCCTGGGGGATTTCAACTTCCACTGGAACGATCTCAACGACCCAGAGGTCGAAAGGCTCAAAGTTTTCCTATCCAACCTCAATTTGACCCACATTTGTGACAGCTCCACTCACAAAAAGGATCAATCCTGGATCTAATAATTTCAAAATCAGACTCTACCCAGCTGGAATCGATCCTCCAGTGCGACTGGTCCGACCATTACATTATCACTTTCCATATCAAGGATCAGTTAAACTACTCTGTGTCCAACCCACAAGAACAGCAATTTGGAAGAGGAATCTAGAAAACAGGAATCGGGTCGATCTCACATCCGCTAGTCACACCCTCCTGCCCCCAGCTGATGGAACTAATGATATTCAGGATTTGACAAATCACTACTTCCTCTCTATGAACAGGGTATTTGACACCTTTAGCTCCTCTACAAATAAAAAGAGTCACCACAAAGAACTCAAACCCCTGGTATGATGGTAGACTAAATGAAGATCATTAAGAGCAATTGACAGACATTGAAGAGCCGCCCCATCCACTGCCCACCTACAATTATTAAGATGCTCCAGAGATGCCTACTACAGAAGGATAAAAGGCTCAAAAGCAGATTACATACGCATCCAACTACACCAAGCTAAGAATCACCCCCAAAAAATTTTCGAAATAATAAAAGCTCAGTCTAAGTGTATCCACTATTACCCCAAGCCAACCTGGTTCTTGCCTCCTTTTTCACAACAAAGACTGAAAAACTAAAGACAGACTTACTTAACGATCTACTATCACTTACTGATACACACACAATCTCCTCACGGTCCACATCAGCGTCCCCGTCCAACTGCTCTACAACACTCGACCTCAAGAACAATGCCTCCTGGACCACCTTCAACCTCAACAGTGAAGAAAATATCCTTAACACGATCAGTACTCTGAATCCTTCTAATCATTTTCACAGACCCCCTCCCAGCATCCAACCTAAAGACTTTCCTGCCACTGCTATTGTAAAAGACAAGTTATGAAATTGTGTGGCATACACACAAATAGGAATTAGATATGACTGGCAATGTGCTACTCATACAGGTGTGCAGTCTTTTGTGATTCACTTACTATTTGTCAAACTTGTGAGTGCCAAGGTCATGAAGATGATGATTTGTCACCAGTAAGGAGAGTCAATTAGCCATTGACTAGACAGATTTCTCACAATCATCTATTGTGTCTTTTATTGGCTACTATTGCCATTCCTGAACCAATACATGTCTGATTTTGCTACCTGTAGCTGGAGCATGTGATGTGGGGTACTTCAGTCACACATATTTGACAGTGAGAGAAGGAGTCAATGTTTTTCAATGTGTACTGGGAGGCATAGTGAGTGGATATTACTGTGGGACATGCTAGTGTCCACATGGCAGTGCACGGTGTCCACTATGTTGACAGTACACAAGGGGTTTGAGATTTGTGGGACTCTTGCTCCGTACAGTTCAACTGGTGGACTAACTACACCACACTGCTACACTGCTTGGGAAAAGCGCCAGACATTTTTTAGTCATGATTCAGTGTCCAGGGTTTGATGCCTGCACTGGCAGAAAATGTACATCATTGCTCCAAGACAGGCACATTATTACCATGATGACTGAGTTGTCGGTTGTCATGGGAAATGTAGTTTGTGTTAGAAGATTCCCCTTTATAGCAAAGTATGGAGCACTGGACGACTGATAGAGTGGTTTGTGTGCTGCAAAACCATGCCCATATGATGCATATGATGAGTGATGTAATGTAACATGGTAGACATGATCTTGTGAGGTTAACATATGATTATATTTCTAAGTTTCACAGGTCTGGGATACATTGCATGCTTCATGACCCAGGGATTTACCTGTAGTCACATAGACTAGAGACATGGATCCCTTGCTTCAACTCTGTGTTTGGACGCACCATTTCAAATCGTGTTGCATTATATAGGCTCTTTCACATTATTGAATGCACAATCAGGGCCTTGTTTAACAGTTGTTGCCACTGGGCAGCCCTTGATATCATCTGGCTGGTCTTACTGTTATCCAAAGTGAAGGGCTTGAATGTGCCATATTCCTAACATACAGCACATCCATGCTTCGTCCACATATGTACCATCATATATTATTGACTAGCGCCAACACCCCCCTTTGCACTATGATGCACGTGTGTCCTCAACTAATTTCATGCTTTAAGAGACACATTCCTACACCAAAAACTACATATCTATGCTGTCCTCCTACTATGTGTCTTGTGGAATGCAGGACACATAGTAATTGGACATGACAAAGAGACATGTAGTCCCTGAACTTTGGAATATTGGAAATGTGTGAGATTGTTATTTGTGTTGCATGGGAAAACCCAATGCAAGGCCCAAGTAAAACATAACTAATGTACGGTGAATGAAAACGGCACTTTTCCTTGACTTTCCTTCATGCATATCTATGAGTCTATGCAAGGGCACGCAGTCTGGCTTTGCATTGCCTCATTGATATGAGTTGGGGACCTACTCCACCAGAGCATTATGAACAGTGATGCTCCAGCAGTGCAGTTCAATTGTACATGTGACCAACAGTAGCGTAGGTGGTCTCAACATGTGTGACTTGTCAGATTGTGTTGCACATTTGCCAAGTATTATGGCACAATTACGTATGCCCTCACCTACTACATCTGTACTGTCTTATTCAGCCTGTCACTAATATTACCACGTATTCCTACATAATTAAGTGTCATTGGGTCTGCAATGTGCTTGAGAAGTAATTACCAACCAGTAGGCCGTTCCCGTTTGTCTCCTTCTGAAAGAGCTCATTTATGGTGGAATGCCAGAAAATGAAGGAATCATTAGCACTGCCCGGGTACTTCGCGGGGACAATGATGAAGAAGCCTAGATGGTCCATGTTTGCTTGCACATTTATGAAATGTGTGTCCTTTTTTTAATGTGGTATGTGGATCAATCAATCAATCAATCAATCATAGCATTTGTAAAGCTCACTACATACCTGTGAGGGTCTCAAGGCGCTGGGGTGGGGATAACTCTGCTACTGTTCGAAGAGCCAGGTCTTGAGGAGTTTCCTGCAGGTTAGGAGGTCTTCGGTCTACCGTAGGCGGATGGGAAGGGTGTTCCACGTCTTGGTGGCAAGGTCGGAGAATGATCTGCCACCGGTGGTCACTCTACAGATGCAGGGGACAGTGGTGAGGGCATGGTCTGCAGAGCTGAGCTGTCGGGATGGGGTGTAGAGGCTGAGTCGGCTGTTGAGGTATGCTGGTCTGGTGTCGTGCAGTGCCTTGTGTGCATGGGTGAGGAGCTTGAAGGTTATCCTCTTGTTGATGGGGAGCCAGTGCAGGTCTCTCAAGTGGGGTGTGATGTGGCTGTGGTGCGGGATGTCGAGGATCAGGCGTGCAGAGGTGTTCTGGATGCGTTGGAGCAGTTTCAGGAGTTTGGCTGGGCTCCTGCGAAGATTGCGTTGCCGTAGTCCAGTCTACTGCTGACGAGGGCCTGGGTGACAGTCCTAGTTGTGGTGGGGATCCACTTGAACATCCTGCGAAGCATGCGGACGGTGTTGAAGCAGGAGGAGGAGACGGCATTGACCTGCTTTGTCATGTGTGGAGTCGAGGATGACCCCACGTTTCGTGCATGGTCGGTGGGTGTAGGGGCGCTCCTAGTGCCGTCGGCCACCAGGAGTCATCCCAGGCTGAGGGGGTGGAACAGAGGATGAGGACCTCCATCTTGTCTTGGATGATGTAGCCTTTGCAGGCACAAGTTAAAAATGGATGCAGTCAGGGGGCGCTAGGTGGTGCATGAATGGAATTTGTGAGGCTCCGGCGGCTCGGTTGGAAATATATGCAATTATCCTACCCAAAACATATACAACAGCAGTAAGAGACTCAGATGTGTGGAGAGGACACTCCTCACAGCAGACTGAGACTGTTTCCAGCCCGCGTGTTGGTTAAGACGTGCTATTAGAGTGGCGCTCTGCAGTGAATGCCCATTCTTAGATTTCCTGTGACGTGGCTTCCGGGCCTTGAGAAGGTCGCATACTGACTGATACTCCACAGCAGAAACCTTGAGGGGCTGTCACTGTGCCGCATATGAGTGGACAGTGCTGGGTTTTTATATATCACTGCTCTCGATCACGGAGCAGCGTATAATGGTGATTTGCAATCAACAAGTAAGAGGGCTGCAAGGCTGCGGCTGCAGGAGCATGATGGTATAAGCAGCGAGGGGGGGAGGTGCGCTCACTGACCATCACAGAACCTCTGATCCTATGAAGTTAACAACCCTACATAATAAGGCCAATTAAAACAATAGACATTGCCTATTTGAAATTAAAGCAGACAAACACACAAAATGGTGGCTTGCCATTGCTGAAATTCCCCCCACAATGACTTTGTTCAATTTATAGTTCCAAGCAGTGTGATGAGACACCTGTAGGGCTGAGGACGGAAGCTCATTAGTTGATTGCAGTTGGTGCAGAATGATGCTGCCACGTTTATTTTTAGACTTCCTAGAAAGACATGCGCCACTCCTCTGTTACACAAACTACATTGGCCTCCCATTAAACAGAGAGCGCAGTTCAAGGGTCTATGTATTGCTCATAAGGCAATCTGCAGCCAGGCACCCAAGTACATAAAAGATCGCTTGGGAAAAGATGTTCCTGGCTGGACTCTGTGATCATCTGAGGCCTGTAGGTTAGCATCCACCAGGTATGCCTCCAATTCTTTAGGGGGTAGAGCGTTCTCTGTGTCAATCCCGCAGATCTGAAATGATTTGCCGGAGTACTTACCTAGGGAACCAGCTCTGCTCACCTTTAGAAAACTTTATAAAACTTTCTTGTTTAGAGAGGCGCTAACCTCTGTATAAATTCCGTTACTGGTAGCTGATATTAGATCTCTGCCTAGAGACTTGCTCACTCTTCTCATGAAGCGCTTAGAGACCTGTAGGTGATTTGTGCTATATAAAAGTCATATAACATAACATAACAAATAAAGCATGTGTAGCGCGCAAACATGGCAAATAGATAGCCATTCCAACCTGATTGGAATTATCAAATAAAGACTAATTCAATTGAAGAAAAAAAACAAAAAAAAAAGATAGCCATACCAACCTGCTGGGTAGCATGTCAGAAAGCGGCTGTTGCTGGACCCTATACATAATGGGCCAATTCATAGCGCCTCACTAGCACTAAGGAATACTGGGTGTATCAGCCAAAAACTCAGGCTGTAACTCACAATGAGTGTACAGGAGCAGCACAGAGGACACCAAGTATCAAACACATACAATACCCAAGACAATGGGAAAAACTGTTGGAAACCAAGAAGATAATCCGCTCGCAACAGGAGGAATCTGAACGCACACAGACGATTCGCCACCTCCACAGGAGGACAAATTAAAAACCTTTACTATTGGCTATGCAACAAAGCCTTGCCTTTATAGAAACCAAAAGGGACTCGGTGCACGGATCACGGAACCGCAGCGCTGAATCTCTGACTCGGAGGATAAAGCAAATGGAGTACACAAGCAAATGGCGCAGCTGGAGAAAGTGCTTAAGGTGATTGCTGCAAAAAAAAAATGAAAGCACAATCCCGACGTAATAATATACAGGTAAGTGCCAACACCGGACGAATGGCGGACTTTATAGAGAGCATGTTATGTGCGATGCTGGTGCAGAATCATTTCGCCCATGTATGGGGGTGGAGCGGGCACATCGTTCACTGGGCCTGAGGCCGCCACCAGGGGCACCGCCAGGCCCAATCATTGCAAGACTGCATAATGTGCATGATAGAGATGTGGCATTGCGGCTAGCAAGAGAAAAGGAAATCTGAACTATGAGGCACAGGACTTTACCATATACCCAGACTGCACTATTGCTGTGCAGGAAGCTTGCACAAATGGACTATGCCATGAAGTACCCAGCAAGCCTGCGAGTTACGCATGAAGGAAAACAATACTATTTTGTTCAAGTCCAACAGGTGGAAGAATTTCTTAAACGCTCCTCTGGGAATGATAGACCGTATATGCAGATACTGCAAGAAAATGGCTTTAAACAAATGCTACGCAAACGTAACATACAAAACTGGGGTGACTTATATGTAGACAATTCTTTAGTGGAATAACTCCCACATCCATTGATATTTTCTCTTATGTGCGACAAAGACAAAGTATAAAAATGCACATTCCAGATTACCTTGCGGAGCCACTGATACTGGCTCCATTACATGTACTACTACAGTTAACTACACCTAAGCATGTCTCCATATTATATCATAGCATACAGACCAATCTTAAGTCTGGCCGATGCACTGCACTGGTGGCATGGGAATAGGAGCTGAGTTATGAGCTAATAGAGAGACAATGGGAGTACTGCTTCACACAAACTGGGAACATCACTGCAAGTAGCCGTTTACGCATCATCCACTATAAATGTTTGCATTGTATATATTGTACCCCAGCTAAAATGCATACGTTTAAATTAAGAGACAATATTAGATTCGACAGATGTAGTATTGAAGAGGTTGTTTTCATGCATCTGGCATGGGAATGCAGTAGCGTCAATCAATACAGGCAGCAGGTGTTCACAGCACTCACACAAATGACAATAATACTACTACCGGCATCCCCATTGGTGGTTCTCTTAGGACATACGGAACAGGTAGATGCTGGATGTAGGAAATATGTGGCATTGGGGCTATTACTAGCTAAAAGTAAAGATTGGATCGGAGACCTTTTATTCCGCCAAGAACAATCCTTGACATATGCAGATTTGCTTCCACCATCATCACGCTCAAAGGATATTTGGGACCCATTAAAGTTATATTTAATAACGCAGGCGCTAGATGATGTATAGATACTCAATATCAAGAAGAGATAAAAGCTGCGCAGATAGAATTTAAAAATGTGGTACGTAGTGCTGAGCCCACACTACGGGGTCTGCTAACCTTCCCTATTGATGTTTTCTTTTTTCTTTTGGAATTTCCATCCCCTATTGTACTATGTGTTTGCCAGCGGATATTCATGCAGGAACTCTCCTCTCTTGTTACTTTCTTGCTTGTAAAAGGGGGAAAATGTACAAACAAAAAGTAAATATTGTACTAAGGCAGTCAAGAGATACATGTGTACTAGAAGGTGTACACATGCACACCACATGAAAAGGTAATGCTTGTGTGGAACTGTGATAATTGGAAACTGCATGTAAGATGTATGACCAAACATGTACCATCACTGCATACTCGGTATGCATATTTGTTAATTGCCAATAAAAAGTTAAAAAAACAATAACAAAATAGATGGGTGCAGTCCATTGCCCCAGCACATATGGAAATGCCACAATGGCATAAAAGCCTTGCTTCTTTTCCTGTTGGTTCAACATTCTGTTGGGGCAGAAGAGCACCCTGTGCATGCTCCGAAAGATCTTCCGATGGATCCCCACCGAAACCAGGAAGACGGCCACCCAGGCCCTCGTCACCAGCCGGCTAGACTACGGGAACAGCCTCTACGCTGGAACCACAGCCAAGCTCCAGAAAAGACTCCGGCGCATTCAGAACGCCTCAGCGCGACTCATCCTGGACATCCCTCGCCACAGCCACATCTCGGCCCACCTGAAAGACCTGCACTGGCTCCCCGTCAGCAAGAGGATCACGTTCAGACTCCTCACACACACACACAAGGCTCTCCACGACACGGGCCCGAAGTACCTTAACAGCTGCCTCACACCCACCCGCCATCTCCGATCCACCAGTCTCGCCCTCGCCTCCGTCCCACAAATTCACAAATCCACCGTCGGAGGAAGATCCTTCTCCTACCTGGCAGCCAAGACATGGAACTCCCTCCCCACTCACCTACGGCTGACCCTGGACCATCTCTCCTTCAGGAAACAACTCAAGACCTGGCTGTTCGAGCAGTAGCGACCCCCCCCCCCCCCCTCAGCGCCTTGAGACCCTACGGGTGAGTAGCGTGCTATACAAATTTTGTTGATTGATTGATTGATTGAAGAGGTACTGAGGTGTGAGGCTTATGATGGCATCCAGGATAGAGGGGAGCAACCTAGAGAAGAATGCCTGGGATACTCCTGCCACTTTTGCTGTGGTGGGTTGGAAAGATCCAGACGTTAGCATGTGTAGGACAGCCAGTAGGGATGATGGTGCACTGCTGTAATGCTGGCTGCAGCCTTGGTTCAATCTGGTGCAGGAGACAAAGAATGGACTCTCTCCTAAACCTGTAATGGGTAGTTACCTCCTTCTAAATGAGGGTAATCCCCTGGTGATATTTCACTCCCTTCTCCTACGCTGCCTCCAGAGTGGTGCTGATGGTCTTTTGGTCCACCGAGCTGCAGCAGGAGTAGGTCCACAGTGCCATTGTGCTTGCCAGAGTGATTCAGGTATGTTCTGCTTTTAAACCAGTGGACATGTGTAATGTTATCGCCTGGTTTTCTCTAGCAGTAAAATTCTGCTGCTAATGGGCCTCAAAGTGATTTTAGCAAAGTAGCATAATTTTCCCTAACCATTGTAAATATTGAGAAGCCCTTCAATACCTAACTCACAGAATTTATTGAAACAAACCACACCGTTTACCCCTCTCAATCTGGCTTCAGGGTCAACCACAGCACCAAAATGCATTCTTCGCTGCAAATAATGACATCCACACTCTCCTCAAGCGAGTTAAAACCTCAGCCCTCATCATCCTTAAAATCTCCGGCACTTTCAACACCATCTCCCACCACACCCTCTGCACAAGACTTCATGACACCGACATCAGCAGCAAAGCACCAGATTGGTTCCAATCCTTCCTCACCGATCGAACCCAGAGAGTCAGACTCTCACTCTTTTCCTCAAATCCTATAGAGATCAGCTACATCCCCCAGTGCTCCTCACTAGCTCCACCCTCTTCAACATCTACATGGCCCGCTTGCAGCAATTGTCAGAAACCACTAACGCAGCATCATAATCTCCTATGCCAATGACACACATCTGAGTCACTCCCTCACTGATTATCCTACAGTCGCTAAGAGCAACTACCATGACGGGATGAAGGCACTATCCACTTGGTTAAAGGAACGCTGCTTCAAATTCAACTCTGACAAAACCTACGTCCTCATCCTGGACTCCTCTCCCTCCGCTTGGGATGACTCCTGGTGACCAGCAGCACCTGGAACCCCTCACATCCACGACCAAGCATGCAACCTCAGCATCATCCTTGACTCCTTGCTCTCTATGAACTGCCAAATCAACGCTGTATTCTGCTCCTGTTTCTACATACTTTGCCTGCTCAGAAAGGGAGTTTACAGATTCCCATGTTGCCTTGATTTACATCACCTGTGTCCCAGTCTCCTGGCATGGATTGTGATCCTGCAGCTGACCTTGAACAAGACCCCCCCACTAAGAGGACTAAAACCTCAACATGACAGCCGAAGGAGTGCCAAAGGAAAGCCCATCTGCGGCCGGACTGTGACATGCGCCAGGAACCCTGGTAGTTATTGTAAGTATTTGAGGGATTTTCTAAAACAATATAGAGATGACTGTAACCACTTCAAATATCAGATTATGCGAAAATCTAATATCTTCGATAAGTATAAATTCTCTTGTTACCTTTTTGGAAGGGCTCATAAAGCTGCCTCTTTCATACTATTACCCAGAGAAAAATGTATATCACTGAATGCTCTAAAAATGATAAAACATAAGGATGAGCTATATGAATATTTAGAGTCTTATACCCCTGATATTATGTTTCTCACAGAAACTTGGGCTGATGGTATTCAGTCAAAATATCGAATTGGAAATGTCGAATTACACTAATAGCGAGTTTTAAATATCGTGACACAGAAATATCGCCAGCAAGAATATTGTGGTCAAGAATATAACCTTTAAGGTAAGAAATATCGATTTAAAAATACAAAAGTCATTAATATCGTTTGCAAAAATATAGTTGTTTAAAACATCGATTTTTAAATTAGTGTTATGTATTTTAGTATATATTTTAAATGTATGTGATTTATTTATTTGGATAAGTATAGTTTATGTTTTTAATATTACATTTTAAGTAGTTATTAATATTATTTTAATAACATTGTTCGTTTTTTAGTTCTGTAGGGGATAGTGAGTTTATAGGGGAATCAGGTGGGAAGTAATTTAATTATAATACATACATGAATATTTATTAATATTTATTTAATTAATTGAGATTTTATAATAGCAACTGTGTTCTGACTTGGGTAAACGTTTGGTGTGGTTTGGTGGGGTTTATAGGGGTAAAGAGTGGGAAGTAATGTATTTATAATTTATTATTAATTGGTTGTTCATTAATATTAATTAATTGACATTTAATTAGGGTAATTGTGTACATAAGTTTAGGTGCTGGTTTTGGGGTTTATGGGGTAAGGGGTGGGAATTGATTTATTTTTAATTAATTAATAATTTGTTGTTAATTAATATTAACTAATTAATTGACAATTAAATGTGGAAAGTGTATAAATTAATTAGTTGTGGTTTGTGGGGCTCTTATGTTTACAGGGTGGGAAGTGATTCATTTTAAATCAATAATAATTAGTTGATAATTAACATTAATTAATTCATTGATAATTAAGTTAGGTAATTATTTAATAATTTTTTGTGTGTTTCTGTTTTTGGTTTAAAGGGGTGAAGGGTGGGGAGTAAATTAATTTTACTTATTTTATAATTAGTTGTTAAATACTATTAGGTATTTAATTTAAAACATTATTTCTTTGTGAAATGAATTTTTTTACAGTTTAATTTTAGGTGGGGTTTTTGAGATCATATGTGTGAAGTTAATTACATTTTATCTGTTTTAATTTGTTTTTTAAATAATAATATTTGTTTAATTGGTAAATAATTGTGTTAATTATGCAAATACATGTTTTTATTTTCAATGTGAGTTGTGAGTTGTGTGGTGTTATAGGCTAGGAAGTAAATAGGCTAAATGTATGTAATAATCAATGTTTTTGTTAATACAAAATGGGTAAACAAATATATTAATTTGTTTCAAAATGATTTTTTTATGTTATTTAATATTACATTTGTAGGTATTGGTGATATGTATTTTACTAGAGGGCTGAGCTCTACCATGGTACCCTGCTGAGTGGTGGGTTCGGTTTCTGATTTTAACATTTATTCTGCTTCAGCGGGGGACGCGCTTTTAAAAAAACATAAAATTGCACTTTGTGATTGATTTTAGCGCGGTATGCGCTCTTTTTAAAAATTGTACCTTAGCTCTTTACCTACTTGTACCTGTTGTGTGCATTCCCTACAACCTCAGCACTAACGCCGTGTCTTCATACAGACCCGCCTGAAGAGTAGCGCTGAGGTTGTAAACGCTCTAGTTCTTTTTGCAGCGTCAGCGTCGAGGTCCCCTCCCTCACTCACTCACTTCCTATATTAGGATGGAAGTGACGCTCGATCCCGTACTAGAGGGCTGAGCTCTACCACAGTACCCTGCTGAGTGGTGGGTTCGGTTTCTGATTTTAACATTTATTCTGCTTCAGCGCGGGACGCGCTTTAAAAAAAATTGCACTTTGAGGGTCCCCTCCCTCACTCACTCACTTCCTATGTCAGGCAGCATGCCTAGTCAGCTCAGCGGGCGCGCCGGCGCAAGCCCGTCTGCGCCCGTCCGCGCCCATCCGGGACCAGGTGCCACCTCCTCTGGCTCCCAGTATAGCTACCCATCTACTGTTTTAAAATCTCTGGGTTCGGGGAACTATCACTTAGATGGGCGGACTATTGAGAAACTCCAGGAATACCGGATACTGAGAGATGAGGTGGCATTTAAGCGGAAAACCGCCTCGGGTCTAGCGGCCCACCCCTCTGGTAAATCCATAGGAGCGATATTGACATCTTCGCTCTCACAGAGACTTGGCTAGGAGATTCCTCAGCCCCGGATATTATTGTGGCCCTTCCGGATGGCTATGAGGCGCTATGGCACATTAGACAGGGAAATGAAAGAGGAGGCGGTGTTGGCATTATTTTCAAGAAACATCTTACGATCATTAAAGCCCTTGCTGAACATCTTGTGGGGTCAGATCTATTAGGGGGTAAAATCCTGTTCAAAAACTCTTGCCTCCTACTTATGGTTGTCTATCGCCCCCCCGCAGTCCTCCCCTACTTTCACGGACCTCTTTATGGAAGTTGTCACGGATTTATGCACCCGCCATAAAAGACTACTAAAAGTTGATGATTTTAACCTTCACTGGGACAACGTTCAAAAGGATCCTACAGCACGCCAGTTTGATTCTGCTATGAAAGCACTTGATCTCCGTCAGTTAGTAGACAGTCTCACACACATTAAAGGTCATATTCTGGATCTTATTTGGTCATCACAGCCCTTGGCCACACAGATTAAAATTAACCCATGTGCCTGGTCTGACCACTTTTTAGTTAGTTGCTGGGTTCCGAGTGACAGCCAGCCATTACAGTCACCATCAGCCTGGAGACTAATAAGTGACTGGAAGAAAGCTGAAGCTAGTCATTTAGCTTCCGCCCTTGATACAGTCATTGGTACCTACCCCCAGCCAAGTAACTTGGCACAGGAGTATGACCAACTTACGGCGATCGTCTGCTCTGCGTTCGATCTAATAGTACCAGTGAGAAAGGTAAAAATTAGAGACCAAAGTCATGGTGCCCCTTGGTTCAATGACAAACATAGGGATTTAAAAAAAAATCTTTGCCAAGCCGAGAGGAGGTGGCGGCTAAATTACAAGTTGGAGGACCTCAACTCATATAAATCTATATTCTCCTCCTATAAACATGCCATCACAGAAAGGAAGGCAGAATACTAAGAGGGCAGAATCCAGCTTGCTACAAAAAAGCAAAAAGAAACTTTTAAAATCTTGAAAGAACTCAGCCATAATATGGAGGCGAAGTCATCAGCCACTCCTACTGACTGTAATGCTTTCCAGGCGTTCTTCCTTCAAAAAGTTGATGACATTCGCGTAGAAATAGAAAATTCCCCATTTAGCCGTGATTTTCAACTTCAAGCTATGCCCCCCCCCTCCTCCTGAAATCCGTCTTGCCAAATTTCCCTCCTTGGATGCTCAATCTCTTTCCCCTCTTGTAAACCGGGTGAAATCCGGCTCACCAGCAGGTCCGTGCCCACCAAGAATTTTCCATTGGCTATGCCTAGTTTAGAAGACCTTATTCTCAAATTACTGAACACCTCCTTGGAAACAGGTTCCCAGGCCCGGACTGGCCGTTGAAGGCACCGGGCAATTCCCCGGTGGGCCGCATGGTTGGGGGCCGGTTTTGGGCCCCTGGGGCCGTTTTTGTTACAGGGCCGTTATGCTGCAAAAACGGCCCTGTAACAAAAACGGCCGAAAACCGGCCCTGTCACAGAGCGCGGTCGCACCTCTCCCCCCTCCCCTCTCCCCTCTCCTCCTGGAGGGGGGGGGCGGCCGAGCACTTTGCCAGGGCCGGTTCTGGTTCCCAGTCCGGCCCTGCAGGTTTCCTCCCTCCCGCACTGAAAGAGGCTAGAGTTATCCCCTTACCTAAAAAGTCAGGTGGGATGCCTCTATCCTCAAAAATTACAGGCCAATTTCCCAGCTCCCGTACTTAGCCAAAGTACTTGAACAACATTTCCTCAAAATACTTTCCACCTTTCTTGAGGAACACAGACTGCTACATCCTAGACAAGCTGGCTTTAGAGCTCATCATAGTACGGAACTGGTGATGCTATCTGTTCTGGATGAGATGAGAGTTATAGCTTACAAGAAAGTATCGAGAGCCCTGATCTTATTAGATCTGTCAGCTGCATTCGATACGGTCAGCCATAAAACCCTCCTGTCCCCGCTTGTTAATGTGGGTATAGAGGGACTTGCTTATCAATGGCCTGAATCCTTCTTGACTAACCGGACGCAGAAGGTACAGTTTGGTGATCAGATATCAATCACCGGTCCCCTGGGATGTGGTGTCCCGCAGGGTGTGACGTTGTCACCCCTGCTCTTTAATCTATACCTTCAACCACTGGTGGGGAGTCTGGCTCAATTGGATTGTCAGGTCTTCAATTATGCAGACGACACCCAGCTACTTGTACGGATTAACAACTCCAGTGCCAATCAGGTACACGTACAAGAGGTGCTGCATTTCACAGCGAGCTGGATGACTGAAAATTCACTTAAAATAAATCCAGATAAGATGGAAATCTTGGCTATCCCATACACCAACACTCCCTGGTGCGACCTGTTTTGGCCACAGGAATTAGGAGTCATCCCTACCCCAGTCCCAGTGGTTAGAAGTCTGGGCATTAAAATCGACGGCGACCTCTCTATGAACAATCAAGTGTCGGCAGTGGTTGGTACCTGCACAGGGATATTGATATGCTTGCGGAAACTTGTCCCTCTCCTCACTACTACCTCCCTCCAGGTCATCGTTTATGCCACAATATTGTCCAGGTTGGACTATGGGAATGCCCTTTACACCGGCCTCCCCTGGAAATTAATAAGAAGATTACAGGCTGTGCAGAACGATGCGGCGCGCCTCATTTTCGATCTACCCAGACGGACTCATGCCTCCCCACTGCTTTCCAAATTACATTGGCTACCTATCAGGCAGCGAGCATCATTCAAGGGCCTTTGCATTGCCCACAAGGCAATCTACGATCAGGCCCCAGCATATATCAAGGATCGCCTGACGAGCTATATTCCTGCTCGGACTCTCCGTTCCTCTGCAGCCTGCCACTTGATTATCCCCCGGTTTCACTCGACCCGTAAAGGCGGTATAGCCTTTTCCACGCTGATTCAACAGCTTTGGAACAATCTACCTGGAATTCTGCGCAAGGAACCTGTCCTCCTTTCGTTTAGGAACAAAACGTAAGACTATTTTGTTTTTGGAGGCACTGACCATGAAATAAGCCTGCCCACATTAGCTCACACGCATTGTCTATTGTAATTCTCTCCTCTAGAAGCGCGAAGAGACCTGATGGTGAACCAGCGCTATGCAAGAACCAATTAACATAACATAACATAACAAATGTATTTTATTTTTAAATTTGGAATATTAACTATATTTTAATTTTTAAAATATGTATATATTTTTTACTTACATTTAAAATATATATTAATAGTCTGTTGATGATATTCTGTTTGTTTTTAATTTCGAACTGACTGACATGAGTAAATTTGATCCCTCCGCCATCCAACACTTTCCCTACTGTTACGCTGACTGGAGAGTGGGAATAGTGATTAGTACCGCTCCACTATCCAACACTTTCCCTTCTGTTGCACTAACTGGAGTGGGAAAGTTAAGGTTAAAGAGTTTTTAATTGTTTAATGTTTTAATTTATAATAGAAGGTTTTTTAAATAGATTTTATGTTGATTGTATATGTATATAACAGATTTACACACAAAAAAGAAGGGGAGGTACTGCTTCAATATTGCAGAACCACTGCAAAACCCGCTCCTAGTAAAAAAAATGGCCCCCACCGTTTTAAAACCAGCCCCCACCCTCAGCCACCCAGGGAAATGCCCAATGACTAGTATAACCAGTTTGGCCATGTCTGATTGTGCTGAAAAAACAAAATTCGGATTGAACGTTTCCTTAATTGATAATGGAATTGTGAACAGATTAAATTATGCAAAAACATTTTGTGAAGTTGAACAAAGCTCAGTTATGAGATGCAAAGGTAAAGGAAATGGTTTTGCCAATTTCACCTAAAAATGACAGCTGGGTTAAAGGCCCTGTTTTCTACATCTGACAGCAAATTTTTGCTTTTAAAGGGATTACTCCCCTAAAAAATCCTATACTGTGTGTGAGGAAAAATCTAGAAATATCATGTTTTGCAGTGAAAGGAAAAACTTAAAAGAACCATTACATTTTGATTACCTATGTTGCTCATCCACCTTGTATACTATTTAATATTGCATTACTGAAATGTGGCTGCAGAACTGTTTAGTAAAGGAGCTTTTTAAATTTGGGGAGTTCTATGCTGGGGAGTTCCATGCTGGTCACACTTAGAGGTCGATTCCGATCCGGGGAAAAACGCTCCGAATAGCCGCTCAGAGCGTTTTTCCCGTACGAATCGTACCCAGCAACGTCCCCCGTATGTGCGACGAAGTACGATTCGTACCAGGAGCTGGACTCTGTGCGAATCGTACAGAGACCGTACAAATCAAATCACTGTACAAATCACCCTCTGAACCCGCTGTACGCGACATCTGTACGATTCGCGGCTGTTTTTTCTGACCCAGCAAGTACGATTTGTGTCGGGTATGCACCGTACGACCCTTTTTCTACGGGAGCTGAAAACAGCCATAAAAGCAGAGTTCGCAGCGAAACAGGTACGGAACGCCCCCCCCCCCCGGGTACGCTGCGTACACCCCATGATCGCAGGGGTCCGGTGCATACCCCTGCTATCATGGGGTGTGGGCACCGTACCCCTGGAATCATGGGGTGTTCGCTGGGTGTACGGTGCGTACACCCTGTGATCGCAGGGGTATGATGTGTAAACCCCACGATCGCAGGGGTACGCACCGTACCCTGCGATCATGGGGTGTACGGACCGTACGGTGTGTATGTGATTGCGTGCTTTTCAGTACGAATCACCTTTACCTGAAGTGGACCGTATGAATCGTGTCCTCATACCACGGTCCGGATCGTTCTCGTCGGGTCGAACGGCATGTTTATGATTAGTACGGAGAGGGCTGCAGATACGAATCGTACGGAGGGTTTTTTTCAGGATCAGAATCGATCCCTTAATGTCACCATCCATTCTTATCTTTTCTTCAGTTTTAAATGCATGCTAAACAATGACTTTGCAATCATAATGCCTCTGAAGCAGATGTTTTTTTAAAACATTAGATTGTTTGTTAGTAAAGTTTTTTTCATTTTGTGGCCTATAGCATATCTGTATGTCAGATTTGCAAATATTCAGATACCTTTTTCCGTGTGAAAGGAGTTAAGGTGGTAAAGGGGTGGGGTCTAAGGAGGGGGCAGGTTCCGTGGAGGGTGCTGGTACATACGCCTATTGGTTTTTCAAGGCATGACATGATGTGGTCATGGAGAGGTGGTTTGTGCTGAGAACTGACGCCCGCACCTCTCCCAGCCCCCCAAAATGTTACTGCTAAATGTTTTGGGGAGTTTGGAACTACTATGAACATTAGCAGTGCCCAATCTCCAAACATGAGCTGGAAACCAATCCTGCACAGGGGTTTCCAGTGCATGCTATCTTTAACTGTGTGAACGTGTGAACAGAGCCTATGTTGTGTGACACACTGTCAAACTGTGTGTGTTGTCAGGTCTAGTATGTGTCATTGATCAGTACACTTCATATCAAAGCTGTAGTAATGTTCTTCCGGAAAGTATTGATGTTCTCCATACCATGTGTTGGGCTTGACCCATTCTTCAGAATCATTCAACAGATGATTCTGCCTTCCTCCTCCTCTTTCTGCTGAATTTGTCTTTGTTGGCCTTAGGGCGCTGTGCACTTTACCACTGCTAACTAGTGCTAAAGTGCTTGCGCTCTCTCCTTAAAGCATGGCAGAATTGACTTATATCAAATTGACATCATTAATTTACTTGTAATTCCCTGATAAACACAGCATATTAAACATTCCTAGAGTGACTGGACATTACCCATTCGGTGATTGCAGCTTGTGTCCACCAAATCTCTTAATTTGTAACCAGGAAAAGTCTGGGAAATAAGCAAACACATGAATTGCAATACTACTCATGCCATATACCTCATAACGTGCCCTTGTGGTTTGAAAAATATAGGCATGATTAGCCGCAAAGTAAAAACATGTATCTGTGAATATAGAAGCAAAATAGGGTGCAAATGTAATTCAACATGCATGACAAATCATATTATAGAGCACGGTCACACCACAAATGATATGGAATGGTGTGTTATTGAACAGCTAGAACCAATCACAAACAATGTCCAACAACAGCTGTTCAAAAAAGTATAACGATGGATGTATCGTTTGTCCCCCCATCTTCACGGCCTAAACGATAATATACCATCGAACACTCTGAACAGATGATTACCTATACACTATGGAAAACTCTGCAAAAAGGTCCACTGTGTGTAGTCATTTAAACTGTATATGTTGACCAGATCACACATAATTTTTCATAGAAACTGTGAAACTTGACCTGATCTTGTAGAACCGGTTCCTTTTATACAAGTAATTCCTTGACATATATTCCATTGATAACAATCTGCATGGATGTCCTTTGCGTGCAGTCATTTAATTTGTGTAATATGACCAGAACACGCAGTAACCAACATTCTAGCTAACCTGACTAGATCACGCAAAAGTTCCACCTTATGTACAAGTAATTCCATTGAGAACTCTGGGCCATATTATCAAGCAAGGGCGATACATTATCGCAGCTTTTATTGGCAGGAGACTGCCGCTAAAGCGGCGATATTGGGCTTGATAATATGCCCTTGTGAATTCCCATAGAAGCCCAGGTTAACACCAGAACCTGGGCGGGAATTCACAAGGGCATATTATCAAGCCCTTTATCGCCACTTTAGCTGCAATTTCCTGCCGATAAAAGCGGCAATAATGTATCGCCCCTGCTTGATAATATGGCCCCAGATGTGCCTGTCCTGAGAATGACTGTATCACCACTTTTAGTTTTACAAATGTTGCTGCTATTTTCTCAAATCTAGCACTGAAATAGCACTCTACCCTCTGTGCTATTTACATGCACACATAACAGCAAATTAAACAAAGCACACTAACGTCTTTGGCCGTGCTTTGTCCATGCACTTGTAGTTTACATAGTAATCATTGTGTTTAATCTCCGTCATGGTTTATTTCAAACTTTCACGGACACTGTATACCTATACCTACGACTATGCCTTGAAACTGAAATCATATCCATAGGGTTTCAATCTTTACATGTTTGGCTGTGCACCCATAGCTGAACTAATAATCATTGTGTTTAATCTCTTTCACAGACACAGTACACCTACACCTACGACCTTGCCTTGAAACTAAATTAATAACCAGAGCGTTTCAACCTTTACGTCACCAGCTGCAGGGCAGTGCTCTACACAGTCTAGTCTTTTCACGCCGACGGTGGAAAGGCGTCCTGGCATGTTACGCTGACACCAGGCACCTCTTTCCCACGGCAATCACAACTTAAATAAGAGCTCCGGTCAGCATCACAGGAAACATCCTGTTCCCGAGGGGACCGGAGTAGGTCATACAGTGGGCGAGTTCTTCGACCAAGTAAGATCCTACTATTTCACCAGATTGCGCAACACTTTTAATTACTCTGCCACAGGATTTCATCTCGTTTCAGAGTCCGGGCTAATATTTATTTTGTACTCCTCCATAGAGTGCGCTACAGGGGCTCACCCCTCTCGGGATCAGATCTGATCTGTATTTTCGTTATTCAACATAAAGATTGTGGTAGTCCTCAAATAGGGGATTCTATTGCTTTACATTATCACATAATTACAGTGATAACGGTAGTATGCACGGCATGTCACAACCGGCCACACGTGCTCTATCACGCAGTATACAGATAATTCATTTGTCATGCTGCAGACTACACACAGCTTTGAAAGCACTGTTTTGAGAAAACCTCGAACTTGCGCCTTGATCCTTTCTGTCACATGTGTATCAATGCTGTTACACGTTTATTTGACACTGAATGCCCTAGCAATCACAATAGCAGTAAAATGACTTTGGCTTGTGGCATAAATGCATTCCAGATTGCATACCATATGTGTTTTATGTTGTACTGTTCTGTACTGTCTCAATTTCGTTTACAGGAAAAAACAAAGAGGTGGACGCTTATTACGGTTAGTCCACATAGCATACAGCACACCTTAGGGTGTGTGCTTAAATGCATACACACGTGGTTTAACATTTTTACCACTCACTTTTTTCATGTAGTTGCACTTTCACTTTTTATTTGAGAGAGGTCCTGAAGAAAGCCCCATTAAATCTACATTAAACACTGAAACGTGTCGACCAGAGATAATTAAGACACATTTATTAGTCTTATTTCCTGTCCACTCTTTGCTTTTAAACATACTCTAGACCACTGGGAATAAAGTAACTATCAGTTAGAAATCCAGAGGTATTTTTATATTCCTCCACTTCATCACACCTACACAAAAAAAACAGCGCCACTGTAATCAGGTGTCGCAGCACAGCTGAGTAGCATTCGGCTACTCAGCTGGGAACCCGATGATGAAGCATGACACCAACTAGATTGCTGTGTGAGGGTTCTTTTAAAAACCCTTCTGGTGCCAGGCATTACTGTGCTGGATAACCAGCTAAAACTTGGCCAGTCCACAGTTGTTTTTGCACAATAAACATGCCTCAGGCCTGACATTACAGCCTGTGTTTGTGCTGTTTTGAAATGTAATTTCAAAATTGTTTTGGGCCCAAACCTTCTTTGTTAATACACATGTCACCCCTAAGGTAGGGTTAAATAATTGGACATGTACTTTTAAGTTCTGCATGCCCTGGTAGTGAAAGCATCTTACATTCATTTTTCAATACTGTAAGGCCTATGTCTCCCATAGGATAACACTTAAATTACATTATTACATTTTATAAGTGTAATTTCCAAATAGTAACCCCATCCTGTTTGTTGTCTCTGGAATCAAACTTTTAAATCCTAACTTATGGTGAAAATTTAAATTGCAATTCTGAAAATGCCCCTTTTAGAAAGTTGGTATTCTCCTGCCTTAACCATTTGGTATCTGCAGGTTATTTCAGAGTTACATGACTGGGTGTGGGTGACAGATGGGTGTTGTGTATTCCTGCTAGACAGCCACACACAACGAGTAGCTTAGGTGTGACTGGATGGGCCATTACTGTCAGGATGGGAGGGAATAGCTGGATCCAGACCCATTTACACATGAAGAAGTTGTGTCCTGCACCCTCACAAAGGGTTGTAGACTCCCTGCATTTAGTTTGGTGCCAGGGCCAGCAAGAATGAACATCTCTGCACATGAAAGGCAAGACTCTAAAAGCTTCTCCCCACAAAGGCACAACTATGTTATAAATACTGGACCCCAGACACCGACTCTTCAGTACATTTCTGGAATTCTGCCAGTAAGAAGGACTGTTGTGCTGCTAGAAGGACTGCCACTTTACTGGACTGCTACTCTGAAGGAACTACTGCCCTGCTGTGCTGACTTGCTGCCCTCTTACCTGGGTGAAAAAGACTGGACTTGAATCTCTTGAACCCAGACTGACTCCATAGGCTAATGGACTGGCCTCCTGATTTGAAGCCTCATTGATGCAACAGGCTTCCAACAGCCTTGCATCTGTACTTGGGCCCTGCCATCTGTGAGTCTGAGTCTACCCCTCTAAGTGGTGCAACCGAGTCCTGGACCCTTGGAATTGGTCCTTAGGTGCTCTGCCATCCTCTATAAATTCAGCAGAACTAATGCATCTCCTCTGCTGCACAGTACAAACCCAAGCAAGACTGACATATTTCTGCTGCTGCAGGAATTTGTCCCATCACAAAGACTGGATTTGCATTGCAGCTCTACCGAATCACCACATTGCCCCAAATGCACGACGCAGGCACTCGCATCCTTCGTTGACTACAGACTCGATGATAATGCCGGGCTCGCAGCTCTTTATAACTGATGCATTGCCGACTGTGTGCAGCATCCTTAACACCAGGCTTTGCAGCGCAAACTCTCTCAATGGAAAACTCAATGTTATTCAAGCCCTTGGACACTGAGTCGCCACATCCTACATCGAATGTACTGCTTCGGCTGTGCGACCCATCTTATACGTGCGTCCTCTCAAAGGTCCACATATCAGGATTTAAGATAATTCGGTCTTTGAGTTGGCCCACACTCCATCGCGGTTGGCCTCAACTTGTAACTTTGTCCCAGTCTGCCATAATCAGATAGCCACTTTGTGCTTTTGTCACTTTTTTCATTTAATATTTAAAATTGAATATCTCTGGTTCTATTAATGATTTTCATAGCATTGTTCTTATTGTTTGTATTAAAGAAAGCTCTATATTCATAACTAGATGTGGGATTCATTTTAAGTTGTCTTTTCCATTGATACTGTTTGACGTGTTACACAAATAATTTACAGATTGCCTCTATGTTAAGCCTTACTGCTATGTGAGAAGCTACCAGAGGGTTGATCACAGGTTAATTTGGGGTTGCTTGCGCCTCCCCCTTCAAGGATGGTGGTTGCTGCTGGTGCAATTTCCCATACAATTGCATTTTTATTTGTGAGGAGCAGCAGGAAGAGTAACAAAGACCTAAGTAGGTCTATAGTCAAGTGACTTTTTTTGGAAGCCGTTTGATTTTTATTATTGGTAGGAACAGGTAATGGTTTTTTGTAGCAATTTGATACATGTGAAAATAAACATTATTTATTCATACTACAACAGCGGGCCATATGCACAGGTCCTGTTGTAATTTACTGAATGAATAAAGTGCCAATCCGAGTACCAAGGGATGAATATAGCTGACCCGTAACATGCATTAGGAAAATTAATCTATTACCACTTATCAGAAACTGTCTAGTCTAAACTCAAATCTCAATAACTGGCACCATACTAAGTACACAATTATGTATGATAAGAGAGCCTGTTTTGGAGCTGTTCATTTTGTTTAAGTGCAGCTTTCTCAGTCCTATATTTTAAATTGAGCTTTCAATATCTACATATAAAAAATGATCACTTCATGGGAACAAGAAATTCACAGATAAAATATTTCATCCGCGCAATATGTCTCAACAGTAATAGTACACTTGACATTTCCAATACAATTTAATGAGCTGTTTTTCACAAAGATATATGACCAATAGAGAAATACCATACTAAAAAGCTTTGGAATTCTGGGACTGACAAAAACTGAGACAAATATTGTGTGTCAATTATTATATACTTCACTTTGTTTTCATTGTTTGTATTGTGCATGCTAGTCATCAAATAAAACTAACTTCTGAGATAATCCAACAGCAAGACCCTGGAAGGTAGCTTTGTCAACTTTCTGGTCATATGGCCACCTTCAGCAAAACACATCCATAATCATAATTACCTACGTTTGGTATTCACCATTATGTTCCATTATATCAATGGCTGTACGTTTCCACAGTGCTTTGGGACACATGAAATCACACATTGGTGGTCTGAAGGTTGCCAATGTTGTGTCCGCATCACAAATTTGCAACATTCTGTGACAAATCCTCAAGCTGCAGTCCATTTCAAGCAACCAATAAACAACACACTTTCTTTTTGTTTTTTACAATTCCAGAGTGGTCTTCAAGCCACTGATGTATGTTATTCCATACAACACTTAGGTACAGTTGTCTTCTCACATCATCCTAATAGTCATTAGCAAGCAGAACATTCACATCTCACCTTCAAACAAGTTTTATCAACCAGGTTAATGAGGTGTGCTTAGGCAATCTAGCTCCCCTTAAGATACTTGTCTTGAATAGCAGGTAGACCACGTTTCAAAATTAAGAAAAACGGACTCTTTTACATCAGTTCATGCACCTTTCCCATTAAGAGGACAGTATTCTTGTCAAAGAATCATACTGTGTATTCTGTCTACCTGGCAAGTATACAAATTTATAAATGAAATGCACAGACTCCTTTCCTCAATGAGAGAACGCATTTGGCATAACTATTGTCGTTAACAGTTTTGCCAGGTGCATGTGGTGCCAGTGTGTGTGTGTGAGCAAGTACCTATTTTTGCCTGGCTAGCCTTACTTATTGTGTAATGATGCTGCGAGTTAACCCTACTTAAAATTAAATATGTGACTCCTATGTGTTCTTGTAGCACACACGGTAGGGTACCTGATATTTAAAAGTAGTACATTATTCCATTTATTGTTAGCATATACTTAGAATGATAAAGCCCCCAAAGTTCTTTTCAGCATAAATGGCTGTCCTATAAAACAAAACTGAAGGTCAGAATAAAATCATAACTCTACTATCTCTGTTTGAAACAAGCTAAAGTATACTTCACACACTATTTTTGTGTTAAGTAAAACTCCAATTAAGCGGTGATGTCAGATTTTATTTATAAATATTTCAAAAAGTAACTTTTAAAAAGTAAGACTTTGAGTGCCTCCAGTAGGCTAATGAGAATAATTCTGCTAGAAAGATGGCCTTGCCAGTGCTCCCTTTAATAAACTATGAAAAGAAAGTATTATTGACACTAGTATCATCAGAAAATACATTCAAAGATATTGATTTTCAAGTATACATATGTTATGCAAGGACCACGGGGGAGCCCCAATGCCCTCGCAGTCCCTGCAGCCTCCCCACCTCCTGAGGGAGGTGGTATTTCTTTGGGGCAAAGGGGAGCTGCTGACATTCAGCGCCTCTTGTCAAAAAGTAATCTGCTTTGCTTCGTGGAAGCAAGAGCAGGTTTTTGCAAAAAGAGGGCGGGAGCCATGCTCCCGCCCTGTCATTGCAAACTGCAATGTCCCAGGGGTAGGTACTCTGGGACCGGCCCTGGGGAGTGGCAGTCCCCAGGGCCACCTAGGGCTCCAGGAGGGGGCCCCCTCCCAATATTTGCATAGCCTTGGGGAGGTCCTCAATGAACCCCAGCATTAGAACAATTAGTGCCCAGGGGAGGTGGTGGTCCCAGGGGCAGTGAGGGGGCAGGAGCCCCCCCTCACTTATTTATTGAAATTGAAGCCCCGGGAAGGTAGCGGTCCCTAGGGGTTGTAGATGTCTGTGAGGTCCTCCGTCTCATAGAAATAAAGCCACAGGTAGGTTGCGGTCCCTGGGGCAACGTGGGGGTGGAGAGGAGCCCCCACACATCTTTTTTTTCAAGCCCCAAGGAGATGGCAGTCCCCTGGGCTACGGGGGCCCATCTGTCCCCTGCATATATTTTACACATTGCCCCCAGTTTAATAGGGCCCCACCAGGGACCCTATTAAAATGAAGCGCAGAGCCCACACTTCGTTTTGTTTCATTTTTTGGGCGGATTCGCGCACTCAGCATGAATCCTGGCAATTGTTTCACAAAAAATGACACACAAAAAAAATGCTTTTTTCGGGCCCTACGTTCCCTGTGGGATCATCTGTGCACCTCTATAGGGTCATGATGTTTCTTACCTGCTACCTTTTCTTTTTGTTACCTTTTTTCTTGTGACCCAGTTCTGCCAAGTCACAAGATGGCTGCCAACAATTCTTGGTTTGAAGTTTTGGCAGCCAATCAGAATGAAGCATGTGATGGGGAGGGTTTGCAGATCCATGTTTTTTATTTTTACATTTCTCAGGAACTATTGAACAGATTTACTCCATTTAAAGCAAAGAGTGCACTCTGGACCAAGGGCTATCTCTCTGCCAAATTTGATGTAATTCAGTTAAGCAGTTAGGGCTGTAACCGTGACAAAAGTTCCTATGGAAATGAACACAGAGAAAACGTGTTTTTTGGGACCCCCCCTTTTTTCTCAGCCCCAGCTTGATGAATCACCACAAAACTCCTAAGACATGAGCTGACCGGAGTGACCCATTAGTTTAAAATATTTCCCAAACATTCGTCAAACGATACCAAAGATATTGGCAAATCAAAAAACGCTTTGCCTATAAACTTGGTTCTCACCATAACTACATACTGGCGACTGCCAGTAGGTCATAAATATATACATAAAATATTCAATGAAAAAAACATAGGTTTCAGGCACGTTATAGTTAGAAATTATACACAAACCCATGTAGCCGGTTACACACCAACAGACAGACGGATACAGACATTCACATAGTTTAGTCACCAACCCATGCATTCAGTAAGATACGTTTAATCACTCACTTTTTAGAGTTAGTCACACACCTACTAAATCACCCATTCAGACACTTATACACCCACTCATTCATCAATATGCCTTTCCCTACATATATTAAACATATTTAAACTTTACAGAAACACACAGTCACTGGATGATGTCATCAGTGATGTCATCAGTGAAGTAATTTGAGATGTCATCAGTGATGTCATCAGTGATGTCACCGACCATGTCATGAGTGACTTAATATGTGAAGTCATCAGCAGTGAATTGCAGGGGAGCGAGTCATAGTTACCAGAACTAACTATAACAGGGGAATTTCCATGGTTTTGTATGAGTGAAATGTCCAGCTAACAATAACACCTCTGAAACCTAAGGTATTTTTCAGTGAATTTCTATGTTTTTTTAAATGCTAATTTCAAACTATAACGTGCCTGAAATCTATGGTTTTTTCAGTGAATTTCAAAGGTTTTTTAAATGATAATTTCTAACTTTAACATGCCTGAAACCTATAGTTTTTTAGTGAATTTCAAAGGTTCTTCAAATGCTATTTTCTAGTGATGCCTACAGACCTGCGACATGTGCAGAAAGAAGAAAAAACACACAGAAAGAAGCAAATGAAATGCAGAAAGAAGCAACAGAAGTCCACAAAGACAAAGAAAAGTTCAGGAAGAACCAAGACATGTGCAGAAAGAACCAATAGAGGAGCAAAATTATCCTGTGCCCACAACTTTTTAAGATGGGTACTGGTGGTAACTGACTCTGACTAACCGGGCCTAGAGCCAGTGGTATGCTAAAATACACTTAGAATACAGTGAAAACACCTACATACACTAGGGAACATTATGCATTGGGGTACCC
This sequence comes from Lissotriton vulgaris, assembly GCF_964263255.1. Taxonomy (NCBI): domain Eukaryota; kingdom Metazoa; phylum Chordata; class Amphibia; order Caudata; family Salamandridae; genus Lissotriton; species Lissotriton vulgaris. The sequence continues at coordinate 317,311,817 of NC_141690.1, read as the reverse complement.
ATGTGAAAAGCATGACCTCCTCTGTAAGGCCCTTGTACATAATGGGGCAGGGGGATTAAAACTACAAATTAAAAGGCGCTACGGGGCGCATTTGCACAGTGGTGAAGGGAGGGGGGACCTGAGGTGACATGTGTGCAAACACGCCCTGTGGCCATTTTAAGTTGGGAGATTAAGTCCCTGAGGGTCCAACTAGCCATCCAGGTACCTCTAGTAAGCGCCACAGAGCTGCATTGCTGAGGTGTAAAAAGGGGCGTGGTCAGGACCACCTTTCTGCAATGCAGGCCTCAGGCACTTACTGGAGGTACCTGGTTGGCTAGTTTAACACTGAGGGACTGTCAGGATTCAAGGGGACTTAATCTCCCAACTTAAAATGGCCACAGGGTTCTGTGGCGCTTACTGGAGGTACCTGGTGAGCTAGATGGCCCCCAGGGGCCCTCAGGATTGAAGGGGAATTCATTCCCCAAATTAAAAGGGGCCACAGGGCGTGTTTGCACACATCACCTCAGGCCCACCCCCTCCCTTCACCACTGTGGAAACACGCCTGTGGCAAGTTTTAAGTTGGGGGATTTAATTCCTTTGAATCTTGAGGGTCCTTGGGGTCCAACTAGCCCACCAGGTACTCCAGTAGGCGCCGCAGAGTTGCATTGCAGAGAGGTATAAAAAGGTGCATGCCTGGACCACCTCTCTGCAACGAAGGCTTCTGTCGCTTACCTGAGGTACCTGCTGGGCTGGTTGGCCCCCAGGGGCCCTCAGGATTGAAGGGGAATTAATTCCCCAACTTAAAACGCGCCACAGGGCGTGTTTGCACACATGTCACTTCAGGCCCAGCCCCCTTCCTTCACCATGGGCAAACGCATCTGTGGTGCGTTTTAAGTTGGGGAATTTAGTCCCCTTGAATCTTCAGGGTCCCTTGGGTCCAACTAGCCTACCAGGTACCTCCAGTAAGCACCACAGAGCTGCGTTGCAGAGAGGTGGTCCGAGGCCACACCCCTTTTTACACCTGCCTTACCGTTTCAGTGGCGAGCGATCTGTCAGAGATTAGCTGTGCTACTGCTTAGCATGCTCTGAATAATTTCTACATTTGCACAAACTGCCTGCAGAATTATCCATGACAAACCTTTGAAAAAGGACTGAGGCACTTTCATTGATCTGAATGGAGGGCTCAATTATGTGACATCGCTCTAGTGAAATACTTTTCCTCAGACTAGAGGCACGGAAACAAACTATGCTAAAAGTGAAACCGTGAAACTGAAACAGACATGTTTGTAAAGGAGGATACGAAACGAGGCACTGCATACATTCTTCATCATGTTGGGGTTCGTGCTGGGGTAGTGTTTTAGGGTTTAGGGTAGTGCTGTGGTATTTGTGTAGTGTAGGGGTCGTGGTGGGGTAGTGTTTTAGGGTTAAGTGTAGTGCAGTGGTGTTTGTGTAGTGTTTTAGGGTTTAGGGTAGTGCAGTGGTGTTTGGGTAGTGTAGGGGGTCATGCTGGAGGTAGATTTAGGGTTTAGGGTAGTACAGTGGTATTTGGGTAGTGTAGGGGTCATGCTGGGGGTAGTGTTTTAGGGTTTAGGGTAGTACAGTGGTATTTGTGCAGAGTAGGGGTTGTTTTGGTGGTAGATTTAAGGTTTAGGGTAGTGCAGTGGTATTTGTGTAGTGTTGGGGGTCGTGCTGGTGTAGTGTTTTAGGGTTTAGGGTAGTGCAGTGGTGAATGGGTAGTGTAGGGGGTCATGCCGGGGTAAATATAGGGTTTAGGGTAGTGCATGGTGTTTATGTAGTGTAGGGGGTCGTGCTGGGGGTCGTGTTTTAGGGTTTAGGGTAGTGCAGTGGTGTTTGTGTAGTGTATGGGGTAAGGTTTAATGATTCATGGGAGTGCAGTTGTGTTTGCTTAGTGTAGGGGTTCGTGCTGGAGGTAGATTTAGGGTTTAGGGTAGTGCAGTGGTGTTTGGGTAGTGTAGGGAGTCGTGCTGGGTTAGTGTTTTAGGGTCATGCAGTGAATGAATGAATGAATGAATGAACAAATGAATGAATATTTATTGTTGGTTACTAAAAACCATTACATAAAACCAGCAATACAAAAGTCATCACGTTACAAAAAGAAATTAAAATCAAGGGCATTTCAAAAGTCAAGTTGTATAGTTAATCCAAAAATGCGAAGAAGCCGTAAAAAAGGTTCATGGGCCGGCTGAGGGCTCTGTGGTCTGGCCAGTAGCAGTCATCAGCATTGCCCGTGCTTTAAAGATAAACTTCCCAAAGGCAGCCATATGCATTACTCTGGACAGGGTATAAAGATGAAAAATCCCATCCTTTGCAGAGCTTGACCCAGAATGTCTGAGTAATGGCCTAAGATAAAGGCTGCGGGGCAACCGCAAGGTGGGGCAACAGAAAAGAAGATGTGCCAATGACTCCCGTTTATAGCTGCAGAGCCTGCATACCTGTGCATCTGGGCTCGCCTTGCCACATGGATAAAGTTCTTTTAGGGGCAATGGGTGTAGTCTGTCGGCCAGGATCTTGTGAAGGGCTGCACTTTCCACTGCCTGCGTGAGATGCTGTTTGGGGAGTTCAGGATGTGCGGGAAACACAGGGTCTCATGCAGGTCTTCGCCACAGGGACACCAGATCCAGTTCCCGTGACCGCGCGCACACTTGTTTTTTAATCGCGTTTTTGATTGTGGAGTATGTAACATATTCCGGATTCCAGGAATCCATGGCAAGGTTAAGATGGGCCTTAGCCACTTCAAGGGAGGCCGACCAAGGATTCCCTGGCTCTCTGAAAATACATTTCAGGGCTGCCTTCAGAGTATTCTCTTGTGCCGCCGTCGTTAAAAAGTAGTATTTGCTTATGGCGGCCAGCTCTTCCAGATTTTGCTGTTTGAGGGAGAACTCCAAGCGAACAAGGGTGTTTCTGGTGCATTTTGGGAGGTGGAAAAGTTTCTTGTATGCCCTGCAATGAATTTTTTCCAGTTCATGGCTCAATTTACCCGGGAATGCCTGGAGGGCGTAGTTGAGTGCCGGCATGAGCTTGACTTTAAGCACTCTGTTAATGGCCGTAGTAGACGGGCTGTGAAGGGAGGCTTGCAGCTTACAGATGGCATAGGTGATGGATTTACCTTTGGTCTTGATAGACTTGAGATGGGCACTTGGGAGCCCCGACTCCTGAAAACAAATGCCCAGGTAATTGTATCGCTGTGTGCTTTCCAGCAAAGGGTCCCCTAGCCTCCATTTCAAAGATGTTTTCCTTGAATGATGCCCAAATATAATTACCTTTGATTTAGAATGATTGGCTACAAGCCTATTTTTGTCATTGTATGCGGCCAGTGCCGTCAACGCCTTTTGCAGCCCCATTCTCGTATGATCCAAAAGGACCAGGTCATCGGCATATTGCATGAAGTATATTTTGTGTCTGCCGATCTTTGGAGTGGCCAGGGCTGCACCAGTCAAGGCCCTCTCCATGTCCGCCGTGTATACATTGAATAGTAATGGGGCTAGCACGCACCCTTGCTTTAGGCCTCTGTCAGTGTAGATCTTAGCAGAAGCATGGTCCCTTGAGAGTTTGATACGCACCCAAGTTTTTTGATACAGGGACTGTATCGCTCTTAGCAGTCCCGGATTGATGTTCCATTGGACCAGCTTATGCCACAGGATTGCGATGTCGACCCCATCAAATGCCGCCGAGTAGTCGATAAAGCAGGCGAAGAGTGGAAGGCTTTTGCCTGTCCGAGCGCGATTCGCCAGATAGGAGAGAGCGATGATGTTATCTACTGTGGCTGACCCAGGTCTAAATCCGGTTTGGCAGAATGGAAGGATGCCAGCTGCACTTGACCAGTCTGCGAGATCCCTCAAGATGGCGCTAGCGTAAGCTTTACCCTCAATATCCAACAAGGCAATCATGCGGTAATTGGCAGGTTCCGATTTTGGGCCTTTTTTGTGGATAGGCTGTAAAAGCGAGCCTCTCCAAGAATCTGGAACTTCCCCCCGGAGCCAACATTCGGAGTACAGATGGGTCAGGTTTTTCTTCCAAAAGTAGATATTTGCCTAGAATAAATGCCCGGGTAGCCCATTGGGACCTGGAGCGGCATTTTGTCTAATATTTTTTAAGATTTTAGAAACCAACGATTTTTCCGGTGGGACCGTCCTCTCGATGGTAGAATCAAGGTAGTCTTCCGGAATAGATGTTACATTTTGCATGTGTCCTGAACCATCATTGGTATATAATGCCTTAACATAGGCGACCCAGGTGAAGGCTTTGAGGGCATTTTCTCTATGATTTGGGCCTCGTCCCATATTGCATATGTAGTTCCAAAACTCCTGTGATTTTCCCCGCCTCAGCAACTCAAATATAATTAGCCATTGTGAATCGCAGTGGGCTCGCCTTGTGGCCCACACCTTTTTTGTGTGACTTTTTGTGGCTTCTTGTAATTCCTTCTTATTTTGTTCAGTCCTGTTTTTGTGGAACCGTTTACGTTCCTTATTTAATGCTTTGGCACTTTTTTTAATTTCTATGTTATATCCGTATTTAGGGGGAGGACACCAGTGCGACACACTATTCTGATTCCCGCGATGAAGCACTGCAAGGGTATCTGATATGGCATTCCAGCTTTCTATTGCGCCATTTTTCTGTGCACTCGATGGCCAGCCTGACCATTTATTTGCCCAACTACTAAATTTGGTTATGGTGGTTCCCATTTGATCCTTCTGGGCGGCTTAATCAGTTCTTCACCATCAGCCGCTCCGATGTATGCAAGCTTGTGGCGTTGGTCCGCGGTGAGATTCAAGGTGACAGTTAAGGCAGCGTGATCGCTATCACTACGCGGCTGAACTGAAAAGCTTAACATCAATGATTGGAGTTTGCCACTTAATATTATGTAATCGACCGTGGTTTGGTTGTTAAATGTGGGGCCGACCATCTGCCCCGGGCTGTTCTTTGAGAGGACTGAGTGGGCCGTCGCCAGGTTGTAGGATTTTAATAGATCATTTAGGGCGTCAGTAGCCCCTGCCTGATGGCTGCGTTTGGTCAGAACCCCTATATTATGGGTGTTAAAATCCCCAAGAATTATACATTCAAGTGCCGCAAATTGGAACAGTAAACACTCTAAGTGATGTACCAACAGGCCCGGGTTTGATGATGGCCCATGCGGATTGTGGTAAAGAATAATTAACAATATTGAAAGGTTACTGTTTGCCAAGCGACAGCCTTTCAAAATGCCTGCCTGAAGGAAATCCAGAAGATTAGAGATTTCTGCAAATTTCAAGTTACTGCGTGTTTAATATAGACGCATATCCCTCCTGAGGGTCTACCAAAGATGTTAGTCTTTTTTGTTGGTTTTCCGTACTCCGCGTAACTTCTCAAGTAGAGCGGATGGGTTTGCCAAGACTCTTGTATACAGATTATATCTGCTTCCTCCATAAATGACAGAGCAATTTGGTTCAGAAGCAACCGCCTAAGTCCAGCAACATTCCAAGACATGACTTTCAGTCATGCAGTGGTGTTTGTGTAATGTAGTGGTCGTGCTGGGGGTAGTGTTCAAAAGCGGAAATAGTGACAGGGGGAAGGCACAAAAGGTATCTTCCCAACGAGAGGACCTTGGTGGCCAAGAAAGTAGAATTTTCCATCTTGGAGCTATTCCCACTAAAACTGAAAAGTTCAAAGGAACCTCATCCTTTGGAATTTGAAGGGATTTACTATAATCCTTACCTGGATGTAGGATTTAAAAATTTTAACTTCCATTTAAAAAAAAAAACTGAGTCAGAAGATAAAAACCTTTACTGGGATGATCCATTTGTTGTAGCTGATCGCCCCTTGATCGCAGTTGGACTGAAATTGCACCTAGGTCCGGGACCTGTGTTCTCAGAATGGTGCTTTACTTTTTCTTCCTTTGTATTGTCCTACAACTTAAAACATTTACATCTTGGTCCCCTTATTGGTTTAAGCAAATGATGGAGCGTAAACGTTGAAAGATGATTTCCTCTATCAATTCTCTCTATTAAATCAGAATTATGTTACTAATTTTATTAAAATGTGACAAATAAATGAAGACGAGAAACATAAGAGCTTTTACTGCATTGTAAAAGAATGCAGAAGGGTTCTGAGAGAGAAAAATTATTTGATCATGCAATGTAATGACATGATTAGGAATCTAAACATAGATAACCTAGAAAATGGGCTGCCGATTACCTAACGTAACAAATGAAATGAATGCTTACGTAATGAAAACCTTGAAGACAAGTGAAATGTTTAGTTTAAAGATGTTCAACAGGAATAAGATATGCTGTTTTATTGTAGTAATATGCGAAAATAAAAGTGAATAACAAAAGGGATGCATAATCATCTGTTGGAAAAAATAAAATATGTGAAATGTTCTTTTTAGTAGTACCTAATATTGACATGTAGCATATGGGGAAAACAGTAATGAGTACAATTTACAAAGAAAACTGAAATATTCAGATTAATATGTGTTTTATATTCATCATAACGTGGAAATGATTTAACCATTTTTTTGTGTGGGCCTCAAATGCTTCTTTACCTCGTTTTAAAAACAGAATCTAGCTGAAGTAGCCTTTCAGAGGCTATGACAACATTTCCGAGAGTTTCTTTTCATGTCAATGTACAAAAGGTCCCTTTCTGATTTAGCAACACTTTCGACAGAAATGTATCAATACAATTGCAAACCCAGAGAGAGCGTCTGGGAATGGACAGACAGTGAACAAATGAATGTTCATACTTCTGAGGAAAGAACAGAAGTTATAAAGTTGTTGGAATTGATGATTCAGAAAAAGTAATTACTTCATGCTTCCGGATTTCTTAGTGAGGTATTGATCACAACATGAGCAGTCCACTGTGGACAACCAATGGGAACTATAACGTATGATGGAAGTGATACTTTGTGGGCGTAAACTGAGAACTGTTGGAAGTATTATTGCCCCCTTGGAGAAGGAGTCGGTGCTGGTTATCCTTTTCATTTTCCTTGGCATGCTGTCTGACTGAACTCTGATTCTTGTTCCTATATGTTTGAACTGACGTTTCTGACCTGACTCCATCTGTACTTTACCAGCTGGTAAAGTGAGCAGGTGTAACTCTGCAGCTAAAGAGTTATGGACTCATTCTTGTGACTCCTTAGGCTTCGACTATGCATATTTGGTTTGTAGAACCTGAATGCTGAACTTGATTTTCCATAACTCTCTCTTTTAATTCACTAGGTGATCAGGATGTCTATTTACTGAGTTTGTATGACATTTTGGGATTTAATTGTACTAAATGATATCGATCATCATAAAGCGTATGTGTGATTTGTGTTTTTTGACCAATGCAACTGATTTCCGCAATACCATAACAGAGATTCCCCAACCCCGGCCTGCTCCAACTGAATTTCCAGTTCTTAGCTGGCACCCACAGCAGTCTGGAACATTCAGACGATTCTGCGAGTCTTCTACTCATTTCAATTCTGGAACAGGCCGTGCTCTGAGCGGTAAACCTTGTAACACAGACGCACTCACTATTTTAATGTGCGATTCATGCGCATATGAAATACATTAATTGAGCCTCAAGGTCAATTCATTTTCGTTTGCCAGTAGTTTGTGGATGCGTCGGATCGAGGCTCATGCTTATTCATATTTCTGTGACAACATTCAAGAAAAAAACATTATGGCAAAAGCTAAAACCATGCAAGGTTGGCAAGAGTCAGCAAATACACGGTGTCTGTAACTGTATTATTGATGACAGTGCGGCTAGTGCATGATTGCTGATGTCTGTGACGTTTTCCTAGATATGACTATTCATCATGTCAGATTCAACGTCATGCATTTCAACTAAAACACAGAGATATAAAAAAAAATTATGATTGTAGAAAAACTGGCTATTTTATGTTGATGGTATAGTTCTTGTATGATAATCAAATTTTACTTTCAGATCTCCTCACACACTGTTCTCATCCCAAACCCTTCCCCTCGCCTAACTAGTCTAAATCTTAGTGCTATAATTGCATACTGAGATGGAGCTGCCTGGAGGTGGACCTTAAAATCATCGTTCAGAAGACAGACAACATAACGGAAACACCTTATTACACCTGACAGGATTTTGTGACTTATTCCTTGGTTAGAATACAGATCCTCCCCAATTAATAAGCCATTTTCTTACATTGGTATTGAGGTTCCGTGACGGTTCCGTGACGACTTGAACCCGTGTTTTTAAGTTTGTCGGAAATACATAAAAATGGTATCAGTGAACCGCAAATGATCCATTTAGTATATCCTAGTGTTTTCGCTACGCTACGAGCAAGAGCACTCCTTCCACTGACACATTTCTGATATACACACGGCATCCATCTTAGATCGTGGCCGCCATTTTGTGTTTCCTTGCCCTCACATATGCAATAGCCTCTGATCATTTCATTCACTTCACTTTGATTAAGGACACGTAGCCTTAGCCGGAGATTCACCTCTTACATGACACGTGCACCTTAAACCAGATCACGCTGAAGCTGCATGACTCGACAAAGGCTGCCTCCTCTGCCCGAGGCCAGCCCACCTGAACTGGTTTTCCTGTCCATTGTACCTGATCATGATTAGGCGGCCGAAGCCGGTAGCCTTGCCCATTTACAACCCACAAACATCTCTTATCCCGCTTTTCTATCTCCTGCACCTGGCTCTACTCTTTTCCTTCTGGGCCTTTATTAGGGGGAGGTAACGAACTTTACGATGAGGCGGTCCGGGTCTTGAATGCAATATTGACAAGGGATTGTGATGGACTGGTGGGAACCCCTCTTCGTGATGTTTGGTATCAGATATTATCGACAGTTCCTGTGTAACGCCAAATATTTATTGTTTAGAGACACAAAAGGTTTGGGAATGTACCGACATGTGAAATATTTGCCTAGAGCACAATTTTTAGTATATAAGGAGCAACCCACTTTGTACAAATCGAACAGTCTCCTAGATTCTGCCCGTGTGTAGATTCTGTGATTTCTGTGTCCCTGCAGTAATAAACCTTTGGTCTTTGACGCCACCATCGAGAAGCCCGTGTTTCTGTTCATTTGTGCACCAAGGCAGGTGGAACTCCGGGGTCTTCGGGTGTTGTACCCTGACACCTCTGGACGGAACAAAAAAGTCCAGAACTCCAATTGGCGCCCAACGTGGGGCGACGTCATTCGGTACCGGTCCAAAAGCCTGAAGAGTTCGAGAAGCTTCGTGTGAAGATTCCTGAGGGAGGCGCCCCACTTCATCGATCCCGGCATATCGCAAAAGTGGCCCTGAAGTTCTCTTCCACGAGGGTTCCCGTTCAGGACGGCTGCAGTGGGCCGTTGCCTTGACCGTCGCCCTGTCTTGGACCCGAAGTGGTGCAGTCCTTAGTACGGCGAAACGTGACGGGTTTCTCCTTGGTGACGTCTTCAGTGCCTCAGTTAAGTATTTAGTGATAGCTAGCTGGTTACTTTTGTGAGGATTGTTAAAAATCCTTGATCGGTTCTTGGTTTGGTTTGGTTTTGTAAGATTATCACTAGTTGTTCTGGTTACGATAATCTATTTGGTTCAGTTTTGGGTATCGATACATCAGTTCGTTTTTTTGTAGGCCTAAGTTCTTGGTTCAAGTGCACAAATTTGTTTCGTGTTTGTTTGTTTTGTGTTCCGGACTGAAAATGGTAAGTCGGAAAATGTTGTCTTGTTTTAGTTGCAACAGTGACTCACAATTAGAGGACTCTTGTCTGGTTCCTCCGATTGGGACTCCCCTTTATGATTTATATTGCAAATATGGTGTGGGTCCTATAACTTATAATGAGATATGGGTCCGCTATTGTAAGAAGGATGGTGTCCTTAGTTGGCCACTGCATGGTAGTTTTGAACAAGAGATTCTCGACAATTTAGAAGAGAAATTGTTTAGGAAGAAAGCCCGGCCGGCAATGTTTGACTCTTTTCGTTATTGGCGGAAAGAATCCAAACAGAGAGAAATGAAAAGGTTGAAGAAAGAGCAAAAAGAACAAGAAGAGTTAACTCTAGAGCAAGCGACTAAGCAGTTGCAGGCTGACGAGTGTGAGAAAGCCATAGATGTAGCCATTAGAGAGCGTAACTTAGCGATTGACAAGTGCTATCCTGCCTTGCCATCGAAAATGGCTAAGATACTGGAGGATTCTGAAAACGATCCTCTGCTATCTTATCTGTTACGGTCGCCTCCACCGTATGCACAAGGTGCTGCGGCTCCACTGATCCCGAATGTTCAATTGCCGGTTGCTGGACAACCTGGTGTTCTTGTTCCTCAGAATCAAGTTCTTATACCTCCTGTGGTGAATGTAAATGTTCCTACAGCTCCTCCTCTTCCCGCACTGCCCGCTCCTATACCTACCACTGTACCTATTGGTCCTCAAACTATTTTCCTCGATACTCCTACTGTTTCGTCATCTATTCCTACCTCTACTGCGTTCTCTATGTCTGCGAGTGTACTAACTCCACTTTCTGTTCGTCGAAGAATTACTGATTCTGTTACTAATATGCTGTCTCCTATATATAAAACCTTGATTAAGACTCCTACTCCTGACTCTGTTCAGAGACGGAGTCAGCTTCCAAGTACTGAGGAACGGGGAGTTTTAGACTCCACAGCTCACAGATGGATTACAAAAGTTAGAAGATATAGTACGAAAGATGTGTTAGAGACATTTATGCAATGGGGAGAACCAACGCAACGATACGTCTTTGATGAGATGTGCTCGTTGTTACGTGAGGAAATAGAAGAAGACGATGTCGAATCAGATTTGGAAGATTTAATTAAAGTGCAGAAAGAGTTTGCTGCTGGAATGATAGTGGGTGAGAATATAAAGCAAGCGATGGAATTCATTTTGAGTTTTAGGATTGATCCATCTCTTCGTTCACCGAGAGATTTAGAGAAAGGTAAAATGAAGCTAAGTCGCCAATATCCTATGAGGGAAGTTCCTCCAATTTGGCGCGAAGCAGTACAACGTGATGATAATGCGGGTGTTGTAGCTGCTCCAGCGCAGTTCCAAAGAGTATGGATACATATTCCGTGGAAGCGAGCAGAAGTGTTAGCAGTGAAACAGGCCTTGCCAGATCCACGTAAGAATCCAGCCGGATATTACAAGGAATTGACACAGACAGTTGAGGCTTGTATAATGAACTTAGCCGACATTGATATGTTGTTTGGTAATGTAGTTCCACAACCAGTGTGGGCTAAAATTCGTAGAGAGGATCATCAGGCTGCTTTAGGTGGTGATTGGGCAGCTATCACTGCAGCAGATGCTCAACAAATAGGTGGTGCGAAACCCGAACCCCTAATTGCTAATCTTCCTGGTAGAATAATAGATTTAATGAAGACTCTGATGCCAGCATTGCGTGTTAATTGGGATAAATTATCCGCATGCAAGCAGAAGAAAGACGAAAGTGTCTCCGACTTCTTCACGAGGTTCGAAGAGACTTTTGTGGATCATAGTGGTCAGGACATGAGCACTGAAGGAGGACAGAGATTGTTTGTCGATAAATTTGTGCATAATTTGTTACCTGAATTATGCAATAAATTGAAAGACTCAGAAAGTGCGTGGGCTGTATCTACGACAGCGCAAATACTTGCGACTGCACAGTACTATGAAAATAGGGATAAAGAGGAAAAGGAGAAATCAGAGAAGAAAACGAAAGATTTAAAGACTAAAGTTCTTTTACAGCAGGCGTATCCGCCTCGCACGAATCAGACTAATATGCAACAGAATTCGTATCAAAAGACAGATTATAATTCGACCAGGCCTCAATATCAGTGGAATCAGTGCGCGTACTGTAAGAAAGAGGGTCACTATAAAAATGATTGTCCGATCTTAGCGCAAAATAATGCGGCAGCAGCTCAGAGAGGTCGTGGTGGTTATGCGCAGAATTCTAGAGGACGAGGACGAGGTGCTATGCCTCCACAAACGAATGATCGTCCTTCCAATCACTTTGATCAGAGAAATGGACAATCTGTTCAGCAAAATAGATCTCAGCAATATCTTGTTGAGGATTATTGTGAAGTTGAAGAGGGATTTCAACAAAATGGGTACTAGGACAGCCATGGACAGAGAGAGGGAGTAGTATCAGTTCCAGTGGATCAGAGTGGGCCTTATGTCGCAGTAGCAACATCAGGTGTAGTCGAACCGTTTCTGTTGGATACTGGTGCCGCGAAAAGTTCTATCATGCATGCGAAACTCCCTGGCGCACCTTTGTCTGGCTCAACAAATGTTTCCGTAGGTTTTTCAGGCGCCCCTGTGTACAACCCGATATCTGGTCCTTTGTCTATTTCTGTTGGACCGTGTCAATTGAAAGCACCCTTAATTTTGACGACAGGTTGTAATGAAAATCTGCTTGGTTTAGATTTGTTAAAACGACTATATGCGACATTGTACTGTTCTCCGGAAGGAGTACAGCTTACTTTGGGTAAAAGACTCACCTCTCCGATGTACTTGTCAATGGACGCACTCCCGCCGGAGCTACGTTCACTCCCTGATTCTCTTTGGGCGACTGGTCCCAATGATGTAGGTCTACTAGAAATTCCACCGTATGTAGTAACTTTGAAAGCGAATGTAAAATTTCCAAGAATTCCCCAGTATAAAATATCGAGTGAAGGTGAGTGTGCACTCTTATTGATTGTGCAAGATTTGATTAAGAAAGATGTGGTTGAAGAAACGCGAGGAAATGTCTGTAACAGTCCTGTCTTACCGATTCTGAAGCGAACTGACCCTACAAAGCCTCCAGTTTATAGGTTTGTCATAGACCTTAGAGAAGTTAATAAGATTGTAATTCCGCAGTTTCCTGTAGTGCCAGACATTACTGCCTTATTAACATTGATTCCTGCTACAGCTATGTGGTTCTCAGTTATAGATCTCAAGAATGCATTTTTCAGCATTCCGATAGCTGAAGAAAGTAGGGATATTTTCGGCTTCTGTTTAGGAGGTCGCAGTTTTAGATTTAAACGCGCTCCACAAGGCTATTGTGAAAGTCCATCCATTTACAGTCAAGCTTTAAAAAGTCAGCTAGATTCTTTTGTCCTTCCTCCAGGCTCTGCCCTAGTACAGTACGTAGACGATCTTTTGGTGGCTGCCGATGACAAGGAAACTTGCAAGGCAGCTACAATTTCACTATTGCATCATTTGTCTAATTTGAATCATAAGGTGTCACCTTCCAAAATGCAATATTGCTGCCAAGAAGTAACCTACCTAGGTCACCTCTTATCAAAGGAGGGAAGGAAGTTGACCTCAGAAAGAATAAAAGCAATTACGCAGATGAGTGTTCCACGCACACAGAGGGAAGTACGTGCCTTTCTAGGTATTACCTCCTACTGTAGGCAGTGGATTCCAAATTTTTCACTTTTAGCAAAGCCATTGGTAGCTTTGACTGGGAAAAATGTTCCGAGTCCGGTGCCATGGTCTGATGAATGTCAAGAGAGTTTTGCTGAATTACGAAAAGCTTTGTGTTCAGCTCCTGTATTGGGCACACCTGATTACAGTAAGCCATTCACGCTCTACGTTCACGAAAGAGAAGGTTGCGCGTTGAGTGTCTTGACACAGAAGTTTGGTGATAAACAACGCCCTTGTGCGTATTTCTCATCAACATTAGATCCGGTAGCTAGAGCATTGCCTAGTTGTTTGAGGGCTACAGCGGCAGCTGCAGCTTCCATTCGACAATCTGCTGGTTTGGTGATGAACAATATGCTAGTGGTCATGGTTCCTCATGCAGTGGACACACTCATGAACCGAACGAAGACACAACACCTTACTAGTGCGAGATTATCTGGTTACGAGCTGACGTTATTAGCGAGTCATATTCAGATCAAAAGATGCAATGTATTGAATCCAGCAACATTGTTGCCGACTGATCAAGAGTCGAGTGATTCTGAGCCACATGACTGTTATTTCAAAACGGAGGAAGAGACAAAAGGTCGCATCGACTTGAGGGATACTCCTCTATCCGACCCGGATGGTACGCTGTATGTGGACGGGTCATGTTTTAAATTGGAGAATGGTGATGTGACTGCTGCCTACGCAGTAACGACTTTGAAGACGATTGTGGAGACTGCAAGAGTGAGTCAGAATTCTGCCCAAGCTGCAGAGTTAATAGCTCTTACGAGAGCGTGTGTTTTAGCTAAGGGAAAGAGAGTGAATGTGTTTACAGATAGTCAGTACGCATTTGGCGTGGCCCATAGTTTTGGCCGGTTGTGGAGAGAAAGGGGTTTCATTACGTCCCATGGGACTAAGATCCAACATGGTCAGCTAGTTAACGACTTGTTAGAATCTCTAACCTTACCGACTGAAGTTGCGATTGTGAAGTGCAGTGCTCATAAAGCAATCACGGATGATGTTGGTCGGGGAAATGCCTTTGCTGATGAAACCGCTAAACAGACAGCTAGAGACATGATGAGTAGAATGTACATTGCTACGTCTGCAAGATGGATTGCTGAGTCTGGAATGTGTGAGGACACAATGGAAAGTGTGAAAGAGATTCAGAAAGAAGCGACTGAGGAAGAGAAACGCGTATGGAGAGAAAGTACGGGCAAATTGGACTCGAATGGATGTTGGATCGATTTGACAGAACAGCAGCGTTGGATGTTGCCTGATGCATATGTGCTTGCAGTAGTGACGATGGCGCATGGAGTGGCGCACATAAGTTCTAAAGGGATATGTAAGATGTTAGCTCCGGTCTGGAAGAATGAGGGAATCAGTAAGTGTGCAGAGAGAGTGGTGAAAAATTGTATGGTGTGCTTGATGCATAATCCTGGCAAGGGAATTCCAACTCCAGCTGGTCATTTCGCTCCTCCTTCCTGCCCCTTTGAAGTAATACAGTTAGACTTCATTCACATGGAACGCTGCAACAATTTAAAATACGTCCTGGTGGTGGTTTGTGCTTTTTCCAGGTGGATAGAAGCATACCCACTAAAGGACAACACTGCTTTATCAACTGCCAAAATTCTTCTCAAAGAATTTTTTCCTAGGTATGGAATGCCACGGATTGTATGGTCAGATAACGGAAGTGAGTTTATAGGGAAAGTTATGCAGAGTGTGTGTGCTGGTCTAGGATTGAAACAAAAATTTCATAGTGCGAACCATCCCCAGTCTGCTGGTTTAGTCGAGGGTTACAATGGCACCCTCAAGCTTAAGATAGCCAAGATACAAGCATCCACAGGTTTGGCTTGGCCAGACGCACTTCCTTTGGCCTTGTTATCAACGAGAGCAACAGTGCATTCTAGAATAGGGCTTTCTCCATATGAGATTGTATTTGGCCGCCCGGCAAATGTCTGGGGTGTGCCAAGGCCTAAACAATTTTGCTCCATTGAATATCCTATGTTGATAGACTATCTTTACGACTTGACTGCTAAATTAAGTCTTATTCATCAACAGGTCTTTGATGCTTTGCCAAAACCTCCGGAGAGTCCAGGGCATCAGCTGAAACCCGGCGACCACGTGGTGGTCAGAAATTTTGCGAGGACAAAGAATCTTCAGCCTCGCTACATCGGCCCCTTCCAAATCCTGCTGGCGACGAGGACAGCTGTACGTGTTGCTGGTCGCAAGCACTGGATCCACGCTTCTCACGTAAAGCGTGTTCCACTGCCGCTGCCCTACGACGACTGGGTGAAGAAGGGAATTGGTGCCTCCGAATCTGAAATAACTCCAAAATTTGTCCCTTTCAGCGATGTCGATTTGATTTCTGACACTTTGAAACGTGACTCTCCTCCTGAAAAGACTACTTTGAACATTGAACATTTGTCTCCAGCATCAGAAGAAACTTTGCCATCTGCGAACGTAAACTCTGCAACAGCTGCTAGTGATACACTATTTTCCGATCAGACAGTACCAGCGAAGCAGAAATACAACCTTAGAAGCCATAAAAGGACAAATAAAGCAGGCAACTGCATATTGTGATTTTGATATTTATATACATTGGACTTTTTTGCTTTTCAGCCAGGAAGTTTGCTATTGTTTATTGTTTTTAATAAATTGCCTTGCCGTCTGGGTAGCCGTAGGGTCGTGGCTGTGTGCCTAGTTTGAATTTGCAGGGGTCTGACACAAGGTCGATCTTTCTGTTAGTACTGGGAACTCCCAGGGCTGACAGAGGCATTTTCATCTACGTACACATCATCAGTGGTCGCGAGCGGATTGTAGAAGATGGAACTTCCTGCGCTGCAACGAGAAAATGTGATTTACGTTCGCAGAAACAGACTAAATAGAATTCTTCATAGCAAATGTTTCTTGATGCAATGTGCCATTACATTTTTGATTGTTTTAGCAACACTGGTGGGTGGAATTGTCTTTAGCATAAATTTGATTTTTGTGCCAGTATCTACAGTACCTCCCCTTGATCCTGCTATTTCTACTGTTTCTTCTATACACTCTTTTCACTCGTTTCCGGAACATGAGCAAGCTCGACGCTCAGAATTCATTAATAATACTTTTGTACAGCTCTTGCATCAACACCAACTGGTAGTTAACACGACAGACTGCTGGGTGTGTGGCTTGATACCTCACACTATGGATAAAGGTATTCCCTATCTGGTTTTGCCTTTCAGCTACAATGGATCATTTCAGGCCCTTCAAACCATCTTTGCTTATGCTCTTGAGACCTATCCTCCACGCCCACCACGTTCCACTAAATATAACTCTGCTAACAAAGCTTTAGTCCAGGGAATTATTGACATGATCAAAGACGTCAATAATACTCCATCTTACCCTAGAGACGAATTGCGAGTATATTTAAGTTGGAATACTTCAGAGTATCGCCTTAGTTTAGGGGAAAGCAAGCGTAAAAGCTCAACTCCAATCTGGGTCGTACCTCACCGAGGTCAGGTCTGTTTGCAAGGTAATGGGAGAAATCCGAGAGCTCAGCTAGGGAGGAGTGAGTGCGTAGAGACTTATGTGTTTCCGGCTAACTCTTCCCCTGCCTTTCTTACTGCTAGGGGTACCTATTTCATTTGTCGAGACAGAGCTTATACATGGTTGCCTGCCGACTTCTCAGGATCATGTTATATTGCTCGATTGTTGCCTCCGACATACACTGCTTCACCTGATTACCACAGAACAAGAGTAGCGAGAGGTGTCTTCAGCAAGGAAGATACCGCTGGTCAGGAAGCTGGAGACTTCTTCAAAGGCTTCCTTCCGTTCTGGGGGCCTATGGCCAATAGTAGAAACATACGTCAGCTAACACGGGTAGTTGAATCTACTATTACCGAAACTGCTGGTGCCCTTAGCAATCTGACAGCTGAGCTTCAGGCGGATAGGCTCATGACATTGCAGAACCGTATGGTTCTAGATGTTATACTTGCAGATCGAGGTGGGGTATGCAGAATGATCCAATCGAGCTGCTGTGTCTTTATTCCTAATAATGCTCCAACAGTTTACGAGGCGATCTCTAAGTTGCACAAGATTTCGGACTCCATACATGTAGACAAGGGAAACTGGTCCTTCATGGAGTGGTTTTGGACTCTGATCTCAGCGTGGGGATGGAAGGTTCTAATGGTCATTGGTGTCATCCTAGTATTCCTATTCTCATGTTGTCTGATTATCCAGTGTGGTCCTGCTCTGTGTAGTCTTTGTGCTACAACCTGTTTTAGGAAACCACCTGCGTTTGGAGAAAAGACACGAGAAAGGATGATGATACAACAACATGTCACTGACCTGATGAGTATAGAACTAGATTCTGACATAGACTGAGTAATTGCCTATGTAAGGGCAAAAGGAGGGTCTGAGGTTCCGTGACGGTTCCGTGACGACTTGAACCCGTGTTTTTAAGTTTGTCGGAAATACATAAAAATGGTATCAGTGAACCGCAAATGATCCATTTAGTATATCCTAGTGTTTTCGCTACGCTACGAGCAAGAGCACTCCTTCCACTGACACATTTCTGATATACACACGGCATCCATCTTAGATCGTGGCCGCCATTTTGTGTTTCCTTGCCCTCACATATGCAATAGCCTCTGATCATTTCATTCACTTCACTTTGATTAAGGACACGTAGCCTTAGCCGGAGATTCACCTCTTACATGACACGTGCACCTTAAACCAGATCACGCTGAAGCTGCATGACTCGACAAAGGCTGCCTCCTCTGCCCGAGGCCAGCCCACCTGAACTGGTTTTCCTGTCCATTGTACCTGATCATGATTAGGCGGCCGAAGCCGGTAGCCTTGCCCATTTACAACCCACAAACATCTCTTATCCCGCTTTTCTATCTCCTGCACCTGGCTCTACTCTTTTCCTTCTGGGCCTTTATTAGGGGGAGGTAACGAACTTTACGATGAGGCGGTCCGGGTCTTGAATGCAATATTGACAAGGGATTGTGATGGACTGGTGGGAACCCCTCTTCGTGATGTTTGGTATCAGATATTATCGACAGTTCCTGTGTAACGCCAAATATTTATTGTTTAGAGACACAAAAGGTTTGGGAATGTACCGACATGTGAAATATTTGCCTAGAGCACAATTTTTAGTATATAAGGAGCAACCCACTTTGTACAAATCGAACAGTCTCCTAGATTCTGCCCGTGTGTAGATTCTGTGATTTCTGTGTCCCTGCAGTAATAAACCTTTGGTCTTTGACGCCACCATCGAGAAGCCCGTGTTTCTGTTCATTTGTGCACCAAGGCAGGTGGAACTCCGGGGTCTTCGGGTGTTGTACCCTGACACCTCTGGACGGAACAAAAAAGTCCAGAACTCCAGTATTGAGTGGTGGGACCCAGAATGTGTGTCTAGCAGTTGCTACTCAGTTTCCAAACACTACAAATACTTAAATAAACTGACAGCAGACACTGATTTTTGATTTATATTGGAATAGGGTCTCCATTAGTCACTTTTTGTACTTTATCTAAATTAATTTTTGATTCATATTTATGCACTTTACATATTTTGGGAGCATGGTCATAGGACTGGCTATCATAGAGAGCATTAGCATTGGGAAGCTCTGGTTCCTGTGCAAAAAAAGAGGGCTGAAGTTGACCCATGTGTCCAAGGAGGATTTGTTCAAAGCCTTTAGTGCCTCGTAAGAGGTCCATCAGCTACATTCACTGCAGTAGGAGGAAGAGGGTAACCTATTGCAAGATGGACTCTCCAATGAACCCTGATAGCTGACAAACCACCAGTTGGAGTTTCCATGAACAATGGTGATGGAGTAGGGTGAGGCTAAATTGACCTAAATTGTCCTGGAGGGAAATATTTTGGCACTGGAGGAGAAAGAACTGGCCTTATAGGAGTGGCAGGTCAAGTGGGCACTGGTATCGCCCAAATAAGATGGTGGCAGCAGAGAAGAGATATCTAATGGGGAGTGGGGGGGAATCAAATCACCCAATCTGCCTAAGGGTAAAGTGTCTAGAATTGTAGTGGGTGATGACATAGATAAACGGTTCAATTCTTATGAGAGGACATTGAAGAATGAGCAGCATAGATGAAAAGTACTGGTGATCATTGTTGTGGGGCATGCCTCCTACTCAGGGGAAGGGCGCAGGTGACTGTTGGAAAATGGCCCTCTCAGAAGGGTCACCTCAAATGTTTTGCCTTTCACCTCCTGTTTTTGCTGATTCTTTTGTGTTGGCCATAGGAGTCTAAGTACTTTCCCACTGCTAACCAGTGCTAAAGTAAATGTGCATCTCCCCTAGACATGTGACATTAGTGTACACCCAATTTCATACTTGTTTTACTAGTAAGTCCCCTGTAAAGGGGTATAACATACCCAAAGCGGGTAAATTAAATGCTACTAGTGGGGGATGTTGAAGGCAGACTAAATCAGTGCGAAGCTCTCCTTATAATGAAATTTAATACTGCAACCACATGTCTTAATGAAATCACAGAGATTGTGAGGATGGAGATGTAACATGACCATTTCATTCATCATATTGTCTAGACCTCAGGGATTCCAGCTGCAGCCAATTCCTAAGTTATGTGCAATTAATCAATCTGGAACGACTTAAGGAATGACCAACATGGGTCCCCCCTGGCATGGGGATTTGCATATAGTAGCTGTTGGAAGAAGCTTTTATTGCCTGCCCAACAGTTCCCTGATTGTGTTTCGTCTATTAGGTTTTTGAGTATAAAAACTGTTAACATAAGTAGGAGTTGGAACAGAGGACCGAGTGTTGCCCAATGAGGTATAGAAAAGAGGTCCCAGCCTGAACATTACATCTCGAATAGATATATCCATCACCCACAAGTATTAACATGCCGTGGTGCCGAATGTGAATAATTACACATCGCACCCGGTTAGATTATGAGCGCACACGTTCATCACAATGACCGAAATCTTGAGTACCATCATCTCGCGCTATACTTCAATTGTTTTTGTCCATCTAATAAAGTTGTGCATACACAAGAATATCGGCACTGTCACTTTAAATCTTTTATACCAACAAGCAACTCGCGATCACATGACAGACTGATCACCCAATTAAATTACTTGGCTCAACAGTGGGTTTTTGAACGCGGATTATGTATGTGTATTGGCATTTATATAGCGCACTACTTACCCGTAGGGTCCCAAGGCGCTTCGACCGATGTGAAACCCTTCCTGGCTTCCCTGAGAGATGGTCCCTTAATGGGTATCTCCAGGGTGAGACCAGGCATCCCCGGCAGTCTCGTGGGGCCGTTAGTGAAGATGAGGCAAGCTAATGCCCAGAGTTGCCGAGTGTGATCGCTGATCAGAGTGGGCACCGTGGCGAGAGAATTATCGAGTCCGCTGACCCTGGTCCAGAAACCTGCCGCGCCGGGAATCGAACCCTGGTCCCGGGCCGTCCTCTGCTCTCGGGTCTGCCGCCTCTAACCAGTGAGCCACACTACTTCACTACTTCACTTCACTTATGAGAAAGTGACTACGGACGAGCACATACGGCTCTGCTGGTGAGGGTTCCAATAGTTTTTGCCGCCTCGCCTTTAAAAATCGGCAATTTTTATCTGACTAGCCTGCGAACATCTACTTTTTATTCGCAGAACCTTAGCAGGACGCGAGCGTCAAACGGGCGCCTAAAAATGAATGATTACAGCATATATGACTCAAACATTCGGTAAGTCGACCGCAAGTCTAGTTACAGCACGCTTGTTGGTTAAAGTGGTAATGAGATTATACCAATTTACAAACTTGGCCCTCAAAATCTGATAAAGATATTTTTCCTTTTCCTCAGATAAAATCTTACATGAGCCTCAAAAGGGGTAAGCGTTCTTTTTGAACCCTTTGCTCAACATAAACTGATTGTGTAAAACGTGTGTGGTGTTGACTAATCCCGTATTGTTTGTGATATCCACAGTTGCTGATTGGCTGCACGCCATCTACTAGGAAGATTGGCTTTTTGTCTTATAACAAGGTATGGACAGAGGTGTGGCATTGGGCTTGCTGCTGATAGTTTGAGCTTCTTGGACAGAATTTCTTAATGATGCTTCGTTTGTTTTTGTAGATTGTTGGTCCTGAGGAGAACTCCGCATTGGGGAGTTCGAAACGCGTTGACCAGTTTTTGGGTCCTTCTGTCAAATTTAAAGTAGAATATAAATAGTGTATACTAAATAGGATTAATACTATTGTGACTGTGTTTTACAGTAATTAGCATCAGCACACATTGCTTATATGGCTATATGTACTTATATTGTTTGACACTAGGCCCCCAGTATTTTCTGCTTTGTGGTATGAATGTAGATGGATGAATGGTTTGGCCAAAGTGAAAGTCTGGATGTGTCGTAAATAGTGTATGAATTGTTTTGTATAGTGCGTTTTCATTGTAATATGTTTTTTTTGCAAATTTCTTGTATATACACCTGAAAATTGTTTGCTTATGAAAATAATTTCTGTTCCACTAGTATAAAAATAAATGAATAAACTAGTGTCGCAAATAAATAAAAAAATAAATAAAAAACCATACCTTTATGTCTTGTCCATAGGGGTTACTCTAAAATCAGATAAATCATATCCAGTACTGGCAGTTGTGTTGTTGTTTAGGTATTTTGGGCTCAGCCTTACTGGTTCGGAGTCACGACTCTGCGTCGTTTTCAGACTAGTGGGCCTGCAGCACTCATTGTGCCACCCGGTGAGGTAGCCTCTAAACCTGTCTCAGGCCTGCCACTGTAGGACATGTGTGTGCACTTTACCTCTTCAACCTAAACTCTTCTTTTATGGCATATAAGTCACCACTAAGGTAGGCCCAAAGTAAACCTAAGGGCAGGGAGCTATGTAAATAAAAGGTAGGGCATTTAACTTTTTTTACATTAATGTTTGCATGTCAAGGTAGTGAAAAATAACCTATTTCGTTTTCCACTACTTTGAGGCCCACTTCTCTCACAGCCTATCATCAGGAGGTCCCTAATACACTGTTAATATGGAATCCCTGATCAGAGAGGTGTATCTTTTTCATGTTTCACATCTTTGAAATGGTAATGATAAATCCTTCTCACTGGTGAAGTTGGATTT
Organism: Lissotriton vulgaris; assembly: GCF_964263255.1. NCBI lineage: Eukaryota > Metazoa > Chordata > Amphibia > Caudata > Salamandridae > Lissotriton > Lissotriton vulgaris. The sequence continues at coordinate 317,289,434 of NC_141690.1, read as the reverse complement.
AACATTACTATTTTAGGAATGCCACTTTTATTAAGTGGACATTTCCCTGCACTTAATGCTCTGTGGGTCTGACAGCCTCTCTTTCTAAAACACGTCTGGGGTGGTTTGCAGCTACACTTGTGCATTCCCTCTAGACAACCACAAAAAGAGGAAAGTGAGTTTTATCTGCTTTCTGAGGACTTATCAGCATTCATCTGCCTTCAGATGTGTCTTCCTGGAAAGGGAGGAATGGAAGTGGCTGGCACTTACACTTCAATAGGTAGTTTCAAGTACAGACACAAAATACTGATATACTCCCACATATAGCCTGGCAGAGAGGACTGGGTTGAAAGGGATCCAGGTGCACTTCAGAGAGCTACTTCATTAAATACACTTTTGAGTATAAACACTGGATCTCTCACCCCTTAAAATCAGATACTTCTGGATCTTGAACGAAATCTCTGTCAGAAGGACTGTTGTGCTGCTAAAAGGAAACAGCTTGACTGAAGATCTGGAAGGACTACTTTTCTGTTTGTTGCCCTGCTGGCTGCTGCTCCCTGACTCTGCCTAAAGAGAGCTGACTCTGCACTCACTTCAAGTGATCTCCAAAGGCTTGTTTTGTTGCCTCCTGTTGCTTGAGACTCAGGGATGTCAAAGTCTCCTTTAGCTGGCTCACTGGAAGTGGTCCAGATCCTTGCAACATGAATTTTGATGCTTCTCCTATTTGCATGTAGCCGAACTAATGCATCGACCCAGTGGTGGGAGTAAATTTAGCATATTATATGGGAACCAGCATTTGGCTCCAGAGATCAACTAATCAATCAGCATACCCCCGCTGCCGCAGTTTCGTGAAATCGACGCATCCCCTCAACTATGTGGCAGAATCTGGCGCATCACTCAACTCCCCTCAACTTCAGACATGAAGCATCACTTTCACTGCGTGGAGGAGATAGATGCATCCTGAGCCTGCGGAATTCAACATCAACATATCTCATTGTTTGTGACCAGGAAAGATACTTTGTTCACCAAGACCTATGTTGGTCCTGTAGCCGGTTAGTGCTCCATCGCAGTTAGCCCAAACTTTGACTGTTCCCCGGTTCAGTAATAATTTTAGCTCTACTTGCTTCAAAGCGCTTTACTGCATTTATTCTTTTAAAATTCAATATCTTAACTTCTATACATTGAATTTTTATTGTTACATTCTTATGCTATTCAGAATATAATAATCTATTTTTTCTAAACCTGTGTGAAATCTTTTTGTGGTGTATTCATAGTGCTACCGTGTGTGTGTTGCACAAATACTTTACACATGCCTTGCCTCCAAGTGATCTCCAAGTGCTTGCTGCTTTTTCTCTTGTTCTCAGAAGTCTCAGAGATGCAAAAGAAGTTCTTCAATTCTACTGGTGATGGACTCCACCTTCTGTGAGTTCTACCCATGCCTCTCTAAATTCTGGGCCTCAGAAGTGGATTCTGCAGGTTTTCTTCTTCGAAACCGATGCATCATCACCACTCTGACAATTGGAATTGACGCATCGCCCATCCGCACCTACTCATTGGTTGTTTGTCGATAGCAGTTCTACAGTCTGCACAGCTTGAGGATGACGCTCTGTGTGGCTCAATGACGATCATTGCCTTCACTTTAGGGATGCTCAAAGACCACTCAGCAACCCAATTACATGAAAAAGATCAAAGCATCGAGCCCGTGGAATAATCACTTTGCTCAATCAAAAGGTACTTTCTCAGCAGACCCTGCATAGGTCCTGTAGCCAGCCTGCCCTCCAGCCCTATTCGGCCTGAACGTTGGATTTGCATTGGTCCCCCATGACCTCAAGTAATCTTTTGATCTCATGTGACTTCTAAGCACTATTTTTGCATTTAATCTTTACAAATTCATATCTCGACTTCTACTGATTGGGGTTTTGTTGTTTTGGTCTCATTTTCACAGCTACATATTTTCCTTGAGTCTAGACATATGTAGAGTCTTTTTGTGGTGTAAGCATTGTGTTACTGTGTGTGTGTGTGTTGCACAAATACTTTACACATTGCCACTTTAGATAATCTTTACTACTCTGTGTCAGAGGGTGAGCACAGGTATCTAGTTTACTCTGACTAGAGTGGTGGTTCCTTCCTGATATGGTTGCATGCCTCAGCCAACCGGGAATTCCAGTTCTAACACTGTGCCACTGCTAACCAGTGCTAAACTGCTGTTGTTCTCTCCTTAAAACATGGCAGCATTTGTCTGCACATGATTTAATTTACTTGCAAGTCTGTAATAAATGGTATTACATGTACCCAGAGTGTGGAATTTAAAAGCTATGACTGGACTTGCAGCACTCTTTGTGCCACCCATTAAAGTAGCCTTTTAAAACATATCTTAAGCCTGCCACTGCAGTCGTAGTGCAGTTTTAAGATACTGTTTCACTCCGGCAATATAAAGCTTTTGCAAGGCCTAAACCTTCTTTTTTAAAACCTATATGTCACCCCTAAGGTAGGCCCTAAACACTCATAGGGTAGGGGGCATTGCATTTGAAATGTTGGACATATGTGGTTTCTTTTATATGTTCTGGCTGTGAAAAACAAAAAAACTGAAGTAGTTTTTCACTGTTGTAAGGCCTATCTTTCATATTGACTAATACTGGGTAATCTTACTACATTTAGTAAGTGATCTTTTGAACTGGGAGCAGGTAGAAATATGTTGTTTATACTCAAATGAATTGCAATTTAAAATCCTCTTTAATAGTAATGTAGGATTCTAAATCACAATTCTGAAGATGTCACTATTAGAAAGTTAAAGGAACAATTGATGGACGGAATGCTAAACAATGCAAACAATCACCCCCAGTCACAATGATCTGGGTTTAATTCATCAGTCTTCTGTTCACCATGCCACCCTTATTTGGACCCAGCCATATGTAAATCAGTCTTGACCCTGTTCCTCATGGGAAGTCTTTCTCAAACTGTCATGCCAGGGTGGCGTGCTGAGCAAAAGAACGATGACTGGCACAAGAGTCTTAAATCATTGTAATCAAGTACTTGCAGACAGCAAATATGACATAGGATAGTTGTGTGCAACTACTTATTGTACCCAGGTACGCACATATAGGAAACAAAACAGCAGGAAGCAAATATTATAAACAAATGAGAAGATGATGGAAAGAGAGCAAACAGATGGGCCATTTTAACTTTGAAGTTAGACACGGTTGTTCCTGTAATGGAGTCTGCTGTACTCAATGGAGTATTACAGACTGATTGATACATCTGAGCCCATTCTCATCTATGGGAGTAGAGTGACCAAATAATGATGCCACATATGATACACCCACTCACATTGTTGACACGGGGGAAGCAGTTATATTGGATTCTATACTCTGATATTACTGGAAGCAGAATATTTCTTCCTATAGTACTTCATACCTAAAGGCAGTACACATATTATGATATGAAAACCGGCCATATTAGAAGCAAAGCAAGGAGTGCTGCTGTGTGCCAAGAGATTTTAGATGAAAGACATTAATGGGATACCTTTCTGGTTGAAGCAAAAACAGGCCTATGGAATATTGGAACTGCAGGAAGCATGTTGCAGGGATTCTGTTTCGAAACAGAACTGTGCCTTGGGAGAACTGGATGTCAGAATGTAGGGCCTAAGTCTCTCTACCAAATTTGAACCTAGCTAGCTCACAGTGTCTCATCTGCACCCTAAGCTTTCAGAGTGATCTTGGCAAACCTAGAACATGAACCTCTATCCCCCAAAAGAAACCATCGAAACAGATCCTCACCTTTTATTCTCACTCATGCATATCCATAGTAAACAGAAAAAGGACAAGTAGGAAGTTTACAATATATTTTGTGAAATTATCGTAGTCTATTTTGAATCAGGTCTGCTGCGATTAGTAAACAGATACCACTAAAGAAAAAATTAACATTATTAGCAGGCTGCAAACAATTAATATATCTGTCTAGGCCTACCATCACTTTTTGAGCTCAGGAAGTGGAGGCCATCAGCTATGGTACACTATAGTAAGCAGCAGGAAGGGATAACATCTTTCAGTATCGAAAAAGGTGTAAGACAGGATTATGTCCTTGTGCCTTTTTTATTTGCTCTTTACACCAATCCGCTAAACGAGGCTCTGATTGAAAACAGTAAAGACATTCCCTATGCTGATTCAACTCCTCTTACTATTCTGTTATATGCAGATGGTGATGTGTTGTTGGCCAGAACTCTTATGGCTTTGCACAATTTTATAGTGAATTATTCAGCATTTATGGCTGATTTAGGTCTTAATGTTAATAAAACTAAGTCTTTCTTCATGGTGGTCGGAGGAAATAATAAGAGAAATATTAGATTCCATCTAGGTGAAAGTAAAATTGAATGTATGGAAATTTCACATACCTAGGCATTCTTTTTTATTCTAAATTAAGGTGGAAGGAGATGGTCACAAACAGAGAAAACCATATGTGTAAAAGTATAGCAGCAGGTTTTAGATTCTCAAAAATTTTAGTTTGTGAACCAATACAGGAAATGTTTTAGGTCTATCTATTGAAAACTACATCTGTAGTTACATATGGGGCAGCAAATTGGGGTATGGCACAAGTTGAGACACTATAATGTATGTGTTAGATCTGGGGTTCTCTAGTTGGCAGAGGTAGGTACCACTGTCCAAATAGGGACCCTTGCTTCTAGTCAGGGCAAAAGGAGGAAACCCTCTGAGATAACCCCTGCTGACCCTCTAGGTAGTTTGGCACGAGCAGTCACGGCTAATCAGAAGACAATGTGTAAAGTATTTGTACCAACACTCACAGTAACACAGTGAAAACAGCACAAACTGACTCCACAACAGTTTAGAAAAATAAAGGTATTTAATCTAAACTACACAAGACCAAAACAACAAAAATCCAACATACACAGTGCAAGAATATGGTTTCAAAAGAGTTCTTAAGGTTGTGATAAAAATAATCCACAGTTGCGTGAAAAGTTCACAGTTGCGTCACGCTTTAGTCGACAGTACCTTTAGTTGCGACAAAGTTCAAAAAGAAGAAGCTGGTAGAGTGGAAAACAAGCAATGCGTTGCTCTTGAGACCTTGGGGAGGTGATGCGACAACCCCGCTGCAGCAGCTGCCGTGTTGCGACGAATCCAGTCTGTATGGGGAGGAAGGCCACTTGTATGGATTCTGGTGTGTAGGTTCCGTAGGAAGTTTGTTCTCGCAAAGACACGATGCGATGATCTCGTAGGGGCTGCGACGATCTCCGGGGCGACGATGCGAGATCCAGCAGTGATCCTCTCTCGCGCAGCTCCTTGATGCGATGATCTGCGATGATGTTCGCAGCGGCGTGATGCAAGCGGTGCGGCGATCTCTCCTAGCGACGACAGGCTTTGCGACGACACTCGCAGCGATGTTAGTCTTCCTGCACTGGTCTGGTGCGTCCCGCAAACAAGAGTGTGGGGCAGGGTCGACAGCCGCCCTAGCGGGAGGTGGAGCCAGCATTGTGGAAGGCAGGCACAGCCCTATTCAGCCATATTCATCCTAGTCAATAAACAAACAGGCCAAAGAACACAGAAAGGTCAGACTAGAGAACAGCAACTTTCTAAAAGTGCTATTCTCAAACACAGGATTTAAAAACAACCTTTCCTAAAAAATGTGTTATTAAATTCTGAGTTCAAGGATACCAGACTTTTATGTCCTATCTTGTTCCTATAGGAAGATATGCTGGTAGCCACTGTAGCCAGCATCCCCCATGTTAGACTATGGAGCAAGATAGCCTTACAATATTGAAAAACGAAAATGGCTGTAATTCACTACCAGAGCATGTCACCAGCACCAGTACATGCTCTACCTTTCACATACACTGCACCCTGCCCAGGGGGGTACCTTGGGCCTTTCATAGGGGTGACCAATGTGCCCAAAAAGTGAAGGGTTAGGCCTGGTCAGTGGGGACACTGACCAGGAGACATTGCAGTTCACAGACTGCACACAGGCACTGCGGTGACAGGCCTGAGCCACCATTTTAGGGCTACTCATGTGGGTGGCACAATCAACGCTGCAGGCCCACTAGATGGTGATATAAATATGCCAATTATGTATATCCAATCACAATACAATTTACACAGGGAGCACTTACACTCTCGCACTGATCAGCAGTGGTAGAGTGTCCAAAGCATCTTAACCACCAAAAACGAAATCCAGCACAGCATCAAAAATACAGGAGGTAGATGCCAAAAAGACAGGGGAAACCACGCCAAAGATGTCAGGTCTAACACGTGTCCCCTTCTGCTGAAAGTGGGGGGAAATTCCCACCCTCCTGGGAGTTCTCTTCACTAAGGCAGAAAAATCTGGACAGACCGTCAGCGTTGGCGTGTTCTGTACCAGGGCAGTGTTACATCGTAAAGTCCATTCCCTGTAGGGAGATGGACAACCTCAACAGTTTTGGGTTCTCCCCCCTCATCTGCATCAACCACCTCAAGGGCCTGTGGTCGGTCTGAACACGGAAGTGAGTCCCAAACAGGTAGGGCCCCAGCTTTTTCAGGGCCCAGACCACAGCAAAAGCCTCCCTTTCAATCGCACTCCACCTCTGTTCCCTGGGGAGTAGTCTCCTACTAATGAAAGCCACAGGCTGGTCCCAGTCCTCCTCCGTGATCCATGAGAGTACTGCTCCCACACCATGCTCTGAAGCGTCTGTCTGAACTATGAACTCACTGGGGAAATCAGGTACCTTGAGCACCAGTGCTGTGCACATGGCAGTCTTCAGGGTATAAAAAGCAGTCTGGCAGGCTTCAGTCCAGTTCACTCTTTTGGGCAACTTCTTAGAAGTCAGTTCTGTCAAGGGGGCAACGATGGAGCCATATCCCTTGACAAACTGCTGTAATACCCGGGAGACCTAAAAAGGCTCTCACCTCTGTCTGGGTCTTGGGGGGCTCCCAAGCCAGAATGGTATCAATCTTTGCCTACAGGGGCGCCAGCTGGCTGCTCCCCACCTGGTGTCCCAAATACACCACAGATCCCTGCCTTATCTGGCACTTGCTGGCCTTGATAATGAGTCCTGCCCTTTGCAGACCCTTCAACACTTCACAGAGGTGTTGCAGGTGTTCCTCCCATGTGGAGCTGAACTCCGCAACGTCATCGAGGTATGTGGCGCTGAATTCCTCCAGCCCGGTCAGTACCTGGTTAACCAGTCTTTGAAAGGTGGCAGGGGCATTCTTCAACCCAAAGGGCATGACTCGGTACTGGAAGTGCCCCTCTGGCATTGAGAATGCTGACCTCTCCTTGGCCCCATCAGTTAAGGCAATCTGCCAGTGCCCAAATGTTAAATCAAATGTACTGAGGTACTGGGCAGCTCCCAAACGATCCACAAGCTCATCAGCTCTGGGCATGGGGTGTGCGTCAGTCTTCGTGATCGCATTGAGCCCACAGTAGTCCACGCAAAACCTGAGTTCTGGAGTGGCACCGGGCACAGCAGCTTTTGGCACTAAGACCACTGGGCTAGCCCAGGGGCTGCTGGAGGGCTCAATCACCCCTAGCTCCAACATCTTGGAAACCTCTCCCTTGATGCTGGCCGTGACCTTGTCAGCTACCCTGTAAAATGTTTGTTTCACAGGTAAACTATACCCAGTGTCCACATCATGGACGCACCAATTGGTGATACCTGGGGTCAGGGAGAACAGGGGGGCAAACTGACCCAGCACTTAGTGACGGCCCCTCTGCTGTTCTGGGGTCAGGGTGGGCGAGAGGACCACACCATCCACTGACCCATCTTGCTCCTTAGCTGCCAGGAGGTCAGGGAGAGGATCACTATCCTTTTCCCCTCCAGCATCTGTAGCCATGAGCATCGTCACTTCAAACCTCTCAAAGTGTGGCTTCATATGCAGGACCCTCAGAGGCTGCCTGGGGGTCCTCAAGTTAACCAGGTAGGTTACTTCACTTTTCCTTTCCACCACCTCATATGGCCCAGTCCACTTGTCTTGGAGCGCACAAGGCTCCACTGCTGCCATCACCCACACTTTCTGCCCAGGTTGAAATTCGACCAGAGTGGTATTCTGGTCGTATCATCTTTTCATTTCTTCCTGGCTAGCTTCCAGGTTCTCCTGAGCAAGCTTCCTGAAGCGTTGTGTCTGGTTGTGGATGGCCAACACATAGCTGAACACATCCGGGGGGTTTTCCACAGGATTTCTCCCACCCCTCCTTCACCAGTGCGAGAAGTCCTCTAACAGGCTGGCCATACAGGAGTTCAAAGGGGCTAAACCTTAAGGACTTCTGAGGCACCTCCCTGTAGGCAAACAACAGGCAGGTTAACAAGATGTCCCACTTCCATCTCATGGGCTTTTCAAGGCCCATAATCATACCCTTCAGGGTGCGGTTGAACCATTCAACCAACCTATTTCCTTGAGGGTGGTAAGGAGTGGTGAACTTATAAGTTACCACACACTCCTCCCACAGAGACTTCATGTACCTAGAGATGAAGTTGGTACCCCGGTCGGAGACCACCTCTCTGGGGAACCCCAAACGGGAAAAGATCCCCATCAATGCACTGCCCACCACGGGGTTGTGATTGTTCTGCGAGGGACTGCTTCCGGGTACCGGGTGGCATGGGCCACCAAGACCAGGATGAACATGTTGCCTATGGCTTTCTTGGGGTCCAGGGGCCCCACAATGTCGATGTCCACCCGCTCGAAAGGGGTGCTCACCACAGGGAAGTGTTGGAGGGGTGCCTTGCACTTCACTCCAGTCTTGCCACTGGCCTGACATGTTTGGCAATACATACAAAGGGAACCAACGTGCTTCCTCATCTGGGGCCAGTGGAAGTGGGTGACAAGCATGTTTAGGGTCTTGTCTTGCCCCAGATGTCCTGTGAGAGGCATGTCATGAGCCAGACCCATTAGGAAGCTCCTGAAGCGCGTGGGTACCACCAGCACACGGGCTGCACCGGGCTCAGCAAACGTAGGCTCGCTATATAATAAGTCATCTTCCCAGTAGATGAAGGGATCTCTGGCCGCTCCACCTGCTGCCTGGTCTGCAGCCTGTTGCCGCATACCCACGAGGGACGCGCACTCTTACTGCTCTTTGCAGAATTCCTCCCTGGAGGGCCCACCTTCTTGCTGCCAATGGGTCAGCTTAGGTAGGTTGCCCAGTTCGGCTACCTGCTCCCCTATAGGTTCCAGGGCATCCCCCTCAGGGTCTGCTTCCACCTGGACTGTGGGAACGTCTGGGGCTGGTTTCCTGCACCCCCTGCCCTGTCCTCTCCGGGCAGGTCTCTGGGCCACTGTTTCAGGCTCCAGTTCTGCTGAATCACCCCTACTGGCTGCCATAGCACGCGTGGTCATACAGATCAACACAGGCAACCCCAACATCTACAAATGAGTTTGGTGTTCTACATCCTTCCATGGAGAACTCTCCAGGTCATTACCTAGCAGACAGTCTACAGGCAAGGCCTCACTGACAACAACTTCCAAAAGACCAGAGACTCCCCCCCACCCAAAGGGAACACGTGCCACTTTGCAGAGGCACACTGAACTGTCAGCTGCTACTACAGGGCGGAGTACATTAGGGATACACTGCTCTTCAGACACCCACTGACACCTTACGGATGTCACGCTGGTCCATGTGTCTCTCAGAGCCTCTATCTCCCTCCCATTGACGGTCACCTTCTGCCCATATTTCTTAGTGTTCAGGGGATGTAAGGTTTCCTGGACCATCTCTTGGTCTCCTAAATAGACAAGGGACATAACTGCTAGCCCCACCTCCCCACTAGAAACCAAACCCCCCCAAAGCTAAACTTGCTAACCTTGGGGCTTGAGCACCAGTGGGTGTTGGGGGTCTTTTGGGGCACCGGTTGATAACATGCCCCACCTCATTGCAGTGAAAGCAGTTAGGGGGACCTCTGTTGTCCCTATGATCTCTGTAGTCCCTCCTGCCCCAAGGGGCCCATGGCTGTCTAGGTCTGGGGGGTTAGGATTCCTTCTCCTGCGAACTATTTTGTGTCCCTTGCGAGGACTCCTGTTGGTTACCCTTGTCCCCCCCACTCTTCTGCTGGGGACCCTGCCCACCTTTGGCTGTGGTACCCACAATTCCTCTGTGGACCCTGGTACTGGTCCAGCGGTCCGCCTCCTTAGCAAGCTCAATGGGGTCTGTCAGCTTGCTGTCCAAAAGATGCTGGTGCAGCTCTGGAACACAAAGACTACTCAAGTGCTCCCAACAACCCCTTGTAATCAGTTACTTTGCTGCCCTTCATTCAACCTTCCAGTGCACGCGAGTACACATTCACACACTCCATCCAAGTCTCAGATTCTTTCTTCTTAGAATTTCCAAACTGCAGTCTGTACTGCTCTGGAGTAAGTCCATACCTGAGACATAGGGCCACCTTCATATTGGGGTAGGTCATGGCACCTGCTAATTCTATGGGCTCTAGAGCACTCCTCCCAGAAGCCTCAAAATGTTTCCACACGCCCTCCCCCAATGCTGTTCAGGCACACCATTCATTCTCAATGCAATCTCACAGGAATTAAACCAGGCATAAATATCCTCACTCCTATTGTAATTCTGTACCAGATACTTGAGAATAAATACTTTACCCCCATGCACTGGCTGCGCGCAGCCACCATTTGAACTGGCATCCACCTCCTTGGCTTTAAGAGCCAGTTCTCTCATGTTCAACTCATGAGCCAAAAGCAATTTCTTCTCCTCTAGGGCACGGGCATCTTTCTTGTCTTCGGCCGCCTTTTCTTTCTCCATTTCCAATTGCTTAGTTTTCAATTTCAGGATTTCTAAGTCATGCTCTCTCACTCTTTGATTCTCCTCTACCTCTTCTTGGGTGAAACCCCTACCGGAATGGTTACTGCCAGCCCCTGAGCCCACTCTGCTCACAGGCAGATCTGTGATTTGAAAACCATTCCGTGTATTCACATCATCTCCCTCTTGTGCCTCCCAATAGGCTTTCAAGATTTTCTGCCGTTCCTCTTTCCTGAAGGTACTCTTTACGGGGCATTCAAACTCTTGGCAGAATCTCCTAAGATCCTTTGCTCTGTAGGAATACAAGTCCTCAATGACAAACTCCAACTCTACTTCTGCCCCCTCACTGAGTGCCTTTCCATTCGTAGACATGATGCTTTGAAGAGTTACTCAAAATAGAACCAAAAATTAACAACCAGTAGCATGCGGTGGCGTAGTGGTTTGCACTCACTAGTGATGTACACCAATCACTGTGGGTCTAGAACAAACACAAGTTCAAATCCCCACCGCTGACCAACAATGTTAGATCTGGGGGTCTCTAGTTGGCAGAGGTAGGTACCACTGTCCAAATAGGGACCTTACTTCTAGTCAGGGTAAGGAGGAAACCCTCTGAGATAACCCCTGCTCACCCTCTAGGTAGCTTGGCATGAGCAGTCAAGGCTAATCAGGAGGCAATGTGTAAAGTATTGTACCAACACTCACAGTAACACAGTGAAAACACCACAAACTGACTCCACAATAGTTTAGAAAAATAAAGGTATTTAATCAAAACTACACAAGACCAAAACGACAAAAATTCAATATACACAGGTCAAGAATATGGTTGCAAAAGAGTTCTTAAGGTTGCGATAAAAATAATCCACAGTTGTGTGAAAAGTTCACAGTTGCCTCACGCTTTAGTCGGTAGTACCTTTAGTTGCGACAAAGTTCCAAAAGCAGAAGCTGGTGCAGTGGAAAACAAGCGATGCGTTGCTCCTGAGACCTTGGGGAGGTGATGTGTGTTAGGATTAGGTCCCCAGTCCTCTCTCGTTGACCATGTCCAATACCATCACATGACACACCAGTAGCATAAAAAGGAGTCCTACCCTTATGTCTATGCTTGATATTGCTACCTGTGGGTTCCTGCATCCTGGCTCCTGTGTTTCCTGTCGATTGCTGTTGTCTTTTCACGGGCTCGTGTAAAGACTTGGAGGATTTCCAGTTTATTTCAGCCTATTCCCCTATCCTTGCTCCCTTCCTTAACTTGTTGCCTTGTTTTTGCCCATCCCGTTCCTTAGCAAGTTCCCCGTTGAGTTAGACGTCAGTTAAGTCCATTAAGTGTAGTGTTTTCCCCTTCCCTCCCCTTTTTCTTGTTGCCCCGTGTCACGGTAATCTTTGGCCGTTTCCGTTGACCTCCGCCGCCATACAGGGGCTCCTGTTTGGTGTGGTTGCGAGCAGCGCGTCTCTCTGTTTATTCTGAGACGCGCTGAGCTTCACGGCGGCATTATCGCGGATACGCGATACTTTGTTGCTAGAGTGTGACACGAATCCAGAGCACACTTCGTATATCAGATTGAATTTCAAACTTTAAGCGGGCAAAATGGTTTAAGCGATGGGATAGATCGAGAACGCATGAGTAAATCAAAACGAATTTTATTGTTCAACAGTGTTCTTTCCTCAGAATCACTGTGAGTATCACTCTAGCCTACACGTGTTTCAACACAGCATGTGGCTGTGAATCTTCAGGGCTGATCTGAATGATCAAGGCGCGTTATCGGGAGACCGGTGATAATTCCGTCCCGGTCCTAATCGGGATGTTTGTGAGTAGTGGCAGAACGGTACCGTGAATAATCGGTTGCCGTTTCCTCCAACAATATGGATCGTGTGTTTACAGTTCACACAGCGTCGTTGCTAATCGGGCTGTTAGCCCGTGGATTGAGCCGAAATGCAGCTCCTGTTTCCGAAATGCGGGATTCCGTTCTGCCACTACTCACAAACATCCCGATTAGGACCGGGACGGAATTATCACCGGTCTCCCGATAACGCGCCTTGATCATTCAGATCAGCCCTGAAGATTCACAGCCACATGCTGTGTTGAAACACGTGTAGGCTAGAGTGATACTCACAGTGATTCTGAGGAAAGAACACTGTTGAACAATAAAATTCGTTTTGATTTACTCATGCGTTCTCGATCTATCCCATCGCTTAAACCATTTTGCCCGCTTAAAGTTTGAAATTCAATCTGATATACGAAGTGTGCTCTGGATTCGTGTCAAATTACATTAGAGAGAGGTTTCTGAACCTCTTCTCTCACAGAGGTTAAGGTTTTCCTCCGCCAAGAAGCACCTAATTCTATACCACGAGACATTAATACTTACCGTGAGAAGCTGAGCGCCACACTCCTGAACACTTAAAAACCTGATCGCTGACTCCATAAAAATTTGTTGCTAGAGTGCAACCAGTCCGCATCTGTTTACGCGGAAGTGACGTTTTCGTCGATTCCGCTAGGGAAACCCGGCTGGGTTTTGTTTCCTCTCCCTAGTGAGACAAGAACGGAGGTGACAGCGCGTTTTTCCCCGCATTTTGACCCCGTTCCTAAGAAGAATTAGTCAGGGGTTTTTTACATGCCGGTAAAAGAGGTGTGTTTTTTTTACCCTGTGTTTTACTAATTCGACCAAACTTTACACCCTCACGAACTCGTTCAGTCTCCTGTATAACACGCCTAAGAGAGGTTATCTTAGGTCAAAAGAGTTTTAAGAGTGACTACTCCTTGAAGCTAATCCTGCTCAAGCTTCCGGTAAGTGTATGTGCTGTGGTTATAATTGGATATGGTCTTATGTATCAGGAGAAGGATTGGGGACTGAGTAATTACAGTAGGGTGTCCATTGTGTTTCCCTTTTATGCAGGTGCAGAAGAAGGAGGCGGGTGTTCCTATTAAAGCTCGTTATAAGGGTGGAAGGTTTGGTTACCCTTTGATTTCCACCCTCTTTTCTGGGTCAGCAGCTCACTCATATGTGTACATCAGTGAGTGGTTGGTGAGCTAGGGAAGTGGACTGGGCTATTCCTCGTTCCTGCAGTGTGTGGGTTGGGCAGGAGTCCAACAATGTGACAACCCTGCTGCAGCAGCGGGCATGTTGCGACGAATCCAGTCTGTATGGGGCGGAAGGCCCTTTGTATGGATTCCGGTGCGTAGGTTCTGTAGGAAGTTTGTTCTCGCAAAGGCACGATGTGAAGATCTCGTTGGGGCTGCGACGATCTGCGGGGCGACGATGCGCGATCCAGTGATGATCCTCTCTCTCGCAGCTCCTCGATGCGATGATCTGCGATGATGTTCGCAGAGGCGAGATGCGGTCCGCAAGCAAGCGGTGCGGCGATCTCTCCCAGGGACGACAGGCTCCGCGACGTCACTCACAGCGATGTTAGTCTTCCCGCACTCGTCTGGTGCGTGCCGCAAACGAAGGATGCAATGGCTCTGGCAGAGGCAACAGGCGCTGCGACGATCTCGGCCTTCGTAGCGGCAGGAATTTCCTCGCACTGTCAGGGATGCGCTCCGCAGCGAGCGATGCGATAACTTTTCTGTCCCAAAGTCTTTAAATCTTGGTTTCCAGCTTCCCAGCACAGGTACAACTTCCAGATGCACCACACATGGGCCACGCACTTTAGGAAGGACAGAACTCTCTGAGTAGAGCTCAGGGGAAGCTGGGGTGAAGTCCTTTTGTTCCTGGGACTTCAAAAACAGGGAGCCAGCTCTTCTCAGGCTCTTGGAGATTCCTCTAAGCAAGGGGACACAGCACAAAGGAAAGTCCCCTCTCCTTGACAGCAAAGCAACAGCAGGGCAATGCAGCAGAGCAACAGCTGGACAATCTTCCTTCTTCAGTTTCAATTTTCTCCTTGGCAGAGGTTCCTTCTTGATTCCAGGATGATCTAATCTTCTGTTGTCAGGGGTCCTCTACTTATACCCCTAAATGTCTTTGTTCTCTTTGTGCAAGTGGGCCCTGAGCCCAGTCTGAATCAGTTCTGGGTGTTCCTTGAGCACTTTGTTTTTCTGGCTTCTTCTTTCCTTACAGAGTGAGGGGCATGGCCGTCAGTCACCCAGCAGGAGGTGGTGCCAGCACTGTGGAAGGCAGGCACAGCCCTATTCAGGCCCAGGTGCTATATCCTCCCACCACTCAAGTTGCAAATGCAGTCATTCAGCCTAGGGCTGACACAGACAACCTCCTGGGGAATCCCCAGCCCCTGTCACTCTCAAACCAGACAGTCAATACACAAACAGGCCAAGGCACACAGAAAGGTCAGACAAGAGAACAGCAACTTTCTAAAAGTGCTATTCTCAAACACAGGATTTAAGAACAACCTTTCCTAAAATATGTGTTATTAAATTCTGGGTTCAGGGATACCAGACATGTATGTCCTATCTTGTTCCTATGGGAAGATATGCTGGTAGCCAATGTAGCCAGCATCCCCCATGTTAGCCTATGGAGCAAGATAGACTTACAATAGTGAAAAACGAAAATGGCTGTAATTCACTACCAGAGCATGTCACCTGCACCAGTACATGCTCTACCTTTCACATACACTGCACCCTGCCCAGGGGGGTACCGTGGGCCTTCCATAGGGGTGACCAATGTGCACAAAAAGGGAAGGGTTAGGCCTGGTCAGTGGGGACACTGACCAGGAGGACATGGCATTTCACAGACGGCACACAGGCACTGCGGTGGCAGGCTTGAGACACCATTTTAGGGCTACTCATGTGGGTGGCACAATCAGCGCTGCAGGCCCACTAGTAGCATTTGTCATCACCAGCCCTGGCACACCCAGTGCACTTTACTACATGGTGATACAAATATGCCAATCATGTATATCCAATCACAATACAATTTACACAGGGAGCACTTACACTCTGGAACTGATCAGCAGTGGCAGAGTGTCCAAAGCATCTAAACCAACCAAAACGAAATCCAGCACAGCATCAAAAATAAAGGAGGTAGAGGCCAAAAAGACAGGGGAAACCACGCCAAAGATGCCAGGTCTAACAGTATGCAAGATAAGTGCGTCAAAATACTACTGTTTCTCCGAGGTGCATGCTCCAATTGTATTTCTCACAAAGAAGTAGGTTTGCCTTATATCAGTGTCACCATTAAAATGGCCCCTTTATTACTGTGACTATCAATTTGGAAAAGGAAACCTGTCCAATGAAATCAACTTAATCTAAAAGATATAATGAACTTTGATCACACCCTCAAAATATCCTGGCTCTCCTGTGTTAGACAGGCTTTATTTATCTGGGTTTTGCGGACCTTTACGACACTCCAACCCTCTGCAAAGCTTCCCTAAATTGAGACAGAAAGAACTTTTTTATGGCCAAAAGCACAAAAAAATATGGGAAATGAATAAAGGGATAGGCACAAAAATTACATATCATGCCCTACCCCCTGCATCGTATGGTTTACTTTCCTACCTTTCCTTTGCAGAAAACCCCTCAGCACCGTTACATTCTGATAAGATTTCACTTAGATTACATTCCTATAACATGAGATACACTAGTGCAGGTGAGGTTTGCAGAAGGTTCTGGGGTGCTCACCAGAAGTACACTTGAAAGTTTTCGTGAGCTTATATATGTGTGGTGCTCTGAGGTGGAAAGATCACCCAATCCCCTGTTGGACGATCAAAATCACCCAGTTTATACAAAAAATTGGTTTCCCCAGCACACACTAATTACATAAATAACAGATATCAATAATTGTTGCCCTTCTTTGTATTTGTTACGTTTATTCTCATATGTTCCTTTTTAGTTCTTTTTTTAGCCTCTTTGTAGCCAACCTGTGTTTCCTCGCCCATAGCAAGTGGCCGCGACTCCCTCACGGCTGTTTCATTGGTATGTTTAGTGTTATCTTTTAACCGGTTTTAATTCCGCCCTGGTTTCCCCAAACAATTCCTTGTCTTTGATATTTTTTCTCTCCAAATCGTATCTTTATTATCCCTTATTATTTGTTGTCATCTGTTTTACCGCCTTCTGAGTGTTTGCTCGTGCAGCCTTAAGTCGTCCCAGCGAGACACAAAGAAGGACAAGAATTGTTAATATCTGTTATTTATGTAATGCATGTTGACATTAGGGTGTGCTGGGGAAACCAATTTTTTGTACTTACCTTTAATGTTGGGTTATCCGCCAAGTTAATGTTCATTAAAACATTTTTAATTGTGTCCTTGTGATGGAAAATCAAAACAATCAACTTTACATTTCCTATTTTATTGTTCTCTATATGTGCCAGAAAGGAAGACGTTTATTGTCCCATTATTAAGGAAATTCAGCCTCTGAAACTCCACTGAAGCACTGATAGTCCTTCCACAATTAGAAACCCCATATGTATGTTTTGTGACTACCTCATTTTTACAGCAGCCATAAAAACCAGAGGGGCTTCCACTTTACCCATAGTCTAACCCAAGAAATGTGTACACCCAGCAAGACAGGAAATTAATGGTCAATGTATAGCATAACTCTCCATTGAAATTAGGGTATATATCAGCTAAAGGAAGGTACTTGCTTATTTATATTGAGAATTCCAAAAATGTTATGTGTTTATCGACAGTTGAAGTTAAAGGAGAATTCAGGATACCATCTTAAGTTTAAATATTTATTATTTCTGTCAAGGCATCTCAGATTGCAAAGGCTTTGTATCTTGGTATGACAATTTGAAAGAATTGTAGCATTGTCTGATTTTAAATAATTGTCATAAAATGACATTCTCTATGTTACATTGATTGTTTGATGCAGTGCTGTTTCTACCATAGTAAAGCATGTTATTTTCAAGCTAATTTAATATTTTATGTAAACTTTCTGTGAATAGGTAGCACTGCAGCTAAACGTATTTGTGGGAAATAAATGTAATGTATGTTAATGAATTTTTAATGCTAAATAAAGTTTGCAACTGAATTGTTGGAGTACAGGGATATATTTGTGATCTCTGAAATTAGTGCAAAACCCCATACCTGGTATGTGAAGTTAGGTGGTATGCATCGTAGGTGTAAATTCAGTTTTCACAAGGCTGCTGCCACCTTTCCAGACTGTATGGCTGAGATACCCGCCACCCCCTCTCAACACAATCCCCAAAGGAGGGAAACCGGAAACAGTTCTTGAAGTTTTTTGGATGAGGGAGGGAGTGACCCTCCCCGGCCGTATTTATTAAAACAAAAAATTAAACGTTAAACAGTTTCATATTAATGTACAATGTCATAACCACATTGCGATGTTTGGCTAACCTTAACCCCTTCGAGGCTGATGACGAGCTGGGCTCGTCATGGTGTAGCCTCCTCAAACACTGATGACGAGCCCAGCTCGTCATGAACAATGGGATTTTCAATTCTGCAGCACAGCAGCAGAATACCATGAGCATCGATGGTGTTAACAGATTCTCTAATACAGAGGTTCTCCTAGCCGAACTAACAACCTACAAAACATTTTCTTGAAATAATGAAATTGTACATCCTAACGTTTAAGGGCCAACGGCAAGGTCGTAACCGGTGTCAAGATCCCTAACCAGAAAATACCCCCCCCACTTGGGAGGGGCGACAGCACTGAGGCGTACCCCAAGTGCAACTACCAATTTCCCTTGACTTGACGGGGGCCCCAATAAACTCGACGCCACTTAAAGGTCGTTCGAGGACTCGTGTGAGATCTAGAAGGTAGCGTAGACCTCCCCCCAAACCCCACACAACTTACCACATCTGCCGTCGCAGACGTCACTGGCCCCGGGAAATTCCCCAGGAGGGGGCTGTAACCCCTCCTACACAGGAAGGGGCCTTGACCGCCTTTCCTTTCCTTCCGGCGGCCTCTCCTTAGACAGGACCGCCTCCCCGTTGAGGGGCCAAAGGCCACCTCTCCCGAGCGCTCCCATCCGTGTTGGGTGACGCCCACTCATAGGGATCTTCCAATTACTGCTCACCGATCATGACCTTACCGCCCGACCAAAATAAATACGACAATGCTAACTAAACCAACAATACATTGGCCACTATGACCAGAATAATCATGCTTATAAACGGACACTAAAAAAACGAATATCTTTAATCACAAAACATACAAAAAATCGACCAACTTTATTACACACTCAATATCAACATGAGAATACCACAACCTGTAAACGAAAATAGAATTATCGAGCTATTTTAAAACAACTGGCTGTCCTCAGGGGCTGGTGGGTGGGTCAAAATTGGCTCTTCGTTCCGTCTCGAGCTCACGTGCAGCGAGGAGGTGCAGCTTCAGAGCACAGGAACAAGAGGATGTCTTCCGGTCTTGCGTCCCTTTTTATCCGTCTTCAGGGCGGGCATAAACCCGCCCCTGCCTGCCCCGAGGGCGTGGCCAGCCCCGTCAGTGTCTAGGCCAGCCCACTCTAGGGCGGGAAAGAGCGCGCCCCGGCTACGCCGCTTCGGGCATACCAGCCGAGACGCGCCTCTCGCCCAAAATGGCTTCCCGGGGGGATCGAGGTACTCTGCCATACGTTCGGGGGGACCGAGTGGTCGCCCCTTTCCATATGGCTGAGATACCCGCCACCCCCTCTCAACACAATCCCCAAAGGAGGGAAACCGGAAACAGTTCTTGAAGTTTTTTGGATGAGGGAGGGAGTGACCCTCCCCGGCCGTATTTATTAAAACAAAAAATTAAACGTTAAACAGTTTCATATTAATGTACAATTTCATAACCACATTGCGATGTTTGGCTAACCTTAACAGATTCTCTAATACAGAGGTTCTCCTAGCCGAACTAACAACCTACAAAACATTTTCTTGAAATAATGAAATTGTACATCCTAACGTTTAAGGGCCAACGGCAAGGTCGTAACCGGTGTCAAGATCCCTAACCAGAAAATACCCCCCCCACTTGGGAGGGGCGACAGCACTGAGGCGTACCCCAAGTGCAACTACCAATTTCCCTTGACTTGACGGGGGCCCCAATAAACTTGACGCCACTTAAAGGTCGTTCGAGGACTCGTGTGAGATCTAGAAGGTAGCGTAGACCTCCCCCCAAACCCCACACAACTTACCACATCTGCCGTCACAGACGTCACTGGCCCCGGGAAATTCCCCAGGAGGGGGCTGTAACCCCTCCTACA
This sequence comes from Lissotriton vulgaris, assembly GCF_964263255.1. Taxonomy (NCBI): domain Eukaryota; kingdom Metazoa; phylum Chordata; class Amphibia; order Caudata; family Salamandridae; genus Lissotriton; species Lissotriton vulgaris. The sequence continues at coordinate 317,269,650 of NC_141690.1, read as the reverse complement.
CAGGAAGGGGCCTTGACCGCCTTTCCTTTCCTTCCGGCGGCCTCTCCTTAGACAGGACCGCCTCCCCGTTGAGGGGCCAAAGGCCACCTCTCCCGAGCGCTCCCATCCGTGTTGGGTGACGCCCACTCATAGGGATCTTCCAATTACTGCTCACCGATCATAACCTTACCGCCACAGGTCCGGATAGTTGACCGGCTATCCGGACCCCCCACAAAGCTCCTACCTAAAGGTCATGCTTTAACGTTTTTAACCATGCTAAGAAGTCTCCTATGAGTAACTCATTCCCCACCCGAGACAAATGCACACCATCCCCCGAATACATACTGTCATCATTAATACAGCCATGCGAAATAGAATGCAATGTCCCGGAACGGAACAACCTACCCACTTTGTTATTAAGCTTTCTAACAGACTGATTCAAAGCAGGAATAGAAATGGCCCCCCGCCACACCTTTCGTGGGATCATATGGGACCACGCAATTGTGCACCCCGGAACTCTCCTCGCCAACCAACTTACAGTGGAAAGCATTGCCTCCAGGAGAAGTCGTCTACCGGTGGTGACCAAATCATTGCCCCCTAAATGCACTATGACTATAGACGGCGGTGACCTCGTCCGCCCTAACAAATCCTCAAAATATGCTTGAAACTGGTCAATACAGAGACCGCCTCTTCCGTAGAAGGACACCCTGTACCCGTATTCCCCAGCTACGTGAATCATGTCACCTGCTTTGAATACGTCCGCGGCACGCCTCACGTATGAGTGGCCCACGACCCACACCTCCTTTTTCACAGCCGGTGATGTCTGACCGCTGGCCCGGTGTTGGGTCGACTGCATAGTCCGCCCCGCCTCGTAGGCTTGCGTAACTGAAAACCAAACAAAAACAAGAGGCGTGAGTACGACATTACAGCTTTACAACATGTGTAACCGCACATACCTCTTATAACAATTGGAGGACCAACGCCCCACTCGTTTCACTTGTTCAACATTAAGACCCCTGGCTGTAGCTTCCGTAGCAGCCCCTATCCGAAAGGAATGGGTCCCAAACTCGCCCGGGTTCAAGCCCGCAGCGGCAATTGACATCGCAAGTACCCGCTGAAACTGAAACTTCGTCAGTGGGGTGGCGTCCGCGTGTCTCAACAAGGTCCCCCCCCATAATGCCACCCTTCGTGCTAGGTAATCTTCCAAACACTTTACCGGGCACATGGAGGACCCGGGAATCCTGCGTATGATTATGCAGTCACCCATCCCGTCTTGATCGGTCTTGGACCTGACAAAGGAGACCGTCATTGCCTCTCCTCTGATCTGAACGTGTTCCTGGCACAAACCCCCTGCCACATCCTGTTTGTTCCTTGCCACCAGTTCGCTTACTCGCATCGCCCCGTGAAATGCTAGTGTAAAAGCGGCTCGGAACAATACCGCCTCAAACTGAGATGAACATGTGGCAGGGAGTGTAGCCAACAACTGGGCCAACCTATCCAAACCTATCGGGCGCCTCTCATCTACTCTGCGACCCTCAAGGCGTTGCCACCCACGCAGCGCTTTCTGTACAACGAAAGACGCTGTCGGGTCCTGGATACTATGAGCCCTGGCAACAAAGGAAATAGCAGCACGATGCCTCTGGGCAGTAGCCACAGATTTCCCGGCCCTACGTAAGGACATCAGAAAATCCACTACCCATTCCTCGTGGCCCCAAAGCCTCTCTCTATCAGACCCCAAAAAGGCTAAATAGGACCTAAACGCCCCTTCATATGCTTTCCTCGTCCGTGGTGCTAGACTCTCTCCCACGAGGTGACGAAGTTCGGGGCACCGAGAGACCAGAGAGCTTCGGGGAAGGGTGCCGGCTCTGGGTCCGCTGAGGGAAGGAAACCCGAGAAAGCCTGCATATGAAAACGAGACAGTGCATCAGCCGCCTGATTCAGTACCCCTGGGACATGTTTTGCTCTGAACAGCACATTCAGTTGCATACACAGTAAAACAATCTCTTTGAGCAGCCTTAAAATCAGTTTACATCGTGCTGCCTGACTATTGATGCACTCGACCACGGTCATATTGTCGGACCAAAATATCACAGAGTGATCTTTGAACCCTTCTGGCCAGGTTCTCAGGGCCACCAAAATTGGAAAAAGTTCCAGGAAAGCAATATTACTTGTCAGACCATTGTCATACCACCATGTCGGCCACCTTTGTGCCGACCATTTTGTGCCGAAGATGGCACCAAAACCTATGCTACCTGCTGCATCTGTCCATAGCCCCAGCTCTTCAGAGGATACGGCTGGTTTGTTCCAGATGACTCGACCATTAAAGTCCGCCAGAAATGCTAACCAAATACGCACGTCCTGGCGGACCTCAGCCGATAGTCTCGTGCGATGATGGCCCTCCTTTAGGCCGACCATAGCTTGGGCAATTGAATGAGAAAAGGGGCGGGCCATCGGTATAACTCTCAGGGCAAAATTCAACTGTCCCACCAACTGCTGTAACTGATGCAGCGTAACTTTAGATCCATTTAGACACACTTGCAGGGCTGCCCTGAACTTCCACACTTTGTCAGGTGGCAAACGAAAACAACCTTCTCTGGAGTCTAGCTCGATCCCCAGAAACTCGAGGCAAGTCGCAGGACCCACCGTCTTACCTGGTGCCAATGGCACACCAAACTGCTTCATTAACACACAAAATTCGGCCAAGGCCCGGCCACATTCGAGATCCCCGGCTGCCCCAAGGAACAGAAAATCATCAAGGTAATGCATTACATGTTGGAAACCCGTCTTCTTTGTGAAGACCCATTGTAGAAAACTACTAAATTTCTCAAAATAAGCACAAGATATAGAGCACCCCATCGGCATACACTTATCCATGTAATAAGAACCCTGAAACATAAAACCTAGGAGACGCTGATCGTCCGGGTGTACCGGGAGCAACCGGAACGCTGACTCGATATCTGACTTCGCCATCAGCACCCCGGGCCCCAGGCGATTCAAAATGGCTACGGTCTCATCGAAGGATGCGTACCGCACCGAACACACTTCTGGGTCTATTGCATCGTTTACAGAGAGACCACGTGGAGCTGACAAATTATGAATCAGTCGAAACTCACCCGGGTCCTTCTTGGGGACCACCCCTAAAGGAGAACAAACAAAATTCTGCACCGGGGGTACACTAAATGGGCCGGCGACCCGACCCCGAGTAACCTCTTTCCGGATCTTTTCCTGAACCACGGTCGTATGTTGCAGGACGGAAATTTGATTTTTACACTTCTCCACGCCCTGAAAGTCCCCTACCGGGATGCGGAAACCATTCGAAAATCCGTTCCGCAGCACCCCAGCAGAAGTACGATCCGGGTATTCACTGAGCCAGGGAATCATCGCCAGGGTATCAATCGGGGTAGGTAAAGGCGCCCCTCGGACTACGTTAGACCTGTTTGGCGCCTCCTCTCCCCCCGTTTTCACCCGTTTTGGCTCTGCACGTGGACTCAGGATGGGACGACCCGCACCCACTACATTCATGTTTAAATTTACACGATCCCTGGGGCCTGGTACATTTACCTTTGTTGAAATTGAAGCAGAACCCCCTTTTTCCTGTATTGCCGGAAGGTCTCGAGTAATCGTCGGTACTCGTACCTGACCGAAAGGGCGTCCCCCCATAATGGCGGGAGGATTCGCCAACATTACTTCCTACCAATGGCATTTTCAACATACCTGTCTCCTTCATTTTATCCCATGTCAAAGAATCATAACAATCCCAGGTTAAGCTTTTATTATGCTCTTTTGCTTTTCTAAAAAGATTATCGTAGCAGAACCAATGGTTACCCTGGTGTGATGTCGAGTACCCCATGATTCTTGACTGATAGGTCGGCAACTCGGAAAGCAACTCGGGCCTACGTTCCCCCAAGATTGACGTAAAAATTCCCCATGCATTGCCCCAATTGCCGATAGTCTCATTTACTTTAAAGGCGGCCATTTTTGCGCGCCAAACACTCGGATGCATCAGATCTTTCTGACCCTTAACATGCTCCACCTCATAATGATCAACAAGCAACGAGAAGATGTTCACGTACTCCCCCGCCCAAATCTTCTCCTTAATTGCCAAAGGCACGTGTTGACCAAACCTTTCTCTACGAGAGGGTGCTGACTCATCCCTCGCAATCGGCAATGGCCGCTTACCTGCACCGGACGCTGCATCTGCGGTCGCGATCGTCCCTTGCGGCTTGTCTACAACTGCAACCGGCGCGGACGCCTTGGCTGCATCCCGCTTCTCGCGTAATTGCTTCATCAGCGCCTGGGCCTCGGCAGCCGTGGCGCCCTCACTACTGTCGCCCAACCACGCTGCAAGTTGTGCCGCCAGCTCGGGCGGCATATCCTTGTTGGACACCGGGGTGACCACTACAGGAATCGGATTCCCCTCCACTGGTACTGGGGTTGGCGCTTCGAGCGGGGTACAGGGAACCGGGGCGTCTCCCCCAGCTGGTCCCCTCCTTGGCCTCTTGGCTCTTCCTCCCGGAGCTGCTCCAGCCGACGGACGCTCCGGCTCCCCCTCCCCGTCTCTCTCTGCCACCCACTTCTTCAGCTCCGTCATTTCCTTCATGAGGACCCGAACCATCTGTTCGGTCGTCATTCTCTTCCCGCCTTTCTTGGGCATTTCTCCGACCTAGTATCTGTAAAACAAAAGAAAGATTACAACGTTCAAAATTGGCTCTTCGTTCCGTCTCGAGCTCACGTGCAGCGAGGAGGTGCAGCTTCAGAGCACAGGAACAAGAGGATGTCTTCCGGTCTTGCGTCCCTTTTTATCCGTCTTCAGGGCGGGCGTAAACCCGCCCCTGCCTGCCCCGAGGGCGTGGCCAGCCCCGTCAGTGTCTAGGCCAGCCCACTCTAGGGCGGGAAAGAGCGCGCCCCGGCTACGCCGCTTCGGGCATACCAGCCGAGACGCGCCTCCCGCCCAAAATGGCTTCCCGGGGGGATCGAGGTACTCTGCCATACGTTCGGGGGGACCGAGTGGTCGCCCCTTTCCAAGATCGCTGCAGAAATTTCCCCTCTTCTCTCCAAGGGGTTGAGACACCGTCTTGTATGATAAGAACTTTTGAATTCGAAAATTGAAGCTGTGCTACTGTTCTGTGTCTATCACACCGGCACTGTGCCCATTCAAGGATGGCATGCAAATCTTACATATATGTATTGCCAAGGACAGTTAACACTTGTGGTAGTTTTGAGGATGTTGCTGGCCAAAGTTGTATTACCTTTATATACATACACATTTTTGTGCTCCCCCTGGACACATTTTTATGGCCAGGGTCTTAAATCATCATTGTGAACCATCATAAAATCGGGTGTCATACATTTGTTGCTCATCATAAATCACACGTCATAATTCATTGGTGTATCATAAATCATTATGTCGAAAACAGTCAACAATTTGTTGTCGGAAATGATTCTGCATGATCATAATAAATCATCAGCTATACATCATTTGTTGGTCATAAATCTCTTGCTAGTCATAGCTCATTTGCATAATATAGAGTCATAAATCACCCTGACAGTTCGAAGATTGTTCTGCTGGTTTCCATGCCCCTTTTCCTGTGCGGGGGTAGCCTCTCCGAGGAGCTAGGCCCCAACTCGCTACCATGCTAGTCTCTTTTGTGCTCTGCCGTCTGGCAGGGTCTGGGCTACGGGTACTGTCTCCGTTTGCTACCCCCTTTTGTCAGACCTACTCACCCTGCCGTAAGGCATCCCAAAGTAGCTGCCCTCCTTCTACACACTGCCCTGTCAGTGTGCCTCCATATCCACCAGCAATGCAACACTGCTGCTGCATATGTGTGGGTGGGTGCGTCTCGCAAAACCTCCGGCGCCGCTCCCTAGCTCCACGATGCTGTAGGGAACTGTAGTGTGGGGAGCGGCACCTTATATGTATCCCCCAATCATCCAACTGATCTTGGGGTACACCCTTATTGGGGGGGTTTCAAAACATCACCAGGCCCCCCCATTGGCCAGGTGACCCGGCGCCTGTCTGGCACGAGTTTTCCACAGGGAAAGCGCACTTTCTGCTTTGGGGCGCTTCCCAGTGGTACAAACCAGTTCCTTGCAGGGCTCTGGAATCTGTTATGGCGCTGGCCCTCAAGGCCCCTTTTGGGGGTGACCTCTTCGATAACACACGCACTGTGCCCATTCAAGGACGTCATGCAAATCTTACATATAAGAATTGCCAAGGACAGCCAACATTCATTGTAGGTTTGTGGTCGTTGTTGGTAGCAGTTTTTTTACCTTTACATACCTACAATTTTGTGCTCCCCCTGAATACATTTTTATGGCCAGGGTCATGCGTTATCCTCGTGAACCATCATAAAATTGTGTGTCATACATCATTTGTTGATCATCATAAATACCAGGTGATAAATCATTGGTGTATCATAAATCATTATGTCACAAGCAGTCACCAATTTGCTGCCATACATCAGTCTGCATGATCGTCATAAATCATCAGCCATAAATCATTTGTTTTACATAAATCACTGGCTAATCATAGCTCATTTGCATATCATAGAGTCATATTTCACCGTCACAGTTCGTATATTGTTCTGTTGGTTTCTACACACATTTGCATGTGGGGGGTGGCCTCTCCCCAGTGTTAGGCCCCAACTTGCTACCAAGCTAGTCTCTTTGGTGCCCTGCCATCTGGTGGGGTCTGGGCTTCAAGCCCCGTCTCAGTTTGGTACCCCCTTTTGTCAGGCCTACTGTAAGGCATCCCCAAGTGAGCGATCCTCTTTCTACACAGTGCCCAGTTGGTGTGCCTCCATAACCAACCAAATGTACCTTTCTTATCCGCTAAACCTCCAGGGAGGCTCACGGATTTCTGCGGCTCCCCCCTGTGCTGTCCGTTATTTATCCTCGTCTTTCTGTTAGGTGCAGATAGCTAAAACCATTGCACCCCACAGGTTGTTCCAGAATACAGACATCCCTTCCTCTGACAGGTGAACCCCGTCCAGACCACAGAGCTCTGGGCTGCCTAGGTGGACAAGGCCATGAATGATGCTCTCCAAGCCATCTGTCTTTTAGAGTTTACTTATAGCAGTATTCAGTTTCCTATTTGAGTTCTCGACCAACTTATGCGATTTTGCCCCTCGCCACACCAGTCTGCTAACCAGTTTGGACCATGTGATGTTGGTGCTCCCGAAGCACCACGCTACTTCTGTTATGTCCGCGTGGGAAACATCACTTACAACGCAACTTTTACAACGACATACCATTACAACGGAACTTTTACAACGCAAAAACTTTTACAACGCATGTATTTACAACGCATGTTTTTACAACGCAGGTACCTTTACAACGCATACTATTACAACGTAAGTATTGGTAAGTATATAATTATATTTTAAATGTTATATGTTTGGGGTAAAGGGGTATTTTTAGGGTTCAGGGTCAGTTTTGGGTTTTTGGGTAAAGGGGTATTTTTGGGGTTCAGGGTCAGTTTTAAGTTTTTGGGTAAAGGGTATTTTTGGGGTTCAGGGTCAGTTTTTAGTTTTTGGGTAAAGGGGTATTTTTTAGGGTTCAGGGTCAGTTTTTAGTTTTTGGGTAAAGGGGTATTTTTGGGGTACAGGGTCAGTTTTTAGTTTTTGGGTAAAGGGGTATTTTTGGGGTTCAGGGTCAGTTTTTAGTTTTTGGGTAAAGGGGTATTTTTGGGGTTCAGGGTCAGTTTTTAGTTTTTGGGTAAAGGGGTATTTTTGGGGTTCAGGGTCAGTTTTTAGTTTTTGGGTAAAGGGGTATTTTTGGGGTTCAGGGTCAGTTTTTAGTGTTTGGGTAAAGGGGTATTTTTGGGGTTCAGGGTCAGTTTTTAGTTTTTGGGTAAAGGGGTATTTTTGGAGTTCAGGGTCAGTTTTTAGTTTTTGGGCAAAGAGGTATTTTTGGGGTTCAGGGTCAGTTTTTAGTTTTTGGGTAAAGGGGTATTTTTGGTGTTCTGGGTTAGTTTTTAGTTTTTGGGTGAAGTGGTATTTCTGGGGTTGAGGGTCCGTTTTTAGTTTTTGGGTAAAGGGGTATTTTTGGGGTTCAGGGTCAGTTTTGGGTTTTTGGGTAAAGGGGTATTTTTGGGGTTGAGGGTCAGTTTTGGGTTTTTGGGGTAAAGGGGTACAGGGTAAAAATAAATTTAAATTAAATTTAAATTAAATTAATTAAATGAAATGAAATTAAATTAAATTACATTAAATTATATTTTTTCGATTAATTTACGATTATAAAATTAACATATATTTACCAATACTTACGTTGTAATGGTATGCGTTGTAAAGGTACCTGCGTTGTAAAAACATGCGTTGTAAATACATGCGTTGTAAAAGTTTTTGCGTTGTAAAAAATGCGATGTAAAAGCATGCGTTGTAATAACATGCGTTGTATCATCATATATCCTGTCCGCGTGGATGGCGAGGAGTAGCTCTTTACTGCTCCGCCGGGCTAAGTCGTTCCCAACCAGCTGAATAATCAACAAGTGAAGGTGCCAGGCTGAGTCCGCCTGTAACTTTGCTAGGACCACTGGAAGTTGGTCTAATCTCATTGCCGGGTGACGCCATGTAGGTTAGCATGGTAAATCGAGTGAGCAACCCAGTAAACCTTTGGGGGCTTGGGTAAAAATAAAGTAGAATGGGTAGTATTGCCTCCAAAGGAGTTTGTTGTCTTTGATTGAATTAACTTAACTATGAAACTGAGTCAAATACAGGTAACTTAATTGTCCTGAACAAAATTAATTCCAGTTAATTTAAAAAAAACCTTCAAACACTTATAACTGATTAAACATGACAATACTTAACAATGAGACAAAAACAAATAGACATGTGTATAGGCAAAAAAGTAAATTTTATCAAAATTAGGTCAAAAAGGGAAATATACAATGCAAAAGAAAGTATGCAAAACAGGAATACAGGATATATGCATGAGAAATAAATCAAGGTCTCTGTAAGGCCTGTTAGCCGCCTATCCAAAATAAAGATTAGAAGAATTTCCTTTTGGATAAGGCTGAGAGTCGACGTTTCGGTCTTTATGGGCAACTCTTCAAGACCATCATCAGGACAGTAGATAGTAAGAATTGTAACTCCCTTAAATCGATAATTTGCTCCGTTTATTTAGAGATGCGCTATGTGTAGCAGGGTCAGCGTTGTATCTATTTCAGGAGGTAAAGGATCGCTTTTGAAGCTGTATTGGTCAAATCTTGTGCTCTCTTGCATCGAGGTCGCAAAGAAATTTCAAAACATATAGATCAACCAATCTTTAAGTAAATTAAAGTAGCTAGTAACGCTCTCTTCGTTAAGCTCACTCCTCGCAAAAATGTCAGAGGGGGCACAGTCAGTGTTGCGTTCGACAAGGACCAATCTGTTTAAAGCATCCGCGTACAAGGAGAAAATCCGTCGTTATTCCTGTTTTGCATACTTTCTTTTGCATTGTATATTTCCCTTTGTGACCTAATTTTGATAAAATTTACTTTTTTGCCTATACACATGTCTATTTGTTTTTGTCTCATTGTTAAGTATTGTCATGTTTAATCAGTTATAAGTGTTTGAAGGTTTTTTTTAAATTAACTGGAATTAATTTTGTTCAGGACAATTAAGTTACCTGTATTTGACTCAGTTTCATAGTTAAGTTAATTCAATCAAAGACAACAAACTCATTTGGAGGCAATACTACCCATTCTATTCTATGTAGGTTAGCAGGCAGAAAACTGAGCAGTATTTGAGTCCCTGCTGCATTCCAGCTTTACTACTGCCCTTTACCTGCCTGTTTAATTTTCAACATTCTCAGCAGCAGTTCTACCTCTGCCACTCCGGGTCTGACAATGGCTGCTTGTCGGCAGTGCCCTGCGGGGTCTGTCCTAGTTTGGGCCACAAGCTCGCTAACCCTAAATGCCGCAATGAATGCAGTCACAAAGGCTGCCTTGAACAGGTACAGTTCATAAGCATCCTTTGCTATTTTCCCCAGTGCATCCATGAGTAAAGGCAGTCTGTTGAAGTCTATGGGCCTCCAGCTGTTCGCTTTTACCTCTCTCGAGCACTTCTAACCTTCATTGCTGCTTTGATGTAGTAGGACGGTTTTGTCCCAAATAAAGAAAAACTACCAGCATGGAGGTGACCCTGAAGTCCGGTTGGCACAGAGGGAGGCTTTCTTCATTATGAAATTTGACTCAGCCCTGCATGGGCGTAATGAATTGTCTGAGATCACAAAACAGTGTTTACAACTAATTTCAGTATTTTTGCCGGGTGATTTGTTTTGTTTAGGGCTCTAAACATTTCATGTTTCAAGATAAATTTATATCCTGGGCACATACATTACACTTAAATCAGGTTATTTTACCAACAACTTGGTATTTGAGCTCATGATCCATTTTGGATTTTCCAGCAGCCAAAGTGAGTGCTTTACTCATTTGAGAACTACCAGTACCAGAATTCCCGGTGACTTCCTGGGGAATCTCTGATGGGTTAAAATGAAGTGCCTTGCTTCACTCAAATGTTTGCTGAATTGCAGCAGACATCGGAAGTGTGGAGAATGTTCTAAAACAACTTATTCTAGGTAAGCGGCATGAGGCACAACCTTTATAAATAGGAAAGTACATTTAGGTCAAGCGTTTTAGTAATTTTTACAGTTTCCACTTTAGACTAAGTTTAAAGAAGTGTGAAATTGGGATGGGCATCGCCTGAGCAGGCTCATGGAGTGAAATTGACTCCCCTGGTGTCGCGTTCTAATCTAGGACCCTGATCAATACTGTGACCTTATGCCCCTATACGGCTATAATCCCTTTGTACCCCTATATTGGCATAACCGATCAAATGAAATATTCAGAAGCTCGTCTCTGGCCTCACACGATCAGAGCCACATTTCAGAATCACTTCCTCTGCAGCTTCCTTTGCAGCTCATTAGTGCAAATGACACAGCAGAAGCCACTATCTAAGATTCCTAGATTACACTCCCAGTTCTTCAACAAGATAAAACTCAGCAACCTGGGAAAGCCCCACTTGCTATGTTTTGATTAGTAATAGAACTCTAATGAGCACTGAGAGACGATCACTTCCTAGTGACATCTTTATTTCGGTCTTATGTCCAAAAACGTACGTCAAACCAGACACCTTTCAGGTATAAATATTACAAACGTTGCCTTAAGCAAACGCTGCCTCGATACTATCGCTGCCTCGCTGATACTGAAGCTACCACTGCCTCAACGGCATCAGCGAACGATGGTGTGGTGAACATAGGAGCAGAACAGCTGTCCCCCTTCAGAGCCCAGCAGATGCAAGCTGCCCGCGGATGCTGCTCCTCCTCTTCCTCGACGCGCTGAGAGAGACGCTGTCTTTTCTCCTGCCGAGAAATCCAGCTCCGGCGTTTCCAGCCTACTCTTGCGAGTGACTGGGATATCGAGTCCTGGAAGGAGATACAAGACTTCCAACATTCTATTCCAGGGGTATGGTGTTGACTAAACCCTTAGAGAGAATTCTTGAAGCAAACCTTGGCAAAACCAACTTAACTCAAACTGCTACTTACTTACTCCCTCCCAAGTATTAGGCTTAGGTCAGGTACACTTGGGTAGGTGTAGTTAGAAGCACCAGTTGAGTATGTTAGCTAAATGTATATATGAATGTATATATGTTTTATTCATTTTAAACCATTGTATGGCTAAGAAACCATATCAATGCTTTTACAGTATTATTTCGCAATCCTCATTTTACTGTACGCACTTTTTTCAAATCAAATCAAAAATAGTCTTTATTCGATATTTTTCAATCATAAAAGACATTTTACAATGAAAAAGTTGTTTTTTGTTACCCCCCACACCCTCCAAGAATATATGATCCACTATGAGTCATTTCAATTTAGTCTAAAAAAGATATATCAACCTAACTCATCCTATTTACAAAATTACACATACACATTTTTTTTTAAATATAAAAAGATAAAAACAGTTATAAAAACGAAATTCATCAGTGCAGTATATATCAGTTACTCAATGCAGTATGCATAGTATAATATTTACTAAATACAATGTACAGATTTGAATAGCAGCATATAATAGCTAACCCTAGGGTTACTCCAGGCTCATTTTTGCGAGCCCGAATTATACATGTCCAGTGAAGAAATTTCGACATGGCTATAACAACAGGCTGGGAATTATCAGTTCTTAGGATCCTAACGGCCTCAGTTGCAGATTTTATGCCCAACTGGGAGCAAATTGGTTTTAGCCATGATCGTCTGGGGGCGCTATATACAGGGCAGGCAAACAAAACATGTCCAATATTTTCCTTATGATCAGAGCAAAAGGGGCACCTTGAAGTTTGGTTCTTGTACCATTTTTCAGTTAGGGCGTTTAGTGGTAGTATCCCCACCCTCAATTGATGATACTTCTTCCGGTCCCCTGGGACGGTAATCCAGTCCCAATAGGGTTCTAGGGCTGGTGCATGCTTGAGTTCTAGGAATTCATTAGTAAAGGATCGATCAATACGACTTCCAAAGCACTTGGCCTCAACCATGCTCCAATACAAATCTCAAAGTATTTTTTTGGGTGGGAAAACATTACTTACAGGGTCGTCCCACAAATGAGATAGTCCCATAGCCCTGTAGATTGTTTTAACCTCTCTCATCCATACTATTTTTTGACTTGTGTCCAAGGATCTAACCTCAAGGAAGCCTTGGGCGTACCGTAAGAGTTCAGGGGTTACCCATAACCTCCTCCAGTAGGCAACTGATCTATACCTAGCCATATCCTCAAAGCTATGGAATCCCAGATCATAATGTAGGGGTAGCAAAGGTGTTGACATTGGTAAGCCAGTAATGTTGCGGAGAAATTTGTTTTGTGCTACCGTCAACTTTGTAAGATTACTAGGCCCCTAGAGTTCGGCCCCATAAAGGACTGCCGCTCTGACCTTTGCATTATAGATTTTTAAAACCGGACTAATAGGTTTAGTATGTGAGGAAAATAGTTCCTTGGTAAGATCTCCTGTCAATTGGGCATGCCTTGTAGCTAGCTTGTTAGTGTGTTGTTTCCAGTCTAGTTTATAAGACAGGGTTATACCAAGATAATTGAAAACCTCTGTCTGTTCAAGTTGGACCCCATCCATGATAACCTTCCCTCTGATGTGTGTCCGTTTGTGCAAGACCATAAATTTTGTTTTACTTGTGTTAATAACAAGACCATGATCCGCGCAAAACGATTCAAAAACACCAATGGCCCTCTGGAGTCCCTGTTGGATCTTTGATATCAACAGGGTATCATCCGCGAATATCAACAGGGGGATCAGTCTTCCTGCCAACGTTGGGGCATCTGTAGGTTGTTGTTCAAAGTACCTGATCACCCTGTTGATGTATAGCGAGAAGAGCGTTGGAGCTAGTACACATCCTTGACGTACTCCTTTTGCAATAGGAAATTTATCAGTAACTCTGCCCTGCTGGTTCCAGCGGACTTGTGCAGAATTGTTCTCATGCATTCTAATTAATAGGGACAAAATTTCATTTGGAATACCCTGTTCTTGTAAAATATTCCACAACTTTGAGCGAGGAACCAAATCAAATGCTGATTTTAAATCAACAAAGGCTGCAAAAAGCATACCCCCTCCCCCCCAAGGTGAACTACGCGCCAGTATATTAAAACAAATCTAAAAACTTGGTCGATGGTACTAGTATGGCTACGAAAACCTGCCTGTAAGGGTGACAATATGTCCTGTTCATCTATCCAACCATGGATGCGCTGCAGTACAAGCCTCGCCAATACTTTTTGAATACATGCAATCAGGCTAATAGGCCTATAATTGCCTGGGTCCGAGCATGCCCCCTTTTTGAAGACAGGGATAATCTCGGCTCCCTTCCAAGTCTCCGGAATAGGCGAGCCCTTTGCAATACCATTGGCTAACAGCTGTATATAGGTAGCCCATAGATCTTTGTCATGAATAAACAAGTCTGCAGGGACGGAGTCTAAGCCTGGAGCCCTAGCTTTAGGAATGTTATTTAAAGTTTTTAGGACATCGGCTTTAGTGAAGGATAGGTGGCTCGTAGTGGTGTTTATGGGGCCTTCCCACCCTTCTTCATCTCTGTCCTCAGCAGCGAACTGGGTCGCATAATGGGAGACCCACACTTCTGGTGACACATGATTCGTGGGTTCACTTCTTTTTACCCTCCTTCCCCATTTTAACGATGTTCCAGAAGGAGGTCATAGATCTTTCTTTGCTGGCTTTTAGGAGATCCCTCCAGTATCCTTCCTCCCAATCCCCCTTTGCTCTAGTTTGTATTTTTTTGTACATGACTTGGGCATCCTTGATCTTGGTTTTATCTTTTGTCTTTACTGCATCGGACAAAGCAATATAGGCAGCCCTGCAGGTTTTGTCGTACCACTGATCCTCCTTCCTTACTGGCCTATGCTGCTTTTTAGTAACTTTTTAACAAAGAAGGATTTCAGTTTTTAAAAAACACATCATGGATCATACTTATTTCGGATATCGAAGTCTCCGTAGTGGAGTTACTCCTTAGTTCTCTAATGGCCTGTGTTGTAAGGTCCCTCATTGCTGTTATACTTTCAACATTAGTTACACAATTTGACCATCTGATGCGTCTGTTGTCATTTGAGAGGGTTATTTGAACATTTTCCCTCATTTCATCTCTTTTCAGTAGGTCAAACAATTTAAATGACAAAATTAATGGATCATGGTCACTCTCAGCCCTTGGCTCAATCCACATATCATTGACGCTAGCCCAGTTCTCCTTATTAGTCAAAATATAGGCGATGCGACTCTGTGAATTGCCATTGTTAAAAGTAAGGGCACCATGTTTATCGGAGCCCGTTCTTCCATTAGTGGCCCGCAACCCATGCTCTAAACATAGAACTTTTAATTGTAGTGCAGCCTCTGACCACTTTTTGATAGGTATTAAAGACAGCTGAGGGATTTCCCAGATATAGTCCTCTTCTATTGTGAGGTCTACATCATGGTTATCTAGGGGTTCGAAACAACAATTAAAATCGCCGCCAACAATTACATTAGCGTTCAAACAATATTGTTTTAAAAGAGAGTCTAGCTGATCAACCGCCTCAGTGAGTTTGCCACCTGGAAGCCCCCTAGAGTAGATGTTAAAAATGTAAAGATCCTTACAGTGAGGACGCTGTAACTTAACCAACAGAATATCGGGACTATTAGTGAGCAATTGAACTGCTGAATGGTCGCCGTTCTGTTTAACCCTTGTCACCAAGCCACCCTTAGGCCTTCCCCTTAGGCTCGGTATAGCTGGGTTATAGAAATGTAAATAACCTTGAATGGGCTCGGGGGCTATCTGCCAGGTTTCCTGTAAAAGGATTATATCCTTTGAGTCCAGAAAAGTTAACCAGTCCAGTGATGGCATTTTACTTTTTAAGCCAGCAACATTCCATGACATTAGAATATATTGGGCGAAAATGTTGTCATTGGGAGGTTTCATACAACTGGATTGGCTAACCCTGCATTGTTGTAAAGGATCATATTCACTTGTATTATTCCCAATTACAGTCAAATTTAGGGATAAATCTACATTTAGACCACTTTCAGCAGAATGTTCAAGTCGGCCAGAAGGGTGATGACCATCTTCAGTAGCCGCCAGGATGTCCTGTCTCTTTCTTACACTTGTCTGTGGAGTTGGAGTATTGACTATCGCAGCATCTGTCTGAGCTTTCAAATCTCCCCCTACATATTCACCCAATGGAGTAAGGAAATCAATATTACATCTACCCAGTCAATCGCAATCATTTAGTCCTGATAGAGCTTCGTATCTATTTCCCAAAACCATTCCCCATTCACTACATGGAACCTTTATTCCTCTGTTGTTTCTCACAGTGTCCCACACAGGTCCCGGAGTCTTGAGAAATGTTACATTTTGTTGTTCCCCATAAAAGAATTTAAGGGTGAGGGGGACTACAGTCCCAGATCTTCTTTGTGGCGGGAAATTATGGTTTAGGACATTTGGTAGGACAGCCGGATGAGTAAAAGTCACTATAACACAGTCTCCTGTAAACCTTTTTGGTCGATTCCCGATCCAGGTGACCCTTTTCACTGACTTAATTTCTCCTGCAAGTTGTTGTTTGCCTCCTGGAGCCATCTGCATGTTTCCTGTCAACCAATGCAGTGCCTTACTGGACAAAGATGCTGGTGATTCCAATTTCCCAGTGGTTAATGGTGGAACGTTGGCTCACACCAATACCACTGGGGAGGCTTCTTCAATAAATTGGAGGGGGTCAGTTTCCTGACATATTACTGGCGGAATACTTATAACTGCTGGTGCACCGTCAGTGGCCAGGGACTGGATAGTGGAGTTTGATGAGTGTTGAGCTGGACAGACAGGGAGCGTCGTGCAGCTCCCCTTCTCTGTGGTACTCCCCACTTTTTCCTCAATTGGATGTACCATTTTTGTCACAAGTGTTGTTAGCATATCAACCCCATCCACAGCCTTAGACTGAATTCCACTCATTCTCTTTACCTCCACATTTAGTTTGTCGATCTTAGCAATTAGAGGTTTGATAATGGTTTTAATTTTAGAATCTATGATATCCGATATCTTTTGGAGCAAATCATCATCCCTGTTGCTTTTATCGTTATCATCCCCATATTCATTGGTTCTGTCCGTATTCTTCCCTGTGGGTGTTGCTCTTTTTTTCCTCATTCCTGATCGTAGACCTGCCCTTTTTTGCTGGGTTTTTCTGCGTGTTTTCGCAGGTCGTGTTTCCTGTTCGGAAGATGAGGGATCATCAGAATTGTGAGCCCTAATCTCATGATCAGAGTCAATATTATTATCTGGATCAGATTGCACTATTCTTACTGCATCATCTAACACGAGACTGTTTTGATCCGCAAGGTTTTGGCTTGAGTGTGCCGTAATATCTATCAAGTCAGTAGGGACATCAATCGCTGTGGGAATTGACTGTTGGGGACTTTGGGTTGGACTTAATAGCTGTAAATTGGGAGACTGGCTTAGCACAATGACTGTCTCCTTTCGCTGTTAATTTTGGCAACCACTTGAACTAGGTAGTTGTCAATAGTTTTAGAGTTGACTGGGGGTTGTTTTTTTGGCATGTTAAACACTGTATAGTTAGTTTCCCCAAGTGACAAGAAGAATGTCGAACAAAATCCCTTACTTCACAGTCGTAATAATGGCCTAATAGAAGTGCAGACAGACTCAAGATACGTATGAGCTTGGGTTGGGATAAGTATGCCAGGTCACTAGTTGTAGTGCAAACAAAAATAAAGTCATCAACAAAGAGTGAGATACTCCACTTAGCGTTCACACAGTGAAATAGTTAGTAGTAGAATATAATATGTTTTTCCTTACTTGAGTGATATAGGGAGTAATAATAATAATAATCTTTATTCGGTTTTTTAGCATTTGCAAAACCATAAAAGATGTCATAGTATACAAACATTCACAGTAAAAAAGTACGGTTGAATATACAATTAAAAAGTAAAAATGCCAACGGTTTCCGTGGAATATAAATTGGTCCTTTATTTTACAGATTGTTTCTGTGCCTCATGATGCACTTTAGAAAATTTAGTACATGGTACACAGTGGATTCAGAGTCCAAAGATTGAAGTGCCAACATAGCTGGGCGGCATTGTCTGTAGCCCCATTTTTTTAGTAAAGGAATAAGCCATATTTTTCGATGGGTGTGAAAAAACTTGCAAAACAGTGTTGTGTGCATGGTGGTCTGTTGAGAAAGATCATCACATGGGCACGGGTCCATCTGAGTTTTCCAGTTATTTTTTTCCGGAAATGTCACTAGTCTGAAGAAAAGGTTCATTCTGAACCTTGTTAGGAGCATCTTTTCATATGCGGTGATCTCTAAGGTCAAATATAACTGGATTTTCGGAGTCTGCTGTATCATAATTGCGTGCATAACAGATTTTTTTGCAATCAGCGAAGACAGTCTCAGGGATTCCAAGTGGCTCAATGCAGTTTGTTTCAGTTCTTTTTTGGATAAATCTTTTAGATTTTCTGGTTTATAATAATATTGTTGTAGGCCTAGGTCGGAAAAGAAATCTCTTACATAGGAGAGCCAAGCTATTTTGTGGGCGTGGTCCAACTCCATGGTATCCTGCAGGATGCTTTTGGTCAGGCTATTTTTTTCCGACAACCAGACTCGCCTCCAAAGCAAAAGAGGTTGAATTTTAATTAAGTCTTCGATGTATGAGATTCTCAATTCTATGTGTGAGGCATAAGTGGAGGTGCCTCGTGGAGTTGATAAAAGGAATCTCACGAAGATATTTTCCTCTTTTTGTATAGAGCCAGTGGGTATATGTCCACAGATCCCTGCACCGTATAGTGCGATGGCTTGGCATTTCGCAGCGTAAATCTGTAGCAGTTCTGCTGGAGGTCTTTTTCCGAGTTTGTTTGAAAATTTCATCAACGCCATGATCGCTCGTTTGAATAGATGTCTCCTGGCCTCAACCGCCGCTTTCCAATTTAGGGCGTCATCTATCATAATACCTAAGTAGGGATATTGTGAGGTCTTTTCAATTTTTTGATCTTTCAGAAAGATGGACTTAGTTGCTTTTCTTGGTCCGCCGACTACCATGACAAACGTTTTTTTGACGTTAATGTGCAAATCCAAGGCACCCATAAAATCTGCGTATTTAGATAAAGATTTCTGCAGTTCGATGGGAGTTCGGGCTAGAATGACTGCGTCGTCCGCATAAAGTAGCGCGGGGATCAAGCGATCTTTTGCTCTGGGGAGGTCCCTCCCCCCTCTCAGCATGGTCTCTTCTAGGCCATTGGTGTACAGAGAGAAGAGGAAGGGGGCCAGGACGCAGCCTTGCCTCACTCCCCGCTCTACTCTGAATGGTGCCGTCAGTTCCCCTCTTGTCCCATACCTCACTCTCGCCGTGGCTTCACTGTAAAGCTCCCTTAAAAAGTCCAAGAGAGGAGGATCTACCCCCATTGCGCTCAGCAGTGACCAAAGCTTAGCGTGCGAAACGCAATCAAATGCGGAGGACAGATCCACATATACCATATAAATGGCACCAGGTTTAGCGTGGGTGTATTTTGATGTTAACAGGCTTAAATTTAGAGCCTGTTCGACGGTTCCAAAGCCCTCCCTGAACCCGAACTGTAGGTCCGAGAGTATGTTTTTGTCTTCTACCCATTGTTGTAGCTTTTCAAGAAGGACTCTGCCCACTACTTTGCCCAAGGAGTCGAGGAGCGAGATTGGTCGGTAACACTTAGGGTCTTGTCGATCCCCCTTCTTGAAGATTGGGACCATGGTGGAAGATGACCATGAGTCTAACAGGCCGAGTTTCATTGTTGCCATACAAACTCTTGTGATTATTGGTACCCAAAGGTCAGGAAGATGTTTAAATAAGTCGACTGGGACCCCGTCAGGGCCGGGGGCTTTCCCACTCTTACTTAAGGATAGCGCCATTTCGAAGTCCTGCAGATCAACCTCCATTGATATAGGATAGGCTACTGGATTGATGTTGGACTGGGGATCTTCGCTAGTTGATGTCAGTTTGAAGATTTTCGAAAAGTGGTTCACCCAGGTGTCCTCATCAATAGCCACGTCGATTTTTGGGCCGTTGGAGTCGGTTAGCGATGGGGATTTGACTATTTTCCAGAATGCCTGGCTGTCTTTCAGAAGTGCACTCTGGTGCAGAGCATTCCACAAGGATTGTTTTCATTCTTTTTTCCTTGTTTTTCTGGCAGTGTTATACTCCTGTCGAAGAACTTGGATATTTGTTTTGTCTCTGTTTGGATTTCCGAGAGCTTTCCTCAGATTGGTCTGCGCTTTGGTACAGTCTCGGTTGAACCAACCTATGGAGCTTTTGTTGTTTTGATTAGGTGTTTTGATTAGCAGTTTTTTGACTTGTTCTATTATTATATTGAAGTTTTCCAAGATTTGATTCGGCTCTGCGTGAGGGTCGAGACAGATCAAAATGTTATTATAGGCAGATGTTACTAACCGTTTTGTGAGAATATTGGGGTCCACTTTTTCCCATTTTATTGTAAGTCCATTACTTTTACCCAGTTCAAGCCTATTCTGCGTTAGCGCGGTTGCTATGGTTGCCATCAATGTTCTTGGTTGGTTTGTTTGAAGATTTAGGCTTAGGCCGGAGTGATCACTGAGGTTGTTTTCCAAAATTTTAATGTTATTGATTTGACCTTTCAAGCCTTCTGCGACTATTACATAGTCCACGGTGGTCTCGTGGCCCCTTCCTCTGTAAGTGGGTTCTAATTTATTGTTTGACTGTTGGATGGGGTTTATGATTTGCAAATCCAGATCAGAAAGTATTTTGTTCATGGCTAGCCCCACTCCTGAATGGATAAAGTGGACTAGGGAGTTGTCGTGTTCGTCCACCATACCACAGGTGTCGTTGTTGGGGCAGGGATGTAAGTTAAAGTCTCCTCCCCAGATTATATGGGCATTTTCCATTTTCTGTTTGGAGTGGCAATGTTCAGTTATTTTTTCTTGAATTAGGGAAAGAACGCTCAAGAAGTTATCATCCTCTAGGTTGTTATATATGTTGATTATTGAGATGAAGAGTTTTTTCCCAATTATGAAAGTGAGGATCTGGAAGTTCGATAATAGGTCTACCTTGAAGATCTTCATGTCAGAGATTGTATTTGCCAGGTAGATTATCAGTCCCCCTTTAGGTCTACCTGAAATGCTCGGAAGGGCGGGAGATGTAAATGTCCTGTACCCCGCAAGGTGAAGGGGCGTCGTTGCCCCGGTTTCTTGTAAGCAGATGATTTGAGTGTCCTTCAAGAAACCGGCGGCCGAACCGTCCTCGATTTTGTTTCGGAGGCCAGCCACATTCCAAAAGATCACAGAAAGCTGGGTGGATGTGTTATCTAAGGCTGTGATTTTCATTTGTGGAGGGGCTGGGATAGAAATGGAAGGTGCCAAGATTGTTTGTGAGGGCTCCGGAGATATGATTGTTGGTCAATCGACCATTTCCAGGCCGCTAAACCAGTTCGTGGTTGATATGCCTAGCCAGTTTTGCCCGTTGATGGTATCTCTATAGCTGGGTCCGTATGGTTGGTGGGGTGGTCTCTCCCACTGCTCCCAGTTTCTAAATCTATTTTGTGGGCCGGTAAGCTGCCATGGGACTTCTCTCTGCTGGTGATTCTGGTCTGCTGGCCACCAGGAGTTATCGGGGTTGTTAAGTCGCAATAGTAGTTTTGGACCAGCAACATCTAACTCCCACGGCTGCGGGATTGGTTTCCGCCAGATGTTATCAGTGTCACGTATGTAATTGTTGTTATTATACCTTTTTGGGTAGAAGTAAGACAGAGATCTTGTTGCAATCCCCCCTGCGGTATTATTATATTCCCAGGAGCAGATGTATTCAGCTATGCTGGGGTCCTCAAACGTGATTACTATGCAATCTCCCCGGATAGTTTTTTTCCTATGGCCTACCCACGAGGTCCGGCATACTGATGCTATTCTGCTTTTCCAGGGTGGTGGGACGGGGCGGTTTGTATTCAGCCAGTACTGGACTATGTTCTTTAGTGACCAGTTGGGTTCCGTCCCCTCACCTGTAAGTTCGGGTACCCCCGTTATGACTACCACGTATGGAGATGCCTCAGGAGGCATATTTAAGGTAGGTCTTTGATCAGTAGTCCCTCTCGGGGCTCCTTTTGTTTTTGGTGGATTTGTGTTTGTTGTGGCGGGGGTTTTAGGAGCAGGTGTGTTTATGATTGGGGTATTTACTGTTGATGTCGATTGGGAGTTAGTTTGTGGAGGAATGGTCAGGGGCTTGGGAATTGGTTTTTGTGCAGAGGGAGGGTTTGCTATTGTAGGGAGTTTTACTGTAATTTGTTTTTTGTTCTGTGGAGGAGGTAAGGTTACAGGTTTCTTAAGTACAGGGAGTGTGGTCGTGGGATTTGGGGCTGGTTTTGGATGGGATTGTGGGGGTATAGGTTTAAGAGAGCCGGAAATTTTTGTTAATTGACTCTCAATATTGCTAAGTCTGGATTCTAGAGGGCGAATGTAGGAATGATTAGCCTCGCTGATTCTCTTTCTCTACCTGATTGTTGTGGACTTGGAGGATCTGGGATTGAGGAATCTTGAAGGTCGTGTGGTAAATGATGTATTATTACGACATTATTGGTTGGGGGGGCAGAGTGATGGGGTAGCACTGCCGGGTTTGTATCACCAACCAAAACTATGTGCTCGGTCGCTTTGGTGTTTTCGGTGTGCTCTGGGTTTTTCCTAGCATTCCTTTTTTTTATAGCACCCTCCCGCCTCCCTCTCATTTGCCTTATTTCTTCAGGATTTGGGTCAGGGAAGATATCAGGGGTTTTTTCTAGGTCGCTTTCTGTAAAAGTTACAGAGAGTTGGGAGGCTGAAAGGTCTACGTTATTTGGAAGACTAAGTCTATTTGCAGTCGCCGAGGTTTGGGTTGGCGCTGACTGTACTTCTGGGGTTCTTGCGGTTGCTAGTAATCCCATTGAGGATCGACGTGCGATTGCAAGTTCGGTTGAAACTCTCCCCTCAATTAGACTTATACTTTGGTCAATGAATGTATTTGCTTTGGCCAGAAAATCATCCATTGGACCTAACAGTTTTTCTCCTATCCCGTTCTTTTTAAGTTTTTTCTGCTTGCTAGATCTCGTATTCATTTTCCAATGATTGATTGTTAAGAGATCTTTCTGAGTTGTCTATCGGGTTATAGGAGAAGTCAGGGAAATGATAGATACCTGTATTGGGACGACCAGGATGTAGTGCTTAGGGGGGTGGGCCGGACCGGACTCTCACGTTCTCGAACGGCCTCAAACGGCTCGCTCTTTGCCCGGTCTTCGCCCCGAGCTGCGACCCGCGCGCGTCCCGCGATGCGCGTTCCAGATAGCGCTTTTAGGGAGTGACGGGTTGTGAGGGCGTGGCACTGTGAGGGGGCGCGGCTCTCACAGGAAGAGGACCAGCTGGAGCTGTTGTATGCTGGTCCTCGCAGTCTCGGGGCCGGCGCCTCGTCCTCCTCTGCGGCCTCGCGGTGATGGCAGACTCCCAGCAGCGCTGACAAACATGTTGTTAGCTACTCCTGTAGTAGTGGCGGTGATTACAGGGCTCCAGGCGATCAGGCAGCAAAGTCTATTCCACGAGTGGCACCCGCGAAGCGGGTGCTGCGAGAAGTTGTAGGGCTTGGCTGGGGGCGTGTCACTGTGAGGGGGCGCAGCTTTCACGGGAAGAGGACCAGCTGGAGCTGTTGTATGCTGGTCCTCGCAGTCCCGGGGCCGGCGCCTCGTCCTCCTCTGCGGCCTCGCGGTGATGGCAGACTCCCAGCAGCGCTGACAAACGTGTTTTTAGCTACTCCTGTAGTAGTGGCGGTGATTACAGGGCTCCAGGCGATCAGGCAGCAAAGTCTATTCCACGAGTGGCACCCGCGAAGCGGGTGCCGCGAGAAGTTGTAGGGCTTGGCTGGGGGCCTGGCACTGTGAGGGGGTGCGGCTCTCACGGGAAGAGGACCAGCAGGAGCTGTTGTATGCTGGTCCTCGCAGTCCCGGGGCCGGCGCCTCGTCCTCCTCTGCGGCCTCGCGGTGATGGCAGACTCCCAGCAGCGCTGACAAAGGTGTTGTTAGCTACTCCTGCAGCAGGGGCGGTGATTACAGGGCTCCAGGCGATCAGGCAGCAAAGTCTATTCCACGAGTGGCACCCGCGAAGCGGGTGCCGCGAGAAGTTGTAGGGCTTGGCTGGGGGCGTGGCACTGTGAGGGGGCGCGGCTCTCACGGGAAGAGGACCAGCTGGAGCTGTTGTATGCTGGTCCTCGCAGTCCCGGGGCCGGCGCCTCGTCCTCCTCTGCGGCCTTGCGGTGATGGCAGACTCCCAGCAGCGCTGACAAAGGTGTTGTTAGCTACTCCTGTAGCAGGGGCGGTGATTACAGGGCTCCAGGCGATCAGGCAGCAAAGTCTATTCCATGAGTGGGAGTAGCCCAGTCCAGTCGCGGCCAGTCTCGGACTGTCTAAGACTCTCCCGCCCTTGTCCCGGGCTTCTCCCGGGCGCTTCCCGCGCGTAACTCGCGGGGGGAGAGGGGGCGTCTCCTTTTCAGAGCCTCCTGGCGCTCCCTACGCGTCACGGTAGCATCGCCCCTGGTGCTGCTGGGGACTGGAGTCCAATGGTGACTTGCGGCACTCCTGCTCTGACCACAACACAGCTGTTCACCTCACGGCTCAGCCCGATGGCGCTTTGTGCTCTACTCGACCCGGTAAGGCTCAGGGTTCAGCAAGGCACTTTTTATAATAACTAGTCTTGCAATTGTGGCAATTCATTTCTCTTGTATGAGAAGAAAGACTGTTCAATAAATAATACCTTTTTTATTGAAAACGCCAGTCTCTCTATTCTCTGCATATTGGTGAAAGTAATCTGCACAAAACTGATTGAGTAAAATAACTGTCTATTGTTTCACACAACTCTAGAGATTGACTCTTATTCTAAGGAGCAAAGTTGTCATGTTTATGCGGTTGTTGGAAAACTGAATCCCTTCTTGTCTGTACCAGGGAAGCTGATCACTTCCTAGTCAGTCAAGAAAGTTTCCAGTGACCTCTGAGCTAGTTGGCAACAAACCCAATTAAGTTTAGCATAGTCAGTGGAGACCTGGAAGATCCGCACTTCTACGTCTATACTACTGTTTATGTTATTCCAATGCGCAGGGCCTATTGGGAAAATAGGAACTACACTACACTGGCAGGTAAACAGATTTAGAGCACTTATGTCGATTTTGAGAGGCTTTAGACATAAAAACACTTCACTAATAGAACATTGTTTTCCAACAGTGAGATGCCAATTACTGACTACAGTCAAGCCGTCAGTACATCTTTGTAAAGTCGCTGTGTCAACTGGGATTTCTAACTAAAGGTAAAGGTAGCTCTTTACTAATCCCTATAGCTTGTGAACATCAGCGCATTGTATAAATACAGCCATATGTGCGTGCAACGTAATTTTTTGGTCATTACCTTGCCCCCTAGATTTTTCGTCACATCTCATGACAAACTGAACCGTCAGGCACTAAGAAGAGGTTTCAACTATTCCTCTACACACAGGGCGGATGCACATCGCGCCGTTTTCAAGGTACTCAATTAAATGCAGTATCTATTGTAAATATTCTTTGGGTCGCAGTTTAGGAAATATCATTTATTCACTTATGGTTTTGTTGTTTTTTATAGATATCAACGTTGTCCAAGTCCTGAGGAGAATCTGTGAATTGTGTGCATTCAAAACGCGTTGGCTCTTGTGAGCTCGGGGGATTATGTATATATTGTGCCTTAAAGAATGTGGCAATAATTTTTTCCTCTTGTGTAGGCAACATTGTTTTGAATACATAACCCCCGGTCTCTTGGCCTAGGCAGGACAATTAACAACATCTAGTTAAGAATCTAGGGGCATATTATCAAGGGGGTTTAAAAGCCAAGAAAGCGGAGATAAAATTATCTCCCTATTACCTAGCTGTAGCTAAACACCAGTTAGCGACAGTTAGTAGGAGATAGCGACCATCTTGGGCCCCAATGGGAGGTGGATAACATGGCTAAGAGCATTAGCTCGGTAATGCATGAATATCGCTGACTTTTAAGCGATATTCATGCATTGCGGCGATTTTGATCGAATTTGCGATAAACCTTGGTAAATTTTTGTCTCTAACAAAGCAATAGCGATAATTATCGCTATTGCTTGGTAATATGCCTTCTAACGTCCGCTTGGTGCCTTATGTAAAAACTAGGACTGGTGTTGTACTTTCAATGTTAATGTTATTTCACTCGATTGTCTAAGCTCGTTTCACTTGTCATTTTTGTCCTTTTTAAGTGGAATATAACATTGTGTATGAATGTGTTTTTGTAAACGTGGTGTTCTATAAACGGAAGGTTTCTTTTCTAAGACATGAAAAAATATTTATTTGCTTCACTAATCTAAATAATTTAAAATAAGCTAAATAAATCAATAAGAACCCTAGAATTGATGGTCTATGGTATTCTCTTTAAAGTGTGCAAACTAGTCCCTCTGGACACACTCTTTTCTCTTGTATTTACCGTGGTCTAGTCCAGGAGGTTTTATGACCTGAGCCTTCTTTGTTCTCAGTGATGGTTTCAGGCAGCAGGTCGTCCCTCCTGGACCCTCTCTTGGTTGCCGGCTTCCTTGGCGTCTTCGATGGTGCCTTCTGCCTCTTCTCGGGCTCTGGCCGGCCGTTTACTTCCACTGGCTGCTTCCCAGTGTCTCTCCTTGCTTCCAACTCCATATGCACCTGCAACCAGTTAGTACCATGTGCATCTGACGCTGCCCTGATCTGCTGCAACAGATCACCCAGCTCTGCTGGCTTGTCCCCTCCATTGCAGTTCACCATCCTGCTTGGTGCTCTTGTCCTGACTACTGCTACCTACTACTTAAAGCTGGGTGACGGGGTGCTGTCACCTTAAAATGCACCAAACAGTGATAGCACTCCCCCAAAGGTAGCACCCGTGTCCTTAGTGCCCAGGGCGCTTAATGGATTTGCCCATAAAACCTCAAGCGAGCTAGCCACATATTGTTGGAACTGACCCTTCTTGCAGGGTCATCCTCAAACTTTTTGCTTCTTCCTCCCTTATTTTTCCTGACCCGTGGTTGTTGGCAATAGGACTCTGCACACTTTACCACTGCTGATCAGTGCTAAAGTGCATATGCTCTCTGTGTAAATTGTTATTGTGATTGGATCTACATGATTGGCATATTTGTATCACCATGAAGTCCCTAGTAAAGTGTTCTGAGTGTGCCAGGGCTGGTGATGACAAATTCTACTAGTGGGCCTGCAGCACTGATTGTGCCACCCACATGAGTAGCCCTAAAAAGGAGTCTCGGGCCTGCCACTGCAGTGCCTGTGTGCAGTCTAGGAACTGCTGTGTCCTCCTGGTCAGTGTCCCCACTGATCAGGCCTAACCATTCCCTTTTGTGCACATTAGTCACCCCTATGGAAGGCCCAATGTACCCCCCTGGGCAGGGTGCATTGTATGTGAAACGTAGAGCAAGTACTGGTGCAGGTGACATGCTCTGGTAGTGAAAGGCAGCCATTTTTGTTTTTCACTATTGTAAGGCTATCTTTCTCCATAGATTAACATGGGGGATGCTGGCTATAGTGGCTACCAGCATTTTTTCCCATAGGAACAAGATAGGACATAAGAGTCTAGTATCCCTAAACTCAGAATTTAATAACAAATCTATTAGGAAAGGTTGTTTTTAAATCCTGTGTTTGAGAACAGCACTTTTAGAAAGTTGATGTTCTCTTGTCTGACCCTTCTGTGTGCCTTGGCCTGTTTGTGTATTGACTGTCTGATTTGAGAGTGACAGGGGCTGGGGATTCACCAGGAGGCTGGCTGAGTCAGCACTAGGCTGAATGACTGCATTTGCAACTTGAGTGGTGAGAGGAGTTAGCACCTGTGCCTAAATAGGGCTGTGCCTGCCTGCCACAATGCTGGCTCCACCTACTGCTGGGCGGCTGACGACCCTGCCCCTCACTCTGAAAGGAAAGGAGAAGCCAGGCAAACAAAGTGCCCAAGCAACACCCAGAACCGGTTCAGACCGGGCTCAGGGCCCACATGCACAAAGCGAACAAAGACTTTTAGGGGTATAAGTACAGGACCCCTGCCAACAGAAGATTAGATCATCCTGGATTCAAGAAGGAACCTCTGCCAAGGAGAAAGCTGAATATGAATAAGGAAGACTGTCCTGCTGTTGCTCTGCTGCACTGACCTGTTGCTTTGCTGCCAAGGAGAGGGGAAGGACTTTGCTGTTGTGCTGTGTCCCCTGTCTTGAAGGAATCTCCAAGGGTCTGAGAAGAGCTCCCTTTTCTGAAGTCCGAGGAACAAAAGGATTTCACCCCCAACTTCCCTGAAAGTTGGGGGTGAGTGAGAGTTCTGTCTTTCCTAGAGTGCTTGATCCAGTTGTGGGCCCTCTGGAAATTGTACCTGTGCTGGGAAGCTTGAAACTAAGCTTGAGAGAATTTTGCAATTGAAGAGTATCGCATCGCTCGTTGCGGAGCGCATCCCCGACAGTGCGAGGAAATTTCCGCCGCTACAGGGGCCGAGATTGTCGCAGCGCCTGTTGCCGCTGCCAGAGCCGTTGCATCCTTCGTTTGCGGGACGCACCAGACAGGTGCAGGAAAGTCTAACATCGCTGCGAGTGTCGTCGCAAAGCCTGTCATCGCTGGGTGAGATCGCCGCACTGTTGGCTTGCGGACCGCATCACGTCGCTGCGAGTGTCGTCGCAGAAACCATCGCGTCGAGGAGCTGCGAGAGAGAAGATCACTGCTGGTCCGTACATCGTCGCCCCGGAGATCGTCGCAACTCTAAAGATCGTTGCATCGTACTTTTCTGAGAACAAACTTCCTACGGAACCTCCGCACCGGAATCCATACAAGTGGCCTTCCTCCCCATACAGACCGGATTCGTCGCAACACTCCCGCTGCTGCAGGGGGGCTGTCGCAAACGCCTTCCCAGGGTCTCAGGAGCAACGCATCGCCTGTTTTCCACTGCACCAGCTTCTGCTTTTGGAACTTTGTCGCAACTAAAAGGTACTGTGGATTATTTTATCGCAACCCAAAGAATTTTTATTACAACCTTAAGAACTCTTTTGAAACCATATTCTTCAACTGTGTATGTTGGATTTTTGTCGTTTTGGTCTTGTGTAGTTTAGATTAATTACCTTTATTTTTCTAAACTGTTGTGGAATCAGTTTGTGGTGTTTTCACTGTGTTACTGTGAGTGTTGGTACAAATACTTTACACATTGCCTCCTGAATAGCCTCGACTGCTCGTGCCGAGCTACCTTGAGGGTGAGCATGGGCTAGCTCAGAGGGTTTCCTCCTGACCCTGACTAGAATCAAGGGTCCCTATTTGGACAGTGGTACCTACCTCTGCCTACTAGAGACCCCCAGTTCTAACACATATTAGGTATTTGTCTTACTTTGTTCACTTGTCAATAGGGTGTGGGAATCCTTGGCAGAAATAATTGAAACGTCCCTGTTTTAAATGTGATTCCCAAAGGGACTGTTTCAAGTTTTATGGTACACTGCCTCATGCCGGAGCAAATTAATATGGGGCCTGAAACTTGAAATCAGTCAAACTTTACAGCACGGCTGAAATAATAAAAATTGAGACGGGCCCATTTCCCAGGGTAAAGAGGTGCTTTGCAGGCTTCTCTGTACATGCAGCGTTGCTTAGGATAGACCCTTGCAATTCTGTGTCCACCTTCCAGGTGACAACTTTGCCGGGGTGCTCAGCTGGGTGGGTCTATGTTGTTGTGTCAGAAGTGGCTCCTGGGGGAAGCAAGACACTGTGTCTGATAATCCTTGTAGGTGCTTGTAATAATACTTTGTGAGCGCACCCGTAGCAAGGCTGCCTCCCCGGAGGGCTCCTACCTCACTCCTGTCAGGGAGGGCACTCCTCTTGCAGATCAGAGAACAGTGTTGTTGCAGCAGGTGTGCTCTCCGCCTACTCCACAGGCTCCGCAGACATTGCTGCTCTGACTCCGCAGTGATTGTCCCCCGAATTCAATGGCAAACACTGCATCTGATGCAGGGATACTGCTGAGATGAAGCAAGTATGGGAGCGTAACCTCTCTCCGGGAAGTGCAGATCTGTAACTGGAACAGTCTCAGGGAGGGACAACCTCTGCCAGCGACAATCCAGGAATATGAACCTCTCTCCTTCTTCAGATTGGAAGGGCCTCAGCAACGCTCCTTCCTTGCCATTGCAGATTTCACCCAACCTCTTGAAAAACCTCCCCTCGGAGTTAGGCCCCAACTCGCTACCCTGCTAGTCTCTTTTGTGCCCTGCCGTCTGGTGGGGTCTTGGCTGCGAGCACCATCTCCGTTTGCTACCCCCTTTTGTCAGGTCTACTCACCCTGCTGTAATGCATCCCCAAGTGAGCTGCCCTTCTTCTACACACATTCCTGTCAGTGTACCTCCATAACCAACTAAATGTACTGTTCATACCTGCCAGCACTGCAACACTGCTGCTGCGTAGGTGTGAGTGGGTGGGTCTCACAAAACCTCTGGTGCCTCTCCTTAGCTCCACGATGCAGTAGTGAGCTGTAGTGTGGGGAGCCAATCATTCCACTGATCTTGGGGGTGCACCCTGACTGGGGGTTTTCAAAACATGGGTGGGCCAGGTGACCCAGCACCCATCTGGCACGGGTTTGATGCGCAGGAAGATCCCCCTCACCTTTGGGGCATTTCCTGGTGGTGAAAACCGGTTCCTTGCAGGGTTCTGGCATCCGTTATGGCGTTGACCCTCAAGGCCCGCTTCGGGCGCAGCCTCTGCAATAAAAATTAGGCGATGTTGGTAACATGGCAAAAGAAAACATTACACCATGTTGTTTGACCTTTTACGAAATGTTCAGACTGAATCTCAAGAAGAGTCACTGAATTCCAAATAATATGCACGGCGTATTTCAAAAATATTATCATGTCACAAAAACAAATGTATTATGTGTCGCAGCGTAAAGCTGCTAATACAAGCAACCAGAGGAGAACCAAAATTAGGCCAAAAGGGGAAGTTCTATAAGATATGAGAGGACATCATATTAGATCAGAGACTGGGTGAATCGAGTGAATATGTGACCTGTATGTAGATCTGACAGCATGGACTATGTACGAATGAATAGCATGGATGAGTCAAAAAAGGACATTTGGTGGCATATAGACTACACACTCTTGTATGTGAATCGTGGCAATGCCCAGTTCAGTGATCTGCTAGACTCCACACTGGCCCTCTTAATGGCATCCTACATGCAGCAGCATCCCTCACCAGGGCCATGAAGAAGTAGGGACACATCACTCCTACCCTATTGAACTCACACTGGCATCCCTTGCCAGTCTGCTTTATCTGTCAAACCAGCAGTATCATCTGCAAAGCCCTTACGTGCTGCACCCCTGGCTATATAGGTGCCATGTTCACACAGAAAAACTGTCAGATAACCATCAGACTGAAGACAAAGAAGTGCAGAAAAAAGATTACAGTAATTCTCCATTTATGCACACTGGATCTGCAATAACATCCCCCATCCATCAAGAGTGCTACAATTCTGCTACAATTAGGAATGCGCTGAAGACATGCTGTTATATTCCATGCGATGTAATGTAATGTAAGAGACACTTCTATAGCGCTACTTTCACTCGAAGGAGTATCTTGGCGCTCACCCAACCCAGATGGAAGAGTTGGAGGGAAAAGGATGTGTCTTTAAATGCTATCAGAACTTTCTGTAGCTTGGATTGTTTAGCTTTGTATAGTATTCTGATTCTACTTCATGTTCCCTGGTGTTTCTGACATAAGAAGACATAAGAAGATGTACTTTCTGGTTTTCTAAATTAAACTACAAATTGGATACCAAATCTTCATTTGGACTTTTACCTGAATACTACACATGCCTCATCGAATAACACTACATCATGATACAGTATAGATCAATTTTGGGGACACAAATCAGCAAGCCCTCTAAATACGCATTAAATGTGTCTTTATATTGGACCTTGTACAGCACATCATTGACTTTCACTCATGTTTGTTCTATATAAATTCTGCATACATACATACATTACACAAAATAGGCACTCTTTAAAGATACCCCAGTTCTTGGAAAAGCAGCTTTCCTACTTCATTCAGCCAATAGGAAGGTGTTATAAGAAACACAAAGTAAATAAATGGTAAGAACATAGATATGAGATTAAATCCAACATAATGTTGTAGAATTTGCCTCAAGTCAATCAAAAATTGTAGAAATGCAAAATTAATAGCCAGGCAAATTTAATACATAATTAACACAGAGAGGCCATCGTTATTCTCCTTCCGTGAACATAATCTTAATGACTGTCTGTGTAAAAACGTACCTATTGTTATTAGCAGCTAAAGGGAGGGATAATACTCACCTGTGACCCTTTAATTAAAATAATTCTTCATATTGTAATAGTGAAGCAGCACCGTTTTTTCAGTCATATTATTACTAATTCAAACTGCTCTATTGAATGGTAATTTAAAGAGATGAATGATGTAATCATTTATTATATTTTTTAGACTTTTTACTTTACAGAGTGTTTATAATTAAATTGCTTTCAGTCACTTTGAGACATATTTATGAGCCCCTTGTGTGGGCTTTTTGTGATTCCCTGGCAGTGCAGATCGCAAAATCATTTTTATGAGGTCACGCAAAGCTACTTTGCATGTCTTTGAATGGCCTCATAGATATCGAGTACGGCAGGGCAGCACACATTTCTCCATTGCCTGACTGTGTGTTAGGGAGACATTCTGTGGGTGTAGCGGTGGGTGTTTCCATGCAACACCTATGGTTTTTGATGCTTCCCCAGATGAACAAAACCATATAAAGCTGGCGTTGCACCAAAGCCTTACGCCTCCCCAGGGGAGGCGCAATGAGGAAAAATAACTTTATTTCTCCTCGTTTTGTCCTTTTTCCATGTGAGCTGCATTCTGCGGCACACATAGAAAGAGAAAAATATCTCCCGAGATTGTTTTTGTGTTTCCTGCCCACAAAAAATCTGCCTGATATA
Source organism: Lissotriton vulgaris (assembly GCF_964263255.1). Lineage (NCBI taxonomy): Eukaryota > Metazoa > Chordata > Amphibia > Caudata > Salamandridae > Lissotriton > Lissotriton vulgaris. The sequence goes on along the minus strand of NC_141690.1, from coordinate 317,237,180 downwards.
CAAGCACCCTTGCACCATAGCGAAAGGGTGCATGCATTGGTGCTAGGCCGTGGAAAGGGCATCAACACTGAAGGAAAAGACTGGAATACACTGTATTAGATCAATACCGTGTTTTCCTTCCTTTTCACTTTGGCATAGGGCAGAGCCGATCTACACCAAATCCCCACACATTAGGTCCTTTGAGAGAGAGAACTGGAGCAGGATTCAGTGTCATTGAGAATTAAAATAGGTAGATTTTCAGCTTTTCCTAAATGTGAATATTTGTGCAAGTTGCATATGTGCTGTGTGAGGCTGAGGGTCATGCCACGGCCTTGCAACTTGTTTAGATGATATTAAAAAGAATAAGTTCCTTACTATGGATGTTTTGATTGAAGGTGTACCTGTTGATTTTGCTCTGCAGGTATATTTGAGGCATCTGAATTTTTGGGAGGTTATTTTGAAGCTCACTCTGTCCTTCGCTGTCAGCCACTGGAGTACTTTGCAGTGTTGTGTGTGGTGGCGTAACATAGGCCCGTAGCGTGGTGGGGGCCCTGAGCTCCAGAGGGCCCCCTCTGCATAGTACCCTGGCCATAGAGCTCCTGTTTGAGTCCTGAGGGGGGCCTTTCCATGTACCTTGCAGGATGGGCCCTCAGGTTTTGTTACACCACTGGTTGTGTGATGTACTGGGTTTTAACGTTTACATAGATAGCTTTTTTCAAAGACAAACAGGTTAAATGTTGAATAATTGGGCAAGTCAGCAGTGTCCACAGTACCTCTTAAATCAATGTTCAGTGGTTAGGGTACATAATAAAAAAAAACTGCCTTCTGGTTAACTGTTGTGCAAACAGTTGACCCTGTATGATCTCACTGGTGCTCTTCTAATGTATGACAGTATCTTCTGGTTGACTTTACGCTAAAACTGCAGAAAATACATTAAAAGAAATCTCAAAGCATCCCCATATCTATGTAATGTAATGTAAAAGTGTTTTTGTATAGCGCAACTGTCACTCCAAGGAGCCTTTTGGCGCAGGAAAAAATACCAGACTGATGAAAAAAGCTGGTCAACTGCTCTTGTCAGTTGGGCCAGGCATTCAAATTAAAGTTTTACGCCGTGTGTCGGGAAGGCTATGAATCCAAGTCTTAAGTCATTTCCTAAAGACTAATTCAGAGGTTTTTTGGCAAAGAGAAGGGGGGAGTTGATTTGAAGTCTTAGATCCTATAACTGCCAAAGAATTCCCTCCCTTTAAGCTCAGTCTAAAGGTGGGGACGGTCAGCAGGCTTGCGTTGGAGGATCTCAGGTTACGGGATGGAAGATATCGCATAAAGCTTTTTTGAAGATATTTGGGCCCTCGTGAGTGAAAGGCCCTAAAAGTGATAACTAGGACCTTAAACAACACACGCTTGTGAATAGGTAACCAGTGGAGGGCGTCCAACGCGCTGAGGCCAATGATTTGCTGGGCCATCTCAGCCCCAGTCAGGCAGCTGCATGCTGGACCATCTGCAGCTTATGCATAACTGCTTTGTTTGTTCCTGCATATAAACTATTGCAGTAATCCAGCCGGGATGTTATAAGGGCAACTGCCACCATTTGTCTGGCTGAGAGTGGTAATAGGTCAAAGAATTTCCTCAGACCTTTAATGATGTTAAAACAGGTGCCAGCCATGGCCAGGGCCTGTTGCTTGAAAGAGAGAGTAGCGTCAAACGTAATTCTAAATTCCTAGTTGCATTAATTGTATTAGGGGGCAATGGCCTCTAAAGGCCACTACTGCTTTGGAATGAAATGATTTTGTTTCCCAAAAGGCAACATTTCTGTTTTTCCCGAGTTGCACCTCAGGTGGTTGTTACTCATCCATTCAAAGGTGGCTGAGAGGCAGTTTTAAAGACTTTCTTCTGCCTCTGTTGTTTTATTGTCCAGCACCAGGATAAGCTGCGTATCGTCCGCATAAGAGATGGTGTTAATCTTAAAGGACAATATTAGCTTAATCAGGGGGGCCATATATACATTGAAAAGCGTCGGGCTGAGGCTGGATCCCTGAGGGACCCCTGACGTAAGCTCTTTTTCCTCTGAGCTGAACTGCCGTAGCGTGATCACTTGCCGCCTGTTCTTCAGAAAGTTCTTAATCCATTTCAATATGTTTCCTGCTTTGCCAGATGTAGGTAGACTGTCTATAAGAATGGCATGTGAGACCGTATCGAAGGCTGCAGACAGGTATAATAGTACCAGAGCAGCCTTCTTGCCTTGATCCATAGCAGAACGTAGGGTTTCCGCAGTAAAAAGGAGAGCTGACTCTGTAGAGTGTTGGACTCTAAAACCCGATTGATTGGAGTGCAAAACATTGTTGTCCTCCAGGAAGGTCGAAAGTTGCCTATTCACAAATTTTTCGGTTAGCTTGCACAAGACGGGCAGAAGCGAAATAGGCCGTAGGTTTGAAAGGGTTGTGGGATCCACCAATTGCTTCATCTGGAGAGGCTTTTCCGCTGCAAGTTTCTGTAGGAATCATTGCCGAACAGAGTGAGGAATTTATTATATTGTTAATAATGGGATTGAAAATGTCCACAAGGGCCTGTAATACCATGGGGGGGCAGGGGTCAAAAGGAGAACCCAACTTAATAGACAATATAGCCTGGTGAGTTTCGTGGGCAGGAAAGTGTTCATGCTGGCACTGTTGGTGCCTGCAGGGATCCCCTCATCTAGGCTCGGTGGAGTCGGGTGAGGAAAGTCTTTGATAAGGGTCTGCACTTTTTCTTCAAAGACGTCAGCTATGGTGTTACAGAGACTTTGAGATCGGGGGGTTTCTTGCAGCAGGAGTTTAGGGTTCCTGAAGGTGTTTACTATCTTAAAGATCTCTTTCTGTTTCTTATCATTGTTTTTTATGACTTCCGTGTAAAAGTTTATTTTAGCAGTCTTAATCAGGGCATGATATTGTCTCCGTGAAGATTTATAAATGCTAAGAATCTTACTCTCATAGTTTTGCAGCCACCTACGTTCTAGTGCCCTTACTTCCCCTTGCTTGTCTTTCTTTTCTTTTAAAAGCAGTGAAATTCATGGTGCAGACATTTTCTTATTACGTGCCCTATTTCAAGGAGCTGTCAGACTTGATTGCTCACTAAGTTCAAGCATCCAGTCCCCAAACAGCTGATTGTCCATAATCGGGTTTCCCGTCATTGTGGGTCTCCTTTGAAGGGCTTTACTCGAGATCAGGGCGTCCTATAATCGTTTTCCAGCAAGGCTTACCCTGTTGGGACATTATCACTTTACCTTTGCCTGTGGGGCTATCCTTAACTAAAAGTTCAAATGGAATACATTTATGATCCAACCATGTTTGCATGAGAGGAGGCTTTACATTAAATATTTCTAAATAAGAGCAAATGCAGTCAAGGATATGGCCTGCCCTGTGTGTAATATCCAGGGTGAGTTGTGATAGGGCGAGAACATTCATTATATCCTTAGAAACAGGTTGCAGCCGAATCTGTGGGGAAGTCAAGGTGAAGATTTATATCGACTAATAGCAGAAAATTAGAAAACCTGAGAGCTAGGGTACTAAGCACCTCCCCAATGCTCTCTGGGAACCCATTTTGCTGTCTTGGAGGTCGATAAACGAATGTACCTTCAAAGTTGAAAGAGTCGTGAACCTGAATGCAGAAGCCAATACTTTCTGCTCCTTTGAGATCCGGAAGCTCCAGTAAAGAGCCCCTTCGCGGGTGCCCGTTAGACATTGCAACGCCAGTCTGACGAGGAGCAGAACCCATATGATGAAGCATGACACATAGCTTGCTAGGTGTGTGAGGGTTTTAGTTCCAAAAAGGGAATTCCCCTTTTTCTCCCATTGCTTCCACGCTAGCATCACAACACCTTTACCCTTCCCGGGGAACTTTGTACCCTCCTTTGTGTTTTAGCTGTTCTGGGCTTGTACACTGGACCCCGTTAAAAATTGCCCTGTTACGGTTCCCCTCTTTGTTGATAATCAATGAGGAGGGTCCCATGCCCCCTCCTAAAAAAAGAAATTGGTCCTTGGGGAAATGTACATAACTTTGACTAATCTTCCAGAAACTTTCCAATAACATCTTTTTTTCGTTACCACCTCCATGGAAAATTGCGGAGTGATCTGTCAAGTGAAGGAAGAGAAAAAATGGGTATCCCAAAACAAAAAGTCCCCATTCATTTTCTAAGGACTTTTTTTTTTAAACGATCACACCAAATTTGGTAGGAAGCAAGATCTTGGTCCAGAAAGCGTACATTTTGTTATCTGGCACAAATCTGTTCAGTAGCTTTTGAGAAATTAAGGTGAAAAAATGTTTGTATATCTGGACCATTAGGTTCACAAGAGTCTCATGAGAGTCCCACAGTTGCACAAATTCAAAACTAGAGCTTTTTTGCTATTTAATTATGTGGAAATCAGAAGTATTTCTTCTGTGCCCATATACATTTTAATCTGTTATTGTAAATGCAAATTACCGTTTATTTTGAAAGGTTGAATACCCATTCAGAGGATTATGATTATAATTGCTGGAGGGTCCCATAAACTGAAAGACAAAAAGTATCAGAGGGTCTAGGATAACAAAAACAAGAACGCCGGATATGCACCTACAGAGGACTCTAGTACCATGCCATGTGTATACTATAGAAACATAGGTTAGCCTTACATTGAACCCACCAAGTGATCAGATAAGGATGCCCATCAGTCACCACACGGAACCGCCCTTTATCATTTGGGTTCCTCTTAAGACCACTCTTGGTGTTATCTATTATCTTTCACATGGAAGGCTAAGGTTGTTAGAAACCCTCACATAATCAGATAGATTTTCCGTGGTTTTACTTCTCAACTATAAAGTTCCGATTGTAAACCCTCTGGAGTGGATGTGATGAGTAAATGCAGGAAAGCCAATCTGTCTCTTCCTATCTCGATTGTGAAGCTGAGGAAATCATTCCTGCTGTTTAACCATTTCAGAAACTCTTGGCAACTCTCGCTCGTGCCTCGCCATACCACTAGGACATCATCGATGTACCTTCTCCAGGTTCTGATACATCGAAGAAAAGGGTTGGTGCTGGCAATCACATGCTCCTGTTCAAACGAATGAACATAAAGATTTGCCAGGCTGGGAGCGTAAACATGGTAGTAGAGTCCTCTGTAGGTGCATATCCGGCGTTCTTGTTTTTGTTATCCTAGACCCTCTGATACTTTTTGTCTTTCAGTATATGCAGGGGCCGCATCAGAGCTTGATCTTTAAAATCCCCTTTGACCCTCTTTTTAATGTTTGTTGTTTTTGCTATTGGGTCCCATACACCACAAGTTCCTAATGGCCACTTGTTATATTTCAGCCATTACCTTTTAGTTTTACATGTCACATTTTGAGTTGGAGCTTCATATACAAAGAAGTGTTAATGGGGTGAAACAACACTGAGGTATCATAGAAGTGAATTCTGGAAACAAACATTGGTATTGTCAAATTGTTGTATGTTATAGTGATGGTCCAATAAATGGGAAATGCAGATAGTGTGGTTTTATGTTTCTTAGTTTTCTGAAGGGTGTCAACCCAACATTGCGGCATTACTGAAATGCAAGTCTTAGAAGTCATCTGCTTCTACATTAGCAACATTGGGGTTCCAATTGCATCATAGGTATTTGGCCCTTTGAATATTTCACACAAACATAACGGGGTGTACAGGGATAACTCAAGAATACTGGCTGTACCCTTATCACTAACGTCTGTTCTTCTCCATATTACGTTCGACAATGGAGCATTGGATTAGGACGACTCCACACAGACCAGACCCTCAACCGACGAGTCCCTTTTCTCTTAGTTTAACCAATTTACTGTAAGCGTGATCATATCTCTAGTAGAGGAAAAGTAGGACATAGCAGAGGAGGGTGCATATCATCTTTGCTATGCTTTTTACAAGGCCATAAGGTAAGGGTTGTATCTCTTGCTTAACAGAAGGCAAAGCCCACTTGTCATGTCTCATCCAGGTGATTTGGATTCACAAAATGTGATGCTTCAAGACATCCCCACCGTGCTGGCAAATATTCAGGCAGAAAATGTTGCCTTGAAGCAGGATATAGCCATACTGTAGGGTCAGGTAGTGCAAAATAAGGAAGATCCCCGGGCTCTTCCCTCTCCTGTTCATGGGAAACTAAAACCAGCAATAAAACCCACTAGCTTTCTGCCTTCTGGAGGGGAAACAACATATGCAAATGTGGTTCCGCCCACTAATCACATTCAAGTTGTGACGCATGTTCCAGTTCCTTTGGCCTCATCTGAAAGCTTAAATGGGGATTAAAATGTACTATGTTCATGAATCAGTGGCTTCTACATGGCATGGCTCAACCTATAGTTTTTCACAATAGTGCCACTAAGGGTCTTTGCTACCTTGGAGGTGGTGCATCATTTTTCTCTATCCTATTTGTTACATTTGTTGAGAAGGACGACCACTTGATGTACAATTTTTGCAATTTTAAAGACACCATAAAAAGACAATTTGCTCATCATACCGCAGGTAATGAATTATTGAACTTGAAGTAAGGGCCTTTGGACCTAATGCACTATATCTCTCTTTAAATCCACAAATTGTCAAAATGAATTGGGCAGAGTACAACCGTGTGTTTCTCTTTTATAGAGAAACCTTAAGGATGAACTTAATAACTTATTTTCTCAAATTCTAAAACCTCCTGATGATTGTACTGACTTTATAGAGCTAATGGTGAAATTAAACCATAGACTACTGTAAAGAAAGTCTGAATGAGGTAGACATGTAGACTGAAAGGTTATCATGTTCTACATCAAAACTAAGGGCGACACTCCAGATAAACTCATAGACACCTCAGAACCAATGTAATTATGCACAGTTAGAGGGCCATTACCTTAAGAGACAAAAGGGAAAAGACTAAAATTAAATCAGTGCCTTTATTGAGGCATTTAATAAAATAATGTCCAATTTGGCCTATGAAGGGAAGAGAAAATTCGGTGACAGCTGAATCTCATTTTCACCTTGCTTTTGATTGTTGGACATAGCAATGTGACTGCCAGGTTGCATCCCGATGTCTATAGAGCACATTCGCTCGTTCGTTTTATTTCTATGCTGAAACTAATGAAGAAATTTAAACAAAACAAAAAGGGGGGGGGTGGTTAAGGCCCTGCATTCACTATCAGCCAATCAATGACAAGAAGGTTAAGAGTAAATACCGATTACCCCTAATTCCAACTTTATTAGACCAACTAAAGGAGGCTGTGGAGTATACTAAACTTGATTTGTAGGGAGCCTATCATCTGGTGCAAGTCCGAAAGGGTGACGAGTGGCAGACAACATTCCAAACAGAATTTTGATTGTTTAAATACCAAGTCCTGCCTTTCAGACTCTGCAACACCCTGGCCGCCTTTCAGTTCTTCATTGATGAGGTGCTCTGTGAATTCATTAATGTGTGTTGCATAGTATATATTAATGATATGCTCATTTATTCTCAATCCATGTCTGACCTGGTAAAGCAGATGTGTGCCATTCTTCAAAAACAGCAACAGCATAACATGTATATCAAATTGGAGAAGAGTCAGTGCCATTCCACACAAGTGGCGTTCCTTGGATATGTCCTTATCCCAGAAGATGTTAAGATGGACCCCAAAATGGTAGAAGTGTTGTTATAATGGACTTCTCCCAACAATATAAAACAGGTCTAGTGCTTTTTTGAGTTTTCCAAATTCTACCAGCAATTCATCAGTGGAATCTCCAACATAATCGTTCCCATCAATAGACTCCTTGGCAAAGGAGTAAACTTTCTACGGAATTTGGAGGCAAGAACTAAAAAGACATTTCATTTATAGCCCCTCTTCTCGCTCATCAAGACACCTCAGCTCTCATTATTGTGGAAGCAGATGCTTCTCAAACAGCAATAGGAGAAATGTTATCTCAACGCGACAAGAAAACTGGCCAAACGCACCCTATGGCATACTATTCACACAAACTGCTCCCTACGGGACAAGCATTTTTCATAGCAGACCACACATTGCTAGCAATTAAAGCAGTTTTCAACGAATGGTGACAGCATCTCTTAGGAGCAAGACATCCTATCATTATTTATATGTACCATCGGAATTTGCAGTTCTTAAAATCAGCTCATGCCTTAACAACACACAGCTCGGGTGGACCTTGTTTTTCACTGACAATAATTTGTCATTACGTACTGCCCAGGAAAAGATAATGTCAAGGCAGACGCCTTATACTGCATCTAAGAATCACACAATGCCCCACTGCCAGAGATACTGCAAAACATAATTCCCATTGGAAAATTGCAAGACACTATCATTATATCGACCTTTCTGGAAGATATAAAGGTATCCTTAAAACACAAACCCTTGGATGTGTGGTTAAGGATCAGAAACATCTGGTCTACAGAGAAGGACTCCTTTATTTTAAAGACAAAATGTTTATAGCCTGTAAGAACTTCCAACAGAAAGCCTTATAGTTATTTCATGATAATCGTCTTGTGAGTCATCCTGGCCCAAAGAAAACAATAGAACTAGTCATGAGAAATTTTTAGTGGCCTTCCATGTCTAGGGATGTACAAGAATATATGGACACCTGCACTTGCGTTGATGGTAGAGCTCAACATGAATCTACCACAGCACTCTAGCGCCCCATTCCCATTCCACCCAAACCATGCCATACCATATCACTGGACTGGATTTTGTAGTGGAATTACCAAAAAACTGTTCTGCATACACCACTGTATTCACAGTGGGGGATCAGTTGTCCAAAATGGCCCACTTAATTCCACTTAAGAAACTCCCCACTGCAGTGGAATTAGACTTCATCGTGAGATTCCATAGGTTACCTACAGTCAATATCACCAATAGTGGTTCACAGTTCATTGCCTATTTTTAGACCACATTATGAATATACTAGACATGGATGTGTGTCTTTCATCAAATTACCATCCACAAACTGGTGGTCTAGCAGAGAGAACCTATCTGACTGTGGAGCAATATTTATGTTGTCTATTGTTCAACTTTGAGGGTGATTAGTTTTCTCACTTATGGACCATTGAATTTGCACATAATAACACAGATCATGCTTCCCTTGGTATGTCTTCCTATTACTGTGTTAGGGGTTTCCATCCCCATCTGAGCCGTGAGGAAATTTGGCCTAAGTTAAAATGCCTGCAGTACAAGACTATCATTGTCATCTGCAAAACCTAGCACAAAAGGCTTGATTCCATCTGGGCCAAATCAGAGAGTCTCATTAAACCTCCGCTGACAAAAATCGAACTTAGAAATCCTCATATTCAGTACTATCAACTAAGAACATATCCCTACATGGCAAAAAGAAATGCTATCTCATTTCATAGGTACTTTTGAAATCACTAAACTCTTGAATCCTTTTGCAGTTAAACTATGTTTACCACCATCACTTAAGAAACATCCCGTATTCAGATCTACCTACTTAAGCCATGGAATCCCAACACTAGGACTCCTGTTTTTCCACCTCCAGTTGAAGTCGATGGGCAATAGGAATATGAAGTCCATGCCATCTTAGATTCCAGGCTTACTCAGGGAAATGCTCCACTTCCTAGTATATTTGAAAGAGTATGGCCCAGAAAATCATTCTGGGGAACCACTTTCACATGTCCGCAACACCACCGTTCAGTTTGTGCCTTTCATAATCACTTCCCAGATAAACCACTCCCTGTTCACTCCGTTCTGGGGGCCCATTTAGGGAGAGGATGCTGTCATAAATCCAATCGCGGGGTCAATCATAGGCAAATTGTCCCTCATGGCATTTGCTATGTGCCCTCTCATCTCGTGCCTTTGTGTGGTAGTAATAATACCCAGGTACTCTCTGTGCGCCCTCTTTCATGTGCCCTGGTTTTAACTAATAAAGCTATCTCAGCCCCCTGGCACTGGTCTCCCAGCATTTGTTCTTCACATAGTGTTATATACATGTTATTGTGGGGGCACTAATGCGCTACTAGTAGTACTTGCATGTTATTGATTAGCACTATTGGTACTTGTCTGAACATGGTTGTCATAGCAAGCCTGGTATGATGTTGGCACTGAGGGATTTATGGAACTCTCATGAGAGTTCAATAAATCTCAACACCCATCTTGGGCATGGCTTTAGTATTTAAATCACACCCAAGCTTGAATCATCGCTTTGTCTAGATTCTACTGGAGACTGTGGAACTATCTTCCATGCAGCACCTACAGCATTATTTCATCCTTAACAACATCTTACCTGCAGTCCCCAAGCTTCCTTCCCGAGGGTCTTCAGCATCTGAAAGGAAATGTTCAACCAAATAAAGTAATCTCTTATCAGCGCCCAGGATAAAAAGGCACAAGGAATAATTAGGTATATTGGACATTTGGAGTTGGAACTTCATACACAAAGAAGAGTCAATGTTGTAAAGCAAAACTGTAGTATCATACAAGTGAATTCCAGGAAACAAACAATTACGTACACTGATATGTTTTAAATTGTTGTGTGTTAAGATGATGGTTCTGGCAAAAAAGGGAATGACAACACTGACCTTGTGTTTTTATCTTTCTGCTGGAAGGCAGGTCGCTCCCCAGGCTGCTGCACGGCTCTGCCTGCATTGTTTTTGCCTAACTTTGCATTTTTCTCCTGTGCCTAAGTTGCTTTCTTGCCCAGACTTGTTTTTATTCCTCTGTGCCTGTACTTTCTTTCTTGCCCAGACTTGTTTTTATTCCTCTGTGCCTGTACTTGTTTTATTGCCCAGACGTGTTTTTATTCCTCTGTGCCTGTACTTGTTTTCTTTCCCCGACTTGTTTTATTCCTCTGTGCCTGTACTTGTTTTCTTGCCTAAACTTGTTTTTCCTTCCTGTGCCCAGTTCTTTAGCAGCCCCCGCCCATTTTTCCAGCCGCTTCATCACTGCGGCCCGCCCCCCTCCAATCCCATTTGCCGCCCGCTCCCGCCTCCCTGCTGCTCCTCCCTCCCACATCCCCTCATTTGGAGGCCGCACGGAGGCCGCACAGTGGACGCGCGCAGCGGGTGCGCCTAAGGCAAGCCTGTCTGTGCCCGTCCGCACCTGGACCGCGCCCAGGCCCAGGACCCATGGACACCATGAACGCCACAATGTCTGACAGTGCTACGATGCCAGAAACCTCCATGAACCCCCATGAACTCAACACTGGACGATCACAAACCTGCTTCCTGGCCGCCCGAAGCGCACCCACGGTGCTTTCACCTGCCGGAACTGCAGCTTCACAAGCATCCGTCCCACCAAGCTGCTGACCAGAAAAGAACCCAACCACCTCGGATGCATCCTTCTCAACACCGCTCCGCCCGCAAACACGCCATTGAACTCTGGGACCTACTCGACTCAACTGCCCCAGACGCCGCCTTCCTGATTGAAACCTGGCTGAACCCCACCTCGGCACCCGACATAGCCATCGTGGAAGACTACAAGATCACCAGCAGGGACCGCACCACTGGAGCAGGAGGATGAATCACCATCATCCACAGGAACAGTCTCAGAGTCTCGACCAACACCGACGACACCCTCAGCAAAGCCGAACACCTCCACCTCCAGATCCACACCAACCCCAACACCACCCTCAGAGGAACCCTCATCTACAGACGCCCCTGACCCCGACCACAGTTCAGCGACTCCATTGCTGACTTAGTCAGCACACACGCCCTCGCCTCCTTGGACTACATCCTCCTCAGGGACCTGAACTTCCACCTCGAGAACAACAACAACACCAACTCCACCACCCTGATCAACAAACCGAGAAGAACAACAACACCATCTCCACCACCCTGATCAACAACCTAGCCAACATCAGACTCAGAAATCTCACACCAACACCCACCTACTCCACCGGTCACACCCTTGATCCCACTTTCTCCGCAAGCCCCCACGTCTACTTCAACCACATCACCGAACTCCACTGGACTGACCATCGCTGCATCCACTTCACCTTCAAGAAACCCACCACGCACAACAGCATCTAACAGATCCTTTGCCTCTGTTGGAACAAAGTCACTTAGGACCAGCTAACCACCACCCTCACCCATAGCCCACCCGCCAACCCCACCGACCCTGACACCGCTGCCCGCAACCTCAGACAGTGGATCAACGACTGCACCAACACCATCAAGAAACTCTCCAACAGTCACACCAACAAGAAACCCAACTGGTTCACTGAAGACCTCCGGGACCCCAAGCAAACCTGCAGAAAGCTGGCGAAGATCTGGCTCCGTGAATGAACACCGGACAGCCACACAGCTCACAAGAACACCACCTGCAGACACCATCACTCCATCAGATCTGCCAAAAGGACCTCCTTCAAAGACCGCCTAGACAACAACGCGCACAACAGCAAAGAGCTCTTCAACATCGTGAAGCAACTCTCCAACTCCAACGACGTCCCACCTTTGCAAGACCTGTGCAACTTGCTGGCCACCTTCTTCCACCGCAAAATCATAGACATCAACAACAGCTCCAGCACAAACACAGCTCCGACAACCACTGAAAAACTTTGCCCTCACGACCACCATCTGCACCAACGGCCCGCTCTCCTGGACCAAAATCAATGATGACAACACCATCAAGATTATGAACACCATCCACTCCGGATCTCCGTCAGGCCCATGCCCACACCACATCTTCAACTAAGCCAGCACAGCCATCGCACCCCATCTCCAGAAAGGCATCAACACCTCCTTCGAGACAGAAAACTTCCCTGAACTCAAGAAACCCAAGGCAGACCCCAAGGACCCCAAGAATTTCCAGCCCATCCCCCGCTCCCATTCACGGCAAAGGTCATCAAGAAGACCGTCAACAAACAACTGACCCTCTACCTCAAGGAGAACAACTTCCTGGACCCTTCCCAGTCCGGGTTCCGCAGCAACCACAGCACCGAGACTGCCCTAGTCGCTGCTACCGATTACATCAATTCCCTGCTGGAGAACGGAGAAATGGCGGCCGTCCTCCTCCTGGACCTGTAAGCCGCCTTCGACACGGTCTGCCACCACACACTATGAACATGCTTCCACAGCGCTGGGATCCAAGAGAAGGCCCTGGACTGGACCATCTCCTTCCTCTCCGGCAGAAGACAGAGCGCCCGCCTTCCCCTCTTTTGCTCCGAAGCCATCGAGATCATCTGCGGCGTACCCCAGGGCTCATCCCTCAGCCCAACTCTGTTTAACATCTACATGGCACTGCTCACCAATGTCGCCCGTTGGCACAACCTCAACATCACCTCCCACGCAATGACACCCAGCTGATCCTCTCCCTCACCAAGGACCCCCACACCGCCAAAACCAACCTTCACAAAGGAGTGAAGGCCATTGCTGAATGGATGAGGAACAGCCAACTGATGCTGAACTCAGACAAGATAGAGGTCCTCATCCTCGGATACACCCCTTTGGCCTGGGATGACTCCTGGTGGCCGACTGCACTGAGAACTGCCCCAACACCCACCGACCACGCACGCAACCTAGGGGTCACCTGCAACTCCACGCTCTCTATGACTAAACAGGTCAATGCCATCTCCTCCTCCTGCTTCAACACCCTCCGCATGCTCCGCAAGATCTACAATTGGATCCCCACTTAAACGAGAAGAATGGTCACCCAGGCCCTTGTCAGCAGCAGGTTGTATTAAGGAAACACACTCTACACAGGAGCCGCAGCCAAACTCCTGAGACAGCTCCAACACATCCAGAACGCCTTTGCACACCTGATCCTCGACATCCCTCACTGTAGCCACATCACACCCCACCTGAGAGACCTGCACTGGCTCCCGGTCAAAAAGAGGATAACCTTCAAATTCCTCACCTACACACACAGGGCACTCCACAACACCGGACTCACATACCTCAACAGACGACTCAGCTTTTACACCCCCACCGGCCAGCTCCACTCTGCTGACCGTGCCCTCGCCAGAGTCCCCCGCTTCTGAAGATCGACCTCCGGCGGCAGATTGTTCTACCACCTCGCTGCCAAGACCTGGAACACCCTCCCCATCCACCTACGGCAGACCTTCAGACCTTCAGAAAACTCCTCAAGAACTGGCTTTTTGAGCAGTAGCGGCATTCCCCACCCCAGTACCTTGAGACCCTCTCAGGTGAGTAGTGCGCTTTACAAATTATAAAAGTGCTAAAACTACTATAGTATAAAATTACTAAAGTGCAAGTCAGAGAAGTCATCCGCTTCCACATTAGCAACACTGCAGCTCCCGTTGCATTGCAGATATTGGGCCTTTAATATTTCACACAAACTCAAAGGGGGAGTACAGGGATGACTAAGGAACATTCAGCTGGACCCTTATCACTAACATCACTTCCTCTCCACATACGTTTCGCCAACAGTGCATCGGAGTAATATGACTTCACACAGACCAGTCCCTCGACCGATCAGGCCCTCCTTCTTGAGCTCAACCACTTTTTTGGTACTGTGACCGCATCTCTAATAGAGGAAAGGTAATGCATAGCACAGGTGAGCTCATATCATCTCTGTGACGACACTTACGAGGCCATCAGGTAAGGTTGTAATCTTTCAACTAAAAGCTATGCCACATGTTGCTCAACTTGTACAGTCTATAGTAAAGAGATGTAATGTTGCATGGTATTCATGAGAGATTTCAAGTTAATAACAGCGGCATGTGATTGACTTCCCTGTGGCATGTCTGTTATGGTGCATTTGGTACTCTGAAAGGAGTCAGGCAATATGTCACCAGGACTGATATGGGAACAAGCTGATGGCTAAGTAAGCATACACTTAGTATCCTTGTCTACATCCAGTATCACACCTGGTGAGAAACAGTATCATCAGCTTGTCACCATCAGTCATACCAAAGACTATGTGCCAGATCTATCCTGGCAGAATACAATACATTAGGGTATCAGGGAACATAATGCCCTATTAAGAGATTGTTGATGGCCCAGCAGTCTTCAACATACGTTGAAATGAACCACTGTGACAGGTTTCCACTTCAAGTACAAAATATTTGATGGGCATCTGCCTTTGGTTTTCATGTGCAAAAAGAACAATTGCTGGAAAGAATTCAAAACAATGTCATATATTCACCCCAGTACAGAGATTTAGGCCTAAATCCATCATTCTTTTCCTCCCCATGCCATTCCGATTTGAACCCAGCCAGTTGCAAATCAGTCTTGACCCTGCACCAAATAGGAACAGTCCAGCATGAACTGCTAGGCAAGGTCCTATCTGGACTTGAAACAAGCCTCCTAGGACCGATTTCGGGTTTTCACCCCTCATCAGCCAGGATAGCTTGATTTCAGTGGCATGGAGAGCATGGGACCCACATCTGGGCATACCCACCCCACTCTGGGTGGCAAGTGCAAAAAGAAAAATGTAATGGGCATAATGCAGAACAATGTCGAATAATCAACGTATCTTTATCTTTATTTCGCACTTCAATAAAATCCATAAAAGTTCACATATAAAAATATGTCACAGACCAATGCGTTAAAATTAGACATGCAATAGACTAGAAATTTAAAAGCAATACCGAGCCCACAATAATAGTCTTTACATAAAATAGATTAGATCTAAAAATACGTTAACAAACTATAAAAAGCAGAAAATGACGATATTATAATTAATCTTAAAGTGCTATAAGTGAAGTTGTAGAGGCCTTATGACTTCTTAAAGCAGCCAATAAAAAGGAGGCTAGTGCAAAACAAAAAAAATGGGGTATCTAATTATAAAAATCAAAAAGGAGCTGAGGCTACAGTTCGCGTTGAGAATTATCTTAAAAGTGGAACAATGAAAACCTTCCTCTCTTTTAAATACAATAGCAAAAAAGGAGGAGGTATAAAGTTGTTTGGGCTGCCTTATCGTCACTAGGGCAAGGCAGTAAATTCTTAAGAACAAATTGATTGTTTGGATAACCAAGCATTAGCAGAATAAGGTTCAGTGTAAATCTAGCCAGGATGAATAGATGCTGGTTATTCTCAACTATCCATAAGTATGAGTGCAAATGATTTAATATCTGTGGTATAGATTCATACAACTTTACGGTTTGTTTCCCTTTGTGGGTATTCCACCTACCCTGAGTGACTTAATTTAGAAACATTTCCTTTAGTCTTGATTTAGGGAAATGTTTGCAAAGGTGTGGTGTTTCATACAAAAAAACAATACTCAAAGAAGTAAGGGTATCTCTGACATATGATAGCCAGGGGATTCTGTGGGCGTGGCCCAAATTCAGGACATCTTTACAGATTTTTTGTTTTAAACCCACAGTGTCCCTTTTTCAAATGGATTGCCAGAGACAAAGTGTTGCTAATCTTATGGCATTCTTAATAAAAGTCATACCAGTTTCTAAGTTATAAAATGATTGCTTGGTTTTGGAATTGACAACAGTCTTTTAATGAATGTATCTTCTTGTACTTGGAGTGTTGTTACATCAGTGATACCCCACATTGCTACCCCGTAGGTGGCTTCGGGAACATTTTTGCTTTATAGATAGCAGATATTTCCAGTATCAGCTTATGGCCTAATGTTTTAGAAAATCTAGATAAGGATGCGGTACTTTGAATCATTAAATTGACTCGATTTTGCATGATCTCCTTTCAAGTTTGTTTATTATCAAAAACAACCCCTAAATAATTAAAGCAATGTACCTGCTCAATTATTTCCCCATCTAATTTGAATCTCATTTTCTTCTTTTTGTCACTTCCTATTCCCGTGACATAGGATTTGGCTTTATTATCGTGCAAATCCAGATTATGCATAAGATATGTTTAGTGTGTGATACAATTTTTATAATGCAATGGGTGTTCTTTCCAGCAGGACAGCATCATCTGCACATTCCGATTTGCCCCCCTGCTGACACAGAATACATATACCACAATAGGAAGTCTACGCACACCATCAATGTGCAGGTGATTTGCAATGCTAAGTGCACCATCACAGACCAGGTTGCAAAATTCCCAGGGAGTACCCACGACTCCTACATTTTCCAAAACAGCAGCATCTATGCACGGTTGACGGCAGGGGAATTTGGTGAAGGATACCTCCTAGGTGAGACACATCATCAGAGACCCATTACAAAAATAGCACTGTGAAGTACATGTATGCATGTGAGAAATGTATTCCCTTTTCCTTCTAGGCGACAGCACCTATGCCCTCCGCTCATTCATACTCACCCCCTACCTCAACCCCTCTACACCCAGCCAAAGGAGGTATAACCGGTCCCACAAATGCACAAGGAATGTAGTAGAATGGATCTTTGGCATCTGGAAAAGCAGGTTCAGATGCTTGCACAAGAGTGGAGGTGCAAGGCAGTATACCCCCATCACATGCTGTAAGATAATAGCTGTCTGTGCAATGTTGCACAACCTTGCGGTGAAGAAGGGCACTGAGGTGGAGTTGTCAGACTACGAGGACCATGACAACGACGTCGCTGTGCCACAAACACAACCTGCTGGGGTGTCTACACCAAGTGATGGCAGATACAGACGTGAGGAGATAACAGAAAACTATTTCTGAGTGAGTACAGATGCACAGACAGGTTATGGATGTGAAAACATTTTTTAATAATGTTGGCACAACGTTAAAGCACTGATGTGCAACAAATGAAATAATTAAATGAAAGGTGGGGACTGGAAATGGGCCGGGTTGCCAGACCCACACTGGCAGAGTAATTTCCTGCTGCGCTTTGCAGAGCCACTGGGATGCAGCTCCCCCCCTTCTGCATGGCCGGCTGCCTCTGCGGAGCGCCTGGTGCTGACACAGCGCTGGCCAGGCTGCTGCGGCTGCTGCTGTTCCCAGCCTCGGCCACGTCCAGGGCAGGATTCACCATTGTGTTGGAAATGATGAGGGCTCCATGGCACTGGTGATCCGGGCCATCCCCCTGGTCACCTCCGTAGTGTTTTTTGTGAGGCGCTCTTACATATTTGACCCTCGGCGGCATAGCTGGGACGTCACAAGCCGGTTAATTGCCCGGTTTTGGACACGTGCATCCCTGCGCCTTGTGTGCTCATTATGTTCCATCTTGGCACACAGCTGTATGATGGCGGTTGTCATGCGACCCAGTCCTGTGGCAATTTCTCGGTTTGTTTGTGCCACCTCCTTGTTACTTGCCACAAACTCACCAAATCCCTTTGCCATTTCCACCATCTGCAGGTTGTGTGCACGCAATTGGCGGTGGCATGCCAGGATGGATTCGGCCTGCATCCACTGGATACGCACCATGCTCCCCTCAAGCCCTTGGAAGACGGTGCCCTCTCGTGATGGACATGCACTGCTGGGAGTGCGTGGTCGGTGGCGATTGGTGCTGGCCTGCTGGGTGGGCTGCTGTGCCACAGGTGTCGCTGGTGTGGATGCTGGTGCCTGACCCGCAGCTCCCTCCATGATAGTAATTGGGGCCACAATAATCCTCCTGGCTGGAGATGTGGCAGGTGCTGGCTGGGACCATGTGGGGGAGTTCTCTGGTGAGAACTGCAATGGGGGGGATTGTGACAGTTGGGGGGAGTGGGGAAATGAGAGGGCATGTACTGGGTCATCCTCATTGACCATGGCACTTCTGTCCTCCTCCTCCTGCGAGGCATCCATGGTGCTTGGCCCTGCCACCACACTGTCCGCTGTCGCTGGAGCTGTCGCTTGTGCAGCTGCTGCTCCACTGCCTGATGGCGCCCCTTGGTATAAAGAAGCATTTGTGAACTGAGTGCAAATGTCTTACAGTCACTACAATAAAAGCATTGCACATGTCACTTTCAGTACTCTGATTATTTTTTAAAGTGCAGTGCAAATTAATGTGCACTGACATTTGTTCCTACATTAGCTGACTACATTTCCCATAATGCATTGTTCATGTATGGTGCTAGCAGTACTGGACTGGGGTTTGGCTGTACATTGAGGCTAAAGGGGAGGTGACTGGTTGGGTGTGTCATACTGCCCATGCTTCTTAACTTTTGCTGTAGCTCTGGATGAGCTGTCCATGTCCCCTACTCCCACCACACTCTCTGTCTCGATGGTTGTGGCCACCAGTTCCTCCAGGTCAGTCAGGGGGGGCGCGGGGTTCCTGCCTCCACCAGTCAGACCTGCCTGCTTGTGGAGCTCTGACAATTTCCTCTTGGTGAGGCTCTTCTTGAGGTCCTCCAGGCTCCTGGGGGTCACACCAACAGCATTGACCTTCTCACTGATGGCACTCCACAGTTTCCTCTTGGTGGACTCAGGGACTGTGAGGGACAGCCTCACAAAGAGCTGCCTGTGGACCCTCACCACCTCCTCCACCAGTACTTGCAGCTCCATGCTGCTGAACTTCACTTTGCACTTTCTCTCAGCCTTCTGGCTCTCTGAGCTGCTTGCCATTTCCACTGCCTGCAAAATCAGCTACCACTCTCTCTGCTGCTCACTCTCACTGCTCAGCTTTGGCTGCCTCTCCAGAAAGTTCTAATGAGTTGCACCTGCATTTGGATATACCGAATCTGTAAAAATACCGATTCAGTATTTTACAGAATCGGTAAATTTACAGATTCAGTAAATTTACAGATTCTGTAAATTTACAGATTCTGTAAAATATATGCCGTTACATCTGAAAACCCAAATACCGGTCGGTAACGGCCGAATTCGGCCGTTACCGACCGGTATTTTAGCTCCTACATCTGGCCCTTAGTGTGCTCCCATAAACGACAGTCTTGCCCACACAACATTACAACTGATCAATTTGCCCATTCAATACTCCATCATTTGTATACACTGAGGGTAAAAGGTATATATCAACTTCAGTTCTGTTGATTGTTCATCCTCCTTGTGCTGTCCCAAGTGCATGAGCCCCAGTTCCAAGGTTGACAGGCATCAGAAATTAGATGCTGTGCATCTTCCCCATGGGCAATGCAGCGCACTTGTATACTTGTGGGTCACCTGGACCTCATTTATGGAAATATAGTTATGCGCTGAAAGTTTTATAATTTGGCTGAGCCACCGTTCCTGCCCCTTGTAGTAGTTGGGAAGTTACCATCCAAATGGCAAGTGTCCCATTTTCAAGGCATGGCAGAGATGGAGACCAGTTTGATGTGTGGAACCTGCTACCTTGTTCACCCTCAACATGGTTGATGACCTGTGATAGTATTTTGTTGTCCTGGAATGTGGAGGATGCTTGCTAACTTTGACAAGGCACTGACATACTTATGTTGTAAATGTATGAATGTCCAGATTCAAACTCCCAAAGGAAACTAGGTTGGGTTGGTCACTCAATGTTCCTCTCCTGGCCAGGCTCCTGATGGTGACATATTGTTCCAGATTCAAGACTTACATCTCTTGTCATGATATGCTGCCACTATCATGGTGGTGATGCTGTAGATATATATGTATGAATCAACAAAGAGATGCCAGTACTGCACTTCAATTCAATATTTTCTACTAATTGAGTAACAATCCTCAATTCGGAAAGACCAATCTTTTAGTCTAGTTTCTTATGGATACTTCTTTTTATTTTGGATTTTATTTTTTGTGTATTTTCTATTTTTGTTGTTGGACCTTATTTAGACAAAAATTATTTCACAAAAGGAGAGACTTGAAAGGTATATACAAGAACATCCAATATATACAAAAACATCAAAAATGTCCCAACTCAAATATAATGTATATCATTTTGCAAAACATTTGGTGGACACATTTAACATTCAAAAGACAACACTGAGTGCACTTAGAAACATAGACATACAAGACTGGGCGAATTGATGACACAATGACAAAAATAAACTGTTCTAGAGCAAGTGTATTGGATAAAGTTTTTTTGAAAACAGGTGTGGATACTAGTGCTTAGTACAAGATTTGTTTGTGCATATTTTCATACAATAGACCATCCAATAATTCAATTTTTAAGTTGTAATCCTGAGAGGATTGGTCTATTGAGAGAACGGAGGTCAAGAGAACAGGGGTCGACGCGTTTCGAATCCCTTGTGTAGCAGGGATTCTCATCAGGACCGTGTAGACTCAATCTACAAAAATAAATAAAAACATTCTGTCAGTCATACTCACAACACTCAACTTCAAACAGTCACAACCACTCTCAGGTCATACCTGTACTTATGATTCAGTGGTCGGTCTCCCACAGAATGGACTACTCATGTAGCTGTAATGTTAAGAATTCAATGAGCATAATTAGTGCTGGTTTACCAGAAAAGCGGATAAAAATGATGACATTCATCAGTCTGGGTACTTACATAGATAGGCAATATGACCGCGTGGTCAGTTTTTTGTTTTTCAGTTTCTTCAAACGATTCTGTAATAAAGAGGAGAGATGTCCTATTTACTTTGGCACTCCTGTGCTCTGTATTATAATGGCACGCATATGCTCATGTTTAAATAACGGGCTTAGTGGAGCGGGTGCACTCGAGCTCTTTAGTTTGGCTGCGCGGATCGAGCGTGATTTCCAGGTGGAGGGTGTGGGGATGAATGAAGTGGTTTGGCGTTCGGTGGCGCCTTGATAGCCCAATTGTCCATTTTTGTATGTTAGGAGGAAATATGTCCAATTTACTTAAGCACTTCTGTGCTCTGTATTTAAATGGCACGCATATGCTCATATTTAAATAACGGGCTCTCGGGTGCACGGATGCGTTGAAGTTTTTTTGTTTGGCTGCGCGAGAGGGAAATCTTACCGGTATTAGTTCTTCAAGTCTCCTCCATACGCGTCCAAATCCATCGCTGAGGCGTGTTTGTGATTATCCCGGTTGACCCGGTTGTAGAAATGGTTGGATCCCGCTGCTTAGGCTTCTGGGAATTGTAGTTTTTTCGTTTTTGAACCTATTGTGCTGATTGCAGTGTTGTTTGGGGTTATGGGAAGTGTGGTTTAGTCCGTTTGTGTGGTGCATTATGCCGGTTCCGTAAGTCAGGTTGATTTTTAAACATTGACATGTGTTGATTGGAAACCCGTGTAAGTACATTGTAGATCGAATGTATGGTGATTGAAAGTATCATTGATATCCAAAGGGTCCACGAATTCTTACCACAGTTGATGTGAAATGGGGGATTAGTTATTTACTGGCAGGACAAGTGGTGGTGTTAGGATAACCTTTGGAAGTTCTACAGAGTCTGCTGTTGACTCTTCGCTTGAAGTTTATATTTTTGTACACTCAGAAGACACTGCATATTTTGGTTGGTTCTTGAGCTTGGCCCTTTAGAATACGCAAAGAGACTTTGTTGTGTTGTACATTGGTCTCACTTACACCTTGAGACAACAAAAGTTGGGTGGGTCTGTTCAGATTTTACAGAGGTAGACAGCTCCAAGCGCTCCCCTTCATGCTGAACACTATAGTGTTTCCATGGAAACATGTGGCTTCCTACATTCCGGCCTTTTTTCATTCTCTGAAATAGAAAGGATGATGATGGCCTTATGTCTAAAGGGGCGGCTTCCTAATGCAGTATTCCATTGAATTCCTGTCTCCTTCAAGGTTGGAAGTGCGTTGACCAGACTTCTTTTTGGCCCTTTTTTCTGTGGGCTGCCCTTCCTCTAGTGTCCCTCTTGGCAGCAGGGTCACAGTTGTGTGTATTACGTGTGCTTCAGCCACTGTGTGCTGCTTGTTACATTGGGTTGGATGAAGTGGATGCCCATGAGTTAGAAGCCTGGAATTTCCATTTAGGAAACTGATTCACACAGTTCACTTTTCCTCCCCTCTGGGTGACAGATTTGAGTTTTGGATTGCAGGAATTGACAATCACGGAGTAGGTTTCCCTTTTTGTTAATGTTACAAAGTATGAATCTTCATGAAGTCAAGATGTAGGTTCCAAGTAAGTCTTTATTGTTATTCAGTTACAGGAAGTTTAGATGTGCCAAGATGGTAAATATGCTATGAAGTATGCCCCACCAGGAGCAGGATAACCTTCCTGCTCAGCCTGCTGACATCAACTGCCTAACACCCTGTACACCACATTCCATGCAGTCATCACATTCTATAGGCATCATAGGCTGAACAAGAGGATAGAGCAAAGGAAGAAGAAGGGCATGAAATTAACTCACAACAGTTAACTTACTCATTCTATATTATATCACCTATCTCCAATGGTGTGGTATGTTTATATCTGTGTTGAGCATCCGCATCATATCATAGGCATTTACAGTGAAGCCATCTTTAAGCTAATAATGTATGCATGTTTTCAATATTTCTATAGTGTGAACTTAGCCAAAAGATAGCAGAGTGAGAGATATGATTAAAGACAAGCATAAAGTCAATGACTGAAAGGAGAGTTAACTACTTTGTGGATTGTTAAAGCATTGTGATGCAATGTTCTTTGAACAGATAAGTCTTCAACTCTTTCCTAAACTGGAGTAGAGCTAGGACAGTCCTGATGAATGTCAGAATGTTGTTCATATGCCTGGGTGCATTGGTGAAAAGGGACTGCTACATTGTTTTGTTTTTTTAATTTTTTTTAGGCGGCAGTCTTATGTCCTACTCGCTGAGGGTGTGCCGAGAACTACTAGTGTTGGTGACATTGTCTGCAAGCTAGGAAGTGGGTTTGCTTGTGATGTGAAAATGATGGAGCAGGTTGGCAAGGGGTGTGAATGGAATTCCCACAGGATGGAGTTGATGTGATCATGTTTCTTCAAGCTCTGGATGAGACATGTCACATCTTGTAGGATGCCCTTAAGGAGTGCCAGTGTTGAGTCTGGGGGCCATGGTGCAGGTTTTTACCACCATTCAGGGGCACAAGCATGAGGACTTGAACAGCATTTATGAAGTTGCTTTCCTGAAGATGAGAGAGCTGATAACAAGGCATCCCTTTTTTTCAAATGCGTTCCTTGCGGGTGAGGTTGGTGTGCAGGATGAATCCAAGTGACTTAGCATTCAATAAAAGTTGAGGTTTGAAGCCATCTACGTTCATGTCACTGAGTCACGTTTGTACTGTTTCTTGTTTGTTGTGCTTGGTGAATAACACAGATTCCTTAGTTGGGTTGAACCTCAGGTAGGTGCTGGAAATTCAGGTTTTATACGTTGTGCTTCTTTCCATCTAGCAATGTTTGCTCTCCAGAGGAAAACATTCTAGGGAACTTTCCTTGGTATTCAGATCTCAGGGTTGGCATGTTCTGGTCATTGTCACCATGTGGATCCTTGAACCTCTTGGGCTGATCTTATTTCTTAGCTGAACATTCTTCCGTTAACTCTAGATGTGTTGGTCTTTACTATAGGATGACCTCTGTTTTACTCTGCCTGATCTCTTGGGAATCCCTATGCTAACCTTTAGGATTCATTCTGGGCTGGAATTATTGGGCGGATTGGTGGTTATTCAGCTACATTGGTGTCTAACAGTACATTATCTGCCTATTACTACCCCTATTTCTAGCATACAGGTGATGATTGAAGCGTAATGTTTTTGTGCTCAGCTGATTGAGTTTCAGACCTCTTGTCCCACACTACCTCTGAGCACTAAGGTTGGCCTGAGAAGGGGTCTCTTCACTATTGCTTCTTGTACCCCCCTGTCTTTGCCCACTTTAGCCTTTGCTGTAGCTGGTTCCCCCACTTGTGCTTCCCATTCTGTGTCTTGCTGTTTCTGTATATTTTCCAGTTAGGAATGGCAGTTTGACTACCAGTTGCCAAGGATATGCCTACATTTCTAAGAGTTGCAGTGGACAAAAGACTGTGGGACATATTTATTAAAAGGTCCCACAGTGCAGCATGAGAGAGAAAGGCGGTAATGTGCTGTATTAACATAATAGCACACATCTCTGCCTTTACCCAGCACTGGCCAAAAATGTGCTGCCTAGCACCAATGCAGGCCCCTTTGCACTATAGTACAAGGGTGCCTACTTTGCGAGTAGGATTATTTTTGTGCATGCAAATTATCCTCTGAGGCATTTTTATCTTTCTATGTGTGCTGAAGAATGCCGCACACATAGAAAGAGAAAAGAATGAGGAGAAATAAAATATTTCTCCTCATTACACCTCCCCTGCAGATGCATAGCATTTTGGCACATTTCCACATCTACTAGTAATGATGAATCTGGGAATTCGCCAAAATCAATGGGTGTTGCATTGAAGTACCCATGAACCACTCATGGAACCCCTCCCTGCATAGAGTAATGCAACACAGAGATCTGGACTGTGTTGCGTTAGTCTAGATATATCAAGTCACTCAGGGCCATGCACATGGGCCTTACATGGCTTGATAAATCTAAATTTTGAGTTGCATTGTTCTTGCACACAAATTGCATGGTGCACGGGCAACGCAAATTGATAAATATGGCCCTGTATTTCTAAAGCATGAGGTTAGTGCACTGAAGGCATCTTCCTTTTCAAAAGAGTCAGGTGTTCTTGTTACTAGTTGCTTGCTTCCTTGACATTTCGTTTGTAATGAATAGTAAGTAGCTTTAAACGCGCTCTTTTATTTAAATTGGTCTACGCCTTCACTTTTGTTTAGTTAGGGACTCACCTTCATTTTCTAGAAGTTAAAAGTGATAAACTTTTCATGTTGCTGTTCACCTGGGTTCTATTCACCTTCTGGGGCATGGCTGTGGAATCTGGTGCATCCCTATCAGTCACGGTTTGTCTGTTGGACCTATTCATCATTCTGGTTATATTTTCTTCATTATTTCATATACACAGTTTCTATGTTTTCCTACACTTGACTATGTGTTCTCCTTGAGTGTTGCTTCTCTTATTCTCAGAGCAGTAAATATGGTGCTTTGGGGAGGTTTTGACTGGAGGTTTTCCGTAGCTCTTCTGCTTCTGGTTGACAGTTTATTTGAGGTGCCTTATGAGCCCCCCTACTTTCACAATAATTGCAAGGACCCTGGTACCTTATGCCTTTTGAATGATATTCCCATCTTTATGGAATTCTCTCATTTTTTGTATCATTTACTATATTCATCATTTTCTGTGTTGGATATCCTGGATAGTCTTTTTTGTGAAACTATAAAAGCCATGGTGGTTGGATCCTCCCATCTGTCTTTGGCTTTCATTGCCCATGGCAAGTGGCTGCCTTTTGTTGTGGCTGTGATTTTTCTTTCCATCCTTTAGTATGTTTTAGCTGTTTTTACTAGTAAATCAAGATTTCTCCAGGCACTAACCTGAATGCCAGTTGCGGGAGTAGAAACCACCAGCATGCGCGATGTGATTCCTGCCTCTACCTTTCCACTAACATCAGTTTAGAGGGCATTTTTGAAACCCGATTATGATGTCAGTGAAAAGCCTGAATGGGGAAGAAAATAAGGGAAATAGATGTATCTTCTGCCCATGCCACCACCTACTGTCCTCCTGCACTCATTCTTGCTGTTCCTGCCAGATCATCCTCTAAGCCCAGGTGAGCAAGTAGGGCCTGTGCAAAGAAATATCTGGTTAGTGGGGGCTCAGAAAATTTTATTCCGAACTTGTGCTTACATCAAAATATTATAGTACTGTGTGTGAACAGACCTCCACTCAAGCCTTCCCCTGTCTTCCTCTTTTCATTCTATAGCCTCAGTTCAATGAGCATGCCTGTCAACCTAAGTCGGATTCGGTGTTTACTATCACACCTGTGAACATCTGCAGTTAAGTATAACACTGGAGATAATGTTTGTGCCACATCTGCACAGTGCTAACAAATACAAATAATCTTGAGTCACATTTGCCATTCAATTTCCTTAACTGTAGGACCTTCTAATGCAAAACATTGCATATTGTATTCCCTGGTACAACCATAAGGGACAAAAAATATTATTTAAACTTCAATTTCAGGTGGAGCGATTAAGATTGAGGTTTCCTGGATTATCTGCCCAGAGCTCCATAAGACTTTATTCAAACCGTGAATGTGCACCGAAGGCTGTTAATTTTTATTAATCCACTATCCTACAGCTGATTGCACCCTCAGGACTTTCACAATGTTTTTATGTCCAAAGTTCAGAACTAAATATGTTTGATAACAGCTGAAGTGCTAAATGTAAAGTCTTCTCGTAGACTAAATGAATCACAAATATCCTCTATATTTCTTTTACTTTCTTTTCTGCTCTGTGATGTTCAAGGACTGGAGACATAAGACAACAGACAACCACTCTATAGGACCCCAGTAGGAAAAGCGAGGAACTTGGCCTTAGATGGTTGCTGCATCTCATGAGAACACACCTTCCAACATGAACTCTTTGACAGCGCAATAATTCTGGAATGGGCCCAATAGACTGGATATCATGGACATAAACCTGGTGGCTGGTACATGCGGCCAATAGGGGATTACTTCAAGATTTATCATGAGCACTGCAGAGAGCAGATAGATAGTGAATTCTCGGGCAGGAGTGGCTAGATTACTTCTGGTATTCTTCACTATGCTGATTCTCCCCTCCTCATTCTAGCACTTATGTTACTCCCCCCCCTCCTGTAGGCGGTACATCAGTTTATATTGTTCAAGGTGGAGAGTAGGCAAGCCTGTCCTTTACCAGAGAAAGTGGGATTTGTGGAGGTATTCGGTACAAATTTCTATTTTGAGGGCTTTTAGAAGCTTTATGAGGGTTGCTTTCTTTAGGGAGGCAAACTGTCTGTCCTTTCAACAGAGTTATCACTGGGACAAGTAAGGGAGAATCTGAGTAATGAGGATTTCTGGCAACTAATACAATCATTTTTTTATTGTTATGTTAAGTTAATTGGATTTATAAAGTGCCTGGCTACCCAGCAAGGGTTTCCCAGTGCTTTGCCAACCAAACAAATCCAGATACACTCTAGAAAGATAATTCTGGCTCCAGACGGTTAGAACAACCAGGTTTTCAAACTCTTCGTAAAAGCAGAAGGGAGCGACAAGACCTTAGTTTAGGAGGGAGGGAATTCCATAGCTTTTTACAAAGAAAATAAAAGGCTCAATCTCCTTGATGAGATATCTTGATTCAGGAAACCAAAGCAAGATCAGGGTTACTTGACCGCAAAGACTGACTAGTAGTCCATGAATACGCAAGAGATCGAAGATAGATCAGACCTGAATTAGAAAAACATTTATGCACATAACATAGTGCTTCAAATTAGACATGGCATTCAATAGGAAGCTAATGAAGTTCTTGAAGTAGATTGACAGTTGAAGAGAACTTTGGGGGAGGGAGTAAAAGTCTAATTGCTGTATTTTGCACCATCTCCAACCGTCTGAGTAGGCTCTTCTTGACCACTAGATATAGAATGTTTCCATAGGCTAATTTGGATAAATAACAAGGGCCTGAATAACCTGAAAGACAGCCCAAGATTTTTCATAGCCAAATCAAGTGGTCCCCACTTTCATAATTTGGTGATTCATGGATAACATTCTCCAGCCACACTCCCAAGTTCTTACCCACAGGGGCAGGGCTGGGAATGTTACCCCTCACCTTTGGCCACAGATGAGGGCCCCAAAGATGAGGACGGTTGCCCAACAACAGCACATCGGTTTTGTCCATGTTTAACTTAAGGGAGTTGGCATTCATCCATGAAAAGACCTGTATAACTCAGCTGTTCAAGGCCTCTGCCCTGTTGTTTTCTTAAGAGGACAATGACACAGCAATCTGAGTGTATATAAAACGAGGGAGGGTGATCCTATTGGATCAGAAGGGCAGAAGTACCACTCAAAGGGAGTGGAAGGTCCAGCCACAGTCCGTGCCCTAAGAGAGTATGTATCAAAAAAGATGGACAAGGCTGTTCCTAGTAAGGGTGAGTATAAGTATTAGTGTGCTGGTCACAAGGAAGTGGGAACGTGGAGGTTAAAGTGTGTAAGCCTACCACTGGGTATCCATTATGTTGGATATAGTTGCCTCACACACCTTTGCAGGTGTCATGCTTCATCATAGGCAGTGCTGCTCGTCGGGTAGGCGGTGCAATCCCCAACGGGCACACCTCGAAGAGGGGCTCTTTTGCGGCGATCTTTTAATCCAACTGCCTATGGGTGAAGTGCGGGTGTGGGGCCAGGAGGTTGTAGACAAAACGGTGAATACAGCAATCTGAGTATCATCAGCATATGACAAGGTGGTAAGACCACACTTGTCCACTAATGGCCTTACATAAAGATTGAACAAGGTAGGACCTAAAATGGAGCCTTGAGTCCTTAATTGCCCTTGCCATGTACAATTAACCAAAGTGTTGTAAATTAGCATAAATGGGTTAGCGTTAGCAGAAGCTATCTTGCATTTAGAAGTTATCTTATCCGCTTTTTAGAAGCCATTTTAGTTTCTGGAGGCCATCTTGGCTGCCATGTGCTGCCATGTGCTCACTATGTGCATTGTCCTACCTTCCTTTTAACTGCGCCTGAAGTCTGCCTAGTAACAGGATATATTTAGCCTCCTCCACTTCCACGCATGCTCAGAAATGCCTGGTAGAGTCTGCATCTGTTACTGATTAAGTTTTACATAGGAATGTGTTCACTACGTTCTGAAACTGTTAGCTCCTCCCACTTGGTTCCATATGTCCTTACTTGGTATTCCTTGTGTGCTCACAGGAACCAAGACTGCCCCCTTTCATGTATGCTTACTGTGTAAGTCTGAAATGTATATAAGGCATCAGCCTTCTGACTTCCTCAGACTGCCTCATTCATTTGCCATGGCCTTTGGGCGACGCAGCCTCACTTCATGTAATAAACTGTCCTTTGATATTTCAGAGTTCTGTGCCAGCCTCTTATTGCTTTTAAAGGACTCCAAGGTTTTTGAATACCACAAAAGAGTACAGCGAAAACTGACTAATATCGGTAAGGTGTCATAGGATACATAATTAGGACCAGCCAAAATCATTTTAGAGTTCATGTAGGTTACTAGTATTCATCTCAACTGAGTCTCCTAGGAGAATGAATTCAGATGTTTGCTGTGGATGACAACAATTAACTTAATCAAGGATAGGGAAGGTGTGCAAGACTAGCGACCAAGACGACCTCTGAATGAAACATTTAAAGGTGAAAATGAGTGCAAGATGAGTGGAATCCACCAAGTAGTGGTGAGTTGTATGTGAGTTGGAATGCTGTCAGTAATCCCATGGGTGACTCTTTACGCCTTGCGGATTACAATGTCGGATTTAGGCAGCCTTTCTGTGCTGGCGTCTCTGACATAGAAAGGCTGTCGGAACTCGGCTTTGGGGGCCATCAGCAGAGCCCCATGGGTGCACGGCCTCCATTTAGAGGCTGTAGGTGCCCCCCTGTTAATCCCTGCACCCCATAGCAGGCCCCTTGTGGTGCCTGCCATGGGGTACAGGGATGAACTGCACCTCCTATTTTACAATGGGAGCATGCAGTGCGAACAGTGTTTGGTCACATCCTAATTAGTTGGTCAGGACCGCCGACCGGGTGTCGGTCAGTCCCATGACCGAGAAGATGTCGAGTGGAGGAATCTCTGCATGACATCCTAATAGGGTTCCATATCTTTTTAGCACATGAGAACTGAACTGTAAAATGCACTATATAACAACACTTTGAAAAAGGTGGGCTTACTCACTTAAATCATTTGCTAGAATGTGGCTTTGAGAATTGTCTATGCTGGCCTTGAGCACGCCCCTGGTGGCAGTGTGCTGCACCACTAGAAGAAGTGTATTGTGGCATCGTTAGAAACATTTGGGACTCCTGCAATATATATATTTTTGTATTACAACTTCACCACTGTCTAGCAAGGTATAGAGCTGCTCTTTTGACCTCCGTCAGTGGCATTAGTAGTATATTCGACATCAACAGTGGCCAGTAATTTACTGAGATGTCCAGCTTCAGTACAGCATTTTGCATGTTTTATTGGGTAGTTCTCTACCAGATTGGTTTTGTTCACAGGTATTCAATGCTGGCTTAATACAGATTACAATGCTTGGTAGAAATGCAGTTAAACGTGAGTGTGTTTTTACAAGTTTTCCTCAGTCATATATTTGTATCGTTTCGTTTAATGAATTTGTGAAACCTACATCATATGTATGTTCTATGAGCGTTCTAACATTGTGTGAATCGTTCAGTGCAGAACTCAAAACGTACTTTTAATGCAGATTAGACATATAAATAAATCTGACTCGAGCGTGCACATTGTTTATAAGTCTCCAGAGAATCACAAATAATGCATTGCGATAAAGCACATTTTATGAGCCCTATAAAAATAAAACATAAGTACATTTTCAATTAAACTTGGATGGTGTAATACATTTCCTAAACTATTTTGAATGCGCTTTAATAGCCTACTGATATTTCTTATTAATATTTCATTGGTTTAAAGTGAACATAAATATGTGATTATTTAAAAAGTGAAAATGGCTTCGGAAATCGTAGAATAAGATACATATATTTATATTGTAAATTGTTTTAACTTCAATCAAGAGCTACGCCTGGTGTAATTTGTTTTGTCAATGTGTCAAACCGTATCTACACGAATAGATATCCTAAACAGAACTTGAATGAAAATATAAACGAGTCAATTTGCTGTGTTTATAGTGGGAAGTTGGTAACCTATAAATCGTCTGTCATTTGCACAGATCTTTGACGTTCCCTGATTCAAAACTTCCCAGATAAAGCATGGACATCTAGCGCGTCGTAGATTATGATGTTTTCTCGTCGCCAGGCAACCTACTCCTGTGGAATGTAAGCAGAGCATTAGAACAGAAATCTTTTTTTTTCTGTTCCTCCTCAGAGAAAATATGGGCTATATTTACGACCCGGTTTGCGTCGCTCTTGCACCACGCGATGCAAACCTCAAGTCATATTTTTGTAGCCATGCAAGGCCACTTTGCGTGGTTTTGAATGGCTTAAAATATTATGGAGTGATGCAATACAGTGCATTCCTTTGCACTCAGTAGGTGTTCCATGGGCATTGTGTGGGTGCTCCTCCGCATCTCCTGTGCTTTTTGACACATTCCCAGATTGACCAAACCTGGAAATGCGACAAAAATAAACGCCTCCCTAGGAGAGGCGTAATGAGGAGAAATCTCTTTGTTTCTCATAATTTGCAACATAAGCACAGTAAAAAGACTCTCAGGGGTGTTTTAGTGCAGGAAGGTCTCCCTTACTGCACAAAACCAATCCTTCCTACACATAAGCACCCTTGCACCATGGTGGAAGGATGCCTGTGTTGGTGCTAGGCTGACAAAACAGTGCCAGCACAAGGAAAGAGGACAGGAATGTGCTGTATTAGATGAATATGGATGTATGACGGTTTGGCCCGTACCGTCACAACGTGTGCTATTACAACGCGTCTTTAACAACGCAAGTCGGTACAACGACTTGCATTGGGGGGCGCTGATAGTGAATGGTATAATTTACTATTCTAACACCAGTCCCCGTGGATAATAGGGAAGGTGTTGGAATAGTAAATATACTATTCTTTATCCTCTAGCGCCCTCCAGAGCAAGTCGTGGTTACGACTTGCGTTGTAACGGACGCGTTGTGAAAGTACTGCGGAGTAAAATCCGCGTTGTAAAGGATGTTCCCCGATAAATACGGTGCATTTGTTTTCTTTACCTGTGATGCAGGGCAGTGCAGCAAGGTCACTTGCTACACTGCAGAGTGCAGCACTCTTCATAATTATGCCTCTAAGTTTGTTGTTGGGGGACATTTTCTTCCCTTGAAACTTATTTCTGCATTTTGCTTGAGTATTTATACACATGTTGAAAAATGTTAGGCAAAAGGTTTGACTTTTGGATCCGTTGGCAGACATTCTGTGGCATTTACATCTTTCTAAAAATACACATATATGTGTATGCTTTTCAGAATCAAGACCTTCAAATTTTTGTAGAGGATGTAAGATAAACTTACTTGACCAATCAATACAGCCAATTTGGCCATATTAGAACCGACTGAACTGAATTGAGACTATGAATCTGTTAAGGTAAGTAGTGCTCTGATCAGTGCCTTAATTTGTGAAATTGATAGTTGTACTTGCTTATACTGTTACAGAGTATTTGTGCAAAATATTAGAGACATGATATCATAAATTGCTATTAATTCCCACTAAATTCCACCATTTGAGGCATTGCAGAGTATTTATTTTTGGCACTTGTGGGACTTAATTTTGACGTGGCTGGCAAGTGCTATTAGAGTTGCCGGCCCCTTGCGCGCACGCACCAGATTTGCCAGCCGCGCGCACGGTCCGGCCGCATCTGTGCCTTCCACTGCCCTTTTCTTGATGCTGGCAAGCACGAGTTACTGCATCTGCACCTCAAACAGATTCTATTCTCGAGAACCAGCTAAATCTACTCGAACAGATGTTTTTGAGTTAATATTCTACTCCAACTCAAATTGTTAGTGTGAGGTGCCTTTTATGTACTTTTGTTTTCAACAAGAAGGAAGTGCCCCAGAGAGTCCAACTTCCTGTTCCTG
Source organism: Lissotriton vulgaris (assembly GCF_964263255.1). Lineage (NCBI taxonomy): Eukaryota > Metazoa > Chordata > Amphibia > Caudata > Salamandridae > Lissotriton > Lissotriton vulgaris. The sequence goes on along the minus strand of NC_141690.1, from coordinate 317,204,036 downwards.
CCCAGCTGTTTCCTCCCAGTGCTTTGTCCATCTCCTGGTCACTTTCTGTTTTTAAATTGGAGCAGGAAGGATCACTCTTTTTGTTTTCAGCAAATATACCATCGGATTTGAGGATTTTGTTTTTGTGATCTCACAGATAGGTTAAAAAACGGTACTATAAGGGTGTTGTGACCTTGATAATGGGCATTCACCAGAATTTATTCAGACTTTTATTTGAGTTTTAAAAATCATTGCAGTGGGTGGCCTGGAGATTTGGTAGGGGGCTACTTATGTTTTTGCATTTCATTTTCAATATTTTGTAAAGGATTACTGTAGTACAGTTCAGTACATTTTCTCCATGTTCATTAAATGTGCAATATTCATTTACTTTACTATGTGGCCTAATCTGCCACTGGGCCATCCAGCCAGTAGACACAGTACTAGTCATGGATGCATGAAAGACCTGTTCCTGTGCTATCTGTTATCTTAAAACATAATTTAGGGCAGGAATGGCATTGTATTAAATAACAAATGTGTGTTTTTGTGTTTTTGTGTTGTATTTCACATTTGTTTTCTCCAAAAATTGTATAGATGGGGTAATATTTGATGCCTTGGGAATGTTTGTGTTGTAAAATATGTATAGCTCAGTTAAATTTTGTTTATGGAATTGCTGAATTAATAGCAGTGTTAACATGCCTCCTTTGTCTGGCCAAATTGTGTGCCCAAGCCCACCATTTGTCGTTGTCATTTTGTGTAGTCAGTGTTCATAGCCCTCCTTGTGTTCTTTGTTTTGCATTCCTCCTTTCTGTTGTTGTTTGACATGTGGCAGGTGGCCATTTTATGTAGCCAGCCATTTTGCTTTTGCCATAGACCTGCATGTGTTCTTTGTTGTGACCATGCCTCCTTGCTTGCTGATATTGTTTGACCATGTGGCGATTGGCCAATATATGTAGCTATCCAGTGTGCCTTTGTCAGAGGCCTGCATATGTTCTTTGATGTCAATCAATCAATATGAACTTTATTTGGATACAATTACATATCCATAAAAGTACAAACAGACAGCAACATATTCAAAGAAAATTCCAAAGACAAAAGAACAGTTAAAACATCCGATTAAAATTAAGATTAAAATTAGCCCTCCAGTAATACAATACACAAGCTGATAAAAAGAGCAAAATTCATTAGAATACATATAATTTACAGATTAAAAGCAGCGAAATAAAGTGCAATGATTCAGCAGGGGACACATAGAGTTACGAGTGTGCACCGCCGCCTTCAGGAAGGAGCCAACCCGAAATGTTAGCTCATCGTCTTTCAAAGCAATGACCTTCCCATATGCTGCCTTGTAATCAATCTCAGGTAAGGCTTTAAAGTACAAAATAAAAAACCTTTTAGTGAGTGTTGAGTAATAACAGCAGAAAAATAAAAAGTGCAGAACCGATTGTTTATGTTGGCTGTTGCATGGACATGGCAAAGGAGGTAAGGGACGAACCCCGTGGGGAATGAGAGCATAAATTTCATGGTGTCAGGCATCAGCCAGAAAAGTAAACCCCTTTCCCAATGACTAATCGGTTTTAATAAATAGCTAGAAGGTGCGCATGAAACATTCTAAATATGCATATATTTAGCGACTGACGTTTTCTTGCGCTCTTTGTCGAGTCTAGCATTCCTATAGGATGCATAAAGGGCTGTCTGAAGGGATTTATTACCAATAGTACCAAGGTCTGAGGGATTTAAAAATAAGTATTTATAATTCACACTGGTTAAACTTTTATGTACTGCAGTCAGCCACCCTCTTATCACATTTCAGACAGTCTGATATTATCTCTCTAGTAAAATGGGGCACCGGGTTTCTCCAAACTTTCAGCCAAAATAATGCTGGGCGAGCCTTAATGTAATCTTCGATATATGCCAAGTTAAGTTCACAGTGACTAGCGTATTTAGAAGATGAAATGGGTGCACCCAGGATTTTGCGGCAGAATCTATTCTCTTCATCCTGGATGCTGCCACTAATAGTATGACCCCAGAACTTCAGCACCGTAGGTGGCAATTGGCATGCATTGGAGTCTAAAAATTTTAACAGTGGCAGATACCTCTGTGTTCCCTGGCTTTGGCAGCCGAGTATCATATTAGTGGAGTTTGTGAGCTTCCTCCTGCAGTAAGAGACAAGGTCAGCCGACAATCCATTTAAAGCAAATTCCAGACCAAGATATGGGAAAGTGCGAGTTCTCTGTAAACTATTGGAATTTAAAGCAATTGATGAGTTAAAATACTTCTTTGACCCACATGCCATTAAAAAGGATTTTTTAAAGTTAGTACATAAATGCAGGGTGACCATGAAATCTACAAAACCACTCACCAAAATACGGAGAGCTTTTGGGGTGCGGCCCATCAGCACTGCATCATCGGCATATAACAGGACTGGGAGTTTATTACCGTTGATGTATGGGACATCCTGGGTCAGTGTTACCAGAGACTTATTCAGGTCATTGATGGACAGTATGCATAATAAAGGGGCCAGGACACAACCCTGCCTGACCCCTCTACCAACTTCAATGACTTTAGAGACCTCACCATCCTTGCTAATGATCACCCGGGCACGTAGATCTTTATGCAAATAGGCTAAAAAGGATACGAGGGACTCGTCCAGGCCATAGTTTAAAAGAGTAGTCCACATCCAAGACATGTTAACAAAGTCAAAGGCCGATGTGAGATCCATGAATGCCAGATATATAGGTGTTTTCTTAGCTACATTGTATTTACCAATAATCAAGTTGAGGTTAAGGCATATTTCTCGTGAACCCCAACTGACAAGGATGTGGGATCTGAAGCTCCTCGGCCCATGACCTGAACTTATTATACAGGACCCTCCCCAGACTTTTTTATTAGGTTATTAAAAGCGTTCAGTAAAAGGGGCGCCCAAAAATCCGGGTGACTTTTAATGAGGTCAATGGGCAAACCATCAGGGCCGGGGGCTTTGTATCCCAGACTCTTATCGATAGCCTCCTCTACCATCTATAGGTCAATCGGAACCCTGGTAGTCATTGTGTACTCGTTAACAGCTGTAAGTGAGACTGGAGCAGAATAAATCTTACTAAAGTGAGCTTCCCAAGACTAGCTAGAAAAATTACAGCTAATTGTAGACATAGAGTTTCACAGGAACCTCATGCCTTTAACGGCCAACCAAAAATCCTTGCCATTTTTTAGGGAGGTAGCCGGTGCAAGATTGTCCCAGTGCTCTCTTGTAATTTTCTCCTTTCTAGTTGATGTAGCTCTTTTATAGCATAGTCTGAGTGATTTAATGAGGGAGCTGTCTCTGGGTTTATTAGCAAGTGCCCTTCGCAGGGCTCTATTGGATTAGAAGCAATCAGCATTAAACCAACCTGGGTGCGGGTTAATTTTCTTGTTGGGCCTAGACAGCAAGGGTTTGACACCTGCGCAAAGCTGTGAGAAGGCGTCAACTACCTCCGGGTTATGTTCCTTAAACGACAAACAAGTGTTGATCGAGTCAGTGTGAGTTCTTACCATCCTGCTAAATATTGCTTTGTTGTCTATACCACGCCAGACCAATCTGAGGTTGTCAGTAGAGGGGGAAAAATCCCTAGCACCACACTCTTTATCGTAGGTCGGTCTAGATCCGAAACTCAAGGTTAGATTAACAGGGTTATGATCCCCCTGTAGTGTGGAAATCACCTCAGCTTTTAGCCCACAATTTTCTAAGGGGGCAGTGATAAAAATATAATCAATGATAGAGGTTGAGCCCCTGACTCTATAGGTAGGTTCTATATGGCCGGCTCTTGTTGACACTGCAGTGAGCTCCATTACATCTAAAAAGTTATTAGTGCTTAGGGGGTCTAGTAATTGGCCCCCCTATGACATGTTCGTAGGATGGATTGCGAGTAAATGCCCCTCGGAAGCTTAACATTAAAATCGCCCCTTAAGCAGATACCCTCAGGTTTAACACCACGATTAACTGTCTGTAGGTTAGAAATTAAATTAAACAAATAAATAAAGTTCATATTGGGAACATTCTTAAAATCATTGTTATAAAATTTAATTAAATAGAATGAAATCCCACGGTTAAAGATTATGGCCTGAAATTTATCGTTGTTGGTGATGAGGGCACTAGGACGGCCCCCAGCCCTATTCGTAATCCAGATTGAGAGGCCTCCTGCTGGCCTGCCAGGGGTGGGGGCTAAAGTATTAAAACATCCAAACCCCTCTAGGAATAACTCCTGAGTGGCCCATGTCTCTTTGAACATTACAATATCTTGTTTGTGAACTAACTCCAACCAGTCTGGCAAAATCAGTTTAGACGCGTGACCTGCGAAATTCCAACTCAGCATTTTAAGAGTAGATTCTACATTGAGTACGGTTGGGATGTTGGGTTCGCAAGACGGAAATGCGTTTAAGAGGGGAACTGGCTCTGCTAAGTCTGGTTTAAGGGGGGGGGGAGAATAGAAATCCTGGCTATCCAGACCTGAAAGGGGCAGAAATCTGTTGTGTAATGAGAGGGGGCGGACGGTGAGAGGCATATCAGAGAATGGTGCATCTGGGGAAGGTTTATAAACATACCCCAATGGCAAGGCCCAGATACTGGTGATTAAATTAGGCTGGGCCTCCTGGGACGATAGTATTGAATTAGCCACGGATGGGCTGCAAAAATTAATAACTATGCAGTCCCCCTTAATACATTTTGGGGACTGCCCCACCCAACCAACTCATGATAATATTGTCAATAAGTGTGACACCCTAAACCTTTTATATTTAGATAGCCAGCCTAAACTCTTGTGGCGTAATTGCTCATATGGTTCTGTCTGATTTGGCCTTAAGGGGGGCACACCTGCCAAGACCACAACATAAGGGCAGACCACTGGGGGTACATTTAACACTTCCCTGCTACCCATGGGGTCTAACAAGCGAGTATCGGTGCCACCCTCTTGTAGTGTACTGCCAACAGCATGAGTATCAGTTTGAGACACAGTGGGGATACTAATAGTAGGCGTAATGTGTGTCACATTGTTAGCAAGCAGGCGATTTATACAACTATTGTCAGGGATGCTATTTTCTCCACCATTACCCTCAGATACAAAACACATCTTGATTTTGTTGCACATGTCACAGGAAATAATCACTGGGTTTGAATTAGGCACACCAGTCAGAGTATTTGTGCGGGTTGACACATTGTTAGATGGTATAACTGGCATTCCAGAAGCAGTAGGCACAATATAACTGACTTGAGCGGGAGAAATTGGGTTAGAAAACTCAAGCTGAGGCATGGGCAAGTACTCCCTCAGAGTGGCAAAGAAACTGTCAAGTGCACCTTTGACATGTTCGTTGATGGTGTCCACAATATGGCCAGTAACAGCTTCGCTACAGCCTTGACTCACAAAAGGAAACAAACCAGTCTCGGTCTGGGTTCTGATAGAACAACAAGAATCAATAACTGGGGTGTGCACCTGGGCAACAACTGTCGTAGGATTTGGAAATGGGTGTCTCCAAGAGCTCAGGGCGGACCAAGATGAGCAAGGGCAAGGAGGCTGCTTCCTCTTGGCACTTGGTACTTTAGCTGGATTCCTTTTGCTTTTCACCCCGGTGATTGCCTCAGAGCTCGTCTGAGTATTTAATGTAATAGCATCTGGTGAGGGGACATGGGATATGATACCACCACTGGAGACCGCACAGTTGGTGAAAGAACTGTCTGGTACACTGGTATTCAGGTTGGCACCCTCCAGAATGGGAAGTGGAAGGGGAGGGGGTACCCCCAAGCAAAGGGAGAGATGCCTCTCGGTCAGTTCTATCTCATTACTCACAATACTGACTTCTCTGTCAAACATACAGTCAATACTTGTTGAGGTGGACCTTAGTGCCGACTGACCCACTAGCTTCCCCATGATCACGTTAGGCAAGTATGGGTGAGAAAAAAGGTAGGTGTCCTCTGGTCTCTGACAGGCGCGGATGGGCCCGCCCTTGGCCCGGGCTTGCCCAGGCAGAGCCCGGGCTCGCCCACAAGTGTCCCGCGCTGCGAGAGGGCTGGGCTGGCTATGAGGGCCTCTGGCATCCTTCGATGACGTCCCTCACTGGCACAGCGCAAGGTCTTCTGGGTGGTGTAGTTGCCGCCTGGCCGTTCCCCACACAGCGGTATGGCGGGTCAACTGCGGGGTTTGAACAGCCGTTTCCCTTACCCCTTGTCTGCCATAGGTGCATAGCAACACAAGAGCATTCATTTTTTCAGTAATATTCAATTTCCCCTTGTGCCCCATGCCTGCAATAGGTGCAGAGCACACACAGTAGCATTCCCTTTTTAAGGATTATTCCTTTCCCTCTGTGCTACCTGCCTGCCATAGCTGCACAAACACATGCATTTCCAACAGATCAGCAATACAAAAGGTCAATGTCAATGGTCTGTACAACTAATGGGGGCAAAGAAAAATGTGACGGACTCTGTGTCTACCTTTAAAGGGTGTACAACAAAAAGGAAATGAATCCCATCAGCCCACCCATATGGCAGAGCTTCATCATCTGGGATAGGACCAAAGATGGCCCGGTTAAGGAGCCACACACCTTTTGGAATTATGTACTTCTCCAAACCCAAGGAACCATCAGTGATGGATCGTACCAAAAGTCAATTCAGTTTGGAATGGGGTGGGATGTTAAATTGCAGTGAAAAAAAAATGTGCAAAAAGAATCAAAAAGTGAGATGTAAAATTGGCTACCATGATTTAAGGGAAACTTTATTAGGGAAAATCATAGTGTCAAGATTAAAATGAGTGTGAGGCAGTTTGACGCAATAACTGTCTATTAAGGATGGTATTCGGTCAACATGTTTCAGCCATTGTAGGAAAGTGTACCCGGCTTTCGTCAGGACCTCTTGAATACTACTGCAATTAAGCTTGACCTAAGCTTAGTGAAAAAAGCAAAAAATAACACAAATTAATGATACAAAACATCCTACCGTACATTGGATTTTCCAGACGGGGGATGTCTGTTTCATAAGGTATTTCTAAAAAGGAAGATACACAACAAGGGACAACAAATAGGTAGAACACAGACACACATTTTTATTATTTTTGCGACATATGTTTCTTTATGCCAATAGGTCATTCTCCAAAACGATAGAGATGTTTTTTTATTTATTTTTACTCACCCAAAAATGCTTGGGAGAAAGCCTCACCTCTTCCTGGCCACTGCTCAGGGTTGGAGGCCCCGCTCTAATTCGTGAAATAGAATAGTTGGTGTCTGGTTAGATCACATCCATACTAATGATTCACTGGCACAGAGTGCTAAAAACCTAGGCATTGTTTCTGAGTACATGACAGACAGCAACTGCAAGGGCTGCCGTAAGAGTGAGACACAGTTAGTAACAAATCTCTGATTCTAACAAAATATCAATGTAAGAGCAGTGAAAAAAGCTCTTCAAGGCTGGCTGATAGCGAACCTAGTTCATTTAGTAACAATAATACATAAGGAGCTCATCAAACTCCGCTTTGTAATTGTAATCCAACAGCCTATATGCTGATATCCAGAGCGCTCTCCTAAGAATGAAAATAGGGAAACGCTTCGCTGTGTAAAGCTGGAAAATGAGCGCTCTCCTAAGTATGAAGTAGGAAACCGCTTTGCTTTAGAGAGCTGCATGAGCTTGGCTGGCGTCGCTTCCTCACCTGTCCGTCGGTGCCCCTGGACAGATCCTGAGCCGAAGGGGAGGTACCGACTGGATCGGGGAGGAAGTTAATATATGTTACATGGGCCAATGGGGATGCTCCATAGCTGTAGGACCAGAGTGGAAACTGTATTATCAGCCAATAGAATCGTTTTTACTTGACTGGAACAGGGAGGAAGTTAATAAATGTTACATGGGCCAATGAGGATGCTCCATAGCTGTAGGACCAGCTTGGAAACTGCAGTATCAGCCAATAGAATCGTTTTTACTAAAACAGGAAATGGAAACTGCATTATCAGCCAATGGAAACGTTTTTACTTGCCTGGAACAGGGAGGAAGTTGATATGTGTTACATGGGCCAATGGGGATGCTCCATAGCTGTAGGACCAGAGTGGAAACTGTATTATCAGCCGATGGAGTCGTTTATACTTGACTGGAACAGGGAGGAACTTAATAAGTGTTACATGGGCCAATGAGGATGCTCCATAGCTGTAGGACCAGGGTGGAAACTGCAGAATCAGCCAATGGAATCGTTTTTACTAAAACAGGAAATGGAAACTGCATCATCAGCCAATGGAATCGTGTTTACTTGCCTGCAACAGGGAGGAAGTTGATATGTGTTACATGGGCCAATGAGGATGCTCTATAGCTATAGGACCAGAGTGGAAACTGCAGTATCAGCCAATGGAATAGTTTTTACTAGAACATGAAGTGGCTGCTTCTCAAAGGAAGTGGCCACGGTGCTTGGACCAGCCCACACACAGGGTAGCTGTAGGACCGTAGTGGAAACTGCAGTATTAGCCAATTGTAAAATATTTAAGTAGTTTTGTAGGAAGAACTGCACACACTAAAAGGGATCACCCATGTTGGTGGGTACAAACCCAAGTCCTCTATTAAGAACTTGTTCCTCAAGGTCACTGAGGGTCCAAGAGCTAATATTCACTATGAGACTCTCCCCTCTGTGCTGGGTCCTGCTTTTTGTTGTTGTTGCTGCAGATGGCCCTTCCTGCTTCGGGTGTAGGGAAAGTATGGTTTGTCTTCCGAATGAACCTGGGGCTGGCCTCTCCTTCTGCCTCTGCTCCGTCCACAGCCCTGTCCTGAAACAGCCTGGTCATTAAACCATTGTGGTACTTGGTAGAGGCTGAAAATTGGGCATTGGTTGAGGGAATTGTGGCTGATGATATCCCCAAGCAGCCGGAGGCCACCAGGGACCTTGTTGGTAAAATTTACCTCCTTGTCTGGCCCCCCTACGATTGAGCCTATTGAAACTACATCTTCCCTGCCCTGTTGATGTACTACTATGCGGTGAGTCTGAGTCACTGGAGTGTGGGTCTCAGGAAGATGTGGAATAATTAGACCCATGCCGTTTCCCCTTCTTGTTGTAATCTGGAGGGTTATAGGTGTCACTTGTGTATATGTAAATTTTCTCTAACGAAAATTTGGCCAGATCGTTACAAAATTTTTCAATTTTGGAAAAAAGTATAGACTCTTTGTACTCCTTGTTCGCTTTGGTAGTTTCATCAGAATTTTTCTTAAAGAAAGTATTGGTTAAAGTGGTCTTGATCTTCCCCTCTAGGGTTTGTATTTCTATCAAGATGGCATCTGCCACTCTTTTGGCTGTGGTGATAATCAAGATCAACCAGTCGCAGGTACATCGCCATGCGATGAGCTACCAGTCTTTCAAAAATGTCTTATCTGTAAGAAAAAGCCGGGGAGCATTGGTGACTATGAGTCCTGTAGGAACGCACTTCCCATGGAGATATTCAGCCATAATCTGCCCGTGGATGCATGTACGTGGATAAGAACAGTACCCCAATCGTCCTGCTTACTTGGTCCTCCTGTCGGTAGGGCATCCAGACTACTAAGATTCTCTGAAAGAATGGAATTGAGTGTCTCATCGTCAAACGACAAGCCAGTGAAGTCCGCCATCATACAACCTCAGATTAAATTGCCTAGGTGAGCAAATGCAACTCTAAAATGAGAGCTGCTCAAATATATATATTCAAGAAAGAAGACCCGCAGCCGAGCTGCTCTAAAACGTCAAAAAACAAGGTTGGTGGAGGGTCTAAGGGGAAAATTATTTAAAGACCAAAGGACAGACAAACCCCTTATTCACAGTTTAACAATACAAAAGGACTGTCAATGGTCTGTACAACTATTGGGGGCAAAGAAAAATGTGACAGACTCTGTGTCTACCTATAAAGTGTGTACAACAAAAATGAAATGAATCCCATCAGCCCACCCATATGGCAGAGCTTCATCATCTGGGATAGAACCAAAGATGGTCCGGTTAAGGAGCCACACACCTGTTGGAATTATGTGCTTCTCCAAACCCAAGGAACCACCAGTGATGGATCGTACCAAAAGTCAAATCAGTTTGGAATGGTGTGGGATGTTCAAATCAAATCAAATCAAATCAAAGATAGCTTTATTCGATTTTACATTAAAATCATAAAAGCAGATAGAGTAATTACATCCAGTAAAACATTTACAATTGATATTTAAAAAGATATATACAGTACATAATTCATGAATACCACACACCCCTTACTCCAAGGGTGCAAAAATAAAACAAGGGTCATAAAAACTCATGAGGATTACGGTCAAACCATAGTGGATCCTCATCTAATCACATATTTCAGATGCCTGGACACAGCAGTAATAGTCATTTCATCAGACAAGGTAAGTAATTTAAATAATGCTGGTCTGCATTGTCTCAGGTTCCAAGATTTGAGAAGAGGTAGTAGATATCTATTCCGCCCCCACTCATAAAATCTGCAGAACAAAACACAGTGTATGATTGATTGAGTGAAAGAATCATCACACGGACAAGGCGTTAAAATGTGTCGACCAATCATTTGGGTTAGGAAAAGTTAACATCCTAAAAAAACTTCCAGTTCTCAAACGGGCTAAGAGCATTCTGCTATAACTTGTCTGGTCGGGTGACAAATAAAGCTGTAGCCCAGAGTTTTGCAACAAGAATTGATGATAAATAACAGAGGCCTTTTTTCCCTCAAGACACCAGCGTCGATCTTCCAAATGGGCAATTGGCTACCATGATTTAAGGAAATCTTTATTAGGGAAAATCATGGTGTCAAGATTAAAATGAGTGTGAGACAGTTTGACACAATAACTGTCTATTAAGGATGGTATTTGGTCAACATGTTTCAGCCATTGTAGGAAAGTGTACCCAGCTTTTGTCACGAGCTCTTGAAACCTACTGCAATTGAGCTTGACCTAAGCTTAGTGAAAAAAGCAAAAATTAACACAAATTAATGATACAAAACATCCTACCGTACTTTGGATTTTCCAGACGGGGATGTCTGTTTCATAAGGTATTTAAAATTCTTTCCTAAAAAGGAAGATACACAACAAGGGACAACAAATAGCTAGAACACAGACACACATTTCTATTATTTTTGCGCCATATGTTTCTTTATGCCAATAGGACATTCTCCAAAACGATGGAGATATGTTTTTTTATTTATTTTTACTCACCCGAAACTGCTCAGGGTTGGAGGCCCGCTCTAATTCGTGAAATAGAATAGTGGGTGACTGGTTAGATCACATGCATACTAATGATTCACTGAGAATGAAAATAGAGAAACGCTTCGCTGTGTAAAGCTGGAAAATGAGCGCTCTCCTAAGTATGAAGTAGGAAACTGCTTCGCTTTAGAGAGCTGCATGAGCTTGGCAGGTGTCGCTTCCTCACCTGTCCGTCTGTGCCCCTGGACTGATCCTGAGCCGAGGGAGAGGTACCGACTGGATCGGGGAGGAAGTTAATATATGTTACATGGGCCAATGGGGACGCCCCATAGCTGTAGGACCAGAGTGGAAGCTGTATTATCAGCCAATAGAATCGTTTTTACTTGACTGGAACAGGGAGGAAGTTAATAAGTGTTACTTAAGCCAATGAGGATGATCCATAGCTGTAGGACCAGAGTGGAAACTGCAGTATCAGCCAATGGAATCGTTTTTACTAAAACAGGAAATGGAAACTGCGTTATCAGACAATGGAAACGTTTTTACTTGTCTGGAACAGGGAGGAAGTTGATATGTGTTACATGGGCCAATGGGGATGCTCCATAGCTGTAGGGCTAGAGTGGAAACTGTATTATCAGCCAATGGAATAGTTTTTACTTGACTGGAACAGGGAGGAAGTTAATAAGTGTTACATGGGCCAATGAGGATGCTCCATATCTGTAGGACCAGAGTGGAAACTGCAGTATCAGCCAATGGAATCGTTTTTGCTAAAACAGGAAATGGCTGCTTCTCAAAGGAAGTGTGCCACGGTGCTTGGACCAGCCCACACACAGGGTAGCTGTAGGACCGTAGTGGAAACTGCAGTATTCGCCAATTGTAAAATATTAAAGTAGTTTCGTAGGAAGAACTGCACACACTAAAAGGGATCACCCATGTTGGTGGGTACAAACCCAAGTCCTTTATTAAGATCTTGTTCATCAAGGTCACTGATGGTCCAAGAGCTAATATTCACTATGAGACTCTCCCCTCTGTGCTGGGTCCTGCTTGTTGTTGTTGTTGCTGCAGATGGCCCTTCCTGGACAGATTTTTTGTGTGCACACGGTCACTCTTCATTGGGATGGTGTGGGGAGTCCATATTGTGGCGAACTGCAGTGTCCACTTAATGAGCGTGACACCATGTCTGTCTACTTTGCATGCACCATGATGGTTGAGGCCCACACATCCGACGATAATGTGAACCCTGATTGGCACATGGTGATTGCAATGGCCTAGTTGGCATTGTGGCATGTGTAGTCAATACAGGATTGTGTGGTCCCCTCTGGTTCCGTGTAGGGCTGTCAGTGGTGATGTGTGTTGTGGCCACATCATATCCATGGGGCAGGTCAATGTGTGCTGGGGGCACACCATCCATGGGCAGGGTGTAGTGCTATGTGGCATCGACATGCCTCACTCCTGGCAGTTTGTCTGCATGACAGGCACTGTTGTGGTCTATATAGGGTGTAGCTGCACAGTGATTGCAGAGTCTGGTGGTTACCATGTAGCTCTAGGCCTCTACTGTGCTGCATTGATCTGAAATCGTGTGACCAGATGATGACACTTACACAACCCTGTTTCTCTCACTAATGCAAAATCGCAAGACACCACAGCGGAACATGATCCGGAAACAAGTGGTGGCGAGACCAGCATGACAGCGGCAGCAGAAGCAAGTGAGACTGAGCCAAGTGACACTGAGCACACCAGCGCTCCTGAGGGTGACAGGAGTATGCATGAGGAATCCGTGGCTGAGACACAGAGTACCACTTCATCTGTTGCCAGCGAGGATGCATCCCTGTTAGCAGGCACAGGGGATGGGGAGTCTGCTGCAGCATCTGTCACCCAGCGGCCACTGCCCAGCCTCCCATCCACTTCCTCTGGTGCTGGCCGTATCCGTGTTACTAAGAGGAGACGTGTGACATTCACACATGGCACCGCTGCCCCTGCACCTGTCCCCCCTGCTGTCCAGTGCAGAGTGCGTAGAGCTCCTGCATCAACTTTGCTTGGGACAGACCGTCCTGCTCAATGCCTTCAGTGCCCACGAGAACAAATTAGGCCAGGTGATTGCATTCATGGAGGGCATACACTCTGGCGTGGGTGGGCTACACCGTACAGTCCAGGCATTGTCAGCCACAGTCACGTCAGCCCTCCAACAGGCACATGCTCCCATTGCAGCTCAGGTGCCTGTGACGACCACCCATTCAGTGGCCACATCAGATGACAGTGACCACTTGGCACCTACGTCACCTAAACGATACAACACTAGGAGCACAGGTCAGACCCAAACCAAACAATTCTTTCTACAGACTCCATCCCCAAAGAAGAGCAGGCCCCCCCCCAATATGCACAGACAAGGTAAAGTCACAGAAGAGCAAGGCCAGAAGATCATTGTGGCAGACATCAGGCTCACATGATGCAGAGGCATCACCAGAAATTGACTCACGTATGCCCACAGAGGATGTGTGGCATGTCATGGCTACACCTGGGGAGAGCACAGGGACACAACCACCCACCACATCAACCCCAAAACAAAGTACATTGAGGCTGGTGGAGGAGAGCCCTGTTGTGACCAGCCCAGTCATTGAGGCAGAGGAGAGCCCTGTTGTGACCAGCCCAGTGATTAAGGCAAAGGAGGGCAGTGTTGTGTCCAGGCCAGTGATCCAGGAAAAGGAGGGCAGTGTTGTATCCAGGCCAGTGATTCGGGAAAAAGAGGGCAGTGTTGTGTCCAGGCCAGTGATTCCGGAAAAGGAGGGCAGTGTTGTGTCTAGGCCAGTGATTCCGGAAAAGGAGGACAGTGTTCTGTCCAGGCCAGTGATTCCGGAAAAGGAGGGCAGTGTTGTGTCCAGGCCAGTGATTCAGGAAAAGGGGGGCAGTGTTGGGTCCATGCCAGTGATTCCGGAAAAAGAGGGCAGTGTTGTGACCAGCCCTGACATGAAGGGACTGGAGGGCACTGTAGACAGAACCCCTGGGGGAAGTGGGAAGGTGGGCCCTGTAGGGGGTACACCTTCCAGAGAGGGTAAGGTGGTCCGGAGGCGTAGCCAGCACAAGCGTTCTTCAGGATCAAGCACATCACCAGAGGCAGTGCCAGTGTCTGCCCCTGATGTGGGACAGTTGGTGTGTGTGCCTGTTGTGTCATCACTACTTCCCATCAACCCCAAGACAGGGAAGTCATTTAATGTACCCAAAAAGTGGAAGGGCAGCCCTCCAACCTCTCCCACCCACACTGTGTCAGGGGTGTGCATGACTCCACCTCCAGGTGCCACCTGGTCCACAAAGCCCTCCACCTTGCAGGCCCTCTATTATTACCACATCACATGGGCCTCTGTCACCCCAGTCAAGTGGGCCTGCTGTCCACAAAACACAGCCAGGTCCCAGTCCGCATGACAGCCAGGAGTGAGTTGTCAACACCCTCATACGCCTGTGCCCCACACAGGAGTGCTAGTCAAGACCATTGTTTGCGACCTGGGTGTGTTTCTGGCCCTGTTGCTGTGATGTGCTGTACTCTCCCCTGCCATGGACTCTGGGCCTGTTGCTCTGATGTGCTGTACTCTCCCCTGTGCAGCCTCTCATGTACTTGCTGTGTCACCTGCCATGGACTCTGGGCCTGTTGGTCTGCTGTGCTGTACTCTCCCCTGCCATGGACTCTGGGCCTGTTGCTCTGCTGTGCTGTACTCTCCCCTGTGCAGCCTCTCGTGTACTTGCTGTGTCACCTGCCATGGACTCTGGGCCTGTTGTTCTGCTGTGCTGTACTCTCCCCTGTGCCATGGACTCTGGCCTTCCTGTTTGTGTTTCACCTGTGCATAGTCTCTACCATTTGTACATGATGTTGTGGCTTGCTGTTGTCTACTAATGTTGTATTGCTACATCTGTGCAATATGTGAATAAATACAGTTAACTCTGGTTTTATCAGTCTCCTTGCTGAGTAAAGTCCTTTTCTTGTTTGCATTTGCTTGACTGTGTACCATGCTCTATTTTTCAGTTCAACATTGCAAGGCTCTTTGTAGCCATCTGATTTGTAAACAGGGATGACAGGGTCTTCAGTCCATTCTGGTCCTACTGATGTTGTACTCTGTGATGGCTATTTTACAGGCCATGCAGTTATCTTGTTTGTGATTTGCTATTGTTGCATACACTGTTCACAGGTCATGTTGGGGGACACTGGCAGCACAGGGTGTGCTGCTGTTCAGAGGTTTTGTAGCTGGCTGTGATGTCATGAGGTATGTGTGTGTTTTCCTTTCTGTATGCCCAGGCGTGTATGTGTATGGTCATCTTGTGTTGGCCCTTAGTCCTGGTGGCATGGCTTGCATGACATGTGTGGTTTTCGGTGTAGCAGAGGTGTGCAGTGTGAAGGGTGTACGTTTGTAGTGTATGTATGTGTGCCCCTGTATAGTGTGAGAGACACATGTGTCAGCCAGGAGTTGTATGCCTGTTGTTTGTTTTGTCTTGCCCTGTGTGGATGATTGTATGCAATTGTGTGGGCTGTGGAGAGTGCACTGGTGTTGTGTGTTCCTTGTCAGCCAATCCTGCAGTGCATGTGTTCCTGGTTGTGTGTTGTGTGTTGCAATGTGTGTATTGTGCTTGTGGTTACAGTGCTTGTTGGTGTGCATGGGGGTGCAGGGGATAAGAACCTGACCTGTGACTATCTTGGGTGGGGTGCAGTGTGGTTTGAGGTGGTGTGTCCCTGTGATGTTTGTGCCCTGCCAATGCCTTGGTGTGGCCCTGCCTTCTGCATAGTGCGCATGTGTTGACCGCGGCGTTGACGTGACTGTGACCGGGACGTTGCTGCTGGTTGGCGGACGTTGTGTGTTCCGGATGCTGTGGGGCATCTTGTTGTGAGATGGGTGATGTGTGGAAGCCCATGTGGATGTGTTGTGCCCCCAGCAGGATACCTGTGTGGAGCTTGTGCCCTGTGTCTGCATGTGTGTTGTGTGGTGCATATGTGTAGTGGCGTACCTGCGGCGGCGTCCGCAGCGGCCCATCTGGTGATAGTGTTGCAGCTGGTACATGACCGGATGCTTGTGGAGGGCTGAGTTCATGGGGTTCATGTCGGGTCTCGGCATTCCTGCACCACTGTCGACTTTCCGCCTGCTTCTGTTGTGCGGTGTCTCTGCTGCGGTGCGTCTACTTGTTTGGGCCATCCTAATTTGTCGAGCGGGGTGGACATCATCGGGCGTGGCGGAGGGTCTCGATTGGCTCCGGCCGCTGCGGTGGCGGGCGCACTTTGATGGCGGTGCGCGGCGCTCCGCGGCGGATGGGAAATGACCTGTGTTTACCTATCCTAATGTTGCAGTCGTGAGTTCCGCTGCTCGCGGGCGGTAAATGCTGTTTTTCCCGCCCTGCCACCACCGCGGTGGTGCCACCGCCCGACATCCTAATGGACCCCTTAGACTACACACCCTACGAGAAACAGCAAGTCAGCCAAGGGTCTGTCATCACCTGTCCCCTACTCCAATGACTGAATGAATGAAAAAAAGCTATATAAAGCGCAAATATAGCCCAGGGGCATCAACGCGCTGTGGAAGTGGTGCATTGTCCGAAAGGAATCTATCTAATATTTGAATTTGTCCTATTTCAACTATTTCAGCGACAATACTTCTGTTGCTAAGAATATATTGAGGCAACTGTATGTGTTGTGTGTTGGGACATGACATGTATTTCCTCATGCTAGAGTGCATTGCATGCCAGACATTTAGGCAGCACATCTGGACCATCACTTTGCTTAGTTCAGCTACTATATTAGACTTCATGCTAGGTGCTGATATATTTTGGTATTTTTGTCTTTTTTCTCTGCCACACTGGCTGTTTGGTGTTTGCCTTTGACTTCCTTTCATCTCCTATTGCTGGTTGTGGGTTACTATTGCATGTCGCTCTCCTTTGGATGCAATGGTTGTGCCTTCTGCCTTTCGAGCTGATACTTATTGATCACTTGCTTTACCATTGGCACCTAGGACATGGGACGTTATGGGTTCATTCCTACCACCTTTATGTATGGATTTTTCCCTTTCTATATATCTACTGTGGTGATCCATGCCGCTTTGATATTTTCCGATGTCTGCTTGTGCATAAAAGCCAGACCATCTTGCCTTTTATACCATTATTCACTTCACAATGACCTTCTCTATACATTTCAGGCAAGGATGTCTTTCATCGGAAGTATGTGTAATTGAAGTGAGTTCAATTCTAAAAAAAGAAATGTGAAGCAAATCAACTCTGCTCTTTAATAGAAGAACCTTGACATATATGTCTAGCTCATGGTTGCATGAAACGTCGTATAAAAAGATCTTGCCCAAACCTTTCATTATAGCTCCGGATTTAATTTTGAAAACGGTATGTCACATCCATATTTAATTCAAACTCATTTAAGGATCGTGAGAAACACAGTGGGGCAGATTTATGATAACTGGCGCATCCCCAGGGATGCGCCAGTTATTTTGCGCCGCTGCTCCGCCACCCATGGTGCGCCGCATTTTGCAATGCGGCGCACCATGGGGCAAAAACGGCACAGATGCGTTACGCATCTGTGCCGTAAGGGTGACGCATTGCTGGAGTTGCGTCGCAAGCACGACGCAGCTCCAGCAAGGCTCGGGGGTGCCCCATCTTTACAATGCTGCGTCAAGACCTACGCCTGCTTCAAGCAGGCGCAGGGTTTTGACGCAGCATTGGCCTGAAAGTGACTGAGTGAAATCTTTTAGATTTCACTCAGCCACTTTTGCGAGGCGCACCTGCCCTGGAACGCCCACCCTGCGCCGGAACGCCCACAAGTGGCGCAGGGCTTTAAAACGTGATGCATCTGTCTAGATGCGTCAGGTAGTAAATGGGTCATAGGTGAAGTAATCAGGGTTCCCAAGGCCTACATGTTCCGAAGATAACCCACTTACATTCAAGAACTGTTGGCACGGAAACTGTAAAAGTCAAAGAACAAGTTTATTAAGACCCCATGGGGTGGTGGTACACTCATACAGCACCCTTCGGTAATGCAAGAGGTATCACACCGAACATCGGTGTGACCCTTCTTTTATATGATTCTACAGGTAATAAAACGTACACGCGGCACAAAGTTACAGAACATTATGTACATATAAGGGCATATTTTGGAATACTGCCAGCTCATTGGAGGGTTTCAAACCCACTGGTCAGTTTGCAGGACACATTCCTGAGGAACGACTGGTCAGTGTGAACTGCGCATGCGTGGCTTGACCAATACTAAAAATAGCCTGTTGCTGGGCAGACTGAGGTGGTCAGTGGAACGGACAACGGACTAAAGGGCACGCCGGCCACGAGGCCGTTCATGATCTAAGATGGCCGTCAACACATAGAAAATGGCGTTTCTGTGTATAGCTAATTTAAGCGGGAATCGTGTAGCAAAGCTAAGCGCTAACCCAGCCACCGTCAAAATACGACAGACGACCCTTTTAGCGTTTAGCTGAAGCTACCTCATAGTGGACATAGTCAGGGTGTTCATCTTCTATGTCAATTAGCATTATTTGTGTTACTTCTTTATGAAGCATCATTTTATCATGGGCAAGAGCTCGTCTCGAGGGTACACAAACTGACAAGCACATAGAACAAAAAACTGGGCCACACCGGATACATAAACAAATAGAAAACAGAATTCCCACAATAATACATAAAATCGTTAACAGTTTCCATCCCCAGGTGGTAAGTATTGACCAGAACCATCCTGACAGAGTCAAAGTACCATTATCGGGATGTATTTCAGCCGCTATCTTATGTAGTTTAGTGATGGCATCATATACAGAGGGTGAATTATCAGGTATGTAAACGCAACAGCTACTTCCGATGATTCTACATGCCCCCCCACGATCAGCTAACACTACATCCAAAACCATCCTATTCTGAAGCGCAACAATTCTAGAAATCTGTACTTCTTCAGTGATATTTCCAAGTGCAATTGCGGTATCATTAGCCACAGCCTCAACAACACGAGTTAGTCGTCGAATCTTTCGACTGTTCAAAGCTGCCCCAACGAAAGAGAACAAACCCAAATTGAAGTCCACATATTGTTGCAAGGTAGTGTCCGTTTGGTCAACATCGTCCAAGACAAGGGAGCGTTTATCACAATTCAAAACAAAATCGTGATAGAGGATGTAGTTGTTGTGATACATGGGTGGGGCAATGAATACAGGCGGCAATACAAAAGACACGTAGCAAGTGCCTGACCATCCCAAAGGAAGCTGATGATAACCCTTCGTTCCACAGATAAAGTAAGTATTTCGGGAAGTGACAAACGATATACCAGTAGGACTATCAAACGTAAGTGTAGTGTTACATTCACTTCTCCCAACAGAAATTACACCTTTATT
Source organism: Lissotriton vulgaris (assembly GCF_964263255.1). Taxonomy (NCBI): domain Eukaryota; kingdom Metazoa; phylum Chordata; class Amphibia; order Caudata; family Salamandridae; genus Lissotriton; species Lissotriton vulgaris. The sequence continues at coordinate 317,184,557 of NC_141690.1, read as the reverse complement.
TCGTATACATAGGTCTGCTTTGGTAGCGATAACGTTGATAACATGTGCATTCGATACATTGACATTTCGCTGGTTGCTATACATTCGTGAAGCAGACACGTTGTCAGGGCGGTACTCCTCATATTCAAATCGAGTACCCTCAGCTTGTGGATACCCATCCCGATCATGATGGCACAATTTATTCAAACGAAAAAGCACTCCCCCTTTTGTGGGCCATCTCAAAGTAAAGAGGAGAGTATAAAATGCATTACAAGACCCATTATGCAAAAACGGTAGAGGGATGAGTGGAGTACCCCCTTTCTTCTGATGCCCAGGCAACATCCCACACACCCAGCAATTTGAAGTGTTTGTCATATTGTGTGTATGATGTAGGATCTGAATAAAACTATTGTTCTGATAAGTCTGTCGGTGCCGTTCTTCATGATAGGGCAGGGTGAAATGGAAATGTTCAGATGGAGCCGGGGTAGTTGGCAGCAAATGTTCACGTGCAGGTACCACAAGTTCGACTACCCAGGCTATTGCCGCAATAACTACGATAGTCAGAACAAAGAGAATGGCACCCACGAGTCTCTTATCTCGTACTGCTGATAATGCCATAGTTCTGAAAACCTTCGCTGAGTCTCAATGATTCAATTTAGTCACAAAGTTTTACATACACGTGCGTGTATACCTAAAAAGAAAAAATGTGGTGCTGAACTCCGAGGTAGCCGTTGTTTTCTTCTCCGGGCCAAGACGGGTGTCGCTACACTGGCAGAACTGACCCCCCCCCCCTTGGAATTCCCGGTTTCCGTTTCACAAACCTGGAGCGGTAACCAACCAGTTCAAAAAGGCAAAAATCTTCTTATCGAGGGCGCAAGTTGTAGCGCTCTCGTCCGGCAACCGTGTGGTCCGGGAAGGCTCCCTCAACTTCGGCCGACGTCACAGCTGGGCTCTTTTCTTTCTCCAAAATCTCTTTGTAGTCAGTCAGCACAGCAGGAGTCACCAGGTCCGGAGAGACACGTCGACAATGTGTCGAATGCACCCACCGCTTCCTGTTGGTCACTCTTACAGCGGTGCGGGTTGCAAGGAGGACCTGTTCGGGGCCCTTCCACCTGGGCTCCAGACTGCTTGCTCTCTCAAACGACCGAATCATCACATGGTCACCAGGACGGAGATCATGGCCCTCTCCAGTAGAGTTATCAGGGAGCGCTTCTCGAACCTGTTGGTGAATAGAGAGCAAATCATTTGTTAATCGTGCCAAATAATCACTCATCATAACACAAGGCACATCATGTATTAATCGCGGCTTGGGCACCCCCCAGATATTCATAGGGCACCCAAACACCACCTCATAGGGCGTAAGGCCAGTTCGTGAGTGGGGTACTGATCTAAGAGAGAGAAGTGCTAGCGGCAGAGCATCTGGCCAATTCAACGATGTAGACGCCACAATTTTGGCCAGCTTAAGCTTCAACGTTGCATTGTACCGCTCGACCAGACCTGCTGACTGAGGGTGGAATACAGCATGAAACTTCTGCTGAATCCCTAACCCCTTCAGTACATATTCCACAATCTTTCCAACAAAATGAGGCCCATTATCGCTCCACAGAAACTTACAAATTCCAAAGCGAGGAAAGAATTCCTTAAGCAACACCTTAGCTGTTGTCAAAGCCGTATTATCTTTCGTGGGGTAGGCCTCAACCCATTTACTAAAAGCACATACCACCACTAGGACATACTTCAGGTTATTGCAGCGCTCAAGTTGGATGTAATCCATTTGGAGTACCTCAAATGGTGCAGAAGGTGGAACGAACCCTCCTTTCGGAGTATGGGTCCCCTTTCCAGGATTGTGTTGCAAACATACCAGGCAGGTCTGCACTACTCTCTTTGCAGTATTAGCAATCTCGGGATGTTCCCAAACTCGTGTTAAGAGCCGAGTGATTGCAAGAGCTCCGACATGCGCCAGTCCATGTGTCATCTGGACCATCGCCTGCAAGTAAGCTGCAGGCAATTTCCACTTTTCCATGTCTTTGCTGCTCCAACAACCCTCGTCATCTAGTACCCCATCTGCTGCCCATACCGCAAGTTCAGATTCAGTAGCTGATTTTTGAATATCCAATATTTCTGCTCTAGCATCACTCCATCGCTCAGCCTGCGATTATGGGGGAGCTAGTTCGGGACATAGCCGTTTGTCTAACTATGCTGTCTGCAAAGGCATTTCCTTGACCCACTTTATCCGTAATCTTTTTGTGGGCACTGCATTTTACTATCGCTACTTTCTTTGGGCCTAGCAGCGCATTTAGGAGATCACGCACTAGTTCTTCGTGCATAATGTGTTCTCCGTGAGATGTCAAAAACCCACGTTCTCTCCAAAGTAGCCCAAAGTCATGTGCCACTCCAAAGGCGTACCGGCTGTCCGTGTATATGTTCACACATAAACCAGCACTCAGTTCGCAGGCTCTTGTTAAGGCTATCAGTTCTGCTGCCTGAGCCGACTTTTGTGGTATCCTAGCTGTTTCTACCACTGTCTTAAGTGTCGTGATCGCATAGGCTGCAGAAGTCGTTCCATCTGGCAGCCTTAAACACGATCCATCAACCCACAGTTCCCCATCCACATCTGGAAGTGGGACATCCTGTAAGTCAACACGACCCTTTGTCTGTTCCTCGGTCAGGAAAACACAATCATGATGTTTTTCTTCCTGACCCTCCTCCGCCGGATAGAGCAATAAAGTGGCAGGGTTCAAAGTAGCGCATCTTTTCAGTGTAATGTGTGGCGCCAAAAGTGTCAGCTCATATCCTGTTAGCCGTGCACTCGTGAGGTATTGGGTCTTTGTTTGGTTTAACAGAGCATCTACTGCGTGAGGAACTAACACCAACAGTTTATGTGATAACACTATTCCCTCACTCTGTCGTATGGCCACTGCTGTTGCTGCTACCGCTCGAAAACACCCAGGCAACCCTCGTGCTACCGGATCCAGAACGGCAGAGAAGTATGCACATGGTCTCTGCTTATCCCCGTGCAATTGCACTAATACTGACAACGCGCACCCATCATTCTCGTGCACGTATAATGTGAAAAGTTTCGTATAGTCTGGTGTGCCTAACACGGGTGCGGAACAAAGGGCCTGCCTCAACTGTTCAAAAGCCTTCTGACATTCATCTGTCCACTCAAGGGGCATTGGTGTAGCTTTGGACAGTAATGCTAGCAAAGGTTTTATGATATGTGAAAAACCCATGATCCATTGTCTACAGAAGGACGTCAACCCTATGAAGGCACGTACATCTCTCTGCGTGCGTGGGACTGGTGTGTCTAAAATTGCTTGAATTCGGTCAGATGTTAATGCACGCCCCTCCTTAGACAACAGATGACCGAGGTAGGTCACCTGAGGTCTACAATATTGAAGCTTCTTCTTCGAAACCTTATGATTATTCTGTGCCAAAAAGGAAAGCAACGCAAGTGTACTCTGTTCACATTGTGCATAAGAGTCAGCAGCCAGCAGAAGGTCATCCACGTACTGGATAAGGGCAACACCAGACTGCAATTTAAAGGAATCCAACTGCATTTTCAAAGCCTGACTATAGATGCTAGGACTTTCAGTATATCCCTGGGGAACACGACAAAATCTATACGATTTATTATTTAGCGTAAAGCCAAACAGGTATCTGCTATCAGGATGAACAGGGATAGAAAAGAACGCATTCTTTAAATCAATTACACTAAACGTGGTGGCCGTTGGTGGAACCAAAGTAAGCAGGGTCGTAATATCAGACACCACCGGGTATTGAGGAATGACAATTTTGTTGATCTCTCGCAAGTCAATAATAAAGCGATAGATTTTGCCGTCAGTATCTCTCTTAAGGATCGGAAGAATAGGGCTGTTGCAAACATTATAAGGGACCTCCTCCACAACCCCTGCAGAAATCAAATCCTGAACAATATGTGTCAATGCAATTTCACCCTCTCTCGAAATCTTATACTGTGGCACTCGTGGTAGAGGGGCCCCCTCCTTAACAGTAATATGTATCGGTGGAATACGCATCTCTCCCACATCCGTATCTGAGGTTGCCCATAACGTGTGCGGGAGAGAGGCCAAAGCTGAAATATCTGAGATTGCGTAAAACCTGTCGGGGTCAGGATAATTATCATTCAGGATAACCCGCACTCCCTCCGGAGCGCAACGTATTGTCGCTCGAAAATATTTAAGCAAGTCAATACCCAGGATATTGTCTGGGGTATGGGGTGATAACAAAAATTGACCAAAACTAAAGTATTTGTCAAGACATAGTGCAAGGGGCTTGGACAATGGGCTGGGGGAGGGCGTGCCATCAAACCCTATACATGTAATCATTTCGCCAGACAGGGGAGCCCTCGGAACCAAGTTTTTCGACAAAGCGCTACGTGTAGCTCCTGTGTCGACTAGAAATTGATCAGTAGAACCCAGAATACCCGCTGTTACATATGGACCCTGCTGATCTACCGGCACTTCAACTGATTCCTTACCCCATCCTACGCAGTCCTATGCATGCACATAATCCTGGTGTTCCACATTCTCTCCCTCCAAAATCTGATATTGATTCCGCCTATCAAACGCATTTCGTTCATCCTGGCCACGGCCCCTCTCCTCAGTCTTTCCACGATCACCTCCGCCACCTCTAGCTCCCGTATATCCTCCTCTTGACCTTCCGCCTCCTCGACCACGCTGACTACGCTGCTCACGAAGTACCGGACAATCTTCGGCCCAATGCCCAAACTCCTTACAATAAGCACACTGATCCTCCGCTATGTCCGTACGACCATACGACGTATTTCCTCCACCCCGTCTGCCTCTATCATTCCCTCTACCCTGTGTTCCCCGAACCTGCGCCAACATCACCTTCGTTTTCAATTCCTTCGCCTTTTTCTCTACACTTTCTTTAGCCTCCAATTCCTGCCGCTCATAATACTGAGCCATAGTTAACAAGGACGCATGGGTCGCCGTGGCCCAGGAACTTTCACTCGACTTCAATCGTTTGGCAATCTCCGGTAGGAGATTAGCCACATACTTATCTACAAACAAATGTCGACCCGTATCGTCTGTCAAAGATTGACCACTGTAATCATGGAATGCCTCCTCAAAACGCGTAAAGAAATCTGAGACCGTTTCATCGAGTTTCTGTTTGCACGACGTTAACATAGTCCAATCAATCTTTTTAGAGGGAACAAGCGTCTTTAATTTAGTCAGAATAGCTGCCGGGAGATCTAGAATTAACTGACAAGGCTTACATGCTGGTTCCCTGTCTAAATCTGCAGCATTAATTTCCTTCCATGTGCCCCCCAATATCGTTTCGTCATTATTTTTACGAATTTGCCGCCACATATCAGGTGGCAGAATTAACCCAAAGAACAAATCTATGTCCACAAGAGTCATCACACAAGACGAAATAGCCCCTTCCACCCCTTCATAAAATGCCGCCGGATTTTTTCGAAGATCAGGTAACAAATTTTTCAATGCCATAACGTCTGCTCTATTCCACGGCGTATATACCCAATTATACACAAAATACCCTTTCGCATCCTTTGACAATTTATCATCATCCGTACCTTCCCCTTTTGGTGGAACATACAAAGGCGCGGCTTCACGCATAGGCATAACATGCAATGCAGAACTCTTATCTGAACCACGGAGAGAGCACTCCTTAGTCTGCCCATTATTTCCCGAACCGGACTCCTTTTGCCTCCTTTTCCTCTCCTCCCGCAATCCGGCTGTCTCATCCCGTAGCGCGATCAGTTGCTTGAATAGGTCGTCAACATCTGAAAGATCAAAATCACCTTTAGCCAAATTCTCACGATATACTGACAACGATTTAGATTCTAACGTGTCTGAAAGTTCCCGATACGCGCCTACAACTTCATCCGCCAAACTAGACAGAAAATACATTAATTCAAGATCCGACCATGCTTTCTTTTCTGTTAACAACTGCTCCTGAGAAACACAATTCTTATTCACTTTACGAGCCCAACTCCGCAAATGAGCGGACCTCGCCGTAGTAAACCTGAGAGCAGATATACCCTTGTGATCCGACTTATCCTGTCCATCGTCCTCTGAATCCCCAGCTGGAGCCGTCGGCGAAACATACGGAGGTGGTGACCGATCTAACAAAGAAAAATCATCAATTTCATCATTAAGGACAGGATAAAGTGGTCGGCGGATAGGAAATTGACCAGTCGTCTGCAATTTACGTTCCCGCTCCTCCCTTTCTTTCTTCTCCTGAGCCTCCTTTTCCTCAAGCTGTAAAGCCTTATCCCGAGCAGCCTTGCGCTGCTCTTTGTCCGCCAAGGCAACCTCACGCTTCATTCGCTCGCGCACCGCTTTCTCCCACATTCGCACGCAATCAAACATATTTTGTCTAGACCTGCGTTGAAACAAACATTGCTCTACAAACTGTACTTTACGTAAATCGAACGACCCATGTAGAGGCCATTGCAATTCAGGATCGGCCTTTGTATATTTATGCCATAATTTGCTGTACATAATAGGGGGAAGGCCATGCTTAATGTACATTTCACGATTTGGTGTTCCCTCTGGGGGAGCCGGCTGTGCTTCCGCTAACCTAATTGAGGTACCCTCTCCAAGACAGCACATCCCTCGGAGTGTGCTGAAAACAGGCATGTTCAAAAAGTATCACGAAAGTGTGACACCGTATAAAAAGGCACTTACAGTACTTCACACAAATGTGCCGCTCAAAGGGAAAAAAAACAAAGTTAGAGAAACATCTCTACATGCCTGCCTATGTGAAGTGCACTACACATATAAGTTCAAAGATCACAAATTCACAATGTTAGCTAACTCAAATCAAAACGTAGGACTTCGGCAAGCGTCCGAGGACTACCTTACCGATCACAAATCACGGAATTTCAGTAAGCGTCCGAAGACTACCTTACCGAACACAAATCATAGAACTTCAGTAAGCGTCCGAAGACTACCTTACCGAACACAAAGCTTACCCAAAGTCTCAAATGTCCAGATTCCAACTGCCAAGGTCTTGTAAACCAAATCAGCCAAACGGCACTTTCTCAGCGATGCAGACACTTGAAAACTCAGTCGGAGACCGGCGCCACCTGGAAGGTCAGATCGGAAGGAAAGGAAAAAACACCCTGGCAGCCAAGACTCGGGTCACTCGTGGCAGCGCGCGTCCATGGCGAGTTTCCAAGCCTTCGTCACGACCTCTCCTTCGAGCATCCGAGTCGCCGATGAGTCCCTTCGTGGTCGCCAATTTGAAGTAATCAGGGTTCCCAAGGCCTACATGTTCCGAAGATAACCCACTTACATTCAAGAACTGTTGGCACGGAAACTGTAAAAGTCAAAGAACAAGTTTATTAAGACCCCATGGGGTGGTGGTACACTCATACAGCACCCTTCGGTAATGCAAGAGGTATCACACCGAACATCGGTGTGACCCTTCTTTTATATGATTCTACAGGTAATAAAACGTACGCGCGGCACAAAGTTACAGAACATTATGTACATATAAGGGCATATTTTGGAATACTGCCAGCTCATTGGAGGGTTTCAAACCCACTGGTCAGTTTGCGGCACATTCCTGAGGAACGACTGGTCAGTGTGAACTGCGCATGCGTGGCTTGACCAATACTAAAAATAGCCTGTTGCTGGGCAGACTGAGGTGGTCAGTGGAACGGACAACGGACTAAAGGGCATGCCGGCCACGAGGCCGTTCATGATCTAAGATGGCCGCCAACACATAGAAAATGGCGTTTCTGTGAATAGCTAATTTAAGCGGGAATCGTGTAGCAAAGCTAAGCGCTAACCCAGCCACCGTCAAAATACGACAGAGGGATGCGCCACGTTTACGCCGCAGTTGCGTGACGCAAACGTGGCGCATTCCCAACATAAATCTGCCCCAGTATGGTACCACAATTTTGTAGTCTTAACCCGTTTAGAGCGTCGAACATTCCGCCCCAGTGCGGACGTTCGATCGCGCTAACGGGATTCGGACGTCCAACGGTCGTACGCAGCACTAGCGAGGTAGTGCACGCGATGACCGTTGGACGTTCGCAGCACTTAAAGGGTTAATAATGCCTGACATAAACATGGTGTCCTTGTTATTGTTTACAAAATCATTACCCCATATGAGTTTACCATAGAAAATCAAGTGAGCTGATATTCATGTAAATTACATTTAAAAGAAAATAATACGGTCAAACGATTTTTTGACTAAGATATTCTGACATTTAGCTGGTGAACACAATTAAATCAGGCATTTAAAAAAAGCAAGTAAACACATTCTCCCAGTGTTTGTTTGGGGAATATTTGAGATCTTGTCGAATAAGGTACATTGGGCAGTCCCTGTGCTGCATATCACTTGACAGTACTGTCTGGTGTGTTCAGTGTTTATCGACCCGAATAGAATTTATTTAGACTGCTTCAAGCCTTCTGGTTCCTGACTTAAGTGAAGAAGTCGCTCCATGCCTGTTGCACATCCAGCGCCTGTTCTTGTGTTGTGTTCACTGTATTCACGCAATAAATGAATCATTCTGTTGGACCCCCCTCTAAGTCTCTTTTATCCTTGATTTCTTATCTCTCCTCGTTCGTCGATGCGTGCATGTCTGCTGCCCCATGATTTCCACCGATAGTTTCTTCCACTCCAGTGTTCATGGTGATGTACCCCTATGTCACTCTTAATAACTGCACTTGTTAACAAACAATTGTTGGCCATTTTGTGAGTTTAGCCTTTATGCTGACAATGCACATATTGGTTCTGCTTTCCCATTATTTCATGTGATGGTATTTACTAGGTTGGCCAATGTGAAAGCCGGTTACAGACATTACACCCCTGTTCCAGGTGTATGGTACTTCCCATTTCTTTCGGGTTGGGTACCTCAAGCAGTTGGATATCATGATAAGAATAATGTCTGCACAAACTCTGATGGCTTATAAGAGCTTGAAGCGCTATTTTTAGGATCATGTTTCTGAGAGATTTATTTTAAGTAAACTCATTAATCAATGGTGTTCCTTTTCCAATTATGCTTGTTTATTAATTAGAGTACCTTGAAACTGTAGTATTGACCTGCTACGCAAGCTGCATTTATTAACATGTTTAATTAAGGATGTCTTCCCATTATTTTAACATTTCAATCTAATGTTACCTCAAAAGTATGTTCTTCATATAAAAACAAAGGGGCATGTTTACAAGGGACATATCTCCGCTTTTATGGGTTTTAAAGCCAAAAAAGTGGAGATAAAAATATTGCCCTATTTCAAGAAGATGCTAACATGCATTAGCGCATGTTAGCACTCTTTTTTCTGATGCCTGGGCGTCACTGGGCAGTACAACCTTGTAAATATCGCTGATGTGCGCATCGCGATATTTACAAGGTGGCCCACGCATTTTAGCAGACGTTAGTTTTGGGCGAAACCCTTTTGTTTTCGCCAATAAATAACATCTGCTAAAATCATGACTAACCCATACCTAAAATTGGGGGGTCGATTCTTGTGTTACGACCACATGGTTGTATCAACAAGCATGTTGCCCTTTTTCAGGGAACATCGCTGGAAAACCAGCGATGTTCCATGCAAAACGGCGATTACCCCGCTATCGCTGAAATTTATATCGCCATTGCGCTATGCGTTGTAAATACAGAGCAAGCATGGTGATAAATTCCAGCGATAGACGGCGATAAATATAAAAGCGCTAAGCGCGCTTTGCGATATTTATCGCCGTCTGTTGTAAATATGCCCCAAAGTATCTACAGGTGGTCATTGATGGCTCAGTGACTAGAACAAACTAGTTTCTGTTTCCAAATTGTCTCATTTTGCAGAAAGCATTTTTTTATTGTTGCAATGTAACCTGTTGCTTATTATCTACAGCACCTGAAATCTGAGTTTATTAAGGTTATGTCTTACTTGCATAAAATGTAATGGCAGAGTTTCTTTTATGTCTTCTTCTGACCTTATGTTGCTTTTGTGGTCATTCAGCCTTTTTAGGTCTCGTGGCGATTTACAGCGGGAAGCGCTGTCTCGCCAGAGACCTATTGTTATGGACTCAGCTTTCCAGGAGACAGCACCTGGCCGCGCGCTTTTCCTCTCCGAGAAAGCGACCAGAGCAGGCCACCTGCTCGCAAACGCACTCGCTGTGGCCAGCTGCTGTCTCCTGGGAAGCTCCAACACCACACACGCATGCGCATACACAGAGACACACACACGAGCGTCCATGCACGTACGCACACGCACATACATACAGAGAACCCACCCCCGCCGTCGCATACACACACGCGCGCACACACACACACACAAGTGCACCGAGACACCCCCCCCACAAGTAAGGCCCACTTACCGCTACTCCGGACTTCAGCCGCCAATGCGGGGCTCTCCCTCGGGCATGGGAGCCCCGTGTCTACAGCACTGCTTCTCTCCGTGGCACTCCGTGGGCGCGTATGCGGGCTTCCGAAGACGGAAGTCCCGCCCCACGGAAAGTTTCGGTTTTGCTCACGTCTTGTGGCGCATGCCTAATAAGCACCACTAGAGGGCCCCGGCCGCCATTTGAAAAACTGCACAGACTGAGTGAGACGTCCTTTTCCAGCCTGCTGAGTAAGTGTTTCCTTGTATGCCCCCAGGCGCCTCCGCGCTCGTACATGCTTTTCTCCAGGCAGTCGAGTAATTTTTTTAAACAGCATTATTATAATGACACTTAGAACCCCGGGGTAGCTGGCTACATTATCTTAATTTAGAGGTCCAGCACCCACGGGGGATATCTTAAAATAAAAAAATAAAAAGTAAAATAAAAAAAAATAAACCTTTTTACAAAACCACATGATCAGCACAAAACTCCACGATCTCGTTATAAGATCCTGGATAACATAGAGTCAAGTGCGGACAGCAGTAATCCTGCTGATGCCACGCGCACACGCCAAAGTCTTCCATCGGCGTTTGGAACACACGAGAAATAGAGCAGATTAATCGATCCACATCTGCGAGGAGGCACAAATTTTTGTATCGTGAAACGTGCCGGTCACCACTAGTCAGAATCTATCTGGTGAATTTCACACGCGGCAGTACCACACCAGCACGTGTAGCAGGCACCTAAAATATGTCAATTAAATGTGTGATCAGTCCACTGATCTCAGTTTAAAGTAGCCCACTCCTTAGTCACCACCTAGTTCTGCAATGAAACATCAGATGAAGCACAGAGAATTGCATGAATAATTCAGCCCTCGCAATTTTGCTAATGGGTGGCCACACACTATGCTTCTTATACACAAAAGATCCCAACACTGATACCGGATCCTCCCTCCCCCTTTTTAGGCGCTCGCCACGGCGGCCCTGCATTCCATGATCTTCCCACTGGCCGGTGTTGAAGATCAAAATAAAGACTGAAGGCAGGCCAAGTGCACACCACACAGACATGTGAGACAGGCCTTTCTCACATAGAGTAGTAACCTGAATTTCACCATATTTCTTATTTTTTTTAAACTGCGCTAATAACGCGCCTGGAGTTAGTCGGCTGACAATGTCCACCCCTACAGTCCAGGAACTATTGAATTACACACCTACTACAATTGAAGTGAGATGGATAGTATTACCCAACAAAAGTCCCTGTTTAAAGTTATCTCCCACAAGGCCCTCACCACAATTTTATCTTACATTTATAGGCTGTCCCATCACATTCCAGTCCTGATGACGACCCACTCTAGACGCTCATAAACCAGCGCTATTCATCTAGGGTCGATACGGTGACCTTCTGTTTATATATCCACCAGCACAAAATGTAGTTTAACGTGTGATGTTGAGCCAGCCATGCAAATGCTTGTTTACCATTTCCTGAATAGTTTCTCCTCGTCTCAGTCCGGGTTTAGGATCAAATACGTCTCGCTGCATTTTTGCTGCCTCTGCGTAGCTACTTTCTATCAAAGTTCCAGCACGAGGCATCATTTTACAGGGATAACGCTGTCATAGAAGGAGAAGAATAGAGCCGGACATGCTAAGCGCCCCCCAAATAAGAATCTAGTAAACCTTAAGGGCTATTACACAGCCTTCAAGAAGGCCGTAAATGCAGGGTTAGAAGGGAGCGCGTGTGGCATTCCTCACAGCCATGCGCACTGGGGCTGAGTTCTAGCTCTTAACTCACTTTTGTGTTTTCGAAAGATAACTACCATGCTTGTCTCTTTTTCTTGTTCTGCCCTACTTTCTCTTTCAATTTAAATTTCGCACCTCTGTTTATTTTTATTTGCGCCTCTACTCTCTCTGCCCCCTTCTCTATCTCTCTTTGTATACTGTTACTCTTGTCTCCCCTATTCTCTCGTCCTCCCGTCTCTCCGCCTGCCAATTGGTCTTCTTTCCTGAACTGTGGCGTTTGCCTCAGACTCACCTGACCCCTCCCTCTCTCACCACTCTGTCTTCAAGAGAAAACGTTTTCATGCATTGCTGCGCCAGCTTGTCGTCTTCCTCCTCCTTTCGCAGCCAGGGGTAAGTCAATTTCTTACCCCTGCATTCTAAAGTATCCAGCCGTTGACGCAGATAGCTGGTGGGTTAATACACCTGGTGCAGTGATCTGCCTTTAAAGTGAGATAACAAGGAGGAAATGCACCTGCAGTATAGATGTGATTCGAAGATTACATTTTTAAATATTAGTTTGATATGTCAGAAGGATAACATCCCCCCTGCAAAAAAACGTCTTCATCATGCGAGTACCATCTATGGGCCCCTGCTTGTGCCGAGCTCTTCATCCTTCTGAGGTCGAGAAAATTAATGTCATGTAAATATAAAGTAAATTTATAGAGCGTTGGGTCAGCTCAAAGAGCTCGTAGGTGCTAGATACCTCAGGTTACCAGATCTGGGGTATAGGGTGAAGGGATTAAAAAAAAGATCCAGACAACTAAATTTGATTAAAAAATGAAATGTTCGTATTTTCTACGACTCGCGTACTGTCCTAATTGAGTAGCACAAACCTCTCGAAGGAGCTTGCTCCATAATTTAGGGCCAATAAAAGGTAGATTCAAAAGCAACCTAGCCGCCGAGTTTTGTTCCAACGGAAGTTTCCGATTTAGATATTTAGGCAGACCCAGGTACAAATGAGTTAGCGTAGTCAAGTCTGGAGGTGATTAGAGCATGGATCGCAGGTTTTCTTTTCCGTGGCTAAAGGTAGAAACCCCAACATTTAAGTTGGTTAGCAGTGTTCTTCCAGGTTAGGTCGTTGAGTGTGGTCATGGTATGACAGAAGCCCGTATCACGGGTGCCAGAGAGCTCATATAAACCTTAAGGACCCAGGGGCGCAGTATACTCAGTAAGATTCTGGAAGGGGGCTCACATTTCTCAACGAATCCAGTGGGCCACAGGGTGAGGTGAATGTGTGGGGTAACAACGTTGTGAGATGGACTAGTCCCATAAGGAGCAGGGTCAGTTCTGATTTGAAGAATGGGGGCCTCTGGGACTGATTTAGAGTTTGGCAGACCGGTACTCATTTGCAATGTAATAGGTCTCGCATTTACATGAGTTTGAGCTATTGACATTGCAAATTACAATGCCTTTTATTTTTGATTCGTTTTTAAAACATAAATAAAAGGCATTGTCATTTACAATACCAAAAGCTTAAACTTGTTCCTGTAGGAGTTTGATATGCTTGTTTTATTTATTTATTAGTTTTCACTTTTATATGGCGCAAACTTTACCCGCAGGTATCAGAGTGCTTTAAATGAGCATGCTTATAACAAGCAAGACTAGCACTCTATATCACTGCCAACTTTGCTTAGCATAAGCAACAGCTAACCATTCACAAACAATGGTTATGTACCAATTGCAAATTAAAGAAAAAAAATTAATGCAAAGCATTGTCATTTACAATGACAGTAACTCAAACTTTAATGCTGCGAGACCTATTGCATTGCAAATGCTTGTTTATCTTTCTTTCCATTTTCCCTAAATAGAAAAACCCAAATGGACAGTTTAAGAAATAAACACAATTGGTGATATTACATGTGGCTGATTATAATAGTTTCATTGTATTTCTTTTGTGTGCAGAGTTTGCCTTCAGCTAGTGCTAAAGTCCTTCACTTAAGCCTGACTGGCCCCTATGCTCACATAATTACAAGGGTGTGTTTTGTATCCTATTCCTTCCAGTACAAAATACTATGCTTTGATTTAATTTGACACATATGCGTTTGTATGTGTATTGTATAGTACAAAACGCACGCAATGATAGAAAAATCCAGAGAAAAGGAAACCTTTCTCTAATGTCACAAATGCCTCGAGAATATGTACAGTTGTGATGCCAACCACTTTCCACCAATGTCCGTAGAGAGAGATTTGCATCAAAACTCATGGAGGTTGCATGGGGACACCCATTACCACCCATGGCACACCCCTTGATGCAAAGGTGCACTACTTTGTTTTACTTTGGGGATACTTGGCAGAAAATCACAACAATCAACAAAATCACACTTTGTGCCCCATTGTGATGCAAGCTCTTCATAAGTGCTGTAAAATACGTGACCACAGCAAGGACACTAATGTTTTGTAAGGGGTGGTCCCCCCTCCTCTTCTCCCCTGCAGACCAACATCTGTGAGAGAATACCGGTCTATTATTTCCAAGTGATTGACAGCCACAGTCCTCAGTCCTCACCATTTTGGTTTTCATAACATTTTTGTCACCCAACATCTTAAGACTGCATTTTGTTAAAATAAGCTTTCTTAGGTGGAATCCATGAGTGCGGCCATCTGGGGTGTAACACTAAATGGAGTTGGCATTTCAAAGGATTAAATGCACCATATAAGAAGGCATACCCCTGTAGTGCCTCGTAGGGCTTTCATTCAAATGGCATTCAGTGTGCTATCATTCCATAGAGTTATGGGGAACGGGGAGTCGGGGAAAGCCCCTCCCAAAATGAGCACTATATAATCGGCGGCATATATAAACCAAAATGTACATTTCCAGAGAAAATGTGTGTTCAAAATATATCAGAGGAAATAGGGCTAATTTGCAATGCCGCCCCCCCCCCCCCGCCCCCACCGGGTGGTGCCACCGCCCGACATCCTAATGGACCTCTTAGACTGCACACCCTACGGGAAACAGCAAGTCAGCCAAGGGTCTACCATCAACTGGCTCCTACTCCAATGACTGATTGACAGAAAAAAGCTATATAAAGCGCAAATATAGCCCAGGGCATCAACGTGCTGTGGAAGTGGGGCATTGTCCGAAAGGAATCTATCCAATGTTTGAATTTGTCCTATTTCAACTATTTCAGCGACAATACTTCTGTTGCTAAGAATATATTGAGGCAACTGTATGTGTTGTGTGTTTGGACATGACATGTATTCCCTCATGCTAGGGTGCATTGCATGCCAGACATTTAGGCAGCACATCTAAACCATCACTTTGCTTAGTTCAGCTACTATACTAGACTTCATGCTTGGTGCTGATATATTTTGGTATTTTCGTCTTTTTTCTCTGCCACACTGGCTGTTTGGTGTTTGCCTTTGACTTTCTTTCATCTCCTATTGCTTGTTGTGGGTTACTATTACATGTGTCTCTTCTTTTGTGTCGCTCACATTTGGATGCAATGGTTGTGCCTTCTGCCTTTCGAGCTGATACTTATTGATCACTTGCTTTAGCATTGGCACCTAGGACATGGGACTTTATGGGTTCATTCCTACCTCCTTTATGTTTGGACTTTGCCCTTTCTATGTATCTATTGTGGTGAAAGATGCTGCTTTGATATTTTCCGATGTCTGCTCGTGCATAAAAGCCAAACCATCTTGCCTTTTATACAAGTATTCACTTCACAATGACCTTCTCTATACATTTCAGGCAAGGATGTCTTTCATCGGAAGTATATGTAATTAAAGTGAATTCAATTCTAAAAAAAGAAATGTGAAGCAAATCAACTCTGCTCTTTAATGGATGAACCTTTGACGTATATGTCTAGCTCACGGTTGCATGAAACGTCGTATATAAAGATCTTGCCCAAACTTTTCATTATAGCGCCAGATTTAATTTTGAAAACGGTATGTTACATCCATATTTAATTCAAACTCATTTAAGGATCGTGGGAAACACAGTATGGTACCACAATGTCGTAGTCATAATAATGCCTGACATAAACATGTTTACAAAATCATTATCCCATGTGAGTTTACCATAGAAAATCAAGTGAGCCGATATTCATGTAAATTACATATAAAAGAAAATAATTTTGTCAAACGATTTTTTTACTAAGATATTATGACATTTAGCTGGTAAACACAATTAAATCAGGCACTTAAAAAAGCAAATAAACACATTCTCCCATTGTTTGTTTGGGGAATATTTGAGATCTTGTCGAATAAGGTACATTGGGCAGTCCCTGTGCTGCATATCACTTGACAGTACTGTGTGTTGTGTTTCGTGTTTATCGACCCGAATAAAATGTATTTAGACTGCTTCAAGCCTTCTGGTTCCTGACTTAAGTGAAGAAATTGGTCCATGCCTGTTGTACATTCAGCGCCTGTTCTTGTGTTGCGTTCACTGTTTTCACGCAATAAATGAATAATTCTGTTGGACCTCCCGCTAAGTCTCTTTTATCCTTGACTAGCAGCCCGTCCCGACCTTGTCCAGGAGCAATCAGGCTTCCCGGACCCCCGCCCGCCCCGGCATTGTGCAGCAGCCCGGCCCCCTGCCCGCCCTGACATTGTCAAGCAGCTCGGGCCCCTGCCCACCCCGTCCCCCGCGAGCAATCTGGCTTCCCGGACCCCCGCCCGCCCTGACATTGTGCAGCAGCCCGGCCCCCTTTCCGCCCTGACATTGTCAAGCAGCTCGGGCCCCTGCCCGCCCCATCCCTCGCCTGCCCCGACCCCCGCCTGCCTGGAGCCTTACCTCAGCCGCCGCTCCTCATTTCACCGCTCCGCCGCTCCTCGCCACTTACCGCTCCTCCCGCCTGTCCGCCGGTCCTCACCGCCATTCTGCTGTTCGTCACTGCTCCTCCCCCGCGCAATGTCTGCCGCTCCTCTTCCGCTCCTGCATGCTGCTCCTCCCCACGCTCGTGATGTCACCACGCAGGTCGCAGCCGGCGCTACTTGCAAGGGACTACTTTTTTTTTATCGTCAATTTTTTAAATAACGTATATTTTTTTTATTTATATAGCCTATATCCATCTGCACACCCTGACGATTACAATGATGTATCAGGTGTGTGGATTGGCGCTGTGGTTCTCGAGTTTACCCGCCTCAAAGATGCAAAGTTCTTCCTTTATTATAGTAGTATAGATCGCTTAGATCTATCCTCGTTCATCGATGCTTGCATGTCTGCTGCCCCATGATTTCCACTTATAGTTTCTTCCACTCCAGTGTTCATGGTGATGTACCACTATATAATGTCACTCTTAATAATTGCACTTGTTAAGAAATAATTGTTGGCCATTTTGTGGGATTAGCCTTTATGCTGACAATGCACATATTGGTTCTGCTTTCCCATTATCTCATGTGATGGTATTTACTAGGTTGGCCAATGTGAAAGCCGGTTAGAGACATTACACCCCTGTTCCAGGTGTATGGTACTTCCCCTTTCTTTCGGGTTGGGTACCTCAAGCAGTTGGATATCATGATAAGAATAATGTCTTCACAAACTCTGATGGCTTATAAGAGCTTGAAGCGCTATTTTTAGGATCATGTTTCTGAGAGATTTATTTTAAGTAAACTCATTAGTCTCTCGTGTTCCTTTTCCAATTATGCTTGTTTATTAATTAGAGTACCTTGAAACTGTAGTAATGACCTGCTACGCAAGCTGCATTTATTAACATGTTTAATTAAGGATGTCTTCCCATTATTTTAACATTTCAATCTAATGTTACCTCAAAAGTATGTTCTTCATATAAAAACAAAGGGGCATGTTTACAAGGGACTTATCTCCGCTTTTTTGGCTTTTAAAGCCAAAAAAGTGGAGATAAAAATATTGCCCTATTTCAAGAAGTTGCTAACATGCATTAGCGCATGTTAGCACCCTTTTTTCTGACGCCTGGGCGCTGCGAGGCCTCCGGGGAGCTACGCACTATATAAGTGCAATTTTTCAATTTCATTTCATTTCACATGGCAGTAGAACCTTGTAAATATCGCTGATGTGCACATCGCAATATTTACAAGGTGGCCCACACATTTTAGCAGACGTTAGTTTTGGGAGAAAACTGCTGTTTTCGCCAATAACTAACATCTGCTAAAATCATGACTAACCCATACCTAACATGGGATGTGGATTCTTGTGTTACGACCACATGGTCGTATCTACAAGCATATTGCCGTTTTTCGGGAACATCGCTGGAAAACCAGCGATGTTCCATGCAAAATGGCAATTACCCTGCTATCGCTGAAATTTATATCGCCATTGCGCTATGCATTGTAAATAGTAAGAGCAAGCATGGTGATAAATTCCAGCAATAGATGGCGGTAAATATAAAAGCGCTAAGCGCGCTTTGCGATATTTATCGCATCTGTTGAAAATATGCCCCAAAGTATCTACAGGTGGCCATTGATGGCTCAGTGACTAGAACAAACTAGTTTCTGTATCCAAATTGTTTCATTATGCAGCAAGCATTTTTTTGTTGTTGCAATGTAACCTGTTGCTTATTATCTACATCACCTAAAATCTGAGTTTATTAAGGTTATGTCTTACTTGCATAAAATGTAAAGGCAGAGTTTCTTTCATGTCTTCTTCTGACCTTATGTTGCTTTTGTGGTCATTCAGCCTTATTTTTATCTTTCTTTCCAGTTTCCCTAAATAGAAAAACCCAAATGGACAGTTTAAGAAATAAACACAATTGGTGATATTACATGTGGCTGATTATAATAGTTTCATTTTATTTCTTTTGTGTGCAGAGTTTGCCTTTAGCTAGTGCTAAAGTCCATCACTTAAGCCTGACTGGCCCCTATGCTCACATAATTGCAAGGGTGTGTTTTGTAGCCTTCCAGTACAAAATACTATGCTTTGATTTAATTTGACACATATGCGTTTGTATGTGTATTGTTTAGTACAAAACGCACGCAATGATAGAAAAATCCAGAGAAAAGGAAACCTTTCTCTAATGTCACAAATGCCTCGAGAATATGTACAGTTGTGATGCAAACCACTTTCCACCAATGTCTGTAGAGAGATATTTGCATCAAAACTCATGGAGGTTGCATGGGGAACCCATTACCACCCATGGTTCGCACCCTTGATGCAAAGGTGTGGCTCAATGGTTAGAGCGGCAGACCCTGATGAAAAGGTCTAGCCCGAGACGAGGGTTCAATTCCCCGCCTCGGCGGATCTTGGGCTAAAAATTCCACGGACCTGATAATTCTCGCCTCGGTGCCTATTCCAATCATCGAGTTCCACTCTGCAACTCTGGGCAATAGCTTGCTTAATCTCCACAACGGCCCCCACAACTCTAAGGATGCCTGGCCTCCACCTTGTGGGTGCCCAGGAGTGGACGCCTCACAGGGAAAGCCAGGATGGGTTCCACAGGGGTATTCGTACCAGCGCCTTGAAACCCTTGCGGGTGAGTAGTGTTCTATACAAATATCAAGTATTAACTTTGGTGATATTTACCAGCAAATCACAAAAATCAACACAACCACACTTTGTGCCCCATTGTGATGCAAGCTCTTCATTAGTGCTGTAAAATACGTGACCACAGCAATGGCACTGATGTTTTGTAAGGTGTGGTCCCCCCTCCTCTTCTCCCTTGCAGACCAACATCTGTGAGAGAATACCGGTCTATTATTTCCAAGTGATTGACAGCCACAGACCTCAGTCCTCACCATTTTGGTTTTCATAACATTTTTGTCACCCAACCTCTTAAGACTGCATTTTGTTAAAATAAGCTTTATTAGGTGGAATCCATGAGTGTGGCCATCTGGGGTGTAACACTAAAATGAGTTGCCATTTCAAAGGATTAAATGCACCATATAAGAAGACATACTCTTGTAGTGCCTCGTAGGGCTTTCAGTTAAATGGCATTCAGTGTGCTATCATTCCATAGAGTTATGGGGAACAGGGAGTCGGGGAAAGCCCCTCCCAAAATGAGCCCTATATAATCGGCGGCATATATGAACCAAATTTACATTTCCAGAGAAAATGTGTGTTCAAAATATATCAGAGGAAATAGGGCTAATTTGCAATGCAGCCAATGAAATGAGAACTACTGCAGTAAAACACTATAAGGATGAATTTAGTATGGTCATTATGAAGGGGTCCAAGTTAAATAAAAGTTTAATTGTGCATGTTGTGGAAAGGGTGCCATTTAATTAGATCTAAATAAGCTCGGCATTAGAGCACCGAGTGCATTTTTAGATTAGAAATGCCTCCATGCATGAATATTTTTTAGCATAAGCACATAAAGATGTGCAGTAGAAGACTGGGAAGGAACTGGCAGCTTAATGGGGAAATTTAATTTCGAGCAATTTGTTGCAATCATTAAAAAACAAAAGTGGCATTGTGGTTAAATACATTTGCCATGAAATTAACATTTCTGTTTTGCTGAGATTACTACCAATTGTTTAGCTGACAATCTATTATTTAGAATCAATTTAGAGACATTGAAAAATGAAGTACTGTTAGTGGCGTTTATATCAATTGTATGACCTCAACTTGCAAATATCAAATTGCTGTTGATGTGTGATCTATTATTAGTCAGAGGCCCTGGCCTGGCCCCAAAAAATTCGGGGCATTAACTTTAGACGTATGCACTTAGAGAGGCTTGAATATAGCCCTGCATGGAAAGCATTCACAATAAAGGTACATATTTATACTGTTTCGGTTTAATGCTTTTTTAAGCACAGTGTAGAGGGGGCCATTCAAATACGCTTCTTACAGATACAATTAGAATAGTAATTGAATATTATTGTATAAAATGTTTTAAATATTGTGTAAAATGGCATGATATTGTACGAAATTGCAAGACATTTGTATGGATTTAATTTTGGGTTATTATCTTTTTGTTGATGTATTTTAACATTGGTTGGATCTGAGTCTCAAAATTAAAATAAAAAAACAAATAGTGCAATCCAAATTGTACTCATCATTCCCTCTCGCACTTCAATGTCAGGACATATTCGGGTGCAACATTGGCTCCTAGTGCAGCAGAGTTCAGCTTTCTAAGCTCTTTGTATGTCATGGAGCTCTTTCATGAAAAGGGGTCTCTTGACATTCTTTATTATCCCACTTGCACTCTTTCCTCAGCTTCTGTGTTCTTGATCACTATTCCTAGAGAAGTCCCACCTAGGTTGGGAGGGGGGAGGGGGAAGGAGGTAGTTCACTTCCGTTGCACAAACCTATGGATGGAGCTCCCTCTTACCAGATCTAAATCCAAACTCCTGCTTTTTAGGGGAAAAACAAGACATTGTTATTTCCTTAGGACCTCTTTGAAGAAGGAGAGGAAAGGGGCTAGTTTTGACACTCAAACTAATTTCACACATTACGCAAATCCAGAGGATCGTAGAGGCAACATCTAGTAGGAGTACCCAATGCTGCAGCAAATTAGAGTTGTGCAGAGATAGAAAATTCAGGGGCGAATGAGCAAGTACCTCGGTAAAATTATCGCAGTTTTAGTGACAGGAAACTGCAGCTAAAACGGCGATAATGGGCTTGCTAATATGCGTTATAGAATTCCAATAGAAGCCAAGGTTAGATGTCCTGCACATCTAACCTTGGCTTCAGTTAGAATTCTATATATAACGCATATTAGCAAGTCCATAATCGCTGTTTTAGTGGCAGTTTACTGCCGCTAAAACAGCGATAATTTTAACGAGGTTCTTGCTAATATGCCCTATAGTGCTTCATAACTTTCATAAATCGTCGTTAGATTTGAGGTTAATGTGAAGCTGGAGAAGCTGTTTTTAAAAAGAGGTCAGAAATATGAGACATGAACAGCAAAGGAAGCCCAGATTCATTGCAACTCAAGGCCATCAGCTCCTCCTCTCCTCTTTGCCAGCACTCCACTCTTTCCCACTGTGCTTCTGGTGAGCAGTATACTATGGGCACTAGAACTTCTGCTCCTTAGAGTGGGACTTTTTGCAGTCAGGACCCTAAATCATGATGTGGATGCAGGGTAATCTGTCCAGTGGTCACACCCGAAGCAAACCAAATTAGAATACATTTGATAACATGGAGACAGATCCTGCATTTTATGGCAAAGTTCTTAGAATACATTCACCAGCTTCCAGGGATAATGTTATAAAAAATTATTTTATTTTTACCAAATGGTAGAAGGATGCAAAAACGAACAGCTGACACATGTTTCGACACATGTTTCGCCCATATGGCTAACCAGCCAAGGACTTTTTCAAGGCTGATCAGTACAACATTATTAAATCATAATGATAGTACATAGTGCATAAACATATGGAAAGATCGATTTAGCAGCGTTCCTGTTTCATCGATTATAATGACAATACTGGCTGCCAACAGTGTTAGTACATCTTCAATCTACATATCGGTCTCTGGGCTGCCAGGCCCTTCAGTTAGTGAAGTACCTCATATATTAAGGTATAATATAATATTTGATTTTTGACCAGAGGTGTCCCTGATTACACAATGGACATGGTTTTTGAGTAGACAGTGCCTGTCGCTTTGAACTACCACTCTCTCCTCCGTACTGTCAGACAACTTACCTCGTCCTTATCTTTCAATATTTTTTTTTCAGTTACTTTATGCAGACGAATATAACTTTCTATATTCGATGAGTGCCTTTCTTATTTTCGTCACTCACTTGGCGTGACCTTTAACACATACCAGGTAGTACTTTAATCACGTAGTAATGGATGATGGTGCAGCAGAGTTTCCTGCTGCTACTCAAAGCAAGTTGAACCCTCTAAGTGAAGCTGGAAAAACTGAGTCAATTTCCTGCTGTATTTCAACCCAACTGATTTTGGCAGGAAAGCAAAATGCAGGGAGTAAATGGGTGACACACTTTCTCAAAGGGTGATGGTTTCCATATTTGACATCTTTGGCAAATAGATGGAAACCCTTACTCGCCAATAGTAGCACAGACAGAAATCAAAATCCTAACTAATCCAGTGGTGTTCAGAGAGTCAGAAATCAGTAGTCTCTATAACTATCATGTTAAAGATGAAGTACAAAAATCTCTGGTAAAAGAAAGTTTAATATTAAAACCATCATTGGTGAAACTGCAATTTGAAAGACAAATGTGGAAAAGTACTTTGAATTGTTTCAATGACATTAAAATGGTGTCTATATATGGGCCTATGCAAAACATGTCAACATCCTCATATGTGTGTTTTCTTTGCGACCAGGACTTCTAGCAAGGCCATATTGTAATATTACCTGGTTGTCATTAAAAGGCAATTGAGTTCAATTGTAGTAGCTACTTGTTGAGAAAAGATCTACCCCCCAGTGTCCTACTGCTTGTCACTGGCAGAGTTGTAATTGCTTACACAGAAATAGTGGTCCAGATATCTTTATTTGGATGTTTTGTCTACAGTGCACAGTTAAGTAACTTAAGGTTATAGTAATAGGCAACATACAGAACCAATAAAAAAACAAGAATTTTATGAGACCTGTACCTACAGAAGAGTAGGAATATGCTAGTACAAAGACACCCTTCTATTTTGCATGGTGATGTTGAATGTGGGATCGATCTGCAGTCTCTGAATTTTGAGATAATAAAAACAATTAAATATAGCCGCTGACATGAAAATGTGTGTATGCCTATTGCCGTTCCTAATATGCATCATTGCTGATTGCAAGACCTGAACTAGTGGCTAGGACAGTTCTTGGTTTGGCTCGACAACATCCTTCCCACAGCCAAGGGATAAACTCAATAATAACAAGTCAGGTAATGAGGGGCTTGCTAGAGAATCCTATTTAAAATGGATGGATCACACTGATTCAAGTAGATCAGCAATGCTTGTTTTTTATCTAAAAAATATGGTTATATTTATGAGACTATGCAAAACAAAAGCTGGGCAGCCCATATGTTGGAACCCTCTCAGCCTGAAGAATTTAGACAAATGTAATAGCAGTACATTTTTCCCCAGCCTTTGGTATTTTAAAAGAAGACATGAGTTTTTCTCATACAAAATTAGAGAGAATATGCCGGCCTTGATACTTTCACAAACAACAGGTTAAGTGTAATATAATAATATTGAGCATTTGAAATCGACCTATTGTAATATTGACCTGCTGCAGTATTGATGTAAGTATATAGTTACTATTCTTATCTTTGTAGCATCACTCTGTGGAGCAAATCTTCAAAATATCACCAAGATATTTTGGCCTAGATTTGCTAGCACTTTGAGCTGGGTTAGCATCACAAAAGTATTGTATTGGGATTAACGTCCAATGCATATCATGATTTATCTTGGAAAAGTGTCAGCATTAATGCAAAGTGGTGCATTTCACTACTTGGCAGCAAAGGGGTGCACTATGGGTCGTACATGAGTTCCCATGCATCCATGGATTTCAACTTAAATACTTATCTACTAACATTGGTAGACAGAGATTTGCTTTAAAATATTATACCTCCTCAATGAATGGAGCAACCCTCACATTATCTTACTTTGCATGCACACAATTTGGGAATTGTATTAAAAAATATTTGTATTTATATTTGGGATTTATAAAGCGCGTTATACCCAAGGCTGTCAAAGTGCTAGATGTAGTAAGAAACAGAAACATGAGGGAAATGATCCACCAGTTATTAGGGAAGGGAAAAAAGACAGGTTTTGAGTTTCTTACAGAAAGCCGTATGGAAGTGATGTTGTATTTCTATCTAGGACCCTAATTCGATATTCCCGATTCATGCACTTATGTGGTTATAACTAATAGTATCCTTATAAAGGCATAAGAATCATATCCATATTCAGTAATAGCCCATGCAGTCCAAAACACAGCACGGCTACTCCCATAGACTCCTAGAAAACACAACACGTTCTTTAAACAAACCAAGCCTCCAGCAGCCCGGGAAAACCCCTACTCTTGTTTTGATTTGCACAAGAACTCCTAGAGTCCAGAAAGAACTGTTAGTTCTTAGTGACGTCTTATGTCCAACCTTACGTCAAACCCGGCACCTTTCAGGTATAAATATACCAACTTTGCCTTAAGCAAATACACGGTGGTTGGGAGCAGAGCGACGTTATACTTGCCCGGGAGCCCAGCTGTTATGAGAGCCGACGGAGACCGCCCCTCCCCTTGACGCACTGAGAGAGACGCTGTCTTTTTCTCCAGCTGAGAAAATCCAGCTCTGGTGTTCCCAAGTCACCCTCGCGGGTTGCTGGGAGATCGAGTCCTGAGAAGCGAGATACAAGACCTCCTTCATTCTATAACCAAGGTACGGAGCTGATTACAACCTTAGAGAGAATTCTTGATTCCGATACTTGGCAAAACTTAACCTAAACTTAAAAATGCAACTTACTTACTCCTTCCCACGTATTAGGCTTAGGTCAGGTACACTGGGGTAGGCGTATCTTAGAAGCACCAGTTGAGTTCGTTAGTCAATGTTTTTATGTATGTATATATTTTATCCATTTTAAAGTATCATATGGCTAAGAAACCATATCAATGCTTTTACAGTATTATTTCATAATACTACTTTTACTGTACGCACTTTACTTTAAAATAAGTATTGCAATTGTGGCAATTCATTTCTCTTGCATGAGAAAGAAGACTGCTCAATAAAATAACACCTTTTTATTGAAAACGCCCGTCTCTCTATTTCTTGGTTTAGTCAACGTTGAAGGATACAGTGTTCCAAAATATTGTGCACCTAATCTTTGTTTCCTTGAAACTCGCTCTGCAACAAAACATTGTTAGTCAATAAAATGACGGAAAGTGAAGAAGAAAGAGAAGCATTAGCAGCTCAACTCTTAGAGGAAGACACAAGTCTCCAGCAAAGTGACCCGAATGCTATAATCATTCCGGTCAACATAAGAAGAACTATAACTCTAAAACATATAGAAAATGGACTATCATCCAGAGGTGGTACGGTGATATTCGTGATAGAGGCACATGAGTTTCGACAGAGTTATTCTATACATTGATACATTTTCCAGCACCACACGCTTGACGAAAGATTTCCACTATTACAAAATAGAGGAACCTCCAGATATATACAGTCCTTTCGAAAAACGCTGAAATCCCACTAACTTACCAAGAGCACCTGCTCTGGTTTAAAGACGCCCAAAACATCAGAATCACATCACCAGGCACGGTCCACTAGGTAGACCAGGAGCCACTGGGCCGGTTCTAGCCAGCTACGCAACACACCCAGACATTGAAACAATGTCAAGTGAAGAACTCCTAGTTAAACTAAACGAATTAACAAAGGCATATAGAGAATTAGTTCAATTGGCAAGGGATGATACAGAGTACCTCCAGAAATTGAAGGAAACAGATATAACATACCAAACATTTGAACTTGCCAGATTCATAGAAAAATCCTATGAAGAGCAAGGGAGAGATAGTTTGGGTGGGAAACCGGTAAAACCCCAACGAACTGAAAATCCTGAAAAAACTTTTATTAAAAATAATTTAAATACTCCAAAAAAGGGTTGGGAGGCTAATAGACAATCCACTCCCAAGGAAAAACTTTTCCAGTCCAGAGGAAGGTCTCCTCAATGAAAAGAAAGGTCCCCAGACCGAGGAGGCAAGTCTCCCCAAAGGGAACCCTCTGAGAAAAGATATAACCTTAGAGATAGGGATACATTTAGAAAACATGATAGATATCAAGATATTGATACACGTCCCTCTCGATCCCTCTCACTCAATTTTTCTCAATCTCCTCACAGAAATCGGAAAGAAGAGGGCGGTCAGAACACAAGGAAGAGCACGTCAAGTCCAAAGACAAAGAAACGGCTCATCAAAGTAAAAAACCACAATTTCCCAGAAAGAAGGTAGCAAGTATTAAAATCAAACATGCCGAGGATTCTGAGGACACAACTAAAAAACGGAGAGTGGAGTTCTGGACTTTTTGGTTCCGTCCAGAGGTGTCAGGGATAACACCCGAAGACCCCGGAGTTCCACCTGTCTCGGTGCACAAATAAACAGAAACACGGGCTTCTCGATGGTGGCGTCAAAGACCAAAGGTTTATTACTGCAGGGACACAGAAGTCACAGAAACTACACACGGGCAGAATCTAGGAGCCTGTTCGATTTGTACAAAAAGGTTTGCTCCTTCTATACTAAAATTTGAGCTTGAGGCAAATTCTTTACATGTAATACATTCCCAAACCTTTGTGTCCTAAACAATAAATATTTGGCGTTGCATAGGAATCGTCGACAATATCTGATGTCAAAACATTACGAACGAGGGGTTCCCACTTTTCCATCATAATCTCATGTCAACTTTTCATTCAAGACCCGGACCGCCTCATCGTAAATTTCGTTACCTCCCCCTAATAAAGGCCCAGAAGGAAAGGAGCAGAGCCAGGTGCAGAAGATAGAAAAGCAGGATAAGGGATGTTTGTGGGTTGTAAATGGGCAAGGCTACCGGCTTCGGCCGCCTAATCATGATCAGGCCAACGAACACAAGAACCAGTATAGCAGGACTGGCCTCGGGCAGAGGAGGTAGCCTTTGTCGAGTCATGCAGCTACAGCGTGTTCTGTTCTAAGGTGCACGTGTCACTGGAAAGGTGAATCGCCGGCTAAGCCTACGTGTCCTTAATCGAAATGAAGTAATCAGAGGTTATTGCGTATGTGAGGGCAAGAAACACAAAATGGCTGCCATGATCTAAGATGGATGCCATGGGTAGATTGGAAATGTGTTTGTAACAGGAGTACTCTTGCTCGTAACATAGCGAAAACACCAGGATATGCTAAATGGATCATTTGCGGTTCATTGATACCAAAATTATGTATTTCCGACAATATTGAAAACACGGGTTCAAATCGTCACGGAACCTCAGACCCTCCTTTTGCCCTTCCATAGGCAATTACTCAGTCTATGTCAGAGTCTAACTCTATGCTCATCAGGTCAGTGACATGCTGTTGTATCATCATCCTTTCTCGTGCCTTTTCTCCAAACGCAGGTGGTTTTCTAAAACAGGTTGCAGCACAAAGACTACACAGAGCTGGACCACACTGGATAATCAGGCAACACGAGAACAGGAATACTAAGATGACACCAATGACCATCAGAACCTTCCATCCCCACGCTGATATCAGAGTCCAAAACCACTCCATGAAGGACCAGTTTCCCTTGTCTACATGTATAGAGTCGGAAATCTTGTGTAGCTTAGAGATCGCCTCATAGACAGTTGGAGCATTATTGGGAATAAAAACACAGCAGCTCGATTGGATCATTCTGCATACCCCACCTCGATCTGCAAGTATTACGTCTAGAACCATACGGTTCTGCAACGTCATGAGTCTATCCGCCAGAAGCTCAGCTGTCAAGTTGCTAAGTGCAAAAACAACAAGTGATGGACCGAATGTGGATCAATGTCACACATTCCCCCAGTCAAAAGATCTGGGCCCAAATCCATCGTTTTTTTTGCACTCCACACCACCCTGGGTTAGACAATGGCGATATGCAAATCAGCTCTGACCCTGTTGCCCCATGGGAACAGTCCAGTCCGAACTACAAAAGCCATGTCCTTCAAGTTGCTAAGGGCACCAGCAGTTTCGGTAATAGTAGATTCAACTACCCGTGTTAGCTGACGTATGTTTCTACTATTGGCCATAGGCCCCCAGAACGGAAGGAAACCTTTGAAGAAGTCTCCAGCTTCCTGACTAGCGGTATCTTCCTTGCTGAAGACACCTCTTGCTACTCTGGTCTTGTGATAATCAGATGAAGCAGTGTATGTCGGAGGCAACAATCGAGCAATATAGCATGAACCTGAAAAGTCAGCGGGCAACCATGTATACGCTCTGTCTTGACAGATGAAGTAGGTACCCCTAGCCGTAAGAAAAGCAGGGGAAGAGTTAGACGGAAACACGTAAGTCTCAACGCACTCACTCCTCCCTAGCTGAGCTTTCGGATTTCTCCCATTTCCTTGCAAACAGACCTGACCTAGGTGAGGCACGACCCAGATTGGAGTTGAGCTTTTACGCTTGCTTTCTCCCAAACTAAGGCGATACTCTGAAGAATTCCAACTCAAATATACTCGTAATTCATCTCTAGGGTAAGATGGAGTATTATTGACATCCTTGATCATGTCAATAATTCCCTGGACTAACGCTTTGTTGGCAGAGTTATATTTAGTGGAACGTGGTGGACGCAGAGGATAGGTTTCAAGGGCATAAGCAAAAATGGTCTGAAGGGCCTGAAATGATCCATTATAGCTAAAAGGCAACACCAGATAGGGAATGCCTTTATCCATAGTGTGGGGTATCAAGCCACACACCCAGCAGTCTGTAGTGTTAACTACCAGTTGGTGTTGGTGCAAGAGTTGTACGAAAGTGTTATTGATGAATTCTGAGCGTCGAGCTTGCTCATGTTCAGGAAATGGGTGAAAAGAGTGCATAGAAGAAACAGTAGAAGTAGCAGGATCAAGGGGAGGTACTGTAGTTACTGGCATAAAAATCAAATTCACACCGAAGACAATTCCACCCACCAACGTTATCAAAACAATTAAAAATGTAATAGCACATTGCATCAGAAAACATTTGCTGTGGAGAATTCTGTAAAGTCTGTTTCTGCGAACATAAATCACATTTTCTCGTTGCAGCGCAGGAAGCTCCATCTTCTACAATCCGCTCGCGACCACTGATGATGTGTACGTAGATGAAAATGCCCTGGGAGTTCCCAGAACCAACAGAAAGATCGACCTTGTGTCTGATCCCCGCAGATTCAACTAGGCACACAGCCACGACCCTACGGCTACCCAGACGGCAAGGCAATTTTAAAAACAATAAAACAATAACAAACTTCCTGGCTGAAGGCAAAATGTTAAAATTCATATATCATAATAGGCAGTTTCCTGCTTTATTTGTCCATATTACGAGACCGTAAATTGTATCTTAGTTTTGCAGGAACTGTTTGATCCGGAAACAGTGTATCATTAGTGGATGTTGCAATGTTCAGGTTCGCAGATGGCAGAGTTTCTTCAGATGCAGAGGACAAATGTTCAGAGTTCAAAGGAGTAGTTTCAGGAGGAGAGTCAGAGTTCGATGTGTCAGTTATCAATTCGGCATCGCTGAAAGGGACAAACTTGGGTGTTCGCTCGGACTCAGAGGCACCAATTCCCTTCTTAACCCAGTCGTCATAAGGTAGTGGCAGGGGCACACGTTTGACGTGAGTTGTATGTATCCAGTGTTTGCGACCGGCCACACGAACAGCAGTTCTCGTTGATAGGGGCCGGCAAATCTGGGCTGAAGGTTCTTTGTCCTGGCGAAGTTCCGCACCACAACGTGGTCACCTGGTTTCAGCTGATGACCTGGACTCTCCGGTGGCTTTGGCAATGCATCGAAAACCTGTTGATGAATAAGACTCAATTTAGCAGTCAAGTCGTAAAGGTAATCAATCAACATTGGATATTCCAGAGAACAAAATTCCTTTGGCCTAGGCACTCCCCAAATGTTAGCGGGACGACCGAAAACTATCTCGTAGGGACTAAGCCCTATTCTAGAATGTACAGTCGCTCTCGTTGATAATAAAGCCAAGGGTAGTGCATCTGGCCAGGATAAACCCGTGGATGCCTGTATTTTATCGAGTTTTAGTTTGAGGGTGCCATTGTAACCCTCAACTAAACCAGCAGACTGGGGATGGTTTGCACTGTGAAACTTTTGCTTTATTCCTAAACCGGCACACACACTCTGCATAACTTTCCCTACAAACTCACTTCCGTTATCTGACCATACAATCCGTGGCATTCCGTACCTAGGGAAATATTCTTTGAGAAGAATTTTGGCAGTTGATAAGGCAGTGTTGTCCTTTAGTGGATATGCTTCGATCCATCTGGAGAAAGCACAAACTACCACCAGGACGTACTTTAAGTTATTGCACCGATCCATGCGAATGAAGTCTAACTGAATCACTTCAAAGGGGCAAGAGGGAGGAGCGAAGTGACCAGCAGGAGTAGGGATTCCCTTGCCAGGATTATGCATCAGGCATACCATACAATTTTTCACCACTCTCTCTGCACATTTACTAATCCCATCATTCTTCCAGACTGGAGCCAACATCTTACAGATCCCCTTAGAACTTATATGCGCTACTCCATGTGCCATTGTCACCACTGTAAGCACATACGCATCAGGCAACATCCAACGCTGTTGTTCCGACAAGTCAATCCAACACCCACTCGAATCCAACTTGCCCGTACTTTCTTTCCATGCACACTTTTCCTCCTCAGTCGCCTCTTTCTGAATCTCTTTCACACTTTCCACTGTATCCTCACACATTCCAGACTCAGAAATCCATCTTGCAGACGTTGCAACATACATTCTACTCATCATATCTCTAGCTGTCTGTTTAGCGGTCTCATCAGCAAAAGCATTCCCACGACCAACATCATCCGTGATTGCTTTATGAGCACTGCATTTCACAATCGCAACTTCAGTCAGCAAGGTTAGAGATTCCAACAAGTCGTTAACTAGCTGACCATGTTGAATCTTAGTCCCATGGGACGTAATGAAACCTCTTTCTTTCCACAAACGGCCAAAATTATGGGCCACGCCGAACGCGTACTGACTATCTGTGAACACATTCACTCTCTTTCCCTTAGCTAAAACACACGCTCTCGTTAGAGCGATTAATTCTGCAGCTTGGGCAGAATTCTGACTCACTCTTGCAGTCTCCACAATCGTACTCAAAGTCGTTACTGCATAGGCAGCAGTCACATCACCATTCTCCAATTTAAAGCATGACCCATCAACATACAACGTGCCATCTGGATCTGACAATGGGGTGTCTTTTAAATCAATTCATCCTTTTGTCTCCTCTTCGGTTCTGAAACAGCAATAGTGGGGCTCGGAATCACTCGACTCTTGATTAGCCGGCAACAGTGTTGCTGGATTCAATACATTGCATCTTTTGATCTGAATATGACTCGCTAGCAGTGTCAGCTCGTAGCCAGATAATCTAGCACTGGTAAGATGCTGTGTCTTGGTTCGGTTCATGAGTGTGTCCCCAGCATGAGGAACCATGACCACTAGCATGTTATTCATCACTAAACCAGCAGATTGTCGAATGGAAGCCGCAGCTGCTGCTGTAGCTCTCAAACAACTAGGCAACGCTCTAGCTACCGTATCTAATGTTGATGAAAAGTACGCACAAGGGCGTTGTTTATCACCGAATCTCTGTGTCAGAACACTCAACGCGCAACCTTCTCTCTCGTGAACATAGAGCGTGAATGGCTTGTTGTAATCGGGTGTACCCAATACAGGAGCTGAACATAGTGCATTTCGTAACTCAGAAAAACTCTCCTGACATTCAGCAGACCATGGCACCGGACTCGGAACATTTTTCCCAGTCAAAGCTACCAACGGTTTTGCTAAAAGAGAAAAATTTGGGATCCACTGCCTACAGTACAAGGTAATACCTAGGAAGGCACGTACTTCTCTCTGTGTGCGAGGAACACTCATCTGCGTAATTGCTTTTATTCTCTCTGGGGTCAACTTCCTTCCCTCCTTTGACAAGAGATGACCTAGGTAGGTCACTTCTTGGCAGCAGTATTGCATTTTCGAAGGTGACACCTTGTGATTCAAATTAGACAAATGATGCAATAACAAAATCGTAGCTGCTTTGCAAGTTTCCTTGTCATCGGCAGCCACTAGAAGGTCATCTACATACTGCACTAGAGCAGAACCTGGAGGAAGTACAAAGGAATCTAACTGACTTTTTAATGCCTGACTGTAAATGGATGGGCTCTCACAATAGCCTTGTGGAGCGCATTTAAACCTGAAGCTTCGACCTCCTAGACAGAAGCCGAAAATATCTCTGCTTTCCTCGGCTATCGGAATGCTGAAAAAGGCATTCTTCAAGTCGATGACTGAAAACCATGTAGCTGTAGCAGGAATCAATGTTAACAAGGCAGTAATGTCTGGAACCACAGGAAACTGCGGAACCACAATCTTATTAACCTCTCTGAGATCGATAACAAATCTATATACTGGAGGTTTTGAAGGATCAGTACGTTTCAAAATCGGTAATACAGGACTGTTACAGACATTTCCTCTAGTCTCTTCTACCACACCTTTCTTAATCAAATCTTGTACAATTAGTAAAAGTGCACGTTCACCTTCACTAGAAATCTTGTATTGAGGAATTCGTGGAAATTTGACATTTGCTTTCAAAGTGACTACATATGGTGGTATTTCCAAAAGGCCTACATCGTTAGGACCAGTCGCCCAAAGAGTATCAGGGAGAGAACGCAGCTCTGGTGGGAGTGCATCCATTGACAAGTACATCGGAGAGGTGATTCTTTTACCCAACGTTAGCTGTACTCCTTCCGGAGAACAGTACAATGTCGCATGTAGGCGTTTTAACAAGTCTAAACCAAGCAGATTTTCATTACAACCTGTCGTCAAAATCAGGGGTGCTTTCAATTGACATGGTCCAACAGAAATAGACAAAGGACCAGATACAGGGTTGTAAACAGGGGCGCCTGAAAAACCTACAGAAACATTTGTTAAGCCGGACAAAGGTGCGCCAGGGAGTTTCGCATGAATGATAGAACTTTTTGCGGCACCAGTATCCAACAGAAACGGTTCGACTATACCTGATGTTGCTACTGCGACATAAGGCCCACTCTGATCCACTGGAACTGATACTACTCCATCTCTATGTCCATGGCTGTCCTAGTACTCATTTTGTTGGAATCCCTCATCATTTTCACAATAGTCTTCGACATGATACTGTTGCGACCTATTCTGTTGAGCAGACTGTCCATTTCGCTGATCAAAGTGATTGGAAGGGCGATCATTTGTTTGTGGAGGCATAGCACCTCGTCCTCGACCTCTAGAATTTTGCACAAAACCACCACGACCTCTCTGAGCTGCTGCTGCGTTATTTTGCGCTAAGACTGGACACTCATTCTTATAATGACCCTCTTTCTTACAATACGCACACTGATTCCACTGGTATTGTGGTCTCTGAGAACCATAATCTGTCCTTTGATACGACCCTTGCTGTGTATTGGTCTGATTCATGCGAGGCGGATATGCTTGTTGCAGAAGAACTTTAGTTTTTAAGTCTTTCGTTTTCTTATCTGATTTCTCTTTCTCCTCTTTTTTGCCTATTTTCATAATACTGTGCAGTTGCAAGTATTTGCGCAGTTGTAGAGACAGCCCACGCACTCTCGGAATCTTTTAATTTATTGCATAGCTCGGGTAGCAAATTGTGTACAAATTTATCGACAAACAATCTCTGTCCTCCTTCTGTGCTCATATCCTGACCACTGTGATCTACAAAAGTCTCTTCGAACCTCGTGAAAAAGTCGGAGACACTTTCGTCTTTCTTTTGCCTGCATGCGGACAACTTGTCCCAGTTAACACGCAATGCTGGCATCAGAGTCTTCATTAAGTCGATTATCCTACCTGGAAGATTAGCAATTAGAGGTTTGGGTTTGGAACCACCTATTTGCTGACCATCTGCTGCAATGATAGCCGCCCAATCACCACCTAGAGCAACTGGGTGATTCTCTTTACGAATTTTGGCCCAAATTGGTTGCGGAACTACATTCCCAAATAACATGTCAATGTCCGCTAGATTCATTACACAAGCCTCAACTGTTTGTGCTAACTCCTTATAATATCCGGCAGGATTTTTACGCAGATCTGGCAAGGCCTGTTTCACTGCCAATACCTCAGCTCGCTTACACGGAATGTGTATCCACACTCTCTGGAATTGTGCCGGAGCAGCTGCAATACCAAGGTTTACATTAGCTTGCACAGCTTCACGCCAAATTGGAGGAACCTCTCTCATTGGATATTGGCGATTCTGCTTCGTACTACTTTTCTCTAAGTCCCTCGGTGAACGAAGTGATGGATCATTCCTATAACTTAAAATCAGTTCCATCGCTTCTTTTATATTTTGACCTACTATCATACCTGCAGCAAACTCTTTCTGAACCTTAATTAAGTCTTCTAAATTTGATTCAAAATCATCTTCTTCTAGTTCCTCACGTAAAAGAGAGCACATCTCGTCGAATACATATCGTTGTGTTGGTTCGTTCCACTGCATAAATGTATCTAGTACATCTCTCGTACTATATCTCCTACTCTTCGAAATCCATCGGAGAGCCGTGGAATCTAATATTCCCCGTTCCTCAGTACTTGGGAGCTGACTACGTCTCTGCACAGACTCAGAAGTAGGAGTCTTAATTAAAGATTTATAGAAAGGAGACAGAATGTTAGAGACAGAATCAGTGATTCTTCGACGAACAGAAAGCGGAGTCATAATACTAGCAGATGTAGAAAACACAGTAGCAGTTGGAACAGATAGTACAGGGACAGTAGGGGTATCAAGTAAGGTAGCTTGTGAAGCAGTAGGTGTAAGCAATATAGGTATAGGCAAAGAAGTCGGCAACCCAGGAAGAGGAGGTGCCGTAGGAACATTTACATTAACCACAGGAGGTACAGGAGCTTGATTCTGAGGGGCAGGAGCAGGAATACCAGGTTGTCCAGCAACCGGCAATTGAACATTCGGTACAGGTGGAGCCGTAGCACCCTGTGCATACGGTGGGGGTGACCGTAACAAGTAAGACAACAGAGGATCATTTTCGGGGTCCTCTACTATCTTAGTTGTACTCGATGGCAAGGCAGGATAGCACTTATCTATCGCTAAGTTACGCTCTCTAGTAGCTATCTCCATTGCTTTCTCAGACTCGTTGTCTTGCAGCTGCTTAGCCGCTTGTTCTAAAGTTAACTCTTGCTCTTTCTGTTCTTTTTTCAACCTTTTAATTTCTCTCTGTTTAGATTCTTTTCGCCAGTAATGGAAAGAATCAAACATTGCCGGCCGGGCTTTCTTCTTAAACAATTTTACTTCTAAATTGTCAAGAACTTCAGGTTCAAAACTACCATGTAGTGGCCAACTAAGGACACCATCTTTTTCAGTGTATCGGACCCACACCTCATTATAAGATATAGGACCCACTCCAAACTTACAATAAAGATCATATAGGGGAGTTCCGATCGGAGGAACCAGACATGAGTCCTCCAACCGGGAATCACTGTTGCAACCAAAACACGACAACATACAATTTTTCCGACTTACCATTTTATAATCCGGAACACAGAACAAACAAACACAAACAGGAATGTGCACTCGAACCAAGAACTTAGGCCTACCAAAAGCGAACAAATGTATCGATACCCAAACTAAACCAATAGATTATCGTAACCAGAACAACCAGTGATAATCTTACGAAACCAAACCAAACCAAGAACTAAAAGGATTTTAACAACCCTTACGAAGTCAACCACTAAATACTTAACTGAGGCACTGAAGACGTCACCAAGGAGAAACCCGTCACGTTTCGCCGTACTAAGGACTGCACCTCGGGTCCAAGACAGGGCGACGGTCAAGGCAACGGACCACTGCTGCAGCCGTCCTGAACGGGAACCCTCGTGGAAGAGAACGTCGGGCCACTTTTGCGATATGCCGGGATCGATGAAGTGGGGCGCCTCCCTCAGGAATCTTCACACGAAGCTTCTCGAACTCTTCAGGCTTTTGGACCGGTACCGAATGACGTCGCCCCACGTTGGGCGCCAATTGGAGTTCTGGACTTTTTGGTTCCGTCCAGAGGTGTCAGGGATAACACCTGAAGACCCCGGAGTTCCACCTGTCTCGGTGCACAAATAAACAGAAACACGGGCTTCTCGATGGTGGCGTCAAAGACCAAAGGTTTATTACTGCAGGGACACAGAAGTCACAGAAACTACACACGGGCAGAATCTAGGAGCCTGTTCGATTTGTACAAAAATGTTTGCTCCTTATATACTAAAATTTGAGCTTGAGGCAAATTCTTTACATGTAATACATTCCCAAACCTTTGTGTCCTAAACAATAAATATTTGGCGTTGCATAGGAATCGTCGACAATATCTGATGTCAAAACATTACGAACGAGGGGTTCCCACTTTTCCATCATAATCTCATGTCAACTTTTCATTCAAGACCCGGACCGCCTCATCGTAAATTTCGTTACCTCCCCCTAATAAAGGCCCAGAAGGAAAGGAGCAGAGCCAGGTGCAGAAGATAGAAAAGCAGGATAAGGGATGTTTGTGGGTTGTAAATGGGCAAGGCTACCGGCTTCGGCCGCCTAATCATGATCAGGCCAACGAACACAAGAACCAGTATAGCAGGACTGGCCTCGGGCAGAGGAGGTAGCCTTTGTCGAGTCATGCAGCTACAGCGTGTTCTGTTCTAAGGTGCACGTGTCACTGGAAAGGTGAATCGCCGGCTAAGCCTACGTGTCCTTAATCGAAATGAAGTAATCAGAGGTTATTGCGTATGTGAGGGCAAGAAACACAAAATGGCTGCCATGATCTAAGATGGATGCCATGGGTAGATTGGAAATGTGTTTGTAACAGGAGTACTCTTGCTCGTAGCATAGCGAAAACACCAGGATATGCTAAATGGATCATTTGCGGTTCATTGATACCAAAATTATGTATTTCCGACAATATTGAAAACACGGGTTCAAATCGTCACAGAACCTCAAGAGTGGGCTCAGACAATGCTAGACAGCGCAGCAGAAGTGACAATAGCTCGCAAGATCCTGATGAATCTTCTGGAGACAGTGGACACAAATGAATATATCCAGGTGGAAACTGCAGACGCACAAGTCAGTGTGCCCCATAAATAAAATTACTCATAGAGGGAGATAAAACTAGGAAAATAAAGGTCTCTTTTGGGAGAAACTTTCGGAAGGCTATGACATCCTGTTAGCTGAATAAGACTGGCCACCAGAGTTTGACAGAGAGTGCCCTCATGGCGCAGAAATGATTATGCCTGCCTTCTCGAATCACATTCCGATTCATAAAAAATACACAATGGCAAGAAAATGGGCAGTAACCCAAGCCCCTGCACTATACAAAAATCATGTAGGATGGGATGAGGAGTCTCCTCCACAGAAAATCCAGTTAAAAAATCAACCCACTGCACAAAGGCAGTACCCAGTTAAACAAGAAGCTAAAAAGCAAGTCAGTGAGATCTTAGATCAACTTGAATATCAAGGGGTGATTGAAACATGCACCTCACAAATGAACAATACTTTGTTTCCTGTCTCCAAGCCAGACAATTCATATTGCCTAGTTTTGGACCACAGACATTTAAACTCCTGCTGTAAAACTTTTGCAGTACAAAACTCACACAGTGCAGCACTAATGAATAACGTCGTGCGCAAAACATATAAAACGACATTAGATATCTCTAATGGATTCTTCTGTAAAAACATTGCACCTGAAAGCAGGTATTTGACCGCTTTCTCAATAATGGGGTCGTAATAACAATTTTGCCGACTCCCACAGGGATTCAAGAATAGCCCAGGATTATTCTCAGCAAGGGTAACAGAATTACAACAAATATATGATGATGAGGCATTATCATATGTCGATAACATCTATCTTACAGACGATGACCTGGAGACTCGCTTAAAGAGAGTGAACACCATAATACTTGGGTTCACATCAGAGGGTTACAAATTCAACTTTAAAAAGTCAAGAATTGCCTAACTAACAGTCCTATTTTTAGGATATGAATTATCAAGTGAAGGCTAAAGCCTGGCTGACAACCTCCTAGAAAAGTGTGCAGTACTCCAAGCACCAAATACGCTGAAAAATTTACAATCAATACTAGGCTTCCTGAATTTCGGTAGAACATACATTCTAAATTATGCAGAAAGGATTAAACCTCTCTATGAATTAATAAAACCTGATTTCAAACCAATACATTGGACTCAAAAACACACAGAAATTTTAAAATCACTACAAACAGACATGTAAGCTAAAACAAAATTGCAAACTCGCGAAAACGTACGCAACCTTGTAATCCGGGTGATCCCTGGAAAATGCGGATTCACATACCTGAAACGGTACCTATAGCTTACAAATCACATTTGTACACTCAAGTTGAAATGAAATTCAGCTCTACAGAAAAAATTATGACAGCGGTTCAAACTGCTGTAGCAAAAGAAAGAGCGCTAGCCCAAGGCAAGAGAATAACTGTTTATACAGCAGAATCAGCCCTTGAGGCATTAACAAGTCCACGCAATCTGAATACAGTGGCATTAGATCCAAAATGGATACAGTGGGAACATTCTCTTGCTAGAGTAGACGTGAAGTACTATTTTGACCCGAAACTGAAAAAACTAGATGATCTAGAATATGAACAAGAATACCCTCTGCCAATCGAAATTCTGCCTCTGGAACAATATACCTGCGTAATCTATATGGACAGATTCGCACAACACTACGATGTAGATAAAAAATCCTAAAATGCAGCGTGCGCTATTGTTAAAGGTTGCTGGTGCTCTGGTAAATCCAAACCAATGATTACCAAAACTGAATCACTCAGAAACTGTTCAGCTCAGCGAGCTGAAATAAGATCTTTAAAGATGGCGGTTGAAAATGCCGATCGCGAATTTCCCACACTGATAGTGTGCGATTCGAATTACTGCGTCAAGTCATACAACATTGACATGCAGACATGGAGCAAAAACGGTTACAAAGATGACACTGACTCCACAATAAAGCATAAAATGCTTTGGGAACAAGTAGTTATTTTAAAGAAAGAACGACAAAAGACTCACGTGATACACGCACTGAGTCATCAACGTGATGGCGTTCACGTTGCAGGGAATTCATTGGCTAACACAGCCACAACGGAAGCGGTTCAACCGACTTCCGTAGCCACTTAAAAGCGTTCAGATAAACACATAGATGGGGAAACCATGCTGGCAGTAAAAACCTCATTAAAAGGCGATTATGCAGCATTACCTCTCAACTATTCACTCAGTAATACATACATAATTGATGCAAACTCCGTTCCTTTTGCTCAAATCCCTGGAGTGGGGGATAGAGAATTCCAAACACAAACCGGAGAGTTTTCTTGATTGAAAGCGCACACATGGGACTGGGTCGAGGCACCAACAGATCTTGAAATCTCTAATAGAATTACAATCAGAATACTGGTGGCGGGGGATGAGCTTGCAAATTTACAAATTTGCAATGGATTGTCCAGACTGCAACAGAGATCGCAGTTGTTAAGCGGACCAGACTATTGCCAGGACACCTTTATTAGAAAGCATCAGGCAATCTATAATGCAGAAATCCAACGGGAGATATGCGTCCCCATAATTATTAAGACAAAATTAACTTATAAATGTAGACCACTAGCATTCGGCTGATGCCAGAACTGTTGTAAAAAGATTTGCGAGTCTTTATCGGCACATACGCAATTGGCATGCTTCATTCTGATCAGGGTCCTGCGTTTAGCTCTCGAGCTTCCAAAGAGGCCATGAACAGTATGGGCATCGCATTGCGGTACTCTTCTCCCTTCCATCCTGAGGGAAATGCGGTAGTGGAAAGAAAAAACCATGACATAATGCAATCTATAACGGCGAGGGTGTTAGGTTCGGGTGATGGGTGGGTCAAACATTTAATAAGTGTCCAACGTAGTCTTAATAACATGCCAAGAAATTCTCTAGGAGGTATCAGTCCATACGAACTATTGTTCGGTACTAGAATGATAATCCAGGATCTGGATCGTCAGACTTCAGTGGTAGAAGAAAAAACCTTTGATATCAAAGATCGTTTGGCTGTTTTACAGGACTTGAATGAAACAAGAAA
This sequence comes from Lissotriton vulgaris, assembly GCF_964263255.1. Lineage (NCBI taxonomy): Eukaryota > Metazoa > Chordata > Amphibia > Caudata > Salamandridae > Lissotriton > Lissotriton vulgaris. Next base: position 317,143,896 of record NC_141690.1, on the reverse strand, counting down.
GAGTCTAAGTAACATAAAGTTTAAGCCAACAACCACTGAAGAACCACCTGTCCCAGCAAGACCTGTCTGGATTCCAAAGAGTGGGGATCTGGTCAGAGAAAAGATTGCTGTAAAGAAAGAATTTGGGCCTTCTTACAAAAAAAGCAGTACCTGTCTTAGCTGTCAGCGGAACAAGATCAGTAGTACTACCGCCACTTGCTGGTAAAAAAGAAAACAGAATTGTTTCCAAAAATCCGGTGAAACCACAAACATGTGGCGATAATAAATAGCAGGCCCAGTGGAATACCAAGAAATAACAGAAGACCAAACTTTGCTACAATCCAAGAGGTTCAAACAGAGAGACTAATCACATTCGATAAACCTGCAGTAAATAACATGGGACTATGCAACAAAGCCATGGAACTTGGGCCTCTTGAAACCCAAATGTCAACAATTCATAATGATACACCAATCTACAACGATGTAGCATCAGAATGTACAAATGTAACAAAAGAAATTGCAAAGATCAATGGAAATCCGGAAGCAATCCCACCAATTGACAGAACAGCATCTGGCTATTTTATCAACTTTGATGACTTTTCTGATGATCCAAGTAAACATGGAGACAAGCCAGCAACAAAAACTTTCAAAGAAAAAATGACCGAGCTTTTACACCAACTAAAAGAAACATATCTGATTTCACCATGGATTGAATTTTGGACCGTGTTAGGTGTACTTTTTCTCCTGTTTGGCTCATCATGGTTTTGTGCTTGGGTAGATTCATTGATGGAAAATATAGTACAATGGACACAGCAAGTCAGAACATTAACTTGGATTAAAGTCTCACAGATCCTCTCACATCGAGAAAAGAGAACTATCATCAGTGAACATCACAGCCAATCCAATACCTGGTGGTATAGCATGGGACAAAACTGACTATGATATTTATGGCCCGATTGAGCTCTTGAGGTATCCACACCAGTTTAAGGTTTCCTTAAGTGACTTTGTGATACCAAATTCATTTTCTGATGATTGGGACTTTGAAAATATTAATAATATGATGTCAGATTTAGTAAATTCAGCTAAATTCACAGAAAATGATTATTTACAGGGTTCATTAAATTATGAAGAGTTATACTGTTACAATCACTATGGTCATCACTATTTGCATAAATCTGCACAACCTAGAAATGTTTTTAATTACAATCAATGTGATCATTGTACAACTCCGCCAAAAGGCAGCTCGAAGACATTCTATGTGAAATTTCAATACTTCTCAGGGTTTAACAATAGTGATCCAGAAACGTTTTATTTTAAAATGTTAACCCCTTCGCTGCTAGGCCTTTTCCCCTCCTGTGCTAACCCTTTTTTTGGCGATTTGGAGTAGTGCACGCTTAGGCCCCTGTAACTTTTTGACCACATAAGGTATCCACGTCAAATTTGCGTCCTTTTCTTCCAACATCATGTGGATTCTAAAGGTGCCCAGTGTTTGTGGATTCCCTTGGAGGGGTCTCAGAAATTAAGCAAAATACAGTGAAATTTTAGTTTTTTTCAGAAAAATGGGAAAAACGGGCTGCAAATGAAAGTCTTTGGGTTTTTCTCTGCAAATGTTATCAAAACAGGTTTGTGGGGCTGAAATCTCAATTTTCTCAGCTTTTAGGGAATGACAGTCTTTTGACAGAGAACGAACATTTTTCACACAGTTTTGGCATTTTTCTGGTACTAGCCTATTTTTGCTATTTTTAGAGCTTTCAACCTCCTTCCAGTTAATCGTAGAAATTAGTTTGAAAGCAATAATGGATCCTGGAAAGCTATACATTTTCGAAAAGTAGACAAAATTCTGCATTCAGAAAGGGGTCATTTGTCTAAATCAATGAAGGTCTCTTTATAGAAACTAACAGTTAAATATTGGAATAATAGAAAATTTGTTGAAAAAAACAGCCTTTTGTCTCAATATTTTCACCTATAACTTCTTGTAATTTTGACAGATCTTGGAAAGCAATATACCATTACATCTGCTAGACCTTCCTGGTTGTGGGAGTATATAGGACTTGCAGTTTCACTAAGAACCAGACGAACCCAGACCCAAAAACTGAGCAGCAACTTGCAATGGTACTTTATTATTTACTGGGTGTAGAGAACTTATTCTTGGAAAATGTATACATGGAAAAATGTGTAGCAAAGACACCTATATATTTCTGAATTGGGTACAAATTATAGAGTTTAGAAACAGTATATATTTACACATTTTCAAAATTGATAATACTCATACTAGCATGAGAATTATTGGTCAATTTTCGAAAAGATTTTTTTGTACACAATGTCTTTCATCGGGAAGGGAGACATGCATAAAAACTCAATTGGTAATAACAGTTGATTTACAGATCTGAGTTACCCTCAGTCTTCTGATAAAAACGGTACCTCACTGTGTGGGTTGGCCTTGGGCCTGCGACAGGGAACGGCACAAAATGCAATGTGGTCACACCTCAATTTTGCAGTTCAAAATTGACCCTTTTATGGCAAAGTGCCTAGCTGTAGTTTTTGCACCCTAGCTCTGCCGACACCTAGGGAAACCTAGCAAACCTATACATTTTTGAAAAAAAGTAGATACCCTGGGGAATTCAGGATGGGGTGACTCCACTGCCTACCACCAGGTTCTGTCACCCAGAATCCCTTGCAAAGCTAAGAAATTGACAAAAAAAACACATTTTCCTCAAATTCCCACCCACCCAGCGTTCCCCTGGGTTTCCCGAAAAAAATGGCACCTCACTTGCCTGGGTCTGCTTAGTGCCTGCGACAGGAAACAGCGCACAAAACAACGTGGTCGCACCGCAATTTTGCTGTGAAAACGTGCTCTTTTTTGGCAAAGAGCCTACCTTTTGTTTTTGAACCCAAGCTCTGCTGGCACCTAGGGAAACCTAGCAAACTTATACATTTTTGAAAACTAGACACCCAGGGAAATTCAGGATGGGGTAACTCGACTGCCTACCACCAGGTTCTGTTACCCAGAATCCCTTGCAAATCTAAGAAATTGTCATAAAAAACGCATTTTCCTGACATTTCTGTGGTGCAAAGTTCTGGAATCTGTGTGGATCAACAAATTTCTACACACCCACCATTTCCCCGGGTCTCCCCAAAAAAATGGTACCTCACTTGCCTGGGTCTGCCTAGTGCCTGCGACAGAAAACAGCGCAAAACGTAACATGGTCGCACCGCAATTTCGCAGTGAAATTTTGCCCTTTTTTGGCAAAGAGCCTACCTTTTGTTTTTGAACCCTAGCTCTGCCGGCACCTAGAGAAACCTCACAAACTTATACATTTTTGAAAACTAGACACCCAGGGGAATTCAGGATGGGGTGACTCGACTGCCTACCACCAGATTCTGTTACCCAGAATCCCTTGCAAAGCTAAAAAATTGACAAAAAAAATGCATTTCCCTCACATTTCTGTGGTGGAAAGTTCTGGAATCTGTGTGGATCAACAAATTTCTACCAACACAGCGTTCCCCCGGGTCTACTGAAAAAAATGGTACCTCACTTGCCTGGGTCTGCCTAGTGCCTGCGACAGGAAAAAGCGCAAAACGCAACGTGGTCGCACCTCAATTTCGCTGTGAAATTGTGCACTTTTTTGGCAAAGAGCATACCTTTTGTTTTTGAACCCTTGCTCTGCCGGCACCTAGGGAAACCTAGCAAACCTATACATTTTTGAACACTAGACACCCAGGGGAATTCAGGATGGGGTGACTCGACTGCCTACCACCAGTTTCTGTTACCCAGAATCCCTTGCAAATCTTAGAAATTGACAAAACAAAAAACGCATTTTCCTCACATTTCTGTGGTGGAAAGTTCTGGAATCTGCAAGGATCAACAAATTTCCACCCACCCAGCGTTCTCCCAGGGCTCCCAAAAATAAATGTTACCTCACTTGCCTGGGTCTGCCTAGTGCCTGCGACAGGTAACAGCGCAAAACGCAACGTGGTCGCACCGCAATTTCGCAGTGAAATCGTGCCCTTTTTTGGCAAAGTGCCTACCTTTTGTTTTTGGACCCTAGCTCTGCCGGCACCTAGGTAAACCTAGCAAACCTACACATTTCTGAAAAGTAGACACCCGGGGGCTTCCAAGGAGGTATGGCTTGCGTGGATCCTCCAACGTTCCTTTACCCAGAATCCCTTGCAAACCTTGATTTTAGCTGGAAAAAACAGATTTTCACACATTTTTGTGTGGGAAGGCGTGACATCACTGGGCTCACACAAATTTCCTCCCACCCAGCGTTGCCCCAGGTCTTCCGATAAAAATGGTACCTCACTTGCGTGGGTGGCTCAAGGACCCGCGACAGGCAAGGGCCCCAATCCTAAGGAGGCGACATCCAAATAACCTATCACTAAACAACCAGGTTTTGTAAGGGGGTTCCCATGAGTTTTTGGCCCGGGGCTCGGTGGCCATCTGAGGGAAACCTACCTAGCCCACACATTTCTGGAAACTAGACACCCGGAGTAGTCCAGCGAGGTATGGCATGCGTGGGTCCCCCAAGGTTTTCCTACCCAGAATTCCCTGCAAACCTTAAAATTAGGTTAAAAAAACATTTTTTTCATACATTTTTGCGTGGAATCACCGTGCCGGCACATATGTCCTACAGACCAGTATTCCCCTTGTTCTCCCGAGTAAAATGATACCTCACTTGTGTGGATGCCCCAAAGCAGAACAGGCTAAAAATGAATTTTAAAAAATTGTAGTGTTTGGGATTGAGAAATTAAGCACCTCACCTTAGTCACAGGCCTTTGGCCCACGCACACAAATGAGGTATCATTTTACTCAGGAGAACAAGGGGAACGCTGCGCTACTGGCCCATCAGCCCCAAGGGGGGGAGGCAGGAAGGCTGTTATTTTTGTGGAGGAGGCAGTGGGGACATAGGCATGCACGTTTTGGACAGCCCATCCAAATTCAAATTTGCCCGCAAAAAAATCCCTGGCGTCTAGTGGGGTTTTTGCCCCCCCCGGTGGGGCAGATTGGGGGTAATGCCCCAATATGCCCCCCAGGGGGGTCAGAAAGTCCACTAGACGCCAGGGAGTTTTTTGGGCAAATTTTAATTAGGGATAGTCTGCCCTAAACGGGCATGCCAATGCCCCCAACTTAATAAAAATGTGCCCAGAAAAATCCCTGGTGTCTAGTGGGCTTTGTGCCCCCCTGGGGAGGCAAATTGGGGGCTACTGCCCCATCTGCCCCCCAGGGGGGGCAGGAAGGCTGTAATTGTTGCGGAGAGGTGGTGGGGGCATGGGCATGCCCGTTTAAGGCAGCCATACACTATTTCATATTTGCCCCCTCAAAAAATCCCTAGCATCTAGCGGGCTTTTTGCCCCCTCTGGTGGGGTAGATTTGGGGCTAACACCCCCAAATGCCCCCCAGGGCAGGCAGATATTCCACTAGACGCCAGTGAAATTTTTTGGGGGGGCAGATTGGAGGCTACTGCCCCATCAGCCCCCAGGGGGGGCAGGAAGGCTGCTATTTTTGTGGGGGAGGGGGTGGGGGCATAGACATGCCCATTTTGGGCAGCCCATCCAAATTCAAATTTGCCTGCAAAAAAATCCCTGGCGTCTTGTGGGCTTTTTGCCCCCCGCGGCAGGGCAGATTGGGGGGTAATGCCCCCATATGCCCCCCAGGGGGTCAGAAAGTCCACTAGATGCCAGGGAGTTTTTTGGGCACATTTTAATTAGGGTGGAGTCTGCCCAAAACGGGCATGCCACGCCCCCAACTTAAGAAAAATGTGCCCAAAAAAATCCCTGGTGTTTAGTTGGCTTATTGCCCCCCTGGGGGTGGCATATTGGGGGCTACTGCCCCATCTGCCCCCCAGGGGAGGCAGGAAGGCTGTAATTGTTGCGGGAGGGGGTGGGGGCATGGGCATGCCCGTTTTGGGCAGCCACACACTATTTCATATTGGCCCCCTCAAAAAATCCCTGGCGTCTAGTGGGCTTTTTGCCCCCCCCCTGGCGGGGCAGATTGGGGCTAATGCCCCCAACTGCCCCCCAGGGCGGGCAGAAAGTCCACTAGACGCCAGGGAGATTTGGGGCAAATTTTGATTGGGTGGGGTCTGCCCAAGACGGGCATGCCAATGCCCCCACCCTAATAAAAATTTGCCTAAAATATCCCTGGTGTCTAGTGGGCTTTTTGCCCCCCAAGGGGGAAAGATTGGTGGCCACTGCCCCATCAGCCCCCAGGGGGGGCAGGAAGGCTGTTATTTTTGTGGGGAAGGGGGTGGGGGCATAGGCATGCCCGTTTTGGGCAGCCCATCCAAATTCAAATTTGCCCGCAAAAAAATCCCTGCCGTCTAGTGGGCTTTTTGCCCCCCCGGCGGGGTAGATTGGGAGGTAATGCCCCCATATGCCCCCCAGGGGGGTCAGAAAGACCACTAGACACCAGGAAGTTTTTTGGGCAAATTTTAATTAGGGTGGAGTCTGCCCAAAACAGGCATGCCAATGCCCCCAACTTAATAAAAATTTGCCCAAAAAAATCCCTGGTGTCTAGTGTGCTTATTGCCCCCCTGGGGTGCAGATTGGGGACTACTGCCCCTTCTGCCCCCCAGGGGAGGCAGGAAGGCTGTAATTGTTGCGGGGAGGTGGTGGGGGCATGGGCATGCTTGTTTTGGGCAGCCACACACTATTTCAAATTTGCTCCCTCAAAAAATCCCTGACGTCTAGTGGGCTTTTTGCCTCCCCTGGCGGGGCATATTGGGAGCTAATGCCCCCAACTGCCCCCCCAGGGCGGGCAGAAAGTCCACTAGACGCCAGGGAGATTTTGGGGCAAATTTTGATTAGGGTGGGGTCTTCCCAAGACGGGCATGCCAATGCCCCACCCTAATAAAAATGTGCCTAAAAAAATCCCTGGTGTCTAGTGGGCTTTATGCCCCCCAGTGGGGGAAGATTGGTGGCTACTGCCCCATCAGGAAGGCTGTTATTTTTGTGGCGGAGGGGGTGGGGGCATAGGCATGCCCGTTTTGGGCAGCTCATCCAAATTCAAATTTGCCCGCCAAAAAATCCCTGGCATCTAGTGGGATTTTTGCCCCCCCCCGGCCGGGCAGATTGGGGGGTAATGCCCCTATATGCCCCCCAAGGTCCACTAGACACCAGGGGTTTTTTGGGGCAAATTTTAATTAGGGTGGAGTCTGCCCAAAACGGGTATGCCAATGCCCCCAACTTAATAAAAATTTGCCCAAAAAAATCCCTGGTGTCTAGTGGGCTTTTTGCCCCCTTGGCGGGGCAGATTGGGGGCTACTGCCTGGGGGCAGGGAGGCTGTAATTGTTGCGGGGAGGGAGTGGGGGCATGGGCATGCCCGTTTTGGGCAGCCACACACTATTTCATATTTGTCCCGTCAAAATATCCCTTGCGTCTAGTGGGCTTTTTGCCCCCCCTGGCGGGGCAGATTGGGGGCTATGCCCCCAACTGCCCTCCAGGGCGGGCAGAAAGTCCACTAGATGCCAGGGAGTTTTTGGGCAAATTTTAATTAGGGTGGGGGCTGCCCAAAACGGGCATGATAATGCCCCCACCCTAATTAACATTTGCCCAAAAAATCCCAGACCTCTACTGGCCTTTTTGCCCCCCCGTGGGCAGATTGGGTGCTAATGCCCCCATCTGCCCCCTCGGGGGCAAAAAGGCTGTAATTTTTGTGGGGGAGGGGTAGGGGCATTGGCATGCCCATTTTGGGCAGCCCCCACCCTAATTCAGATTTGCCCCAAAATATCCCTGGCGTCTAGTGGGCTTTTTGCCCCTCTGAGGGTGCAGATTGCGGGCTACTGCCTCCATCTGCCCCCCTGGGGGGCAGAAAGTCTGTAATGGCGGTGGGGGGGGCATTGGCTTGCCCGTTTCGGGCAGGCCCCACCCTAAAACAAAACATTGCTCACAAAAAAATCCCTGGTGCATAGTGGGCTTTCTGCCCCCCCGGGGGGAAAATTGGGGGCTAATGCCCCATCTGTCCCCTAGGGGCGGGCATAAAGTCTGTAATGGTGGCGGGGTTGGGGGCATTGTCTTTGCCCATTTCGGGCAGCCCCCACCCTAAAAAAAAGTGCACACAAAAAAATCCCTGGTGCATAGTGGGCTTTCTGCCCCCTCGGGGGGGGGCAAATTGGGGCTACTGCCCCCATCTGTCACCCAGGGGAGGCAGAAAGTCTGTAATGGTGGTGGGGGTGGGGGCATTGGCGTGCCTGTTTCGGGCAGCCCCCACCCTAAAAAACAAGTGCACACAAAAAAATCCCTGGTGCATAGTGGGCTGTCAAAGTGCACAAAAAAAATCCCTGGTGCCAGGGGGGTCGGGGCATTGGCGCACCCATTTCGGGCAGCCCCCACCCTAAAAAAAGTGCCCCAAAATAAATCCCTGGTGTATAGAGGGCTTTCTGCCCCCCGGGGGGGCAGATTGGGGGGCTATTGCCCCATCTGCCCCCAGGGGGGCAGAAAGACTAAATACTATAAATGTATTTAGGGGGGAGTGAAGGCCCTTGCCCAAGGGGCCGCTCCCCCCTCCCTGGTGTCTAGTGGGTGGATCCCTGCTTGGAGATGGCCCTCCTGGGGCGATCCCCGTCTTTCTACCTGCTCAGGGGGCTGAGATAGCCCACTGAGCATGTAGAAAATGAAACTGAAATGAGCCTAAAGGCTTGTTTTCATTTCGGTTTGTGTTCAATGATGACAGCGTGACGTGCGCGCTGATCGTCATTGAACAGAAACCAGGGAGGGGGCCTCGGAAGCTGGGAAAGCTCTTCCCCAGCTCCCAAGGTCGGAGATGTGAAAAGGAAATCCCTCTGCTGTCTGCAGCAGAGGTATTTCGTGCCCATGGCCTCATGACGGAATGGTTCCGTCATCAGCACAGGAGCATCGATGCTCATGACGTAACCATTCCGTCATGAGCATGGAAGGGGTTAAATAAGACAGGAATGAAATCAAATACTAAATTGATTTATTCTGAAAACTTTTATGACAAAATGTCTACATTTGGTTTTGAGTTCTGGAAAAACAACATTGAAACAAAAACCATCTGGGGTACAAAAGATTGGCAGGTACAAGGTCTAGAATCATTATTTAGAGCCTGCATGATCCCAGAACAAATAATATTCCTGAATGATACCATTCAACAATCTACTTGTCTTGGCCTAGCTAGGATAAAAGACTTAAACAAACCGTCTATCCCGAAGCCCATACCTGATAGCAATAGCACTACAGATGTGGAAATAGACGTATCCCATATTTTTCACCAAAACAGGACAAATTCTGATTGGAAAAAATGGTTGATCTGGCCCACAGACACAAACAACTGTCAAGATACATTCAAACAACAGGGGTTGAAAATGACCAGGCCAGACCCAAGATACTCCCAGAGACAACATCCAGGGATAGTTACAACATACAGTGTAGGGAAATTATGCTTTGAGTGGCTACAGAAATCCACACTGGCTGAAATTAAGCAACACTTGACTTTACTTAAAGAAGGTGCTGACTTGCGAGATTTCATAATGGGACCTCGCAAACAGCGTCAAAAACGTTTTATAGCGGCCGGTATATACGCTGCATACAACGAAGCTTGGAAAGTAATGCAAATTGAGACAGCAGAAAAAATACGAGAAATTGATCGTATAAATTTGGAAAAATCACTTTGTGGACAATGGGTCTTCCAGAATATATTCACTGTACAGTATTGTGTCATCTGCCTTTGATATAATAGAGCAGGACTTACTAATGTTACAACATGGTCAGTCCCAATTGCGTTCTATTGTACAGCTTGGCTGGACGTTGCAAAACCTACGTTCAGGCTACGTGCCTTGGCTTCTAATCAACGTCTCGTCATTTGTTGTCTATCTTTAACCTTACTGATACACAAATCAGTTTGGCACAAAAAGGAGCAGATTATACGATTCTGAGCATTGAAAAACTTGAGAGATTACCATTGACAATGTCAGAAAGACCTGTCATTGAATGGATAATACACGGAACAATTACAATGACAATTCTGATAACAACTTTCCAATTTAAAAATTGCCAAGAATATATACCAGCAGGCCAGTATGAAAGATTGGGTAAAGGATACATCAAATCAACCTGGGATTTACCTTACACACACAAATGTTATAGTGAATGCAAAAAGGAGGTATTCCTTAGTGGCAATAATTGAAAAAAATCACTAGGCAGTACACTTCTGTGTCAAGGTATTAACCTGCATGGAGCTTGCAAAGGGTCTTCAAATAACCTTTCTTGTCACCTGCAAGGCACTCCTGCAAAACAGATAGAGCCATTCTTCAGACAACTTTCAAACCAAAGTTACGTTTTAATAAATGACCACAGCTGTTGTGGAATGGTGCCAGGAGAATGTTATCTCGTTACTGTTACTTCCAGGGTCGTTTGCTGTATGCAAGTATTGTATCCAAACAGCAATCCAGACATGGAGGCAGCAATATGGCCTCATGTGGGTTAATCGCAGCATCAGACACCCATATGTTTTATGAATGTCCAAGTCTATCCGCTTATTGGGTAGCCATTGGTAATAAACTTTCACAACTTCTGGGTGAACATATCTCCATAGACCTTGCTCTTGTTATATTTGGTCTCAAGAGTAAAACCCGTAATGCCGCAACTAATCTAATATTCTACTCCATTCTAGCGGCGCGTAGGGAGATATGCAGGCATTGGAAAGACGCTCAACCACCTACAGAGCATGAATGGCGAGCCTCACTTCTCCAAATTTCCAAACTCGATCTCGCCAGAGCAGGAAACCCCAATAGGAGAGCTTTTTGGGCTATGCTAGGATAGCAGCGATAAACTTGGGTTTTTTTTTTTTTTTTTTTTCCCCAAGTCCTATGATTAACGCGTACATTGCTTATCCTTGCTGCCATGACTAACAGTCCTGGAGCTATGGGGGTCTCGATAACTTGGACACTATCTCCTGAGGCACATCCCTAAGCAAATTCATGTTTGGCTGTTGTGATTGGTGCTGAGGGGAACCGGTCTTCTTCCCTCCCGAATGAACTTTCTCCTACCAGCTATAAGCTGAGACAGCACTGCACGCGACCATTCTTTCCTTTGCTCTGTGGCGGTCCTTTGGTTTTGATAGATTGGAGCTTTGCACGTAAATGAGGACAAAAAAAAAAAAGAAAGAAAAAAAAAAAAAAAAAAAAAGAATATATACCAGCAGGCCAGTATGAAAGATTGGGTAAAGGATACATCAAATCAACCTGGGATTTACCTTACACACACAAATGTTATAGTGAATGCAAAAAGGAGGTATTCCTTAGTGGCAATAATTGAAAAAAATCACTAGGCAGTACACTTCTGTGTCAAGGTATTAACCTGCATGGAGCTTGCAAAGGGTCTTCAAATAACCTTTCTTGTCACCTGCAAGGCACTCCTGCAAAACAGATAGAGCCATTCTTCAGACAACTTTCAAACCAAAGTTACGTTTTAATAAATGACCACAGCTGTTGTGGAATGGTGCCAGGAGAATGTTATCTCGTTACTGTTACTTCCAGGGTCGTTTGCTGTATGCAAGTATTGTATCCAAACAGCAATCCAGACATGGAGGCGGCAATATGGCCTCATGTGAATATCTCTTCTATTCGAATTGAAACTTTAAGCAGAATGAAGTCTATTCTTTTACAGACTACTGTGCCTCTGACGTCGTCCAAAGAAACGTATGATCTGCAAGTTGTAAGGACGGCATCAGAGATACATACTCTTTTATCAACAAATTGCCCCATGCATTTCATAGAAATGTTAAGTCAAATCTTAAACATGTCTGATACCAGCGGCATCGCACATGTAATTAAGACAGTTTTTTCGGTACTGTTAGCACCCTTTGAAACAGTCCTGGGCATCTTCCCGAATTTTGTCCATTCTGTCTTTGGCGGTCTACCCTTAATCTTGGGAATCGTGGCAGGAATTTTATTTTTGTTCCTTCTGCTCCGATATGGCAAGCCAATCCACGGAAAAGACTCCAGCAACGATGGAAGAAACAATCCTAGCAATACAATACCGAGACCGTATCACTAAGGTCCTCGATTGGCCCGGCTAAGAGATCTGAGTACAACCTGGTTTCTTTCATTCAGACCTATCTGTCAAGATTGCATCTTACCTGTGCTTCGATGTCTGCTATGCGGAGAAGAATGCGTGTTGGACGTTTGTCTTACACTACCATCAGCAGTACCAATGGATATCGACGCTTTGCTTTGTCCTGTAACGACTCATGCAACGTGTTGTCCCCAGCAGCTACCTATTCTGATGACGGCATTTGTTGAGACTTCACCATTACGAGTAGGTGGCGGTGAAGTATGAGAGGAAAGCAGCACCAAACAGGGACAACCTTCTGTGAGCATTGCTGATCCAAACATCGACGATAGTAATCACGCTCCAAACTGCACAGTTACAGCATTTTCGAACTTGGTCGAACTTTCACCTGATGTTGTAGACCAATTTTTTCCGAGTCTGTCTGATGTGATGCTCTCTCCTAACAACGAGAATAACATTTAAAAACAATGATCACACAGCGTTCCCTGATCTCTGAATTCCGCCTTTAGTTTTTTTAAACAAATGCTACTAAAAACATTTGGGACAATTTTTTCTCCCTTCCCCTGAAAGCGAAATTATTTTTCTTTCACTTCAAAAATATTTACCATTTTTCTGGCACATGGTACTCTGCTTAAAGTAGAACTATTCTTAGAGGACAGAGCTTCTATTTTTAGAGACGTTAGAGACAATATTTACCTCAGCCTCTAGCACATGTACAATATCGTATAAATATGTGATGAAGTGGTCTCGACCTTCTTTTCTATAAACAGAGCCATTTCATGTGAAATTTTCGCAATTCATTCAGCTGATATATATATATATATATATATATATATATACATGCATTTAACTGAATGATAGCCCTGCTTGAAAAGCATACAGTACCAATACTCATTTTCGTGTATAAACCATACACCATTTCAAATGCGATTATGTATTTTGGGGTAGGTTGGAAAACACACATGCATCGTTATATGTTTAAATTGCTTATTATTTAGTAATGATGGACATTAATACGTGGAGTGGGTGTTGTATTTCTATCTAGGACCCTAATTCGATATTCCCGATTCATGCCCTTATGTGGTTATAACTAATAATATCCTTATGAAGGCATAAGAATCATATCTATATTCAGTAATAGCCCATGCAGTCCAAAACACAGCACGGCTACTCCCATAGACTCCTAGAAAGCACAACGCGTTCTTTAAACAAACCAAGCCTCCAGCAGCCCGGGAAAACCCCTGCTCTTGTTTTGATTTGCAGAAGAACTCCTAGAGTCCAGAAAGAACTGTTAATTCTTAGTGACGTCTTATGTCCAACCTTATGTCAAACCCGGCACCTTTCAGGTATAAATATACCAACTTTGCCTTAATCAAATACACAGTGGTTGGGAGCAGAGCGACGTTATACTTGCCCGGCAGCCCAGCTGTTATGAGAGCCGACGGAGACCGCCCATCCCCTTGACGCACTAAGAGAGACGCTGTCTTTTTTCCAGCCGAGAAAATCCAGCTCCGGTGTTCCCAAGTCACCCTCGCGGGTTGCTGGGAGATCGAGTCCTGAGAAGCGAGATACAAGACCACCTTCATTCTATGACCAAGGTACGGAGCTGATTACAACCTTAGAGAGAATTCTTGATTCCGATACTTGGCAATACTTAACTTAAACTTAAAACTGCAACTTACTTACTCCTTCCCACGTATTAGGCTTAGGTCAGGTACACTGGGGTAGGCGTATCTTAGAAGCACCAGTTGAGTTCGTCAGTCAATGTTTTTATGTATGTATATATTTTATCCATTTTAAAGTATCATATGGCTAAGAAACCATATCAATGCTTTTACAGCATTATTTCATAATACTTCTTTTACTGTACACACTTTACTTTACAATAAGTATTGCAATTGTTGTAAATTATTTCTCTTGCATGAGAAAGAAGACTGCTCAATAAAATAACACCTTTTATTTAAAATGCCCGTCTCTCTATTTCTATGCAATCTTGTGGAACCAAGCATGCACGACTGACTGAGTGAAATAGCTGTCTTTTTTTTCACACAACTCTGAAGATACACTCTTTATTCTTGGGGAGCAAAGTTGTCATGTTTATGCGGTTGTCAGAAGCTAACCCTTCTTGTCTAAATCAGGACGGTTAACCCTTTCCTGAACATTCGAGAAAGTTTCTAGTGACCTCTGAGCTAGCTGGCAAAACTAATTAAGTCTAACATAGTCAGTAGAGACCTAGATGACCTCAGTCCTACGTCTACACTGCTGTTTATGTTATTCCAATGCGCAGAGCCTATTGGGAATATAGGAACTACACTACAGTGACACTAGCAATGTCAGGGGAAAGTATATTCAAAAACTTGACTGCAGCTACCGAAAAAAGGTCCAAGCTACCAATCTGGCTCTTAGAAATCTTGGAGTATTCACTTTCCTAAGAGAGGACGATCTCAAAAATCTGTTGGAGGTTTACCATTGGAAAGCGAAAGGACCCTGCAAATGCAGGACAAAGTGAGCGAAGCACAGGGCATTAAACATCACCCGCATCCTGATTGGCAGCAATGGAGAGACCAGATACCATCCCTAACCAAAGCATATTTAGAGACATTCAGAATCAAGCAAGCAGCTGCATAATTTTGAGCAATCTGAAGTCTCTCAAGGGTCAATTTATTGATATTTAAATACAGAGCATTGCAGTAGTCCAACCGAGAAGTAATCAACACCATTCCGACTGCATCCCTAAGCTCGAACTAAATAAAAGAAAGGATTTTTTAAAAGTCTAATACTGAAAAAACAGGCACTCACTGTCATCTTGGCCTGAGATTTGAAAGAGAGACTACTATCAAAGATAACTCCTACATTTTTGGTTTTGGGAAACGGACATGGTAATGGTCCACAAGCCTCTGGCCACCACAATTCAGACCAAACCGAACTTTGCTCCCCAAAGTCCTGTAACTCAGTCTTATCGGCATTAAGTTTAAGACAGTTCTCTTTCATTTAGGTGCCAATTTGTATCATGCAGAACTGGAACCTGTCCCCTACTTCATGTAAGTCATCTGTAATAGACAAAATAATTTGGGTGTCATCTGCACAGGGCAATACTTGGAACCCAAAAGATTTGATACATTTTGACAAAGGGGAAACGTGCAGGTTGAACAAAGTTGGGCTAAGCGAAGAGCCCTAAGGAACCCCACAAGGCAGCTGGTAAGATTCTGACCTAAAGTGCCTACAGCTCATTGCGTGACTCCTATTTATTTGAAAGGACTCCAACAGGGCCAGAACATAGTCCCTTAAACGTGCCAAGCACAATATATGTACAAAGTGGGAGTGGGAAACTGTATCAAATGCCGCTGATAGATCTAAAAGTACTTAGAATTAGCAGATAGTACCCGATCCACCTGGCGGCGAATAGCATCAGAAGTCAATAGCAGGGCGGATTCTGTACTATGGTCTTTCTTTAAACTATTCTGTTAAGAATCCAAAAGTTCTTGAGTAATCAGGAACTCCGTGAGTACCCGATAAATTAATTTTGAAGGATCTGTGTAGGCCCAGGCAGCAAAGAAATGGAGCACAAGTGCTAAAATCTTCATGGTCTCCATTGGGTTTAGTTTTAGAAGGAATAACTACTGCCTCCTTCCAAGAAGGGATGAAATGTCCCAGTACTAAGACTTTGGTTAAACTTGTACAAGAAAGGAGGCAAACTTATCTGGAACCAATTAAATAATTCTTCGGAGGTACGGATTATCCGGATACACACATTTTAACTGCAGGAGAGGTAGGATTAATTGCATCCTCCCCAATCTTTGAAGGGTTAGCATCTTCCTTAGGGATGAAGCAGTATTTGATTTTTCAGGATTATGTCCTTTCAGTAGGCTGCAACACTGTTACAAAAGTGAACTCTCTATATTATACTGAGCTGACTGGGTGGAAAGAGTATTAATTACTTTAAAACATTCCTTAGAAAGATTGGTTGCTGACCTAGGGCATAATTATGAGTTTGGTAGTACATCAGACCGCTGAACCCGTGGTGGTCCTGTGGACCTTTGGTAGCATGCTCTGGACCTCCAAATTGTTGGTTCACCTGCTGTGCTACGAATATGGTGGTGGGACCACCACATGACTGCTGCAACTGCCAGTGTTCGTGGAGCACGCAGCAGTAGCGCAGCGGTCAGATGCCCAAGTATGTTGGTGGTGCCACTGCAGCACCACCAAGTGAGGCTACCATGAAAACTGTGGTGGTGAGGAAACAAAAGGAGTCTCAAGGCCAAGGGGTACCTGCAGGGAGGCATTTGATGTGCCTCTGTGTGAAAAGTCACCCCCTTTCCTGCATAGCATGGACTTTAAAGTCCATGCCGTGCAGGAACGGACTTTGTCGTTCCTATTGTAGTCATTTTTAATAGGCACCGCTGTGGGAATGCCAAAGGACCACCCGTCAAACTCATAATCAGGCCCTTAATTTGTTCTAAAAAATAAGGGTCAGACTGATTTGCATATAGCCATGTCTGAACTGGGGTGGCAGAATGGGCTAAAGAACGGTGATGGATTAAACCCAGATCTTTTGACTGGGTGTGAGTGTTTGATTGATTCAGATGCTCCATCCATCACCACCCCCTTTTGTACCGCTGAAAAATAAGCAGACTTTGGGCCTGATTATGAGTTTGGCAGTTTTGAAGTGGGCGGCCACACTAGCGCCCCACTACAAATCAACTGCCAGCCATCCACCAGTTTACGTGTAATTTTATATTCTGGAGGGTGGTCTTTAGGAGTTCCCAAAGCGGTGCATATTAAAAAGACACTGCAAAGGGAGGGCCAAAGCCCGTTCCTGCACAGCATGTACTGTAAAGTCCATGCCATGCAGGAACAGGGGTGCCTGCACATAATATTCAAATATGTTAATTGTTTTCCTTTATTAGCAGGATCTTAGGCAGGAGATTGATGATAACGTTAAAAATATTGTTGAACATTATTAAATAAGTAAATATTTTGATGTATTTGTATATTTTTTGCAATGGAATTGTAATTGTAATCCAAAAATTAAGAAGATTATTTAGAACAGAAAAAACTGTACTATTGTTATATTGTGAAAAAAATTCAATAATGTTATGATTTGTTTTTTTGTAAAGAAATGAAGGTGTGCTTTTAAAAATATGTTGAATGGCTGTAAATATTATTTCAATTTTTGAAATATTATTATTAAATAAAAAAACATTTTGTTTTTTACTTGTTTATACAATGTGGTATAATATAACTTTTTACAAAAAATATAATGTCCTTAAGTGTGATAATGTGTAGTATTACTGATGTACTTTGTGATTGTAAAATATCATGTAGTAAATAAAATGTTTTATTTTGAATTGGATCTAATTAATTAGCATTTTAAGTGTTTTACACCTTCACTAAGTGTGTTCAGATTTGAATTGGGAATAGTGACTGTCACCCCTTTAGTGCCAAACAACTTCAAAAAGTTGGTTTAGATTGGAGTGGGAATAGTAAATGTCACCCACTTAGTGTTCAACAACTTACCATAATTGGTTTAGATTGGAGTGGGAATAGTTAATGTAACCCCTTTAGTGCCCAACACCTTCACTAACTTTATTTATGTTGGACTGATATTAGTAAATGTCAACTCTTATCTGTCCGATACTTTCTAGGAGTTTGTTTTTTATTGAGTGGGAATAAGAAATGTCACCCCTTTGTTCTCCAAGTTGGTTTACGTTGGAGTCAGTATTTATTTTATTTATTTATTTCATTTAAAGAGTTTTGATTAGCGCATTTTGTACACCTTCCCCAAATTGTTTTAGATTGTAAACGTCACCCCTTTAGTGTGCAACAATCAGTCAATCAATCAATCAATCAATCAATAAATATTAATATAGCATGGCTAATCACCTGAGGGGTATCCAGGTACTTTGCTGCAGGTCTCATATGAGTACGAAGGTCTTGAGTCCCTTCCTGAAGTTTTCCAGTCAGGGTGAGTTGCGGAGGCAGAGAGAGTTCCAGGCTTTGGTAGTGAGGTGAGAGAGCGATCGTCCTCTGATGTGGCTGCAGCCGATACGATGTGTTTGAGGGTGGGCGAGGTATACGGAGTGGAGGTCTCTGGTGGTTGGTAGAAGGTTCCGCGGCTGTTCATGTAGTCTGGTTCTTTGTTGTGGAGGACTTTGTGGGCGTAGGTCAGGAGCTTGAACTGGCATCTCTTCTGCACAGGGAGCCAATGAGTGCTTCAGGTATTTGTATTTTGTATTTGTATGTCGATTTGTAGAGCGCGATTGCTGCCCGGGGGCGTCCAAGGTGCTTGGTATGTGTTTTCTCTTGGGGAGGTTTAGGAGTATTCTGGCTGCTATTTTCTGGATTGTCTGGAGTCTTTGCATGAGTTAAGTGGAGGTACCAGCATAGAGTGTGTTGCCGTAGTTGAGCCACTTGGTGATGAAGGCCAGCGTCACTGACTTCCTGGTGCTGGTGGGGAGCCATTTGAAGATTTTTCAGAGTGTGTGGATAGTGTGGAAGGAGGGTGAGATGACGGCATTGACCTGACATTTCAAGGAGAGTTTGCTGTCCATTATGATGCTAAGGTCGCTGGCATGGTCTTTCCATGTCGGGTTGGGTCAGAGATCCACTGGCCACCAGGAGTAGGTCCAATGAGTGGCGTGTCTGCCAAAGATCCGGACTCCCACCTCATAGGTGTTGAGCTCTAAGGAGCTGTTTTTCATCCATGTCGCAACGTTTCTCATGCAGTTGTGTGAGTTGGACTTTGTCATGGTGGGGTTTGCTGAGAGTGAGCGGATGAGCTGAGTGTCATTGGCATAGAAGATGATTGGGATGTTGTGAGATCTGACGATGTCTGAAAGTGGTGCAGAGGACTGATGGACAATCCCTGCGGTGTATTTGGGTTTGAGGTGATTTGCGGGAGACTGACTCTTTGGGTGCATTCCAAAAGGAAGGATGTCATCCATCTGAGCATATCGTCTGTGACTCTGATGTCCAGTAGTTGACCGATGAGATTGTGGTGGGAGACAGTGTCAAATACTGTGGAAAGTTCCAGGATTATGAGGGCGACTTATTCTTCTCTGTCGAGTAGGGCTCAGATGTCATCTGTTTCTGTGATCATAGCTGTCTTGGGGCTGTGGATAGATTAGAATACATATTTGAATGAATCCAGCAGTTTGTTTATTTCAAGATTATCGGTTAGTTGGAGGTTTATGGCTTTTTTCAGGACTTTGGAGGAGCGCAGGAGTAGGGGGATCGATGATACTTCTGGATCTCTCTTTGATCTGCTGAACGTTCCTTGAGGAGAGTTTGCAACGTTACATGGTTCCATGCATCAGGGAAGGTGGCTGTAGTCATGTAGGCTTTGAAGATGGTGGTGAGATGGTGATTGATCTTGATGCTTCTAAAGTTGAATAGCTGTTAGGAGCACAGATTGGTGGGTGCTTCTGAGAGGGTGGAGTTCCTCCGAGTGGTCGTTGGTGTGTTAACTTTATTCTATGCAGTGATTGGGTGGGTGGTGGCTCTGGTTTGAGTGTTGTGAAGGAGGTCGGAGGGTTAGGGATTGAAGCTTCTGTATATGGTTGCTATCTTGTTGTGGAATTGGTAGGCAAGGGATTCACAGAGATCTTGTGGAGGGGGATGACATTTTCTGTGGCTGATGGACAGGTGAACTCTCTGATGATGGTGAAACTCTCCTTGGATTGGTTCATGCAGGTTTAAATCCAGCTTGTTAGAGCTTCCTTTGTGCCTTTGATCTGGTGGTGGTAGGTGTTGAAGGCTGCTTTGTAGGTGGCTCGGTCAGTGTTGTTCCAGCTGGTTTGCCTTGCTTTTCCAGCTGTGTGCACCAGCTTTTTGATGCATTTAGTTCTGGCATGTACCAGCTGGTTTTATTTGGTTGGTCTGTGTGTTTTGGCTCATTTGGTGGGGGCGACCTGGATGGGGGTGCTGGTGAACCAGGCGTTGAAATTCTCTACTGTCTGTTTCAGGTTGGTGCTAATGTCGGGCTGTGCTGTGTTGAGGGTGTTGGTCCATTGTTGTGGGGTTACCTTGGTAGGGATCAATGTGTTGGGTGGGAGTGGTACATGGCTGACGGCGAGCGTGAAGTGTAGGATGGAGTAGTTGGTCTAGGTGGGCTCGGATGTGTGACTGTATCTGATTCTGTTGCTGGGCGTGAAGGTAGGGTCCAGTTTGTGTCCCGAGTTGTGTGTGCGGTCTGTGACAATCTACCTGAGGCTGATGTTGTCTAGTCTTTCTAGGAGGTTGGTATTGTTGGTGTCAGTGACATCGTCAAGGTAGAAGTTGAGGTCTCGCTGGAACATATTGTGATTGGATTTGAAGGTGAGAGGGGGGATGAAATCGGCTTTGGCATCACTGATGCCAGTTCGTCTGGCGGTCTGTATGCGGTGTTCCTTAGATGGTGGTTTTGGCTTTAGCATGGAGCTGGAAGTTCATGTGTTCCATAATTGACGTGGTGCCATCGGTTGGTGATGGTGAAGGTGGTTGATTCTTTGTGTACCATGACGATATCCCCACTGTGTCAGTTTGTGCGGTCTCGATGTTTCATCTTTTGTTTGCTGGCGGTTTCCATGGCAATGTCTGGGGCCGATGTGGGGATGAGCTAGGTCTCTGTGATGAAAGTCACATCGAAGGCAATGGTGAAATGATGTCCAAGCTTTGAGTGGCATGTTTGCCAAATTATCTGGTGTTGATTAGGAGACAGGTGAGTTGATCTACTGGAGTAGCAGCCTTTGGATTGGCATAGAGTTATTTTATGAGGTGGTTGTCGGTGAAGGGGTGGTAGTGAAGTGACAGTAGATCCTGGTGAAGGGTCCCACTTTTGATCATGGTGATGCAAGGCAGCAGTTGTTGTTGTGTGCGGGGTACAGGGCACAGAGTTCTGTGGTAGTGTAGTTGCGGGAGTGCATTGAGCCAGGGTTCCTGGTGCTGGGTGTGTTAAGTTGTAGTTCCGACACAGACGGGCACAGACAGGGCTGCCGACAGCGAGCCGGCTGCACACACAAGCTGAAGCATCTATTAAGTTACCCTGGGAGGTCGGAGGGCTGTCCAGGAGGTAGGAGGGCAGTGGAAAAAAAATGGCACAGTGAGAACTGGAATGAACCGGGTGGCAGAGAGAGAAGGATAGCAGACACAATATGTATTAGCACACAATAACAGTTTCACAATTTACAGCAGCAGTGGGTGAAAAAACAGGTAGTGCAACAAATGAACAGTCAGTAAAAATGCTTTTGAAGTAAGGAAAACAGTGATAACAGTGTGATTAGCAGAATAAAAATGTTTTCTGTATTACTGCATTATGATGTAAACAGCATAGGAGGAAGACAAAACAATACTTTACAGTGGGGTCTGAGGCTCGAACTAGGTGGATGTAACTGGAGTGCCGGGAAGCAGTGCCTCTAGACTACGTGACTTGCGACAGAGCGGAGCAGTGATCAGGGCCAAGGTGGTTGAGGGTTTCTCCCTCAACACCTTCACTAAGTTGGTTAAGATTGGGGTGGGAATAGTAAATGGCACCCTGTTAGTGTCCAACAACTTCCCTGAATCAGTTTAGATTGGAGTGGGATAGTTAACATAACCCCATTAATGTCCAACACCTTCCCCAAATTGGTTTAGATCGGAGTAGGAATGAATGAATGACACATTTAATATAAAATCAATGTCACACTTAAAATTTATTTTTTGACAATTCTAATTTATTGTATGCTTGTGCAATTTGTCAACTATATTTCTAAAATAAAAATATTATTATATTTTTTAATTGTAAAAGAACAATTATTTACATTTTGTAACATTTATTAAACAATTTTACTCGATTCATTTCAACAGGGAGTCGTTTTTTTAAATTTTCATTTGGTGGCCATTTTGTTTTTAACTGTTAGCCTCTATTGTGTAGTCTATTGGTGTTATTTTGGGCCATTTTTACAGGAGGCAAGTCACGGTTAGGTGCCGCTGATCTTCAGAACAGGTAAGTCCCGTTTTACAGCTTTTTGGGGTTTTGACGCTGGGGGGATGTAGGATGGATTTGTAAGACTTAGGTATAGTGTTGTTGAAGAGGTTTTGGTATGCTTAGATTATTATTTATTTTACTGTTTTTCACTGTGTTGTTGTGTCACATTTTTCAAAATGTATTGATTATGTTATTGCAAAAAATATGTGATTTTACCTATGTTTTGAGATGGTAGTCTGATGAGCATCCGGCTGCCATTGTCTTGCGACAAGGAGTCAGCCAACCTATGTCACTTCAAAATAGTCCATTGGGG
Organism: Lissotriton vulgaris; assembly: GCF_964263255.1. Classification (NCBI taxonomy): domain Eukaryota; kingdom Metazoa; phylum Chordata; class Amphibia; order Caudata; family Salamandridae; genus Lissotriton; species Lissotriton vulgaris. Next base: position 317,121,630 of record NC_141690.1, on the reverse strand, counting down.
AACTGAGTTTGTCTATATTGTATTGGTAGAAAGGGTTTTCTTTTAGTAAGTTATAGTGGTTGACAACCTCTGTGACAGGGATATAGGCCAGTGCGATCATTTTTTATTTTATTTCAAGGCGAATTGGGTGTCAGTAGCATATTCTATACTGTTGCGTGCCACTCACCCTGAATTCCAGGCTATTCCGAAGGGAGTGACAATATTCCCCAAATCCCAGTGAGAACTAATGAGGTAGCAATAAAGTATACTTTGCACCACTGAAAGTTCCCAAGGGGAAGGAGGTGGGGAAAAAGAGAAAAAGAGGGATACCAGGTCTTCAATGATTCTGATTTCTCGGCACCAGATACTGCTGGGTTCAGGAGGGCATGGCTTCTGGCTTCAGGATTCAGAGTCATCAAATACGAGTACTGCTGACGATGGTTCACCAGTTACTAGGACAGCTCACGATTAATCTCAGGAATTATGCTCTGCAACGGAAATAAGCATAGATATGATTTAATTCAAATGCTCAGAACAAGATGTGTCAAGTTTCAACCCAGTATACCATCCAGTGCACACAACTCTGTCACTACAAAATGCTTCTATAATTTACACATGTCTGCTTTAACAAAGAAACCAGTTGTGAATTAGCACATCTTTCGATAATATAGGCTGCAGGAGTATTGGCCATCATTCAGTGCTCAGTAGAAACGTTAATCTGATGTGCAAGTCCTATTACTGTTCAATGTCCTGCGCTACTAAATGTCCCAGTACACAGTTTAGTATGTAGCAGCTACACATTGCTGAGTTTGGCCGTTTGCATGTTGGGTGATTATGTTAATCTTTGTCAGTTTGCATGTGCCCACATGCAAACACTGTTCAATGGCTCCTTTTTCCAGCAATTAGCATAGTATTTTCCAGCTCCATTTTGAGCAAGCATGTGTAGATGTTTTAATTAGATCCCACCACTGCCACCAGGGCATGAGCACAGATAAATATAAATTGGTGCCTACCTCTGCCACCAGAGTTACAATAAAGGAGTGAACAATAATAATAAAATCAATAAACACTAATAAAAAACAATAATAATAAACATGAGGGTGGTGCCTATCACTGCCACCAGGCTACAATTAGTGTTCATCAGCAAGTGTCACAGTAAAATGGCTCAGACACGTTAGTGGTAAGGAGTGTGTAACCATGCCATAGCACATAGTGAGCACATTGGAAGCAAGATGGAATGACTGGCCACTTTCCTTTCTAACCGCCTCCTTCATAGTAAGGCGATCAGGAAGGAAACTGAACTGCCATATAAGATGCGGCTCATAAGGCTCCAACCTGCAGTTGGAGCCTTTAAGAGCCGCATCATAATTGGCCCCTAAGTGTAGATTTCTGAAGGTGTAGCCATATACTTTGATTATAGTAATAGTAGCAGCTTTGTAGGGCAGTCTGGGGTATATATTTTTCGTATTAGTTGAATCAAAGATTGTTCAAAGTCTATGATCATTTTCTGGTGTTGGTAGTTATTTGTTTGTTTGTTGTTTTATAGAGCTTAAGAGTTCATAGTAGCTACTGCTTTGTTTATTAGGGAGTAAAGCATATGGAATGGAAATGGAAATGGAAAAAGAACTTGATAAAGCACGCTGCGGCCAAGCGGCTTCCTGGCGCTGGGGTCTTGACCAGGCTCACAGAGGGAGACCGGGGAGGCTAACCAGGAAATGCCTGGGAGAACAGGAAAGTTTTAAGAGCTTTTCGAAAGTGAGAGAAGATGGGAATAGAACGAATAGAAAGAGGAAGACTATTCCAGAACCGGGGAGCCAGAACCGAAAATCGGGTGCCCCCTGTTCTGCATTTACGGAAACGGGGGATGTGCAGGAGGGAGAGAGAGGAGGAACGGAGAGTGCGGTTGGGGACGTGAGGAGTGATGAGAGATCCAATAAAGAGAGGGGCTGAGTGAGTGTGAGCCCGAAAAGCCAAGCAGGCCAGTTTGAAGAAGGATCTGAGGTGCACAGGAAGCCAATGAAGGGACTTAAGTGCAGGGGTAATGTGTGCAGATTTAGGGAGACGAAGAATGAGGGGGGCTGCTTGATTTTGAATTACAAAAAACTATTTGATGGATAGAATGTAGATCAATGTCTTACATTCACCCCAGTACAAGGATCTGGGCCTAAATCCATCGTTTTTTGCACTCCACACCACCCTGGGTTAGATAATGGCTTTATGCAAATCAGCTCTGACCCTGTGCCCCATGGGAACAGTCCAGTCCGAACTACACAGCCATATCTTTCCCAGACCGGAATCAAGCATCCGAGGACCGGAGCGGTTTCGAGGTAACACCTCTCATCAGCCCGGCTAGCTTGACTCCAGTGGTGTGGAGGCTCTGGCTCCACACCTTTGGCTCTTGATTTTGAATGGCCTGGAGACGGCGGGTTTCACAAGCGGGAATGCCCACGTACAAGCCATTCCCATAGTTAGACCCAGACACTCCTGAGGCACAGCCGGTAGCATAGCGCTAGAAACTGCTAAAATCGATCTTTTTTAAAATTGTGATTGTGTCTTTATTTTTAACTACTGCCTACCCTTACCTGCAATTTGGGGCTTTATCTTGATTCCTGACCCCCGCGCAGCCGAGCTGAACGCTACTGAGGGACAGGCTCTCCCTCTCGCCGCCATCAGCGAGGCTCCTCCCAGGCCACGCCCACCTTTGCCAGGCCACGCCCACTTGTGTATGTAAACGGAGCTGACTACGAGCTCTGTGTTAGACCCAGACACTCCTGAGGCACAGCCGGGAGCATAGCGCTAGAAACTGCTAAAATCGATCTTTTTTAAAATTGTGATTGTGTCTTTATTTTTAACTACTGCCTACCCTTACCTGCTATTTGGGGCTTTATCTTGATTCCTGACCCCCGCGCAGCCGAGCTGAACGCTGCTGCGGAACAGGCTCTCCCTCTCGCCACCATCAGCGAGGCTCCCCCCAGGCCACGGCCACCTTTGCCAGGCCACGCCCACTTGTGTATGTAAACGGAGCTGACTACGAGCTCTGTGTTAGACCCAGACACTCCTGAGGCACAGCCGGGAGCATAGCACTAGAAACTGCTAAAATCGAACTTTTTTAAAATTGTGATTGTGTCTTTATTTTTAACTACTGCCTACCCTTACCTGCTATTTGGGGCTTTATCTTGATTCCTGACCCCTGCGCAGCCGAGCTGAACGCTGCTGTGGGACAGGCTCTCCCTCTCGCCGCCATCAGTGAGTCTTCCCCCAGGCCACGCCCACCTTTGCCAGGCCACGCCCTGAACTCCTCCATAAAACATGTGCTTCCCACGTACGCGCAGCGGACGGGCGCAGCGGGCGCGCCGTTTGCGCGCCGAAGGCGCGCCTAAGGCAAGCCTGTCTGCGCCCATCCGCGACGGGCCGCGACCAGGGGCCACGGACTCTGTCCATTCTTTGGTTTACTCCTCAGCCCAACTCTCCGCATACTGTTCCACTTCTCCTCCCTCCCTGTCTGTACAGCACCGTCTTGAGTCTTTTGGTATTTCTGCCCCCCGTTCTCCTAGTCCACTTTCCCCTGCTCACAGTCCCACCTCCCCTTCCTCTGACCCTTCACCTGTCACTTGCCCTTCACCTGCCCCGTTGGCAGCTTCCGCCTACCTACTTAATACCCGCTCTGCAGTCAAGCATCAGATGGAACTTTTCAACCTCCTGAACACAGACTCCCCAGACTATCTATCGCTCACAGAAACCTGGTTTTCTGCTGATTCCCTTCCGGACATTTCTGGCAATCCTTCCCGACAACTATTACGCCCTCCGAGCAGACCGTCCGGTCGGCAAGGCTGGGGGCGGTGTGGCGATGATTATCCGCTCCACATTAAAATTTCAACTTCTTGCCTACCCCCCCATACCTAATGTAGACTTCTTGGTGGCTCGATCTTTAAATCTTTCCGCACCTCTCACCATTGTCCTTATGTACCGCCCCCCTCAATCTATGCCGTCATTTGTAGCTGCTTTACAAGACCTTCTGGCCACGCTGGCAGTCAATAACTCTTCAGTTATCCTGCTCGGCGATTTTAATTACTGGCCAGGGGACCCCAGGGAAAACCTGTCTTCCAAAGATTTTTCTGCTACCCTCCAGTGCTTGAATTTCTCCTCTCATGTCCTGACCCCTACTCACGTCCAGGGTCACATCCTGGACCAAATCTGGTCATTACGCTGTGGCATTTCTCCCCCTTCTATATTCCCCTGCATCTGGTCCGATCATTCCATCATTTCTTTTTCCATTCATTCGGCTTTGGCCAACAAGCTGCCTCCACCTAAAAATGTTCTTGCCCGCAGCTGGAACAAAACTGACCTCAATTCTCATTCGCTATCCCTGGCCTCTTCAGCCCCTGTCCTTACCAACCTTCCTCTGGACTCGCAGGCAGATGCCATTCATTCCTGGCTCTCGTCCTCCTGCGATAAGGTCGCCCCGCTCAAGAAGGTCAAATCTGCCCGCCCCTATGATGCGCACAAATGGTTCACCAGTGAGCTCAAAGATCTTAAACTTGACCTTAGGCGGTCGGAACGTCACTGGAGACTAAACTATTGTCCCATTCTCCGAGCGTACAAACTGCTCCTTAACAACTACAAAAGAGCGATCCTCGCGGCCAAAACAAAATATTTCACCGAGCGAGTTGCTCTTTCGGCCAATAAAACTCCAGAAATCTTCTCCCTGGTTCATAACCTAGCCACCTCTGAGCACACTAGCACTAACCTTGTTCCATCCCAGACCCTCTGTTCCTCCCTCAATGATTACTTCATAGATAAGATCACTAACATAAAAGCTAGTATCCCCACGGTGTCCCATCCTGGTCTTTCCTGCTCCCCTCCTTTGCCCTCTTCTTTCCTGGATCATTTTCCACCCATGTTTATGGACCAATTCCTGAAACTACTTATTAAAGTTAAGTCTGGTTCTCCGGCGGACTGTGCTCCTGCACGAATCCTCAAAACTCTATTCACCAGCTGCCCCGCCCCTCCTCTTGCCCTTCTCAATGCTTCTTTGGCTCTGGGTTCTGTTCCCTCATCTTTTAAATCTGCTATAGTTTTTCCCATTCTTAAAAAAAACTGGCCTGGACCCTTCTCTCCCTTCCAACTTCAGGCCCATCTCTCTTCTTCCTTATTTGGGTAAGATCCTTGAAAGTCACGTTACATCTTGCCTGTCCACCTATATCGAGGAGAACCACCTCTTAGCCTCCCATCAGGCGGGATTTCGTCCAGGCCACTCCACAGAGACAGTGATTATCGCGGTCCTGGACGAACTCAAGGGGAAAGCTGACATCAACCTCCCCCAAGCCTTGGTCCTCCTCGATTTGTCCGCTGCGTTTGACACGGTGGACCACTCCATCCTCCTCGACCGTGTCAGCGCAGCGGGCATCCGGGGCGCTGCACTCTCCTGGCTAGCGTCCTTTCTTCAGGGCAGGTCCTAAGCGGTTCATCTCTCAGGTTTCTCTGCTCCCTCTCGCTCGGTCACCTGTGGGGTCCCCCAAGGTTCCTCCCTGTCTCCTCTCCTCTTCAATCTTTACATCTACCCCCTCATCATTCCTCTTCTCGAGCTGGGGGTCTCTGTGTACAATTACGCAGATGACCTCCAGCTCGTCTTTGATCTTTCCTCCCCCTCTGTTTCTCTCCCAAAGCTCTGTTCCACCCTAGTTTTTATATCTAATTGTATGAGCATCAACCATTTGAAGCTCAATCCAGACAAGACAGAGCTTGTCCTCACGGGTGGTTCCTCTAACCCTTGGTCCACGGTTCACTGGCCCCCTTCCTTTGGTCCCCCCCCTACACCGGTTTCCTCAGTCCGAACCCTGGGCATCAAGGTCAGTCACAACCTGTCTATGCATGCCCAAATCAGCTCCGTTGTATCCTCCTGCTTTTTGTCCCTCCGCCTCATCCGGAAGATCTCCCGGTATTTCTCTACGGACGCTCTCAAAACCATAGTCATGGCTCTCATCACCTCCCGCCTTGACTATGGGAATGGCTTGTACGTGGGCATACCCGCTTGTGAAAATAAAAATGGTATTAGTGTTTTGATATTTACCATGTATGGTGTATATCTGAGTAAATGGTATGGGATGTATTTTGATCGTCCAGGTTTGTCAATGGGTAAGTTTCATTAAGTTGCTTGCTGTGGAGAAGATAGGCATTAATTTGTCATTCTTTGGTCATGCAAAAGGCAGGGTTCCTTTTTATGTGTAATTGTTAAATAGTATGGGATGTCTATGTCCTGGTGGAGTGTCGCTGGTGGCTCTTTTAGTGTGTGTAAGTATACATTTTAAAGTGGGGATAGATGGTAGTTGGTCAATTATGTGTTCAGGGACGTTGGGTAGTATGTATGTGTGGTATGTGGTAGAGGAGAAGTTCTTATAATGGTGCTTTCTCAGACCAATATCCAGAAAATGCCCCATGAGTCCCATGCGGGGGCCCGACTTGTAGTCACACTTTTTGTGGTTTTACTATAAACATAATGTTTTCTTTTCAAAACAAACATACGCTAGGAGCACTCACTCCAGAGCTAGTTCTCTTTGATAAAACACTGACTAAATGATAACCTTAGCTCAAGTTCTGCGCACACCAACCACTCAGCTCATCAGCTTAAGTAGTTATAAGGTATTGTACAGCTTTTGCTTGTCAAGAAGCACTATTTACTCATGCCTAAGGTTTTGGTGAGGATGACAGAAGGAAAATATGGGCAGAGAAATTTCAGATTTAAATATGCAGTGCCGGAAAGGTCTTTGAGGGTATCATTTTGGGTGGGAGGTGCCGCTCGCATAGAGGTCTCAGCCTGTTCCCAGGACTTTCTGCCAGCGAAGCGCTACAGGAGTAGCCTACTGCCATCAACGTTTGCTCACCAGCCCAAGGAGGAAGGAGATTGTCCAGCGCGGCCGCAGAGGAGGTGAGAGGCGCGGCCCCGGGACTGCGAGGTACAGCGTAAGCACCATCAGCTGTTTCCTCTTCCCGCGTGGGCCGCGCCCCCTCCCAGTGCCCCGCCTCCCTGAAAGCTCTCAAAACCTCTCGCGGCCCCCGCTTCGCGGGTGCCGCTCGCATAGAGGTCTCAGCCTGTTCCCAGGACTTTCTGCCAGCGAAGCGCTACAGGAGTAGCCTACTGCCATCAACGTTTGCTCACCAGCCCAAGGAGGAAGGAGATTGTCCAGCGCGGCCGCAGAGGAGGTGAGAGGCACGGCCCCGGGACTGCGAGGTACAGCGTAAGCACCATCAGCTGTTTCCTCTTCCCGCGTGGGCCGCGCCCCCTCCCAGTGCCCCGCCTCCTTACACCACCTACCGTCTTAAGCAAGGTCGTCAACGCGCATCGCGGGACGACGCCCGGGCGAAGCCCGGGCCAAGGGCGGGCCCGTTTAAGCCCGTTCAAGCCTGGTTAAGTCTGGTCTGGGCTAATCCCTTTCAATTTCCATCCCCGCCTTGTACATTACCATCTACTCTGGGAGCTCATCACCATTACCGCTTCATTTCTTCAATCTACGGGTGTCTATTTTCAAATATGACCACCAGGGCTATGAGGAACAAGACGGCTCATGGCGCTGGTGAAGTAATTGGTCCAATTGATCAATTCATTACCAAAGCCAACGATGCTATCAACCAGGGAATTGTCCTGCTTGAAAGACGTGTTTCCCAGGACCTTGCTGCAGCACGAAGGTCCTCTATGGGCCTCTTGGCTTTAGCTAAAACACCGACTCACCAGGAAACTAACGCTCCATTATTACAAGAAATTAGTGCAGAACTTCATACCATCCCAATGAGCGTTGACTTATCAGTCACACACCTCTCATTAGGTGAAGTCTTGATGAATGACTTGGAGAAAACACCTACCCTGGTGATTAGCCCCACTCAAACTGTGCCGCTTACTTTGACAGAGTCCCAACCCTTGTTCCCACCCGTAGCCGTAACTTCACCCCCAAAACCTGAAAAGGTGTCCAAGGAGGGTGCCATCCCCAAACAAGCCAGCGTAAGGGTAATACCTAAGACCAAGCAACACTGCCCACCGAAGCGAACTAGGTCTAAAAAAACCCTACGTTTCAACCCTCCAAAGAACACAAGACAGCCACTACCAGACAACTTGGATGACTCCTCTCTCCTGGCTGGCTCAGTGGAGGAGTCCCATAGGAGTCACGACATTGTTAAAAATAACCATTTAGAGCTCAACGCACAAGTGTTCGACTCAATTAAGGACTTCATAAAATCACAATTACTCCCTATCGAGCGAACGCTAAATAACATTGAGAAGCAGCTCGCTAGACTAACTAACCCCATCAGTCATCCCAAGCCTCCCGCTATCACCCTAGAACCACCGGTCGCTACGACCACCAAACACGTTAAGGTTGTCCCCGCACAGAAACCAGTGCCCCAACCGACAACGCATACAATTCCCCAACCCACTGAAAAAGACCCCAAAACCCCAAATATTAACCTAGCAACTCCTACAGTCGCTAAGGGTCCTACTAAACAAGCACAGGGAAAACCATCAACAAGTGCTGACCCCACCAGAAAGAACCCTAAGCCCCCATCCCCTAAACCCCGGTTGCCCAACAGGATGCCGATGCACTCAGCAAACCAGTCGGACCAAAGAGACCAATCCATCTTCCCCCAGAAGCAAGCCCCTACACCGTGATCCTTACAGGGGTACCAGAATTGGAGGAACACATGAGTGAATCCACCTGGTCATTGAAAAATAAAGTTATGCAGTGGCTTCAGATCAATAGACCCCTTCCTTCATACTGCAAAAGTAGACTGTCCATGGTACGAAGAGTCCCCTGGATAGGGGATACAAGGAAAAGAATAAAAGGGGACTGCATCATCATTAACTTTGACAACCCTGAGACAGTGAGTTACATATGTTCCTGGTCAACCCTGGAGAGAAAGGGAAGCATAGACACTAACCGTCTGTCCTTCTTTTACCCCCCAAGGTTTCCACGTGAACAGGATTTCCCCCAAAACTGGGACCAATCACCAGGTTGGAGTTGGTCTCAAGTAGAAAGGCGAAATAGGAGGAGGGACTGGGACTATCAGCCCTGGAACCCCAGTAGAGATCAACCATATGCAGAGGGGTGGAGAGGGGCTCCAACTAGCAACTATTTTTCTACCCTCGAAATGGTTGATTGACCACTAAATAACCATTTATCGGCAAACAATAATCTTATGACACCCTGGTCTCCTGTTAGCCCAGGGCTGTCGCCAAGTAAATATGGGCTCCTTATCCCTTCCCAACCCCCCATGGTCTCTCCAAACCCGGCTTCGTCGTATGGCCCTTCCGGGTTGGAAAGACTACAAACTGATGATTCCCAGACTTCTGTCTTACCCTTAACACCCGCTCGGAATCCTTCACACTGTTCCTCACAGCATTCTATTGAGGACAATTACCTCTCCATCTTATCCTGGAATATAGCCGGGCTCTCAAATAAAATAGGCGACCCCACTTTCCTGAACTATATACATACTTTCGACATCTTAGCGTTTCAGGAATGTTGGGATCTGACACCCGTAAATTTGGATGGCTACAGTACACACTTCACTCCTTCCACCCAGTCCCATAGAGGCAGACCCTCCGGAGGCCTTTGTCTATATGTCTCGAACAGATTAAATGTATCACTAGAACGTGTTGTCCTCCCGCAAACTGATCAAAGCTCAAAGTCCTTTGGTCGCCTACTCCAGGCCTTTATAATGTCCGGGAAAGAGATCGTCAACTCTCTCATCATTAATTTATACAATGGTGTTCAGAGGGATGACCAAACAAAATTTATGGAGTTTCTCTCTAAATTAATAAAGAAGGGTATGGGAGGGTTTTCTTCAGATAGGCGCCTGATCAAATTAGGTGACTTCAATTGTCACATATGCCCATATAGTGGAACCAGAGTCTGTGACCAAAGAGCCCCAAATGGAGAACACACTACCCACTTTGAACACTCAACTACGGGAACCCATTTGAACAACTTACTACATGAGTGGGACCTGGGTTTCTTTAATGATTTAACTTCGCCTCCGACTGACTTTCTACCCACATTCCATGGAAGGGGCTCGCTCACGATAATAGACTTTTTCCTCCTGTCTCATAGTCACCACGGAGACGCCTTAGAATTCAACAGAGAGGAGCTGGTTCTGAGCGATCACTACCCCATCAGTATTAAAATATATTCCCCCTCCTGTGGTACTAAGCCCAGGAGCAACCTGGAAAATCTTCATTCACATACCATTTCACTTTCATCTAGAAATGGATACACCATAAAATGGGCTAAAATTGACACCTCGAAGTTTGTTGAAAACTTGATCAAATCGGGTCCTGACTTCTTTTTGACCTGTTTGGAACTTCCACCCAATCCATCAGAAATTATTTCTGCCTTCGACCAAATCGCGTCATTAATTAGAAAAAATCTGACCCGTAATAATAACAACAAAAACAATGCTGTCAAGAATCAAGGTTGGTTTGATCATGAGTGCTCAAACACTCGCGACATCTTGAAGGCCAGCCTTAACAAAACCCCAAAAAACCAGACGGAAATCAGATCCGCCCGTGCCGCATACAAACTGGCAATTAAGAACAGGAAAAAGGATCTAAAAAATGCGGCCTGGGAAGCCCTGCTGAAAGCCAGTACTTTAAGAGACAATACGGCATTCTGGAGGGAGGTGAATGCCCCCTTTTTTAATGATAGGACTACTGACTGCATAGAAATTGCTATCCCTGAAGACGTCTGGACAAACCATTTCACAGAACTGTACAAACTAGACGATCGAATTGAACCAATGGTGAACAATGAATCGCTAACCAACAACCTAGAGTCGTTTCCACTCTCCATCTACTTCAATCACCCGGAAGTGGAAATGGCCATCGTTGAAAGTTCAAATGCCAAAGCGCCCGGCCCAGATGGAATCCCTATAGATCTATTCAAAGATAACATCCAACTATGGGCACCCATTCTTACCAACGTCCTTAATTCGTATGCCCAGAAAGGATTCCCTACAACATGACAAGAAGCGATCATAATACCCATCTTCAAAAAAGGCGAAAGAACGGACCCAAAATGTTATAGACCTATCTCATTACTGGACTCCATGATGAAGGTGGCCGGGGGAGTCCTTTTGAATCAACTACAGACATGGGCACAGGAGAATAACATTTTATCTAAATTTCAATATGGGTTCGTTTCTGGTCTCGGGACAGTGGAACAATGTTTAAATCTAGCCCTGATCATTGACAAACATGTGCTGGCAAAAAGAGGCAACATATACATGACCTTTGTGGACTTAAGCTCTGCTTTTGACTGTCTTAATCATAGCCTACTTTGGTCTACCCTCACTAACATGGGCGTTGACCCTAACATTTTATCTTTCATCAAAGAACTCTATCGAGGAGCCGGGGCCAAGGTTCGTTATGGGAAGGATGGAGCTTGTACAAATAAGTTCCCTATCAGAAAGGGGGTCAGGCAGGGCTGTATCCTTGCCCCCTTTCTTTTTAATCTGTACATCAACAGCGTCGCCGACTGCCTGGCCAAACTAGATGTGGATTATCCTAAAATAAATGGCCATGCAGTTCCCATTCTTTTATACGCGGATGACGCTGTGATTATGTCCAGGACCCAATTAGGCCTTCAAAAAGCGTTGACCGCTTTTTCTACTTTTATGGATATGAGAGGTCTCAAGATCAATGTAAGTAAAACCTTTACAATGTGTTGCAGTACCAAAAAGAACATTTCTTGCAATACGTACATTGATGCAAATAAGATCTGTCTCACAAAAACTTTCACCTATCTAGGTATACTTTTTAGCAGCACTGGCACCTGGAAGAATGCCATACACACCCGAAACTTGGCTTTTATTAGACAAATTGGAGCCTTAAAGAAATTTGCGGCCAAACTAGGAGGGAAACCAGTTAAAATTCTGTTGGACATATTCGCTGCCAAATGTATCTCAACCGCAACATATGGAGCAGGTATCTGGGGCCTGGCGGATTGCGGTGAGATCCAAACCAGTGAGAACTCGTTTCTAAGATTTTTGCTGGCTGTCCCTCGATCAATCTCAACTACAGTCTGCCATAACGAGTTAGCACGAGTATATATTTCAGACACAATTAAAACTGCGCCTATCCTGCTATGGCACAAAATCTGGTGCTCGGAAAAAACGGTGTTAAACCAGGACATAATCAAGGACTGTATGGCCTTAACCAACACAAGAAAGATACCCTGGCTCGCCTATGTACAGAAATTCTTAACCTCCCTGGATTTAGCTGATATGTACACTAACCCCACAACGTGTCAAACGATTTCTAAAAAGGACCTCAAGGCTCGCTGCCTAGGCTTGCTTTCAGATAGGCGTTCTTATCTCGAAGGCAACAAAGTATCGATTGCCAATCACAACCTCCTACTGTATGATGACGGCATCCCATCTTACCTTTCCCCGTTCACCACTCCCTACACGAGAATGTTGCTGACAAGGATGAGGACGGATTGTTTCTTCCGCCTACTAACCTTTCCCACTGTAAACGATTGGTCACCTACCCCGGTGGTCTGTCCTTGTGACAATGTTTCCAAGCAGTCCAACATTCACGTTATCCTATTTTGCAAATTTTACGACTATGGTAGACGGAAATATCTTTCTCCGCTCCTCAAACACTGGGGCCTAAGACAGTGCCGACCAGCCTTACTTAAGCTATATATGCTCGAAGATGAACTCACAATCAATGCAGCTAGTAGCTTTTTGAAATATGCAGTAAGGTGTAGAGCATCTATGAACTAACTGTCTTCGCCCCCCATCAGCTAAACTTTGCACAATTTTGCACTTTGCACAATTTTGCACAAATCTAACCCTTTTTTAACATGTTTTAACAAGTAGTATGTCTTCTTGATTGTAGTTCATATTCATTTTTATGCTGTATCATATGTGCTTTTATGATTTTCTCTGAAAAAAATCGAATAAAGCTTTATTGAAAAAATTGAATTGGGTGGGAGGTCAATATATTGTCGGTTTGTAAAACACATGCCAAGCTCTCACCTCCTGCTCTAACACATTTTTAGATTTTGCTGTGTAGCATTACTAGAGCTGCTCTTTGCTGTCAGGTAAACCATTTATTTCCTTCAGAGGAATAATAAAGGTCTCTAAGGCTGCTGCTTTCTGTGTTACAAGATGACACTTTGTATTTTCAAATGCAGTTTACAGCGTCTAGTCTCGGACTTTTGGAATTTGCCAGGGAAGAAAGCTACAGACTAGACTTCTACTTTCCTGAATTTATGCTTTCTCCTGGCTCTAGATATTTGTTAGTATGAATGGCTATGTATGGTTCTGTTTGTCATACATTTCTTTATTGATGGTGGAGTGTTAAATGTGTTGGTACTAATGGTCTCAGTCTATGGATGTGTGTTGCTCACTGAGTATGTACTTGGTGTTCTGAAAATGCATGAGGATGGATTTATGGATTTGAGGGTGTGTATCGGTGTTCGTTTAGCTGACTACATGGTTTATGACTTTGTGTACAGTTTGGTGATGGTGTATAAATTTCTGAGTAGCAAAGTTTTATCTCAACGGAACCAAAATGGATAAGGCATCTGGCTTGATGGGGGTCGAATAGGCTCAGTGACAGTTTGAGGCATGCCTAAGACAAGGCAGCACTGGCTCAAGTGCAGAGAAGGCACAGAATGCTCACCATGACTACAATTCAGAGCTTTACATGCTCTGGCTACTCACATCAGCAGCTTCTTGACAAGATTGCATGGAAACAGAGTCTTGGCTCGTGTGCAATGTAATGGGCATAAGGGGCTATGTTTGTGGTAGTTATATCAACACATTTTTGGAAAAAGCAAAGTGATGTATCTTGCTTGCTTTTCTACTTTTATGAACTCTCCAATGAAGGCATACAGCTATTTTCACAGGTGTAACCAAGAAACAGGCTCACAGCAAGTTTCATGTTTGCAAATAAGAAACATGCAAAATTCCCAGCACACTCACAAATGCAATTTTAGAACGAGTGGAAAGTCAGGATGAATCTCCCAGTTCCATATCCAAAGAGTTGTGTGGAAGTAACTGATGTGATTTGGGTGACTATCCCTAACAGCCTCAGCCTCAACCTTTCCTTTTGCAGATTCATGTAAAGAGAGAAGGAGTTAATTTACCCCTGTATTGGGCAATATTGCTTACATATATGTAATAGTTTTGCTCTTATCGGATTTTTGCACTTGGTGTTTTTATGTAAAGGAATTGTGATGTGTAGTTTCTGTCTGTGGTTAGGTATTTGGCTACCAGGTGGCCGGATGTCATTGTTTGTGATTGCATATGTATGCCTGGTGTATCTATATAGGGTGTGAAGCATGACTAAATTGAATTTTACATGCCCTAGTGGATGTGTTTTGGTGTCTGAAAGGGTTGTGTGAGTGCAGTGGAATAGTGAGTCTCTCTGCGGAAAGTTATGGGACTGAATAAACTGAATGCTTGGCGTCTTTGTGAGGGTGCCCGTGAGTGTCAGTAAAATGCATTTTTAATTTGTATGGTTAGATACTGATAGACCCTGGGGTGCTGTGGGGTTGTCTATGAGTGCATAGGTTCATTTGTGATCATAAGTTTATTTCTGATGGATACATCTGCCAGTGGATTCCTCACCTTGTGAATATCCCCTTGCGTCAGCAACATTCGGAAATTCTTTTTGTAGCTTTGCGCCGACGTGGACGACGTGACAGAAGCACGAAATCGCGCGCGGCACTGCTGACGTCACCGACTCCATAATAGGCCCACTTCGGCGTGATGACATCAGTTCCCTATTTTCTGCGTCGTCGACGCTAACGGTTTTCGAGGGATCCTGTGTAGCTGTTTACTAACTTTCTTACTGTTTGTTTCTACTGGTGTCTTCTTGCTTCTTTGTCACCTATCTAGATGTCCTTGAAGAAAACCGGTTCAAGCCGTGCGGAGAGTGTGGGAAGATGATATTGATCACGGATCCGCATGAGGATTGCATCTGGTGCCTGAGTTCGGACCATGATGTTCAAGATTGCTCTTCCTCTAAGAAGATGAACCCGAAGGCCCTTCATGAAAGAGAGGCTAAACTTCTGGTAGCCAAGTTAAAAGGTAAAAGGGAGAAGAAGTCTTCGAGGTCGAGAAGAGAAGGCATGAGTTTCGACATCACTCAGGCAAGAATTTGGATTGGAGACTGAAGTCGCCAGTTAGGAGACGTCGTAAAGAGCGTTCTCCAGTTGTGGATCCGGTAGGTGAGGTTTCATCTGTGGAGTCGCCGGAGCATTCATCGGCTCCAGTGGTGAATCCCTCTCCGGCGCCGTCTCGAAATCCAGTTCAAGAGGAAGAAGAGGCTCCCTTAACAGAGGGTTTGATGACTCCGGCTCATCAACCCGAGGAAGAGGAGACGGATCCGGTACCTCCTCGAGGGCAACCTGTGTGTCCATATCCACCTTTTCCGGGCCCATATCAAGACCCTACATAGTTTTTAAACGCAATGTATGGAGTCTATTCGAGAGCTATGTACCCCTCTGGTGCACCTGCAGATCCCATGGGTCCGATGGCATACAACCTGGAAGTTCCCCAGTCTTATGCTCAAGCTCCCTTTATTAATACATTGCTCCCCCTCTTGGGAGAGAGCACCTCTGAGCACAACTGGAGGGGACCGGCAGGTCTTATTCTATCAATCTGAGGGTTAACCAAAAGTTCATTCCAAATGTACGAAAATGTTCTTCCAACAATAACAGTTTTTTAAACTCATTGTAAATTCATGATTTAAGTTGAATCACTGAATAGATGGTGTTCACAAAATGTTTTAGATCACTAATGCGTTGTAACACATAATCACACATCCCGATGCATTTCGGGCCACGCCCTTCCTCAGGGGGTTACTCTACAAGCAAAAAACAGAAATAAAACATATCAACTCTGTATCCTAGTTCTAACACACAAAACTAAAATCTAACAAATCTCCTCATTGCATGGTATAAAGTGACAAAAAGTGAAAAAGAAAGACTATCAATGGAAGTCAAGAGGTAAGCGGAGTAACAATACCAGTAAAATTACGGAAGGGTCTATAATTATTATGAGAGCCTACTAAGTCCCAAACCACCAAGTGATCCCCCAGTGGGAGTGGCAAACTGTGTTCAAATAAAATATATAAAACATATATAAACATTCGTGATATACGTGGTAAGATCAGATAACGTGTGATGTACAAACCGAAGGCTCGACAAGCGGTTGAAATAGTGAGGTCCCGAGAAGGGTACTTACTATATCGTGACTACGTTCGAACTCCGCTGAGTTCCGCACCGTGAACGATCAACCAAGCTAACTGCTGATCGACTAGGTTAGAAGTGCAAAAAGAGTTGACAGGGAGGACGAACTAAAGAGAGAAAAGGCCTTTCTGGTGGTCACCATGATGTAACAGGCAAAAGAGTGGGAAAATTGTGGGAAGCGAAGTGCATAGAGGAGAACACATCGGCTGAAAGTAAAAATAGAAAGTACATGAATCAACAAAGATGAACTAGGTCAAAGTTAGGGTAAAGATTACAAATAACATAGAAATTCCATGCGGTCATTTAACCCATGGGGCACCATTGTGGACATAAATCGGATCCAAAAGTTCTCTCTCTTAAGTAAGGTGTTCTTGTTATTCACGGTGACCTTGACTTGCTCCAACACTTGGAATTTCAACTGGGCCACGCTATGTCTGTTTTCATGAAAATGTATCGCCACGGATGTGAGAAGTTGGCCTGGTATATAATGCTCACTAATTCTAGTGATCACTTTGTACCATGCCAAGCAACCCTTATGATGATTGGTTGTAAGTCAACCTTATAGACCAGTTATCCTAGTGGTAACGTGGACAAAGCAGTCTTAGGCTAAACTCTGAAAGGCATGTGAAGCCAGCTGTATTACCATACACAACCCCCTTGAATACCAAATGAAAGGACACCATACAGATATATATTGAAAATATATATTGATTTATTAACTATAAAATCCCCTGGACTCTTTATGAGCACAGAAGCACAAGCGTTAAATCACAAGACAGTTTAAAATACACAAAAGTTGCACAATATGGATGAGCCCTAGGGGCCACCTAAACCATATACTAAGAAAGTGGTATAAGAGATACCAATCAGAACGGAAACAGGCCTAGGGCCTTGGGAATCGCTGGAGCTATTCGAGACTAGCAGTGACTAAGTCGGGAAAGGCCCGCGGGACTCGGGTGCAGTGTTTAAAGTGCACGCACTCACCAATGTAAAGTCTATGGTGCGTAAAAAGTACAAAGTTAGTTAGTTCGGAACCTTCCGAGTGACCTAGAATGCTGAAACTTAAGACACAGGCCCTTGAGATGTGTACCAGTGTAGGAACACCGGCGGAGCTGAGTTACCTCACCCACAGGAAGCGGTTGCACAGGGTCAAAGTAGTGTCGGGTTTCGTCACGCTGGTCGATGGTGCTTGGAGCTGAAGGTGCTGCAGGCGGCTCGATGTGAAGAGTTCCGGTGGATCCAAGGGTGGATCTGAAGATGTGAAGACCTGAAAGCAGAGGGGACAATGTTCAAAGTCACTAGCCAGTGACTACCGTGGAACCAGATTGGAACCAGGCGATGTCGGGTGCAAACAGGCATCGAGGTGTAGCTTCTCTCTGCAGCCACGTGGACACCGGGGGTCGAGGACGTCCAGGAGTCAGTCACGAGCTGTGACGCGCAGACTTCTCGCAGTTGGCGGTGTCTGCAACTTGATCGGAGCAAACCGGCCTTGGCTAATGCAAGCCATGCAGGAATCAAAAAATGCTTAACAATCGGACCAGCAAGGTCAGAGCGAGTGCTCCTTTTCACAGAAGCTTGGGCAAGTGTGGAGCAACCAGACCCGCAGTGTAATTTGTCGGTTTTGTCGCCAATATGGCTGCTGACCACGTGGCTAGTGGCCGGGATGGCGCGTCAAGTGGCACAATGCAAAAGGGCCCCACGCAGATCGTGGAGATGCTGGAGGGCTGCTGGGTGGTGGGGGTTTTTAGTCCCCAAAGCACAACGTCGAGGATGCCTCGGTTACTGCGCAGTCAGCTTTTCAAGTGTCTTCCAAGAGGTCCGGTCCCACGTCACTCGGTACGTCCACTGGTCCCTTCTTTGCAGGGACTGTGGATCGGGCTGTGTGAGGTCTGGGAGTCTGGGTCTTGTCATGCTCTGGGCTCGGGCTCTGGCAGGAGGCAGCAGCAAAGCAGACGTCGATTCGCTGGTTGGTACCTGTGTTCACAGGGTGGCCACTCCTAGGCCACAAGGGAGATTCTCTTCAGTCTTCTGTGCAGCAGAATGTCGAAGTCCAGTCTTCTTCTTGTTTAAAGTTGATTTCAGGATGATCTGCTGTGCAATGGCACTGCTCCCACTCTTATTCCCAATCTGAGGGGTGGATCACCTACTCGGTCCCTCCTCTGGGAGGAGCCAGGAAGGGGGGCTGTTACACCCCCTTTCATTTGCCCAGCTCCTCGCCAGGCCCGGGTCAGGAAAGTCCCAGGACCGGTTTGGACTGGCTTATGCACGGGGACACCTTGTGTGCCCCGGGCATGTCTGAATCTATTCAGCCCTGTCCTACCCAATACACAAAACCCTGTCTGGGGTGGTGCTCGCACCTCCCAAGGCAGGAAACCCTTTGTCCAAGCCAACCCTCGCTGGAAGGACTCCCAACAGCAGGAGGTCAGACTCGTGTCTGTGGTGGCAGCGTCCATTTTGTGATGCTGAGGCTCTGGTTAACTTTAACCGGGGTTAAGGCTACACACATGTCGTGTCCCTCTAGAAGGGTGGAATGCTATCCCCGTTGACAGAACTGTCGAGGGGATAGTATTCCAATTCGTATGACACCTTACTCGACATGTTTTGATAAAGCCAAACCAAAGATAGCATATAACCGCGAGGATTATAATGCACTTAAGAGTATATGGTATGGCAATATCCCGGAACAGCTTAGGGAGTGGTTCCCAACAGCTGCAGACAGGCTCAGCTCATGCTAGAGCACCATCTCACATATTTCCAAGCACTCTGCCTCCAGGATTGATGAGGCCTTCCATAGGAGTGGCTGATAGGAATATATGTGTCCAGTTTAAGGGTAGATATAGGGATACTATGTCTAAGTAAGAGGTGATTACACCAACTTACCCCAGCTGAGTGATCAGCCAGTTGTGTCAAATATGGAGGCCAGGCCAGGGGTGGCACAATACATGCTGCAGCCCCTGGTAGGCCTTGGATGCAACTATGCCCTGGGTACCTAGGGTACACTGTTACAGGGGCCAACAAGGTGAACCAGTTTCAATTCGTAATGCACCTAGAGTGCATTGGCAGTAATTTAGAGAGAGAACAGCAGGCTGTGGGTCTGATTAGCAGGCCCACAGCCACATTAAGTCATAAACCAGTGAAGCAAAAAGCAAAAATTTGGGACCATAGGATAGCAGACCCTACTCTCCTACACAACCCCCCCCCCAAACGCAGGGACATTAGACTAACCTTGACCAGTTGTGTCTTCATCTTCTAAGTGGAAGTACCTGGAGAGACCATCTGCGTTGCCATAGTCAGTCCCTGGGCGGTGCTCCACTGTAAAGTCCATCCCCTGTAGGGAAATGGACCACCTGAGTAGTTTGGGGTTTTCACCCTTCATCTGATTAAGCCATAAGAGGGGCTTATGGTTGGTCTGAATCTTGAAGTGAGTGCCAAATAAGTATGGTCTCAACTTCTTCAGGGCCCACACCACAGCAAAGGCCTCCCTCTCAATAGCTGACTAACGTTTCTCTCTGGGGGTCAGCCTTCTGCTAATAAAAGCAATGGGCAGGTGCTGGCCATCTACATTAAGCTGTGAAAGCACTGCTCCCACTCCCAACTCAGAAGCATCTGTTTGGACAATGAACTCTCTCGAGTAGTCAGGACTCTTCGGGATAGGTGTAGAGCACATGGCCTTCTTCAGGTCATCAAATGCCTTATGACAGTTTTCTGTCCACTGAACCTTTTTGGGCATCTTCTTAGATGTCAGATCATTAAGAGGAGTCACAATGGACCCATAGTTCTTAACAAACTTCCTGTAGTACCCATTCAGGTCCAAGAAAGCTCTGACCTGAGTCTGGGTAGTTGGAGGGGACCAGTCCTTGATGGTCTGGATCTTACTCTCCAGTGGTTGAACGTGGCCTCCACCTACAAGGTGGCCCAGGTATACAACCTTGCTCTGCCCTATCTGGCACTTTGTTGCCTTGATAGTGAGGCCTGCCTTCTGCAGAGCCTCAAGCACTTCCTTCAGGTAGACCAGGTGATCCTCCCAGGTGGAGCTAAAGACAGCAATATCATCCAGATAAGCTGCGCAAAAGTCATCCAACCCAGTAAGGACTTGATTCACCAACCTTTGGAAGGTGGCAGGTGCATTTTTAAAACCAAAGGGCATCACCACAAATTGATAATGCCCACTAGGGGTAGAACATGCTGTCTTTGCTTTAGACTCCTCAGCTAACCTGATTTGCCAGTAGCCAGCTGTCAAGTCAAATGTGCTCAAATATTTGGCAGAAGCCAACTTGTCAATGAGCTCATCTGCCCTTGGAATAGGGTGTGCATCTGTCCTGGTGACAGCATTGAGTCCTCTGTAATCCACACAGAACCTCATCTCTCTCTTGCCATCTTTGGTGTGAGGTTTGGGGACCAGAACCACTGGGCTAGCCCAGGGGCTCTCTGAAGGCTCAATGACACCTAATTCCAGCATCTTTTGCACCTCAGTCTTTATACAGTCTCTGACATGATCAGGTTGCCTGTACATCTTGCTCTTTACAGGAAGACTGTCACCAGTGTCCACCACATGGGTACACCAGTTAGTCTGACTGGGTGTCAATGAGAACATATGCCTGTATGCCTGCAGAACTTGTCTACAGTCATTTTGCTGATGTTCATTGAGGCTGCCATCTAAGGCCACACCATCAACTGAGCCATCCTCAGGGTTCTGAGTGAGCAGGTCTGGGAGAGGGTCACTCTCTTCCTCCTGTCCCTCATCTGTAGCCATGAGCAAGCCCATGTCTGCCCTGCTGATATATGCCTTTAATCTGTTGAAATGGAGCACCCTGTGGGGGGCTCCTGGGAGTTCCTAGGTCCACCAGGTAGGTAACCTCTCCCTTCTTTTCCAGAATTGTATGGGGTCCAGACCATTTGTCCTGGAGTGCTGCTGGGGCCACTGGCTCCAACACCCATACCTTCTGTCCAGGCTGAAACTCAACCAGGACAGCCTTTTGGTCATGCCAAGCTTTCTGTAATTCTTGGCTAGCCTCAAGGTTTTTGGATGCCTTTTCCATGTACTCTGCCATCCTGGAGCGGAGACCAAGTACATAGTCCACTATGTCTTGCTTAGGCTTTTTGAGGGGTAACTCCCATCCTTCCTTCACCAGACACAGGGGTCCTCTTACAGGGTGCCCAAACAACAATTCAAAGGGGCTGAAGCCAACCCCCTTTTGAGGGACCTCTCTGTAAGCAAACAAAAGGCAGGGCAGTAGGATGTCCCATCTTCCCCTGAGCTTTTCAGGTAATCCTTTGATCATGCCCTTTAGGGTCTTGTTAAATCTCTCAACAAGCCCATTACATTTTGGATGATAAGGAGTGGTGAACTTGTAGTTGACACCACATTCCTTCCACATAGCTGTCAAATATCCTGACATGAAGTTGGCACCTCTGTCAGATATTACCTCCTTAGGAAACCCCACTCTGGAGAAAACTCCAAGTAAGGCCCTGGCCACAACAGGAGCTGTTGTGGTCCTAAGTGGAATTGCCTCTGGGTACCTGGTGGCATGGTCCACCACCACCAGTATGAATCTGTGCCCAGATGCTGTAGGGGGATCCATTGGACCTACAATATCAATCCCCACTCTTTCAAAGGGAACCCCCACCACAGGTAGTGGTATTAGGGGGGCCTTTGTTGTTCCACCTGCTTTACCACTGGCTTGGCAGGCTTCACAGGAGCGACAAAACTCCTTGGTGTCTTCAGACATGTGAGGCCAGTGAAAGTGAGGGACAAGCCTGTCCCAGGTCTTATTCTAGCCTAAGTGTCCTGCTAAAGGAATATCATGGGCTAAGGTGAGAAGGAAACCCCTAAATTGCAGAGGTATAACCAACCTCCTGGTTGCACCAGGCTTGGGGTCTCTACCCTCTGTGTAAAGGAGTCCTTCATCCCAATAAACTTTATGGGCACCTTGAGCATTCCCAGCAGCCTCAGCAGCAGCCTGCTGTCTGAGGGGTTCAAGAGAAGGACAGGTTAACTGAGCCTGCCCCAAGTCTGCCCTAGAAGGTCCCCCTGTCCCCAGAAACTCAACCTGATCAGGTTCAAGTTCTTCAGAGACAGTTCCTTCGGGGTCTCAAGACCAGCTTCCTGTGAAGCTTGATCCTCACTTGTAGGCAGTTGGGAAGGCACAGCCTTAACCCTCCTGTTCTTCTTCTTGGAAGGTACTTGGTCCATTGTTCCAGATACCAAGAACTGAGGTTCAGAGAGGCACTTTTTGGCCTGTGACCTGGTCACAGCAAGGACATGTGATGATATCCCTAACATCTCTGCATGAGTCCTGTACTCAACTTCTGACCATAGAGAGTACTCCAGGTCATTGCCCAACAAACATTCAACTGGGAGATCAGCACTAACCACAACTCTTTTTAGGCCAGTTACCCCTCCCCAGGAAAAGTTAACAAGTGCCACACTATGTGTAGTAGTGACATTGCTGGCATTGGTCACCATGTAATTATCACCTGGCATGTACTGTCCAGGGTCCACAAAGTTAGGTGTCACCATAGTGACACTGGCACATGTGTCCCTGTAAGCTTGAGCCACTTTGTTATTAATCAAAGGCGTCTGTCTGTATTTGCCTAGATTACTGGGACTGATGTCAGGGGTCAAATCTATGTCCCCTTCACAAATCAGAACAGCCTGTGTAAGGGTTCTGACTAGGTCAGAATCTCCTTCAGTTCCCAAGGTGATACCCACTACCGCCTTGGTTTGTGGACCAGCACTGCTAGATGTACTAGTCTGTGCAGGTGCCTTAGGGGCTGCAGTGCTGGGGGCTCCACCCTTTTTACACTCACTTGTCCAGTGAGAGGTGTTTTTACAAGTTTTACACCAGGGTTTCTTCTGACCTTCTTTCTTCTTCTTCTTGTAAGTTTGGGACCCACCCTCTGTATCATTTTGGGGCCCTGTTGAAGACTTCTGGTCTTTAGCTTTCTGCTCCCCACCTTTCTGGTCTCTTTTCTTCTGGTCACCACCCTGTTTCTGGTTCTGGTTCTTTTGCTTAACTCTGGTTCTTACCCATTTATCTGCCCTCTTTCCCAATTCTTGGGGAGAGGTCAAATCTGAGTCAACCAAATGTTGATGCAACTGCTGGTTCTGACAATTATTTAAAATGTGTTCTCTCATCAGCAAATTATACAATCCTTCATAGTCTGTAACCTTGCTTCCCAGCAACCATCCCTCCAGAGCCTTAGTGGCACACTCAACAAATTCAGACCAGTCCTGAGTCTGTGTCTTCTGGGTATCTCTGAACATTAACCTGTACTGTTCAGTGGTTAAGCCTAACCCATCAATCAGAGCACTCTTCAGGACCAGGTAGTTTCTAGAATCCCCATCACTAACTGTGAGGAGTCTGTCTCGGCCTCTACCTTCAAAGGAGAGCCACAAGATTGCTGCCCACTGCTCCTGAGGGATCTGCTGTACTCTGCAGGCTCTCTCCATTGCAGTTATCCATTTATGGATATCATCCCCAGCTTTGTAGGGGGGCACAATCTTACTCAGGTTTCTGTTATCAAAAGACCTGTCTTTGTCCTTGTGGATATTGCTGCCACCAGTGGTTTCTATTACCCCACTCTCTCTAGGCTGTCTTGCTCTAGCAAGTTTCTCTTGGGCCAGGGCAACTTCTAACTCTTGTCTCTGGATCCTCAATTCAGCCTCTCTCATTTTGGCCTCATGCTCCCTTCTCCGAGGGCTAGTCATCTCCCTTCTGGGGTGACCATGAGAACCTCTAGAAGCATGGGAGTTGTTAGAGTCACCAGAGTGAGTCCTTCTCCTCATAGGCTTCTGGTTAAGTCCACCTGGGGGTCTGAATGGGTTGTTACCAGATTCAGTCCCAAATAGGCTTAAGTTAGCCTGGTTCAGTCTACTGACCAGCACCTGACTATTTCTGTCATCATCTGACTCACTGCTCCCCCCTTCTGTCTCTTCTTCCTCTTCCTCCTCCTCATCTACCTGAGGAGCTCCAGTGATGGGGGCTTCCTCAGCTACCAGGATGATAGGGACAGGGGTGTCTACAGTGTCATCCTCAGAAGGATGGCTTCCTTCAGCATCCCCTGTGGGGTCTGCCTTAGAGGTCTTTAGAGTCTCAGACTGGTCCAAGATCTCTCTAAGGTGGTCTGTGGTAGGGGAAGGCCCTGTCCTCAGACCCCTTAAGACACAAAGCTGTCTTAATTCCTTAAAGGAAAAAATAGCAAATTTGGATGGTGCCCTTGGAGGGTCACTCTCAAGAGAGACATTCCCAGTAAAACCCTCTGCTCCAGACATTGCTCTAGTGTGGGTGGATGTGTTGCAATCTACCTACACTGGTGTTTACCTACTAAACCTATCTAGTAGTTGTAGTCAGGGTGTGCTACTCCCTTTGCTCTACAACAACTAAGTTCAGTAGAATTTAAGTATACTAGTCTTGTTTTATATGTACCTAGCAGGTACCTGTATGATCTTTCAAATGATAATCTCAAAGATTGTAATGGTAAAACAACAGCAAGCTCAGATCCCAATCCGCTGCTCACCAATGTGAGAAGTTGGCCTGGTATATAATGCTCACTAATTCTAGTGATCACTTTGTACCATGCCAAGCAACCCTTATGATGATTGGTTGTAGGTCAACCTTATAGACCAGTTATCTTAGTGGTAACGTGGACAAAGCAGTCTTAGGCTAAACTCTGAAAGGCATGTGAAGCCAGCTGTATTACCATACACAACCCCCTTGAATACCAAATGAAAGGACACCACACAGATATATATTAAAAATATATATTGATTTATTAACTATAAAATCCCCTGGACTCTTTATGAGCACAGAAGCACAAGCGTTAAATCACAAGACAGTTTAAAATACACAAAAGTTGCACAATATGGATGAGCCCTAGGGGCCAGCTAAACCATATACTAAGAAAGTGGTATAAGAGATACCAATCAGAACGGAAACAGGCCTAGGGCCTTGGGAATCACTGGAGCTATTCGAGACTAGCAGTGACTAAGTTGGGAAAGGCCCGCGGGACTCGGGTGCAGTGTTTAAAGTGCATGCACTCACCAATGTAAAGTCTATGGTGCGTAAAAAGTACAAAGTTAGTTAGTTCGGAACCTTCCGAGTGACCTAGAACGCTGAAACTTAAGACACAGGCCCTTGAGATGTGTACCAGTGTAGGAACACCGGCGGAGCTGAGTTACCTCACCCACAGGAAGCGGGTGCACAGGGTCGAAGTAGTGTCGGGTTTCGTCACGCTGGTCGATGGTGCTTGGAGTTGAAGATGCTGCAGGCGGCTCGATGTGAAGAGTTCCGGTGGATCCAAGGGTGGATCTGAAGATGTGAAGACCTGAAAGCAGAGGGGACAATGTTCAAAGTCACTAGCCAGTGACTACTGTGGAACCAGATTGGAACTAGGCGATGTCGGGTGCAAACAGGCGTCGAGGTGTAGCTTCTCTTTGCAGCCACGTGGACACCGGGGGTCGAGGACCTCTAGGAGTTGGTCATGAGCTGTCCCGCACAGGCTTCTCGCTTTTGGCGGTGTCGGCAACTTGATCGGAGCAAACAGGCCTTCGCTAATGCAAACCACGCAGGAATCAAAAAATGCTTAACAATCGGACCAGCAAGGTCAGAGCGAGTGCTCCTTTTCACAGGAGCTTGGGCAAGTCTGGAGCAACCAGACCCGCAGTGTAGTTTGTCGGTTTCGTCGCCAAGATGGCCGCTGACCACGTGGCTTGTGGCCGGGATGGCGCTTCGAGTGGCACAATGCAAAAGGGCCCCACGCAGATCGTGGAGATGCTGTAGGGCTCTTCTTCGGTGCAAGGGCTGCTTGGTGGTGGGGGTTCTCAGTCCCCAAAGTACAATGTCGAGGATGCCTCGGTTGCTGCGCAGTCAGCTTTTCGAGTGTCTTCCAAGAGGTCCGGTCTCACGTCACTCGGTGCCTCCACGGGTCCCTTCTTTGCAGGGACTATGGATCGGGCTGTGAGAGGTCTGGGAGTCTGGGTCTTGTCAGGCTTCGGGCTCGGGCTCCGGCGGGAGGTGGCGGCAAAGCAGACGTCGATTCGCTGGTTGGTACCTGTGTTCACAGGGTGGCCACTCCTAGGCAACAAGTGAGATTCTCTTCAGTCTTCTGTGCAGCAGAATGTCGAAGTCCAGTCTTCTTCTTGTTTAAAGTTGATTTCAGGATGATCTGCTGTTCAATGGCACTGCTCCCACTCTTATTCCCAATCTGAGGGGTGGATCACCTACTAGGTCCCTCCTCTTGGAGGAACCAGGAAGGGGGGCGGTTACACCCCCTTTCCTTTGTCCAGCTCCTCGCCAGGCCTGGGTCTGGAAAGTCCCAGGACCGGTTTGGACTGGCTTATACACGGGGACACCTTGTGTGCCCCGGGCATGTCTGAATCTATTCAGCCCTGTCCTACCCAATACACAAAACCCTGTCTGGGGTGGTGCTCGTACCTCCCAAGGCAGGAAACCCTTTGTCCAAGCCTCCCTCGCTGGAAGGACTCCCAGCAGCAGGAGGTCAGACTCGTGTCTGTGGTGGCAGCATCCATTTTGTGATGCTGAGGCTCTGGTTAACTTTAACCGGGGTTAAGGCTACACACATGTCGTGTCCCTCTAGAAGGGTGGAATGCTATCCCCGTCGACAGAACTATCGAGGGGATAGTATTCCAATTCGTATGACACCTTACTCGACATGTTTTGATAAAGCCAAACCAAAGATAGCATATAACCGCGAGGATTATAATGCACTTAAGAGTATATGGTATGGCAATATCCCGGAACAGCTTAGGGAGTGGTTCCCGACAGCTGCAGACAGGCTCAGATCATGCTAGAGCACCATCTCACATATTTCCAAGCACTCTGCCTCCAGGATTGATGAGGCATTCCATAGGAGTGGCTGATAGGAATATATGTGTCCAGTTTAATGGTAGCTATAGGGATACTATATCTAAGTAAGAGGTGATTACACCAACTTACCCCAGCTGAGTGATCAGCCAGTTGTGTCAAATATGGAGGCCAGGCCAGGGGTGGCACAATACATGCTGCAGCCCCTGGTAGGCCTTGGATGCACCTATGCCCTGGGTACCTAGGGTACACTGTTACAGGGGCCAACAAGGTGAACCAGTTCCAATTTGTAATGCACCTAGAGTGCATTGGCAGTAATTTAGAGAGAGAACAGCAGGCTGTGGGTCTGATTAGCAGGCCCACAGCCACATTAATTCATAAACCAGTGAAGCAAAAAGCAAAAATTTGGGGTGACCATAGGATAGCAGACCCTACTCTCCTACAACGGAAGATTTAAGGTTCTGGGTTCGAATGTTACTCTTGTGTTCCAAGATCCTGGCACGGATCTTTCTTTCAGTGTGCCCTATGTAACATTTCCCACAGGGGCATTTCAGTAAATATATAACGTTGATGCTGTTGCAGGAGGCATTAAATCGGAGTTTGATAGGATGTCCCTTCATCGGGTGGTTGGTCATGTTACCAGGGATACAGTTATTACAATTACTACAATTGTAACACGGTTTAAGACCTTTGTAGGTGATCTGAAAGTCTGGTTTGCAAGGCTGGGTGAGTATTTCTTTCACATTTCTACCTCTGGTAAAGGCAAACATCGGAGGTTGGCTGAACAGACCTTGAAAGTCAGGTTCCATTGTGAGTATAGGCCAATGTTTACGGATGATGCGTTGGAAGTGGTTTGAGATCACTGAATACTTCGAGACCACCACCATGCGGTCTGTGTGTGTTTTAGGTTTTGGGTGCAGGAGTTCTCTCCTCATCATTTTCTCGCTTCTATTGACTGCCAGGTCAAGAATCGGGGGGGGGAATCCCCGTGCCCTTAATCTCTCCAATGTGATCTTCATCTCCTTATTTCTCCCCTGTTCTTTTAGTGACGATGTGTTTAACTCGAAGTAGTTGAGCGTAAGGTAAATTGTTCTTTAAGCCCAAGCGATGAAAGCTATTATAGTGTAAGGTGGAGTTCCTACCGGTGGGTTTGCAGAAGATGGTAGTGGACCAGTCTCCTAGTTCTCTGTGTATCTCCACATCCAAATAATGAACACAATTCTCATTGTATTCCCATGTGAATTGTATTCTCTCATTGATGTTGTTCCAAGTTCCGAGAAAGGCAACAAGGGTATCAGCAGATCCGCCCCACAGCAAAAAGATATCATCAATGTATCTGAGATACAATTTTCCATGTTCCAGCCAACTGCTTTGACTCAGTATATGTGTCTCCTCGAAGTGTTTCATGAAGATATTCGCGTAGCAAGGAGCTGCGCCATTTCCCATGGCCGTGCCATTGAGTTGCAGTATCCACTTGTCCTGTACCGTGAAATAACTATGGTAGAGGGTAAATATGGTCAGTTGCATCAAAAATACTTTAAGATCTGGGTCCAGATCAGATGAAGATAAAACCTGTTCAATGGCTTCCATGCCTCCATCGTGAGGGATGGAGGTGTAGAGTGAACAGACGGCCACTGTACACATGATGAGTTCAGTGTTTTTTAAATCTTCCATGGTGGGTTCCAGCTTCAACAGGAAATCCGTGGTGTCTCGTACGTGAGACCCAGTTTTAAGGACGAAAGGTTGAAAGTATTTGTCCAAGAATTTACCTGTGTTCTCGTGGATACTACCTTTGGTGGACACAATTATTCGAAACGGTGGTTTGGTGGGATGTTTAT
Source organism: Lissotriton vulgaris (assembly GCF_964263255.1). Classification (NCBI taxonomy): domain Eukaryota; kingdom Metazoa; phylum Chordata; class Amphibia; order Caudata; family Salamandridae; genus Lissotriton; species Lissotriton vulgaris. The sequence continues at coordinate 317,092,737 of NC_141690.1, read as the reverse complement.
GCATCTTGGGTAGCATATAAAGCACAGGTGGTTTCGGGTTAGTAGATACCAGATATCTTCTGGTTTTGTCGTTGATTGTACCATTGTCAAACGCATGGTTGATGATTTGAGTCAAATTCTTGGAGAACTCCAAAGTGGGGTCCCCCGGAAGGGTGTCATAGGTATTGGTATCCATGATGTGAGCTAGGATTTGTTGTTCATAAAAGGTGGTATCCATGATCACCAGGGCGCCGCCCTTATCTGCATTTTGGCAGGTGATGGTAGGATTGTCAGCTAACTTTTGTAAGATGTTTCTCTCTTTCTTCGACAAATTCCCATGTTTCATGGGTTGTTGAAATGGTAAATTTAGAATCTCCTGTTTGATCAAGAGTTCCACTCTTCTTTAGTCCAAGCTCCCTTTATGCCATTTATGCCAGTGTCGACTCCGCCATGGCATTTCTCGGCGCCTTCGAGGTCTTCAACACCGATACCTTTGTCACCGGCGCCGGCCCGACCTCGAGAGCATTGGCCTATGCATCCGGATCCGATCTCGACGCCAGTTCCGGCTCCGTTGGAGTTGATTGTGGATCCGCCGATGCCGCTCTTGAAGGAGAGGTCGAGACATGCTGCTCAGCGTCTTCTAGAAGAACAAAGGTATAGAGAGGCTGAGGTTGAAAAAGGTATGCTGCAGGATGATTACTTTGATGACCTTCGGGAGGCTAGCGGATTGGAACTTTCGCCAGACTGGGGGAAGATGCCCCTTCAAAGGATAATGCACCGTACCATGTGGTCATCAAAAAGGCAGCAGAACTTTTGAATTTAACTCTGCCTACTGCTGAGTTCAAGTCTAATTTGTTAACTGAAGTCCTGCATTCCCCGTCTTCTGTTGTGGAACCTATGCTTCCTTTCAATGAAGCTTTGACGTATCCTATTTTGGAAGTATAAAATAGACCTTACTCCCCTCCTGCTGTTAGAAAAGGTGTTGTAAGGAGGTACAGGGTGGCGCCTAGTGACCCAGACTTTTTATCATTGCACCCTTTACCAGAGACCTTGGTAATATAGGCAGCCTGTTCGAAGAAATCTTTTGGGGCTTTCCCTCAGATGCCTGGGGACAAAGAGTCAAACAAGCAAGACTAAACTCCTAAGAAAGTGTTTTCATTGGCGAGTATTGCTCTTAAGTCTACAAATACCACATGTCTCTTGGGGAGGTATATACATGCCTTGATGGACTCTATTAGGCAATTAGCCCCAAAGATTCCGGAAGAGGACAGAAAGAATTTTAATGACGTGTTGGCTGACACTCAAGCTGCTGCAAGGCAAGTCATACAAAGTGGACTAGACACTGCTGACTTGGTGGCAAGAGTTATGGGGACTTCAATTGCTACGAGAAGAGCAGCCTGGTTAAAGTCATCTGAATTCTCTGTGGACGTCGAAGATGCATTATTAGATCTGCCTTTCGATGGCTCAGGCCTTTTTGGAAAAAAGGCTGCTGCAGCTTTGGAGAACGGCAGGGCTACAGGCAGATCCTTGGGTCTACAGTCCAGAGGAACTGTGAACAAAAGATACAGAGGTTTTGGTAGGTCCTCCTTTCATCCCTATAGACAGTTTCAACAGCAGCAGCAACAACAGCAACAACAACAACAAAATCCACTGTATAAGTCATATAGGGGTAGGCAAAAAGCTCATCCTCGAGCACCTCAGGTCTCCTCCTCCTCCTCCTCTTCCTCATCCCAACCCCCTCCAACATCAGCAAAGCAGCCCTAGATCCGCCATTCCAGATCATGTGGGTCCTTTAGGGAGTTGGCTGACTTATTTTCTACGGGATTGGGAATCGGTCACTTCGGACCTTTGGGTTCTCTATCTCGTGGAGAATGGGTATGCACTTCCATTTCAGGAATTCCCTCCGAATTACCCTCCTTGTCAAGGGTTTTGCTTAAAGGACCACCTGCTTCTTCTGCAGGAGGAAGTCCTGGCATTGTTAAGAAAAGGCGCGATAGAGGTGGTTCCGAAGTAGGAAAGGGGTCAGGGGTGCTACTCCAGGTATTTTCCGATTCCCAAGAAGGATGGCAGACTTCGTCCAATCCTAGATCACAGGATCTTGAGCTTGTATCTGAAACAGGAAAAGTTCAAGATGCTCACCCTTGCACAGGTTCTTCAAGCACTGCTGGAAGAAGAATGGATGGTGTCGATCGACTTGCAGGGTGCGTATTTTCACATCCCAATCCTGAAGTCGCACAGGAAGAATCTCCATTTTACGGTGGGTTCGCAACACTACCAGTTTGCAGTCCTTCCGTTTGGTCTTACTACTGCGCCTCAAGTCTTCACCAAGGTGATGGCTGTGGTGGCTGCACATCTCAGAAGGTCAGGGATTCCAGTATTCCCTTATCTGGACGATTGGCTGATCAAAGCGGAATCTCCAGAGAAAGTGCTCCATCATCTCCAAGTCTCAACTCAGTTGTTGTACAGGTTGGGTTTTTTGATAAATGTACCCAAATCTCACCTGGTGCCCTCCCAGCACAACCTGTTCATAGGTGCGGTACTGGACACAACTGTATGTCGATCGTTCCCTCCTCCTCAAAGGATTCTCGGCATACAGGAAATTATTCCTTTATTTTACAATTGAGCGGTCGTTCCAGTCCTGAAGGTCCTTCGTCTGCAAGGTGTGATGGATTCCTGCATTCTGTTGGTCAACCATGCACGCTGGCACATGAGGGCACTCCAGTGGTGCCTCCGCAGACAGTGGTATAAGCACAACAGAGATCTCAGGGAGTCTGTGAGGATCTCCAGGGAAGCTGCGGCGGATCTGTCTTGGTGGAGTGTGGAGGGCAATCTGTCTCAAGGCAAGCCCTTCCATCTGCCTCCATCGGTTGCCAGAGTGATAACGGATGCATCCACTCTAGGGTGGGGTGCTCATCTGGGGGATCTGGAGATCAAGGGTCTTTGGTCTCCAGAGGAAAGGTTGCTTCACATCAACCTTCTAGAGTTGCGGGCGATATGTCTGGCGCTCAACGCCTTCCTCCCTTCCCTTCGCGGTCAGTCGGTTCAGGTCCTAACGGACAACACAACCGCATGTGGTATGCCAACAAGCAGGGAGAAGTATGGTCGCAGTGTCTCTGCAGAAAAGGCTCTGCGTCTCTGGTCCTGGGTTCGGGATCATCAGATTTGTCTGATGGCAAATCATCATCTGGCCGAAGTTCTGAACGCATGTGAAGACATTCTCAGCCGGCAGTTCTCAGCCGACCACGAGGGGAGGCTTCATCCAGAGGTAGTTCGTCACGTCTTTCGGATGTGGGGCACTCCTCAGGTGGACCTGTTTGCCACTCACGAGAATGCTCACTGATCGTTATTCTGCAGCCTCCAATCTCCGATGCAGGGAGCGTTGGGGGATGCGTTTCTGTTGAGTTGGGACTCACGACTCCTTTACAAATTTCCTCCCATTCCCTTGATTCCTCGGGTTCTGAGGAAGATTCGCCAAGAACGGGCCCAAATCATATTGGCCGCTCCGGATTGGCCAAGAAGTATGTGGTACACAGATCTTCTCCACCTCTCCTCGTACCCGCAGCTCCGTCTCCCTCTGAGGGCAGATCTCCTCTTTCAAATGGAGGGGCAGGTTCTACACCCCTACCTCCAGACCTTACTCCTTCATGCCTGGAGATTGAATGGGGCAATCGGAATTCCTCTTCTCTTCCACATGATGTGGTGGATGTCATTTTATCGACCAAGCATGACTCCACCAAGTCTATCTACTCTTATAGGTGGTCTAAATTTGTTTCTTGGTGTCCATAGAAATCCATCGATCCTTTGAGGGCTCGTTTGTCAGACATTCTTCAGTTTGCGCTTTCTTTGGCTCAGCAAGGGTTTGCTGTGGCTACAGTGAAAGGTTATCTTTCGGCATTATCGGCATTTTTCTGTTTGCCGGATCAGCCGTCTTTACTTAAATCTCCTATTGTTTTAAGATTTTAAAGGGTCTTATGAATAAATTTCCTCCTACTCCCTTTATTGTACCTCAATGGGACTTGAACCTTGTTCTTACATTCATAATGGGTTCACCTTTTGAACCTTTACACAAGTGTCCCTTGAGACTGTTGTCTTTTAAGTCGGTCTTTCTGGTTGCAATTACCTTGGCAAGGAGGGTAAGTGAGCTTCAAGCTCTTAGTTCAAAGCCCCCATTCTTGACCATTCATGCTGAACGAATGGTACTCAGGACCAGGGCTGCTTTTCAGCCTAAGGTGGTAACTCCCTTCCATCTAGGACAGTCTGTTACCCTTCCTACCTTCTATCCTCCCTCTCACCCTTCCAAGGAGGAGGAGAGACTTCACTGCTTGGCCCCAAAGAGGGCGGTGAGCTTCTACCTGGACAGAACCAGAGAGTTCAGAGTGGATGAACAGCTCTTTGTGGGTTTTGTTGGAGCTAGAAGAGGCAAGGTCGTGCACAAGCGCACACTTTCAAGATGGATTGGCTTGTGCATCAAGATATGCTACTCTCTGGTGGGTAAGGAACCTCCTGAAGGGTTAAGAGCTCATTCAAATAGAGCAAGATCTGCTACTTCTGCTTTGTCTAGGGGTGTACCTGTGGAGGACATTTGTAGAGCTGCAACATGGGCCTCCCTCCACACTTTCGCGAAACATACCCGCTTAGATTCCGAAGTGAGGAGGGATGCTCACTGTGCGCGCTCTGTTTTACAGGACTTCATGGTATAGTAGAGTAGATGCCCTACTGGAGAAGTGTGGCTCACTGGTTAGAGCAGGCAGACCTGGAAGCAGAGGTCAGCTCGGGACCAGGGTTCAATTCCCGGCTCGGCGAGTCTTGAGTCCTAAAATGTCCATGGACTCGACAATTCTCGCTCCGGTGCCTACTCCATTCATGGGTTCACACTCTGCGACTCTGGGCAATAGCTTGCTTAATCTCCACAACGGCCCCTCGCAGCAGGATGCCTGGCTTTCACCTTGCGGATACCCTGCCGGGGTTATCTCACAGGGGAATACCAGGACGGGTTCCCTAAGCAAGCGCTTAGAAACCAGTGGTGATTTGTGCTATATAAATTCCTGTACATTTACATTTACAATTTACAGGAGAGGGGACTGCTGTGGTACTCTATTCACAAGGTGAGGAATCCACTGACAAGTTACTTACCTTTGGTAACGTTTTTTCTGATGGATACAGTATCCCGCCTCCCCGTTGTCCACTCTTCTATACCTAAGTTATTGGCAATGTTTTAATGCATATGTGTTGCTCTCAAAAGTGGTGTGTTATTCTACTTGGTTTGCTTAATTGTCTTTACACTGTGTGTGTTATCTTGACTATTGTGTACTGTGTATACTGTGAATATATATACCATGGTCGGTCCATCCGTGTGCCTCAAAGGCACGGAAAAAAATGGGCGGAACTGTTGTGATCACGCCGACATGGGCCTATTATCGAGTCGGTGACGTCAGCGGAGCCGCCCGCGATGCAGTGATTCTGTGATGTCGTCCACTTCGGCGAAAAGCTACAAAAAGAATTTCCGAATGTTGCTGACACAAGGTGATATTAACAAGGTGAGGAATCCACAGGCGGATACTGTATCCACCAGAAAAAGTGTTACCGAAGGTAAGTAACTTGTTCTTTAGCGCCATCATTTAGCCCTATATAGTGTGTAGTGTGCCTCTCGAAGGTGTTTCATGGTCGGTGGTGTGTCTACTGGTGACTGGAGGAAATAATATGTATGTTGGGGAGTTGTGAGCATCTCTGTGAAGTGTTGTGTGACTGTCTAAGCTGACTGGAGGTTTGAGGGAGATGGGATCGTGTCTGGGGTTGTTGGGAGCTTAAATGGAACAATTTGCAAGGATTACAAGTGCATTTGTGTGTGTGTGCCAAACGTCTTTATTTGTATTTTGACCAATAATATTTGTCTGCAAGCATGATCCATTATACACATGTGTATAGCAGGTTGTGTTAACTACTCCTTTCATGTTTACCATTTATTTTCAACTTTGTTGATCAGACACCCACATCATCATCAGTGTGCTATTTTCTACCCATTTGTTAACTATTTTGAGTTCTCACTCTGTCATACCTCGAATCACAGTAAGACATAAAGCAGAAAGGAACTTACATTATTACAGCTCTTCCTAACTAGCCTACCATGGCAGCTGGAGTTCACCCCTCATGTCAGGGTACAGTCTTACTTTACAGGGTGACAGGTACATGAGAGTGTCTGTCTCTTGGTATGGGTGTTCATATTGGTTATATGTTGTTACCGCGAATTCCGTTGCAACGCATGCCTTTTCCACGCATGCGTTACCACGGAATTCGTTTTCCCCTCATCATCTTTACCATGTCGCTATTACGTCATAAAAAGGAAGCAGAAGTTTATTCCTCTTCCTCTCTTACGACGCTGATTTCTTCGGCACGGCGGGGTCGTTGTTTTATGGGGGGAGACACCCCCAACCCCCCTTTTTAATCCTACGGGTTTTTTTTTTTTCGTGGTAAAGACGATCGTTGTAGGCATACGCGTTGAAAAGACGTTTACGTGGTATGTGCCTCATTGTAAACGTTACGCATAGTAATGCCTTCGTTGTTAATGATGTTTCCCGTTCATATTTGAACATGTATCTGTGAATATTAGTGAGTGTTTGAGTTTATGTTGTGGTGTCTGCATGTGTGTGTGTGCTTTAAGATGTCCTATAGTGTGTACACATATCTGAGGATAAATGTGTGTCTTGTACCACCAGGGTTAATGAGAATCCCAGAGTGAGTGGAAATCTTGAGAACGATTGATCATAAATGTTTTGTGCAATCTGAGCCTCGGGATGTCTGGATTTGTTTTACTGTGCATTTCTGGGTGTAAATGAGTCCTAAGGGTATGTGTTTCCTGTCTGAAAGAGATTAGGTGCTTGGTGGTTGCCCTGTCAGTCTGCTGTCATATATTGTTTTCTGATTGCATTTACAGTGGTACTGTGCCAATTGTGGGTACCTGATGCATTTGTGGATCTCTGAAAATAGTAGTGTTTGTAAGCCATGTTGTATGATGTTTTGCAAAGGAGTTTTACCTTTCATCACCCATTATGTCCTACCAGAGAACACTCATGGAAAAGTGCCTGCAAGTTGAATGAGGTGAGTCTGAAAACTGCTGGGCTTCAGCTACAGGTTCCACGCTGCCTTCATACATCTATTTCACGTAAGTTGTGCATCAGTCAGTGTGTACCATATAAGGCAGTTTGTAGCCATGCATGTCTGAGACTGCCTGAAGGAGTCATGCCTTGCAAGGGTATTGCTGTGACTGTATATCTAATATGATTGGTTGTGCCTTATTGTGTGAGTCGGTGTCTGGTGAGTGTGTCTCTATTAGCATTCATAGATGTCTGGAGTGTGAAGACTTATGCAATATGTGAATGTCTGATGTCTACGAGTGTTTTATGATGTGTGTAGGTGTCCCAAGATGGCTGTTAGAAAATGTACTATGAACGAGTATCTAAAGGTTTGGCTGTGTCCAATGGTTGGTGTGTGTGTGTATGTCTTATTGTATACAATTGCTGTCTAATCATGTTACTTTGATATTAGATATTATGCAGTGGTGAATAGGGTTGGTCATGAGTGTCTAACTGTGTACTTGGGTCTCTGGTTGCATGCTCATGTGTCTCAAAGCAGACATGGGTGAAGAGAAGAACAATTACGTTTCTGTAGAGTGTGTAGCAATAGGGTGTCAGGGACAAGCACTCATTTATATGGGGAGAGTATTAGCAAAGATATTTAACCCGTTTCACCACATTCCTCTCAACTAAATACTCATATTATGCACAATCCACTCACACTTTATCCTACCACAGCCACTCATACTGCTCAGTAACAAATTTCGGCCATGGATAATGTTCATAAATATGTGTGGGCTACATCAATGTGTCTTGTTCTGTTGACATGCATAGGTTTTTAAAAGAGAGAGTAAGTCTATGGTAGCTTTCGTGTGTGCGTCTCCAATCGTTGTAGTGTTTTCAGGTCTCTGTGGGTTAATCTTTAAGTATTTTAAAAAAGTCAGCGAGGGTCTTCGTGGATGTAAATTAGTGGATTTTGTTTTATTAGTGGAACAGTTCCTCCATCTTGGAAAGGGAGTATACTAGTCCCTCTTTTTAAAAAAGGGGCTGGAGACCTACCTCAAAACTTCCGCCAAATCGCTCTATTAGATGCCCTCCAGGTTATAGCGGAGAAATATGTCAAGTTTCGTGGAGGGCGAGTTTATGGCGCCTTTATCGATTTCTCCACAGCTTTCGACAAAGTGGATAGAACATTGCTGTGGGGAAAGTTATTCGATTTAGGGATGCCATCAACTCTTATCAGATTAGTCCGTGCCTTGCATTCAGATACCTGGTGCAGAGTGTTGTTGGGTGGGGAAAGAGGACTGTCTAGAATTATCTCCACAGCTAATGGGTTAAAGCAAGGCTGCCTATTGGCTCCTTTGCTGTTTTCCCTATATATAGCCGATCTACCCCAGGTTCTTTCTGCAAGTACAGGTATTGTTCCGAACTTAGGGGGCTCCCCAATCGTTTGTCTTATGTATGCTGATGACATTTTGATTCTTGACCTAACGCCTAAAGGGTTGAATAATTGCCTGCATGCTTTGTACAATTATGCAGTAAAGCATCATCTGCTGATAAATATTGCAAAAAGTAAAGTGCTGTGTTTGACGGGTAGGAAGAATTCTAAATATGTGAACTTTCATTGGACTGTGGGGGGCCAAAAGTTGGAAGTAGTGCAATCTTATACTTTTTTTGGCAACATTGTTACGAGCAACTTAAGTGAAAAAGCTCACATAGCTAATAACACCCGGAAAGCTATTGTCCAGGGAAAGAGTTTGGTTTCACTATATAAGGCCACAGGTAGAAGACATTTCTCGATACTACTGGAGGTATATCGAGCAAAAATTCCTGCCTCTTTACTTTACGGAATGGAGTTAATCGATATAAAAAGCTGGAGTTTCTTGAACTCCTCTGAAGGTAAAATCCTACGTAGCCTTTTATCTGTCAACACAGCTACTTCAACAAATGCTCTTAGACAGGAATTCGGATTACGTAGAAGCTGGGTTCAAGGTCTAGCGGGGAGTGTACGCTGGGTCTTTAGCCTGGCAAAGGGTGAGCCTGGAACATTAAGACATCTTATAAAAACTGAGCTGCTGGGAAATTTTAATGATTACTCTTTAATTCTAAAAATTTTTAGATGTGCTGTGAGCCAATTACAACTATATGAAGCTGTTTTGTTTTCTTTATCTGCATATCAGCTGAAAACCCTCCTAAAGTCCACATCTTGGAAATTAGGGTTTAGACTGGATAGAGAGACTTGTATTTTAAAAAAAGGCACTACTCCAGTTATTGATTCCTGCCTGGTGAAGAATGCGCAACCGTATGTTTTTTGGAACATTCCTCATGGAGTCAGGCATCTATTGTTTTTACTAAGGCAGGACTTACTTCCTTTGAAATCTCTCTTATCCAGATGGTATGGTTCATCAGCCTTATGTGATCTCTGCAATATGAAAAATCAGGACTTGCTCCATGTCGTCTTTGTTTGCCCAGTTCTAATGTCGCACAGGCGAAAGTGGCTAAGACCCATCTGTCTCCAATCGAATATTCTGTCTGCTACTGCTTTTATTGCGGCTATGAACAACCCCCCTAATGAAATGTTCTGTTTTAAATTGTATAACTTTTTTTAATGTTTTTTGACTCTGTATTAGGTGGTTGTTTCGACGTCCAGTTCACTCTGTATTTTTATTCATTATTCTATGTAATGTAATATCACTTATTCAAGATTTTATGGAATGTAATGCTATGTCTTTTATGTGGATCTCATGAGAGTTCCGTAATCATAAATAAAAAATTAAAAAATAAACTTGATGTAAAAATAAATTATCTCTATTGCTGACCATGGGAATTTTGAGTGGATATTTGAAGGTGTGTACCCATTGACTGGCTCTTTTTATAATGTCTTCAGCTGCTACGTTGTTTACCTATGTCTGCTTTGTCAAGTGCAAAAGATGTTTACATAAAGACACTATAAAAAAAATAACAAAGAAATATACTTCTGCCTGAGAGTGTGTTTGTATGTGTGTATTTTGTTCGGTGTCTCAGTGTCATTTTATTGGCATTTATATTTGTGTACAGTGCACTAGGGAGTTCCATGGTGTGCATGGGTGTCTTATTATGCCTCACCTAGAACAAGTAGGGAAACACATATTTTGGTAAACCCTTGGCATACATATGTTTTAGTTAGAAGAAGAGTGAAAGAACTTGCATGCTCTGAGTAACAAAATCTGAAAGTCTGGTAAATGTTTTAATCAGCTCATTGTCCTGGAAAGTTATTCAGCATGAAGCCCAAAACGATAGAAACCTCATGTGTGCAGATTTAAAAAATGTATGGTCATAGTTAAATTCTGTCAGAACCTTCTCGGGTGGGTGGCGAGGACCAGGAAAGGGATGGGTTACTGGTCAACAATTGTTGTTTTCCTCTGGTGTCTTGGAGTTTATCCTATTATGGCTTTGAAAAATGGGTCAAGTATTCACTTTCCACACCTGACTCTCCTGTACTCCCCTCTTATCCAGCCTACAATAGTTGCTGTCTGTGATTAAAATCCTGGCTGACCCAGTTTTATCTTTTCATCACTTGAGAGAGCTAATTTGCTGAATTATTTTACTCAACCAGGGGTCTCCATCATTTTCTTTAATAGGAAATATTTATGGTCAGTAAAACTCGATGAGGGTGTCCAATATTATTACTGTTGCACTAGTTGCCCCATAAGACGAGTTTAGTAGCGCCTTATGAAAAATTACTACCAGTGATCACCTCACCACATCAGGTTGTCAGCTGTAATGTAAAAAAAAAAAGCGTTGTCAATTTGAAATACCTATACATTGGTAATACCTAACAGCCATAGCTGCCGTGCCTCTGGCACCAAGGTAATAACATTTGTAAAAAGTCTCCCAAATGCTACTTAGATTTATGATTCAAATAACAGCATTTTGGAAGCCAGATATTTTTGTCTTCCATATACACTCTTAATTTCTTTATAGTTTTATTATTTCAACCAAGCACACACTTCTAATTTAGTAGGCAGCATACAGTAGGGTACTTACAGGTTGCTGGAGAGCTCTCAATATCTCACGAGCTAGTCCTTGCTGAAGCATGAACTAAACCAACCACACAGGCATAAACATAGAATGACATCCAAGCTACAATAGTGTGTTTAGAGAGGACATACATGCTTTCAAACTGGTTTCTAATCTAGAGGAAGATTGGCAATTGAACATATGTCACAATCATGTCTCTTCAGTGTAATTTTCTCCAGCTCGATCTCAACATCTATGATTCCAAGCAATTGCCACCTTAACAACACATTCAGATGTAGCTGTATTTATACAGCTATCTGCAACTGCAGTGATAATTTTAATTCACAACACCTACTGTTGTTGGGAAGACTGGTAACTGTTTACTGCTAGTACTTAAACATTACATTTTATTTTACTCCACATGGTGGACACCAAACACGTGAGAACACTTTAATGTTGCTGAAGGTGAAGAAGAATATGAAAAATCAATTAACTCCCTTAGTCATTGACAAAGAAGCTTCCTGCAGGTAAGTCGGTGACTAGAAAGTATACCAAATCTGTGGACCTCCCGGGAAGCATCTTGGAATACACTCCAGGAACGCAGATCTAGTTTTTGTACTTTCAACATGATTAGCAGAGGAAAAAGTTATGTGCATACACTTTTTTCCTCTTCTAGGTGGACCAGGATCGTCAACATCTGTAGCTACCCATGTTTAGCTTAGGGACAGTTTGTAGGTTCATGGATTATAGTTTGCCTTGAGCCAATGCCCTCAGAGAGGTGCTTCTGCTGGCAGGAGACCCACAGCACCAATGTGTTTAGTTGAATCAAGGCAATCTTAGTCTCGATTTCTTTCTCTCAATGGAACCAATAATGTTTCCTATAGGGACAGTTTGTAGGCCCACTCTTGCTTTTTTCCCCTTTCCAGTGTATGACATGAGTATGGGAGGCTGTCATATCATTACCTTCCTAGTTCTAGGGCACTTTAGGGAAGTATAGGTTGTCTCTGCGATGTCTGTCTTGAGCTTCACAATATTTTATTTGCATATAACAATCAGTGGTCCTACTCCCAGTCGATTGAGGCAATGATATGTTTTGCCACCTGATCCAGTCTATCTTCAATGCTGTATCCAGGGCTGTGTCTTTAGGTGGGGCCCTACTGTCGGCCTTTGCTTTACACCTATGCATCCATGTATGCATTTATTTTCCCTTTTATAAAATGTGTTTGTTGTGGAAAACATAGATTCCTTATCCTAATCTCAAATACCGAGTGAAACAGAATAATTACCCATGTTCTTTGCTTCTTGCTGCTGAAATGATATCTTAAATTTTGGGAGTTTGACTTCATTTGCAATGTGAGACACGTTCATGTAAAAGCTACTCAAAAACTATTTATACCATCCTACAGGTTTTTAATATAAAGGGTGAACGAAAAAACAAATACACTTTTTTTATTTTTGGAGATTTCTTTTATTTTTAATTTTTAATACAATTTATTACAACCTGTTAGAACTGCAACCTACAAGTAAATATAATAAACTATTAAGAGTGAAATAATGAACTTACTAATATAGTAACAATGATATAAAATAGTATGCAACTTGTGAAAATGTAAGGCAGCACAAAGCTAGTATTCTTCGTCCTGATCACTAGGGGAGGGGTGACAGTGACTTAATTGGGTGCAACATTTCTCATGAACCTCATGTTTACATGCATAACATCAGTGACAGGACCTTTATTTACCCCAAGCTGACTCCTGTCAGATCACACAGCACAGTTTCTCTCCTTGACAAATGCACAATGCCATGCTCCTCAGTGCATGGAGAAAGTAGTGGTGTTGTAAAGGAATGTCTGACATAATATCGACAGACAGAATATCGAACTACAAAAATATCGGAACAAAAATATCGACATCAAAAATATCGGAATCCTATCTTCATAAAGGTAAGTACAAAAAAATCGAAAAAAAAATATCGTAGTACAAAAATATCGGAATTAAAAATATCGTTTTTTTAAATGTATTAATAATAATGTAAAAATAATTTTAAAATACATATAATTTTACAAATATTAAATAAAAATATTTAAAAAAATAATTAAAACTAATACATATACATTTAAAATAAATAAAACACTTAATAATTTAATGTAATTTTTTTTTAATGTTATTTAATTGATTTAATGTAATATTTTTTTGTTTTTACCCTGTACACCTGTACCCCAAAAACCAAAAACTGACCCTGAACCCTAAAAATATCCATGTACCCCAAAAACCCAAAACTGACCCTGAACCCTAAAAATACCCCTTTACCCAAAAACTGAAAACTGACCCTGTACCCTAAAAATACCCCTTTACCCAAAAACTGAAAACTGACCCTGAACCCTAAAAATACCCCTTTACCCAAGAACTGAAAACTGACCCTGAACCCTAAAAATACCCCTTTACCCAAAAACTGAAAACTGACCCTGAACCCTAAAAATACCCCTTTACCCAAAAACTGAAAACTGACCCAGAACCCTAAAAATACCCCTTTACCCAAGAACTGAAAACTGACCCTGAACCCTAAAAATACCCCTTTACCCAAAAACTGAAAACTGACCCTGAACCCTAAAAATACTCCTTTACCCAAAATTAATTAATATTATTTAATTACCAATTAATTATTAATTAACAATAACAATAAAGTAAATATATTAGCACATTAGCTGTAATTAATTTAATTTAATAATTAATATTATTTTTACCAATTAATTAATTAAGAATAACAAAAAATTATATATAAAAAAACTACTATAATTAATGTAATTAACTAATTAATATTAATTAATTACCAACTAATTAATACTTAAAAATATGTACAAAATTATATTAATTAATGAACCAATTAATATAAATTAATTACCAATTAATTATTAATTAAAATATGTACAAACATATATTAATTAATTAATTATTATTAAATTACTTCCCACCCTATTCCCCTATAAACCGATAACCCGCTACAGAACATATTTATCAATTAATCAATTAATTAAAATTAATTAAAAATTATTTCCCAATTAATTAATTAATAATTCCTACTAATTAATAATTAATTTAACATAATTAAATTACTTCCCACCCTATTCCCCTATAAACCCACAACCCGCTACAGTAGTAAAAGACAATATTTAATTAAATTACATTAAAAATAAATAATAAAACATAATAAATACAATATAATATACACTAAATTTATTTAAAAATTGATATTAGTAACATCGAAGTTATTTATTTCGATATTATTGACATCGATATTTAAAACTTCGATATTACTGATATCATACTAATATCGATATTAAGACTGTCGATATTACTTACCTTCGATATTTTGTCCCATCGATATTTAAACTTCGATATTTTTGTATATCGATATTTAAAACTCGATATTTTGTCTGTGTACCGTTGTAAAGACCCCATTCTGGCCAAGACTAAGTGCCTCTACAAAACTCACTATAAAATTCTGGCAACTCTGGACATTGCATGGATCAGTATTCCATTTATACAATTCTATGCCACGACCGGAGGCGAGGATTATGCTTTACTTTCTTTTATTTCCATTCCCACATTCTTTCAAAACTAGCTTTCTCAAGATGCACAGGGAAAGGTTAACACAGATCAAGCAGTCAACAGTACTGACTATACATAAACGCAAGAGAACAGTTTCCTCTTTTTTCCTGCTTCCAGCATTTAAGTGGACTTTCCATTACTCTTGGTGTAAATGTCTTTTTCTAATTGATGTGTTGTGCTTATATGGTATTTGCACAGCTATCATGCTGCTCCTTTGTGTGGGACATGGTAGCACTTCTCATCACTCCCTTCATGGTGCCTTGTAAGCCACAGGAATGCGGGAGTGTATTGAGGCTGGCTGTGTGAGAGCACTAAAACGCATCTCATTGCTCTGCAAAGGGCACACTTGAATCAGTTTGGTAAAACTGACGAGCTTGCATCCCTGCGGAGCGCCTACCCGAGCTGCCTGAAGACTCAGACACCTATTTCTATACAAGTTTTTACTTATATCGAACAGTTTGATGCCCACATTACATACCAGAGGGTCTGTACCTCATGGCTATTTCACGCAGCAGCACTCACATGTGCACCGTTCAAAACTCCTCAAGCCCCTTCCCAGTGCTGCATGAAAGAGAAAGATCAGTAATCCACTGTATTTAACATTAAAAAGGTGCATTTCTTTCCTTGTACACTGTTTGCAGACTAGTGTTGATGCAGGCACGTTTGCCTACATTGTAACGGGAAATATTTTTTGAAGTAAGGATCAAACCATAATGGATTACTGACCTTGAAAGACTCAGACTAGTGTGATAGAGGTCAAAGGTTCACAGACATGTTCTCCCCAACACCAATTAACATTAACCAAGAAAAATGTCATTACTAATAATGATGGTTCAAACACTGCAACACTTGTAAAAATGATCTAACCGTGCCGCTTCGTGGGACCGGGATATCCCTGGTGGCGTTTGGGGCGGAAAAACAATCTCAGCAAGTGCAGCAGGGGTGGAGCGCCGCAAGGACTCGCTAGTCCAGGAGTCCCTGCGAGGGCTGTCTGACCCGGCCTGCGCACCCTGCTAGCCATGCCCCTGCCCAGAAAACCTCAAGAAAACATCACCTCACCTGCATTTCATCGGGAGCGAGGAGCGGATCACGAGCGGACTCCTGCAGGCAGACTTGCCCCTGAAGCTCTGTCCTTTGGAGCTTGTCCTGTCCTGTCCCGCCAGCGCCTTGCAGCAACCATTTTGCGGGTGCCGCTTCGTGGGACCGGGACATCCCTGGTGGCGTTTGGGGCGGAAAAAAAATCTCATCAAGTGCAGCAGGGGTGGAGCGCCGCGGGGACTCGCTAGTCCAGGAGTCCCTGCGAGGCCTGTCTGACCCGGCCTGCGCACCCTGCTAGCCACGCCCCTGCCCGTCACACGTTCTATAAATTTGGATTTTCTGCCCCTTGCGCGGGAGCGCGCGGGAGTGCGCCGGGTGAAGGGCGGGACAGTCTACGACAGTCCACGACTGGACGAGGCTGGGCTGGGCCCCAACCCATGTCCCTTCGCCCCCAGCATCTTAGACTCTGCCATTTGCCTGAATATTGGTCTACTCCCGGTAATAAAGAGCATCTCTAAACCTAGTTCCCAATCTAGGAGTCTGATATTGGTTTTACCGTTTATTTTATAATTGTGTTTTTAAGTCATTTCATAATAAGTGCTATTGGGATTTATCATCTATCTTATTTCCATTTGGTAATATTTGTGCTGGTTATTGTGTACCTTTCTCCAAGGCAATATGCCCAAGTCAGTCGGCGGGAATTCCCGCCCCATCGTCTCTACACTTGACAACTACTTAGTTAAAGTAGTAGACAAGATTAATAAGGAACGAAGACTGTCCCTGGGTCTAGGAAGTGTCCCAGACCCCACAATCCCACTAGTCTCTGCTGACATCCCTGTCCCTTTGCCTACCCCCTTGTTAATCCCCACCATTGATGACAGTTTTGTAACGGGCTCTCCGGATTGTCCAACCAGGGAGGGTACCAACGAAATAGAGCCATCACCTGATATCTTTAACGTTGAGGACTCTCACAAGGAATCCGATGCAAAGGAATCCGATGCAAACGAGTCCCATAATGACTCTGACGCCCCGGGTTCCGTGGCCCCCAAAACTCATAGAGTGTTGAGGTCAGGGAGACATCTAAATAGACCTGTACTGTCTAAAAAGGGGGGGTCGTAAAAGTAAAAAGAACACTGTCTCTGTATCAAATGGGGGCCCCATTGAGCTAAACTGTCTTCATAATGATGTTAATTCCACCCACCTGAAACTAGCTCCGGATCAGCTTGAGCTGCTTATTGGTATGATTGATGCCAAGTTAGACAAAATTGTTCTTCCACTCTTGGATAAACTTGAGGCTGTCTCTAGGGAAGTGATTAGATTGGGTGTGTTGGTGCAATCCGGCTTGAAGCAAAATAACAGTCCCGACCAGCTGCTGTGGCTGTTGTGGCTGGGGGCAGGACTAGTAAGTCCAACAAAGGCCCATCCAGTGTCGGAGTGGCCTGTGCAGGTTCTAGCATTCCTGCACAGCCAAACAGTAGTCCCTTAACAGTTATCGAGCAGCAGGGCGTAACTGGCAAACCAAAACTACCGTCTACAGGGGACACTATTAATGTCACTGCAGTAACACCTATATGCTTAACGATGTCCCTTTGAACCCCCCACTACCCGTGCCCCGGGGAATCAGTTGAAGATTACCGAAAGGGGGAAGTCTAACAATTGGGCCTCTCTCAACCAAACCTCCCACCGGACTCCGCGCCCTATGTAGCAGTCCTGACTAACTTTACACCAATCAGGGAGGATGGGCTACACCGCTCTATGGAATCACATGACTCCCTTAAATACAAAACTGTGCATGGCTCAATCGGGAGTGTGGCTTTCCAGTGGCTCTGGCCGACCAAATCGTGACCAGAACCAACTGGATTGGCACGTCCCCGAAGAACATCTCTGGGGATTGCGTTATTATTAATTTCAGTAACCCACACCTTGCCACAACAGCTCTGATTCGAGCCACTTCCCGTCCCTGTAACGAGTAGGGCATTTCACTCCGTCCTTTGGGCTTTTTTTATAGACAACACACTAGCCATCATCCTAGTAACCACGGGGGGAGAGAACGAGGGGAGAAGCTTCGCCTAGCTTTCCAAATAGTTTCCAGGTGAACACCGTTAATCGTTTCCAATGCTTTAGTGGGCTGGATCAAAACGATTGACTGGAGTTTTTGGGATAACTGTAGATTGTACGCCTATGGGCAAGGAGGGTGATCCAGTAGGTTGCTCGGAGTCATTACTGGAACTGTGTACGGTACCCCCAGAAATCTTGGAGAGACAGGTCTCGTCTGCTATGAGACAAAGTGTTTGTATATCAGGGCCTATGGTTAACATTTCTGAGACAACTGTAGATTGTACGCCTATGGGCAAGGAGGGTGATCCAGTAGGTTGTCCGGAGTTATTAATGGATACTACTAACATCGCTATTTTCCAGCAGGGTAGTAACTGTTCTCTTTTGGGGTAGGTGTCTCCGGTCTTTCCAGCTGTTACATTGCCAGTTGGAATATTGCGGGTATCAGGTCCAAATCAGATTGTCTGGGTTGGACTAAATTTTTAGCTCTCTTTGATATTATCTGTTTACAGAAAACCTGGTGTAGGTACTTTAAAGGATATAATTGTTTTGTCTCTTACCAGTCACCTGCTACCGGTTCCCTATCAGGTAGAGCTAAGGGGGGCCTTTGATTTTGATTTCTGTCCAAACTCCTATGCCGGTCAAAAAATACGTACAAGTTGGGGTTCACTCCCAGATTTTATGGCTGCACAAACAGGAGGTAGGAATATTCTCTTAATACATTTTTATAACAACGTTTTTGATGATACTAGGGATCAGGTGGTTAGAGCACTATCAAGTGCATTGGATGACATCCTCAAGGATTCCAATGTAGTTTTTGATCTGTTCATGACAGGGGACTTTAACGCCACTACCTGCCCACTCTCAGATGTCAATGTATGTGGGGCCGTGGACTGTCATGGAGATGGAGTCCCCCATTTTCAACATAACTATTATGGAGATGCCTTAAACAGTCTCCTTAACTCACATAATATGTATATTATGGTTAACGAGAAAAATGAACAGGAGGAGATTTGCCCTAGGCCGGGGAGCGAATTCTGTTATTGATTTTATTTGTATCTCCTCGAGTCTTGAGGCCTGGACTATGGCACCTACAGTTATAGACATCCAGCTTAGTGACCACAATTGCCTGATAGTAGAGGCTTTGCTATGGGAAAACAAAGGGACCCCCATTCCGGGGTGTATTATTAACAACATTGAGGCCATGCAACCTAATGGCACCAGACTCAGGTGGAAGGGGGATAAGGCTGAAATCATGTCCGATTCAATCATTACTAGTTGCCTGGCAGGAATTACAGGGATTTTAGAAGACAATCAAGGTACCACCGGGTCTATTGAGTATTTTATTGGTATTAATGCGGTCATCGACTCTAAGCTTACTAGTACACTTAAGAACAAGGAGGAACGCCTGCGAGGGTGGTTCAATCCAGCTTGTACCCTGGCCCTAAAGGAACTAAAGTCAGCTTTATCAGTTATGCCTAGAGATAAGGGTTTGGCTGTAGATCTTAGAGCCAGATACAAAGAAACCCTAAAACGGAGGAAATTGGAACTCCAACAGGAGGCATGGGACAACTTGACCCTGGCTGCTGAATTGAATGATCGTACCCTGTTCTGGAAAACAGTTAATTCCCCATTCCTCAAAGATGATAAGATCCCTGAATTAACTTCCAACGTTATAAAGGAAGAGTGGATTTCTCATTTTTCTAAAATCTTTGATTCGGACAGTGCATCCAGGGATATAGGGGATAGGTGGCCGCATACGCCACTTAATATCACCGTCCAAGAGGTTTTAGATAGCATAAGGGTCAGTAAAGGAGGAAACGCACAGGGTCCAGACGGGGTACCAATCGATGTTTATAAATTGGTCCCGGAGGTATGGGGGCCTTTCTTAACTAATATCTTCAATGCAGCAGTCCGTAATGAGGTGCTCCCTACCTGGGAAGAATCCATCCTAATCCCAATATTTAAGAAAGGAAACCGAGGGGACGTTAAGAACTATCGTCCAATCTCCTTGTTGGATTCTTCCGTAAAAGTAATGAGTAGAGTGCTTCTAGTAAGGTTGGAAGAATGGGTGGAGGATAATGGAATTCTAGCAGAGAGCCAGTTTGGGTTTAGGAAGAGTCGTGGTCTGATTGAGCAGTGTCTAAATTTAGACCTGCTCATCAGTAAATATACCTTGGCAAAGACCGGCACTATTTATCTCTGCTTTGTGGACTTGAGTAGTGCCTTCGACCTGGTGGATCATGGCATTCTCTGGGCAAAGCTAATTGAAATTGGGGCACCCGAGGGCATTGTGTTCTTCCTAGCACGTCTTTATGCCAAACTACGTGCTTGTGTCCATTACGGTTCTAACGGGGATTGTACTACTAAGTTTAAAATCGGGCGTGGAATTAGACAGGGATGTGTGTTGGCCCCACTGCTTTTTACCCTTTTCATCAATGAGATTGATTCTTTTCTCAAATCTCTGGCAGTGGATGCTCCCAAAATTAATGAGGACAACGTCCCTGTGTTACTTTAGGCTAATGACGCGGTCCTAATCTCACGCACCCCCATCGGCCTTCAACGGCTGATGGACGGCTTTTCGCAATTCATTAAAAGCAGAAAGTTAGTGTTAAATAAATCTAAAAACTATGTTATGGAATGCGGGCAAAGGAACAGAAAGAAAAAGTTTTGATTTTTTATAGAGGGACAGAAGGTCCAGGCTGTTGACAATTTTTCGTACTTGGGGGTCAACTTCTCAAATAATAACATTTGGGCCAATGAACATAAGAATGTCCGGGCTAAGATGGCGAGGAGTGCTCATGGAATATTCACAATGGCTACGAAACTGGAAGACAGGCGGGTCCATGACATGCTTAAAATTTTTCAGTCCCGTTGTGTCTCGATTGCCTTGTACGGAGCGGGCATTTGGGGCAAAGACCGGCACTATTTATCTCTGCTTTGTGGACTTGAGTAGTGCCTTCGACCTGGTGGACCATGGCATTCTCTGGGCAAAGCTAATTGAAATTGGGTCACCCGAGGGCATTGTGTTCTTCCTAGCACGTCTTTATGCCAAACTGCGTGCTTGTGTCCATTACGGTTCTAACGGGGAATGTACTAATAAGTTTAAAATCGGGCGTGGAATTAGACAGGGATGTGTGTTGGCCCCACTGCTTTTTACCCTTTTCATCAATGAGAATGATTCTTTTCTCAAATCTCTGGCAGTGGATGCTCCCAAAATTAATGAGGACAACGTCTCTGTGTTACTTTAGGCTAATGACGCGGTCCTAATCTCACGCACCCCCATCGGCCTTCAACGGCTGATGGACAGCTTTTCGCAATTCATTAAAAGCAGAAAGTTAGTGTTAAATAAATCTAAAACCTATGTTATGGAATGCGGGCAAAGGAACAGAAAGAAAAAGTTTAGATTTTTTATAGAGGGACAGAAGGTCCAGGCTGTTGACAATTTTTCGTACTTGGGGGTCAACTTCTCAAATAATAACATTTGGGCCTATGAACATAAGAATGTCCGGGCTAAGATGGCGAGGAGTGCTCATGGAATATTCACAATGGCTACGAAACTGGAAGACAGGCGGGTCCATGACATGCTTAAAATTTTTCAGTCCCGTTGTGTCTCGATTGCCTTGTACGGAGCGGGCATTTGGGGCCACGCCCCGGCAGGGTCTCTTCAGGTTGAGGAGAATGCATTTTTGAAGAGACTTTTGTGCCTGCCAAGCTCTGTTTCTAATGCTTTAGTGTACAATGAACTGGGTATTCACCATCTTTCCGACTTGATCCTCCTTAGGCCACTGATGCTATGGCGTTCCATTTGGATAAAAGAAGAGACCTCATTGTGCAGAGCCATTATTTCTGATTGCCTCTCTTTGGACCATCATTTAAAGATCCCATGGTTAAAGTATATTGTGGATAATTTTCGTGAGATCTTTAACATTAACATCACTGCGGATCGATGTGAGGCTACTGAGCTGTCTAAAATCGAACTTAAGCACTGTTTTTTACAACAGCTTTCCACCAGGAGGCATCAAAATAGCTCTGAACTCTCATCCTGTGTTCTTTATCATGATTTAAATGAATTTGTGGGTTTCCAACCGTATTTGTCACAAGTGACCTGAAAGGCACATCGGTTTGTGTTGACTAGACTGAGAACCGGAGTAGTCCACAACCTTGTTGCTTTCCCCTCTCAGCATTCACATCCCGCTGGCCCTTGTCCGTGTCACAATACCACTCCTCAAAGCACTGTGCACTTTCCTTTGCTCTGTCACTTGTACAAATACCTGCGGATTGCTTATTTGAAACCCCTGTTTGTTAAGTTTGGAGTCAGGACAATACGAGACTGCATGAGCCTGCTTTTTAACTTACATCACCCTGACGTTTGTTTTTATACGGCTACCTTTCTCCTTAAATCAATTAATGCAAGGAAAAGTATGCTTTTTTAACCTTTTTAAACTGCTGTATCTCCTGCTTTTGACTGTTGTTTTATATTGTCTTTTTATGCTGTGGTTTATGGACTTTACTTTTGCTCCGAATAAAGCCTTATGAAATGAAATGATCTAACCATAAGGAATAATCACCTTGGAATGCTTACAATAAGTGCAATCAGAGGTGAAAGGTCAAGTATTATGACTTCTCCAACAATATGAACAAAGATGTGTCAAGTCCAATAATACCACACCTGCAGGAATGGATCCAAGGGCAACAGAATAAAAACTAAAAAATGTTTTAAAAATGTGTATTTGGGAGTCAAAGTTCATATTTTTTTTTTAGCTCTGTGAGATCAGGGAATTACCTTTCCAAAGATACCTCACTTTGCACAAACAATTTTACTGTTACAAAGATATATCCTTTGCACACTTCCAGGAGCTACCATTTAGGGTCAAAGGTCGAGGACTCTGACCTTCAAGAGACTATGCATGAAATCATATGCCACCTATTCACAAAATATGCATCACTCCTGTGCATAAAATTCAGAAAAAAAATGTGCAATGTTGAACATATCTCCAATAAACATTTTGAGATCATTACATGAAAAATATGAACAGACAAAACAACACTTACGCAGTGTTGAAGTACGTAGAGTGCTGTCAAAAGCAGAAAAATATCTATTTTCATATCTTTACTAACTGCACTCTCTGAAACATTTTACTACAGTGAACCAATGTGGCTAGGCTTATAACTTTAGATTCTGCGAAACAATAGAAACATGTGAAAAATACATGTGCCTTATATCTATGTCATTGTATGACAAACAGCCATAAAACACACAAGAAACAAAATCAAAATCAAAATCTGCCTTTTTACCTGGCGAGCAAACAGAAAAATACATATTTCTGTGCATCTGATTTTGGAAAATACAATTGTTTTTATCCCCCTATCATTGCAGTCATTTACAATTAGCATTTTCACAGTCATCTGTTGGCCATCTTGAATTGACTTACGGGTGTTTTATAAATGTATGTTTTATACATAATTTGATAGTACATGAAATACTGAAACCAAACATATATAGGTTACCAACATTATAATCATAATTACACAAACTACAGCATGTTAAATCAAAGCAATCCAAAAAGTCATTAAATGGCTTGGCACTGAAGGATTTCAATGGGCACTAATAGGGTTAAACTTAGAGCAGATGTGTGTTTTCTGTTGAAAGAGGAGAAACGTTAGAGTAAGTTAAAGTGGTATTTTGTCTACTTTGTCGAGGTTTAGGGAGTTAAGTTTGATGTTGGTGCTGGTTGGGTGAGTTTCTAATTCATCATTTATGTATACATACTTTATTTTATAATATTGTAGCAGCTTGTTGGTTTGGATGTTGCATTTGTTGGGCCCGATTCACAGAACTAACTTAAGACTAAATCCTAAACTTACTACTTTTGGTATTCACAGAAGTTAGGATTTTTTCTTAAGTCTGTCTTAAGACAAAATCCTAACTTCTGTGAATACCAAAAGTAGTAAGTTTAGGATTTTGTCTTAAGTTAGTTCTGTGAATCGGCCCCATTGTTTTTCAGGTTTACATGTTAATGAGAATTTTTTTTTAGTTTAGTAATATTACATTTTTTGTTTAAATATGTGTATTACTTACTTGTATATGCAGTTGTAGAAATGTTTAATTTCTTCTATGATTGTTTATAGCATGAATCAAGCAGAGTTTTCTCTTGCATTGTTTGTCATTTTTTGAGACATTATTAGCTTTAATTAGTGTGTCCTTTTTGTATTGTTTGTTTAATTGGTTTAGTTGCTTGATTTCTTAAAGTTGTTTATAGAGTTATGTTATTGGTTAGTTTAGTACAATTTTTCATCGTTTAAATGTTTGTTTGGTAAACGCTAATTTATGTTTTCTTTTAGTGGTATTATATGCATAATTGTATTTATTTGAAGATGAATTATTTGTTTTGCTATGATATTTGTATTAGTATTTGTATTTAAAATATTTTTAGTTAATAATAATGTTTTAGACATATTTATTGTATATTTTATAGGTGTACTACTTGTATGGGGTTAAGGGTTCATTTTTGGATGATGTAATACATTTTAAATTAATTATAGATATTTAGGGTATTTTTGAAGTAATTGGTTTAAGTAAAAATATTTATTTTTGAATGTATTTATGTGTTATTTTGACAATAATTTTGTAATCAATATTGTAGTTATCAATATGTTTGACAGTGTACATGTAACAATATTTGTGTTTCCGATAAATTTATTATCACTATACGAAAAAATCAATATTTATTTATTAACAGTATTTGTTTGCTCGAAATTAGTGATTTTGATAGTTAGGTATATGGAGTTGGTATTTATGTTCTCAATATTTAATTTCCGATAATCTGTGGTTCTCTATATTTGTTGGATCGATATTGCATCACTGATACCTTGCATCATAGTGCAATTGTGCCTGCTTTGCAGAAAGAATTGTTTTTGTGCAGGAAGGTGCTGCACTGCACAAGAATAATCCTTAGGGGCATTTTCCTCTTTCTATGTGAGCTGCAAAAGGCAGCACACATAGAAAGAGGAAAAAACAAGGAGAAATAAAGATATGTTGCCTCATTACACCTCCCCTGGGGAGGCTAGCAATTTGGCACAACCACAGGTCTACCTCTAATGATAAATGTGTGAATGCACCAAAATCCATGGGTGGATGCAGGAACACACCCATGTGATACCTCCCTGGTGCAGAGTAACATAATGTGGCGATTTGCATTGCCTTGCGGTACTCCATATTTATAAAGCTATGCAGTGCCAAGCAAGGTGGCCATGCTTGGCTTGATAAATCTGAACTTTAGTCTTATATTATCTTTGTGGCCCCTTGTGTGGGTGATAGACCTGGCCCTAAGTGAGTTAAGCAGTGTGGGCAATGACATTTTTAGGGGAAAACTAAACGCCAATTTCAACCAATATGTGACCAAAATGTATAAAAAAGTTCTCCACATGCCTAAAACCACTTCTGCCGCACAGATCAGATTAGAATTGGGCCTACTAAATTATGAAATCTCTAACACTGGCACGTATCTAAATCTGTGCCACAAACTTATGTAAGCAGATCCGGGGTCATTTGAGTCATTACTTTGGTTAGACATTTCCCAGAAAAACCCAGGCGGTTCTTATGGCCGATTCTTCAAGGATTCCATCCAGCAAATGTCTGTGGGCGACCTATGGGACCTCAACCCCAGCAAGGCAGTATTTAAAATCAGTATTAAGAAACGTACTCGAATGAGGTCCCTAATCATTGATAAAGCTCACTTCGCTAAACGCAGACACGCATGGGCAATAATGAATTCTTATGGGCCGGCCTCTCCTTCTTCTTATCTGTCCTGCACTTATCCCTTGCACTTAAAACTTAGCTTTATGGCTCTTAGACTGGGTGACTGTCAATTTTTAAAAGACCTACCCCCTGGCGTCGTACTTCAGAGGATTTATTGTGCAGAGGGTGTGGCAAGGTGGCTGAAACTTTGGAGCATGTAGTATGCCTTTGCCCTGCTCTTACGCCACAGCCCAGACGAAAACTGAAAACTGAGTGGAATAGGCTGGGAACCCGGACCCGTAGACAGGCAATCATTGCAGCTCTGACTCCTGAAAATACTGTTTTAAATATAGGCCTTACAATTTTCATACGCTATGCATACCGTAATTTTACTCAGTAACCGGAAGGGCCTGTCAATTTTTTTTTAATCTTTTTACTAAAGAAACAGTCTATACTAAATTGCACTTTATTTTCTGCTGCTAAAAATGTTTATATCTGATTGCACTTTACCATAACTGGCTGCTAATTGCTGAACATTTGACTGCATCTACTAGCATAATATTGCTATTTGTCACGGTCACACACTCTATACGTTTTAAATGCCATTGTTGATATTGTAGTTTTGCACATCATGTCTTTTTAACATATGTATGTTATTGAAGTCCCCAAATGCAACTTGGAAGTTTTTATCTACTTACTGTTTTTACGTTTTGCTTCTTTTATAATAATCTGTGTTGTTGCTGGTATTTTCGATGTGCTCTTTTATGGATATATTATATCTAAATTAAGATTTATCCTATCCAGTGTGGGTGCTTCTAAAGATAAACCACTTTGACAGCAGGAAAGAAATCACTAGTATGAGTACCACACAATTATGGATCAAATATGCCCTTATCGCATTCTACATTGTCATATGGCTGATTTTGTTTTAGGAGTTAAACACTAAAATGTATTTTTATTGGCTTGTTATGCTTAACTATTTTGAACATTTTAGTTATAATGACATGAAAAATGTGGAGTTTTACTAATTAAATCCCCATTTTGTGCTGTATTATTATGGCAGTGCTAATTATAACTATTGTACCATACTAATATCAGCAGTAGCGCAGCAAATATGTCAAGCGTGACATGGGCCTCATTGCTGCTATTAATATGTGCTTCTCTACACACTTGTGATTGTGACTCTTGATATCAAATGAAAAAGTAGTGATATTCCAAAATATTTTTCTAATTTGAAACTCACAGAAAATCTAATAACCCCCCGGCCATGAAAATTTAAATCATGCAAAGTGTAGCCTATGCATAAAAAAGGCAGAATGTGAAATACTAAAAATTCAAATTTTGTAGCTAATCTCGGTGTCCCTTAAGAATAAATTATTATTATTATTTGAAATTTTACAACCATGTACACCTATTGACTTTATTGTTTTTTTATCCCATGCCATCATGTTATCCTTTCTCAAATCCCTAATCGTTGTCATACGTTTGTCTTATCAGTACCTCAGTAAAGTTTGCAACACGTCATCATAAAAGTATTACAGCAGAATATACTAATGATCTAAAAGTAGCCTTAGAATTAGAAACAGTCTGTAAACGCACTCCATATATATCTTCCCATATCTATATGTTGTTATTGCATTTTCTATGCAGCTTGCCATCAGTAGTTTATTTTAAAATTTAGAATCTTTAGTGAGCTTTGAAAACTTATAACTGTGCTACCCTGCATTCAATAAAATAGGCATTCACTGTGCACTTTTTTTCCTGAAATGACCACCCTTTATATCATTTCTAACCTCAGTTGCTGTTTTTGGCCACTATCAAGTTGCATTTAAAACTCATATCAATCATGGAGCTCAGAGGTAAGCCAGGAGGGGAGTTCACCCTGGGCGTCCAGCTTAAATGGATCCTCAGTTTACAAATTTGTTACATTTTTGGCATTTCATAAAGCTAGAATTATGGCTACGGGACCTCAAATGCTGGAGCTTCAGGCTCTTGGGGACCTCTGAGTGGACATGATAACAGCAACTCATTATCCTGTACAGGGCTAATCAATCTTGTCAGAACCTAATGAGTCCTTGGAAAAGTCGTTCTGAAGGATATATTTCTGTCTTTGTCAGAGGATATACTCTGATTTTCTCTCATTTAGACTAAATATGTTTCTCTGCTTTATTAAAAATCGGACTTTTCGTTACAGAGCTGTGGACGAAAATTTTATAAGAGTAATAACATTGTTTGCCTACTTTCCACATGGGTATTTTAGACCACGCCATATATTTGTATTCATCTGTCATATAAGGACATGTGTGGGTGTATGCGACCATGTCACATAAAGTATGTACTGTGAGTGCTTAGACACTGGTCTGTATCAAATGAAGCTCAAGGGGAGCCAAGGTAAAGACTCAGGGGCCTATTTATGAACCCTTGTGTCACTTTTGTGCCACCAGTGTGTCACTTTTTGTGACGCGCCAGCGAAATAAAAAATGTGCCTTGTTGCACCATATTTACAAAGTGATGCATCTAGGTAGATGTGTCACTTTGTAAACCCCTGCGCCACACTTTACCTACACCAGGTATAATGTATGCAGGGGGGCGTTCTGACGCAAGAAAGATTCATAGAAGTGACGCAGTGATATCTATAATATTTGACTGCGCCACTTCCTAGGATTCAAATGTGTCAAAAGCTTATGCCTGCCTCATGGCAGGTGTAAGACTGACGCAGGCACATTTCACATTGGACTTGCCCATGTGTAATGACCCATTGATAGAATTGTGTCACTTTTGTGACACACTCCAGCAATGCGTAATTTTTGCTCCTGCAGATACGTCCGATATACTAACGTATCTGTAACTCCTTCTGACATGATGCCTCATACTGTAAATATGACGCATCATTGGTGTCGCAAGGAGGGCATTATGAAAGTGACGCATCTCTGTTTTCTTGCAGCGATGCATCACTTTTCATGAATGTGGCCCTCAGTTTCTGACACAGTTTGAGTTGACTGGATGAAGAGCTGGAGCAGGGATATTTTACCACCTTAGATAAGGCCTGTGCTGTTTTGGACTGGATATGTAGCAGCCTATGTGAATACTTATTGAGCTTATAATGGAAGATGATACAATAAGGCACGAAAAACAACATAACAATACAACAAAAATATATTAAGCCACATCACAACAAAAGTGTCAAAACAAAAGACAACTGCAATTCAACACAAGAGATCACCTGCATAGCAAAATAGCACACAACAAATGTTCTTGTAACACATTACCACCTCCAGATTTCAGTTTTCTTTATATGCTGGTAAAAGGTGTCTGGAGCAAACACTGCCTTAACCTACCATCAAGGACATGAAACAGCACCAGCCAACAATGTTTTGTGCTATAGCCCTTGGTCTCCAGTAGAGTAGCTTGCAAAACACTATTTTACCACCTCAGACAGTGGGACATTACTGTTTTACATTGGATCTTTAAAGGGACATGCTGCCTTTAGCTTTGGAGCAGGGCAAATAGTGATTTGTATATGTATGGGGTCAAACTGAGGTGACATGGTTCCAGAATAATGATGGACTAGGATGCAACCCGAGTGATGACCAGTGGCTGAGATTAATTGCAGCATTATATCCATCATTTTTATGTGTATATTCATTTAGCATGAATGGCAGCATTTGTTGATGTTTCTGAAGTACCTACAGTGTATAGTAAAAAAACGCATATCCAAATAACAACAGCACTCGGCACTGCTGATGACTATTGCATCACTCGTGACCTTTTAAATTACATCATTTATTGCATCAGGGATAACATCTCAACTGACATCATTGATTACATCATTGATGACATCATCCAAGCTACTGCTCCTCAAATTATTTTAAAAGTAAGTAGCAAAGGGACCATGATCTAATACATCATAGACTGACTGTATGTGCATGACACCAATGAAACTAGAGTAGTCCTGGAGATAAATTTGATTTAGTATGTTAAAAGTGAGATGTTCGATATCTGTGAAGTTTTAAGTTCAAACAGTACTTTATTTAAACATACCAGAGACTGAGATCAGCTAGTGTGAGTTGCAGTGTGAGGTTAGAAATTCATTTCAAGTAGGATGAGCCTTGCCAAAAATATGTGATAAAAGCTAAAGCTTATTAATAGTACATTATTCGCTTTACGATTTCTGTGTTCACACTGACAGTAAAGAGTTCTTATGTAATGACACAAGTTTAAAGATTTTAAAGGTGCACATTTTTATTTCTATATATTCAGTGAAAATGGTGAAACATTATACAGCTTTGAAGAATGTATACTGTGTCTGTAGCTCACTTGTGGATGGTCATGTTTCAGGTGAAAGTGTATTTTAATTTAAGGAGAGATGGACATATGGCTTAGTTGTGCATAAATTATCAATGGCTAAATCATAGGTGGGAAGCTATTGACCTAGAATTCTACTCTAGATCAGGTTTTTAACAGGCACATTCCATTAAGGCAAATTATTAATATTATTCAAGGTATAACAAGTTAGTGATAGCGACAATGTTTATAGAGCCATTTAATTTCTTATGCACCTGAATATCAGTATAAAAAGAGCATATCTTCTAAATTTCGCTGAGTTCACAGATATGCTTAATGTTGTGAAATTGTACACCCATGAGCACTAGTGACAATAACTTGCGTTTAATGTAGCTTTCTGAATATCTTTCAGTAGGAAAACATGTATAGCACAATATTACATTCATTGGATGATGTAATCAGTGATGCCATCAATGATGCAATTTGACATGCCATCAGTGATGCCATCAGGTACAACATTTAACATGTTGCGAGTGATATAATATGCGAGGTTGTAGGAAATGACCTTCAAGTGCACAGTGTTAGTGCCTGTGTTGTCCCTTTCAACATGATGTAACTGGCATACCCGTAACTGACTACTTAAACTTACCGATAAACCCTTAGTAGAAGGTACTAGGTGTACCCGGACTAGTAAGTTAAATGTCACTATGCTACTGCAGAACCCATTTTGTCATCCACTGCAGTGACAGTGCAACTATAATTGCATGTCTTCCATTTGTAGCTTGGATTTTGCAGTTTAAAACTCTACTTGTGACCGGCTAAAATAACCCCTTCTGACAGGTTAGATGCTTTCAAATCACCCCCTAAGTAGGCCTTATAGGCCATAATCCAGAGTGTATGGTGTTGAGAAGGAGTACATTTAATGTTAAACATGTCCTTACATTGAAAGAGGCCCAAATACTATTTTTACCTTAGCTAGGCTGTCTGTCCCATAGGAAAACAACGGGTTACATTTTTACATTTAATAACCCTAATTTTTGTTAGGAAACAAAAAGATGATTCAAGAATTCTTTTACATTTTTATTCAAAATGTATTGTAATGGTAAACCTTATTTTTTTAATAACAGTTAAGGAATAGGTACTTTTGAAAGCTCCCTGCCTAAAGCCTCTGGAGGTCCATTTGCATGAGCTCCAACTCTCACTCAGATGATGAATAGCCCGCTTGATGAGGTGGAAAAACTGGTCCCAAAGCAGGGGACAAAGGCTTAATTTTGGGGAGGTGTTTCTGTAGCTCTGGCGAGATGGCCATTTATATTGATGAGATCTCCGTGCACACAAGTTGACTATGATATAGATTAATTAATTGTGGCGCTGTCCTTGTCACACTGTGTCTCTCAGTGCCTTTATAAACTGGTTGCTGATGTGATAATGTTATCACTAAAGGGCGCACTCATTTAACATGAAACAAAACAGTTTCTTCAGCTTGCTTAAACGTGTAATCATTGATTCCAATCAAACCATTGTTATTTACGACGTTCTATCTTTATTCAAACGTTTGGTATTCATCAAATTCATAATTTTCCAAACATATCTTCAAAATCCATTTTAGTCATAGATTATCGATTGCGTTTCATTATACCCACTGCATTTCGAGTTATCAAGCTAACCCTTCATCAGGGGTCTGTAAAGGAGAAACATTCAGGGCCTTAGTATTCAGCACGTAACATAAAATTCATCACTATTTGTGTTCGCAACCTATTCATACCCTATAGTTTCTTAATATCATAGGTTCAATCATATGCTCATAAATAATATTCCCATTTAATCTTAAAAGGAAAGGAAATAAAACAATAGTATGTACAATACAGTGTAGGTTCAACCACTTGTGTGCATCAACTGAATATGTAATCCTAAACATAATCATGTGAAACTATCTATTCACAGGAAAAACGCGAAGCAAACGCTATATGCCATCGTATATATATTAGATTCCCTGATATGGTAAATCTATGTAAATATTCAGTGCTAAGTTAATCGGCAAAATATTAATACCGATGTTCAAATACTTGCTTAAAACTCTACGGACGCAAGAAAACGTACTTGTGGAAACGCGTGGAGGGTGGTTCTAACAGAAGCCAATCCCAGTACTTCGTGTAGGGATAGTATGCCATGTCACGTGACTAAACATCGTGTACTCATAATGTGTAAAAACTGTATAGTGAATATATATCAAAGGAGTGGTCCACTGATTCTAAACCCATGAGTATAACTTTTCTGCAGTGAGCACCAATCCAGCTAAACACACCGCCCATGTAGCACTGAACATTTACATAGATTTACCATATCAGGGAATCTAATATATATACGATGGCATATAGCGTTCTTTTCGTGATTTTCCTGTGTATAGATAGTTCCACATGATTATGTTTAGGATTACATATTCAGTTGATACACACAAGTGGTTGAACCTACACTGTATTGTACATACTATTGTTTTATTTCCTTTCCTTTTAAGATTAAATGTGAATATTATTTATGAGCATATGATTGAACCTATGATATTAAGAAACTATAGGGTCTGAATAGGTTGTGAACACAAATAGTGATGAATTTTATGTTACGTGCTGAATACTAAGGTCCTGTATGTTTCTCCTTTACAGACCCCTGATGAAGGGTTAGCTTGATAACCCGAAATGCATTGGGTATAATGAAACGCAATCGATAATCTATGACTAAAATGGATTTCAAAGATAAGTTTTGAAAATTATGAATTTGATGAATACCAAACGTTTGAATAAAGATAGAACGTCGTAAATAACAATGGTTTGATTGGAATCAATGATTACATGTTTCAGCAAGCTGAAAAAACAGTTTTGTTTCATGTTAAATGAGCTCGCCCTTTAGAGATGGCTATTTAGGCAGTTCCTAAGAAATTTATTATTTTCAAAGAGGTGTGCCTTGTCATAGGTCAATGCTAATTGATACCTGGGTAGGTCCTTCCTTTGTACCTGTAGGCATTAGGCCTGGGAGAAATGTTTATCATGCCAAAGTAATCTGAATAATTTCACTTGTTATGCATTACTCTTGTATTTTGAAATTACCACAACTATGCCAACTTGAGTAGTTAAGAGTAGTTTGGGCCAAAACTCCTACCACAGGAGCACATGGACAATGAACTAAGAGACAGTGAAGGGTTACTGGCTACTGCTGGTTGTGTCCTGTTCCATTCAATGCTATTTTCCTAGCACAAAATGCATACTCGGGCCCATCTTGGGTGCATTCTGCCCTTAGAGAATAGCACAAATGTTTGGATTAAGCTTCTCACAAATGACGCATGATTGCAAGTAATTTGGTGGCAAGTAGGAGTATTGGGCTACAGAGCATTACACCTGTTATGCACACTAGTCAGACATGCTCCAATCACAATGGGGAGGGAATGGCCCCAGACCTGATTCGAAGAGACCACAGAGGAGAGGTTGCTCATTTGCCTGGTCATATCTCTGGGGTGAAGAAAAATGCCCTGCGCGAGGAGAGAAGCATCTCAGTATCTTGGATTTAGGCAAGGAGTGTCACTGTTGCCTGGGAGGGGCACTGTTGGCTGCAGAAGTGGGTAGGGTCACTGCTGAAAATAAAATCCTTATTGGTTTGGATTGAGACACCCCTCTCACAGGCTAATTACAGCATTATGTGGCATTCCTGAACAACATCTCAAGAACACCCTGGGCCTGTGAAAGAACAAAGGAAGGAGCACACCTGCTGTTTTCAGATCTGTGAGGAGACCCAAAGAGCTGGATCTGCCCTCACATATCATCAGGACAAAGAAGTGGACCCCAATGGTTAGTTACCTGACCTCCTGTTAAGCTACAGGACTTCAACAAGCTGTATGGAGCCTTTTGATAATGAACCAAGCTGACCAGTTCCAACTGGATCTGCCCTGCACCCTGCTGTTGACTTCTGATGTAGTGAGTCTTATCCACAAAGTGTTATTCGTGAGAACCTGGGACCTTTGGCTGTGTCAAAGTCTACTCCTCCTAGCGTGCTATGTCAATCTGACCAAGGTGCATTGCCTCTGGTTTGAAATTTCAGGCTTCTCCCACTGGGAGTTTTTCCACAGCAGCATATTAATTTCAGTAGGACATCACAGAGAAGGTATCCAGCCTGGTGGAGCCGTCTTAGGTGAGAGCTTGCAGCCTTTCCCTGTTA
Organism: Lissotriton vulgaris; assembly: GCF_964263255.1. Lineage (NCBI taxonomy): Eukaryota > Metazoa > Chordata > Amphibia > Caudata > Salamandridae > Lissotriton > Lissotriton vulgaris. The sequence goes on along the minus strand of NC_141690.1, from coordinate 317,058,760 downwards.
GAGGACTCCAAAAAGTGACAAAAGGACAGGATTTACATCTTGGAGGTTGGGGTGTCTGTCCACCGCGATGGAGGTTTGGGTGTCTGTCCATCATGATAGAGGTTTAAATCATCTCTAGGCCTGACACAGTATAACACCCATCCACTTCATATATTGTAGAGGAACACTGCTGTTAGTCATGGTGAGGTAGATCTTTCATGCTAGTGGTGTCATAGCGCAGACCTGCGCTAGTGAGGCAATATTCCGCCCACCTGATTTATATATGTCTATCATGGAGGCGGGCTCTCGTGGTGTTTAATCAGAATAAATAGGTTGCAGATCCGTTTTGCAATGGCATAGCCTTGCATCTTAAAGATAGATGTGTAATTCACATACCAGATAGTAATATTCTAAGTATTCTCACCTGCAGAGAATACTATAAAACACCCCATACATACATTGATCTTTTGCATTTCTCTGAAGCGAGCAGCATCAGATGGCCTCTTTTTTGTCACTATACTTTGCTTTCCCAGTTTTATTTTTTAGATTTACCCTACAGTTAGTGAGCTTCTCAACTTTTAATTATTTACAATTTTAAACAATTGCTGGGGGAAGAAACCCCAGTTTTACAGACAAAGAGTTGACAGTCATGTTAGATGGGATAGTTGGGATTATTATTATTATTATTATTGCATTTATTGAGCGCACAGCTACCCGGAGGTTTCCCGGCGCTTGCCTTGGGAACCCGTCCTGGCTTTTCCCTGTGAGATAGCCCCTACAGGGCATCCCCAAGGTGAAAGCCAGGCATCCCGCCGCAGGGGGCCGTTGTGGAGATTAAGCAAGCTTAATGCCCAGAGTTGCAGAGTGAGAACCCATGATTAGAGCAGGCACCGAAGCGAGAATTATCGAGTCCATGGACATTTCAGCTCAAGACCCTGCCGCGTCGGGAATTGAACCCTGGTCCCGGGTCTGACCTCAGCTTCCGGGTCTGCCTGCTCTACACCGTGAGCCACACTTCTGTGAGTCACACCTGTTTAGAGCCCTATTCCAATGTGCAGCTATTACTCAGAAAAGGCAAATGTGGTTAGATTTGTTGTAAGAGTAAATGCTATATCTATTCTAACAGCAGGTTTTCACAGGAGAAAATCATAAAGTGCTGGAATGACCGGTGGGCGAGGGTAAGCTCCCTGGCTTCCAAAGCTCACATTGGAGCCCATTTGAATAGTGGTAGTTCTCTCAGGTCTATGAATCTCTTGCTTTGGGAGGTAAAGTTGTATGGGATCCTATAAACTGAAGGTTTTTTTAAGAATGCAAGAAGGTGTTTGAGACTGGTAAGTATAAGCACTTGAGGCAGCAAATATAATTTTTTTATTTGCAATGTATTAGATGGAAATGTGTTTTGTAGTTTCCAAAACTGTTTAGTTAATGTATACATTTAACATAAAAATGCAACACATTTCTTGATAAGTTATGGTGGAGCCCACCAAAATTGTATTGTTAAAATATTCATTAAGGCTATTTCCTTTTCTGAATCTTATCAAACCAGCCATATATATGTACTTCATGCATGCGTTTGTTATACTGAGTTAACAAATAACTGTTGAGTGTAAATTATATTATCCTCCACAAACATACAAAGTAAGCAATGCATGTTATGTTCTTGATGTGGCCGTTGTACACATCATTAGTGGTCAAAACAGTAATAATTACTTTTTAAGTGTAAGAAAGGTGCTAAGTCATTACATAACTTGAGGACTTGACCCTCTCTCCCGAGTCATGCCCAAACGTTTTGTCCTCACCCTTCTGTTTTCTGAACCCAATTTTATTGGCACTTTTAACCAGAGTTTCAATGCTTGTGCAATCTCCTTTAACCATGGTAAAATTGGCCCACACCCAACTGGTACATTTAATTTCACTTGTAAGTCCCTAGTAAAGTGGTACCCTATGTACACAGGGCCTGTAAATTAAATGCTACTAGTGGGCCTGCTGGTCAAGAGAAAGAGCAACCAAATAATCCCTTACAAGCATGGCTATAATCTATGAGTAAAGGTAAGTGGCTAGCAAGGGAATAATTAGTCAAAAAATCTTTCCAAAAATTGGAAATAAATTATACATCCCAAACTGTGACATAAAAAGAGATGGACCTGTCATGTGTGTTTTAGTCTCTAATGTCACTAGTCGAAGAGACCATCCACAGAACCACCATAGTAAATTAGAATTAGAAAGATGTCCCCTACTACATTTGAAAAATAATTGAGTCTAGCCAATCAAATCCACTAAAATAATCGGTTCTATCAATACCAAAAAATTAGTCTAATCGAATTGAATTGAATTGAAAATTCCATTTATATAGCGCATAACCACCCAAAGGCCTCGCAGCGCTAGAGACTGAATTCTGTGTGCGACTGCAGGGAAAGATTAATGCGCTTTTGAGAACAGATGGGTTTTCAGTTCTCTCCTAAATGACATCAGGTTGCTGTTTTTCCTGAGGGACAGGGGTAGGGAGTTCCATGCCTTCGCCGCTGAATAGGTGAAAGAGCGGCCGCCCCATCGAGCTCTCTTGATTTTTACTTTTGTTGCCAAGTGCAGTGAAGCTGAACGTAGGGTTCTAAGCGGTACATACGGCTGTACTAAAGGGTACAGTACTGCCGGGCCAGTTTGATGGAGGGATTTGTGCAGAATGCACATGGCCTTGAATAGTGATCTTGAGGCCACTGGAAGCCAGTGAAGCTCCTTCAGGGCATTTCTCGCTGACTGCCAGCGGGGGATATTAAACAGTAGGCGGGCGGCGCAATTTTGAGTGACCTGAAGTTTTTTTGTCACTGATGCCGGGGCCCCAAGATATAGAACATTTCCGTAGTCCAGGCGGGAGAGAATCAGGGCCTGGACCATGACCCTCCTCGCCTGGAATGGGAGCAGAGGGAGCACTTTCCGGAGCATTTTCATAAGCCCTATGCATACCGAGGCAGTGATAGTGGCTTGGGACGAGAAGTCTAGCGCTCTGTCCAACCAGACTCCCAGACTCTTTATCTGCTCTTTAGGAGGGGGGGGAGTACCGAGACACAGAGGCCAATCATCCAGGAAGGAGGTAGGGGAGGAATTGCCAAGCACCATGATCTCGGTCTTCTCCCCATTGAGCTTGAGGTAGGAAAGTTGCATCCACCCAGCTACAGCCTCCAGACATGGACCCAAGGAGTTCGACGAACCCCCCTCGTGGTCCAAAGAGACCACGAGTTGGGTGTCGTCAGCGTAGGTGACAATCCGCACACCAAAGGGGAGAACGATCTTCTCCAGAGGCTGCATATAAACATTAAACAGCGTGGGGCTCAGGGAGGAGCCCTGAGGAACCCCACAACTGAGAAGATGTTTTGATGATGTCACCTCGCCCTCAAATACCTGGAAGAAGCGTTCCTCCAAAAAGGAGGTCAGCCACAACAGGGCTGCACCCGACACTCCCAAGCCACTCAGGCGATGTAATAATGTGGCATGGTTCACAGTGTCGAATGCGGCACTGAGGTCCAAGAGTATGATGGCTGTTTTACCACCTTGGTCCATTATGGCTCTCGCTGCCTCCGTGACCGCTAAAAGAGCGGTCTCAGTGCCATGTTGTGGGCGAAACCCTGTTTGGGAGACCTGAAGCAATTTGTTGGATTCCAAATATTCCCCTAAGGCTTTGTTGATATGCCTCTCCAGCAACTTACTCATCCATGGAAGCAGCGAGATAGGGCGAAAATTGGATAGATTGTTAGGGTCCAAATTCGGTTTTTTTAACAAGGCCCTTACCATTGCACACTTCCAGGCGGCTGGTACAGAGTTGGAGGTAATGGAGGTATTAAGAGCCTCCAGCAAACAGGGGCGAATGGTATCCATTGCTTTGACTAAGGTCTGGGGTGGAGCCGGGTCATTTGGGGATCCAGAGGTAACCTTCTGAGCAAGAGAATCTAAGGTATTAGGATCCAGGAGTGGAAAGGTAGCCAAGGAGCAAGAAGGGGGCAAATCTGAATCTGAGGTGGACAGTGGATTAGTGTCCCCATCATTTGCTGCTAATTGGGAATAAATGGCCTGAATCTTCTGTGAGAAGAAAGTGGCAAGATCCTCACAGCGGGCCTGCGCCCCCTCTGATATAGGTCTTTCAACAGGAAGAGATATCAGAGATTTAGCGATCTTAAAAATTTCCCTTGGTGAATTAGCTGCCATATTAATTTTATTTTCATAAAACTTGGCTTGAGCAAGTTTTATCTCCCTCTTGTAGTGCTTTATAACTGCCCTGTACTCCAATTTTTTAGGTTGAGAGCGGTCTTTCCTCCAGGCTCTCTCTGCTTTCCGGCATGTTTGTTTCAGGGCCCTAAGGGCGAGAGAGTACCAGGGAGCGACTTTGGGCCTTCTGATTGTTTGCAGGGAGCGTTTTGGAAGGACTCGATCTAGAGAACTGGAGATCCAGTTATGAAAATTATGGACTGCTAGGTCAGGATTCTCTGTTTTTTGGGGCAGTTGTTCGGAGAGGGCCTGTTCCCAGGTGTGAATTGGAAGCGCGCTCCATTTCCTACCCCAATGCCTAGTATGGGGTGCAGAGATAATGGGAATGTTGATGGACCATGTAATGGGAATTAGACAATGGTCAGACCATGGCAGTGGTACAGGTGCTTCCACTGAGAGCGCGTCCAAATTACTGAAAACATGGTCCAGCAGATGGCCCCTGTTATGTGTCGGCTGAAACCCCTTTTGGGTAAGACCAATGGCCTGGAGGCTAGAGCGGAGGTTGTTAGCAGCGACATTGAGGGGATCGTCTAAATGCAGATTTAGATCACCCAGCAAAGTGAAATTGGCAGAGGTAAGTACAGAGTTGGCGGCTAAGTCTGTTATGTTGGCGATAAAATCACCAGAAGCGCCTGGTGGTCGATATGCCAAGATCCCAGAAAAGGTAGTAGTCGGAGACAGACATAATGAGAAATATAGGATTGGAAGAGTCACGAGGTATTGATTTAGGAGACAAAGTGAAAAAGAAGTAAATCAGAGCATGGAAGTTCTCATACGTGTGGCTTCTCGCCAGAATCCACACCTGTGAGAAATTCCACACTGATTTCTAAAGAAAAACAAAAACAAGTCCATCTTTTCTCATGTGACTCTTCTGGATCTTAGCAAAAACAAGGAGATGACGGATGGAGCACTGAAACTTTTCAGACACTCACCAACTAAGCATGGGCGAATTTTGCGAATTGGCAATTCGCAAATTTGCAGATTTGCGATTTGGCAATCCGCAAAATTCGCGAATTCACATGAATTTGCGGATTTTTTTATTTTTGCGTGTTCGCGAGGCGCTTTGCATGTTCGCGGGTGATCACGAGGCGCTTTGCAATTTCGCAGGGTTTTTTATTTGCCTGCCTAATCACTGCCACCCTCTTGTTTTTTATGCCCATCTGCCCTCTGTACCACTTGTTTCTGTGCCCTTCTACCCTCTGTCCCACTCGTTTTTTGTCCCCTTCTGCCCTCTGTCGCACTTTTGTGCCCTTCTGCCCTCAGCCCCACTTAGAATGGGGCCGACAAGCTGCCGGCGCCATTCTAAAATAGCTAGAAATAGCTTCAACAGGAAGCACTAATAGATAAAGTAAAGCAGGTGCTCACGTTGAAGGTCAAAATAAGTTACACAATCATTAATCACCCCAAGTTTGGGGGTGATTAATGATTGTGTAACTGAATTTGAGCAGCACCTGCTTTACTTTATCTTTTAGAGCTTCCTGTTGAAGCTGACTTTTGTAACTATTTTAGAATGGCTCTGGCAGCTTGCTGGCGCCATTCTAAAAGAGTTACAAAAGTCAGCTTGAACTTTTGACCCAATCCCCATTCGCGGATTTCCGTTCGTGGATTTTGCGGGAAATTTGCGAATCTCGCGGATTGCGAATTTACTGAAAATCCGCGAAATCCACGAGCGGAACGGATTTTCCGCCCATGCTTATCACCAACCATACACAGATCTGGGTTGAATCCATCATCGTTCTTTAGCTCACTTCGCCATCCCAGTTCCAACCCAACCATGTGCAAATCAGTCTTGACTCTGTTCCTTATGGGAGCAGACCAACAAGAACTGACAAGCCAGGTCTTCCCTGGACCAGAAAAAGCATCCTGGGAGCAGTTTCAGGGTAACACTCCTCATCAGCTAGGCTAGCTTGAATCCAGTGGCAAAATGAGCAAGGTACCCACATCTAGGTATACCCTGCCAACTTAGGGTTAACAAAGCAAAGAAAAATGGATTTAACCCATATCTCTTGACTGGAAGTAGATGCTTGATTTGCTCTACATTTCGTCCATCATTGGAGCAGGGCGAAGAGTGATTTGAATATGGATGGGGTCAAAATGAGGCCACATGGTTACAGAATAATGATGGACTAGGATGCGACCCGAGTGATGACCAGTGGCTGAGATTAATTGAAGCAATATATCCATCATTTTTATGTGTATATTCATTTAGCATGAATGGCAGCATTTGTTGATGTTTGCACATTCAAATAACAACAGCACTAGGCACTGCTGATGACTCCAAGTATTGCATCACTCGTGACCTGTTAAATTACATCATTTATTGCATCAGGGATAACATCTCAACTGACATCATTGATGACATCCTTGAAGACATCATCCAAGCTACTGCTCCTCAAACTATTTTAAAAGTAAGTAGCAAATGTAACCATCATCTAATACATCAGAGACTGACTGTATGTGCATGACACCAATGGAATTAGAGTAGTCCTAGAGATAAATTTGATTTAGTATGTTAAAAGTGAGATGTTCAATACCGCTGAAGTTTTAAGTTCAAACAGTACTTTATTTAAACACACTAGAGACTGAGACCAGCTAGTGTAAGTTGGAGTGTCAGTGTAGACATTCGTTTCAAGTAGGATGAGCCTTGCCAAAATCTTAATAGTACATTACTCACTTTACGATTTCTGTGTTCACACTGACAGTAAAGAGTTCTTATGTAATGACATATACAAGTTTAAAGATTTTAAAGGTGCACATTTTTATTTCTATATATTCAGTGAAAAAGTTGAAAAATTATACAGCTTTGAAGAATATATACTGTGTCTGTGGCTCACTTATGGATAGGTTAATTTGCAGTATGATTGTAAGCATCTTTTGTTTGTATACACCACTGCTCATGTTTCAGTTGTAAGTGTATTTTTAATTTAAGGAGAGATGGACATATGGCTTAGTTGTGCATAAATTATCAATGGCTAAATCATAGGTGGGAAGCTATTGACCTAAAATTCTACTCTAGATGAGGTATTTAATAGGCACATTCAATTAAGGCAAATTATTAATGGTATTCATGGTATATCATGTTAGTGATAGCAACAATGTTTATAGAGCCATTTAATTTCTTACGTACCCGAATATCAGTATAAAAAGAGCATATCTTCTAAATTTGACTGAGTTCACAGATATGCTTAATATTGTTTACGGTATGAAATTGTACACCCATGAGCATTAGTGACAATAAATTGGGTCTAATGTAGCTTTCTGAATATCTTTCAGTAGGAAAACATGTATAGCACGTTGTTACATTCATTGGATGATGTAATCAGTGATGTCATCAATGATGCAATTTAAAATGCCATCAGTGATGCCATCAGGTACAACATTTAACATGTTGTGAGTGATATAATATGCGAGGTTGTAGGAAATGACCTTCAAGTGCACAGTGTTAGTGCCTGTGTTATACCTTTCAACATGATGTAACTGGCATACCCGTAACTGACTACTTAAACTTACCTATAAACCCTTAGTAGAAGGTACTAGGTGTAGCCGGACTAGTAAGTTAAATGTCACTATGCTACTGCAGAACCCATTTTGTCATCCACTGCAGTGACAGTGCAACTATAATCGCATGTCTTCCATTTGTAGCTTGGATGTTGCAGTTTAAAACTCTACTTGTGACTGGCTAAAATAACCCCTTCTGACAGGTTAGAAGCTTTCAAATCACCCCCTAAGTAGGCCTTATTGGCCATAATCCAGGGTGTATGGTGTTGAGAAGGAGGACATTTAATGTTAAACATGTCCTTACATTGAAAGAGGCCCAAATACTATTTTTCCCTTAGCTAGGCTGTCTGTCCCATAGGAAAACAACGGGTTACATTTTTACATTTAATAACGCAAATTTTTGTTAGGAAACAAAAGGATGATTCAAGAATTCTTCACATTTTTATTCAAAATGCATTGTAATGGTAAGCCTTATTTTTTTAATGACAGTTAAGGAAAAGGTACTTTTAGAAGCTCCCTGGCTAAAGCCTCAGGAGGTCCATTTGCATGAGCTCTAACTCTCACTCAGATGATGAATAGCCTGCTTGATGAGGTGGAAAATCTGGTCCCAAAGCAGGGGACAAAGGCTTAATTTTGGGGAGGTGTTTCTGTAGCTCTGGCGAGATGGCCATTTAGGCAGTTCCTAAGAAATTTATTATTTTCAAAGAGGTCTGCCTTGTCATAGGTCAATGCTAATTGATACCTGGGCAGGTCCTTCCTTTGTACCGTATCCATTAGGCCTGGGAGAAATGTTTATCATGCCAAAGTAATCTGAATCATTTCACTAGTTATGCATTACTCTTGTGTTTTGAAATTACCAAAACTATGCCACCTTGAGTAGTTAAAAGTAGTTTGGGCCAAAACTCCTACCACAGGAGCACAGGGACAATGAACTAAGAGACAGTGAAGGGTTACTGGCTACTGCTGGTTGTGTCCTGTACCATTCAATGCTTTTTTCCTAGCACAACATGCATACTCGGGCCCATCTTGGGTGCAATTTGCCCTTAGAGAATAGCACAAATGTTTGGATGAATCTTCTCACAAATGACGCATGATTGCAAGTAATTTGTAAGCATGGGCGGAAAATCCGTTCCGCTCGCGGATTTTGCGGATTTTCGGTAAATTCTCAATTAGCGAGATTCGCGAATTTCCCGCAAAATCCGCGAGCGGAACGGATTGGGTCAAAAGTTCAAGCTGACTTTTGTAACTCTTTTAGAATGGCGCCGGCAAGCTGCCAGAGACATTCTAAAATAGTTACAAAAGTCAGCTTCAACAGGAAGCTCTAATAGATAAAGTAAAGCAGGTGCTCGAGTTGAAGGTCAAATTCAGTTACACAATCATTAATCACCCCAAACTTGGGGTGATTAATGTTTGTCTAACTTAATTTGACCTTCATCTCGAGCACCTGCTTTACTTTATCTATTAGAGCTTCCTGTTGAAGCTCTTTGTAGCTATTTTAGAATGGCGCTGGCAGCTTGCCGGCGCCATTCTAAGTGGGACTGAGGGCAGAAGGGCACAAAAGTGGGACAGAGGGCAGAAGGGGATAAAAAAAGAGTGGGGTGTTGGACTCCTGCCCAACCCACACACTGCAGGAACGAGGATATGTCCAATCCACTATTCCGACTCACCAGCCACTCTCTGACAGGCACAGATGAGAAAGCTGCTGACTCAGAAAAGGGGGTGGAAAATCATAAGGCAACCACACCTTCCACCCATGTAACTTGGCATCAAAAAGGAACACCCGCCTCCTTCCTCCTTAGTGAAGTAGTGTGGCTCACTGGTCAGAGGCGGCAGACCCGAGAGCAGAGAACGGCCTGGGACCAGGGTTCGATTCCCGGCGCGGCAGGTTTCTGGACCAGGGTCAGCGGACTCGATAATTCTCTCGCCTCGGTGCCCACTCTGATCAGCGATCACACTCGGCAACTCTGGGCATTAGCTTGCCTCATCTTCACTAACGGCCCCACCAGACCGCCGGGGATGCCTGGTCTCACCCTGGAGATCCCCATTAAGGGACCATCTCTCAGGGAAGCCAGGAAGGGTTTCGCAGCGGTCGAAGCGCCTTGGGACCCTCCGGGTAAGTAGTGCGCTATATAAATGCCAATACATTTACATTTACATTTACTTCTTCTGCTCCTGCAGAAAGAGAAACAACAAATACACCCCTCAGTTATGTATCAGTCCCCTGTCTTACCTCTAAGGCATATCTCCATATCCAACAAATAACATCACACCCACTTACCATAAGCGTGAGCAGGCTTGGCTTCAAGGAGTTGATAAATGAATAGTAAGGGTGTTTTTGGGCGTGGGCATGTAATAGAATTACAGGGTAAAAAACACACACCTAAAATAATGGTATGTACAAAAAACCCCTGATAGTGAGGTTCGGGGAAAAGGACACACAACAAATCCAAGGAGAAGAGCCTCTTCCGCGTTATTGCGCGAGCAAAGGGAAAGAGGAAACCCAGCCGGGTTCCTCTCGCGGAACGGCCTAAAACGTCACGTCCACCTAAAACGAGGTGGACGGGACGCGAAAATGCAGCAAGGGATTGCGCTACGGCGCGAGTGTTTACCAATTATCTCCGCGTCTCCGTGAAAGGAGAGCAGCGTGCACCGGCGCTCTGCCACCAGGAGCCCCTGACGGCAGAAACGGATCCCACTTGCGCTTTGTCTGAAATAAAGACAATAATAAGGGCGGGACAAAAATAACCAGGACACTAACTAACTTCTCGCTACAAGGGACCCAAACGGGGACAAGGGGAAGGAACAAAAATAAGGGATGAACCCCAAAACGAGGCACCAGGTCAAGGGAAAAATAGCAGGAAACTGGACAAAAAAGGCAAATATGAAGGGAATAGGGAATTCTCTTCTTCTTTCCACGAGCCCGTGAAAAGACAGCAACCAACAACAGGAAACTCCGGAGCCAGGATGCAGGAACCCACAGGTTAGCAATATCAAGCATAGACATAAGGGTAGGACTCCTTTTTATGCTACTGGTGTGTCATGTGATGTTATTAGACATGGTCAGAGAGAGAGGACTGGGGACCTAATCCTAACAGTACCCCCCCCGACAACCCTCCCCACCGGTCGGGGTTTTCGGGGATGCTGCCTGTGGAATATTCTCACCAGCCGAGGCGCATGCACTCCTCCAGCCGGTTCCCAGGTCCTATCCTCCGGGGCATACCCCTTCCAGTCTACCAGGTAATACAACCTACCCCTCCTTCTTCTAGAATCAAGAATGGCCTGCACTTCATACTCCTCTTCGCCATCCACTAATACGGGTGCAGGAGGAGGTAAGACCTGATCAGATGGGATAAAGGGCTTCAGCAAAGAAGTGTGGAACACCGGATGGATTTTATAGTCCGAGGGTAATAACAACTTCATTGCCACGGGGTTGATGACCTGAACCACTGGAAAAGGGCCTACATACCGGGGCTGTAGCTTACGGGAACCCTGTAGTCTTAAATTACGGGACACCAACCATACTTGGTCACCCACTTTATACTCCGGAGCTGGGACTCTATGTCGGTCCGCCTGTACCTTCATAGCTGCCTTGGCGTCCTGTAAGCTGCTCCTAGCCACCTCCCAGATGTCTCCCAACCGTTTACTGACTTCATCAATTGCTGGCACGTGCCCAGTGGGTTGGATGGCGAGGGCTCTAGGATGAAATCCCATTGAGCAAAAGAAAGGTGACATGCCCAAGGCCGAGTGTACACTGTTGTTATATGCGAATTCCGCTATGGGCAAGGCCCTCACCCAATCACACGAAAGGGACGTAGTCAAGCATCTCAAAAACTGTTCCATCGTCTGGTTGGTGCGCTCTGTCTGCCCATCTGACTGGGGATGGTACGCCGATGACAAACGTATATCCATCTTGAGCACCAGACAGAGCTCCCTCCAGAAATGAGACACAAACTGCGCCCCCCTGTCTGATATGACGGCTGTGGGCAACCCATGTAACCGTACTATTGAGACCAAAAACTCCCATTCCATTTCCTTTGCTGTGGGAATGTTTCGAAGTGGCAGAAAGTGAGCCATCTTTGTAAATAAGTCTACAACCACCATTATAACGGTAAAACCGGAAACCAAGGGAAGGTCGGTGACAAAATCCATGCTAATGGTGTGCCAAGGGGAAGGGGGTACTGCCAATGGTTGTAACAGACCCGATGGCTTACTGTGTGAGGGTTTATTGATGGCACATACAGGGCAAGCTGTCACATATTTATGGATATCCTGGGCCACCGTTTCCCACCAAAACCACCTCAAACACAACTCCTTGGTTTTCCCGATACTCGGGTGCGCAACTAAAGAGGATGAGTGACACCACTCCACCACCTTTTGTATCAACTCGGGAGGAACGAACAACCTCTCCCCCTGATACAACAACCCGTCTCTGAGAACCACCTGAGGCAATTGTAACCAAGGGGCCACATCCATATTGCGCAACAGATCTTTAATGGTCGAAGCAAATTCATCCACCGAAACAACACCCACAATCCTCCTACTATCCAGCATAGGCCTGTTTTCCTTCCCTGCTTTTACTTCCTCTGGATCAACATGAATCCGGGACAAGGCGTCAGATTTAATCTGTTGAGCGGCAGGTCTGTAAGTGATAATAAAATCATATTCATTGAAAAACAAGACCCATCGCATTTGTCTGGGTGTCAAGGCCCTGGCTGATCTAAAGAACTCCAGATTCTTGTGATCTGTGTAGATTGTAACTGTATGCCGGGCCCCCCACAGATAATGGCGCCATTCTTCGAAGGACAATTTTACTGCCAGTAATTCCCTCTCAGCCACCGTGTAATTACATTCGGCCGGCAGCAATGTTTTTGAGAAATAGGCAATAGGGTGCATATCTCCTGTGCCCCCCTCCCTCTGGGACAAGACACCACCTACTGCACTTGCAGGAGCATCCGTTTCCACAAAGAAGGGAAACGCCGGATCTGGATGAGCCAGTACTGGAGCAGTTGTAAAGGTTTCCAACAATAACCGAAAGGCCTTCTGGGCCTCTGGGGACCACTCGAATGGAATCCCTTTTCTCAACAGGCGAGTCATTGGTGCCACAATGTCTGAAAAGTGGGAGATAAAGCGCCGGTAGAAATTGGCAAACCCTAAAAGGACCTGTATGTGCTTCACCGTTGTAGGCACCAGCCAGGTTAATATAGCTTGTATCTTTTTTGGATCCATTCGTATCCCTTCAGAGGAGATGAGGAAACCCAAAAACTCCACCTCCTTAGCGTCAAACTGACACTTCTCAAGTTTGGCATAAAGCCGATGTTCTCGCAGTTTCTGTAGCACTTGTTTGACATGAGCATGATGGTCATCTCTGGTCTCAGAGAAGATAAGGATGTCATCCAAGTAGACTATTACTGTCTTATCCAGATGTTCGCTCAGGACCTCGTTTATAAAATACTGGAACGCCGCCGGCGCGTTACACAAGCCGAACGGCATCACACAGTATTCGAATAACCCATGTTTCGTTTTAAAAGCCGTCTTCCACTCATCACCGGGCCGCACCCTGATCAGGTGATATGCTCCACGCAAGTCCAATTTAGAGAATACCGTGGCCTTGCGGAGCTGATCCAGCAACACGGGGATGAGCGGAAGAGGGTACCGGTTTTTAATAGTGGCCTTATTTAATGTCCGATAGTCCACACAGGCCCTCAGAGTGCCTTCCTTCTTTGGGATGAAAAAGATGGCTGAAGAAACAGGAGAGGACGAAGGACGGATAAAACCTAGCTCCAACATCTCATCCAGATATTCTTTGAGATGTCTTTCCTCTGGTTCTGACAGAGCATACACTCTACTACTAGGCAAAGGAATCCCCTCCACTAAGTCTATCCTACAGTCAAAAGACCGATGAGGAGGCAAACACTGAGCACGGCCTTTGTCAAACACATCGGCGTATTCCAGATACTGTTTTGGAACCCCGTTCTCCTCTGTAGCCGCACAGTACAAGGGAGGGACCTTGTCACTGGCCTCGCTATAGCAATGTTTCAAACAATAATGCGAATCAAGCGTGACAAGCCTTAGTACCCAATCAATCCTGGGATTGTGTTCTTGGAGCCAAGGCACCCCCAGTACCAAGCCAAAAGAAGGCGCGTCTATCAGATCGAACACCACGCACTCAGAATGACCATTGTCACATAACAACCGCAGCGGCATAGTTTGTCTAGTAATACACCCAGACGACAACTCAGTCCCGTCTATCGCGCGTACCGGCTCTGGCTGTTTCTTATACTGGCAAGGTACACCTAGTTTCTCTGCTAGGGAGATGTCAATGAAATTACCAGTGGCCCCTGAGTCCAACAACACCGAAACAGGCACCCTTTGTCCTTCTGCCAACAGCAACTGTGCCGAAATCACAAAATGTCGGGGCGCCATATCCACTGCTCCCAACACCTCATACTGTTCTCTTCTATGCACCTTTAGGGGTAGCCTTTCCACCTGTACATATGCCACCTTTTTACCAAAACCAGATCCAGACGGTTTAACGGGACACTCTCTTGGAAAATGACCTCCTTGTCCACAATAGAGGCATAAGTTCTGATCCCTCCGCCTCTTTCTTTCCTCAGGCGTAAGGGGCCCCCTGATCCCTCCTATTTCCATAGGTTCTGGCTTTGCTTCGCCAGGTTGCTGTTTTACCTCAGGCTTTAGAAAGTTCCCTCTAGAAACCTGAAATCGACCACGATCCCCACGGCGCTCTGATAGCCTGTGATTCAATTTGACAACTAGATCTATAAAAGCGGCACACTCTTCAGGGGGGTCCACCACTTGTGAAACCACGTCCTTCAATTAGTCATTAAGACCCTGGTAAAACAAGGATGTCCGCTTATCGGCCGGCCAATGTGTCTCTGCAATCAGACGATTAAAAGACGCTATATATGTCAAAAGATCCTGTCGACCCTGCCGTAGTTTCAGTAATTCGGAATCACTAGCTTGCATGAAAGCATGCTTGGCAAACAATCCCCTCATCAGTTCTTTGAATGCATTGTAATCTCTCAGTACCTGATCATTCCCTTCCACTAAGGGGATGGCCCACTGGGCAGCCGTACCAGCCAGATACGAAAGAGTAAAGGCTACCTTCGCGGCATCATCCGGGAAAGCACCAGGTCGACACATAAAGTGTAACTGACACTGGTTCATAAACATCCCATACTTCCCACTGTCCCCATAAAACCTTTCAGGCGGAGCCAGGGGAACAGGAACGGGGGAATTTACAGTGATAGCTACAGGGGTACTTCCTCCAGGGTTGCTCTGTCCCGCCCCCCCATACTGGAAAGTAGCCAGATGTATTACAGGATTTTGGGCTCTAGGTTGGGACTGTGCCTGTGCTCTTACTGCAACCAGCTCCTGTCTCAAACCCACATTCTCCTGTCTCAATTCCTGTACTTGGGCCTGTAAAGCAGCAAGGGCACCCATTATGTCAATCATGGAGGGGGCTTCCGCCCCAGCCATGGCCCCTCCGCTTTCGTCCATCCAAGTTCAGGCAGTGTAGTTTAACGTGGGCTTGATATTCTGTTGGACTCCTGCCCAACCCACACACTGCAGGAACGAGGATATGTCCAATCCACTATTCCGACTCACCAGCCACTCTCTGACAGGCACAGATGAGAAAGCTGCTGACCTTCCACCCATGTAACTTGGCATCAAAAAGGAACACCCGCCTCCTTCTTCTGCTCCTGCAGAAAGAGAAACAACAAATACACCCCTCAGTTATGTATCAGTCCCCTGTCTTACCTCTAAGGCATATCTCCATATCCAACAAATAACATCACACCCACTTACCATAAGCGTGAGCAGGCTTGGCTTCAAGGAGTTGATAAATGAATAGT
The DNA here is from genome assembly GCF_964263255.1 of Lissotriton vulgaris. NCBI lineage: Eukaryota > Metazoa > Chordata > Amphibia > Caudata > Salamandridae > Lissotriton > Lissotriton vulgaris. The sequence continues at coordinate 317,043,152 of NC_141690.1, read as the reverse complement.
AAGGGTGTTTTTGGGCGTGGGCATGTAATAGAATTACAGGGTAAAAAACACACACCTAAAATAATGGTGTGTACAAAAAACCCCTGATAGTGAGGTTCGGGGAAAAGGACACACAACAAATCCAAGGAGAAGAGCCTCTTCCGCGTTATTGCGCGAGCAAAGGGAAAGAGGAAACCCAGCCGGGTTCCTCTCGCGGAACGGCCCAAAACGTCACGTCCACCTAAAACGAGGTGGACGGGACGCGAAAATGCAGCAAGGGATCGCGCTACGGCGCGAGTGTTTACCAATTATCTCCGCGTCTCCGTGAAAGGAGAGCGGCGTGCACCGGCGCTCTGCCACCAGGAGCCCCTGACGGCAGAAACGGATCCCACTTGCGCTTTGTCTGAAATAAAGACAATAATAAGGGCGGGACAAAAATAACCAGGACACTAACTAACTTCTCGCTACAAGGGACCCAAACGGGGACAAGGGGAAGGAACAAAAATAAGGGATGAACCCCAAAACGAGGCACCAGGTCAAGGGAAAAATAGCAGGAAACTGGACAAAAAAGGCAAATATGAAGGGAATAGGGAATTCTCTTCTTCTTTCCACGAGCCCGTGAAAAGACAGCAACCAACAACAGGAAACTCCGGAGCCAGGATGCAGGAACCCACAGGTTAGCAATATCAAGCATAGACATAAGGGTAGGACTCCTTTTTATGCTACTGGTGTGTCATGTGATGTTATTAGACATGGTCAGAGAGAGAGGACTGGGGACCTAATCCTAACATGGGGCAGAGGGCAGAAGGGCACAGAAATGAGTGGTACAAAGGGCAGAAGGGCATAAAAAAACAAGAGGGTGGCAGTGATTAACCAGGCAAAAAAAAAACCCGCGAACACGCAAAGCGCCCCGCGAACACCCATGAACACGCAAAGTGCCCTGCGAACACCCGCGAGCACGCAAAAATAAGAAAACCCGCAAATTTGCATGAATTCGTGAATTTTGCGGATTGTGAATTCGCAAATCCACAAATTTGCGGATCGCGAATTCGCAAAATTCGCTCATGCTTAGTAATTTGGTGGTAAGTAGGAGTAATTGGGCTACAGAGAATTACACCAGTTATGCACACTAGTCAGACATGCTCCAATCACAATGGGGAGGGAACGGCCCCAGACCTGATTCGAAGAGACCACAGAGGAGAGGTTGCTCATTTACCTGGTCATATCTCTGGGGTGAAAAAAAATGCCCTGCGCGAGGAGAGAAGCATCTCAGTATCTTGGATTTAGGCAAGGAGTGTCACTGTTGCCTGGGAGGGGCACTGTTGGCTGCAGAAGTGGGTAGGGTCACTGCTGAAAATAAAATCCTTATTGGTTTGGATTGAGACACCCCGCTCACAGGCTAATTACAGCATTATGTGGCATTCCTGAACAACATCTCAAGAACACCCTGGGCCTGTGATAGAACAAAGGAAGGAGCGCACCTTCTGTTTGAGATCTGTGAGGAGACCCGAAGAGCTGGATCTGCTCTCACATGTCATCAGGACAAAGAAGTGGGTTAGTTAGCTGACCTCCTGGTAAGCTACAGGACTACAACAAGCTGGATGGTGCGTTTTGATAATGGACCAAGCTGACAAGTTCCAACTGGATCTGTCCTGCACCCTGCTGGTGACTTCTGATGTAGTGAGTCTTGTCCACAAAGTGTTGTTCATGAGAACCTGGGACCTTTGGCTGTGTCAAAGTCTACTCCTCCTAGCGTGCTATGTCAATCTGACCAAGGTGCATTGCCTCTGGTTTGAAATTTCAGGTTTCTCCCACTGGGAGTTTTTCCACAGCAGCAAATTAATTTCAGTAGGAACTCACAGAGAAGGTATCCAGCCTGGTGGAGCCGTCTTAGGTGAGAGCTTGCAGCCTTTCCCTGTTAGAGGACTCCAAAAAGTGACAAAAGGACAGGATTTACATCTTGGAGGTTGGGGTGTCTGTCCACCGCGATGGAGGTTTGGCTGTCTGTCCATCATGATAGAGGTTTAAATCATCTCTAGGCCTGACACAGTATAACACCCATCCACTTCATATATTGTAGAGGAAAACTGCTGTTAGTCATGGTGAGGTAGATCTTTCATGCTAGTGGTGTCATAGCGCAGACCTGCGCTAGTGAGGCAATATTCCGCCCACCTGATTTATATATGTCTATCATGGAGGCGGGCTCTCGTGGTGTTTAATCAGAATAAATAGGTTGCAGATCCGTTTTGCAATGGCATAGCCTTGCATCTTAAAGATAGATGTGTAATTCACATACCAGATAGTAATATTCTAAGTATTCTCACCTGCAGAGAATACTATAAAACACCCCATACATACATTGATCTTTTGCATTTCTCTGAAGCGAGCAGCATCAGATGGCCTCTTTTTTGTCACTATACTTTGCTTTCCCAGTTTTATTTTTTAGATTTACCCTACAGTTAGTGAGCTTCCCAACTTTTAATTATTTACAATTTTAAACAATTGCTGGGGGAAGAAACCCCAGTTTTACAGACAAAGAGTTGACAGTCGTGTTAGATGGGATAGTTGGGATTATTATTATTATTATTATTGCATTTATTGAGCGCACAGCTACCCGGAGGTTTCCCGGCGCTTGCCTTGGGAACCCGTCCTGGCTTTTCCCTGTGAGATAGCCCCTACAGGGCATCCCCAAGGTGAAAGCCAGGCATCCCGCCGCAGGGGGCCGTTGTGGAGATTAAGCAAGCTTAATGCCCAGATTTGCAGAGTGAGAACCCATGATTAGAGCAGGCACCGAAGCGAGAATTATCGAGTCCATGGACAATTCAGCTCAAGACCCTGCCGCGTCGGGAATTGAACCCTGGTCCCGGGTCTGACCTCAGCTTCCGGGTCTGCCTGCTCTACACCGTGAGCCACACTTCTGTGATTCACACCTGTTTAGAGCCCTATTCCAATGTGCAGCTATTACTCAGAAAAGGCAAATGTGGTTAGATTTGTTGTAAGAGTAAATGCTATATCTATTCTAACAGCAGGTTTTCACAGGAGAAAATCATAAAGTGCTGGAATGACCGGTGGGCGAGGGTAAGCTCCCTGGCTTCCAAAGCTCACATTGGAGCCCATTTGAATAGTGGTAGTTCTCTCAGGTCTATGAATCTCTTGCTTTGGGAGGTAAAGTTGTATGGGATACTATAAACTGAAGGTTTTTTTAAGAATGCAAGAAGGTGTTTGAGACTGGTAAGTATAAGCACTTGAGGCAGCAAATATAATTTTTTTATTTGCAATGTATTAGATGGAAATGTGTTTTGTAGTTTCCAAAACTGTTTAGTTAATGTATACATTTAACATAAAAATGCAACACATTTCTTGATAAGTTATGGTGGAGCCCACCAAAATTGTATTGTTAAAATATTCATTAAGGCTATTTCCTTTTCTGAATCTTATCAAACCAGCCATATATATGTACTTCATGCATGCGTTTGTTATACTGAGTTAACAAATAACTGCTGAGTGTAAATTATATTATCCTCCACAAACATACAAAGTAAGCAATGCATGTTATGTTCTTGATGTGGCCGTTGTACACATCATTAGTGGTCAAAACAGTAATAATTACTTTTTAAGTGTAAGAAAGGTGCTAAGTCATTACATAACTTGAGGACTTGACCCTCTCTCCAGGGTCATGCCCAAACGTTTTGTCCTCACCCTTCTGTTTTCTGAACCCAATTTTATTGGCACTTTTAACCAGAGTTTCAATGCTTGTGCAATCTCCTTTAACCATGGTAAAATTGGCCCACACCCAACTGGTACATTTAATTTCACTTGTAAGTCCCTAGTAAAGTGGTACCCTATGTACACAGGGCCTGTAAATTAAATGCTACTAGTGGGCCTGCTGGTCAAGAGAAAGAGCAACCAAATAATACCTTACAAGCATGGCTATAATCTATGAGTAAAGGTAAGTGGCTAGCAAGGGAATAATTAGTCACAAAATCTTTCCAAAAATTGGAAATAAATTATACATCCCAAACTGTGACATAAAAAGAGATGGACCTGTCATGTGTGTTTTAGTCTCTAATGTCACTAGTCGAAGAGACCATCCACAGAACCACCATAGTAAATTGGAATGAGAAAGATGTCCCCTACTACATTTGAAAAATAATTGAGCCTAGCCAATCAAATCGACTAAAATAATCGGTTCTATCAATACCAAAAAATTAGTCTAATCATGCTTGGAAGAGTCACGAGGTATTGATTTAGGAGACAAAGTGAAAAAGAAGTAAATCAGAGCATGGAACTTCTCATACGTGTGGCTTCTCGCCAGAATCCACACCTGTGAGAAGTTCCACACTGATTTCTATAGAAAAACAAAAACAAGTCCATCTTTTCTCATGTGACTCTTCTGGATCTTAGCAAAAACAAGGAGATGACGGATGGAGCACTGAAACTTTTCAGACACTCACCAACTAAGCATGGGCGAATTTTGCGAATTGGCAATTCGCGAATTTGCAGATTTGCGATTTGGCAATCCGCAAAATTCGCGAATTCACATGAATTTGCGGATTTTTTTATTTTTGCGTGTTCACAAGGCGCTTTGCGTGTTCGCGGGTGATCGCGAGGCGCTTTGCAATTACGCAGGGTTTTTTATTTGCCTGCTTAATCCCTGCCACCCTCTTGTTTTTTATGCCCATCTGCCCTCTGTACCACTTGTTTCTGTGCCCTTCTACCCTCTGCCCCACTCATTTTTTGTCCCCTTCTGCCCTCTGTCGCACTTTTGTGCCCTTCTGCCCTCAGCCCCACTTAGAATGGGGCCGACAAGCTGCCGGCGCCATTCTAAAATAGCTAGAAATAGCTTCAACAGGAAGCACTAATAGATAAAGTAAAGCAGGTGCTCCAGTTGAAGGTCAAAATAAGTTACACAATCATTAATCACCCCAAGTTTGGGGGTGATTAATGATTGTGTAACTGAATTTGAGCAGCACCTGCTTTACTTTATCTATTAGAGCTTCCTGTTGAAGCTGACTTTTGTAACTATTTTAGAATGGCTCTGGCAGCTTGCTGGCGCCATTCTAAAAGAGTTACAAAAGTCAGCTTGAACTTTTGACCCAATCCCCATTCGCGGATTTCCGTTCGTGGATTTTGCGGGAAATTCGCGAATCTCGCGGATTGCGAATTTACTGAAAATCCGCGAAATCCGCTAGCGGAACGGATTTTCCGCCCATGCTTATCACCAACCATACACAGATCTGGGTTGAATCCATCATCGTTCTTTAGCTCACTTCGCCATCCCAGTTCCAACCCAACCATGTGCTAATCAGTCTTTACTCTGTTCCTTATGGGAGCAGACCAACAAGAACTGACAAGCCAGGTCTTCCCTGGACCAGAAAAAGCATCCTGGGAGCAGTTTCAGGGTAACACTCCTCATCAGCTAGGCTAGCTTGAATCCAGTGGCAAAATGAGCAAGGTACCCACATCTAGGTATACCCTGCCAACTTAGGGTTAACAAAGCAAATGGACATGATGGAAAGAGCACTAACCCTGTTTTAGCCACTCACCTCCAGTCATAGATCTGGGATGATCTTTCATAGTTCTTGAGCTCACTTGACTCAGTTCAAACCCAAACATATGCAAATTAGTGACCCCTTCGACCAGTTCCAGGAGGCTTGTTTGAAATGGCTTTTTCTAAACTGGGGTGCCATGGTGAGCAAAAGAACAATAGATTTAACCCAGTTCTATTGACTGTGTATGAATGCTTGATTTACTCTGCATTCCGCCCATCATCTTTTTGTCTTTTCCTTTCTTGCCCTAAGTGTGTCAGGTATGCCCAGACATGGGTCCAGGCTCTCTGTGCCACTGGATTCAAGCTACCCTGTATGATGAGGAATGATGCCCCAGAACCGGTCCCAGGATGCTTGCTTCCGGTCCAGGGAGGATCAGGCTTGGCAGTTTGGGCATGTTCCAATGAGGCACAGGGTCAAGACTGATTTGCATATAACTGGGTCTAAACTGGGGCGGCATGGTGAACAAAAGAAAAATGGATTTAACCCATATCTCTTGACTGGAAGTAGATGCTTGATTTGCTCTACATTTCATCCATCATCTGCATAGACTAGCTGATGATTAGTGATGCCCCAAAACAGTTCTTTAGCTCACTTCTGTATCACTTCTGGCTCTTGACCATTTTTTTGCTTTATCTTCATGGTGAAAATATAAGAATAGACTTTAATCTTTAATCATTATTCTTTTACTTTTTCATTACAACATTGCAATGGATATGGCAAGGTTAGTGTTCTTGTAAAATGTTTTGATTTGTAACCCTAAATCATACATACTCAATATAAGGATTGATTCTACTTTTTACTTTTGCCTTTTCACTATAATTAATTTCTTTATAATATTATTCAAAATAGTTATGATGTATGTCCTACCATCATGGTTTGGGACAGATAATTTAATTCAATTACTTGGACAGATATTTTTAACAATTATTCCCTTATTAGTGGGCTTGTAGCACTATTTGTGCTACCTACCTGAGTAGCCCTCTACAAATATATGAGTCCTGATATTGCAGCCTGTGTTTGCAGTTTTAAACTGCCATGTTGGCCTGGCAAAATAAACTGTTTAAACAACAGGAGAGTCAGGGTAAGTAAGCCACTCTTCTATTCCTATTAAGCATATAACAACCACATAAGAGTGACTAAAGGTGCTGTAATCATATTATCATGATACAACAAAGGCCTGAAAACTACCAAAAAGTAATCAAAGCAAAACGTGAAAATGGTGGGAAGGAAAAGAAACTCTATTTCTTAAGAAGAACCCTCTCTCACCCTAGTGGTGACATGCTTCATCATAGGGTTCCCATTGGGGAGACCGAATGTCCCCCCAGTGTGCTAAAACGCCTGATTCACAGGCGAGCTGTTTTTTTTTAATGAAAGAAAGTGCTCAAGTGTGGTGAGTGCAAAGTTAAAAGATAACAGCTGTACCATAACCAACTTTATTAAATTGACAGCTGGTCTCATTAAAAGCAAATGAACTGCGGTCTTTATTTGAACCGCTGAGTCCTAGTAAAAATAGGACGACATGTTTCAGCTTTAAAATAGGTAAGAGGGAAGGTAGGGAACACTATCATCATCCATCTGCAGTTGGCCATGATAAAACGTTCTTGAACTGTGGGATGATTAATAGCAGATCCCTTGTAAAACATCATCTGGAGGTATTTTGCAGGATAGAGGATATGGATCTGTATTGTCCCCTTCTTAACTGAGACTTGGACTAGTCCTGACTCTTCTGTAGAAATGGGATTTGCCTGCCCTGGGGGGTATAAAGTCTTTCACAAACCAAGGCCTGTGGGGAGGGGTGGAGGGGTCGGGTTGATTTTTTAGGAGAAATGGAACTTTGCACTGCTAGAGATAGACGATGTAAAAGGAATTGAAATTCTGGCTTTCTCACTGCAGGAGGCCAAAGGTAGGCTACTTAGGAGAATTGTCTGCTATAGACCTCCAGGGCAAGATACCCATTTCCGAAGACTTTCGGACATTATTACTAACCTGACCCTAACCCATTCTAGAATGGTTGTAATGGGAGATTTTAATTTATGGGATAATGGAAGTCTGGGCAGCCATCTGAGAGATCTGAGGAATACCTGCTTGAACCTTTATTAGATCAATTGGTCCACATTTATTGTTTGCCAGACAGACTGAGACAGAGGTGATAGACATATTGCCACAAAGTTGGACTGATCACTACCTAGTCCACTTTAACATCAAGGTTCTCAGTTCGGTGTATAATGATGACTGTCCAGCGACATACAGAAGGGGAAGAGAGTGGGCCAAATTAGGAAAAAATAAGACTTCGCAGATCTTCATGAATTTAAACCTTTTTTCTCCCGCTATTTCTGTAGAAGAGGGTTATCAAATATTCTGTAATCATATAGCCAGCACTCTGGACCCGATCATCCCAGTAAAAAGCCTTAAAAATAGAAAGAAAGTCTCAGCCCCCTGGTACAATAAAGAACTGAAATGACTGCGTTCGTCATGCAAGAAAGCCGAGAGAAAATGGAGGAAGACATAGTCAGACCCAAATAAGATAGAACTGAAACTAGTTCAGGCTAAATATAAGGAGGCTATTGCTAAGTTCAAATGCCAATTCCATCCTACAAGCCCCTAACAGCACCAAAGCTCTCTTTAAAACCTTCAAGGACCTCTCCAGTCCAATTTGCATGAGTAATAAGGTAGCAGTTTCACAAAAACTTCGCGAGGAGATTGCCGCTCATTTTGAAAATAAAATTGTTGGAAATTTTCATCCTAATAATATTAGTGACCAGGACAATTTTATACAGAGGTCGGATGAAGCGGCATGTGTGAACACCTCCCGGGACAGCTTTCTAGTCCTCACGGATGACTCCTTTAACAATCTGGCTAACAGGGTGTCCTCTGGCTCCCTACTTGACCCTTTTCCACACAGGATTTAGAAAACTATTGGTCAAGAAACCTTTCCTTGGCTGCAACAGATCTGCAGCCAGTCTCTGGAAGTAGGAATAGTCCCAGACGTGTGGAAGCAGGCAGTAGTGACATCTATGTTAAAAAAAAACCCTTTTACCATATCCAATAAAAATCTTGGAAAAAGCAGTCAGCAAAAGCCTCTCTTGCTATTTGGAAGATAACCATCTGTTTGATAGGGACCAATTTGGGTTTGTTCCAGGTCATGGCACCGAGACCGCTTTGGCCACCGTATTAGACAACCTACGAATGCGTGCTGACAATGGGAATGATACCATCCTAGTATCACTAGATATGTCAGCCCCATTTGATATGGTGAGCCTTGCAGTACTGGTGGAAAGACTGGGGAGGATAGGGGTGTCAGGACAGGCCCTATAATGGCTACAGTCTTAACTATCAGGAAGACATCAGATGGTGACTCTGAGGGCCCGATTCACAGAATGAACTTAAGACTAAATTCTAAACTTACTACTATTTGGTATTCACAGAATGCACTTACTACTTTCGGGATTCACAAAGTGAACTTACTACTTTCGGGATTCACAGAATGAACTTACTATTTTCGGTATTCACAGAATAGATTTAAGACTACTAACTTTACGTCCGCACTCGGGCCGTAAATTCCGGCCCGGAGGCGGAGTTTCCGGCTTGGGGGCGGAGTTTACGACCCGGAGGCGGAGCTTACTGCCCGGAGGCGGAGCTTCCGGGCCAGAGGCGGAGCTTGCGGCTTGGAGGCGGAGCTTCCAGCTCGGAGGTGGGTATTTAGCCATGGCTGAAATCTCCACCTGTGGGCCGGAAGCTCCGCCTCCAAGCCGCAAGCTCCGCCTCCGGGCCGTATGCTCCGCCTCCGGACGTAAGCTCCGCCCCCAAGCCGGAAACTCCGCCCCCGGGCCGGAATTTACGGCCCGAGTGCGGACGTAAAGTTAGTAGTCTTAAATCTATTCTGTGAATACCGAAAGTAGTAAGTTCATTCTGTGAATACCAAATAGTAGTAAGTTTAGGATTTAGTCTTAAGTTCATTCTGTGAATCGGGCCCTGACACCTTTCCCCTCCAGAAAGTCCCCAGTACAACATGGGGTACCGCCGGACTCTGCGATTAGTCTCATTCTACTTACAGCCCCTGCTCCCCATTATTAAATCTCTCTGGATTGACCTGGTCAACTACGCTGATGACCCTCAACTGGTGTTTTCCCTGGAGGGGAAACAAGCAGTATCCATGGATACGTTCCAGCAGTGTATGCGTCAGACTACTGGATGGCTTAGGAGAACTCTTTACAATTTAACAGGGGAAAACGGAGGTGGTACACTGCCCCATGGGCAGACTGTCCCAACATCTACCTCTAGAGTTCAGGCTCGCTCCTGATGAGGAGCCTTTGGTTCCAGTTAAAATGGTGCACAATCTGGGAGTTTTGGTGGACGGTAACCTCCAAATGGAGTCGCAGGCCAACAAAACTGTCAGCGTGTGTCTTTCTTTAGTGCGCATGCTACAACAGATCCTTCCGCTACTCCCTAAAGACTCACGCTCCCTTGTAGTGAGGAACATAGTGCTGGACTACTGCAACTCCCTGTATTTGGGAGCACCGCAATACACCTTTCAGGGGCTGCAGAGAGTCCAGTCTATGGTGGCAAAGATGGTGTTAAATAGGCAACGCGGGTCCTCCACAACGCTGGCCTTGAGAGACCTTCATTGGCTGCCTATTAAGGAAAGAGTTCATTTTAACCCATTCCATGCTCATGACAAGGTCAGCTCGTCATGGGTGTTACCTGCGCTGTGCGTTTGATGAGTTGACCTTGTCATGAACAATGGGGATCATGCATTCCAGCACAGGAGGGGAAAACCCCCTAGCAGCCAAGGTGTTAAATCACTTTGTATTGCTTACAGAGCAGCACATGACTCGGGTCCTGTCCCACTGCAAGAGAAGTTCACCTGGTACAATCCTAAGTGGCAGCTTCGCTCTTCCAGCGCAAATTTGCTGACGACTAACAGGTTTAGGCACTCCAGGATGGGGGGAGAGCTTTTAGTGTGGCAGGCGTTCATTTATGGAACAAGCTGAATATCAGGCAAGCCAACTCCTTGGCTGAGTTCAGAAAGATCCTGAAATCTTGGCTCTTTCCCAGGACCGATCCCTAGCCCTGATCCTGTTGTCATTCCGGTCTATGTTTAGGTTGGTTTCTCAAGTCTGAGCGCCAGGATACCCATAGGGTGGCAGTTGCGCTGCATAAGAACTTAATACAATTCAATTCAATTCTATAACACCAAGCAAGGTAACTTATGCATTCAATAAGTCACCAATGACACTTTTGTGCTAATACTTAGGTGGAATCAAAAAGATTGTAGCACATTGTAATAGCTTCAAAAACCAAATATGTCATGCTCATAATTACACAATGACAGTATAATATTCAAGAATTTCCAATCTGCCATGTAGTATCCACAGTAATACATATCACCATCACCAATAAACCTTCTTATGTGGACAACAACTTCAGGTTACTAATCAAGTAAAGACGGCAGGAGTCTGTCAACTGCAGACCACAATTGATACTTATGCATTCATGCCTATGAACAGATAGTTACCCTCATGAGACAAAGTTTATAACATTTTGTCATAAATCATTCCCTTCTGCCTCACCACTGTTATCTTATCTTGGCAATTGTTCTACATCACCCTAAGCCTCCTGTTAGATCTAGGGGTATCTAGTTGGCAGAGGTAGGTACCAATGTCCAAATAGGGACCCTTGCTTATAGTCAAATCAAATCAAATCAAATCAACTTTATTCGGTTTTCCATATTTGTAGAAATACCATAAATGTTCATAAAAAGATACATTTTATACAAATATCTCAGTTTGAAAGGAATCGATTAAAATTTGATTATACAGTTAAAACAGTTTCTGTAAAAAATCACAGTTCATAAAAAAATATATAATTCATTCAGTTATAACCACAACATGATTTCATTACTATAGATTCAGCGGCCCTCTGTTATACAGAAAAGATGACTCGTCTTTGTTACAGGTTTGAACGATGGCGAATACAAAATTTAAGAAAACGAGCCATCATTTTTGCAATAGCTTCATTTTCAAGATACTGGAGCGCCAAAAATGCCGGGCGGCATTGTCGCAGGCCCCAGTATTTCAATATGGGCAGTATCCAGCGGGTTCGTGGTGTTGTATAAAATTTACAAAAGAGAATTACATGTATGGTCGATTGTGTGGAGACAGAGTCGCAAGGACATGGGATTTTTTTTGATGACCAATCATTATGGGAGGGAAAAGAGACCATTAAATGAAACATATTAAATCGAAATCGTGTCAGCAGTAATTTTTCAAATTGGGTTAAACTGTACAACAAATAAGGTTCGATGGAGAGCACTGTCTGAGCTAATAGGCCCTGTTGGACAGACGGTTTCGCTATCTCTTTTAGCATGCGTACCTGGCCCAAATGTGCCAGGCATGCTGTTTTTAAATCCGCCTTTGAAATCTCAGTTATTTTTAAGGGCTCAGAAAAAAAGTTTTCAAATCCTAAATCAGTTAGTAGAGATTTGACATATGCTAGCCATTTTATTTTTTCACAATGATCAAGTAACTGGATGTCTTGTATGATTGATCTTGTTAGATGACATTGTTCAGTTGCCCAAATTTGGCGCCACAACATTACTGGTTGAATTTTTATGGTGTCTGATATATAGTCTATGCCCAGCTCTAAGTGGCAGGCATATGTGGAAGAGCTCTTTGGTACTCCTAATAGATATCTAACAAAAGAGTTTTCTATTATTTGCAGTTCTTCCACATTCACAAAACCCCATATCCCAGCTCCGTACGTGGCAGTACTGACACATTTCGCAATGTATATTTTTAAAAGTTCTGTTGGTGGTCTCTGACCCAGTCTTTGTGCAAACGATTTTAATGCTGTTGGTGCTGTTGAAAAGGCCAGTTTCCTTGCATTAATCGCTGTGTTCCATTTAAATTTCTCATCGATTACAATTCCCAAATATGGGTATGTTACTGTCCTGTCCAATGGCTCCCCTTTTACATACAGACTTCTTATCTTTGTAGATTTCTTCCCTGCATGCATAGGATATGTTTTTTTTACATTGAGGGTCAAGTTTAGACTCAACATAAAAGCACAGTATCTTTCTAGTGCTCGCTGCAGCTCGATAGGAGTTCTTGCTAGAATAACCGCGTCGTCGGCATATAACAGGGCCGGTTTCTGCCGACGACCAATTAAGGGGAGATCTTTGCTTCCTTCTAGCATGGCGGCCTCTAGCCTGTTTGTATACAGGGTGAATAGAAAGGGGGCCAGCACATATCCCTGTCTGACCCCCTTTTCCACCCTAAAACTTTCCGTGAGCTGTCCTTTGGCCCCGAATCTTACTCTTCCAGTTGTTCCGGTGTACAATTCCCGAAGGAAATCCACAACCGGAGGATCGACACCCATTGATAAAATAATTTTCCAGAGCTTCGAGTGCGCTACGCAGTAGAACGCTGCGGATAGATCAACGTATACCATATGCAGTGCTGTTCCCTTGGCCTCCACGTATTTTCCTGCCAATAAAGACAGGTTTAATGCCTGGTCTACTGTACCTAGCCCCTCACGAAACCCATATTGGATGTCCGAAATGATGTTCTGAGTGGTTGTCCACTCCTGGAGTCGGTCGAGAAGGATCCGACCTGCCATCTTCCCGAGCGTGTCCAGGAGTGAAATCGGTCTATAACAAGATGGGCTATTTCGGTCTCCTTTTTTGTATATAGGGAACAGGATCGAAGTTTTCCAGGTTTCTATTAGGCCCTCATTTATGGTGGCATTTAAAACATTAGTCAACAACCGGGACCAAAGATCTGCTACATATTTAAAAATGTCCACTGGAACCCCGTCTGGGCCTGGGGCTTTGCCCATTTTCGAGGATTTCAGTGCCTTTGGTACCTCTTCGTGTGAGAAATGCAAATTTATTGGAAATATAACCTCAGTCAGGGGATCTGTATACTTTATACCCTGTATATTCCCATCACTGAAGACTTTGGAAAAATAGTTCACCCATTCACTGTCGCTAATTGCAACGTCGATGGATGGTATATCCTCACTGCCTGTTAGAAAAGGGGATCTAACTATTTGCCAAAAAGTTGCACTGTCTTTTAATTCCGAGCTTCTGCTTAGGCGCTCCCACAAGTCGGCTTTCAGCTCTTGTTTTCTGGTTTTCAGAGCTAAGCCATATTCTTTTCTTAATCTGATTACCTCCACTCTATCTCTCTTTTCCTTGCTTAGGGCTTCCTTCAATTTCGAATAAGCTTTGGTACAAGCCGTGCTAAACCAACCTTTTTTCGTCTGAGATTTTTGTTTACATGATCTAGTGAGTTCTTTCTTTATATTTTGGGAAATAGTGTTAAAACTAGCCAGAACCTCTCTGGATTTTGTTTTGGAGTCTAGGCAATTTATTATATCTATTTGGTTTTGCCTGACTATTTTTGCAGTGGCAGTTCCTTTGTCAATGTTTCCTCATTTGAGTGTATAACCATTCAATGATCCTATTGCGTGCTCTTGCTGGTCTAATATATTCATTAAGTGAGGCTTTTTATAGAATTTTGGTTCGCGAAATGTGACAGTATTAGGGAAGTGATCACTCAATGGGTTTATAATGACTTCAAATAATTCGATGTTAGGGCCTTTACATGATGAAATCAGGACATAATCTATCAGGCTCGTCAAGCCTCTACCGTTAAATGTTGGAGCAAAATGATACTGGGGAGGTCATTATCTCATTAGCGAAGCTCAATTCCAGTTCTGTCATAATTTCCTTCATTTTCTCACCCTCATTTGAGTGTAAGAAGTGTGTTACAGCATTGCCATCATCCTCCCTGATACCACATATATAAATGTTGTTGGTTCTACATAGGTGAAGATTGAAGTCACCACCCCACACTATTGTACTTGACTGGTTAATGTACTGTGCTCGGAGATCTTGGAGGGCTAGGGAAATCTCTGAGAGAAAGTTGGTCAAGTCATCTGTATTCAAATTATTATAAAAATTTACTATAATGTATAAATTATGTTTAGTTCTCTAATTATTAGCTGGTAATTCTCTGCCAGTTTTAAAGGGAGAATGTCCTCGTTATGTAAAGTATTTGCAATATAGGTAACTAGACCACCCTTACTTCTTCCAGAAGATGATTTTTTGGCTGCGGAGAAAAAGGTTTTATACCCTATTATGTGTATGGGATCAGTGGCCCATGTTTCCTGAAGACAGATGATGTTACTTAGATTGACCTGACTCAGGAAGTTAGGGTTTGTCAGTTTGGCAGACAGGCCGGCTATATTCCAATACGTAAAGTCAACTTTGGGAATAGATGAGTTAGAATTAGGAGGAATTTGTATGTTCGTTAAATTTGCAGTTAACCTAGGAGTGACATGGGCTAGCAGCGGGTTAGCCAGTTCAACTGGCCTGCATTAAGAAATAAATTTGCCAGGAGTAAATATTATATTTTTAACCTCTAAGTCTGGCAATTTGTGTGTTAATGATTGCCCCTTGTTTAAGATATGCCCATCTATCCCTTTAGCTTGATCAAGAGGCAGTCAATCATTGAAGTCCAGACCAGACAGTGCACTGAATCTGTTGTAGGTTGGAATGCTATAGGAATTGCCTGGTGCCGCGGCAACTTGGCGCCATCGAGCGTCTCTATGCTCATAATGTGGCACTGCAGACAGATATGGGTGAGTTGTCGGGTATGAGTGTATTTGGGCTTGATGCCATTGTACAGGACCATTAGGATAAATACATTTGGAGTTTTGATGAAAGAAGGGAGTATTACTTTCAGACATCGGTTGTTGGTCATAGAATGGAGTAACCGGGTCAGCTGCCATGATTGGTTGAGTAGTGATTAAATGCCTGTAAAAATAGCCCAGAGGGAGAAGAGTGGTGTTAAATTCCCAGGTAGAGGGGGGAGGGGCCCTAGCCAGAGTTTTTTCAGCCCATAAGGGTTTTTTAAAGTTGACAATTATACAATCCCCCTCAAACTTTTTTTTCAGAGGACCTATCCAACCTACTCTCTGGGTATGGGTGATTTCTCCAGAGCATTCCATGGGGAAGTTGCAGTTAGCTGTCAACCAATGTAATGTCTTGTTTTTCAATGAAGATGAGGTCTCTTCTTGATCGTACCTGAGTTTTGGGACGTTAACCAAAACCAACACATAGGCTCCACACTCGGGTGGTAAACTGATTCGTGGAGGTATCTGCCTTGAGTTATAAGAAGGATCATGAGGCATCCGGGGCCTTTGAAAAGTTTGCAACATATCGCTAGTTTGGTTTGATGTTTTTTTACCACTTTGGGATGTTATGTAGATCTTGTCCACCTGCGTATTTGTAAATTGGCTATTCGTTTCAGTTCTGGAAGTTGGACTATTAATTGGTACAGGTTTAGGTGTGACAGATTCTTTACTTAAAGACTTTGTTGGTTTTGATTTTGTCACAGTATCAGAAACTGGGGTATCCTTTGATTTGGGTAATGTAGGTTTACTAATACATGTCTTCAGTCCAACATTAGTTTTCAAGGTGACACTAGCGCTTTTTTGCTATGAGCTATGAGTTCTTCTAATAGTTTTTCAATGCGGGCAAGCCTGGATTCAATTGGGGACATAAAGATACTTAAAAGGTCGCCAAATCTTTCAACTAGTTGGTCATTTTCTGTAATACCATCAGATTTGTCCGTGCGCACAGGAGGGAGCTCATGAGTGTCTTTACTTAGTGTCTCTGTAGTTAAATTTGGTCCATTAGCGTTTAGATGGTTGTTTGCGCCTTTCTTATATTGTCCTTTTGTTGCATTGCGTTTTCTGGAGACAGGAGGAATGCGTTTGGTCGTTTGTTTTCAAATGGCACCCTCTTGCCTATCTTTTGGATGTTTCTCATTATTTTCTACTACAATCTCTGGAGTAAGATCTATATTTAAATCTGGTGTCCTCTCTAATGCACTACTTATATCAAGGTCAGAATCATTTAAGGGATTTGTTGCCGAAAGATTGACCTCGTTGGGTAGAGTGTTACGGTCGGGTCGGATTTCGTGAGTGCGACCTGCAAGTAGATTGCTATCTGGGTTTCTGGAGCTAACTGGTGTTGTTGCTAGCATAATGCTCCGAAGAGAAGAGCGTTTGGCAATTTCTAAGTCTTGTAAAACCCTACGCTCTTGGAGTGAAATACTAAGATCAATGGCATCATTAGTCCTTTTAATGAAACTATCTAGTGGTCCAATCACAGACCCCCCCCCCCCCCCCCCCCCCCGGCCGCTGTCTTGCTTCTACTGCCTCTGGTGGACATGATAGAAAGTTATTTTGCCTTAGTTTGAGGAAGATGTTACTTAGAGTCAGAGGGGACAGAGTAGTATAGTATGCGCTTGATAGCCTATTGGTATAGCACTGATGAGAAGAAAAAATATCCTGAGAACAAAGTCAGAGTCTTACGTGCTGCGTCCTCTGAGGGCCACAGAGGGCCCGCCTTTTGCCCGGGCTTCGCCCGGCGACCGCCCACGCGCGTCCCGCGACGCGGGACCTCTCTCCCAGATTTAAAGCGCCGGCTGGCGCGCAATCCTTAGGTGGGTGAAATCAGCCGCAGGGAGTGGTGGGGCTTGTGGTCTCCCCCTCGGCGGCCGTGCATGCAGATGGAAGTGCAACGGCAGCGGGGGAGACCTGGACGGGACTGCCAGCTGTTATCGGCACCCCTCGTCACCTTGTAGCCCCCACGGGAACACCAGCAGAACGACAGCAAAAGACCCGGTATGTTCAGCAAGTAGGAAAGGGTCCGACAGTAATCCTTGATAACAGGTACCCACTACACAGCACCTCTCTCCCAGATTTCAAGCGCCAGCTGGCGCGCAATACTTAGGTGGGCGGGATCAGGTGAAATCAGCCGCAGGGAGTGGTGGGGCTTGTGGTCTCCCCCCTCGGCGGCCACGCACGCAGATGGAAGTGCAACGGCAGCGGGGGAGACCTGGACGGGACTGCCAGCTGGTATAGGCACCCCTTATCACCTTGTAGCCCCCAGGGGAACACCAGCAGAACGACAGCAAAAGACCCGGTATGTTCAGCAAATAGGAAAGGGTCCGACAGTAATCCTTGATATTGCTTATAGTCAGGGTAAGGGGGATACACTCTTTGCATAACCCCTTCTCACTCCCTTAGTAGCTTGGCACGAGCAGACAGGCTTATCAAAGGCAATGTGTAAAGTATTTGCAATAACACTCACAGTAACACAGTGAAAACACCGCCAATGGATTCCACACCAGTTTAAAAAAATAAAGTATTTTTATCTAGACTACACAAGACTAAAATGACAAAAATCCAACATACACTGTTCCAAAATAAGACTTTAAAAAGGGTTTGCACCAAAATAATACACAGTTGCACCACTTTTAGCCCAAACTACCTGTAGATGCGACAAAAGTTCCAAGGGTTGCGTTGAATCCGGTCTGTATGGGGGCGATGCAATACCTTGTATGGATTCTGGTTTGTAGGTTCTCCGGTAAGGAGCATCTCGCACAGTTACGATGAGACGATCTCCAGGGCGGCGACGATCTTCGGTGGAGCGGCGATGCGTGGCGCAGCATTTTATTTATTTATTTATTTATTATAGAGTTTTGTATACCACGAACAAGACCCGTGGGTATCAGAGCGCTTCACAGTATGAGGTCGGTTATAGTTACATAGGAAGTAACACTTTTAAAATAGTACAGATACGAGGTAGATACTTGTGTGAGAATACTGAGGTAGATCCTTAAATGCCATTAGGGGTTGGGAGTATATACAAATTTACATAGCAAGGGCGTTTACATTACAAGTTAGATTTGTGGTTAGGATAAATAACATAAGTTCAATCGTTAAATAACTCTGAGGTAGGTAGTTATAATGCATTCCTGAGGTAGATTAGGTAAATATGTGTATACATAATAGCAGGATGTAATAGGAGGAAACAAACATATGCGTATAAGTATTAGCAATAGGTAATAGTAGGGATACATCTAGGTCTCAGGACAGACTCCTGACCCGAATCAGTGTTCCGCGTTAACTTTGATCAAGTCAGCATCTTTCCCTTTTAGTTAAGTTGATGCTATGACTTAGGATAACAATAGCTCCAATCAGTGATCATCAGTCTACACTATGTAAGGTATTTACTCATCAAAATGCTTTTCACTTCTTTCTTAAATGTTCCTGTATTCCGAATCTTCCTAATCTTTGGAGGTAGTGAGTTCCAGATTTTAAGGGCTGCGCCTGAAAATGCTCGATCACACGTTTTTTTCTTCCGGAAAGAGGCTGGTCGCAGCAGCAGCTCCTTGGCACTCCTGGCTGGTCTCTTTCCCCCTGATATCTCAATTTTCTAACTGGGAGTCTTGTAGTGGAGCGCTTTATGGGTGATACATGCTATTTTTAATTGAATTCTGGCTTCATAGGGTAGCCAGTTTAATGCTTTCAGGTGAGGAGAAACATGGTCAAATTTCCTCGATTCAGTGATAAGTCTTGCCGCTGCGTTGAGACATGCTTTTAACGGTGCTGTGGATATTTTTAGAAGACCTGCCAAGGTGGAGCATCCATATTCAATCCTTGAAACAACTAATGATTGGACTGCCAGTTTAAAATCCGCCTCTGATATGTATGGTTTCAGTTTCCTCAAGTAGTTCAGGTGGAAACGCGCATTTCTAGCCATTGACCTAATGTGGGCTTGCATGTCGAGGTTTTCATCTAGGGTGATTCCTAGCGATTTCGCTGAGTTGACTAGGGTTGGGGTGCAGTTTAGCGCCGTCACCAGCTTGGTCCATTCCTTCATTTCAGTGCGGTTTCTTGGTGGTGCGATTAACAGGAACTCGGTTTTGCTCGCATTTAGCTTCAGATGATTGGTAGTTAGCCATTCCAATGTCATTTTTAATGTCTTGTTCATTCGTTCAATGTCTTCCATGGACGTGATCTTTATGTATATTTGCATGTCATCCGCGTACATGTGATAGGATATCTGAGAGTTCCCGAGGATTTCTGTAAGAGGTTCAACATACAGGTTAAAAAGATCTGGGGATAAAGTCGATCCTTGAGGGACTCCGATTGAGTTAGGGCAAGATGGTGAAAGTGCTTGGTTGACCAGGAATCTCTGTGTTCGGTTTCGCAGGAAAGATTCAAACCACTTCAACACATTTCCAGTTATTCCCATCCTCTCTTGCAGCCTGGTCAGTAATGCTTCATGATTTACAGTGTCAAACGCGGAAGATAAGTCCAGGAGAATCAATAGACATGCCTGGTTTTGATCAAGGGCATGTAAGTTGTTGTCAACAATATGGAGGATCGCTGTTTCTGTACTATGACCTGCTCTGAAACCTGATCGTCCAGTAGGGAAAAGTTGGAAATGTGTTGGCTCAGTTGGCCTTGCACGCATTTCTCAATTAGTTTGGCAAGTAGGGGGATGTTGGTCACTGGACGGAAATTATTCGGATCTGTTGCATCCGCTGTCGGTTTTTCGATTATGGGTTCGACTTGTCCTGTTTTCAGGCAATCTGGGAGGATCCCTTGAGTTAGCGATGCATTTATAATTTTGGTCCAGATTGGTACCACAGTATGTCTGATTTCTTTTAGGCATTTTGCTGGTAGCGGGTCTTGATAGTTATTGTTAGGTTTGATATCTTAAAGCGTGTTGGCGACGGTAGTCTAGTCATATAACTCGAAGGTATCCCAATGTGCCTTATTTTTGGCTTTATTACAGTTTGTTTCCATGTTGGTATCTTTTGTAGATACTGGTTGAGTGGATAGGTTATCTGCAGCGTTCTTGAGCTCTATCTCGAGTGATTTGGCCTTCTCTGTGAAAAATGATGAGAATTCTTCGCAGCCTAGTAATATATTCGTGTTCTCTTGGGCAGATTTTGCTAGTTTATTTGATTGTTGCTTTAAGATTTCGAATAGTTTCTTCGGTCTGTTTTTGGCATTATCAAGTTCTGATCTTATAAATTCTTTTTTGGAGTTGATGATCTTTTTGTTATATTGGTTCCTGATATTTCTGAGGGCTTTCAGCTCTGGAGACGAAGGGTGTTGTCTCCATTTTCTTTCGGCCATTCTCAGTTTTTGCCTTTCTTCGTTTATCCTCTTCTGTCGCGGCCCTTCGATGCATTGGTGCTGGACTCTGCGACGATGTTCCCAGTGACGGGATGCGTTCAGTAGGCTAGCGGTGCAACGCGGTTCTCGCAGAGACGACAGGTTCTGCGATGATTTTCGCAGTGACAGGAATTTTCCCGTACCGGGGCGATGCGCTCCACAAGCGAGCGTCGTGTCTGGTCTTGCAGCTGTAACAGGCAGTGCCACGATCTTCGCGGTGACGGGGATATTTTCGCACTGTTGACAATGCTCTCTGCAAGCAGCTCCCCAAACAGCAGGTAAGAACCTCCAAAGGGCCCACAACTGGATCAAGCACTCTAGGCAGGTCAAAACTCACACAGCAGAGTTCAGGGGGGAAGCTGCTGGTGAAGTCTTTTGTTCCTGGGACTTAACAGGAGGCCAGCTCTCCTCAGGTCCTTGGATATTTCTTCAAGCAGGGGACACAGCAACAGCAATGTCTTTCCCCTCTCCTCGGCAGAATAGCAACTGCAGGTCAGCCCACAAACACACAGTAGGTCAGTCCTTCCTCTTCAGTCTTCCAGCTTTTCTCCTTGGCAGAGGTTCCTTCTTGATTCCAGGATGATCTAAAGTTCAGGGGTTTGGGGTCCTGTAGTTATACCCCAAAAATTATTTGATCCCTATGTGCAGGAGGGCTCTGAGCCTGATCCAAACCAGTCCTGGGTGCTTCCTGCCAGTGGACATATTCTTCCTTTGAGAGAGAGAGACAGGGTCGTCAGCCACCCAGCCTGAGGTGGAGCCAGCATTGTAGAAGGTAGGCACAGCCCTATTCAGGCCCAAGTGCTATCTCCTCCCTCCACTCAAGATGCAGATGGAGCTTTTCAGTCTAGGCTGACTCACCCAGGCTCCTGGAGCCACCCCAGCCCCTGTCACTCACTAACCAAACAGTCAATTCACAAAAAGGCAGAGGCACACAGAAAGGTCAGACAAGAAAACCCCCACTTTCTAAAAGTGCTATTTTCAAACACAGGATTTAAAAAACATCTTTCTGAAAAGATGGGTTATTAAATTCTGAGTTCAGGGATACCAGACTTCAATTTTCTATCTTGCTCCTATGGGAAGATACACAGGTAAACATTATACACAGCATTCCACCATTATAGCCTATGGGCAAGATAGCCTTTCAATAGTGAAAAACGAAATTGGCAGTATTTCACTATCCAAGCATGTCACCCACACTAGTTCATGCTCTACCTTTCACATACACTGCACCCTGCCCAGGGGGTACCTTGGACCTTCCAGAGGGCTGTCCAATATGCACAGAAAGGGAAGGATAAGGTGTGGCCAGTGGGGACACTGGCCAGGTCAGTATGGCAGTTAGCAGCCGCACCCAGGCAGGTCTGGACACCATTTTAGGGCTACTCATGTGGGTGGCACAATCAGTGCTGCAGGCCCACTAGTAGCATTTGAATCACCAGCCCTGACACACTCAGTGCCCTT
Source organism: Lissotriton vulgaris (assembly GCF_964263255.1). Lineage (NCBI taxonomy): Eukaryota > Metazoa > Chordata > Amphibia > Caudata > Salamandridae > Lissotriton > Lissotriton vulgaris. The sequence continues at coordinate 317,021,115 of NC_141690.1, read as the reverse complement.
TACTAGGGACCTACTGATGAAACAGATCCACCAATCATGGCTAACCAATCATAATTACAATTTATATAGCGAGCATATGCCCTTTAGCACTGATCAGCAGTGGTAAAGTACCCAGAGTCCTATTGCCAACAACCACAGGTCAGTAAAAACAATGGAGAAAGAAGCAAAACGTTTGGGGATAACCCTGCAAAAAGGGTGATTTCCAACGCCTCCTCATTTAAGTCCACATCTGTGATGAATGTAATGATTATGCCGCATACAACACATTATTATCTTGCACACTTTTTCAGGTGCGTAGAGGAGGGCTCCACCAACTTATCCAGACAACAGAATTTAGCTTTCATGAGCCGAAAAGCCAAGCCCACAAGTCTATGAGTTCGATCATGTGGCTCATTAGAAAATACTTTTCTTGGCTTTGTTAGATCTCTCAGTTATAGTAACAACCAAGGTCTATTAAGATATGCTGAGTCTCCAACAAAACATGTTTTAGAAAAGCTAGTTTGCAAGGTTGATATAGCAATATGAAGTGATGATCACATATACTCACACAAAGCACATACAAAAATCATATAACATAACATACCAACAAGCCAGGTCCTCACATTTCCAAGGTGTGCCATTTACTGTTGTGTGTTGCTATTGCAGTGGTGTGATTGCTGTAGGATTTCAGTGTGAAGGCAGGATTTGTGGCTCAAGCTGTTGACATAAAACCAAGATAGATTGGCGGTTTAGGTGAGATGTTCTGGTGACTTCAGAAAAGTTCAGAACATTTAATGTTGTCATCTATACACTCTGCTGTGCTTCTGGAAGACCTGCCAATCCGCTGTACTGCTGCTCTGAAGGAGTGCTACCTTGCTGGATTGCTGCTGTGCTGCTCTGCTAGTTTCTGCCTGGGGACAAGGACTGGATCTTCAACTGTCCCAGGACCTCCAGAATGTCTCACAAGGGCTAGTATGCAGGCGCTCTGTTCAGAGCCACAGAGACTCAAAAGGGCTTCCTCCATCTTGAACCTGCACCTGAACGCAACCTGTGTGAGTCTTGATCCTCAACTGGTGCCCTCCCACACATCCCAGTCATTGGACCCGTGCTATAAGAACCACAAGGAGACTGGGACCAGCCCGCGGCCCTCTGTCTCCTCCTGCTGGAGATTTCCAACTTCAATTTCAGAGACTAATCCCAAATGTAGAAATCTTCATCATATCATTGACCCAATGCTATCTGGTGAAAATGCTCCTTTCTAAGACACCTCATACAGCCGTGCCCTTCTGATTATTACCTTCTCAGAACATTCTTCTCAAGTATTTTACTAAGTCTGAAGGTAAGCGATGACCTATCACAGTCAGCCATATCTTTTGACTTTGACCCAGTCTTGTGTGACTAGATATCCATTGCTCCCACTTTAATATTTTAAGTGCTCCTTTTTACTAAAAACTTCAAAAAAAATGTAAGTCTGATTCTACTGATTGAATTTTTGTTGTTTTGTTGTCACATAATTTATTAAAATGTAGTATACTTCTCTAAATTGGTTTAGTATTTTTCTTGTGTTGTGTTTTCATCTTATTTATGTTTGTGTGTTGCATAAATACACATTGTCTCTAATATAAGCTGTTGTGTTTGATTTTAGATTCCGTATGAATTTCCTGATCCATGACCTTATATAGGTACATTTCACATTTCCCTTATATAGGCATAAAAGACCAGTCCATATTTAGGCATAGCCCATGCTACCCAAATACAGGCATGGCTTCTAATATCTGTTCATCTATGTCACAACAATTTCTTGGAAAACCAGACTCTTAAGAAGAAGGGACTTCCCCTTCCTGAATATTTACGTCAAAGCTGGCATTCCTAAACACCTTCAAGGTATAAATATACCTTCACTTGCTATAGCAAATCATGGTGTGGTTCGGTGTAGTTCGACTACCTACAGCCAGTGCCGAAGAAAGCCAACTCTCCAGCTGACGCACTGACCAGAACTGGCATCCTGTCATCCTCTGTCGAGAATCCAGCTCCAAAACTAAACCTATGCAAAAAGACAGCACCTACTTCTTCCCTGGTACTAGACCTAGGTTACGGACATTGGAGTAAGCGTATTTTAGAAGCACCAGTTGAGTTTTTAATCCTGGGTTATTTATGTATGTATTTTTACATGTCATAGCAACAGACAATGCTATTACAGTATTATTTTATATTACTGTTTACGCTGTATGCATTATACTTTGCATTCTGTCTAACAGTTGTAGCAGTACATCTCTCTTGCATGAGAAAGAAGACTGTTCAATAAACCCCTTTCATTGAAACGCCGGGCTCTCTTTTTCATGCAACTCTATAGAAACGATGCATGCACGATTGACTGAGTGAACTAGTTATCTATTGTTTCCACCACTCTGAAGATACTTTTAGATTCTTGGGGAAATAAAGTTGTCATGTTTATGCGGTTGTCAGAAAATAATCCCTTCTTGTTTATTTGAGAAAAATTCTAGTGACCTCTGAGCTAGCTGGCACTCAAATTTAAGTTTAGTATACTCGATAGAGGCATACTGACCTCAGTCCTATGTCAAATCTATAGTGTATATTATTCCAACGCGCAAAGCTTATTGGGAATATAGGAATTACACTACAAAGACTTACTACTTTTTGTGTCAAGCTACCCAGGGTTAAGCGTGGGTTAACCTAGTGATCCTTTGTGGCTCACGTTTCAGGGGATAGTGGGTGTGACCTGACCAGGGCTCACACCCAAGACATCCAACAACCCAATTTATCATACATAGGTAATGGAACCATATCAATGAAATATGCCCGGTATATTGATATAACAGGAGATGTGAGGGGAGTCATTGTTTGGGGTCATCCTTCAGGCAGGGCAAAGTAATAAAAAAAAGAAAAAATAGAAATAATTCTGTGGTAACCCATTACATGTTTGTGTACATTGGTATATTTTTATGATCAAATAGTAGAATATGAAACTTTCAAATTAGGGGTCTATGACACACACTTAACAGTGAAAGTGTTTCACAGATGTTAGAGACACTTTGCTCAAAATAAATAATGTCAAAATCTTGAAATCTTGTATTATAAATTTTATAATTTTTATGATGACAGGCGATGACACTGTGTAAACAACTTAGTCCACAGTATATCTCAACATATGTGCATTTTATTTAATTTACAATTCAGTTCAACAGTAAACTTTTATTAGTTTGTAGATATTACAATTTAAACATACATTTTAAATTTTATGGTTAAGATTTGAGGTACTATTAAGAGAACATGTTACATATGTTTACAGTCAAAATACCATGAATTTAGGTGCACTTACATCATATTATGGTGCTGATGTGATGAGTTGCTGTCCATATCCAAGGGAAGGAATGCAGCACGTTGCAACATCAGGTTAATTGTGACTACTAAATTACAAGTGATTGTAAAGGTAGCTTCCCCCCTTTATCCACTTGAACCTACCAGCTCAACTGTGGAGGCTTAGCCACCATGGGATCGCCGATGGAAAGCAACATTGAGATTTGGAGGGCAGAGTTGTGGCAGTGATCCCAACGTCAGCTGCTTTTCTATTCTTACTTTGTCGGCAGAGAAGTCTGCGCCTGACGATAACAGAGAGGGATTGACAGACTTTTGTCCGTCAAACCACAAACATATAAATAAGGCTGCAGAACAGTGTTGATTGTGGATGGACAGACACCGATGGTCTGAATGCATCTGCTAGATGTAAAATGGGGCATAAGTCAGAATGTAGACAACTTGATTTTGTGAAGGCTCCAAATGTATCTGACCAGTGAGAGAACTTCCTTGGCACAAATTTGGAATTTTCCCACTCAGACCTTTTCCCAACAGCTACTGCCTTGCATAAATATCCCCTCAGACACCATCTTCAGAAAACTTGCTCAACCTGAGGAAGAAGAGTGAAGACTGGACCTACTGTCTGTGATCTGCAAGGAGTCCCCAAAGACTGGACTTTCTACATTCTGTGCTCAGGATAAAGAAATGAACTCAAAGGGTCAGTTGGCCTACTTGTTGTTTACTACAGTGCTACAAAAGCTGAAAAAAGCCTTTCAATAAGTTTCCAGCTGATTAGTTACAATTGGACTTGGCCAAGACCCTGCTGTCCACCTCTGCTGGAGTGAGTCTTGACCCCCACTTGCTGTTTCTGCGTTCTTGGTACCAGTTTCTCTATGTAACTAGACTTCTCCTACAACCCCTGAACACATCTGACTTAGAAAATTATTTTGGAGTTTCAGAACTTCAGAGGACCTGAACAAACTACCCCAGTCTATCAGACCAAAGCGCAACCTCGCTGGTTTAAAAAATCAGGTTTCTCCTTCTTGGAGCTTTCCTGCAGCAGCAAATTTCGTTTGACGGAACTTGGCGAGAAGGTATCTGGCTTCATGGGTTTCAGCATTGTATAGAGCTTCAGTGTTGCCCTGCTGAAAGATTCCAATCTTCAGAAAAGTGATTAATCTTGATTGGGCAAGGGAACCAAAAGTATCTGGCTTGTGGGTGGACTTCCCTGTGAGTGAAATTGGAGTTTCTCCTGTACTGAACTTTTCCTGCCAAAACAAATGGCTTCAGTGGTACCTTTCCCAACGCCTATCCAACTTTATAAAGACTTCCTCAGATACAGTGTACTGCCTAGCCCAACTGAAGGATTTTGACTACCACAAAAAGTAATTCCCAAGATGAATCCTCCAACTGGGCCAAACTTAGGGGCCCATTATGATCGCGGACGGACTTCAGTCCGTCCGCAACCATAGAGGATGAGGGAACCTCCGCATGGCCTGCGGAGTTCCCTCCTGTCCAATTAGGATGTGACCGCCACCCTGGCGGACACATCCTCAATTTTTACCATTGCGGTGGGTGCGGCTTCAAGCTGCACCCGCTGCAATGGTAAAAATGCATACATGGCATTTGTATGCAGAAAGCGGCAGGCACCGTGCGGTGCCTGCTGATTACTGCATACAAATGCAGGAGGGTACCATAGGTACCCCCCATGTGCACCCTCCACCCCCCCTTCACCCAGGGGTCCTGCAACGGGCCCCCGCAGCGAAGTTCCACATGCGGGTTTTCCGCCGCGGAAAATCATTTTTTAAAGCCCATCCTAATATGGCTGGCGGTGTCTGAGAGCCACTGCCACCATATTAGAGCTTTTCCGCCGCGGTTGTAAGCCAACCACGGCGGAAAAGCTGCGGACGGAAACCAGGACACACCAGCCATCCTAATGTGGTGGTGGGTCTTTGGTGGGTCCGCTGCGGTTTACCGCCGGGCCGGAGGATGCAGAAAAACCGCAATCGTAATAGGCCCCTTACTTGGGGCATCTGAAGAGGGCTGCATCATGGTCAGCTTCTAATCATGCTAAAGTCCCAGTCTACCACGAGCAATGATTACCACAGGCCCCTTTTTGGTGCTATTGAAACTTAAAACATCAAATGTGATACTTTTTGTTCCTCTTACTAGATTTCAGTTTTTTCTTGTCATTTTATTCATTTGATGATTTTGCTCTATTTTTCTAATTCTATTGTATATTGCTTGGTAGTTTGACTTTATTACTGCTTCGATGCTGCATAAATACCTTAAAAATTGCCCTAAACCATCTCCTCCAAATGTATCTGACCAGTGAGAGGACTTCCTTGGCACAAATTTGGAATTTTCCCACTCAGAGCTTTTCCCAACAGCTAGTGCCTTGCATAAATATCCCCTCAGATACCATCTTCAGAAAACTTGCTCAACTCAAGGAAGAAGAGTGAAGACTGGACCTACTATCTGTGATCTGAAAGGAGTCCCCAAGGACTGGACTTTCTACCTTCTGTACTCAGGATAAAGAAATGAACTCAAAGGGTCAGTTGGCCTACTTGTTGTGAAAAAAAGCCTTTCAATAAGTTTCCAGCTGATTAGTTACAATTGGACTTGGCCAAGACCCTGCTGTCCACCTCTGCTGGAGTGAGTCTTGACCCCCACTTGCTGTTTATGCGTTCTTGGGACCAGTTTCTCTATGTAACTAGACTTCCCCTACCACCCTGAACACATCTGACTTAGAAAATTATTTTGGAGTTCCAGAACTTCAGAGGACCTGAACAAACTACCCCAGTCTATCAGACCAAAGCGCAACCTCGCTGGTTTAAAAAATCAGGTTTCTCCTGCTTGGAGCTTTTCTGCAGCAGCAAATTTAGTTTGACAGAACTTGGCGAGAAGGTATCTGGCTTCATGGATCTCAGCGTTGTTTAGAGCATCAGTGTTGCCCTGCTGAAAGATTCCAATCTTCAGAAAAGTGATTAAGCCCAAAGTGAAGAATCTTGATTGGGCAAGGGAGCCAAAAGTATCTGGCCTGTAGGTGGACCTCCCTGTGAGTGAAATTGGAGTTTCTCCTGTACTAAACTTTTCCTGGCAAAACAAATAGCTTCAGTGGTACCTTGGCCAACGCCTGTCCAACTTTATAAAGACTTCCTCAGATACAGTGTACTGCCTGGCCCAACTGAAGGAATTTGACTACCACAAAAACGAATTCCCAAGATGAATCCTCCAACTGGGCCAAACTTAGTTGGGGCATCTGAAGAGGGCTGCATAATGGTTGGCCTCTAATCATGCTAAGGTCCCAGTCTACCGCAACCAATGATTACCATAGGCCCCTTGCCTGGTAATCTGGTGCTATTGAAACTTAAAACATCAAATTTCATACTTTTCGTTCCTCTTACTAGATTTCTGGTTTTAGGTGTCAATTTATTCATTTAATGATTTTGCTCTATTTTTCCAATTCTATTGTATATTGCTTGGTAGTTTGACTTTATTACTGCTTCGATGCTGCATAAATACCTTACAAATTGCCCTAAACCATCTCCTCTGTGTCATATCAACCCGGGGGATGAGGTCAGGTTAATTTAGAGACTTTGAGGGTTCAGCCTGACAAGCATTGTGACTATTTATTGAGGTGTGCAGTCACACCCCCGGATAATAATCAGATTTCTTACAAATGGTATGATGTGCTCCTGATGGAGAGAAAAGACAGAAGTCAACAGATACTAATTTAAGTGAAAAAATATAGAAGTGTATATTTTCCCCTGAGAAAAAGCAATTTTTATAACTTTTCCAGCATTACAACTGAAAAGGTTGACTGGTTCGGAAATGCTTAGCAATTTCTCATTATTTTTTATCCAAAGGTAGTTGAACACGGGGTATTCTTTATTTTAGAGGCTCAGATATTTTCAACACGTTTTTAATTTATCAGGTTGAGTGGGAGTGACGTGGAACCAAGCATTAGTCTATCCTTAAATAAAGGTGACCCATCTTATCAAATTAAGATTACCTATGGGCACAAACTGTTTGAGGTGCAGGAAGGTTAATACAATTGCAATCCTACTTAGTGAAACATTTCTTTAATTTGGATCTCTTGAGTGCTAAAATACATTACACAATGCAGCGCTGAATGGTTACACTTGCTATTTACCACAAATGTCAATTTGCCTGAAATAAATGCTGCCAATAACATTTTAATCAAAGTGTCACAGCACAAATGATTGTTTATTCTCTCTTCTGAGTTTTTATATGAACATCCCTGACGATTCTGCCAAAAACCTTGACACTGCATTTATAAGTAAATCAAACATTAGTAATGCACCCTTGAATGTTCTCTTAACAATTACCTCAGAATGCAATTTAGCTGAGTGTGATAGTGGGAGCTCGTTGACATTGTTAAGGTTAATGACCTAATGATTAACAATACACATTTTCAGTTAAATGGTTTTAGTAATTGTCTTGCATAACAATGTGAGCAACAATCTGTACATCCATCGACATTGTCCCAAAACAGTGTCTTTTGTACAGAATGAAGGGTACTGTCTATGCTGTTCCCGTCATCTGGCTTCAACAAACTCTGGCATACCTTCTTCAAAGTCAACCATTACTTTCCTAATGTGCGTCAGTGTCTGCAGGTGCTTTCTGTAGTTCTTCAGTTGTTTTTGACACACTTCCGGCTTCCGGCTCTGCCCAGCCTTTATTGCTCACTAGGGGCCTCATTTATGAGAAATGACGCATCACTGCGTGAAAGCAACGATGCGGCACTTCTCAGTGCGCACTCCTTGCGACATTTTTAATGTATGACACATCATGTCGCAAGGAGTTACAGATACGTCAGTATTTCTGACGTATCTGTAGGCGCAAAAGTGACGCCTTGCTGTAGTGTGTCACAAAAGTGACGCAACTCCAGCAATGTGCCTTTCACATGGGGCAAGCCCCATGTGAAAGGGCCTGCGTCAGTCTACGCCTGCTGTGAGGCAGAAGCAAGATTTTGACGCAATAGCATCTTAAAAGTGACGCAGTGAAATCTCATAGATTTCACTGCGTCACTTCTACGACCCTTCCTTGCGTCAATACGCCCCCCTTCCATACATTATACCTGGCGCAGGTATAATGTGGCGCAGGGGTTTAAAAAGTGACGCATCTACCTAGATGCATCACTTTGTAAATATGGTGCAACAAGGCACATTTTTTACGCCACTGGTGCGTCACAAAAAGTGACTCACCGGTGGCGTAAAAGTGACGCACCGCCTCATAAATGAGGCCCTTGCTGTTTTGCCACCCTTAAACCCCGCCGCCCCACTGAGGATGAAAAGCTAAAAGCCGTAATTGAAGCTGTAAACCAGGGCTGAAGCTGGGGCCAACAACCAGGCAAATTGTGGGGGGGGGCGAGCAGCTGGACGGTAGCTGGCCAGGCTACTGGAACAACCTTCCGGGGTGCTCTCACAGGGGCGTCACAGAAGTGTCTGCTGGCCCACCAAATCAGCCCGTCTAAACCTGCCGAAGCTGCAGAGCCGAATCAAGCCAACGGCTGCTGGACAGAGCTCACAATATTAGGCTGCAGCGGTGGCTGAAAGCAGCTGAAGGACAGGGAGCAGGAGACTGGGAAGCCCAGTGCCCAGATGAATAGGGGCACAATGCACTCGGCAGCAGCCTTTCATCGAGGGTCCGCCCCTCCTCCTTCCAGTTGGCCAGTGCCAACAATAGTGGCAAAACCATAGTATTAAAGACCCAGAACAAGCTTTACTCAAGGACAGTCAAGCGCAGGAGTGAGAGTTCTGTACAGCTGTGGAAGGTAGTGTGGAGCATCAAAGTTTCTAGGGTGGGGTGGCTTGGGAAACCCCTCACTGCAGCCCCCCTCCTCCTTTTTGCCACTCGCCACTTGCAAAGGGTCACCTGAGCAAAAGAACCTTGCGACCACACCAGCTTATGCCAGCCTGCGTCACTCAAATACAGTTAAATACTGTCAAAGACTGGGTTTCGAGGTGTCATCAGTGCTGAAGGAAATAGGGCCTTACAGGTCCATACTGAGACCATGTCTGATCAGCACCAAAAATGCCATAGGGCTTGAGGGAATAGGGCATTTAGTTGCACCCCATTAGGTCGAGCCCACTACTCGCGGAAGCGGACCAGCTAGGTCCGGGCATGACTTGCAATTAGAGGTGTGCTCCCGCCCCTCATTCCTCAGCCCTCACTGCCCAAGCAACACCTCCATGAACAAAACCCTCAAGAAATAAGGTCTTAAAATCGACGAGAATATAAATAAGAGGTAAAAAAAAGCTAAACGCAGTGCGCTTCCAACGTAATCAATTCTTGAGGAAATCACATCAGTTCTTAGGAACAAAAACTTATCAAATACACAAAACCTGATCACATTGGATTTGGACAAATGTATATAAAGGAAGGAAAAAGTGCTCAAGAAAACCTCAAGGCCCAACAATATTGCAAAATTGGCAGAAAAAGGGGAGACCAATGGAATCTGAACTCAACAAAGACACAACAAAGAGCCATAACTAACCAGCACAGAAGCCCACTACTCAAATCATCAGAACCACTGCTATCCAATATGGAGTCAAGCCTATCGCAACCAAAAAGAAAGGAACATTTAGATATCAGAAGGGTGTAGAGAAGCAGTGATTGCGTGCTTCAACCCAATGAAATTGACAACCAACTGCGCCCTGGTAAGATTCCTTTGCAGAGTGGAGAAAAGAATTAAAGCCATAGATGCTGGGTAGCATTAACACCTTTGCCGCAGGGCTGATTCCCCTGCGGTGCTGGGGGGTGGGGGTGCGCACAGTGCCACGGTGCTCGTGACGAGCGCGGCTCGTCACACTGCACGGTGGCGCTGTGCTCATGACGAGCTGAGCTCGGCATGACCACGCCTGGTTCTAAAAGCGTTCAGCACAGCGGGGGAATTAGCCCCACGTGTGAACGCCGCACGTGTCATGAGGAGCTCAGTTCATTATGAGCACACGGCCACCGTGCCTCATGACGAGCTGAGCTCGTCATGAGCACCGATGGGGTTATATCAGCAGCTGTAAAAAAAATTAAATGACTATTAAGCTCTGTATGATTTTATTTAGCCATTAGTGCTCTTTACTTCATTTACTTATATTCTTTTAAAATGCTATGACAATTTCTTAGACAACTATGGTCGTTTTAAGAAAATACAAGATGAACTTATTTTTTCTCTTTTAGAAATATAAATCATTGGACCAATACCGTTGATCAAAATGTTTTTGCAGTGTTTTTATTTATCTACACGATTAAAAATCTGAATTTGATTTCAGTTGTTTTCAGCTTTCATTATTTTGGGAGTGCTGCAGGGTCAAAACTAGAATGTGAACCTTCAAGTGTATTGATTTAAAAAATATTTGAATGACTGAAAGAATGAATGAATAAATGGAAAGCTTTCCTTACATGCTCGTGGCCTGACAGCGTGAGGGAACCACAGCCCAGAACGGGGAAAGTCAAAAAATTGGGCAGACAGTTACTAAAGTTTGCATGGGGGCCTATGTGGTGTAAAACAACTTAGGGGCATATTCACCAGGCCCACAGCACCAGTTTCCCAGCGATAGCAGCCGCAAAAAAGATTGCCACAGAGGACCCCCCCAACTATCGCTAATGACATGTAGAGTAGGCATTCCCGTGCAAAAAGCTGCAACAACACCCCACCTCAACATTCACAACGACGAGACGGAATGGCGATAAGAACACAAAGCATGCGATAAGGCACTTAAGCAGCAGGAAATTTACACCTACTCTGACTTGGTGTAAAGTCGGACGGCAGCCTGCACCACAATAGGGATCACAGCCCAGGGCGTCATTGGAAGGGCAACAGATGTCATGAAGCAACTGAACATGCAGCACAGACACCCAAGAGGGCCACAACACCCACCAACACCACCGCCAGGAGCACCCCTTCCTGGCATAACCCCGACACAAGACATGCCACATCAGCCACTCTGAAACATGTACTGTTAGATCTGGAGATCTCTAGTTGGCAGAGGTAGGTACCAATGTCCGAATAGGGACCCTTGCTTCTAGTCAGGGTAAGGGGGATACACTCTTTAGATAACCCCTGCTCACCCCCTTGGTAGCTTGGCACAAGCAGACAGGCTTATCAAAGGCAATGTGTACAGTATTTGTACCAACACTCACAGTAACACAGTGAAAAACCACAAATGGACTCCACACCTGTTTAGAAAAATAAAGTATCTTTATCTAAACCATGGGCGAATTTTGCGAATTTGCGATACGCGAATTTGCGGATTTGCGAACTCGCAATTCGCAAAATTCGCGAATTCGTGCAAATTTGCTGTTTTTGCCAGTTCGCAAGGGTTTTGTACAAGTTCGGAAACGCGAACTTACTTGTGTGGTCGCAACGGTTGCGACCATGTTGTTTCTACGTGTCCAGCCTGTTTGCGATCCTGTGGTTCATCGCGGCCACCCTCCTGTTCATCACTGCCACCCTCATTTCACCAATGCCACCCTCTGGATCATCACTGTCCCCCTCTGGTTTATCACAGCACCCTCTGGTTCATCACTGCCACCCTCTAGTTGATCACTGCCATCCTCTGGTTCATCCCTGCCACCCTCTGGATCATCACTGTCCTCCTCTGGTTTATCACAGCACCCTCTGGTTATTCAATGCCACCCTCTGGTTGATCACTGTCATCCTCTGGTTCATCCCTGCCACCCTCTGGTTCATCACTGCCACCCTCTCATTTGCCACTGCCACCCTCTGGTTGATCACAGCCACCCTCTGGTACATCAATGCCACCCTCTGGTTGATCTCTGCCATCCTCTGGTTCATCCCTGCCACCCTTTGGTTCATCACTGCCACCCTCTGGTTTGCCACTGGCACCCTCTGGATCATCACTGTCCCCCTCTGGTCCAAGGCTGCCACCCTCTGGTTCATCACTGCCATCCTCTGGTTCATCCCTGCCACCGTCTGGTTCATCACTGCCACCATCTGGTTTGCCACTGCCATCCTCTGGTTCATCCCTGCCACCCTCTGGTTCAAGGCTGCCACCCTCTAGTTCATCTCTGCCACCCTCTGGATCATCACTGTCCCCCTCTGTTTTATCACAGCACCCTCTGGTTCATCAATGCCACCCTCTGGTTGATCGAAGCCATCCTCTGGTTCATCCCTGCCACCCTTTGGTTCATCACTGCCACTCTCTGGTTTGCCACTGCCACCCTCTGGTTTGCCACTGCCACCCTCTGGATCCTCATTGTCCCCCTCTGGTTCAAGGCTGCCACCCCTGTTCATCACTGCCATCCTCTGGTTCATCGCTGCCACCCTCTGGTTTGCCACTGACCCCCTCTGGATCCTCACTGCCCCCCTCTGGTTTATCACAGCACCCTCTGGTTGACCACTACCACCTTCTTGTTCACCACTGTAGATTATTGGGGAAAGCAAAGCACACCTTCCCAGCCTTAACTGAGATGAATTATTTGGGGCTGGTTAATGTGTCACTGAATTTGTGCTTCGAGTCTGGCACCTGCTTCCTTAGCTGTAAGACCTTCCTGTTGCAGTTATTTTTTTTACAGGAGCATTGTGCCATACTTGTAACTATTCTCTGACCCTGCTTTGAGGGTCAGAGCAGGGTCAGAGAATAGTTGAAAGTAGGCAACTGAACTCTGGAGGGGCCCCTCAGGAAGCACTACAGGGAATGGTTACAAATTAGTGTGAACTTTTGCACCTACTAAGTGCTTTCAATTTTCCAAAATGTGTTTTTCTTCCATTTCGCGAGAATTGCGGGATGCGAAATTGAACTTGCAATCCGCAAATTTGTGCGAATTTGCTGATTTCTCTTTTTTTGCATGTTCGGGCGGTTTTTCTTTTTTTTTGCGTGTTCGGGCGGTTTTTTGCTTATTCGCGGGCCGCTTGCAGCGCACCGACCCCGAGGTTGCCCATGAGGTCATGTACAGGCGCCGACATCTTGTTTGCGTGACGTGTTTCCGTTTGGGGGCGCTCGTTGCAAGTTTGCATTGTATGCGGCGCCCGATTTCGTATTCGTGGGCATTTTTGCGTGCTCGCGGGGGAAATATTGCGCAAACTTACCCACGCGGTCCTGTATGGGCGCGGCCATCTTGTTTTTCATTCACTGCTATGGTTTTGGGCATGCTACCTTTCTATCCACCTTACATCTTTGCAATCCTATGTTTTTCTGAACTTTTTTTGGTTCTTTTTGCTTATTATCTCTCTCTTCAATTTCCTACATCTATATTTTTACTATTTGTTACTTTGTTACCTACTTTATTTCTTTTGCTCTCTCTCTTATTTTTTTCACACCTATTCTTCTTTCCTTCTTGTGCCCAGGACCATGGCTAAGGGAGGCGACAAGGGCAAGGGGAAGGGCCCAGACCCATGTACCCGGCTCCCTTGTGGGCATTGGAGGGGGGAGGAAGTGCAGCCCAGGGAGATCTTTTCTGCGGTGGAGGTGACCGCCTTGCTGGTTTTTGTCCAGGTCCACCTCCCTAAGACCGTGGCAGAAGGTGGGCGGATTGCTTCCGGTTACGGCCTCTGGGAGCGTCGACAGCTGTGGGAGAAGGTGTGCCGGCGCATGTATAAGGAGTCTGGGGTCCGGCGCACCTACCACCAAGTGACGCACCGGTGGACTGACATCTTGGACCGGGAGCATGACATGCTCGACCTGCTTAGTGTGGAGATCCCTGGGCTTGGTAAGTAGCTATTTAATAACTACTATTTTTCCTTCTGCTCTGTTATATTGCTAATCTATTTTTTTCCTGAAGAGTAAGAATGCTGCTGATTAGATTACATTGCAGGTAAATTCATGTTCAAATAGCTTCTGTCATTGCAGGTGCTCGCCTGGTTATTGGCGTTGCTACTATGCTTACTTGTTTGCAACTTTTTAGTCATTTGAGAGCATTACTACGTAATGCTAGAGACAGTAGACTCAAGTCTAGTCCTTCTTTGTACTCCTGCTGCTGCCACTTTGAAGAGATAGTGGTGGATTGATACGTTGAGTATACTATTCATTACTTGTTCTAGGACATTTGTTAGTGGTCTGCAATCATGATGACGGACTGTGTCTGTCACGCGACGTCTCGTGCTGCTGAGTGATGGCAGTCGTAGTAGAACCTTTCTGTTGTTGATGTAGTTAGTGAATTACATAACTTTCCTATTAGGCGGTCTGCAAATCCTGCAATACTGTACTACTATCCTCTTAGTTGACCAGATCAGATGCAATTGATGTTAATTTGTTTCCCCAACATAATTTTAGATTGAGTACAAAGAAATCAAATATTTCCCAAAAAACAATCATCCATGTTGTGTTTCTTTATTTCATGATCACCAGCAACTCCCAGGGGCAAGGCGACGGCGGCGACAGAGACTCCGGTGGCAGAAGTTGGACAGGAGCAGTCCCTTCCAGGATCTTCTGCTGGCCCCAGTAAGTTGTCTTATTGTTATCTTAATACTTTTACTTCCCTAACTTTTACAGCTCCTATTTATAATAAACTGGTTCCTAATAATTCTATGTTTTACAAAATAGTCTTGGATCTTCTTCTAATGTAGACAACTTTCTACATTCTTATCCTGCCTCTACCATCACTGTCTGTGCTACTACTATTTACAATTATGAGTCGGTCTGTGTAGGTAGCTAAGCTTGCCCATTTGGCAAACGGTGTGAAACAAAACTCTGATACAGCAATAGCTCTAGGCACTGAGTGTAGTCCTCTGGGTTGCCCTTGCTGTCTATTCCAGTCTTCTTAATGTAAGTGCTTTGACAATTTGCAACAACAAAATGTAATTGTTTACACCAAGTAAAAGGTAGCAGTGTCCTTTTTGATTTGAGAGAAGCACATCCCATACCGCTAGTGTTTCAGGGACTATTCTGCACACAAAGAAGTATGGACAAGATGATAGGTGCAGTTCGTCTTTCGACATACCTCAGTCCGAACAGAAGTTGAACCCCCAATCCCCTGACCGACTATCTAGAATGTCTGACCAATGATTTTTACGACCCAGAAGAACAGAAGAAGACTACCTCCGAGTCCAGGCCTATCTGAGTCACTGAAACATGACTGCCAAGTGCAGTAGTTCAAACCTTTCCACTCACTCACTCGTAAACAAAAACCACACAGTGTTTGTTAGTTTTAAAGTTTTATTTTCAATTAAGAAATGAAAACACTATTTCTTTATTTTTAATAGTGTAGTATTCTGATGGATGAAGATGACGTTAAAGTTGCAACAACATTCCCATGAATGAAATTAGTATGACTCAAAATTAATAATAGTTAACCGACACATGAAATTATTAGAATACCTGTGCGGGAGCCCCCACCTTCATTAAAGTACTTAAAGTACTGCTGGTGATGACTTACTAGTAGTTGGAGAATTGTCTGGCAGAAGGGCAATGGAATCTTCTTTCTGTAAGGAGAAAAATGGTGCCCGTTAAGCAAGCATTCATCAGTTGTCATAAGAACAAGTGTAACATTTAATGGAATAAGCATATGAAAGGTTAACACCCTCCCCAAAACTGTTACTTTTTTTCAATCCCAGTAATAAAAAAAATGTGTTATGTAACATTTTCTTCCGTTACGAGACAAAATAGGGGGTTGTGTATGGCATCTGAAAATATGACATGTTTTTTCTAGACGTCACAACATCTGACGCGACACAGATGACAACCAGTGCCGGGGCCAGCAGTGCGGACGGGTCCACTCAGGATGTGGGGGCGCCAACAGGAGGAGCTGGGGGGGAAGACTCAGTGGCGGCATACGGTGGTAAGTTATTATACTCCTTACTTATTGAAATTTTTTTGAGTAGCCTCGCAAAGGAGTGTATGATGTACTGTACAGTAGTACACAGTACACTAGTATAAGTACACTGTACTGTCAAGAACATTTACTAATTTAGAACTACTTTTTGGGCTATCACGGAGAAGACAGTCAACCTTGACTTTTAATAGCATTACCTGCGGTACTTCTCTGGTAACCAATGGCCCCCTCTATTTCACTTCAACTCAACTGGCAAATTTTTATTGTGATTTGTGAAGCCAATTCATATCAGATGAAGTTTAGGGATGTGAAGAACGAAAAGTTAAAGAAGGGTGAAATGAAGGACGAGCGAGTTTTAATATTTATGACTATGAAGAATGGTTTTGTTGAATACAATTCAACATAAGAAGACAGCGCTTTCCAAAATATAATGAAAAGGGTGTTAGTTGCTTTTTGACAAAAATAAATGTTGGTACATTTGAGACATCAAGAAGAATCATAGACACACTTTCGAAGCCTGGATGTTATCTTCTTTATCCTCCTCGTCGATAGCAGAGGTGTATGATGTAGTAGAGCAGACACTGAGTGGAAGAAGTATGGCCAGTGGCAGTGCCACCCCTATAGAAAAGTAAGACATTCAGATCCACACTTGCATGTACTGCTTAAAGTACTGCAAGTCTGCATCATCATGGCCTGTGTCTGTATTTCTTGGGTGAAAGCAGAGTGAGCTGCCATTATGGCGGCGAGCACAAGTTCACGTACCAGTGATTTATTTTGCAACCCAAGAGAAAAAAAGTTAAAAAAGGCCTTTTTTTAGTACTCTCTGATTATGTATGTAGTAGTGAGTCCACCCATAGTGCTGCTAGTGGAATTCCTGAAACTCCCAGTAATGTCACAGGCTTACAAAGACGGCGGAAAGATACATGCCAACATGTTATACCGTTACAATAGGTATCTGTGCACACGTCGCCTTTTACAGAGTAAATGCTGTAGGTAATCAAACAACACAACCAATAGACAAACAATGTGGAAGTAGTCTTGATAGAAGTTGTTCTTCAATTCAGATTTTATCCACCACGCCCAGCCAACACGTGTTTCATCAGGGCTAGTAGCCCGCGACTTCATCAGGGCTCCCGCGGGCAGCGGTTCCAAAGCTATTGCCACAATGGCTAGGTGCTCTCAGCTGCTTCCAATTCCGACCCGGCTACCGGGTACTGTGGAGGTTCTCGCTGATTCGTCTCAGCCGTCTCAGCTTTACAGCGTCTCCGCGTGTAAACTGTAAATGACTTCCGCATTTACACGCGGACACGCTGGAAAGCAGTACGGCTTAACCTGCCGCTCACACGGATACTCCTATGGTGTGTCGCATCTTTGGTATTAACCATCACACTGACGGCTGAGACGAATCAGCTAGAACCTCGACAGTACCCGGTAGCTGGGTCGGAATTAGAACCGGCTGAGAGCACCTAGCCATTGTGGCAATAGCTTTGGAACCGCTGCCCGCGGGAGCCCAGATGAAGTCGCGGGATACTAGCCCTGACGAAACACGTGTTGGCTGGGCGTGGTAGATAACATCTGAATTGAAGAAAAACTTCTATCAAGACTACTTCCACATTGTTTGTCTATTGGTTGTGTTGTTTGATTACCAACAGCATTTACTCTGTAAAAGGCGACGTGTGCACAGATACCTGCTGTATCAATTAAGTTTGGATCTTGGTCCTAATTGGAGGTTTAAGTTCTTCCTCCTATCTGGGGCACCCTCAAAATAGTGGTTAGAAATTATAAATAACGTCACATACGGGAGGCGCCAGTTGTGGATCGACAATCAAAATAAACCTGGTCCGTTATCTTCAAAATGTTATACTGTGTTTGCTACTCGCTGGTGTTACTGATGCTGGTGTCACTGCGTGTCAAATTTCTGTTGAATTATTTTGACTTTATGTTAAAGACTATTGGTATTTTTCTTTCTTTTTTCATAGATGCTACTCCCAAAAAGCTCACCCGTAAGAAGATGGCTGTCCGGGCCAGGGCCCGTAAGCTGGAGGCTATTTTTGTCGTGTATCAACGGTTGTGGGCTTGGGAGCATGAGGAGGAAACTACAAGAACCTCCAGTACATCCTCCTCCACTGCCCCCGGTTCCACCAGCCACAAGCCTCCAGCCAAACGGAGCCATGGTCCGACAGCCTCCCGCCGCCGCCGCACAGCAGCAAAAACAACAGCTGCCCCCCCAGAGCCTGGATGGTACACCAGCGCCACCTCCGAAAGCGAGTGGACTACCTGGAGCGGTTGGCCGAAAAACATCAGCGCCAGCTCCTTGACCTCTGCAAAGAGCTGCGGGACGTGCAGCACCAGCTGTCCAAACACCACCGGAGGAAGTGACTGTCCTTTGTCCCTTTTTTAAAGACTGTTGGGGGTTGGTAATTGTGTTTTTGGGAAAGGGTACTTTTTGATTTTTGGACATTGGTTTGTTAGGGAGGGGGGTGAGTTGGGGTAATTCAATTTTTGTGACAACAACATCCATAATTTATATTTCTTAATAATTATAGTTTTCATTCAAAAACACAGTATACGCGCTCATATTATTTTGTGTGGGGGTTGGCGGTGGTTACTGGACGTTTGGTTTTTCAAACTTACCAGCATGAATGAAACATCTTGTCCTGAAATGTACCAAAATGCAAATAACCGAGTTAGTCAATTCAGTAGCCCTACTACTGTACTTTACTAGTAGTACTGTTAGTCTCCGCTCTCCTCCACACTGTCCACTGCCTGCCTGATGCGGATTTGCGGATCGCTAATTGTAAGCCTGAGTAGTACATCGATGGCACAGGGTAAAAGCCTGCCTGTAATTGATGATGGAAAAATACAACAGTAAGTGTTAAAGACACCTTGGAGAAAAAAATATGTAAGGCACGCTGTGTAGTGCAAAAATTATACTGTCACTTTCAGAGATGACAATCCCCAAAATCTAGAACACCCCACATTACCCTCCCAAAACGTGCAGAATACTGCTGCTACCTCACAGAGGCCTAATTTCAAATCGTGTCAAAACGCACTCAGAAAGTATGCCCAAACCACCCCTTTCCAAGACCCCACCCAGTCGTAAAAATCTATAACCCCTGCCCAAACACATGCAATACAATACTGTTAACCCTAACGAGCCCTAAGTTAAGTATAGTGGCAAACGCTTTCTTTAACTAGGCCAAATCCCCCCTTTCCCACCATGGATTTTCTTCAAACCACTTGCAACCAAGATTACACATTCCCACGAGTGCTGTAAGACCCCAGAACCCAGTTGCAAAAATCTAGAACACCCCCAAACACATGGAATACTGCTGCTAGTGCTAACCCTAACGAACCCTAAGTTACAAAAAATGCCAAAAGGCTTTTCAGCATGGATTTTGTCCAAACTACTTTTATCCGGTATTAGACCTTCCCAGCAATGCCCCAAGACCCGCCAACCCACCCACAAAAAAGCACAACACCC
Organism: Lissotriton vulgaris; assembly: GCF_964263255.1. Taxonomy (NCBI): domain Eukaryota; kingdom Metazoa; phylum Chordata; class Amphibia; order Caudata; family Salamandridae; genus Lissotriton; species Lissotriton vulgaris. The sequence continues at coordinate 317,001,581 of NC_141690.1, read as the reverse complement.
CCAAACAGCCAAAAAGCAAAAATGGAAAATCTCATACTTACAATATTTTTCGGCCTTCTTTCAATTCTGTCCAAACGCGCTGTGCAGCTAGGCCATAACTCCCGTTTTCCACCATGGATTTCCTGAAAAACTAATGCAATCAAAAATTAGACTTTGCCAGCAGTGCTCCCAGACCCCGAAACCCACCCACAAACACCCGGAACACCCCCAAAGAGCACCTCAAAGACAAGCAAGTCAGCCAAAACGCAAAAAAAAATTTGCCTCTGATTTTGTCCAAACCACTTTTATCCGGTATTAGATCTTCCCAGCAATGGCCCAGAGCCGTCAACCCAGGCGAAAACAAGTAGAAGACCCCAAACAGCCAAAAAACAAAAGTACAAAAATGGGGACTTAGTCATTTTCAGGCCAATTTCCAAAATCACTCAGCGCACGCTCTGCAGCTAGGCCCTAACTCCCCTTTGCCACCATGGATTTTCTTCAAACCACTTGCAATCAAAAGTATCCATACCCAGCAGTACTCCCAGACCCCGAAACCCACCCACAAACACCAGGAAGCCCCCCAAACAGGCCCCCGAAAACATGATAGTGAGCAAAAAGGCAAAAACTTTTTCAAGTCTGATTTTCGCCAAACCACTTTTTCCGGTATTAGACCTTCCCAGCAATGCCCCAAGACCCGCCAACCCACCCGCAAAAAAGCACAACACCCCCAAACAGGCAAAAAGCAAACATGGAAAATCTCACACTTAGAATATTTTTCGGCCTTCTGTCCAAACGCGCTGTGCAGCTAGGTCATGACTCCACTTTTCCATAAAGGATGTCCTAGAAAACAAATGCAATCAACATTAGACTGTGCCAGCAGTGCTCCCAGACCCCGAAACCCACCCACAAACACCAGGAAGCCCCCCAAACAGGCCGAAAACATGATAGTGAGCAAAAAGGCAAAAACTTTTTCAAGTCTGATTTTCGCCAAACCACTTTTATCCGGTTTTAGACCTTCCCAGCAATGGCCCCAGAGCCGTCAACTCACCCGCAAAGAAGTAGAACACCCCCACAAGTGCAGAGTCTTTCTTCATTGGGCATAATCCAGCCCTCTGCGAATTTAGGCGGGAGTAGGTCACCTAACAGAGAAGAAATTCACTCATCTAAGTTGGTGTCCTCCTCGTCTTCTTCCGGCGTGTATTCTCGTACTTTGTAATCTGGTGGTATGAGGTGCTGGTTCATCTTGATCATTCTTAACCTCTCCACATTTTTGGGCGTGAGGCGGGTCCTTTTGCAAGTTACAATGCCACCAGCAGCACTGAAAACACGTTCAGAAGGCACGCTTGCGAGTGGGCAAGACAAGTAGTTTATAGCCAGGTTGGAGATTTCTGGCCACAAATCTTTTTTCCCATGCCAATACGCCAGTGGGTCATCATGAACATAGACCTCTGTTGAGTCATTCAGATAGTCCTGCACCATCGACTCAAGGTTCTCCATGGTTCCTCCACTTTGCCTACTTTTTGCTAGGACCTTTTGAGAAGCAAACCCAAGCTGAGTTAGCCAATCCTCTTCTTCACACAATGTTACTGTTGTGTTTGGTACAGATGATCCAGTTGCTGGCGTCTTTAACGGCTGAGAGGTCACTTCTGTCACAGCCACAGGTGCAGAAGTGGATTCTTTTGACTCCGGATGGTCTGCTGATGCTGATGTACTGCCTTTTCCTTCAATTTCCTGCCGTTCTCTTTCAAACCTCATGGCTGACACAGCTAGCCAACGTTTGTACTTTAAAACTTCTGTGTCACCAAAAGGAAAGAATGCTCTGCCTGCCAGTGCCTTTTTTGTAGCGTGGATCCAGAATAGTAGCACAAATGTAATGTTGTTCTGTGTGGATCTTTTGAAGACGTTCATCGCAAAGTAGGAGCTGTAATAATTTCTCTGCCAAATCAAAAGCTTCTTGCTTTTCTTCATCTTTTTGAAACGTAGAAGACACCGCCTTCAGTTGGTGCTCTAGCATGCGCAACAATTGGATAGCTTTTCCCAAATTACAGTCCTCCCTGCTGACTGCACGCGTGAAGACCTCAAAAGGACGAAGCATGTCTGTCAGGCTTTTAACAAGCTTCCATTACTCAGCATGTAACCTCAGGTCCTTCATAGCTGTACCCAGTGTAAAGAAATACTGATCGACTACCGTAAACTGCTCATAGAGACGCTCAAGCATGTAGAAGGTTGAGTTCCAACGTGTTGCCACCTCCTGGATGAGTGCTTTCACTGGCAGTCGACGTTCAAATAGCAGGCCCCTCAGATGCTTCAGGGCCTTAAAAGAATGGCTGAAATGTGTGCACATTCTTCAGCAGGAGGTAAGTAACTCGCACACTGGACTTTCTTCACTCAAGAATTTTTTAACAACCAGGTTTATACAGTGCGCCAAACACGGCACTCTGAAATAGTTACCCATATCCATGGCCTTAACTACATTGGCGCCATTATCCGTGGAAACGTATCCAATCTTGCGTTTTTTGGGGGACAGCCATTATAAGACCTTTGTGTTAAACTCCTGCAAAATGTTTTCTCCTGTATGATTGACTCCATGCCAAACATGGCTAGTGTTGCATGTTTCCGAGCAGCTTTAAAAACGTTGTCCGGGTCAACACCTGCCCTTAGCTTTGCTGTTACTACTGAAAAAGAGACCCAGTGTGCAGTGATGCACATGCAATCAGTGCCTGCGCCACTGGTCCACATGTCTGTTGTCAGATGTATAGTGTGAACAGCACTCTTCTGCAAAGCTGCCCCAATCACCTCCAGCACATCTGCATGAAGTGCTGGAACCACAACTCTGGCAAAATAGAACCGGCTAGGAACCTTCCATTTAGGGCTGAGCGTTGCCACTAATTCTAGAAAACCAACCCCTTCCACAAAAGAAAAAGGGAGAAGGTCCACAGCTAGCATTTTAGCCAGCTTAGTGTTATACAGACGCGTCATTGGGTGTTTGCGTTCAAATGGCGCTTCTGAAAACAACATGCTTCTAATGGTGGGCTGGACCATGATTTTACGGGATGATGATAATGACTTCTTCAACCCAGTTACGCTCGGTGATGATGAACTTTTTCGCATTGGTGTATCACTCTCTACCTCACTCTTAGTGTGGCTCACAGGGGGTGTGCTGCTGACAGGGGTACTGGGTGTAAGTGAAGAAATGTTTGATGCTTCTTCCTCCTCGTCATCATCAGATGAGACATCAACGGATACATTTTGTTGACTTCCAATTCAGGCTTCCTTGATCTCCTTTAGGTGCGCATGCCATTGGACAGTGTGCTGTCTCTCAAGATGACCTCTCTGGCCTCCGGTACCATAGTTGGTACCAAGCTTACCACGACTAACTGCAAGCTTACAAATGCTACAAATGGCTATGTTTTCCCTTGTTGTGCAAACACTAAAGAAGTCCCAAACTGCGGACTTCAAATGTCTGTGGGGGGAGGAGGAGGCGATACTGGTCATGCTGCTAATGCCAGATGAAGTGGAAGATGTGTGTTGCCGAACTTTACTACGTTGTGCACTTGCACCACCACTAATTGAGGTCGAGGTGGATGGAGGTCCCTTGTGGCGAGAAAAAAATATGGAAGCGGTAGGTGGTGGTGTACTAGTAAACTCCAATGATGGTGGTCCCATTGCCTTCTCGTCGACAACATCACGCTCAGCAGCTTTTCGGGCTAGGGTCAAAATGGGAGGAACAACTATTGTGGGCACTTGTGCACCTCCATGCACCTCTGCTTGCGCATCTCCTTGCGCTGCCTCTCCTTCCACATGTACTTGGGCTTGTACTTGCACATGTAGTTGTTGTTGCGGCTGTGGTTGTTGAACACTCGTCAGATGAGTTACAACAACCTGTGTTGATTGAGGGACATTGCTGCTACTTTCTTGCAATGAGCCAACATCACTGGTCGATGGTGATTGAACAACTAGACTAAGTGCCTCTGCAGCACTCAAGGGCTTGGACTTAAGTTGACGTGGTGGTGGTGGCACTGAGCCCAATGGAGCGGGGGTGCTGCTCCAAGCTTGGTCCCCAGCAGATCCCGCTGCTGCTGCAGGCGTACTTTTTTTTTATTCCCCAAAAATGTGGCAGGCAGCACACCAGTCTCCTTTGTAACTTGCTTCGTCTGCTCCTTACTGGCAACTTTCTTGCTAGAGGAGCTACGGGGAACTTTTTTTGGGGCCATCTTCTTCAGATGTCAGAACAGCAGGCCGCAGTTGCACGAGTTGCAGAGTTGTCTTGTCTGTGGCCACACGTGACGTCGCGTGACGTTGTGCTGCCACACACCGCTGCAGGACTTCTTCCTGGCACTGGTGGTTCTCTTGTGCATCTAAAAGCAATGGAAGACAGAGGAACATCAGTTATATACCCCAAAAAGTCGAAAAACACATAAAAATCAACACAATCCCATGCCATCCATGCCCTCAATGATGTTTAAATTCAAAACACCTCACAGAAAGTCTAGGCCCATGCACCACTGAGTACCCCTGGGCATAAGGGATGAAAGCTAGGCAAAATGGGTGCAGGCCTGAGAACACTGCATGCCTTCAAAATGGCCCCTTGCCCCCCAGCACATGGCCAGGCCCTGCCTGTGCCAGCACTCAAAATGGCCCCCATCCACATGGCCAGTCCCCATCAACACCCCAAAAAATCGAAAAACACACAAAAATCAGCACAATCCCATGCCATCCATGCCGTCCATGATGTTTACATTAAAGAGACCCCACAGAAAGACTCAGTCCATGCACCACTCACTGCCCCTGGGCAAAAGGCCCTAACAGCAGCCAAAAAAACCTCGAAAAACACACAAAAATCAGCATAATCACGTGCCATCCATGCCCTCCATGATGTTCAAATTCAAGACACCCCACAGAAAGACTAGGCCCATGCACCACTCACTTCCCCTGGGCAAAAGGCCCCAACAGCAGCCAAAGAAATCGAAAAACAAACAAAAATCAGCACAATCCCATGCCATCCATGTACTCCATGATGTTTAAATTCAAGACACCCCACAGAAAGACTAGGCCAGTGCACCACTCACCACCCCTGGGCAAAAGGCCCCAACAGCAGCCAAAAAAATTGAAAAACACAAAAATCAGCACAATCCCATGCCATCCATGCCCTCAATGATGTTTAAATTCAAGACACCCCACAGAAAGACTAGGCCCATGGGCATAAAGGATGAAAGCTAGGCAAAATGGGTGCAGGCCTGAGTACACTGCCTGCCTTCTAAATGGCCCCTTGCCCCCCAGCACATGGCCAGGCCCTGCCTGTGCCAGCACTCAAAATGCCCCCCCCCACATGGCCATTCCCCATCAACACCCCAAAAAATCGAAAAACACACAAAAACCAGCTCAATTTCATGCCATCCATGCCGTCCATGATGTTTACATTAAAGAGACCCCACAGAAAGACTCAGTCCATGCACCACTCACTGCCCCTGAGCAAAAGGCCCCAACAGCAGCCAAAAAACCCTCAAAAAACATACAAAAATCAGCACAATCACATGCCATCCATGCCCTCCATGATGTTTAAATTCAAGACACCCCACAGAAAGACTAGGCCCATGCACCACTCACTAACCCTGGGCAAAAGGCCCCATCAGCAGCCAAAGAAATTGAAAAACAAACAAAAATCAGCACAATCCCATGCCATCCATGCACTCCATGGTGTTTAAATTCAAGACACTCCACAGAAAGACTTGGCCAGTGCACCACTCACCACCCCTGGGCAAAAGGCCCCAACAGCAGCCAAAAAAGTTGAAAAACACAAAAATCAGCACAATCCCATGCCATCCATGCCCTCAATGATGTTTAAATTCAAGACACCCCACAGAAAGACTAGGCCCATGGGCATAAAGGAAGAAAGCTAGGCAAAATGGGTGCAGGCCTGAGAACACTGCCAGCCTTCTAAATGGCCCCTTGACCCCCAGCACATGGCCAGGGCCAGCCTGTACCAGCACACAAAATGGCCCCCACCCACATGGCCAGTCCCAACAACACCCCCAAAAAGTCGAAAAACACACAAAAATCAGCACAATCCCATGCCATCCATGCCCTCAATGATGTTTAAATTCAAGACACCCCACAGAAAGACTAGGCCCATGCACCACTCACTACCTCTGGGAAAAGGCCCAAACAGCAGCCAAAAAAAATCGAAAAACACACAAAAATCAGCACAATCCCATGCCATCCATGCCCTCAATGATGTTTAAATTCAAGACACCCCACAGAAAGACTAGGCCCATGCACCACTCACTACTCCTGGGCATAAAGGATGAAAGCTAGGCAAAATGGGTGCAGGCCTTCGAACACTGCCTGCCTTCAAAATGGCCCCTTGCCCCCAGAACATGGCCAGGGCCTGCCTGTAACAGCACTCAAAATGGCCACCACCCACATGGCCAGTCCCAACAACACCCCCAAAAAGTCGAAAAACACACACAAATCAGCACAATCCCATGCCATCCATGCCCTCAATGATGTTTTAATTCAAGACACCCCACAGAATGACTAGGCCCATGCACCACTCACTACCCCTGGGCAAAAGGCCCCAACAGCAGCCAAAAAAATCGAAAAACACACAAAATCAGCACAATCCCATGCCATCCATGCCCTCCATGATGTTTAAATTCAAGACACACCACAGAAAGACTAGGCCCATGCACCACTCACTACCCCTGGGCAAAAGGCCCCAACAGCAGCCAAACAAATCGAAAAACACACAAAAATCAGCACAATCCCATGCCATCCATGCCCTCAATGAGGTTTAAATTCAAGATACCCCACAGAAAGACTACGCCCATGCACCACTCACTACCCCTGGGCATAAAGGATGAAAGCTAGGCAAAAAGGGTGCAGGCCTGATACACTGCCTGCCTTCAAAATGGCCCCTTGCCCCCCAGCAAATGGCCAGGGCCTGCCTGTACCAACACTCAAAATGGCCCCCACCCACATGGCCAGTCCCAACAACACCCCCAAAAAGTCAAAAAACACATTAAAAAAACACATAAAAATCACCACAAGCCCATGCCATCCATGCCCTCCATGATGTTTACATTAAAGAGACCCCACAGAAAGACTTAGTCCATGCACCACTCACTACCCCTGGGCAAAAGGCCCCAACAGCAGCCAACAAAAATCGAAAAACACACAAAAATCAGCACAATCCCAAGCCTTCCATGCCCTCAATGATGTTTAAATTCAAGACACCCCACAGAAAGACTAGGCCCATGCACCACTCACTTCCCCTGGGCAAATATGCTGTTTGCTGGTGGATTTCTTGTGCAGAATTGCAAATTTTGCAATTTCGCGAGTGCGAGATTGTTGCTGCCCGACGCATCTACGTGTTCGCAATTCCGAACTCTCGCGATGCGTGCTGTGCCAAGTGGCAAACTGCGATGACGTAATCGCGGTCGCCAAACTCCTGCGGGATCCCGCAGCAAGATCCAAAATGGCGCAGCACACGCAAAATATCGAGAAAAACAACTCTGCAAACGCTGAATGATGGTAAGTGAACGCCGCGTGCCGCAATATTGTATCACCAAGCAAAAAAGTCTGCTGCGTGCAAATTTGCGGATTTTATGCAAATTCGCGAGAGTTCGCGGATTGCGAATTTACCGAAAATCCGCAAATTCCGCGAGCGGAACGGATTTTACGCCCATGCTTATATACAAGACCAAAACGACAAAAATCCAACAAACACAGTTCAGGAATAAGATTTTAAAAGAGTTCTATGGTTTGCGTCAAAATAATCCACAGTTGCTCACGTTTAGCCCAAATTACCTGTAGATGCGACAAAAGTTCCAAATGGAAGCTGCAGCTTTGAAAAACAAGCGATGGGTCACTCCTGAGACCCTGGGGAGGCAATGCGACAGCCCGGATGGAAGCAGCGGGCGTGTTACGACTAATCCGGTCTGTATGGGGAGGGATGCGATACCTTGTATGGATTCCGGTGTGCAAGTTCGGTAGGAAGCGTCTCGCACAGGCACGATGCGGCGATGTTCGAGGCGGCGACAATCTCAGGTGCGGCGGCGATGCACAGCATCGATCTTCTCCTCTTGTGGGCCCCTCAATGCGAAGGCTCTGCGACCATGTTCGCAGGAACATGATGCGATCTCACCCAGCGGCGACAGGTGCTGCGACGATCTCGATCAACTTGGCGGCGGGAATTTCCTCTCTCTGTCGGGGATGCTCTCCGCAAGCGAGCGATGCGGGAACATTGCAGATTGTCTTAGTTTCTCCTTGCTCAGCTTCCCAAACAGCAGGCACAACTTCCAGAGGCCCCACAATTGGGTCAAGCACTCTAGGAAGGACAGAACTCATACAGCAGAGCTCAGGGGAAAGCTGGGGGTGAAGTCCTTTTGCTCCTGGGACTTCTTAACAGGGAGCCAGCTCTTCTCATATCCTTGGAGATCTCTTCAAGCAAGGGGACAAAGCGACAGCAAAGTCCTTCCCCTCTCCTTGGGAGCAAAGCAACTGCAGGTCACAAACACACAGCAGGACAGTCCTTCCTCTTCAGTCTTTCCAGCTTTCTCCTTGGCAGAGGTTTGTTCTTGATTCCAGGATGATCTAATTTTCTGTAGTCTGAGTAGCCCTTGTTATACCATTCTTCCCTTTGTTCTCTAGAGGCAGAGAGGCCTGGGCTTGGTCGGAACCAGTTCAGGTCAGTTTCTGAGTACTTTGTTTTTCTGTCTTCTCCTTTCCTTTCAGAAAGAGGAGCAGGGGCGTCAGCCACCCAGCAGGAGGTGGAGACAGCATTGTGGAAGGCAGGCACAGCCCTATTCAGGCCCTGGTGCTATCCCCTCCCACCACTCAAGATGCAGATGCAGTCATTCAGCCTAGGGCTGACTTATCCAACCTCCTGGAGGCTCCCCAGCCCCTGTCTCTCATAAACCAGACAGCCAATTCACAAACAGGCCAAGGCACACAGAAAGATCAGACAAGAGAACAGCCACTTTCTAAAAGTGCTGTGCTCAAACACAGGATTTAAAAAACATCTGTCCTAAAAGATGTCTTATTAAATTCTGAGTTCAGGGATTTGATTGTTCAATTTATAGAGCGCAAAGAATGCCCAGAGGCGTCTTGGCGCTAAGGACTCAGGGAGTGTGAAGCTAGTGTGAAGATGGAACTAGATATCAGTTTGGAAAAGCCAGGTTTTTACTTTTTTCTAAATGCTGAAAGATCTGAGCTATTTTTGATTGTTAGCGGGTGGAGGTTCAATAGCCTGGCGGCTCCCAACAGAAAGCTCCTTCCTCCCCAACGGCTTTGTCTGAACCTGGGCACTTGCAACAATCTGTGGATCTGAGATTCCTAGGTGATGCATAGTATATTATACGTGAGGTTAGATAAGCAGTACCATTTCCATGCAGTGCCTTTAATGTGATACAAAGAGTTTTAAAAATAATCCTCTTCTTGACCCAGAGCCAATGCAGAGCTCCCAACTGTTGAGAAACTGATTCATGCTTAGGGATGTTTAGTATCAGTCTGGCTGCTGCATTCTGCAGGCGTTGCATCTTTTTCAGGAATTGGGTTTGGATCCCTATATATAATGCGTTGCCGTAATCCAGTCTTGAAAAGGCCAGCGTAGTCAACAGCGTTTTTACTGCATCCGGCGGCACAAAAGATCGAACCCTCCGAATCATTTTCAGAATTGACAAGAAACTGGAGGTAAGGCAATTGGTTTGGCTGTCAAAGGTCAGCCAACAGTCAAACGTGATCCCGAGATTTTTTGCCTTAGCGACCGGTATTGGGTAGTCCCCTAGAACTACAGACCACGATCTCCGAGACAAAGTCAAAGGATTAGCGCCCAAAAGGAACACTTCGGTCTTACTACCATTCAGTTTAAGACAGTTGGATTGCATCCAAGAATTTACATGGGTCATGCAGTTGTTAAAGCGACTGGCTACCTCATCTTCGTTATTGTTGATGGACACGACAATCTGCGTGTCATCTGCATAAGAAATAACCGAAAAACCAAACTGTCTTAGGAGCCAGAGGGGACACGTATGAAGACATTAAAAATCCTTCCACGGGTCTCACTGATACTTAGTCCTTTTAAACCAACAAAGAAGAAATTGGCACAGAAGCTGAAATATAAAAGATCATATTTATTAACCTCAAATGAAGTGAGCCTACGTCACACAGGAGCCTTAGCAACTGAATGAGGCAGACTAAGGAGTACAGAAAACTTGGGCTTTATATATGCTTAGAGTTACAGAGTAAGCATGAAACCAAGGGGCAGTCCTGGCTCATGTAAGCATGCAAAATGACTAAGATGGGCATACAAGATCTACTTGCTTAACAAAGTTGGAGGAGAGTTACTTCTCCATACAGCAGCAAAAATAGCCTGACAGTTCTACTAGAGAAGCAGGTGCATTCTACTAGCTAGGCCCTTCTGGGAATGTGTGAAGTGGAAGATGCTGAATATAGTTTGTCTCTAGGCAGACTACAAGAGCAGTAAACAGAAAGGTAGGACAGACACATGGCAAACAAAATGGCTGCCAGAAATACAAAATGGCTTTCACAAAGCGGATGAGATAACTTCTAAATACAAGACTGCTTCAGCTAAATGCTAACCCATTGCTGTCAATTTACGACAGACAACCGTTTTAGCATTAGCTGAAGATATTCCTATGATCCAGTAGGAAAATAGAAAAGATTTACACATTAATTTTTTCATAAATTTATCAATATCCTAATTCATTGCTAAGTTGGCATTTTCCTGAGCTATAAGCAGGAATACAAAGAGAACAAAGCATCGGGTCATAATTAACATTCAGATAGCAGGAGAAAGTAACGACCACTATTACAAATAGAATTATCATTTTTCTAGTCCTAAGCAAAAGCAAATCCTAAAATCATATAGTAAAAACCTTCAGGGCTCCTATGCATTTTAGTGACTATTATATACTCAGGTGAGACAGCGGCAATCCTTATCAATGCTCTCAGGTGAAATGGGAATACCCTTTATCAGAGTAGAGACAGAACACTACTTTAAAACGATGCCATCAGAACAGTAAGAACAATCACACAAATTCACTTCTGGTGGACCTTGTTGTATGCTAGGGGCAGAGCCACTAGAGGCTATTCCTCTTCGATGGCAGTTCAGTCAAATGGGAACATATCCAACACCCACTTTATACAGTGGCACTGGAAACACTTGTACAACTGTGCCAAAGTCCGTTCTAAGACTCTTTGGTAGGCTTCTATCGTCCATCAAATCTGCTTCCGTTGTCTTATTCCGCATTGGGCCTCTTGATCCAGGCCTTCCATGAAAATAATGCTTCTCAGTATCTGTTGGAGTGCCCTCCTGGCAAACACTCACAGCTCACTCGAAAGTCTCAATGTCTCAATGCAGTGCACCAGTGTCTCTCCTCTGCGGCAGGCACTACAGATATTGTGCTCTTTGTTGGTCATGGGCACAGATCATCTCGTGCAGACCCGGGTACTACTTAAACAGAAAAAGCAATAAAATGTAATCTTCAGCTACATTCTCAGACTCCAACACTCATTATTCAGTGTCACAGGACGCTCGGACTGCTCTTTCATTTTATTTTTTCCTTTCAACATGGGTACCACAATGTAGTGCCTTTTGCCATTCTTGGACCCTCCGGTGCACTGCCCTTCCATTGGAGCAAAGAAAAGGGGGGTGGCCAAAACTCAGGCCGAGGGGCTCAAGGGACCGCACGCTGTCAGAGGTTACCAGCACATGACAGGTAGAAAACTGAAGCCTCAAACCAGCCCTGCCATCAACAACAGGGATCCTTCTCTTTCGCTCTTTTGCACTGAAACTCTGGTTCTGTGGCAAACAGGGAACCAGCTCCTCCTTCTTGTCTGATGTCCAACGCCGTCTGATGGAGCAAGCGCAATGCTTTGGAGATGCCATTGATGGCGCGCTGGCGATCGCTGTCCAGGCTTGCTACTTTCAGGGTGCTGGGACTGTAGGTCCAAGACGTCTGCCATTCATCTGTAGCTGTCACTGATGGGATTCAGGACTCTGCTTAAATCATCGTTCTGCAGGTATTATGACTCTTCCTTTTACTCTGGAAGATCCCACAGAACCTAGTGATGTAGGAAATGTGGCACAGTTGTTAGTTTCCTTCAATTTAGTACAAAAACAGTTCATTATGTTTAACAATGGGACTGCAAGCAGGTGGCCTGCGATCTGCGGGGTAGTGGCCATACACCATGGGATTACTCTGATCTAGAATGCATTGTCACTCTCAAAGGCGAAGGCAGTACTTCTAGTCTCTTCAATTAGGTACTCTTCTTTATCCTCACTAACTTTAATGTGAGAGCATTTTCTTCCTCCATTTAAGGGTAGTGGGAAGTCTATCTTCTGAAAACTCTTAAAAAAAAGGAAATGTTCTACACTTTTGCTCATACATTTTACATTACTTGTACAGGACTGCAGACACTTTTAAAAAGATTCTTCTTAATAAAAGGCACCTAGATTGGACGCTTTGGACCATGCTCTCATGTTATAGGAGCAACAGGAAAATTCTAAAACTGCTAATTTCACAGGGGTTCTTATCTATAAAACAACATTTTCTTCAAAACATTTCTGCTAAGAATCACATGGGCATCTTCCCTATGTTCTATTTTTCATGATCCAAACTATATAACATCAGCACTAATAAGGACTGTCAGTTTATTTACACAGACTAGCTAATAAAGAACTAGCAATGCCCTTGCAAGACTACAATAATGGTGTTATCACCTAAGACTTGTGGAACAAAACTATCGACACCTAATTCCCCTTATTGGTCATCAAACAGGATGGGCAGTAATAAAACCTATATATTTATTCATTTCATTAATGCTGACAATGTTTAAAACAGTATTACTGAATAGCCAATTAAATGTCTAATTGCTATATCACAGACAATTTAGACTGGCTAAAAAATACATTGAAAAAAGGAGATAGCAACATACAAATTACCTAGCCTTAATTTGCAGAGGAGCTAGCCTCCTACTTCCAGTTTGACAGTAGGAAAACATTAGTGCTGTATAAATATGGCAAAGCGTATCTGTTAATCAAAGTCCACATATATAATTATATCATTGTCGATCACATGAGTGCATAAAGTGCCTGTTTATTCTGTGTGCAAATTTTCCGCGCAGCTTTCTCTATTCAAAGTCACTCTAGAGACAGAAAGCTGGAGAGCACTTATCCCCCTGTTTGTAGCTAAAAGAATAACTTCTGCATGTTTTTTATACATTTTTTCCAATTATAAGCAGTGTACAATATGCTCTTGCAGCAAAATAAAGTTCAGCTATTTGTTTTATACCTAAACTTGCAGCCCGTCCCGACGTTGTCCGGGTATGAATTGCTGCTGGCCAGTAGTTTATTGTTTTGTAGGATTTCGTTTTGATAGCATTTCTTATCTGTGACAGGCCTGTGAAACGCTCCGATTCACAGTGCACTGCTGATGCACTTAAGAGTGCGCGTTCAGTAGTGTGTGAACTCGAGTTTCCCTACTTTATTTTTCCTTGCAGTATTATATTGTGTGAACTCGACAACATGGCATGAGCACAATTTACATTACAGAGGAACACATTCATTTGTGGTAGGCACGGGGAGACAAAGCATTTTGCCTGGAATCACAGGATGTTGAGCTGATGCCGAGATTCGAACGTAGCTCCCCAGCTATAAAGTTCGCAATTCTAGAACTTGTGGCGGGAGGTGTGTCTAAAAGTGTATGTCGGTGCTGGCCATCAATGAGAGAGACCTGTGTATTTTTCCAAAGGGCGGTGAAAAAATATGAGTATGTTGCTGGAGATGTTGGCCGCCGTGCCTCCAATGTATTTACAGGGGGAGGGTAAACATCCATTATCCCTCAACTTTCTTTCCGCATACCATCACTCCGCATACTTTCATTAGGAAAGTATCATGACTCCGCAATGCCATTATAACGCATGGCATTACATTTTATATGCTTTTACCACGCACATATTTACGACAAAATTCGTTGTAAATACATGAATGGTAAAATCATGTTTTTTTCAATGTTTGGATGAGGTAAGTATGGGTATAGGGGTATATTTTTTGGGGTACTGAGGTATATGTTTTGAGGTGTTTGGGTATTTTGAGGGTTCAGATATAGTTTTGGGTTATGGGGTAGAGGGGTAGTTTTAGGGTTTAGGGATAGGTATGGGTTTTGGAGTACAGGGGTATTTTTAGGGTTCAGGGCTAGGTTTGGGTTTTTGGGTATAGGGGTATTTTTAGGGTTCAGGGGTAGGTTTGGGTTTTGGGGTACATGGGTATTTTAAGGGTTCAGGGCTAGGTTTGGGTTTTGGGGTACATGGGGTATTTTTAGGGTTCAGGGCTAGGTTTGTGTTTTGGGGTACAGGGGTATTTTAGGGTTCAGGGGTAGGTTTGGGTTTTGGGGTACAGGGTTATTTTTATGGTTCAGGGCTAGGTTGGGGTTTTAGGGTACAGGAGTATTTTTAGGGTTCAGGGTTAGGTTTGGGTTTTGGGGTACAGGGGTATTTTAAGGGTTCATGCCTAGGTTTGGGTGTTGGGGTACAGGGGTAGTCTAGGGTTCAGGGGTAGTGTTGAAAGTGAGCCCATAATTCTATCGATGCCCAGGCTGCTGGCGCAAACCGCCTCTTAGTTCCCATTCTGAATAGTTACCAAAATAAAGAGACGGGCGCTGGGAGCAGGAATCAAGAACAGAGTTTATTTCTCATGAGGAGAGCCAGTCATTTCGGACACGAAACACAGTGTCTTTCGGGAGGTGCTCTGACAAGTGAGCTTGAGACTCTTGCTTATATACTTTGCAAAACATTTGATGGTACAATCAGGTCAGTATGTCGCAAAAGGAGGACATCCCTATAATCCTCGTGATGATCCTATTCCATATACATTCACAATGGGGACCCTTGACCTGCTGATGAGAGGGGAGGGCAATCATGCAGCTGAGTGTGTCGTAGGATGTGTGCGCCTGATCATGGCCCAGGGGGTGGGGTGGCTAGGCATACAATAAGGGCAGTAAATGGTATCTCCTGGCTTAGGCGATGGCCTCGGACATGTGTGGTCAGCCGAACTCGGGGGAAGGGGTCATCAAAGGAGTGGTATTCATGCCTGCGTGGACAATCGAGCGTGGAGGGAGGGTTTGTCAATAGAGGGGCATTCAGGGAAGGGAAGGAGGTGCTGGTCAGGCGCGGCCGTGACTTCTCAAGGACAGGGCTTTGCGGAAGAAGAGGGTTTATGACTTGCTCATATGAGGAGAAGGAGGGGGTCAGGGTGCGTGCAGGGCCAGAGTCGCGCAGAGAGAGAGAGAGAGAGAGAGAGAGAGATCTTATGACCTGTACATGAGAGAACAGGGGCAGTCAGATACAACTGGGGGGGGCTATGTCAGCTGAGGCGGAGGATGCTTCTTCGAGAGGGAAATGGGGAAGGCCTGGGTCAAGCAGGAGGGTTACCTTTTCACATCAGGATCGCGCAAAGGGAAAGGGTTTCGTGGTCTATACATGGGAGAGGGGGTGCAAGATACGCGCGGGAGGGAAGCTGGGGATTCCAATGGGTAAAAAGGCCATGGTGCCTAGAATGGCTGCACATATGCGTAGGGGTACGGGTTCTTACTGGCAGGGTGATACGGTCAATAATTTACAGTATCCATGGTGCCCACAGGGAGAGGAGTGGGAAAGGAAGGGAAATGAGTGCTGTCTATGTACATCAGTTTCGTCAGATTTTACAGTCGCCCCTTTTTACATAGCAGCAATCATTTTTGCAGCTGATGGCATTACAAGTAGACAAGCATCGTTGACGAATTAGCACTTTGTCGATACTAACATGTGGCGTACAATCATAGACAGTCAAGGTGATGGGAAAAACGCAGTACATAGGAAATTACTGACGAATTAGCACTTTGTCGATACTAACATGTGGCGTACAATCATAGACAGTCAAGGTGATGGGAAAAACGCAGTACATAGGAAATTACTTTTTCGTTGTGTTCCGGGCAATTAAACGCACTATATAGCATAGATCTTTCTGACTTAAAAAATGTGACCAATGAACAGGTTTGACCAGATAGTTGAGAGCGAAATTCAGTTCAATACACAAGATCTCTTCGTCACAGTGTCTTTTATCAGGGAGCCATCACTGGTAGGCTCTAATCCGGGTACTTTCGTTGGCACTGTTGAGCACCGGCGGTGGAGCTATAGGTCCAGCTCGGTTCGATCCTTACGCGTTGCAGGGTGCGGTCAGTCCTCTGCTGTTAGACCACAGTCCTGTTCCCTAAACAGTCCGTTTGGCGGCGCCTTATGCTCGGCACCTAGCATTCTGTGGCAACACCCTCTTCCCATATAATTGGAGTTCTTTCCTTTGGCAAAAAGTCACGTGGGAAGGTGGGTGGATGTAGTTCAAATAGTCGATAGGAGAAAGAGTGATCGGAGTTGGGTCAGAGTTCCTGGGACACACAAAAAGGGACCAAGGGAGCAGAGGATAACAAGCAGGCAGGCCCATCAATCGGGCCCTAAGAAGGCAGACGGAGACTCCAGGCACACGTGGGTTAGCAGTCGGAGGGCTTCGAGGCGGCCCGTCATTTCTTTTTCATTTTCCACGTTGAAATTGCGGTCTCGTCCCGTGCCTTGTTGCTCTGCCGCTCCACCTCTGGTCGATGTCATACGTGTCCCAAGGTCTGCAGTCAGGCTGAACGTCACATCTGACCCATCTCCTCCGGTGATCGTGAATCTTTGAATAGGTACAAGACAACGTTTTAGAGAAATGGCAGAAGAAGACATCTACGCATATGAATTCCTCCCTCAATTCTCCGCATTTGAGATTTTATGCTCATTGGTCACAGTCAGAGGTCTATTACCAAGCAGTGCATGTGTTAGCATTCCTACTGAGTCTATGGCAGGTTTATTCATTGTCCTATTTATAACTCACATGAGGATAAATGACATTTTCCATCAACTGTGCGTTACATCATATTTCAATATTACACAGCGTTTCCCTTCAGGAGCAATCATATTTTCAGACAGGGTGGGGGTGCTATCGTCGAGAGTCGGGCAAAACAAGATTTCCTCAAGGGTCAACAACTACCCATAGTCATTACGTTTATACCCGGGACAGCAGAAGTGGTTCTATCAAAAAGGGGGCGGGGATGCTTCGGGCGCTTGCGCTTGGGTGCAAAGGGGGTGGGACAATCTGGGTATTGGGTGTCAATCTAGACGTTGGCGTTCGTCTCTGAAGAACAGACATAAGGTGCCATTGACATACAGTTCCCCTATAAATGGCCTGATTTGGGGGACTTTTAGTCGTCTTACCTGTCCTTTCCTTCTCAGCCAATTCAAGTTCATTCATTTTGCAGAAAGGAGAGGCAGTAACATGGCGAGATACAATCATTTTAGTTTCGGACAATTTTGCTGAACCCCTTCGCGTTCAAATATGTATCAAATCAGACTGGTGCCGGTGGGGCACAATTTTACCAAAGAGGGGGAGGGAAAATAGGGAGACTCTCATAGAGAGTGAGAGTCGTCCGCAATCTAAACGAGCCATTCGGTACACGTATGACATGTAAGGAGAGGGAGAGAGAGAGAGAGAGAGAGAGAGAGAGAGAGAGAAAGAGAGATAAAAAGGAGTGAAGAGAGAGAGAGACGTGTACGAAAATAGGTCATTTAGTGCGCTCATAACACAGAACGGCAAAGGTTAGGCGACCCGCAGATACAGACAGAGGGGAGACATAAATTCGTACGTTACACACACACAAACTCAGACAGGGAAGACGGCACATATATTACGCATGTACAAGACATTCATGACAAGACAGGAAACAAGTGTTAGTCTACAAGATCTGTTTTTATATTTTCTACATATCGTTACTATCCTATTTATCTACGTGCTTAGCTCTTTCTGCCCTTCCCCCCTTTCCCTTCTCGCTTGTCATGCCTGCGAGCGTTCCCAATCACCAATACTCACACCTCGGTTGGTCGATCAGAAATTAACCTGGTTGCGCTAGTTACCCATGGTTGGATCTTAAACCATCTTTCTGTTCCCTCCTGTGGTGGGAAGTTCTCCAGGCTGAGGCAGCGGCAAATATTGATCGGGAAAACAGTCGGACAGTTTGGCTTAATCTGTAAGAGTGTGAGAAAAGGGGGCAGTGCATTTTGAACATCGGCAACATTTCTAACTCCCTAGGCGGGTGGTGCCGTGGCAACCCTTACCCGTATATTTTTCTTTGTCCTCTCCCTACCTAGTAAAAACGTCCAGTTATATTATTTAACGCGTCGTCTCTAGTCAATTTTTTCTTTATTCCGTCACTCAGTACCTGTCCAGTCTCTATGTCAGTCCATCCTCCCAGTTGCTATGTTCTAAGGAGGAACAGTCATGTTTAAGTCTACGTCTTTAAAAAACTTTTATTTGTCATAAGGACCATGCTCATATTCCTTTCTTCCCCTTCCCATCGGCGGTTTGGTCGTCGTCCGTCTATACATCAGCCAGTGTCCCGACGTGACCTGCAGAAGGGAGGAGAAAGAAGGGGTGGGGGAGGCAATATTCAAACCTCATCAGCATGCAGTAATCCGGAAATGCTTTTACCTACCACATACTCGACCTTTTTCCACGTAGTGCATTTCCCTACCATTACGGCGTTTAAGCCCTAATGGACTAGGAAGGTCAGGCAGATAATCATTGATGATCTGTGTATCTACATGAGTTACTTGGTCGTAACCCCTTTCGATCGGGTACAAGGGTGGCGGTCAGGTGGCATTTCTGTGGTGTCGTTTTAGGACTTCTTAAAGCACTGTTCCGGCTGCCTGTGACACATAGTGTGGCTGCTGAATATCGGGTCCATTTTCAACCTTTCACCTTCATCATACTTTCTCGTTGTTCACAGTAGTAATATATTCAAAACTCATTAATGCAACCGCTACAACTATGCTTTCGTTTTCAAAATACTTTTAATAAAAAGTGTTGACACATAAATACAGGCCTACAACCCGGTGGACTAGCCACGGAGCAGATTGGATCTGTACATAAGGAGAACAAAGCTGGTGGCAGTTCATTGCATAAAGTGCGGCAGTGCAGTAAAATCGTATTAAACTCCCCTACAGAGCAGGCATGATGTATGTCAGTAATTCATCTTCAACAAATTCATAAATACATTATCCAATGTTCATTCATTACCTTAAATTACACCAATTCATTTTTCAACTCATAATCGGTACCCACCCTTAAAGTCAATTCATTGTCCAAGCACATACTCAATATCCTTCATATCTACTTTCATTATCCAAACGTTATATATATCTCGGGGTAAAAAGCTTGCGCAATCAGGGTGCAACAAAGTTCATTAAAAACGTCTCATTTTGTGTCGGCGCCATTTTGGGTGGGGTCAGGCAAGTTCCAGCACAGTCAGAGTATCTCTAGTCTCGCATGGTTGGCCCAGAACTTTCCATTGGCAGTTCAGAAAGTCTCGTGCAATGTGGTTAACAGTCTAACAAATATGGACCATGAGTCAAAGAGTGGGAAGGGCGGCAACAATTTTCCTACCGGGTCATTCTGGTGTTCCTCCGGAACTGAACAAGCCTGTGCCGTGGCGGCATCTTAGCCATTTCCGATCCGAGTCTGGTGCCGGCAGGAGTAGCACCGATGTCGTGGTTCCCAGCGAAGGGGGCGGGGGCACCCATGCAGAGGGTCGGGGGCCCCCCGGCTCTTATAGAATCTTCAAGGTCGAGGAGAGGCGATATGGAGCGAGTGCCCGTCCTGGGCAGAAGACCTCTTTTTGATGTTGACCCTCTTTAAGCAAAGAGTGTTGGGGTGTCGCTGGAAGCCTCCACCTGGAGGGAGGTGGGGGAGGGTCGTTCGCGCCACCTCCCCCTTCCAGCGACCCCGCGCCGTTCTCCGGCTCCATCGTTTTCGACATTGGCCGTGCCAGCCATTGATGATGGGGGGGGGGGTGGTCGGCGGCTGAGGCAAGACAGCCCCCCCCCTTCCTTTGGCGACATGTGGCGGGACTACCTTCAACTCTCCAGGGAGCGTGGAATGTGGCGGGACTGCCTGTACCTATGCAGGCGGCGGCAGGCGGCAAATTTGGCATGTGGCGGGACTACTTGATTTGCCGCCGTCCTCGCCTTGGCTTCGGCTTTTGGCAAGCAGGCGATGGCATGCGGCGAATTTGAAATGTGGCGGGACTACTTGATTCGCCGCCGTCCTCGCCTTGGCTTCGGCCTTCGAGAAAAAAGCCGGATCGGGTGAGAGAGAGGGGTGGTCGGTGGCCGAGGCAAGACAGCCCCCTCTCTCCCCGCGGCCTGCAGGGCGGCAGAAGAGAGAAGATGGAGAGGTCCTTGTCATCCTTTGGACCGCCTGCCCAACATCATCTCCTCCTGACCGTGGCCAGGCGAGTCCCTCGTGCCTCCAGGCCTCGCCTTCCGGATGGGCGTAACCGCGGACCTGTTGCACTTCGGGAGCTTCCGGAATGGGGGTAGGTACCTATTGA
Source organism: Lissotriton vulgaris (assembly GCF_964263255.1). Taxonomy (NCBI): domain Eukaryota; kingdom Metazoa; phylum Chordata; class Amphibia; order Caudata; family Salamandridae; genus Lissotriton; species Lissotriton vulgaris. The sequence goes on along the minus strand of NC_141690.1, from coordinate 316,981,128 downwards.
GTTGTTTCTATTTCATGTGGCCGTTATTTGGGCGGGGCGGGCAATGAGGCAGACATGTTGGGAACAGGAACAGGCAGTGAAGCCTAGCTACCTCGTGGCTATGTTCTGCTATCGAATCTTTTCGCCATTTTACATTTCTTATTACGAATTATTTCTAATGTTTCTTATTTTTGGTGAAGTCAAAAGCTCATCAGGGGGTTACTGACTTAGCCTGATTTCTTTTTATTTTTCTTTCTCTTCCTTAGCGTGTTTCGAGCTAAAGCTTTCCGTTAGTAGGGAACGGTGATCACTTCATATTTTTATGTGTCCTTTTCACTAGGGGGGTACATCTGGACGGACCAGACGAGTCCCCTCCAATAAATGGTCCGGGGTGGAACGAGATTTATCGATCAAAAGGGGAACATATATTCCTTCATTAGGGTATCATCCTGGACAGACCGAGCGATGTACTTCCACTTACTAGGGTAGCCTCCTGGACGGACCAGTCGGTCTATTTTCTACTAAATGGCCCATGAGTAGAGAGCATATGTCCTCCATAAGGGTAGTCTCCTGGGCGGACCATGCGAGCTACCCCACAATTACCAACCAGTGGGGAGTGGGTAGGACTGACGAATTCACAAAGGGGCATAACCTACCCTTTTCTACTTGCAAAGACTAGACAGAGTGTTTCTATTTCACGTTGTTTGCAAATAGAAAATACCTCAAACGAAACAATTCCTGAGACAACAATGTCCAGGCAACCAACCAACCAATGGGGAGAAAAACAGGCATGACGGATTACAACGGGGACAAATGTCTGCATTACCTGCCCTTCGCTATCCATAAAGGGAACAGAATATTCCTATTCGTCTCTGTTTGTGGACAGGGAAGATCTCAAAGAGCAACAATCGATTATTAATCGACTTCAAACAATTCAGTGGGGAGAAAAGTAGGCATGACGGATTACAACGGGGACAAAAGTCTGCATTACCTACCCTTCTCTATCTGCAAAGAGGGACGACGTTCCTATTCGCCGCTGTTTGCAAACAGAGAATGTCTCGTTCTCAAAAGAGAACCAATATGTCAAGTAGCCTTCAAAGCTAAATGAACCAATACCAACCAATACAATATCAGTATACAAATACCGATTTCAATACAATCAATTCAATCAATCAGGTGGATAGAACCACCCTACCAATCAGGCGTAAAAACACCCTACTTAATCTTACCCGGACCGGACCATACGGACAGTTCTTCGACTCCCTCCTCCAGCGCCCGATCGTTCTCTTACTCCATGTAGCATTCCTGTGGGATTCCAGTCAGGACAATAGGTCACTCAAGAGAGGTCCGTTCAGAATTGGTGAAGTTCTGTCGATCGGCAGCCGGGCTAGGGCCCTCTCAAGGCAGGTATACTCTGATCATTTTAGACGTTCACTTCTTCGTCTGGATCTCTCTTACCGAACCCTATGTCACTGATGGACCCCGCGTTGGGACGCCAATTGTTGAAAGTGAGCCCATAATTCTATCGATGCCCAGGCTGCTGGCGCAAACCGCCTCTTAGTTCCCATTCTGAATAGTTACCAAAATAAAGAGACGGGCGCTGGGAGCAGGAATCAAGAACAGAGTTTATTTCTCATGAGGAGAGCCAGTCATTTCGGACACGAAACACAGTGTCTTTCGGGAGGTGCTCTGACAAGTGAGCTTGAGACTCTTGCTTATATACTTTGCAAAACATTTGATGGTACAATCAGGTCAGTATGTCGCAAAAGGAGGACATCCCTATAATCCTCGTGATGATCCTATTCCATATACATTCACAATGGGGACCCTTGACCTGCTGATAAGAGGGGAGGGCAATCATGCAGCTGAGTGTGTCGTAGGATGTGTGCGCCTGATCATGGCCCAGGGGGTGGGGTGGCTAGGCATACAATAAGGGCAGTAAATGGTATCTCCTGGCTTAGGCGATGGCCTCGGACATGTGTGGTCAGCCGAACTCGGGGGAAGGGGTCATCAAAGGAGTGGTATTCATGCCTGCGTGGACAATCGAGCGTGGAGGGAGGGTTTGTCAATAGAGGGGCATTCAGGGAAGGGAAGGAGGTGCTGGTCAGGCGCGGCCGTGACTTCTCAAGGACAGGGCTTTGCGGAAGAAGAGGGTTTATGACTTGCTCATATGAGGAGAAGGAGGGGGTCAGGGTGCGTGCAGGGCCAGAGTCGCGCAGAGAGAGAGAGAGAGAGAGAGAGAGAGAGATCTTATGACCTGTACATGAGAGAACAGGGGCAGTCAGATACAACTGGGGGGGGCTATGTCAGCTGAGGCGGAGGATGCTTCTTCGAGAGGGAAATGGGGAAGGCCTGGGTCAAGCAGGAGGGTTACCTTTTCACATCAGGATCGCGCAAAGGGAAAGGGTTTCGTGGTCTATACATGGGAGAGGGGGTGCAAGATACGCGCGGGAGGGAAGCTGGGGATTCCAATGGGTAAAAAGGCCATGGTGCCTAGAATGGCTGCACATATGCGTAGGGGTACGGGTTCTTACTGGCAGGGTGATACGGTCAATAATTTACAGTATCCATGGTGCCCACAGGGAGAGGAGTGGGAAAGGAAAGGAAATGAGTGCTGTCTATGTACATCAGTTTCGTCAGATTTTACAGTAGGTTTGGGTTTGGGGATACAGGGGTATTTTTAGGGTGCAGGGCTAGGTTTGGGTTTTGGGGTACAGGGTATTTTAGGCTTCAGGGGTAGGTTTGGGATTTGAGGTACAGGGGTATTTATAGGGTTCAGGGCGAGGTTTGGGTTTTGGGGTACAGGAGTATTTTTTGGGTTTAGGGCTAGGTTTGGGTTTTGGGATACAGAGGTATTTTTAGGGTTTAGGGATAGGTTTGGTTTTAGGGGTACAGGGTATATTTATAGGGTTAAGATGGGTTAGTGTTTAAGGGTGTTGGGGTATTTTAAGGAGTAAGGGTGGGTTATGATTATGGGGTGCAGGGGCATTTAAAGGGAGCAGGGTGGACACCCGAAGCTGGAATGTATTGAACCTGGGAAGAAAAAACAATGAAATATTGGGCACAACGCTCGCTTTTTTCCCATAATCCCGCGCCCGCACACCCCCACGCCTCCAGCACATGCCCACAGCACACGATATGGGAGATGGCATGAAGGGCAGAACGTACCACACGCCCCCAGCGTTTGTCACACCCCCAGCATACGTCCACAGCACAGCTCAGACACGCCCACAAGGGACTACTTAGCTGGCACCGTTCTTTTAGCTTTTAAATGTATATGGTGGGCGTCTGCATAGCCTATGTCCTTCTGCTGCAACTGCCCTTTCCTACGCTGTATTGGTTGTTGTGATTGGTGCTGTGGTTCCGGAGATTACCCTCCTCAAACGTTTGGACTCTCTATTTATTATATTAGTATAGAATATAGATGTATGCATTTACTGAAGCCTAAGGCACTTTAAAAGCTACTTTAAATGAAAAAAAAATGCTGTTTAAATAGTGCTTTTTAACCAACTTCGACTTTGATATTTGGGGCACCTAAAAATGAATATCCTATGATTTTTTTGCATAATATTCATTATCAGAATGTTTTTGACATAGCCCAGGAGTTAGACATTGAAAATAATCATTTATACCTTTATAAAAATGAGTTTTTGTACGCCTGCGCAGAGTGATATTCCACATGCAAATGTCCTCATTATGCGGTACAACACAACTTAAATTAAATGTTAATGCTAGGAGGTCACAATCTGAGTATTAAGCGTTATAAATATTAAAAAACAAATTTAAAAACACGTATTTTTTGTAAATAATTTTTTTCATAAATAATCATTTTTTCTTTTAATAAAACCAATCATTTTTTATAATTCCACACATAAAAGCAAGCTGCATCTCTTGCCTATCATATTTAGACGTATTTATTCACAAGCCTAAGCACAGAAGTCTAACTTGAAACATGAAAAGTTTTGCACCACTTTTTTTAAAAAAATGACAATTATTTAACATCAGAACCAAAAATCTAAACTACTATTATAAAGAGAGAACAGAAACCTTTTGGCAAGGTAAACCCGGGAACCACAGCACCAATCCACACACCCAATACATTGTTGTAATCCTCAGGGTGTGTAGATGGACATAGGCTGCATAAAATAAAATAAAAAACGTAAATTAAAATATTTAACTTTAAAAACAAAGTAGTCCCCTAAAAGTAGCGTCGGCCGCGACCTAGCGCTGGCCGCGACCTAGCGATGTCCGCAACGTGCGTGATGACAACAGGCGGGAGGAGTGGTGACGAGCAGCAGGAGTGGTGGTGAAGTCCGGAGCGCGGTGAAGTCCGGCGGCTCAGGTAAGGCAAAGGCGAGACGGGAGGCGGGAGGCGGTCTGGGCAATGTCGGGGTGAGCGGGGTAAGGAAAAGGCGAAGGCGAGGCGGGAGGCAGGCGGGAGGCGGTCTGGGCAATGTCGGGGCGGCCGGGGGCTATGCTGCCGCAATCCAGAAATGCTGCCCCCAGCCCCTTCTGCCCCTGGCAACGCTGGGGCGGGCTGCTAGTGTGCTTATAAAAAGCTTTAAGAAAAGGAAATCCTCAATTGAAAATATTTTCTGGGTATCTAAAATAATGAACCTAATTTTTGTAACTTTTTTAAAACAGCATTCTGAAATGCAGAGTTTCACCTGTGTTTAACTGATGAAGTCCTGGCTAAGTGAACATTCCTGTCTATTCGTGGCCTACAAAAATGACAGCTGTTTGCTTAGCGGCAGTAAAAGCTTTTCTCAGTGTTGAAACGTGAGCGCGGTGGCAGCCTATTTAAAACTGAGACATTTCTAGTTTTAAAATGTGTGTGCTGTACAGCAAAATCCAATTTATTCAGATGATATGTTTGCATGTTAATATCTAATACAATGGGTCTCATTAGGATGACGGGCGGACTTTGTCCGCCTGCCATCCTGTCAGAATTCGGGAGTGCCCGCCATTAGGACGGGGCTCCTGTGGGGGGTATTAGGATGTGCCGGCCACAGTGACGGGCACATCCTGTATTTATAGCATTGTGGCGTGCGGTGCTCTCTGCACCGCCTGCCACAATGCTATAAATGCATTAAAACATTTGCATAAACAAAGCGGCAGGCACCGCGTGGTGCCTGCTGCTTTGTTTATGCAAATGAAGGGGGGGTACCAGAGGTACCCCCCGTGTGCACCCCCACCTCCCCTTCAGTCTGGGGGCCTGCAGGGGGCACCCAGAGTGAAGACCGCATGTCTTTCCTTGGTGGCATCACCGCCGCAGAAAGGCATCACCAGAAGCCCATTGTAATATGTCTGGCGGTGTCTGAAAGACACTGCCACCATATTAATCGTTTTCTGGCCCGGCTGCAAGGTGACCGGGGCGGAAAAGTCGCGGACGGTCTTTCCATCCACCGCAGTCCCCCCGCCATTCTAATATGGCGGGGGGGAATTCAGGAGTGGATGACGGGCGGATTCCCCCATCAGGCCGCCGGTGGCTACCGCCAGCCTGGCGGGGGCAATCCGCCCGACATCCTAATGGGCCCAATGTATCTAAGGAAAATGCTTTATAATTAATTATTTATCACAAAACACACAATTTTGTTTTTGAGGCCTTTTATTCCTATTGGATGTGAATTCTAATGTTATCTTTTATGCATTTATATATGCAAAAAAGGAAGGGGTATCCCCGACTAGAGTTCCTAATTCGGGATAAGTACAACGTTTGAAACAACAAATTAATTAGGAACTGGTTTAACTAGAGGACAAGACCTGACAAGAGACAGCAATAACTACAGGTAAACACCGTGCATGGTACAAAAATATATAAACTTTATTGTATTAGGTTATGACAATTTCTTTATAGTTAAAATACAAACATTTTTAATTTGTTTTGTGTTTTTCTGTATGTGTGCCTCCACTATACATGTGATGGTTGATCTACATATACATACTAATACATAATTTTGTTCATGATACAGTTCAGTACATTTCAGAGGAATTCATGGTTTGAGAACTGTATGGAAGCTTATTTAGACACACTATACGTTGTAATATAAAAACATGGCTAAATGTAACAACTTCATCAGGAAGCCATGCAAATGTCCAAATGTACCTATGCACACAAAAAAAATAGATAATAGCAAAGCATGTCAGTGTCAGTATATTGTCCTAAATATTTACATGTTAAAAACTAAGAAAGAAACATATGGTGCATTTATACAGTGATAGAAAAGGGACAATAGTGTCCTATGAATGCTCAAGCCTGTCCTAATATTTACAATTATATACAATGTATAACCCATTCTAACTTGTACATGCGTGATTATGTATACAACATACTTGGATGTTAATCCTAACTGACTGTACACACGGGTAACTACATGGGATAGTGCATTGCAGTACGTTTCATGGTGAGAAAGATGGAATTGGGACACACATGATGATTATATATACAACATACTATGATATTGATCCTAACTAGCTGTACACACGGACAACTGCATGAGATAATGCAAAGATGGAATTGGGACACACATGATGATTATATATACAACATACTATGATATTGATCCTAACTAGCTGTACACACGGACAACTGCATGAGATAATGCATAACAGTATGTTTCGTGGTGAGAGAGGTGGAATGGGGACACACATGATATGAAAACAAGGAGACACGTGATATAGGAACTGGAAAGAGATAGGGGGTGTATTTAAAGAAAAGGATAGAAGGGGAAAGAAAGGAGAAGAAAAGGGAGACAAGAAGGGGGAAGGGGAGAAGGGAGAGAGGAGGGAAGACCGGGGGGGGGGGGAAAGAAGGGGAGAAGAGGTTTGGGTTTTAATAGAGAAACAGCATTATACCTGGGTGAAAATAGTGCAGATTCTCACGGAGATAAGGATCCAATTGGTCCAAGATGCAGGACTGTCTGTCTTAAAATACTAATGGGGGATGACAATAAAAGGATAGGTATAAACGATGTTATTATACCAGATAGTAAATTATGCGCGTTCCCAGTGTCAGAGAGGGACTGAAAATAATAGGGCGATTACCTGTCTTAAGATGCCAAATTGGGTATGACAGACGAATAATTCGTACAAGTGGTCCTGGGAGGATGCGGAGGGTCCTACAAGGGTAGAAATGTTGGTTATTACGGTTACAATACTCTCATGGGATGGATGATAACAGGGAAACCTGGGGCCAAAAATAGAGGAGATGAAGGGACCAGATTGTAACCGTCTCTATACTTAGGTGGGATGAGTATAACGGGGGGACCCAGGAGTAGATGAGTACCTGTAGTAAATGTGCCACTCGTTTTTCCGTAATGGGGTTTTCTGATATCTGCAGATCCAGCCAAGTTTGAGGACTGCCGGGTACAGAAGGACATGTGGTGAAATTATAGTTATAAGGCTAATATCCAGTCACAGTCTTTTATGCATTTAACGGTTTGTACATGTGCATAACTGCTTACTCTATAAATTAAATAGCAACATACAGTTATTTTAGCATATCATATGGTTAATTTCTGGATTTTCATTTAATTTCTATTTAATATTAATTAAATAACATTTTGCATAACAGACTGAAAACAACAAGAAAAACGACAAACACACATTGAGCTCATTTCAGACATATACAGAAAGGGGTCAAACACTCGAGACACACAATACAGCGTGCCTAATAGCCATTATTTCATAAATAGCGCAATGGCTATTTACTTTCTGAAGTTGCAATGTAAAACCACAAACCACATAGACATTTAAACACACATTTAAATCAATCAACACTTAGGACAGAAACAAAGGACAGCCCACAGACTGTACTTAAACCAAACCGTTTGTAAATACTAGTTGTAAGTCGTATTTACAAGAAACGCTTCTCAATAGTATTCCAAAAGACTGCAAAAACAGCCCAACAGACTGTTATATTTTCCAAGAAGCCAAAATACACTTAATTCACTAGCTTTGATTGGGAGAACACCAAAAAAAATCGCTCTGCATATCTCCAATCATAAAATTGCGCAGAAAAAGGATCCTTGTATGCATTTTTGTCATATGTGAATTCCATGGGGATCCAGAATCACCAAGGAAGAAATATGTTTTTATACCTAAACCTATTTAGATATTCCCACAAGTCAGCCGGCTAATTTAATTCACATCTCACTATGGTACTTTCAAAAAGCAACACATTCTTTGATGTGTGCTTGAAACAGGCATGCCAAAAATAGTGCAAAATATGCAGTATTATAATCAAAGTAGTTCTTAAAGTACTCTTAGGAGTTGAGAAAAATCTCCTCATTACCTGCCTATTTGTATTGCAACACATACATAATTTTCATATTCATAGTGACGTTCTGCGATTTCAGCTTTCATCCCTTTTCTAGCGGCCATTTTGTGTCCTGTCGCCATTTTCTGTTGCCCTCACTCAGGCAGCACGGCGAACAATGTGCTTTTGCTGTTCCAGCTACTACGTGTCCTTTCAGTTAAAAATGAACTCTATTGTCCATGTTCATGAAACTCAATGTCAGGGTCTGGCCGAGTTCGCTAATCCATGTCTGGTTCAATTGATCCCTGTCTCAGCCGAATATTTGCCCTCTGCTATTCTTCCCTTACACTATCTTATCCGCCTGGCCTGCGCTATTCTCTCCTTGTATGCTCCTATTACACAACTATCCCTTGAGATACACAAGCATGTCCTGGCACCTGCGAGAGGGGATTGTGAACACCATCACTGAATAATTTGTTGGGAGGGGTGGCACACGGGATCTGAGAAAGAGGCGGGTACTGAGACACCTGATAGCTTGTTTTCCAACTTTTCTCATTGTTTCGTTTTGTGTGCGTGGGGAGTGGGATATTGTAAATGTGTTTAGTATAAGAGACTGTACGCCACGGATTGAAGTGGCAGTCTCCTTAGAATCCATCCAGCGTGTAACTTCTAGGACAACTGTGCTTAGCTGCAGCTAATAAACCTGGCTTACACGCTCAACGGAGTGTCTCGTGTCTCTGTCAGTAACAAGGCTGGTGAATCCGGGGATTTAGGTGTGCCCCGCTCCGCCCGGCCCATAAGGCCCGGTTCTCCAACTGGCGCCCAACGTAGAGCGGTTTCAGTGGTAGCGGTTCAGCTCCGAGGGTTGCGAGTAGCCCCGCAAGAAAATTCCGGAGGATTCGTAGAGAGGACCACGACCAAGCTTTAGGTGGTTCTTGGGCTGATATAGTTGCCGCGGATACAGCACAAGTGGGTGGTGCTAAGCCAGATGATTTGAATACACAGTTGCCTGGTAGAATTATAACTTTAATAAAGAAGTTGATGCCTGCCTTCCGCGTTAACTGGGATAATTTAGCTGCGTGCATATAGAAGAAGGATGAGAGTGTTTCCGATTTCTTTACTCGGTTTGAAGAGAAGTTTATTGACCATAGTGGTCAGGACTTGAGTACTGAAGGGGGACAGAGATTATTTGTGGATACATTTGTTTTCAATTTGCTTCCTGAATTGTCTCATTAGTTAAAAGATTCGGAAAGTTCTTGGCTGTTTCTTCATCTGCTCAAATATAGGCTACTGCTCAATATTATGAGAATAGGGACAAGGAGGAGAAAGATAAGGCTGAGAAGAAGACTAAGGATTTAAAAACGAAAGTTCTTCTTCCTCATTCTGGTCAGCGTCAGTTTCAGCAACCTGTTCAGTCTCAAAGGCTGCTGCAGAAAAATGAGCCTTTTGTTCCGCGACCTTTTCTGGGTCCTAATCAGTGCGCCTATTGTAAAGAGGAAGGCGATTTTAAGAATAGTTGTCCGGTTTTATTGCAGTGTAATGGTGGATTTCAAAGACAGCGAGGCCGTGGTGGTTTTCAATTGGCACCTAGGGGTAGAGGGCGAGGTGCATTGCCTCAGGGGCAGCGTTCCTTTCCCCCTCAGAACTCGTAGAATTATTTTGATCAGCAGAATGCTCAGTCTGCGCAATATTACAATGATGAGTATTGTGTTGAGAGTGAGGTTCAGGATTTTCATACTATTTAGGACAGCCATGGACAAAGTAAGGGAGTTATACCAGTTCCAGTGGATCAGAATGGGCCTTATGTTGTGAGTTGCAGAACCATTTCTTTTGGAAACTGGTGCAATGAGAAGTTCTATGATCCATTCAAAACTCCCGGGGGCTCCTTTGTCTGGCTTAACGAACGTTTCTGTAGGATTTTCTGGCGCCCCAGTTGCTAACCCAGTTTCTTGTCCTTTGCCTCTTTCGATCGGTCCTTACGATCTGGAAGCTCCACTTATTTTAACGACTGGTTGCGGAGAGAATTTGTTGGGTCTGGATCTGTTGAAACGTCTTCATGCAACGTTGTACTGTTCCCCCTCTGGTGTGCGTCTTAATTTGGGTAAGAAATTGGTTTCTCCCATATATCTATTGAAGGATAGTTTTCCACCCGAGTTGCAGTCTATTTCTGCTACGCTTTGGGCTACAGGCCCGAACGATGTTGGTTTGTTACAGATTCCTCCTTGTGGGGTTACTATCAAGCCTAATGTTAAACTGCCACGTATTCCGCAATACAAGATTTCTAATGATGGTGAGCGAGCCATGATGGCTATCATCTATGATCTGGTTCAGAAGGGCTTGGTTGAAGAAACGAGAGGCAATGTTTGTAACAGTCCTGTTCTCCCCGTTCTTAAACGTAGCGATCCTTCTCAACCACCTGTGTATCGCTTTGTGATCGATCTTCGGGAGGTCAACAAGATTGTTGTCCTCCAGTTTCCTGTTGTTCCAGATATCACTGCTTTGCTTACTATGATACCCGCCTCAGCGACATGGTTTTCTGTTATCGATCTAAAGAATGCTTTCTTTAGTATTCCCATTGCTAAGGAAAGTAGAGATATTTTTGGCTTCTCTCTTGGAGGCGGAAATTTCCGGTTCACGCGTGCTCCTCAAGGTTATTGTGAAAGTCCCTTTATCTACAGTCAAGCTTTGAAATCTCAGCTTGACGCGTTCACTTTGCCTTCAGGTGCTACTTTAATCCAATACGTTGATGATTTGCTGATTGCTGCTAATTCAGAGGATGTTTGTAAGGATGTGACTGTTTCTTTGTTGCGTCATTTGTCTGATTTACATCATAAAGTGCCCCCTTCTAAGTTGCAATATTGTCGCCAAGAGGTTACCTACTTAGGTCATCTCTTGTCGAAGGAGGGAAGACGATTGACCCCAGAACGAATTCAAGCGATTGCACAAATGTCTGAGCCAACCACACAGAGGGTGGTACGTGCCTTTTTGGGCATTACCTCATTTTGTAGGCAATGGATTCCTAATTTTTCTTTGTTAGCTAAGCCTTTACTGGCACTTTCGTTGAAAGATACGCCACAACCTCTCCCTTGGACCGATGAATGTCAAAAGAGTTTTTCTGATTTACGTAATACTTTGTGTTCTGCGCCTTTGTTAGGTACTCCAGATTACAGTAAACCTTTTACACTCTATGTACATGAAAGAGAAGGTTGTGCATTGTCAGTTTTAACACAACAATTTGGAGACAAACAACGGCCATGTGCTTATTTTTCGGCTACGTTGAATCCAGTAGCCAAGGCATTGCATAGTTGTCTCAGAGCTACAGCAGCGGCAGCAATTTCTATTCGTCAGTCTGCTGGATTGGTACTGGACAACACCCTTGTTGTTATGGTACCACATACAGTAGATACTCTTTTGAATAGGACTAAGACACAACACCTTACGAGTGCTCGCTTGTCTGGATATTAGCTAACGCTTTTGGCTAGTCATATATATATCAAGTAGTCTAATACTCTGAACCCAGCGACATTGTTGCCCATACCAGATGAGAAAGGCATTCAGGAACAGCATGATTGTTTTCTTTGAACAGAGGAGGAAACGAAAGGCAGAATGGATCTAAAAGATACACCACTTGTGGATCCGGACGGGATCCTATGGGTGGATGGATCTTGTTTCAAGCTTCCAAATGGAGAGACAACTGCAGCCTATGCTGTTACTACTTTACATACTGTAGTGGAGACAGCACGCATTGCATAGAATTCAGCCCAAGCAGCTGAGTTAATTTCTTTAATGAGAGCATGTGTTTTAAAAAAAAAGGAAGGAGAGTAAACGTCTACACCGATAACCAATATGCTTTCGGTGTAGCTCATAGTTTCGGTCGCTTGTGGAAGGAAAGAGGATTCTTTACTTCCCATGGGACTAAAATACAGCATGGCCAGTTGGTGACTGATCTTCTTGACTCACTTGCCTTGCCTAAACAAATAGCAATAATCAAGTGTAGCGCTCACAAAAAGATTACAGATGATGTGGGTCGTGGGAATGCTTTTGCAGACGAGATAGCAAAAGAGACAGCAAGAGATGTTACGAGTCGAATGTATGTTGCGGGCCCTGCAAGATGGATCAGAGAAGGAGGAATGTGTGAGGACACGGTAGAAAGTGTAAGAATGATTCAAAAAGTGGCTACTGAGAAAGAGTTGAGTAAGTGGCGAGAAAGTACGGGAATGTTGGACGCGACTGGGTGTTGGACGGACTTGTCTGAGCATCAACGATGGCTTTTACCAGACGCCGATGTACTACCTGTAGGTACTATGGCGCATGGTGCAGCCCATATTAGTGCGAAGGGCATTTGTAAAGTCTTGGCCCCAGTATGGCAGAATGAGGCAATTCTGAAATGTGCAGAAAACGTAGTGAAGCATTGCATTGTTTGTCTAATGCATAATCCAGGAAAGGGAACCCCGACTCCAGCAGGTCATTTTGCTCCCCCTACGTATCCTTTTGAGGTATTGCAAATCGATTACATTCATATGGATCGTTGCAATAACCTCAAGTATGTTCTGGTGGTGGTTTATGCCTTCTCCAGATGGATGGAGGCCTACCCCCTAAAGGACAATACTGCCTTATCTACTGCTAAAGTTCTTTTAAAGGAGTTTTTCACCAGGTTTGGTTTGCCGCGCATTGTCTGGTCTGACAATGGGAGTGAATTCGTGGGCGAGATAATGCAGAAAGTATGTGCAGGTCTAGGTATCAAACAGAAATTCAATGCGGCAAACCACCCTCAGTCAGCGGGATTGGTAGTGTGTTATAATGGTACTCTCAAGCTCAAATTGGCAAAGATTCAGGCAAGCACAGGTCTCGCCTGGCCTGATGCCTTACCATTAGCACTCCTGTCTACGAGAACTACTGCTCATTCCCGTTTAGGTCTAAGTCCGTATGAAGTCGTCTTTGGGCGACCAGCAAATGTCTGGAGAGTTCCTCGATCTAAAAAATATTCTGATATTCCATATCCAATGCTGATTGATTACTTGCATGACCTCACCACTAAATTACGTGTTCTTCACCAACAGGTTCAAAACCCTTTGCCAGAGGCCTCCGCAGACCCAGGTCATTCCATCCAACCTGGGGCCTGGGTCTGCGTAGACGACGTGTTACAAGAGGCCGTCCCAACACATCTGCGTTTGAACACTCTTAATCCATAAACCTTGTTTAAGGACCAGACGATCCCCAATAAGACTTGATATAACTTACAGCCGAGAATGGTCGAGAACAACTGAATTTTTATGATTTTTCTGGTTATACCTTTTTGTTTTGAAAAGACATTTTGTTTATGTATTTTCTTCCACTATCCATCAAGTTGCAGGGTCACGATAGGAGTTTTAACCTGTGACCGGGGTAGTGACCTAGGTTCCACAGGACTTGCCGTGTCATAGGATGGCTAACAACCACAGCTAAGTGATCTAGGAAGATTATCGTGAGCAACGCCTTTAGAGTAATGGATGCAAAAGTGGAAATTAATGATCAGACTGTAAATATGAAACAGCGATTTAATAAACTTATGGATAGTCCATGTGGGATAACCTTATGTATTTTGATATGTTTATGTACCTTATTAGCGTGTGGAAGTTGGGTTGTTTATGTCCTACAGCCTTTACCTGTTCCAACTTCTGTCCCTGTACCTTTTTCTGCTACTGCCTCCCCACACCGGTTCTATACACTTCAGCACACGAACAGATTAGGAGGACCGAGTACTTCAACAATTCGTTTATTCAGTTATTACATCAACACCAGTTAGTAATGAATACTACTGATTGTTGGGTGTGTGGGCTCATGCCTCATAATACAGAGAGAGGCATGCCATATTTGGTTTTGCCATTCTCCTATGAAGGTTCCGCCTGGGCTTATTTGGCTATGTTTTCTAATCTTTACCAAAATCAGCTGCGAAATCCACCTGACAGTCCATATGGTGGTGGAGCAGACTTTAGTCATAGTACTTTGATTAAGGGAATTGTGACTACGGCTAAAATTGCTCAGATTAGCAAGATTCCTGTAGATGAGAAGAGAGCATATGATATATGGAACATAACACAATATGTTACTAGCCTTACAGAAAAGGCTAAAACTAAGGAGCTCTCCGCCAATCTGGACTGTACCTCATCGAGGTAATTTTTGCTTACAAATTAATGGTCAGAATGTCAAGAATCAGACAGAGAGAAGTATCTGTTCTCATACCTATGTCTATACTCCACAGATTCCCTCACCGTTAGTGCCATCACAAGGCACATATTTCATCTGTCATGATAGAGCCTATAAATGGCTTCCTACTTACTTCTCGGGAACATGTTATGTGGCTTTTCTTCTTCCCCCAACATATACCGCTCCTTCAAGTCATTACAAAAGGAGACATGGTAGGGGAGTTTTTGATCAGAAGGACACAGCAGGACAGGAGGCAGCTGACTTCATCAAAGGGATGCTTCCTTTCTGGGGCCCAATGGCCAATAGCAGAGACATCAGACACCTAGCTCGTGTTGTTGAGGCTACCATAAATGAAACTTCCGGAGCCTTGAGTAATGTGACAGCCGAGCTTCAGGCGGATAGTCTTATGACTTTACAAAATAGGATAGTTTTAGATATTATCCTTGCAGATAGGGGTGGATCTGTAAATTGATCGGGTCTAGTTGCTGTGTTTACATTCCTGATAATGCCCCTACAGTATACCAAGCAATCTCCAAGTTACATACCATCTCTGAGTCTATACATCAGGATACAGGAGATTGGTGTGTGATGGGATGGTATTGGGGACTACTGTCCACATGGGGATGGAAGATACTAACTTTCCTTGAAATGGTCTTAGCTATTAACTTCTCTTGTTGCCTTTGTGTGCATTGCGGACCTGCAATATGTGGTCTTTGTGCCGCTATGTGTGTCCCGAAGCCTGCATCATGAAAAACAGAGAACATTAGAATGATGTTACAGCAACAGCTCGATGACCTCTTGGCCATTGATATCGACTCAGATTGACTTGAGTCCCTGATGTATTGCCAGAGTAATGGCAAAAGGAGGGTTTGATGTTCTGCGATTTAAGATTTTGTCCCGTATCTAGCCGCCATTTTGTGTCCTGTCGCCATTTAGTGTTGCCCTCAATGAGCCTTTTGTTCCGCGACCTTTTCTGGGTCCCAATCAGTGCGCCTATTGTAAAGAGGAAGGCCATTTTAAGAATAGTTGTCCAGTTTTATTGCAGCGTAATGGTGGATTTCAAAGACAGCGAGGCCGTGGTGGTTTTCAATTGGCACCTAGGGGTAGAGGGCGAGGTGCATTGCCTCAGGGGCAGCGTTCCTTTCCCCCTCAGAACTCGTAGAATTATTTTGATCAGCAGAATGCTCAGTCTGCCCAATATTACAATGATGATTATTGTGTTGAGGGTGAGGTTCAGGATTTTCATACTATTTAGGACAGCCATGGAAATGGTAAAGGGAGTTATACCAGTTCCAGTGGATCAGAATGGGCCTTATGTTGAGGTAGTTGCTTTGGGTGTTGCAGAACCATTTCTTTTGGATACTGGTGCAATGAGAAGTCCTATGATTCATTCAAAACTCCCTGGGGCACCTTTGTCTGGCTTAACGAACGTTTCTGTAGGATTTTCTTGCGCCCCAGTTGCTAACCCTGTTTCTTGTCCTTTGCCTCTTCCGATCGATCCTTACGATCTGGAATCTCCACTTATTTTAACAACTGGTTGCGGAGAGAATTTGTTGGGTCTGGATCTGTTGAAACGTCTTCATGCAACGTTGTACTGTTCCCCCTCTTGTGTGCGTCTTACTTTGGGTAATAAATTGGTTTCTCCCATATATCTATTGAAGGATAGTTTTCCACCCGAGTTGCAGTCTCTTCCTGCTACGCTTTGGGCTACAGGTCCGAACGATGTTGGTTTGTTACAGATTCCTCCTTGTGTGGTTACTATCAAGCCTAATGTTAAACTGCCACGTATTCCGCAATACAAGATTTCTAATGATGGTGAGCGAGCCTTGATGGCTATTATCTATGATCTGGTTCAGAAGGGCGTGGTTGAAGAAACGAGAGGCAATGTTTGTAAAAGTCCTGTTCTCCCCGTTCTTAAACGTAGCGATCCTTCTCAACCACCTGTGGATCGCTTAGTGATCGATCTTCGGGAGGTCAACAAAATTGTTGTCCTCCAGTTTCCTGTTGTTCCAGATATCACTGCTTTGCTTACTATGATACCCGCCTCAGCGACATGGTATTCTGTTATCGATCTAAAGAATGCTTTCTTTAGTATTCCCATTGCTGAGGAAAGTAGAGATATTTTTGGCTTCTCTCTTGGAGGCGGAAGTTTCCGGTTCAAGCGTGCTCCTCAAGGTTACTGTGAAAGTCCCTTTATCTACAGTCAAGCTTTGAAATCTCAGCTTGACGCGTTCACTTTGCCTTCAGGTGCTACTTTGATCCAATACGTTGATGATTTGCTGATTGCTGCTGATCCAGAGGATGTTTGTAAGGATGTGACCGTTTCTTTGTTGCGTCATTTGTCTGATTTACATCATAAAGTGCCCCCTTCTAAGTTGTAATATTGTCGCCAAGAGGTTACCTACTTAGGTCATCTCTTGTCGAAGGAGGGAAGACGATTGACCCCAGAACGAATTCAAGCGATTGAACAAATGTCTGAGCCAACCACACAGAGGGTGGTACGTGCCTTTTTGGGCATTACCTCATATTGTAGGCAATGGATTCCTAATTTTTCTTTGTTAGCTAAGCCTTTACTAGCGCTTACGTTGAAAGATACGCCACAACCGCTCCCTTGGACCGATGAATGTCAAAAGAGTTTTTCTGATTTATTTAATGCTTTGTGTTCTGCGCCTTTGTTAGGTACTCCGGATTACAGTAAACCTTTTACACTCTATGTACATGAAAGAGAAGGTTGTGCATTGTCAGTTTTAACACAACAATTTGGAGACAAACAACGGCCATGTGCCTATTTTTTGGCTACGTTGGATCCAGTAGCCAAGGCATTGCATAGTTGTCTCAGAGCTACATCAGCGGCAGCAATTTCTATTCGTCAGTTTGCTGGATTGGTATTGGACAACACCCTTGTTGTTATGGTACCACATACAGTAGATACTCTTTTGAATAGGACTAAGACACAACACCTTACGAGTGCTCGCTCGTGTCGATATTAGCTAACGCTTTTGGCTAGTCATATATATATCAAGCGGTCTAATACTCTGAACCCAGCGACATTGTTGCCCATACCGGATGAGAAAGGCATTCAGAAACAGCATGATTGTTTTCTTCGAACAGAGGAGGAAATGAAAGGCAGAATAGATCTAAAAGATACACCACTTGTGGATCCGGACGGGATCCTATGGGTGGATGGATCTTGTTTCAAGCTTCCAAATGGAGAGACAACTGTAGCCTATGCTGTTATACTTCACATACTGTAGTGGAGACAGCACGCATTGCATAGAATTCAGCCCAAGCAGCTGAGTTAATTTCTTTAATGAGAGCATGTGTTTTGGCAAAAGGAAGGAGAGTAAACGTCTACACCGATAGCCAATATGCTTTCGGTGTAGCTCATAGTTTCGGTCGCTTGTGGAAGGAAAGAGGATTCTTTACTTCCCATGGGACTAAAATACAGCATGGCCAGCTGGTGACTGATCTTCTTGACTCACTTGCCTTGCCTAAACAAATGATTTAGAAAAGGGGGTGGTGATGAACAGAGTGTCTGAGTTAAACAGACCACTCTTACCCAGTCCAAAGATCAGGGCTTGATCCATCACCGTTATTTATCTCACTGCCCCATCCCAGCTCAGGACCTGGCTATATGCAAATCAGTCTGTCCCTGGCCCAGTGCATCATGGGAACAGGGCAGACTAAACTACCAAGCCAATTCTTCACCAGAAAGGAGACAAGCTACCGGGGACCGGTTTCTGGCATTTCAGCCTTCTTCGGCCCGGCTTGCTTGAATCCTGATGGAGCAGTGAGAAAGGGACTCATGTCTGAGTATACCCTGCCACACCTATAGTGGCCAAAAACGATTTAGAAAAGGGGGTGGTGATGAACAGAGTGTCTGATTTAAACAGACCACTCTTACCCAGTCCAAAGATCAGGGCTTGATCCATCACCGTTATTTATCTCACTGCCCCATCCCAGCTCAGAACCTGGCTATATGCAAATCAGTCTGTCCCTGGCCCAGTGCATCATGGGAACAGGGCAGACTAAACTACCAAGCCAATTCTTCACCAGAAAGGAGACAAGCTACCGGGGACCGGTTTCTGGCATTTCAGCCTTCTTCGGCCCGGCTTGCTTGTTTCCTTCCCAGTGTAAGAATTGGCTTTTGTAGTTTGGTTTGCCCTGTTCCCATCATGCACTGGGACAGGAACAGACTAATTTGCATACAGCCAGGTTCTGAAACTGGGATGGTGCAGTGAGCTAAAAAATGGTGTTGGATCTAGCCCTGATCTCTTGACTGGGTGAGAGCTTTCTGCTTAATTCAGAGACTCTGTCCCTCACCACCCCTTGTTGTAAATATTTTTGTCCACCCTAAGCGTGGAAGGGTATTCTCAGATGTGAGACCCTTGCTCATTGCACCATCAGGATTCAAGCAAACCGGGCCGAAGACGGCTGTAATGCCAGAAACCGGTCCCCAGGAGCTTGTTTCCTTCCCAGTATAAGAATTGGCTTTTGTAGTTTGGTTTGCCCTGTTCCCATCATGCACTGGGACAGGAACAGACACAGACTAATTTGCATACAGCCAGGTGCTGAAACTGGGATGGTGCAGTGAGCTAAAAAACGGTGTTGGATCTAGCCCTGATCTCTTGACTGGGTGAGAGCTTTCTGCTTAATTCAGAGACTCTGTCCCTCACCACCCCTTGTTGTAAATATTTTTGTCCACCCTAAGCGTGGAAGGGTATTCTCAGATGTGAGACCCTTGCTCATTGCACCATCAGGATTCAAGCAAACCGGGCCGAAGACGGCTGTAATGCCAGAAACCGGTCCCCGGGAGCTTGTTTCCTTCCCAGTGTAAGAATTGGCTTTTGTAGTTTGGTTTGCCCTGTTCCCATCATGCACCTGGACAGGAACAGACTAATTTGCATACAGCCAGGTTCTGAAACTGGGATGGTGCAGTGAGCTAAAAAACGGTGTTGGATCTAGCCCTGATCTCTTGACTGGGTGAGAGCTTTCTGCTTAATTCAGAGACTCTGTCCCTCACCACCCCTTGTTGTAAATATTTTTGTCCACCCTAAGCGTGGTAGGGTATTCTCAGATGTGAGACCCTTGCTCATTGCACCATCAGGATTCAAGCAAACCGGGCAGAAGACGGCTGTAATGCCAGAAACCGGTCCCCGGGAGCTTGTTTCCTTCCCAGTGTAAGAATTGGCTTTTGTAGTTTGGTTTGCCCTGTTCCCATCATGCACTGGGACAGGAACAGACTAATTTGCATACAGCCAGGTTCTGAAACTGGGATGGTGCAGTGAGCTAAAAAACGGTGTTGGATCTAGCCCTGATCTCTTGACTGGGTGAGAGCTTTCTGCTTAATTCAGAGACTCTGTCCCTCACCACCCCTTGTTGTAAATATTTTTGTCCACCCTAAGCGTGGAAGGGTATTCTCAGATGTGAGACCCTTGCTCATTGCACCATCAGGATTCAAGCAAACCGGGCCGAAGATGGCTGTAATGCCAGAAACCGGTCCCCGGGAGCTTGTTTCCTTCCCAGTGTAAGAATTGGCTTTTGTAGTTTGGTTTGCCCTGTTCCCATCATGCACTGGGACAGGAACAGACTAATTTGCATACAGCCAGGTTCTGAAACTGGGATGGTGCAGTGAGCTAAAAAACAGTGTTGGATCTAGCCCTGATCTCTTGACTGGGTGAGAGCTTTCTGCTTAATTCAGAGACTCTGTCCCTCACCACCCCTTGTTGTAAATATTTTTGTCCACCCTAAGCGTGGAAGGGTATTCTCAGATGTGAGACCCTTGCTCATTGCACCATCAGGATTCAAGCAAACCGGGCCGAAGACGGCTGTAATGCCAGAAACCGGTCCCCGGGAGCTTGTTTCCTTCCCAGTGTAAGAATTGGCTTTTGTAGTTTGGTTTGCCCTGTTCCCATCATGCACTGGGACAGGAACAGACTAATTTGCATACAGCCAGGTTCTGAAACTGGGATGGTGCTGTGAGCTAAAAAACGGTGTTGGATCTAGCCCTGATCTCTTGACTGGGTGAGAGCTTTGAGCTTAATTCAGAGACTCTGTCCCTCACCACCCCTTGTTGTAAATATTTTTGTCCACCCTAAGCGTGGAAGGGTATTCTCAGATGTGAGACCCTTGCTCATTGCACCATCAGGATTCAAGCAAACCGGGCCGAAGACGGCTGTAATGCCAGAAACCGGTCCCCGGGAGCTTGTTTCCTTCCCAGTGTAAGAATTGGCTTTTGTAGTTTGGTTTGCCCTGTTCCCATCATGCACTGGGCCAGGAACAGACTAATTTGCATACAGCCAGGTTCTGAAACTGGGATGGTGCAGTGAGCTAAAAAACGGTGTTGGATCTAGCCCTGATCTCTTGACTGGGTGAGAGCTTTCTGCTTAATTCAGAGACTCTGTCCCTCACCACCCTTGTTGTAAATATTTTTGTCCACCCTAAGCGTGGAAGGGTATTCTCAGATGTGAGACCCTTGCTCATTGCACCATCAGGATTCAAGCAAACCGGGCCGAAGACGGCTGTAATGCCAGAAACCGGTCCCCGGGAGCTTGTTTCCTTCCCAGTGTAAGAATTGGCTTTTGTAGTTTGGTTTGCCCTGTTCCCATCATGCACTGGGACAGGAACAGACTAATTTGCATACAGCCAGGTTCTGAAACTGGGATGGTGCAGTGAGCTAAAAAACGGTGTTGGATCTAGCCCTGATCTCTTGACTGGGTGAGAGCTTTCTGCTTAATTCAGAGACTCTGTCCCTCACCACCCCTTGTTGTAAATATTTTTGTCCACCCTAAGCGTGGAAGGGTATTCTCAGATGTGAGACCCTTGCTCATTGCACCATCAGGATTCAAGCAAACCGGGACGAAGACGGCTGTAATGCCAGAAAACGGTCCCCGGGAGCTTGTTTCCTTCCCAGTGTAAGAATTGGCTTTTGTAGTTTTGTTTGCCCTGTTCCCATCATGCACTGGGACAGGAACAGACTAATTTGCATATAGCCAGGTTCTGAAACTGGGATGGTGCAGTGAGCTAAAAAATGGTGTTGGATCTAGCCCTGATCTCTTGACTGGGTGAGAGCTTTCTGCTTAATTCAGAGACTCTGTCCCTCACCACCCCTTGTTGTAAATATTTTTGTCCACCCTAAGCGTGGAAGGGTATTCTCAGATGTGAGACCCTTGCTCATTGCACCATCAGGATTCAAGCAAACCGGGCCGAAGACGGCTGTAATGCCAGAAACCGGTCCCCGGGAGCTTGTTTCCTTCCCAGTGTAAGAATTGGCTTTTGTAGTTTGGTTTGCCCTGTTCCCATCATGCACTGGGACAGGAACAGACTAATTTGCATATAGCCAGGTTCTGAAACTGGGATGGTGCAGTGAGCTAAAAAACGGTGTTGGATCTAGCCCTGATCTCTTGACTGGGTGAGAGCTTTCTGCTTAATTCAGAGACTTTGTCCCTCACCACCCCTTGTTATAAATATTTTTGTCCACCCTAAGCGTGGAAGGGTATTCTCAGATGTGAGACCCTTGCTCATTGCACCATCAGGATTCAAGCAAACCGGGCCGAAGACGGCTGTAATGCCAGAAACCGGTCCCCGGGAGCTTGTTTCCTTCCCAGTGTAAGAATTGGCTTTTGTAGTTTGGTTTACCCTGTTCCCATCATGCACTGGGACAGGAACAGACTAATTTGCATACAGCCAGGTTCTGAAGCTGGGATGGTGCAGTGAGCTAAAAAACGGTGTTGGATCTAGCCCTGATCTCTTGACTGGGTGAGAGCTTTCTGCTTAATTCAGAGACTCTGTCCCTCACCACCCCTTGTTGTAAATATTTTTGTCCACCCTAAGCGTGGAAGGGTATTCTCAGATGTGAGACCCTTGCTCATTGCACCATCAGGATTCAAGCAAACCGGGCCGAAGACGGCTGTAATGCCAGAAACCGGTCCCCGGGAGCTTGTTTCCTTCCCAGTGTAAGAATTGGCTTTTGTAGTTTGGTTTGCCCTGTTCCCATCATGCACTGGGACAGGAACAGACTAATTTGCATACAGCCAGGTTCTGAAACTGGGATGGTGCAGTGAGCTAAAAAACGGTGTTGGATCTAGCCCTGATCTCTTGACTGGGTGAGAGCTTTCTGCTTAATTCAGAGACTCTGTCCCTCACCACCCCTTGTTGTAAATATTTTTGTCCACCCTAAGCGTGGAAGGGTATTCTCAGATGTGAGACCCTTGCTCATTGCACCATCAGGATTCAAGCAAACCGGGCCGAAGACGGCTGTAATGCCAGAAACCGGTCCCCGGGAGCTTGTTTCCTTCCCAGTGTAAGAATTGGCTTTTGTAGTTTGGTTTGCCCTGTTCCCATCATGCACTGGGACAGGAACAGACTAATTTGCATACAGCCAGGTTCTGAAACTGGGATGGTGCAGTGAGCTAAAAAACGGTGTTGGATCTAGCCCTGATCTCTTGACTGGGTGAGAGCTTTCTGCTTAATTCAGAGACTCTGTCCCTCACCACCCCTTGTTGTAAATATTTTTGTCCACCCTAAGCGTGGAAGGGTATTCTCAGATGTGAGACCCTTGCTCATTGCACCATCAGGATTCAAGCAAACCGGGCCGAAGACGGCTGTAATGCCAGAAACCGGTCCCCGGGAGCTTGTTTCCTTCCCAGTGTAAGAATTGGCTTTTGTAGTTTGGTTTGCCCTGTTCCCATCATGCACTGGGACAGGAACAGACTAATTTGCATACAGCCAGGTTCTGAAACTGGGATGGTGCAGTGAGCTAAAAAACGGTGTTGGATCTAGCCCTGATCTCTTGACTGGGTGAGAGCTTTTTGCTTAATTCAGAGACTCTGTCCCTCACCACCACTTGTTGTAAATATTTTTGCCTAAACAAATAGCAATAATCAAGTGTAGCGCTCACAAAAAGATTACAGATGATGCGGGTCGTGGGAATGCTTTTGCAGACGAGATAGCAAAAGAGACAGCAAGAGATGTTACGAGTCGAATGTATGTTGCGGGCCCTGCAAGATGGATCAGAGAAGGAGGAATGTGTGAGGACACGGTAGAAAGTGTAAGAATGATTCAAGAAGTGGGTACTGAGGAAGAGTTGAGTAAGTGGCGAGAAAGTACGGGAATGTTGGACGCGACTGGGTGTTGGACAGACTTGTCAGAGCATCAACAATGGCTGTTACCAGACGCCTATGTACTACCTGTAGTTACTATGGCGCATGGTCCAACCCATATTAGTGCGAAGGGCATTTGTAAAGTCTTGGCTCCAGTATGGTAGAATGAGGGAATTCCGAAATGTGCAGAAAACGTAGTGAAGCATTGCATTGTTTGTCTGATGCATAATCCAGGAAAGGGAACCCCGACTCCAGCAGGTCATTTTGCTCCCCCTACGTATCCTTTTGAGGTATTGCAAATCGATTACATTCATATGGATCGTTGCAATAACCTCAAGTATGTTCTGGTGGTGGTTTGTGCCTTCTCCAGATGGATGGAGGCCTACCCCCTAAAGGACAATACTGCCTTATCTACTGCTAAAGTTCTTTTAAAGGAGTTTTTCCCGAGGTTTGGTTTGCCGCGCATTGTCTGGTCTGACAATGGGAGTGAATTCGTGGGCGAGATCATGCAGAAAGTATGTGCAGGTCTTGATATCAAACAGAAATTCAATGAGGCAAACCACCCTCAGTCAGCGGGATTGGTAAAGTGTTATAATGGTACTCTCAAGCTCAAATTGGCAAAGATTCAGGCGAGCAAATGTCTCGCCTGGCCTGATGCCTTACCATTAGCACTCCTGTCTACGAGAACTACTGCTCATTCCCGTTTAGGTCTAAGTCCGTATGAGGTCGTCTTTGGGCGACCAGCAAATGTCTGGGGAGTTCCTCGACCTAAAAAATATTCTGATATTCCATACCCAATGCTAATTGATTTTTTGCATGACCTCACCACTAAATTACGTGTTCTTCACCAACAGGTTCAAAACGCTTTGCCAGAGGCCTCCACAGACCCAGGTCATTCCATCCAACCTGGGGACTGGGTCTGCGTAGACAACGTGTTACAAGAGGCCGTCCCAACACATCTGCGTTTGAACACTGTTAATCCAGAAACCTTGTTTAAGGACCAGACGATCTCAAATAAGACTTGATATAACTTACGGCCGAGAATGGTCGAGAACAATTGAATTTTTATGATTTTTCTGGTTATACCTTTTTGTTTTGAAAAGACATTTTGTTTATGTATTTTCTTCCACTATCCATCAAGTTGCAGGGTCACGGTAGGAGTCTTAAGCTGTGACCTGAGCAGTGACCTAGGTTCCACAGGACTTGCCGTGTCATAGGACGGCTAACAACCACAGCCAAGTGATCTAGGAAGATTATCGTGAGCAACGCCTTTAGAGTAATGGATGCAAAAGTGGAAATTAATGATCAGACTGTAAATATGAAACAGCGATTTAATAAACTTATGGTTAGTCCATGTGGGATAACCTTATGTATTTTGATATGTTTATGTACCTTATTAGCGTGTGGAAGTTGGATTGTTTATGTCCTACAGCCATTACCTGTTCCTACCTCTGTCCCTGTACCTTTTTCTGCTACTGCCTCCCCACACCGGTTCTATACACTTTCAGCACACAAACAGATTAGGAGGACTGACTACTTCAACAATTTGTTTATTCAGTTATTACATCAACACGAGTTAGTAATGAATACTACTGATTGTTGGGTTTGTGGGCTCATGCCTCATAATACAGAGAGAGGCATGCCATATTTGGTTTTGCCATTCTCCTATGAAGAATTTCATATTTGGCTTATTTGGCTATGTTTTCTAATCTTTACCAAAATCAGCTGCGATATCCTCCTGACAGTCCATATGGTGGTGGAGCAGACTTTAGTCATAGTACTTTGATTAAGGGAATTGTGACTATGGCTAAGATTGCTCAGATTAGCAAGATTCCTGTAGATGAGAAGAGAGCATATGACATATGGAACATAACACGACATGTTACTAGCCTTACAGAAAAGGCTAAACTAAGGAGCTCTCCGCCAATCTGGACTGTACCTCATCGAGGTAAATTTTGCTTACAAATTAATGGTCAGAATGTCAAGAATCAGCCAGAGAGAAGTATCTGTTCTCATACCTATGGCTATACTCCACAGATTCCCTCACCGTTAGTGCCATCACAAGGCACATATTTCATCTGTCATGATAGAGCCTATAAATGGCTTCCTACTTACTTCTCGGGAACATGTTATGTGGCTTTTCTTTTTCCCCCAACATATACCGCTCCTTCAAGTCATTACAAAAAGAGACATGGTAGGGGAGTTTTTGATCAGAAGGACACAGCAGGACAGGAGGCAGCTGACTTCATCAAAGGGTTGCTTCCTTTTTGGGGCCCAATGGCCAATAGCAGAGATATCAGACACCTAGCTCGTGTTGTTGAGGCTACCATAAATGAAACTTCCGGAGCCTTGAGTAATGTGACAGCCGAGCTTCAGGCGGATCGTCTTATGACTTTACAAAATAGGATAGTTTTAGATATTATCCTTGCAGATAGGGGTGGAGTCTGTAAATTGATCGGGTCTAGTTGCTGTGTTTACATTCCTGATAATGCCCCTACAGTATACCATGCTATCTCTAAGTTACATACCATATCTGAGTCTATACATCAGGACACAGGAGATTTTTCGGTGATGGGATGGTATTGGGGACAACTGTCCACATGGGGATGGAAGAACTTTCCTTGGAATGGTCTTAGCTATTAACTTCTCTTGTTGCCTTTGTGTGCAGTGCAGACCTGCAATATGTGGTCTTTGTGCCGCTATGTGTGTCCCGAACCCTGCATCATGAAAAACAGAGAACATTAGAATAATGTTACAGCAACAGCTCGATGACCTCATGGCCATTGATATCGACTCAGATTGACTTGAGTCCCTGATGTATTGCCTGAGTAATGGCAAAAGGAGGGTCTGATGTTCTGCGATTTCAGATTTCATCCCGTATCTAGCCGCCATTTTCTGTCCTGTCGCCATTTAGTTTTGCCCTCACTCAGGCAGCATGGCGAACGATGTGCTCTTGCTTTTCCTGCTGCTACGCGTCCTTTCAGTTAAAAAGTAGCTCTATTGCCCTTGTTCATGAAACCCAATGTCAGGGTCTGGCCGAGTTCGCTAATCCATGTCTGGTTCGATTGATCCCTGTCTCAGATGACTATTTGTCCTCTCCTATTCTTCCCTTACACTATCTTATCTGGCTGGCCTTCGCTATTCTCTCCTTGTATGCTCCTATTACACAACTATCCTTTGAGATACACATGCAAGTCCTGTCACATGTGAGAGGGGATTGTGAACACCATCACTAATTAATTTGTTGGGAGGGTTGGCACATGGGGTCCGAGAAAGAGGCGGATACTGAGACACCTGATAGCTTGTTTTCCAACTTTTCTCATTGGTTCGTTTTGTGTGTGTTGGGAGTGGGATATTGTAAATGTGTTTAGTATAAGAGATTGTATGCCAAGGATTGAAGTGGCAGTGTCCTTAGAATCCACCCAGCGTGTAACTTCTAGGACAACTGTGCTTAGCTGCAGCTAATAAACCTGGCTTCTGCGCTCAACAGAGTGTCTCGTGTCTCTGTCAGTAACAAATGTACTCAACAAAGAAAATAGCCAGACAGATTGATTTTTAAATTTTAGATACCACCCAGTCTATCAGTTCTGGGGGATCAACTATTTTATTTTAGTATTTTTATCTATTTTTAGAAAAACATTTTATCATTTGATTTGTATATGTCATCAAACAAACAGTCATCGAACAGTGAAAAAATGACATTCAAACAAATAAAGTGTGCAATAAATATACAAGTGTTCAAAATATACGCAATCAATACTATCAATTTTAGAAAAAAAAACAAAAACTGTTTAATCAGATACCTAACAATTATTTATTGCTAGGAACCAGTCCTTAGTATTAGGTACAAGAAGCCAGGCGGACAAACGGTTCATAAGTACTGCCTGCCTGTCTTACTAAGCCAGCGGATGAAAGAATAAATTATAGGATTGAAAAACTAGGGATAACAGAATATATTAATTTTTAACGGGCTTAGTGGCACTGTTAGACCTGGCATCATTGGCGTGAGTCTCTCCTCCATTTTTTTTCTGTTTGCCTCCTCTGTTTACGATGTTTTTGCTGGTATATCGCTCTGGGCACTGTGCCACTGCTGATCAGTGCCGCGGTGCAAGTGCTCCCTATGTTAATTTACTGTATTGATTGAATTCCATGTTTGACTTATTTGGTTTACTGTCAGTCCCTAGTCTAGTGCACCAGGAGTGCCAGGGCTTGTAAATACAAATGCTGCTCGTGGGCTTGCAGCACATGTTGGGCCACCCACAAGAGCGGCCTAGTAAAAGTATGTCTGAAGGTCTGCCATTGCTAGACCAACGTGCAGTCTGGTACTGTCACGCTGAATGCACAAGTACACCTACTTGCCAGTCCCTAAACCTTCCCTTAACTTCATGTTAGTCACCCCTATGGTAGGCCCATGGGCAGGGTGCATTGTAAGCATAAGGTAGGACAAGCCTGACCAATTTGGCATGTCCTAATAGTGAATTACAGCCATATTCATTTTTCACTATTGTAAGGTTACCTGCTCTCCTTTAGTAAGAATGAGCTGCCGGGGTTATTAATACTATAATCCTAGCTGGCTCGGGGAGCATGGTGCAATGTCGCGTTTGGTATCCCTGAACGCGGGGTTTGATAACGCATCCGTTTGTGTGGATGGTTTTTGGACTCTGGGTTTGAAAATAGCACTTTTAGAAAGTGGCTATTTTCTTGTCTAACTATTTCTGGTTTCTGCTGGTTTGGTGTGTGTGTGACAGGGGCTGGGTGGCTCCAGAGTTCTGAATGAGTCAGTGTGGGGCGAGTGGTGCATTTGCATTGAGAGTAGGGGGAGAGTAGTTCCTGATAGCCTGCCCTGCCTGATACAATGCTGGCTCTACCTCCTGCCGGGCGACTGATAGCTCTGCTCCTGCCAGTGACAATACTGGCTCCACCTCCAGCTGGGCGTCTGAGGACCCAGCCCTGCACAGTGAATAGGCCAGGTGCCTTTGCCTGGCTACACCCACAACAAACCCGGGACGAGGGGAATTCCCCTGCATGGACAAAGGGGTCATAGCCAAAAAGGGGTATAAGAGAAGGACCCCTGAACCAAGACTTTAGATCACTTCTGACAAGGAAACCTGAACCAAGGACAAGAAGCCTGCTGATCCAAGGACTTGCCTACCCCTTCTGCCAGTGTGCTGTTTGCTGGGGGGAATCCTGCAGTTGCTTCTTTATTTTTGCCAAGGAACCAGGAGAGAGGAACTGAGTGTGTACTCTCAAGCTTTGCTAAAGAAAATCTCCAAGGGCTGGAAGAGTGCCAGTCTCCTGTTGAAGTCACAGGGCTAAAGGACTTCATCTATCTGCTAAAAAGTGCTAGTTGCTGGAACCTGAGAATCCAGCACCTCTGAAAGAAACCAGCAATCTCTACGCCGACGGACGCCGCCGAATCTAGCTCGACATCGTGAGTAACGGCTCCAGTGTCCCGCTTCCTCGACGCCGGCCGCCGGGCCCGATCAACGCCAGTAGCGACGCCAGTGAGTAATGAGTTCGGCTCCAGCTCCGAGTGACCTCGTGTCTGCATCGCCGCTGATCGCATCGACTCCGAGCCCTCTCGACGCCGTGAGAGCTGCTCAATCTTGCAACAACATCATCGACATCGACGACGACGCTGTATCCTGCTTCGCCTTGTGAGCGCTGCTCCTGCCTGACATCTGTCGACGCCGCTGCAGATCGCCCCGACTCCGAGGCTCGATCGACGCCGAAGACGCGACGCCGGACATCTCGACGCCGCTGATCATCGTGTGCTTCACTTTTCCAAGGTACTGTGTTGTGGGGGTCTGTGCGACTCCGGGCTCGAAGTAGCGCTCCTCGCGGTCGACGCCGAACCTTTGGATTAACTTTGCTTCGACGTCGTGTGACTCCCGTGTGGGTTACATTGTTGCCAAGAACTGTGATTTAAAGAAAAACCAAACTACACTTGAACTATTATTTTTCCTTCCAAGAGTATTTATTAAGATTGTGGTATATTTTTGTCGTTATTTGGTCTTGTGCCAAGCCTTATATAAAAATCCTTATTTTTATAATACTACTGTGTTGTGTCCATTTGTAGTGTATTCACTTTATTACTGTATGTGGTCATAAATGCTGAACGCACTGCCTCTGAGATAAGCCTGTCTGCTTTGCCAAGCTACCAAGGGGGTGAGCAGGGGTTATCTAAGTGTGTGATCCCCTTACCCTGACTGGAGGAGGTGAGTCACCATTTGTCAGAAGTGTATACCTCTGCCAACTAGAGACAGCCGAGTCTAACATTGGTGGGTCAGCGGTGAGAATTTGAACTTTTCATTTATGACCAATGTGCAGTGATTTGTGTGCGCTACATATTGAAAGCAGACCATAGTGCAGCCACAATCTAATTTGGTAGGATTCTATTTTTGTTCTCCGCTTTTCTGAAGCTTGATTTTTTAAACACTGCCAATTGAGTGATGCCGGAGTCACTACCCCTGTTGTTGTTGTGGAGGAATTTGATAGAGCAAAGATAAAAGACTACAAATTAAAGGAGCTGAAATCCTTTTGCAAGAAGTTTAAAGTTCTTACCACAGGCATCTCATTGAAGGAGGAATATCTCAAAGCAATGGAAGCCTGGTTAGAGGCCAGAAATCCCACTGATCCTGTGGTGGTACCGCCAGTGGAATGGGAGGAGGAGGTACCAGTGAATGAGCCCGTGTCTCCTCCTGGTAGCAGTGTTTCCTCTAAAGGTCTTTATCCTAAAGAAAGAGAAGAAAGGGAGAAAGATCGTGCATACAACATGGAAATGGCAAAACTTAAGATAAATGGGCAGTTGGAGATAGAAAATGCAAGAGGTAGGAGAGAAGCTGGCATGGAGATCAAAAGGTTGGAGTTTGAAAGAGAAAAGTTAGCTTTGGAGCATGACACAAGGTTGAGGGAGATAGAGCTCCAAGCTAAAAGTTTAGAATTGAATCCCTCTGGTGGCAGCATCCCATCTGTGTCTGCAGAAAGTAGGTTTTATTTTCCCAAAGATGTGATCAAATATTATCATAAGAATGAAGATATTGGCCAATGGTTTAAAGCGTATGAGTTAGCATTGTTGGCCCACGGGTCCCTGAGAAGGATTGGGGAGCGGGTTGTGGGGTCACTTTGTGAATGAGGGGAGAGATACCCTGTTAGATAATCCTGTGGAAGATAGGATGTCGTACACTCATATGAAAGATGCTTTAATGTTGAGGTATGGCCTAACCCCAGAAAAGTACCGACAAGCCTTTAGAGAATGTAAGAAATTGCCTGGTACAACGTGGGTTGAATATGGTCATTTTTTTGCAGAGCCATGGATGGTTGGGTTAAGGGCAGCAACGTGGAAATTTATGAAGCTCTTTATGATTCGTTTGCTTGGGAGCATTTGTCTAACAAATGTTTCCCAGAGCTGCGCCAGCACCTTATTGATAGCAAGATATCTAACCCTAGAAAACTTGCTGAGGAGGTGGACCGCTGGGTCAGTACCAGGGTCCACAAGGGTCCAGTGGGAGACTCAGCCAAAGGTGGGCAGGGTCCCCAGCAGAAGAGTGGGGGGGACAAGGGTAAACAAAAGGAGTCCCAGAAAGGGCCCCAAAGTAATCCCCAAGGGAACCAAGGGAAAGGTTCCCAGCCTCCCCCTGTGAAGAAGCCAGGAGCCCCGACAGGTAAACCTTTTCATAGGGACCCAATGACCTGCTATGTTTGTAAGCAGGTAGGACATCGTTTTTATGATCCCCAGTGTCCCATGAGGGACTCTAATGCACCACCACGTGCACCCCCGTCAGTTAGCGAGTGTAGCCCTGGGAGGGGAGGAGATGGTTGCCCCTGGTGGGAGGGGTCCCGCAGAGATGTCCCTGGTCTCGCTAGGAGACATGGAAATGGTCCCTCCACCCCCTCTGCCTAGTAACACTAATAAATATAGGCAGTGGGTGACCATTAATGATAACTGTTAATCAAAAGAGAACGGACACTGGTATCTGCAAAAACCATTAGTTTTTATCGAAAACCCTCATAGACATCCTGGAGTTGTTATAGCGGTATATCTTTTCATCCACCCCATCAGGAGTCTTGGCATAGTCATAGGGTCAACGATTGACGTGCAGTATGCCTGCCTCACCCGAGGCTACTTCTGGTGTGTGCAGAAGTGTCCAGAAATGAAAAAAGGAATATTTTAAAAAATAATGACTTAGCCTAGAGGAATTGGTTTTTAATCTCAAAAATTGGACTAGTCACTAATGTTAAAAGAGATTCGGATATTGAGGTAGTTGAGTTACTAAACTACCATATCACTTTTGACAGGAGTCGACATGTTTCAGCTCTTCGGGCCCACAGAGGGTCAGTGGAGCTTTCGTCAGGACATAAACAAAAAACATATGAACAAAAAAGTATAACTCATACAC
Organism: Lissotriton vulgaris; assembly: GCF_964263255.1. Classification (NCBI taxonomy): domain Eukaryota; kingdom Metazoa; phylum Chordata; class Amphibia; order Caudata; family Salamandridae; genus Lissotriton; species Lissotriton vulgaris. The sequence goes on along the minus strand of NC_141690.1, from coordinate 316,949,206 downwards.
CCTTTATGTGTATGGTGAGAATAACACAATGGAATTTCCGATCTGTGAAAGAAACCAATAAAGTCATTTTAACAACAGTACGTTAACTGGGTTAAGGCAGACATATACAAATAGTAGCATTATTAAATGCGGAGACGGGAGTAAACCTAATTGTGGCTTGACTCTCGTGGAGTGAGTACGTAGGAGAAAACTCATGGGTTTGGAAGCTACGGGCAGACACTTCCAAGCTTTAAATTTTCGGGGTTTTTTGTGACATAGCATATTTACAAGTCTATTGTAGGTGAATGATTTGGCGCGGGAATCAAAAGTCGATAGAGGTGATTGTGGACAGTTGCAACAATTCAGGTTTAAAAGTAAAAAGGCATGGTAATAATACATATCGCCGATTGTGAGTCAATACATTATATAAGAAACGACTCGCGTGTTCAGTGAATCGCGGGTGTCGGGAGACCTGGGTTTTACAAAAGGGGTTTACAACATTCGTGGTTTGTGCTACCAACTCCATGCACACCCCAAAGAAAACCCGTAAGGTACCTGGTGTTTTTAGAAGTTTGGTATCCAACAGGGAATCAGAGTCGCATCTGGATTTACTCTACATACGGGATAATATATATTCATTCAGGTTATTATTGGCCGTCATCTTACCTCATTTCTTCGGGAGAAATCAAAGAACGCCATTCTTACCCATGCGGCATCAATCTGTGAGCCTTGTGCTGACTCTGCCCCCGGCTGTGGGCGGGTCATGAGTTGCTGGTCTTTTGTACTGGCCAACGACACAAAGGAAGGACCAGTTGTTTATGTGGCTGCTATAGTAGGTCAGTGTATTGGACTTACGGAACCTGCTTTTACGTATCTTGAAACCTATATTTTGACCACATATTCATGTGAAATTCTGGGATGCAGTATATTAACAGTTACAAATGAAGTTTATTTTTAGTAAAGATGATTCCACGGAATGTGGTCATTCATTCCTATTTCATCAGTCTTAAGGCGATCAACCCATCTCTGTTCTTTATTAAAAAGAACTTGTTCTGCGTTTTGATCCTTGATTTAAAGCATTTCTAGTACTGTCCACTTCAGTTCATCACATGTGTGGCCCGCTTCTATGAAATGGGTGCACAGTTTGGTTGTATTCTTTTTTAATCTGACATTGCTCCGGTGTTCCCCTATGGGGAGTTTGACTTTCCTGCACGTCATGCCAACATACTGCTTTTGGCAAGGGCATGTGATCAGATATATCACGTATGAGGAGTTACAGTTAGTATGGCTCCTTTGAGTCCACTTAAGATTGTCATTTAACTGTAAGGTCTTGGTACTCGACGTGAACTTACATACTCCACATGTGCCACATGGATAATGTCCAGTGACTGGCATCATATGTACATCTCTGATTGTAGATTTTAAGGGTGTTTTTCTAGGTCTTGTGTGTACAAGGAAGTCTTTTAAGTTCTTGGTTCTTTTGTTGGCAAAGCGCGGCTTTGGCCAGTTCAATGTTCCAGAGGTCAATATCTGCCAATTTTTCTTTATTAGTTTCTGCACCTCATAGGTGGCTGGGCAAAACGTAGTCACGCAGGTGACGAGATCTTTGACTGGTTCTTTTTGTATACTTTGTAGTAGGCAGTCTCTAGGTTGGTTAGAGGCTCTTTTTTTGCATTTCGATATTATTGATGTAGTGTAGTTCCTCTTTTTGAGTTTTTGGCTCAATTCGTCTGCTTGTTTTTTATAGTCCTCTTTTTTGCTACAATTCCGTTTGTGCCTCAGGAATTGACTATATGGGAGATTGTCTCGCAGGGGACGGGGATGGTAACTATGATAGGACAACAAACAATTTTTAGCTGTTGGTTTAGTAAATGTTTTTGTCTCCAATCTCCCATTTTCCACAAATATGGTGAGGTCCAAGAAATCAATTGTCTCCTTGTGTGCTGTGGAGGTGAATCTTAGCCAGCGGTCTCTGCTGTTTAGCCATTCCAAAAATATTGGGAGGTCAATTTTGGTATCCCAAATAAGGAGAACATCATCAATATAACGTTTCCAGTATTTTATACTGGAAACGTATGGGTTGGTTTCGTGAAGGATGCTTTCTTCTTCAAGGCGGCTTACGTAGAGTCCCGCCACCGAAGGCGCAAACGCACTCCCCATGGAGGTGCCATGGCACTGTAAAAACAATTGGCCATTGTACTCGAAGTAATTTTCTTGCAATGCAAGTCTGCAGCATTCGAGTATGAAGTGACGTGGGGTTTTGTATGTCCAGTCAAGCTTGAAAAGCAAGTCCTCCAACATTTTTAGAGTGTCTTCTTGAGGTAGGCTGGTGTAGAGAGATTCTACATCCAGCCCTACCAGTAGCATGTTGTTTTGGTCAAAATTTACATCTCCAATCTGGTTCAGCAGGTCTCTAGTGTCCTTAAGGTATGTTGGTGTCTTTTGTACTAATGGTTTTAAGAACTCGTCAGCAAATTTGGAGAGGGGCTCGAGTAAGGAACCGATTCCCGAGACTATCGGGCGTCCAGGTGGAGGTGTTTTGTTCTTATGGGTTTTGGGTAATGAGTAGAAGAAAGGTATTTTGGGTGTTTTTGGTGTTAAAAATGCGGCCTCTTTCTTCGAAATCCATCTATTCATTTCTGCTTCGTGTACCATCATTGCGATTGTATTGGTCAATCTCTCAGTGGGATCCACATCTAATTGTTTTGTAGAAGGTTTCGTTGGACAGTAAAGTAAGGCATTGTTCATTGTATCCTTCTTTTGTAAGGATTACCACCCCGCCACCCTTATCAGCGGGTTTAATTATAATCTTCTCATTGTCTCTTAATTCGAGCAAAGCCTGTTTTTCTTTTTTGCTCATGTTGTGGTAGACCTTTTTGTCTTTGTCCAATTTGTCGATTCCTTTCATTATGGCTTGTTCGAAGGTTTGAACTTCGATTGGCACTGCAGTAGGGGGAGGACAGAATTTAGATTTTCTTCTGAGATTGGTATCTCCCTCCATCGAGGGGTTGTCGGAATTGCCAAAGAAAGCCTTAAGTTTTAGGGTTCTGCAGAACTCTGCTGCTTCACATTTGAGTTTGAAGCGATCAGTTGTAGGCGTTGGCACAAATCCAAGTCCTTTGTTAAGGACATTTTTCTGGTCTTCGGTTAGGGTGATTGTTGTCAGGTTCACTATGAGTGAATCTACTTGCTCGGTCCCGGTTGTGCAGAGGCCATGCTTCTCGTTTGCACGTTGGGCTGTTGGTCTTGCCACTTGAGATTTTTCTTTTTGCCTCTCGTGGTGTTGTGGCCTCTCCCTAAAAAAGGCTGTGTCTGATGTTGGTTGGCATTGTTCGGCATATGTTGACTTTCCATTTGGTGCTGTTGGTTGGCATTGGGATGGTAAGGGTTCATCCATCCAGCAAAGGGGGGCATGTACGGGGGATAGTAGGGCATTGGATTGCCATGGAAAAATGGTGGTCTTTGCCATCTGTTGCCTCGTCGGGGACGTGAGAACCTGAAATTATTCCGACCTCTTCTAGGGGCAGAACCATCAAAACTCGCTTCTGAGCCGTCTGAGGAAGTTCCTCCTGATGTGTCACCATCTGTGCCGTCGTTGGTAGCGGTAAAGTCTTCCTTAGAATACGGGTGCATTTTCTCCTGGCTGAACTTTTTTAGTTCTTTAGCCAGTTTCTGAAGTTTGTTTTGTGTAAGATATTCTTGCATATCATCCATTTCTTTATTGATTTCATCCAGGCGTTTCTTGTATACTTGCGGATTGATGTTTTTCTTTAGTTCATTTTCGCAATCTTGTATTTCTTTCAGAAGTGCGTCCGATAATCTTTTGGCTGTTTTCACTATTAATACAAGATAGTCCAGTGTGCACTTCCACGAGATGGAGGACCAATCGCGCCGGAAGACCAAATCATGCAAAAAGATTCTAGGTGCGTTGGTGATCCATAAACCCTTTGCCTTCCCGTATGTAGAGTAAATCCAGATGCGACTCTGATTCCCTGTTGGATACCAAACTTCTAAAAACACCAGGTACCTTACGGGTTTTCTTTGGGGTGTGCATGGAGTTGGTAGCACAAACCACAAATGTTGTAAACCCCTTTTGTAAAACCCAGGTCTCCCGACACCCGCGATTCACTGAACACGCGAGTCGTTTCTTATATAATGTATTGACTCACAATCGGCGATATGTATTATTACCATGCCTTTTTCCTTTTAAACCTGAATTGTTGCAACTGTCCACAATCACCTCTATCGACTTTTGATTCCCGCGCCAAATCATTCACCTACAATAGACTTGTAAATATGCTATGTCACAAAAAACCCCGAAAATTTAAAGCTTGGAAGTGTCTGCCCGTAGCTTCCAAACCCATGAGTTTTCTCCTACGTACTCACTCCACGAGAGTCAAGCCACAATTAGGTTTACTCCCGTCTCCGCATTTAATAATGCTACTATTTGTATATGTCTGCCTTAACCCAGTTAACGTACTGTTGTTAAAATGACTTTATTGGTTTCTTTCACAGATCGGAAATTCCATTGTGTTATTCTCACCATACACATAAAGGGTGTATGAGTTATACTTTTTTGTTCATATGTTTTTTGTTTATGTCCTGACGAAAGCTCCACTGACCCTCTGTGGGCCCGAAGAGCTGAAACATGTCGACTCCTGTCAAAAGTGATATGGTAGTTTAGTAACTCAACTACCTCAATATCCGAATCTCTTTTAACATTAGTGACTAGTCCAATTTTTGAGATTAAAAACCAATTCCTCTAGGCTAAGTCATTATTTTTTAAAATATTCCTTTTTTCATTTCTGGACACTTCTGCACACACCAGAAGTAGCCTCGGTGAGGCAGGCATACTGCACGTCAATCGTTGACCCTATGACTATGCCAAGACTCCTGATGGGGCGGATGAAAAGATATACCGCTATAACAACTCCAGGATGTCTATGAGGGTTTTCGATAAAAACGAATGGTTTTTGCAGATACCAGTGTCCGTTCTCTTTTGATTAACAGTTACCAGTTAAGGGGAAACAAATGGACTTTCTATCCTCTTCCCTCCCTTTTGTTTGATATAGGTGACCATTAATGGCCATAGAGTGGAAGCTCTCAGAGACACCGGAGCGAGTTTGACAGGTGTCAAGTGTCACCTGGTGTCCAGAGAGCAGGTGGTTTCCCACGCATCTACCCTGTGATAGCTGCTGACAACTCCCAGAAAGAGTGTGAGGTAGCTCAGGTTCCCTTTGAATGGGGGGGGATTTCAGGTACTCTTCAGGTTGCTGTGAGGCCCGCCATGCCTGTTGATTGTCTCCTGGGCAATGATTTGGAAGACTCCCCTTGGGCTAAGGTGGAGCGAGAGACACATTCGAAAATGTTGGGTGTGCCAGAGTGGGTATGTGCAACCACTCGATCGATGACAGCAAGTAAGGGTGTTGATGGGGTCCCGGAGCCTGAAAGTATGGCCCAGGACCCAGCTGTGAAGAGAAGAGGCAGGAGGCTCGGGAAACCGGCCCCCACTGTTCCCATGATCCAGGAGGAGGTAGACCCTGAGGGGGATGCCCTGGAGCCCTCAGGGGAACAAGTTGCTGAACTGGGAGACCTGCCCGAGCTGACCCACTGGCAGCAGGATGGTGGTCCCTCCAGGGAAGAATTTTGCAAAGAACAGAAAGTGTGCCCTTCTCTTGTGGGTATGAGGCAGCAGGCCTCAGCCCAAACCGCAGGTGATCAGTCAGGGACACATTTTGTCTACTGGGAGAACGACCTCCTATATAGCGAGCCTAAGGCTGCTGAGCCTGGGTCAGCCCGTGTGCTCGTGGTATCCCAGCGCTTCAAAGCCTTCCTACTGGGTTTGGCTCATGACGTTCCGTTAGATGGACATCTGGGGCAGGACAAGACCTATGACAGGCTTGTCACCCATTTTTATTGGCCTCAGATGAGAAGGGATGTAGACGTCCATTGTAAAACCTGTCACACTTGCCAGGCAAGTGGGAAAAGCGGAAGGAAGCAGAAGGCTCCCCTCCAACCTTTTCCCGTCGTCAGTACCCCCTTTGACCGGGTGGGGATTGACATTGTTGGGCCCCTGGACCCCAAGACAGCCCTGGGCAACAGTTTCATCCTGGTCTTGGTGGACCATGCCACACGGTACCCGGAAGCCATCCCTCTCCGAACAGTGACGGCCCCCGTGGTGGGACAGGCACTGATGGGTGTTTTCTCCCGCATGGGGTTCCCCAGAGAGGTGGTGTCAGACCGGGGCACCAACTTCATTTCCAATAATATGAAGTCTCTGTGGAAGGAGTGTGGGGTGACCTACAAGTTCACCACTCCTTACCACCCTCAAGGTAATGGGCTGGTTGAGAGATTCAACAGGACCCTTAAAGGCATGATCATGGGTCTTGAAGAACCAATGAGGCGTAAATGGGACGTCCTCTTGCCATGCCTGCTGTTTGCTTACCGTGAGGTGCCACAGAAATCTCTAGGGTTCAGCCCCTTTAAGCTTTTGTATGGACACCCAGTAAGAGGTCCTTTGAGTCTGGTCAAAGAAGGCTGGGAACAATCTCCCAGGAAACCTCCCCGGGATGTATACAGTTACATGCTGGCCTTTAGGAACCAGACTCGGCGCTTCAGAGATCTTGCTCAGGCAAATCTGGAGGCCAGCCAGGAAGAGATGAAGCGGTGGTACGACTGAAATGCCACTCTGGTCGAACTTCAGCCTGGTCAAGAAGTTTGGGTCATGTCCCCTGTGGAACCTTGTGCGCTCAAGGACAGGTGGACTGGACCGTTTAAGGTTGTGGAGAAGAAGAGGGATGTCACCTACTTGGTGGACTTGAAATCTCCCAAGAACCCCTTGAGGGTCCTGCATGTCAACCGTTTAAAGCCCCACTTAGAAAGGACCGAAGTGGGCATGCTCCTAGCTACAGATGCTGGAATGGAGGAGGAGAGTGAGCCTCTTCCTGACCTCCTGTATGCAAAAGAGCAAGATGGGTCAGTGGATGGTGTTGTCCTCTCTGACACACTGACCCTTGAGCAGCAGCAAGATTGTCGGCAACTGTTTGGACAATTCACTGATCTGTTCTCCTTGATTCCTGGTGTCACTCACTGGTGTGTCCATGACGTGGACACCGGGGACAGCACTCCTGTAAATCACAAGGCTTACAGGGTGACTGACAAGGTCAGAGCATACATTAAGGAGGAGGTCTCCAAATATTTGCCTTAGGGGTGGTTGAGTCCTCTAGCAGTCCTTGGGCCAGCCCAGTGGTCTTGGTCCCGAAGGCTGCAGCGCCTGGTGCTTCACCAGAACTTCAGTTCTGTGTGGATTACCGAGGACTCAATTCAGTCACCAAGACTGAAGCGCACCCCATCCCCAGAGCTGATGAGCTCATAGATCGGTTGGGGGCTGCCCGGTACCTTAGTACGTTTGATCTAACGTCTGGGTACTGGTAAGCATGAGCGGATTTTGCGGATTGGCAATCCGCGAATTTAGCGGATTTGCGGATTCGCAATCCGCAAAATCCGCGAATTCCCGCGAATTTGCGGATTTTTTTTTTTTTTGTGTTCGCCCGTGTTTCTGCCAGTTCGCGAGGGTTTTTACAATTTCGCAATTTGCGAACTTACCTGTCGGGTCGCAAGTTTTGCGAACTTGTTGTTTCTACGTGTCCAGCCTGTTTGGGACACTCTTCTTCATCACTGCCACTCTCTGTCACCACTGCCACTCTCTGACTACTCATGCCACCCTCTGGCCCACCCATGCCACCCTCTGTTTCATCACTACACCCTCTGGTTGTCCAGTGTACATTATTTTCGGCAAAGCAAAGCACACCTTCCCTGCCTCAAGTGACCTGAATTAATTTGGGGCTGATTAATGTGTCACAGAATATTTTTTTAGCTGGCACCTGCTTCCTTAGTGCGCCCTGATTAGTGATCTTTTGCACTTGCTAAGTGCTTTCATTGTTGCAAAATTAGTTACAACACCTGCCCTGCCCCAACTGACAATAATGAATTAGGGGCTGATTAATGGATTTTAACTTCCAGCCTGGCTCCTGCTTGTCTCCCTTAGCTGTAATTCAGGACCTTTGTGGCATATGTGTAACTATTCTGAGGTTCAGAGCAGGGTCACATAATAGTTTCAACTGGCAACTGAACTCTGGAGGGGCCCCTCAGGAAGCCCTACAGGAAATGGCTACTAATGATGTGCCTGAACTTTTGAACCTGGTAAGTAGTTACTTTCAGTTTTGCCAAGATCGTATTTCTGCAATTTCGCACTTATTCGCGGGGCGCGAACTCACGCTAACAGTGCGAGCAGTGCGAGCAAAATCCGCTGCTCGCGGATTTGCGGATTTTGCGGGAAATTCGCAAATCTCGCGGATTGCGGATTTCCCGAAAATCCGCAAAATCCGCGAGCGGAACGGATTTTCCGCCCACGCCTAGGTACTGGCAGATCGCCTTAACTGATGGGGCAAAAGAGAGGTCAGCATTCTCCACACCAGATGGGCTCTACCAGTTCCGGGTTATGCCCTTTGGGATGAAGAATGCCCCTGCCACCTTCCAGAGGTTGGTCAACCAGGTATTGGCTGGACTGGAGGACTTCAGTGCCGCCTACCTGGACGACATCGCAGTGTTCAGCGCCAGCTGGGAGGAACACTTGCGCCACCTCCAGGAAGTGTTGTTGGCCCTGCACAGAGCAGGCCTCACAATCAAAGCCAGTAAGTGCCAGATTGGGCAGGGTTCAGTGGTGTACTTGGGGCACCAAGTAGGGAGCGGCAAGGTGGCCCCCCTGCAACCCAAGATAAATACCATCCTGGCTTGGGCACCGCCCAAAACCCAAACTCAGGTGAGAGCCTTCCTAGGTCTCACGGGTTACTACAGGAGGTTTGCCAAGGATTATGGTAACATTGTGCACCAATTGACTTTCCTGACTTCCAGGAAGCAGCCACGAAATGTGATCTGGACTGACGCCTGTCAAACGGCCTTTGACATCCTGAAAACAGCAATGTGTACAGCACCCATACTCCAGGCACCCGACTTTTCTAAAGTATTTGTTGTCCAGACGGACGCTTCATAGCATGGCGTGGGGGCTGTTCTAGCTTAGGTGAATGAAGAGGGCCGAGACTTACCTGTAGCCTTCATCAGTAGGAGGTTACTTCCCAGGGAACAGAGGTGGAGTGCGATAGAGCAAGAAGCATTTGCTGTGGTCTGGGCGCTGAAGAAGCTAAGACCCTACCTGTTTGAGACTCACTTCCGGGTTCAGACAGACCACAGGCCCCTCAGATGGTTGATGCAGATGAGGGGTGAGAATCCAAAGCTGTTGAGGTGGTCCATTTCCCTACAGGGGATGGGCTTTACGGTGGAACACCGCCCTGGTACAGATCACACCAATGCTGATGGTCTGTCCAGATTTTTCCGCCTTAGTGATGAGGACTCCCTAGGTCAAGAGTAGTTCTCCCCACATTTCAGCTGGAGGGGACACGTGTTAGACCTAACATCATTGGCCTGAGTCTCTCCTCCATTTTTTTTCTGTTTGCCTCCTCTGTTTACGATGTTTTTATTGGTATATCGCTCTGGGCACTGTGCCACTGCTGATCAGTGCCGCGGTGCAAGTGCTCCCTATGTTAAATTACTGTATTGATTGAATTCCATGTTTGGCTTATTTGGTTTACTCTCAGTCCCTAGTCTAGTGCACCAGGAGTGCCAGGGCTTGTAAATACAAATGCTGCTCATGGGCTTGCAGCACATGTTGTGCCACCCACAAGAGCGGCCTAGTAAAAGTATGTCTGAAGGTCTGCCATTGCTAAACCTACGTGCAGTCTGGTACTGTCACGCTGACTGCGCAAGTACACCTACTTGCGAGTCCCTAAACCTCCCTTAACTTAATGTTAGTCACCCCTATGGTAGGCCCATGGGCGGGGTGCATTGTAAGCATAAGGTAGGACAAGCCTGACCAAGTTGGCATGTCCTAATAGTGAATTACAGCCATGTGGAAAGGTCATGGTCCCTACCTTAACGGGGAAGCATCCTCGCGCGGGGGCGGGCTTGTCTAACCCTGATGGCACCTTGTTCCCTCTCCCTAGGACTTCTTCTCTCTCTCTCCTCTGCAGGTATGCCAGGGTCAGAACGCGGAAGAGGGAAAACCGGAAGTAGTTCTCCATGACCCCGGAAGTCCCGCCCCCAGCTATGTCCCGGAAGGTAGAAAAACCACTGAACCACAAGGAAGGGGGTTCCAACCCGCGGACTCGTGGAAGGAGGCAGCAAGGAAGGAACCGGAGCTGAGAGCGAGGAGTGAGGAGTCGGAGAGTCGAGTTGAAGACGAGGAGGAGGACGGCGACGGCGACGTGTGGTCTGAGGACTGGTGGAGTCCTCAGGAGGTGGCTGGAGAGCGGCCGCAACTCACCAGGGAGTTGCGGCGGGCCACGTGAGTAACCATCATCCGTTTCCGTGTGCCTCTTGTAGTTAGTTGTAAATAGTATAAAGCTGCCAACCCTGAGCACGATAGCACTGTATATATATATATAGGCCCCTCCTACACCGTGAGCACCCTGTCACCCCCTTTTTCCCCTCCTATTGTCGGTCTCTTCCACCTCCCCGTCCATCCCTCCCTCACCATCACCTTTTCCGTATCCTCACCTCCCGGTGTCGGTGGCAGTAACGTTACTGCAGGAGAGCGAAAGACTAACGGCTCTGTATTTTCTCTCGCCCCAAACCTCCGAGGCCCACCGGTGGAAGCCCAGGACCCGACGAAGCAGCCGAGAGTGAAGGTGCACCCCACCCTGACGACTTCAGCCCAGCGGCAGGACGTAGTCCACAACCCTTCCCGATCCGACGTCTTCTCTCCTCCAGATACCATCAAGGACACCAGCGGCCCCTTCCCAGAGACTACTTATCACCACCTGACTGTGTCAACAATAAAACCCGTTAACCATAGTGCACTATATCTGGCCTCCCCGCTTGTTATTCCGGCCCGCCGAAGCCCACACTCCACAAGCCATATTTGTTTTTCACTATTGTAAGGTTACCTGCACTCCATTAGTTAGAATGGGCTGCCGGGGTTATTAATGCTATAATCCTAGCTGTCTCGGGGAGCATGGTGCAATGTCGAGTTTGGTATCCCTGAACTCGGGTTTTGATAACGCATCCGTTTGTGTGGATGGTTTTTGGACTCTGGGTTTGAAAATAGCACTTTTAGAAAGTGGCTATTTTCCTGTCTAACTATTTCTGGTTTCTGCTGGTTTGGTGTGTATGTGACAGGGGCTGGGTGGCTCCAGAGTTCTGAATGAGTCAGTGTGGGGTGAGTGGTGCATTTGCATTGAGAGTAGGGGGAGAGTAGTTCCTGATAACCTGCCCTGCCTGATACAATGCTGGCTCCACCTCCTGCCGGGCAACTGATAGCTCTGCTCCTGCAAGTGACAATACAGGCTCCACCTCCTGCTGGGCGTCTGAGGACCCAGCCCTGTACAGTGAATAGGCCAGGTGCCTCTGCCTGGCTACACCCACAACAAACCCAGGACGAGGGGAATTCCCCTGCATGGACAAAGGGATCAAAGCCAAAAAGGGGTATAAGAGAAGGACCCCTGAACCAAGACTTTAGATCACTTCTGACAAGGAAACCTGAACCAAGGACAAGAAGCTTGCTGATCCAAGGACTTGCCTACCCCTTCTGCTAGTGTGCTGTTTGCTGGGAGGAATCCTGCAGTTGCTTCTTTATTTTTGCCAAGGAACCAGGAGAGAGGAACTGAGTGTGTACTCTCAAGCTTTGCTAAAGAAAACCTGAGAATCCAGCACCTCTGAAAGAAACCAGCAATCTCGTCACCGACGGACGCCGCCGAATCCAGCTCGACATCGTGAGTAACGGCTCCAGTGTTCCGCTTCCTCGACGCCGGCCGCCGGGTCCGATCGCCGCCAGTAGCGACCCCAGTGAGTAGTGAGTTTGGCTCCAGCTCCGAGTGACCTTGTGTCTGCATCGCCGCTGATCGCATCGACTCCGAGCCCTCTCGACGCCGTGAGCGCTGCTCACTCTTGCAACATCATCATCGACATCGACGACGACGCCGTATCCTGCTTCGCCTCATGAGCATTGCTCCTGCCTGACATCTGTCGACGCTGCTGCAGATCGCCCCGACTCCGAGGCTCGATCGACGCCGAAGACGCGACGCCGGACATCTCGAGGCCGCTGATCAACATGTACTTCGCTTTTCCAAGGTACTGTGTTGTGGGGGTCTGTGCGACTCCGGGCTCGACGTAGCGCTCCTCGCGGTTGATGCCGAACCTTTGGATTAACTTTGCCTCAACGTCGTGTGACTCCCGTGTGGGTTACATTGTTGCCAAGAACTGTGATTTAAAGAAGAAGAAACTACCCTTGAACTATTATTTTTCCTTCCAAGAGTATTTATTAAGATTGTGGTATATTTTTGTCATTATTTGGTCTTGTGCTAAGCCTTATATAAAAATCCTTAATTTTATAATACTACTGTGTAGTGTCCATTTGTAGTGTATTCACTTTATTACTGTATGTGGTCATAAATGCTTAACGCACTGCCTCTGAGATAAGCCTGTCTGCTTTGCCAAGCTACCAAGGGGGTGAGCAGGGGTTATCTAAGTGTGTGATCCCCTTACCCTGACTGGAGGAGGTGAGTCACCATTTGTCAGAAGTGTATACCTCTGCCAACTAGAGACAGCCGAGTCTAACATTGGTGGGTCAGCGGTGAGAATTTGAACTTTTCATTTATGACCAATGTGCAGTGATTTGTGTGCGCTACATAGTGAAAGCAGACCATAGTGCAGCCACAATCTAATTTGGTAGGATTCTATTTTTGTTCTCCGCTTTTCTGAAGCTTGATTTTTTAAACACTGCCAATTGAGTGATGCCGGAGTCACTACCCCTGTTGTTGTTGTGGAGGAATTTGATAGAGCAAAGATAAAAGACTACAAATTAAAGGAGCTGAAATCCTTTTGCAAGAAGTTTAAAGTTCTTACCACAGGCATCTCATTGAAGGAGGAATATCTCAAAGCAATGGAAGCCTGGTTAGAGGCCAGAAATCCCACTGATCCTGTGGTGGTACCGCCAGTGGAATGGGAGGAGGAGGTACCAGTGAATGAGCCCGTGTCTCCTCCTGGTAGCAGTGTTTCCTCTAAAGGTCTTTATCCTAAAGAAAGAGAAGAAAGGGAGAAAGATCGTGCATACAACATGGAAATGGCAAAACTTAAGATAAATGGGCAGTTGGAGATAGAAAATGCAAGAGGTAGGAGAGAAGCTGGCATGGAGATCAAAAGGTTGGAGTTTGAAAGAGAAAAGTTAGCTTTGGAGCATGACACAAGGTTGAGGGAGATAGAGCTCCAAGCTAAAAGTTTAGAATTGAATCCCTCTGGTGGCAGCATCCCATCTGTGTCTGCAGAAAGTAGGTTTTATTTTCCCAAAGATGTGATCAAATATTATCATAAGAATGAAGATATTGGCCAATGGTTTAAAGCGTATGAGTTAGCATTGTTGGCCCACGGGTCCCTGAGAAGGATTGGGGAGCGGGTTGTGGGGTCACTTTGTGAATGAGGGGAGAGATACCCTGTTAGATAATCCTGTGGAAGATAGGATGTCGTACACTCATATGAAAGATGCTTTAATGTTGAGGTATGGCCTAACCCCAGAAAAGTACCGACAAGCCTTTAGAGAATGTAAGAAATTGCCTGGTACAACGTGGGTTGAATATGGTCATTTTTTTGCAGAGCCATGGATGGTTGGGTTAAGGGCAGCAACGTGGAAATTTATGAAGCTCTTTATGATTCGTTTGCTTGGGAGCATTTGTCTAACAAATGTTTCCCAGAGCTGCGCCAGCACCTTATTGATAGCAAGATATCTAACCCTAGAAAACTTGCTGAGGAGGTGGACCGCTGGGTCAGTACCAGGGTCCACAAGGGTCCAGTGGGAGACTCAGCCAAAGGTGGGCAGGGTCCCCAGCAGAAGAGTGGGGGGGACAAGGGTAAACAAAAGGAGTCCCAGAAAGGGCCCCAAAGTAATCCCCAAGGGAACCAAGGGAAAGGTTCCCAGCCTCCCCCTGTGAAGAAGCCAGGAGCCCCGACAGGTAAACCTTTTCATAGGGACCCAATGACCTGCTATGTTTGTAAGCAGGTAGGACATCGTTTTTATGATCCCCAGTGTCCCATGAGGGACTCTAATGCACCACCACGTGCACCCCCGTCAGTTAGCGAGTGTAGCCCTGGGAGGGGAGGAGATGGTTGCCCCTGGTGGGAGGGGTCCCGCAGAGATGTCCCTGGTCTCGCTAGGAGACATGGAAATGGTCCCTCCACCCCCTCTGCCTAGTAACACTAATAAATATAGGCAGTGGGTGACCATTAATGATAACTGTTAATCAAAAGAGAACGGACACTGGTATCTGCAAAAACCATTAGTTTTTATCGAAAACCCTCATAGACATCCTGGAGTTGTTATAGCGGTATATCTTTTCATCCACCCCATCAGGAGTCTTGGCATAGTCATAGGGTCAACGATTGACGTGCAGTATGCCTGCCTCACCCGAGGCTACTTCTGGTGTGTGCAGAAGTGTCCAGAAATGAAAAAAGGAATATTTTAAAAAATAATGACTTAGCCTAGAGGAATTGGTTTTTAATCTCAAAAATTGGACTAGTCACTAATGTTAAAAGAGATTCGGATATTGAGGTAGTTGAGTTACTAAACTACCATATCACTTTTGACAGGAGTCGACATGTTTCAGCTCTTCGGGCCCACAGAGGGTCAGTGGAGCTTTCGTCACGACATAAACAAAAAACATATGAACAAAAAAGTATAACTCATACACCCTTTATGTGTATGGTGAGAATAACACAATGGAATTTCCGATCTGTGAAAGAAACCAATAAAGTCATTTTAACAACAGTACGTTAACTGGGTTAAGGCAGACATATACAAATAGTAGCATTATTAAATGCGGAGACGGGAGTAAACCTAATTGTGGCTTGACTCTCGTGGAGTGAGTACGTAGGAGAAAACTCATGGGTTTGGAAGCTACGGGCAGACACTTCCAAGCTTTAAATTTTCGGGGTTTTTTGTGACATAGCATATTTACAAGTCTATTGTAGGTGAATGATTTGGCGCGGGAATCAAAAGTCGATAGAGGTGATTGTGGACAGTTGCAACAATTCAGGTTTAAAAGTAAAAAGGCATGGTAATAATACATATCGCCGATTGTGAGTCAATACATTATATAAGAAACGACTCGCGTGTTCAGTGAATCGCGGGTGTCGGGAGACCTGGGTTTTACAAAAGGGGTTTACAACATTCGTGGTTTGTGCTACCAACTCCATGCACACCCCAAAGAAAACCCGTAAGGTACCTGGTGTTTTTAGAAGTTTGGTATCCAACAGGGAATCAGAGTCGCATCTGGATTTACTCTACATACGGGATAATATATATTCATTCAGGTTATTATTGGCCGTCATCTTACCTCATTTCTTCGGGAGAAATCAAAGAACGCCATTCTTACCCATGCGGCATCAATCTGTGAGCCTTGTGCTGACTCTGCCCCCGGCTGTGGGCGGGTCATGAGTTGCTGGTCTTTTGTACTGGCCAACGACACAAAGGAAGGACCAGTTGTTTATGTGGCTGCTATAGTAGGTTAGTGTATTGGACTTACGGAACCTGCTTTTACGTATCCTGAAACCTATATTTTGACCACATATTCATGTGAAATTCTGGGATGCAGTATATTAACAGTTACAAATGAAGTTTATTTTTAGTAAAGATGATTCCACGGAATGTGGTCATTCATTCCTATTTCATCAGTCTTAAGGCGATCAACCCATCTCTGTTCTTTATTAAAAAGAACTTGTTCTGCGTTTTGATCCTTGATTTAAAGCATTTCTAGTACTGTCCACTTCAGTTCATCACATGTGTGGCCCGCTTCTATGAAATGGGTGCACAGTTTGGTTGTATTCTTTTTTAATCTGACATTGCTCCGGTGTTCCCCTATGGGGAGTTTGACTTTCCTGCACGTCATGCCAACATACTGCTTTTGGCAAGGGCATGTGATCAGATATATCACGTATGAGGAGTTACAGTTAGTATGGCTCCTTTGAGTCCACTTAAGATTGTCATTTAACTGTAAGGTCTTGGTACTCGACGTGAACTTACATACTCCACATGTGCCACATGGATAATGTCCAGTGACTGGCATCATATGTACATCTCTGATTGTAGATTTTAAGGGTGTTTTTCTAGGTCTTGTGTGTACAAGGAAGTCTTTTAAGTTCTTGGTTCTTTTGTTGGCAAAGCGCGGCTTTGGCCAGTTCAATGTTCCAGAGGTCAATATCTGCCAATTTTTCTTTATTAGTTTCTGCACCTCATAGGTGGCTGGGCAAAACGTAGTCACGCAGGTGACGAGATCTTTGACTGGTTCTTTTTGTATACTTTGTAGTAGGCAGTCTCTAGGTTGGTTAGAGGCTCTTTTTTTGCATTTCGATATTATTGATGTAGTGTAGTTCCTCTTTTTGAGTTTTTGGCTCAATTCGTCTGCTTGTTTTTTATAGTCCTCTTTTTTGCTACAATTCCGTTTGTGCCTCAGGAATTGACTATATGGGAGATTGTCTCGCAGGGGACGGGGATGGTAACTATGATAGGACAACAAACAATTTTTAGCTGTTGGTTTAGTAAATGTTTTTGTCTCCAATCTCCCATTTTCCACAAATATGGTGAGGTCCAAGAAATCAATTGTCTCCTTGTGTGCTGTGGAGGTGAATCTTAGCCAGCGGTCTCTGCTGTTTAGCCATTCCAAAAATATTGGGAGGTCAATTTTGGTATCCCAAATAAGGAGAACATCATCAATATAACGTTTCCAGTATTTTATACTGGAAACGTATGGGTTGGTTTCGTGAAGGATGCTTTCTTCTTCAAGGCGGCTTACGTAGAGTCCCGCCACCGAAGGCGCAAACGCACTCCCCATGGAGGTGCCATGGCACTGTAAAAACAATTGGCCATTGTACTCGAAGTAATTTTCTTGCAATGCAAGTCTGCAGCATTCGAGTATGAAGTGACGTGGGGTTTTGTATGTCCAGTCAAGCTTGAAGAGCAAGTCCTCCAACATTTTTAGAGTGTCTTCTTGAGGTAGGCTGGTGTAGAGAGATTCTACATCCAGCCCTACCAGTAGCATGTTGTTTTGGTCAAAATTTACATCTCCAATCTGGTTCAGCAGGTCTCTAGTGTCCTTAAGGTATGTTGGTGTCTTTTGTACTAATGGTTTTAAGAACTCGTCAGCAAATTTGGAGAGGGGCTCGAGTAAGGAACCGATTCCCGAGACTATCGGGCGTCCAGGTGGAGGTGTTTTGTTCTTATGGGTTTTGGGTAATGAGTAGAAGAAAGGTATTTTGGGTGTTTTTGGTGTTAAAAATGCGGCCTCTTTCTTCGAAATCCATCTATTCATTTCTGCTTCGTGTACCATCATTGCGATTGTATTGGTCAATCTCTCAGTGGGATCCACATCTAATTGTTTTGTAGAAGGTTTCGTTGGACAGTAAAGTAAGGCATTGTTCATTGTATCCTTCTTTTGTAAGGATTACCACCCCGCCACCCTTATCAGCGGGTTTAATTATAATCTTCTCATTGTCTCTTAATTCGAGCAAAGCCTGTTTTTCTTTTTTGCTCATGTTGTGGTAGACCTTTTTGTCTTTGTCCAATTTGTCGATTCCTTTCATTATGGCTTGTTCGAAGGTTTGAACTTCGATTGGCACGGCAGTAGGGGGAGGACAGAATTTAGATTTTCTTCTGAGATTGGTATCTCCCTCCATCGAGGGGTTGTCGGAATTGCCAAAGAAAGCCTTAAGTTTTAGGGTTCTGCAGAACTCTGCTGCTTCACATTTGAGTTTGAAGCGATCAGTTGTAGGCGTTGGCACAAATCCAAGTCCTTTGTTAAGGACATTTTTCTGGTCTTCGGTTAGGGTGATTGTTGTCAGGTTCACTATGAGTGAATCTACTTGCTCGGTCCCGGTTGTGCAGAGGCCATGCTTCTCGTTTGCACGTTGGGCTGTTGGTCTTGCCACTTGAGATTTTTCTTTTTGCCTCTCGTGGTGTTGTGGCCTCTCCCTAAAAAAGGCTGTGTCTGATGTTGGTTGGCATTGTTCGGCATATGTTGACTTTCCATTTGGTGCTGTTGGTTGGCATTGGGATGGTAAGGGTTCATCCATCCAGCAAAGGGGGGCATGTACGGGGGATAGTAGGGCATTGGATTGCCATGGAAAAATGGTGGTCTTTGCCATCTGTTGCCTCGTCGGGGACGTGAGAACCTGAAATTATTCCGACCTCTTCTAGGGGCAGAACCATCAAAACTCGCTTCTGAGCCGTCTGAGGAAGTTCCTCCTGATGTGTCACCATCTGTGCCGTCGTTGGTAGCGGTAAAGTCTTCCTTAGAATACGGGTGCATTTTCTCCTGGCTGAACTTTTTTAGTTCTTTAGCCAGTTTCTGAAGTTTGTTTTGTGTAAGATATTCTTGCATATCATCCATTTCTTTATTGATTTCATCCAGGCGTTTCTTGTATACTTGCGGATTGATGTTTTTCTTTAGTTCATTTTCGCAATCTTGTATTTCTTTCAGAAGTGCGTCCGATAATCTTTTGGCTGTTTTCACTATTAATACAAGATAGTCCAGTGTGCACTTCCACGAGATGGAGGACCAATCGCGCCGGAAGACCAAATCATGCAAAAAGATTCTAGGTGCGTTGGTGATCCATAAACCCTTTGCCTTCCCGTATGTAGAGTAAATCCAGATGCGACTCTGATTCCCTGTTGGATACCAAACTTCTAAAAACACCAGGTACCTTACGGGTTTTCTTTGGGGTGTGCATGGAGTTGGTAGCACAAACCACAAATGTTGTAAACCCCTTTTGTAAAACCCAGGTCTCCCGACACCCGCGATTCACTGAACACGCGAGTCGTTTCTTATATAATGTATTGACTCACAATCGGCGATATGTATTATTACCATGCCTTTTTCCTTTTAAACCTGAATTGTTGCAACTGTCCACAATCACCTCTATCGACTTTTGATTCCCGCGCCAAATCATTCACCTACAATAGACTTGTAAATATGCTATGTCACAAAAAACCCCGAAAATTTAAAGCTTGGAAGTGTCTGCCCGTAGCTTCCAAACCCATGAGTTTTCTCCTACGTACTCACTCCACGAGAGTCAAGCCACAATTAGGTTTACTCCCGTCTCCGCATTTAATAATGCTACTATTTGTATATGTCTGCCTTAACCCAGTTAACGTACTGTTGTTAAAATGACTTTATTGGTTTCTTTCACAGATTGGAAATTCCATTGTGTTATTCTCACCATACACATAAAGGGTGTATGAGTTATACTTTTTTGTTCATATGTTTTTTGTTTATGTCCTGACGAAAGCTCCACTGACCCTCTGTGGGCCCGAAGAGCTGAAACATGTCGACTCCTGTCAAAAGTGATATGGTAGTTTAGTAACTCAACTACCTCAATATCCGAATCTCTTTTAACATTAGTGACTAGTCCAATTTTTGAGATTAAAAACCAATTCCTCTAGGCTAAGTCATTATTTTTTAAAATATTCCTTTTTTCATTTCTGGACACTTCTGCACACACCAGAAGTAGCCTCGGGTGAGGCAGGCATACTGCACGTCAATCGTTGACCCTATGACTATGCCAAGACTCCTGATGGGGCGGATGAAAAGATATACCGCTATAACAACTCCAGGATGTCTATGAGGGTTTTCGATAAAAACTAATGGTTTTTGCAGATACCAGTGTCCGTTCTCTTTTGATTAACAGTTACCAGTTAAGGGGAAACGAATGGACTTTCTATCCTCTTCCCTCCCTTTTGTTTGATATAGGTGACCATTAATGGCCATAGAGTGGAAGCTCTCAGAGACACCGGAGCGAGTTTGACAGGTGTCAAGTGTCACCTGGTGTCCAGAGAGCAGGTGGTTTCCCACGCATCTACCCTGTGATAGCTGCTGACAACTCCCAGAAAGAGTGTGAGGTAGCTCAGGTTCCCTTTGAATGGGGGGGGATTTCAGGTACTCTTCAGGTTGCTGTGAGGCCCGCCATGCCTGTTGATTGTCTCCTGGGCAATGATTTGGAAGACTCCCCTTGGGCTAAGGTGGAGCGAGAGACACATTCGAAAATGTTGGGTGTGCCAGAGTGGGTATGTGCAACCACTCGATCGATGACAGCAAGTAAGGGTGTTGATGGGGTCCCGGAGCCTGAAAGTATGGCCCAGGACCCAGCTGTGAAGAGAAGAGGCAGGAGGCTCGGGAAACCGGCCCCCACTGTTCCCATGATCCAGGAGGAGGTAGACCCTGAGGGGGATGCCCTGGAGCCCTCAGGGGAACAAGTTGCTGAACTGGGAGACCTGCCCGAGCTGACCCACTGGCAGCAGGATGGTGGTCCCTCCAGGGAAGAATTTTGCAAAGAACAGAAAGTGTGCCCTTCTCTTGTGGGTATGAGGCAGCAGGCCTCAGCCCAAACCGCAGGTGATCAGTCAGGGACACATTTTGTCTACTGGGAGAACGACCTCCTATATAGCGAGCCTAAGGCTGCTGAGCCTGGGTCAGCCCGTGTGCTCGTGGTATCCCAGCGCTTCAAAGCCTTCCTACTGGGTTTGGCTCATGACGTTCCGTTAGATGGACATCTTGGGCAGGACAAGACCTATGACAGGCTTGTCACCCATTTTTATTGGCCTCAGATGAGAAGGGATGTAGACGTCCATCGTAAAACCTGTCACACTTGCCAGGCAAGTGGGAAAAGCGGAAGGAAGCAGAAGGCTCCCCTCCAACCTTTTCCCGTCGTCAGTACCCCCTTTGACCGGGTGGGGATTGACATTGTTGGGCCCCTGGACCCCAAGACAGCCCTGGGCAACAGTTTCATCCTGGTCTTGGTGGACCATGCCACACGGTACCCGGAAGCCATCCCTCTCCGAACAGTGACGGCCCCCGTGGTGGGACAGGCACTGATGGGTGTTTTCTCCCGCATGGGGTTCCCCAGAGAGGTGGTGTCAGACCGGGGCACCAACTTCATTTCCAATAATATGAAGTCTCTGTGGAAGGAGTGTGGGGTGACCTACAAGTTCACCACTCCTTACCACCCTCAAGGTAATGGGCTGGTTGAGAGATTCAACAGGACCCTTAAAGGCATGATCATGGGTCTTGAAGAACCAATGAGGCGTAAATGGGACGTCCTCTTGCCATGCCTGCTGTTTGCTTACCGTGAGGTGCCACAGAAATCTCTAGGGTTCAGCCCCTTTAAGCTTTTGTATGGACACCCAGTAAGAGGTCCTTTGAGTCTGGTCAAAGAAGGCTGGGAACAATCTCCCAGGAAACCTCCCCGGGATGTATACAGTTACATGCTGGCCTTTAGGAACCAGACTCGGCGCTTCAGAGATCTTGCTCAGGCAAATCTGGAGGCCAGCCAGGAAGAGATGAAGCGGTGGTACGACTGAAATGCCACTCTGGTCGAACTTCAGCCTGGTCAAGAAGTTTGGGTCATGTCCCCTGTGGAACCTTGTGCGCTCAAGGACAGGTGGACTGGACCGTTTAAGGTTGTGGAGAAGAAGAGGGATGTCACCTACTTGGTGGACTTGAAATCTCCCAAGAACCCCTTGAGGGTCCTGCATGTCAACCGTTTAAAGCCCCACTTAGAAAGGACCGAAGTGGGCATGCTCCTAGCTACAGATGCTGGAATGGAGGAGGAGAGTGAGCCTCTTCCTGACCTCCTGTATGCAAAAGAGCAAGATGGGTCAGTGGATGGTGTTGTCCTCTCTGACACACTGACCCTTGAGCAGCAGCAAGATTGTCGGCAACTGTTTGGACAATTCACTGATCTGTTCTCCTTGATTCCTGGTGTCACTCACTGGTGTGTCCATGACGTGGACACCGGGGACAGCACTCCTGTAAATCACAAGGCTTACAGGGTGACTGACAAGGTCAGAGCATACATTAAGGAGGAGGTCTCCAAATATTTGCCTTAGGGGTGGTTGAGTCCTCTAGCAGTCCTTGGGCCAGCCCAGTGGTCTTGGTCCCGAAGGCTGCAGCGCCTGGTGCTTCACCAGAACTTCAGTTCTGTGTGGATTACCGAGGACTCAATTCAGTCACCAAGACTGAAGCGCACCCCATCCCCAGAGCTGATGAGCTCATAGATCGGTTGGGGGCTGCCCGGTACCTTAGTACGTTTGATCTAACGTCTGGGTACTGGCAGATCGCCTTAACTGATGGGGCAAAAGAGAGGTCAGCATTCTCCACACCAGATGGGCTCTACCAGTTCCGGGTTATGCCCTTTGGGATGAAGAATGCCCCTGCCACCTTCCAGAGGTTGGTCAACCAGGTATTGGCTGGACTGGAGGACTTCAGTGCCGCCTACCTGGACGACATCGCAGTGTTCAGCGCCAGCTGGGAGGAACACTTGCGCCACCTCCAGGAAGTGTTGTTGGCCCTGCACAGAGCAGGCCTCACAATCAAAGCCAGTAAGTGCCAGATTGGGCAGGGTTCAGTGGTGTACTTGGGGCACCAAGTAGGGAGCGGCAAGGTGGCCCCCCTGCAACCCAAGATAAATACCATCCTGGCTTGGGCACCGCCCAAAACCCAAACTCAGGTGAGAGCCTTCCTAGGTCTCACGGGTTACTACAGGAGGTTTGCCAAGGATTATGGTAACATTGTGCACCAATTGACTTTCCTGACTTCCAGGAAGCAGCCACGAAATGTGATCTGGACTGACGCCTGTCAAACGGCCTTTGACATCCTGAAAACAGCAATGTGTACAGCACCCATACTCCAGGCACCCGACTTTTCTAAAGTATTTGTTGTCCAGACGGACGCTTCATAGCATGGCGTGGGGGCTGTTCTAGCTTAGGTGAATGAAGAGGGCCGAGACTTACCTGTAGCCTTCATCAGTAGGAGGTTACTTCCCAGGGAACAGAGGTGGAGTGCGATAGAGCGAGAAGCATTTGCTGTGGTCTGGGCGCTGAAGAAGCTAAGACCCTACCTGTTTGAGACTCACTTCCGGGTTCAGACAGACCACAGGCCCCTCAGATGGTTGATGCAGATGAGGGGTGAGAATCCAAAGCTGTTGAGGTGGTCCATTTCCCTACAGGGGATGGGCTTTACGGTGGAACACCGCCCTGGTACAGATCACACCAATGCTGATGGTCTGTCCAGATTTTTCCGCCTTAGTGATGAGGACTCCCTAGGTCAAGAGTAGTTCTCCCCACATTTCAGCTGGAGGGGACACGTGTTAGACCTAACATCATTGGCCTGAGTCTCTCCTCCATTTTTTTTCTGTTTGCCTCCTCTGTTTACGATGTTTTTATTGGTATATCGCTCTGGGCACTGTGCCACTGCTGATCAGTGCCGCGGTGCAAGTGCTCCCTATGTTAAATTACTGTATTGATTGAATTCCATGTTTGGCTTATTTGGTTTACTCTCAGTCCCTAGTCTAGTGCACCAGGAGTGCCAGGGCTTGTAAATACAAATGCTGCTCATGGGCTTGCAGCACATGTTGTGCCACCCACAAGAGCGGCCTAGTAAAAGTATGTCTGAAGGTCTGCCATTGCTAAACCTACGTGCAGTCTGGTACTGTCACGCTGACTGCGCAAGTACACCTACTTGCGAGTCCCTAAACCTCCCTTAACTTAATGTTAGTCACCCCTATGGTAGGCCCATGGGCGGGGTGCATTGTAAGCATAAGGTAGGACAAGCCTGACCAAGTTGGCATGTCCTAATAGTGAATTACAGCCATGTGGAAAGGTCATGGTCCCTACCTTAACGGGGAAGCATCCTCGCGCGGGGGCGGGCTTGTCTAACCCTGATGGCACCTTGTTCCCTCTCCCTAGGACTTCTTCTCTCTCTCTCCCTCTGCAGGTATGCCAGGGTCAGAACGCGGAAGAGGGAAAACCGGAAGTAGTTCTCCATGACCCCGGAAGTCCCGCCCCCAGCTATGTCCCGGAAGGTAGAAAAACCACTGAACCACAAGGAAGGGGGTTCCAACCCGCGGACTCGTGGAAGGAGGCAGCAAGGAAGGAACCGGAGCTGAGAGCGAGGAGTGAGGAGTCGGAGAGTCGAGTTGAAGACGAGGAGGAGGACGGCGACGGCGACGTGTGGTCTGAGGACTGGTGGAGTCCTCAGGAGGTGGCTGGAGAGCGGCCGCAACTCACCAGGGAGTTGCGGCGGGCCACGTGAGTAACCATCATCCGTTTCCGTGTGCCTCTTGTAGTTAGTTGTAAATAGTATAAAGCTGCCAACCCTGAGCACGATAGCACTGTATATATATATATATAGGCCCCTCCTACACCGTGAGCACCCTGTCACCCCCTTTTTCCCCTCCTATTGTCGGTCTCTTCCACCTCCCCGTCCATCCCTCCCTCACCATCACCTTTTCCGTATCCTCACCTCCCGGTGTCGGTGGCAGTAACGTTACTGCAGGAGAGCGAAAGACTAACGGCTCTGTATTTTCTCTCGCCCCAAACCTCCGAGGCCCACCGGTGGAAGCCCAGGACCCGACGAAGCAGCCGAGAGTGAAGGTGCACCCCACCCTGACGACTTCAGCCCAGCGGCAGGACGTAGTCCACAACCCTTCCCGATCCGACGTCTTCTCTCCTCCAGATACCATCAAGGACACCAGCGGCCCCTTCCCAGAGACTACTTATCACCACCTGACTGTGTCAACAATAAAACCCGTTAACCATAGTGCACTATATCTGGCCTCCCCGCTTGTTATTCCGGCCCGCCGAAGCCCACACTCCACAAGCCATATTTGTTTTTCACTATTGTAAGGTTACCTGCACTCCATTAGTTAGAATGGGCTGCCGGGGTTATTAATGCTATAATCCTAGCTGTCTCGGGGAGCATGGTGCAATGTCGAGTTTGGTATCCCTGAACTCGGGTTTTGATAACGCATCCGTTTGTGTGGATGGTTTTTGGACTCTGGGTTTGAAAATAGCACTTTTAGAAAGTGGCTATTTTCCTGTCTAACTATTTCTGGTTTCTGCTGGTTTGGTGTGTGTGTGACAGGGGCTGGGTGGCTCCAGAGTTCTGAATGAGTCAGTGTGGGGTGAGTGGTGCATTTGCATTGAGAGTAGGGGGAGAGTAGTTCCTGATAACCTGCCCTGCCTGATACAATGCTGGCTCCACCTCCTGCCGGGCAACTGATAGCTCTGCTCCTGCAAGTGACAATACAGGCTCCACCTCCTGCTGGGCGTCTGAGGACCCAGCCCTGTACAGTGAATAGGCCAGGTGCCTCTGCCTGGCTACACCCACAACAAACCCAGGACGAGGGGAATTCCCCTGCATGGACAAAGGGATCAAAGCCAAAAAGGGGTATAAGAGAAGGACCCCTGAACCAAGACTTTAGATCACTTCTGACAAGGAAACCTGAACCAAGGACAAGAAGCTTGCTGATCCAAGGACTTGCCTACCCCTTCTGCTAGTGTGCTGTTTGCTGGGAGGAATCCTGCAGTTGCTTCTTTATTTTTGCCAAGGAACCAGGAGAGAGGAACTGAGTGTGTACTCTCAAGCTTTGCTAAAGAAAACCTGAGAATCCAGCACCTCTGAAAGAAACCAGCAATCTCGTCACCGACGGACGCCGCCGAATCCAGCTCGACATCGTGAGTAACGGCTCCAGTGTTCCGCTTCCTCGACGCCGGCCGCCGGGTCCGATCGCCGCCAGTAGCGACCCCAGTGAGTAGTGAGTTTGGCTCCAGCTCCGAGTGACCTTGTGTCTGCATCGCCGCTGATCGCCCGTCCGCGCCTGGACCGCGCCCAGCGCCAGACCCCCTGGCCCTCGCGCCGCCCAGCCCTCCCGTATTACCTACGATGCCGCCACCCTCCTAGCCCTTAACCCCGGTCGCGCCCCCAACTGCGTCCAAGCCGCTCCTGGACACACCCATGGACCTTTCTCCTGCTACTCCTGCAAATTCATCGGCACCGACAACATCCTTGCTACAACCACACCACAGATTCCCGACCCCAACCACCTACAATGCATCCTTCTCAACACCCGCTCGGTCCACAGACACGCCATTGACCTATGGAACCTACTAGACACCATCTCTCCGGACGTCGCCTTCCTAACAGAAACATGGATGAACGCTTCCTCCGCCCCAGACATCACCATTGCCATCCCTGAAGACTATAAGATCACTCGCAAGGACCGTACCGGCACAGGAGGAGGAATCGCTATCGTCCATAAGAAATCAATCCGCATCTCAACCAGCTCTGACGCCAACCTCGCCAACTCCGAACACCTTCACTTCCAGATCCACATCGACCCCAAGACCACACTCAGAGGCACCCTCCTCTACAGACCACCAGGACCCCGCGCAAAATTTAGTGAAGACATCACGGACTTCATCACTCCTCACGCGCTCCCCTCCAAAGACTACATCCTCCTGGGAGACCTCAACTTTCACCTTGAAAAGATCAACGACCGCAACACCACCACCCTCTTGGACAACCTCGCCAACCTCGGACTTAAACAACTAGTCACTTCCCCCACCCACATCGCAGGTCACACACTCGACCCCATCTTCACCTCCAGCAATCATGTCTCCTTCAGCCACACTACGGATCTCCTCTGGACTGACCACAGCTGCGTTCACTTCACCTACAACAAGCCAAAACCCATCAACCACCTCCAACCAACTCTGCAAAGAAACTGGAACAAAATCACCACCGACCAGATCTCCTCATCGCTCCTTCTAAACACCCCAGCCCACTCTTCTAACCCAGACCAAGCCGCCGCCAACTTCACCCTATGGTTATCCAACACCGCCGACACCTTAGCACCACTGAAAAAACGTCAAAGCAAACCTGGCAGCAAGAAGGCCTCATGGTTCAACGATGATCTTAAGAAGTCCAAGAAACTCTGCCGCTCCCTTGAAAAGGCCTGGAAAAAAGACCCAACCACTAGCACCAAGGACGCCTTCAAAAACGCCACCCGCACTCACCACCAACTTATCCGAAAGGCCAAGAAAACAGCATTCAAGGATCGACTTGACAACAACGCCCACAATAGCAAGGAACTTTTCAACATCGTCAAGGAATTTTCCAATCCCTCGGCCAACTCCAACGACATCACCCCCTCTCAAGCCCTCTGCGACTACCTAGCCTCATTCTTCCACAACAAGATTGCAGACATCCACAACAGCTTCGACAACCTACCCGGAGACCAACCCACCCAACCATTTGCTGAACACTCTCCCCCCGTGAACACCCTTAATGACTGGAACCCAATCTCCACTGAGGACACTATCCGCCTGATGAACTCCATCCACTCAGGATCCCCCACAGACCCATGTCCTCACCACATCTTCAACAAAGCAGACTCCGTCATAGCACCGCACCTCCGAGACGTCATCAACTGCTCCTTCAACTCCGCCACCTTCCCGGAAAACTGGAAACACGCCGAACTCACCGCCCTTCTGAAAAAACCCACAGCGGACCCCACCGAACTCAAAAATTACCGCCCCATTTCGCTCCTTCCATTCCCGGCCAAAGTAATCGAGAAAGCTGTCAACAACCAACTCGCCGCTTTCCTCGAAGCCAACAAATCCCTCGACTCCTCACAATCTGGCTTCCGAGCAAAACACAGCACCGAGACCGCCCTCATCGCAGCAACGGACGACATTCGAACTCTACTGGACAATGGAGACACAGTCGCCCTCATCCTCCTCGACCTCTCTGCAGCATTCGACACAGTCTGCCACAGCACCCTTTTACAACGCCTCAGTAACATCGGAATACAAGGAAAAGCACTTGAATGGATCACCTCTTTCCTCACCGGAAGAACGCAGAGAGTCCGCCTTCCACCATTCAAGTCCGAGGCCACTGAAGTCATCTGTGGCGTACCCCAAGGGTCCTCACTCAGCCCCACCCTCTTCAGCGTATACATGAGCCCCCTCGCGGCCATCGCCCGCCAACACAACCTCAACATCATCTCTTACGCGGATGACACTCAACTAATCCTTTCTCTCACCAATGACCCCAGCACCGCCAAAACTAACCTACACGAAGGAATGAAAGAAGTTGCCGAATGGATGAAACACAGCCGTCTGAAACTGAACTCAGATAAAACAGAAGTCCTCATCTTAGGTACATCCCCCTCTGCATGGGATGACTCTTGGTGGCCGGAAGCCCTTGGAAAAGCACCCATCCCGACAGACCACGCACGGAACCTAGGCGTCATCCTGGATTCTTCACTATCAATGAACAGACAAGTCAGCGCCGTATCCTCATCCTGCTTCAACATTCTTCGCATGCTCAAAAAAACATTTCGCTGGATCCCCACCGAAACCAGGAAAACTGTCACCCATGCTCTGGTCACGAGCCGACTGGACTACGGAAACACCCTCTACGCAGGTACCACCACTAAACTCCAGAAAAAACTCCAACGAATCCAAAACGCCTCAGCCAGGATCATATTAGACATCCCACGCAACGAACACATCTCTGGTCACCTGAAAGACCTCCACTGGCTACCCGTCAATAAGAGAATCACTTTCCGACTGCTAACCCACGCACACAAATCACTCTACGACATCGGACCAGAATGCCTCAACTCACGACTGTCCTTCTACACCCCCGCCCGCCAACTACGTTCTTCCAGCCAAGCCCTGGCCACTGTACCTCGCATCAACAAGACCACCATGGGAGGCAGATCCTTCTCATACCTGGCTGCTAAAACATGGAACTCACTCCCCACTCACCTTTGCCTTACCCAGAACCACCTAGCATTCAGAAAGCTACTTAAAACATGGATATTTGACAAGTAATCCTCCTCCCCTTCCTAAGCGCCTTGAAACCCTCTGGGTATGTAGTGCGCTATATAAATTCCTGACTTGACTTGACTTGACTTGATCGCATCGACTCCGAGCCCTCTCGACGCCGTGAGCGCTGCTCACTCTTGCAACATCATCATCGACATCGACGACGACGCCGTATCCTGCTTCGCCTCATGAGCATTGCTCCTGCCTGACATCTGTCGACGCTGCTGCAGATCGCCCCGACTCCGAGGCTCGATCGACGCCGAAGACGCGACGCCGGACATCTCGAGGCCGCTGATCAACATGTACTTCGCTTTTCCAAGGTACTGTGTTGTGGGGGTCTGTGCGACTCCGGGCTCGACGTAGCGCTCCTCGCGGTTGATGCCGAACCTTTGGATTAACTTTGCCTCAACGTCGTGTGACTCCCGTGTGGGTTACATTGTTGCCAAGAACTGTGATTTAAAGAAGAAGAAACTACCCTTGAACTATTATTTTTCCTTCCAAGAGTATTTATTAAGATTGTGGTATATTTTTGTCATTATTTGGTCTTGTGCTAAGCCTTATATAAAAATCCTTAATTTTATAATACTACTGTGTAGTGTCCATTTGTAGTGTATTCACTTTATTACTGTATGTGGTCATAAATGCTTAACGCACTGCCTCTGAGATAAGCCTGTCTGCTTTGCCAAGCTACGAAGGGGGTGAGCAGGGGTTATCTAAGTGTGTGATCCCCTTGCCCTGACTGGAGGAGGTGAGTCCCCATTTGTCAGAAGTGTATACCTCTGCTAACTAGAGACAGCCAAGTCTAACAGGCACCCTTCTTCCTTTTCCCTGGCTTGGGGTCAACGCGTTTCGAACCACAATATTATTATGGGTTCTCCTCAGGACACGGACTGGATGGAGCCAACACTGTAAATGATAATAATGATGGAAGTTGGTGTAAGTATTGTATCGGTATTTTAAAAGAATAAAAAACTCAGACTCAAGACTCAGTAAATGGTATAAATTAATACCTGAACATGGCACTGTTACAATAAGAGGCCCTCATCACTATTCTTGTCCGGTTACAGAATTCCGGTACTCGCGAGGCAACTAATTAACAGCAACGACACATGAGTGACGTTCAAGTGCCATGTTCAGGTATTCATTTATACCATTTACTGAGTCTTGAATCTGAGTTTTTAAGACCTGGCTTGGACCATTTGAGTGGTCCAAGCCAGTATAGATACAGGACCCAAACCTCCTCCTTTGCTCTGTCAGTAACAAGGCAGGTGAATCCGGGGATTGAGGCGTGCCCTGCGCCGCCCGGCCCATAAGGCCCGGTTCTCCAATAGGACTAACCCAATATTTGGCCAATACATATCAAAAATGCCACAGTAAGTGTTAATAAACTACCTTACCAATCCAAGGCATCAAAATCAACAGTAAGAACCGCAGAACGACTCTTACCAAACAAATGGTTGGTCCAAATTCTAACTGCCAAATTCTGAATGACCTAACAGTCTTTTTTTTTTTTTTTAATACTCACGCCAAAAAGGTTCTCAGTCAGGGGTGACATCATGTGGAGGATCAAAATCAGGAAGATGAGAAATATACTGGGCTGCAGAGACAGAGCATCCCAAGAATCTCCGTTCACAGAGTAGAATCCTGTCCTGTCCTACTCAGTAGATTTCTGTCTCCTGACAAGATCACTCCCTCAGATAGCCACTTCTGATGAGGTCCACGTTGGAGCGCCAACTGAAGAAATCAAAAATCCTTCCAAGGGTCTCACTGATACCTAGTCCTTTTAAACCAACAAAGAAGAAATTGGCACAGAAGTTGAAATATAAAAGCTCATATTTATTAGCCTCAAATCAGGTGAGACTACGTCACACAGAAGCCTTAGCAACTGAACGAGGCAGTTTAAGGAGTACAGAAAACTGGGGCTTTATATATGCTTAGAGTTACAGAGTAAGCATAAAACCAAGGGGCAGTCCTGGCTCACGTAAGCATGCAAAATGACTAAGATGGGCATACAAGATCTACTTGCTCAACAAAGTGGGAGGAGAGTTACTTCTCCATACAGCAGCAAAAATAGCCTGACAGTTATACTAGAGAAGTGGGTGCATTCTACTAGCTAGGCCCTTCTGGGCATGTGCAAAGTGGAAGATGGTGAATATAGTTTGTCTCTAGGCAGACTACAAGAGCAGTTAACAGAAAGGTAGGACAGAGCACATGGCAAACAAAATAGCTACCAAAAATACAAAATGGCTTTCACAAAGCGGATAAGATAACTTCTAAATACAAGATGGCTTCAGCTAAATGCTAACCCATTGCTGTCAATTTACGACACGTACATATTGAACAGTGTAGAGCTCAACCATGAGCCCTGTGGCACACCGCACTGAAGATTAAAGGTTTGGGAGCTAGCCTCACCCAATTCCACACGAAAAGATCTTTCTGTAAGATATGATGTTAGAAGGGTCAAGGCGGAATCTTGGAAGACTTTAATCTTCTATCTTGCTCCTATGGGAAATTATGCAGGTAAACATTATACACAGCATTCCCCATTTTAGCCTATGAGCAAGATAGCCCCCTCAACATTAAAAAACGAAAATGACTTAAATTCACTACCAGAGCATGCCACACACACTAGTACATGCTCTACCTTTCATATACACTTCACCCTGCCCAGAGGGGGTACCTAGGGCTTTCTATATTGGTGTCCAATGTGTACAGAAAGGGAAGGGTTTAGGCCTGGTCAGTGTGGACACTGGCCAGGGCAGCATGGCAGTTAGCAACTGCAACCAGGCACCGTGGTGGCAGGCCTGAGACACAATTTTAGGGTTACTCATGTGGGTGGCACAATCAACCAGCCCTGGCACACTCAGTACACTTTAATAGGGACTTCTTGGTAATACAAATATGCCAATCATGGATAACCAATTACAATAACAATTTACTCAGGGAACACTTGCACTTTGACACTGATCAGCAGTGGCAAAGTGCCCAAGCATCTAAACCAGCAAAAATAAAATCCAGCACAGCGTCAAAAATACAGGAGGTAGAGGCAAAAATTCAGGGGAAACTACGCCAAAGATGCCAGGTCTAACATGCAGGCATGGCCCGTGCCGGGCGTTATACTGGGGCGGTGATGTCAGGCAGTGGAGGGTCAGGATGGGGGGTTGTAAAATGCAGGATATGGACCATTAGAGGTAAGTACCAAAAACAAAAAACAAACCGAATTTTGTTGCCCACGCTGCATCGCCAAATGTGATGCAGCATGGGCAACGATTTTTTTCGGTACTTACCTCTAATGGTCCATATCCCGCATTTTACAACCCCCCACCCTGACACTCCCCTGCCTGAACTCACCGCCCCAGTATAACACCCGGCACGCGCCGTGCCTGCTAACATGTACAAAATAATCCACCTAATGTTGCACAATCACAACTGGTGACATGCATGTGTCGTCACAGAAATGAGCATTAAACATTCACTTTCGAAGCAAACAATGAAACTTTTTTTTAATTAAAACAACAATTAAATGAAGTCACATAGTGACTCCCCTCGACACAATCCGTCGGTCACAACCTGCAAGACAAAAAACATGAAGAGAAGGTGTGTCCTGCACACATCAAAGTAACAGAGAAAGAGCGAAGGAGAGAGAGAAGAAAAGAGTGGAGAGAGGGAGAGATAGACGAAGAGAGGGGGAGAGAGAGAGAGAGAGAGAGAAGAAGAGAGGGGGAGAGAGAGAAGAAGTGAGGCGTGAGAGAGAGAGAGAGAAGAAGAAAGGAGGAGAGAGAGAGAGGGAGCTGACCCTGTGCACCCTGGTTACACAGTTCACCTGCTGCCACCGGTGTGTCTCCAATCACTTTCCGGTACATATAGCAGTACACCAGGTCACACATCTGAGACAGAGCCGTCATCTGAAGTCCAGAGACATGGCTGGCACAGTACACATACTTGAACAAGATGGATCACTGACAGAATTTCGACCTCAGAAATATCGACCTACAAGAATATCGAGTCAACAATATCGAGGGCAAAAATATCGACATCCTATCTACAACATGGTAAGTACAAAAATATCGAAAAAATAATATAGATGTAAAAAATATCGATGTTAAAAATATCGATTTTTTTTCTTTTAATATATAAATGTAAAATTAAGTATATAACACTAATAAATAAAATATACATATTTAAAAGTATGTAATAATGTTTACAATTAATAAATAATTCATATATATTAATAAAACATTAATTAAATATATACAGTAAATATATAATATATATGTACTGAACAATAAGTATTAATAATTATTTTACTAATTTATAAATTAATGAAATATATTCTAATTTACTAATACATTTACAAACATAAAACAATAACATAAATAAAATGTAAGTAATATAAAAAATAAAATAAACATTTGATATTTTAACAATTAATTATATAAAACGTTGGATAGCGTAAGGGTAAAAATTACTATTCCTACTCCAGAGAGTGGAACAGTAGGGAAAACTGACCCTGAACCCAAAAAATACCCCTGAACCCAAAAACTGAAAACTGACCCTGAACCCTAAAAATACCACTTTACCCATGAACTGAAAACTGACCCTGAACCCTAAAAAAAAACCCTTTACCCATGAACTGAAAACTGACCCTGAACCCTAAAAATACCACTTTACCCAAGAACTGAAAACTGACCCTGAACCCTAAAAAAAAAAACCTTTACCCATGAACTGAAAACTGACCCTGAACCCTAAAAATACCCCTTTACCCAAAAACTGAAAACTGACCCTGAACCCTAAAAATACCCCTTTACCCAAAAACTGAAAACTGACCCTGAACCCTAAAAAAAACCCTTTACCCATGAACTGAAAACTGACCCTGAACCCTAAAAATACCCCTTTACCCAAAAACTGAAAACTGACCCTGAACCCTAAAAAAAACCCTTTACCCATGAACTGAAAACTGACCCTGAACCCTAAAAATACCCCTTTACCCAAAAACTGAAAACTGACCCTGAACCCTAAAAATACCCCTTTACCCAAAAACTGAAAACTGACCCTGAACCCTAAAAAAAACCTTTTACCCAAAAACCCAAAACTGACCCTGAACACTAAAAATACCCCTTTACCCAAAAACCCCAAACTGACCCTGAACCCTAAAAATACTCCTTTACCCAAACTTAATTAATATTATTTAATTAGCAATTAATTATTAATTAACAATAACAATAAAGTAAATATATTAGCACATTAGCTGTAATTAATATAATGTAATAATTAATATCATTTTTCCCCAATTAATTAATTAACAGTAACTAAAAATTATATATATAAATAAATTACTCTAATTAATGTAATTAACTAATTAATATTATTTAATTACCAATTAATTACTCATTTAAAATATGTACACATTTATATTAATTAATTAACGAATTAATATTAATTATTTGCCAATTCATTAATTATAAATATTTAAAAACATATATTAATTAATTAATTATTATTAAATTACTCCCCACCCTATTCCCCTATAAACCCACATCCCGCTACAGAAAATATATATCAATTAATCAATAAATATTTTCCCAATTAATGATTATTAATTAGCAAATAATTATAATTAATTAATTAATCCTACTAAATATTAATAAACTTACCATAATTAAATTACTTCCCACCCTATTCCCCTATAAACCCACAACCTGCTCCTCTACTAAAACATGAAATTTACTTATAAATTTATATATTATTATATAAAATTTATACACATATAATAGTAATTATTTTAAATACTTAAATTAAACATATAACACATACATAATAAAATACTATAAAATAATACAAATAGCGATATTAGTGTCATCGAAATTAGTAACATCGATATATATGCTATCGATATTACTAACTTCGATATTACTTACATCGATATTAAGTATTTCGATATTACTTACCTTGGGTCGATATTCTGTCCTACGATATTCTTGCCTTCGATATTATGCTCCTTCGATATTTCAGACTCAATATTATGGTAGGTCGATATTTCCTACTCGATATTTTGACTGTGTACCGAACAAGATAACATCATCTGTCCGACCATGCACACCCAGGCAGAGGCATCCCAGCCCGTCCCGCTGCCCATTGGAGCATGCACACCCAGGCAGAGGCATCCTTGCCCCTCCTGCCACCCATTGGAGCATGCCCGCCCATGTACACCCGGGCCTCACTGTTCACCTTCCGCCACTGGCATGTAGACTGCAGGTCCCACCACGTGCCGCTGCAAGACACATGCCCCAGACATGCAGACATGGCACCCTCCACACCATGCACCCACGCTGCGCAGGCCACCAGGTCACATGTCTGGTGCTTGGACTTGATTACACCATGGCATAGGACAAACCAGGGCACCCGGCAACATCACAGCCTGCACAGCCGCTCAGCCCAATGGGTGCCACTAACTCTATGACCCGGAAGAGAGGCCACGTGGCAGTAGGCCAGCGCAGCCCACTGGCATGGCCTACACTGCGGTCACGCAAGGCACAGAAATCCTCAGCTGTCCAGACCGCCGGGACGGGTCATCATCGCAGGCTGCACACCCGCTCAGCAGCTCAAGGTGCCAATGACTCAGTGCACCCAAAGTCACCGTCCCGTGGTGGGGTGCCTGTGCCACAAACCCAGTTCAACCCCAGTCAGCGCCCATGGTGGTAGGCCTGAGCCGGCCTTCAGGGCTCGGGTCTGTCATTATTATTATTATTATTTGCACATTTAAAAAGCGCAATGGTTACACTAAAGACAGTGTGTCCCTGCGCTGCGGTACAGTTGCCGATGAAGTGCTAGCCACCACCACTGCCCTACATATCACGAGGGAAGAGGTGTGTTTTTAAGTTTTTTCTAAAGCGACTCTCCCGGGCCTCCATCCGGAGGCCCACCGGGAGCACATTCCATTGTTTGGCTGCCAATAAGCAGAAGGACCAACCCCCCATCCTCACTCTCTTGATGGCGGGTACACACCCAGACACACCCCACCTGATCTTTCCTGACGTGTAGGAACATAGGAGGTCAATAGCTGAGATAGATAAGGTGGAGCACTTCTCTGAAGGAATCACTGACAGACACACAGTGCCTTAAATATGATTCTCTCTTTTATCAGGAGCCAGCGTAGTGCCGCCCGAGCTGCCCTTGCAGAGGACCTTCTAGGTCGCTTCAGAATTAAGCGGGCTGCCGCATTCTGTACTCCCTGCAGACGGAAGATACTCTTGGTTGTCGCACCTAGATAAAGAATGTTGCCATAATCTAGGCGCAACGTCACGCAGGTGTGGACCATGGTCTTCCTGTCCGCCGTGGGTAGAAGGTCGGGCGTTTACCTCAGTACCTTCAGGACCCCAAAACAGGTGCCTGCCACCCGCATGGCATGATAGTCAAAAGCGAGGTTTGTGTCTAGCCAGACTCCCAGGTTTTTTGCCTGCACACAGGGCGTTGGTGTCAGCCCCAGGTTCTGGGGCCACCATGCCGAGGACCACACTGTCGGAGCCCTATCCACCTTCAATACCTCCGTCTTGCTGCCATTCATCGTCAGGCAATTCATTGCCATCCATGCAGCCAGTTCTTGCAGGTAGGCCGTGAAGTTGGATGCAGCCTTCTCCGGAGCCTGACTTAGCGAGACAACCATCTGATTATCGTCCGTATAGGATGCGACCCTGATCCCAAACCCATCTACTGGGGCGACGTAGAGATTGAACAATGTCGGGGACAGGGTCGATCCCTGCGGCACTCCCTGCCTCAGCTTGATGACTCTAGAGTAGTGATAACCCT
Organism: Lissotriton vulgaris; assembly: GCF_964263255.1. NCBI lineage: Eukaryota > Metazoa > Chordata > Amphibia > Caudata > Salamandridae > Lissotriton > Lissotriton vulgaris. The sequence continues at coordinate 316,912,656 of NC_141690.1, read as the reverse complement.
GTCTCACCTGAAAGCAACGCCCAGACAGAAAAGATTTTAACCATCTCAGGGCATTCCCTGCCACCCCTCCCTTTTTCAGGCATTGAACCAGTGTGTGGTAGCCACTGTGTCAAAGGCAGCACTTAGATCCAGCAGGATCAGGGCCGCTGTCCCTACATTCATCCACAGATACATACATGAATGAGGAAAGACATGACACAGCAGTGCGTCACTGGATGTTTATTGCACATCAAGTGCAGTTCCCCAGCTGGAGTGGTACAGGGCAATGCCGAGCACACTACACAATATGGATCTGGGGAGGGCCAGCCAGAGTCCATCCCTGGAAGACAAGCACTGCAGAATAAGAGGAGTGCAGTCTGCAGTCCGGTCACCGTGTCATTGGTCTTCAAATAGGATGTGGCGTTCCATGTCGCTTTCCAAGGTGAGTGCATCTGAGTGAATCGGAGGTCAGTGGAAGGTCATGAGGCCATGTGCGGGATCAACTAGTGACATGCCAGGTGGCGCAAATTAATGCTACTGAGTCCTTCTGATCACAAGCCCATCCACGTCCTTGTCCCCAGATGTTTGCCCTGCCCCACCTGTGGGTGTTGCTGTATGGGCTGCAGCACTGTGTTCCACTGACACCTCAGGTGCCTGAGGTGGATTGTCGGTCGCACTGTGTGCCACTGACACCTCAGGTGCCGGAGTGGTTAGGCCAGCCGCACAGGGAGGCATAGACACACCAGGGGCCAGAGATGTGGATGGTTTGGGAGCAGCAGCATTCAACATCGCCACTCCTTGTGGCAGCAATGCCATGATGAGGATCTGCAGGGCGGTGGCTGCCATCCTATCCGCCTCCATCCTCCATGAGGCTACGCATGTGTGGCAGCTCACTGCTGGAATCACTGGAGCCACTCTGAATGGACAGGTGTTCTTCTCTCCTCGTCATGACTCCAGATATGTCAGTCAGGGCTCATTAGAGACCATGTAGCAGGTCTGCACACCCAAGGATGGCTTCAAATTTGGTTGTATGTTGCCGAAACCCAACCGCACCTGCTCTGCGGTCACCCTCTGGCACACCAGCATATGGCGTTGGAAGGCCATGTGTTGTTCCTGCGGGTCTTGGGGGAGTGCCGTGGCTGTGGGTGCCTCCTGCTGGGTGCTTTGCTTAGTGGGTGGAGTGTTCTCGATGTAGCTGGGTTGCCCTGATCCTTGAGGTGAGTGGCGGATGAGGTCAATGATGTCTTTGATGGCTTGGGTGTCGATGCTGGTGTTGTCCTCCTCTTCATCAGTGAAGAGTGGCTAGGATTGATCAGCAGGAGGTGTCAAGGGTGCCACTGCAATGTGAAGGGAAGATGGTGTATTACAATATGTCCACATGTATGTAGCCGCATGGTACATGTTAACATTCAGACAGCATGGCATTGTACATTGTGGCAGTCTGTAGATCTGGGCGAGGACCCAGAGTCATTGTGGGTGTGCACTGTGCTCTGCTTGATTGTGCATGTGTGCCATTGTGCCCATCTCCACCCGTACCCCCAGTACCTGGAGGTCACTCACCCTGTTGCGGTTGTGTTGTGTCCTGTCGAGCAGTGTCCGATCCCCAGACTCCGGCCACAGTCTCCACACTGTTGACTATCGAGACCAGCTCCTCCATGTCATCCAGCTCGAGCTGTGGCGCTGGGTCCCCACCTCCAGTCTGCGTTGCTACCTTCTAGTTGGCGGAGAGTTTGTCCTTGGTCCGCCACTTGATGTAAATCCATCACCTCTTGACCTCGTCCATTTTCCTCTTGTGCTCACCCACGACATTCACCTTGTTCATGATGTACCGCCATATTCCAATTGTGGTGCCCAATCACACGTTGGAGGTGACAAACAGTTGTTGATTGTGTCCCATCACCGCTGTGATTATGATCCTGCTCTCCTGCGGACAGATTTTTGTCTTCCTCTTCTTCTTCTCCTTGCCCTTCCCTGTCCCCGAGGTCCTGGCTCCAGCTGCCTACTTGGTGCTTGGGTGTTGGTCAGTTTGTGTTTGGGTGTTTTTTCTACTTTTATGGTGATTTTTCCTACCTGCCCGGTGTGTGTTGTAGGCCTGGTGCTGCTTATCGCTGTTTTCCTCACCGCACTTTGGCCCATTGCAGGTTTTTTGGTGTTCTGGTTTGTGTTTTTGTCTCCATTGAGGTGCTTGTATTGCTGACATTGTCCCCGGTTTTGTCAGACTATCGCATGCTACTGCCGTGTTGTGAATTCCATTTTGACACTGGGTTATTTTCACGCGATGGGCTGCAATGTTAAAAGTTTCATTACGCTACTCTTGCAATAGTTATCACACGTTTCTGTGAATATACCCCTAAACACTGTGCACATGACCCTTTTCAGTGGTAAATAAATTAAAAACTATGGGGCATATTATCAAGGGGGTTTATCTCCGCTTTTTTTGGCTTTAAAAGCCAAGAAAGCGGAGATAAAATTATCTCCCTATTACCTAGCTGTCGCTAACACCAGTTAGCGACAGCTAGTAGGAGATAGCGACCATCTTGGGCCCCGCTTTGCATGTCAGTGATATTTATCACTAATGACATGCAAAGTGGGCGTGCCAAGATGTTAGCGACTGGAAACAGTCCCTAAAATCGCTATCTCCTATTACCAACTATTGGAGATATTCGCGCTAAGCGCGAATATCTCCAAAAGCTAACACCTGCCCTGAGCAGTTCTTAGCCATGTTATCCAATGGGAGGTGGATAACATGGCTAAGAGGATTTGCTCGATAATGCATGAATATCGCTGACTTTTCAGCGATATTCATGCATTGCGGCCGTTTTTTATCGCATTTGCGATAAACCTTGCTAATAGCAAGGTTTATCTACGATAAAAATCGCCGATTTGCGGCGATAATTTTTGTCTCTAAACAAGTTAGAGACAAAAATTATCGCTAGTTGTTGGTAATATGCCCCCATATCTCTTGAGACCCTACACAAAAGTTTATTAAAGTAGAGCCTTGGAGTCAAATTCCACTCTCCTAAGGCCCAAAGTGCATAAATCTAAAGATCTCTCTTCCTCAAATAATCCTTCTGCTCCCCTAAACAGATCATGGGGCTGGTTGATGAGGTCCTTTGTGGTTACTCAGTGAGACAACTTCAACATTGTGTACACCATCTTCCAGAGAAGATCATTGCAGGCTCTAAAAGCACCAGCGTCAAGTGTCTAGAATGTGTCTGAACACTTGGCAGCTCAATCTCATGCATCCTGCCTTGAAACACTGAATCGGATTCCGGGAGATGCAAAAACAGAGTTCTTTGTAAATCACACCACGCTTCTTCATACAGAGGTCCAAGATACCTGGAAAATATGGACTCCCATTATTTGGTCTACAGAAACCTGAGCTCAGAAGTGGTACATCTCATAACTCAAAGATAGTTCCGATCCAGCCCCAGGGTGAATATAACCTCTTCAAGAAAGACCAGAAAACTCTACTGTTTTATCTTGCATTAAACTAAATCCCATACGTCCGGAGCAGTGATGCACGAATATCAGACATGTGCTCTATCTTCATTGACTGCAACTGGGTGTCTATCCTACCTTTTTTTACATGTCACTATTTTTTCACCTTTTTTCCATTGTACCTCACCTAACTCTCAGAGGTAACAGTAATACACCCCATGAAAACTCTTGTTAAACTACGTAGCTAAACGTAAATGAAGAAATAATAAATGTAAAATGGCATTGAACACCATTCTGATGGCTGAATAAGACAATCATGTTTATAAGTGTGTGGGTGAGTGATTCATTGAATGCACAATTGCCATTGTATCTGATGCAACCAACAGTCCCATAAGAGAAAGCTACAGCATCGTTATAAGCATAAGGAGAACAATGAACTGACTGGGCTACGGGTAGCCTAATGATCAGAATCCAGAAAAAGATTACCCTTGTGTAAGAAAATTATAGAGAGGCAAGTAGTGCACTTGTTTAGAGCACCTGTTGGCTCCTGAGAACTGTCAGTACCCTCCCATTGAATGTATTGCAGCAGCACTGAGAAGTGTGGAAACTCTCCCATTAAATGCTTTGCAGCAGTGCTAACACATGCCTATACGTTCCCATTAAGGGGCTTATTTATGAGGGACCTACATCACTTTTGCACCACATAAAGTGGTACATGCATGACTCAGGGCTCTCATAAAGATTCATGAAGCCACATAAAGCACCATGCGTTGCATTTATCAGCTTCATAAAACATGAGTAAGGCAAGGCAGCACAAATCACTGTGTCGCCTTACTATAAGCCCGGGAGGAGTCCCATGGGCAATGAGGTGGGTTTTCCCCATGTAACCCTCATCTATTTATTTATTTACAGCACCTGTGGAATGGTGCCATCATGGCCGCTAACTTGGTCGAGCTGCCACGCTGCCGAGAAGAGATGATTTGGTGACTCTCCCCGCCGGCCGCCGTCTATCTCCCTGGACCCCACCTTTGTGCTTGACGTCCTGCAGTCCTCCCCCCCGCCCCCAGACATCCAGTGATGCCTTCCGGATTGTGCCGCAGAAACACATGATTGTTGCACCACAAACAGAGCTGCAGCGTGAGTGCATGGACGCTTCTGCACTATGCCCGGAGATTTTTTTTCCACAGCGAAGTCAGAATAGGCGCACCACCCTGGCCCCAAGGTTTTTCTGCATAGCGGACCTGAAAGAGAGTCTTTCCAGACCCCGTGGCTGCCTTTCCTTGTCCGGGGCTACTGTCTGAGCCCCCGAGCCCTACGTGAACCTTCAGAGCCATTGCTGAGTCGCATACAATCCACACAGCTAGTAGTAATTAATCACTACAGGCTGTGCGGAGTGTATGCAGAGCAAAATGCGGATGTGGTTTGGCAGGGTTGATGCCCTCTCAAAAGCAGCTAGCAAAGTGGTAGAGGCACTCACAGTTTTGGCAACATGGCTCAGCGGAACAGAGAGCACTGCTGAGAGCATGTGGTGCTTGGAGACGTATACCACGATCTGCGGGACGGACACCGGACGGAGCCTGTGGCCGGTCACTGTGCCTCCACTTCTGAAAGGCTTGAGGGAGGAGAGAAATGCCTTGAAATTGTGGGCATGTTTTCTTAATTTTTATGACTCAATAAATGTTACTTGTGAGCAGCTTGACTTCAAAATGGCCACCATAGGCTTAAGCATTAGAAATGTATGGAATGATACTATTGCAAACACTACCACTGTAGGAGGGGAGTGGCTGGGGAACTGACGACACCCCCGGGCGGAAACCCAATACATTGTTGAAACCGCGGAGCTCGACCTACATGGGCGATTTCCGGTGGAGCTGTTTAGGCAGCTAAAGAGGAGATTGGCTTTGGTTTCACCCCCGCTGCTGTCACCTACCCAGCCGGACATTGGACATGGTTTTTTCTTGTCTCTCTGCTGTGTTTCACCCACCCCCTGCCACCTCCCTCCTTGTTCATGTGGCTGCCTCCCTCTCCCAGACTTGCGTGGTTGGACTATGCCTTAGTTCTCCTTCCCCTTGTCGTCCCACCTCACCCCCCCTTAAATCTCCTTTTGGCCTTTCCCCCTTTGCCTTCCAAGCAACCATTTTCGTTTGTGTTGGTTATGTTGTGCGCTAACAAACTCATGTTATTGTTTAATGACTGTTTTTCTCCTATGTCATACTTGCTACTGTAACTTTTGTACCTTGTAATTCGCTGATCCTCATGTAAAGCGCTCTGATACCTCCGGGTCTAGCCAGCGCTATGTAAAACTTTTCAAATAAATAAAAAAAAATCCTCTTTCCATGTGGGATGCATTCTGCAGAACACAAAAAGGAAAACGCCTTGTAGGATTGCTTTTGTGCAGGAAGGTGCCCACAAAAAACAAACCTGCCTGCAACGGAGGTGAGTGCCTACGTTGGCATAAGGCTGCCAGAACCGCGCCAGCGCAGGCAGAAAGGACAGAAATGCACCATATCGCTTAAATACAGTGCCTTCCAGCCCTTTCACTCTGACAAAGGGCAGAGCAGCAAGGGGTCTTGCAGGGCTGCCCTACTCAAAAATACCATAAATGAGGCCATAAGTGTGTTCCAGCTGTACTGAGAAGTGCAGATACTCTTCCATTAAATGCATTGGAGCAGAACTGAAAAGTGCAGGTATTCTCCATTTCAAGTTAAAGAAGTGCAAGTACTCAGTGCAGGACAGTACTTACCCATTTAAAGCACTGTGGACGCATGTATACAAATAATACGCTTTCGGCTCTCCAGAAATCAGAGTGAGGCATGCATGGAAAGAATGCATGGAACATTCGCTGAAACTCGCTGCATTTTTCATCTAACAGCCTAGCCCAACACTCGGTAATTTGTTAAAGGCAGAGATCTGGAGGCGCTTCTGGAACAGTCCGTGGCCGTCTTAGAGGACTCACGCTGTCGTTCAAGGAAATATGTGTTATGGGAAGCTAAAGAAATCTCTTGGGTTTCTCTTGTGTTAAATTAAATGTGTGAATGTGTTTGTTATTTTCACTTGCAGTGGCTGATTGAATCCCTGTTCAGACAATCAATCAGGTAAGTGGTTTTGAAGCAGACAGCACCCTCTTTAGCTTCCTCCTGTTATTATCATTGCGTTGTAACTGGGCCGCCCCACTGCAGGCCTCCCAGCTCAGCAAAGATCACCTGTCACTTTCTGTCTCGGCAGAGATGTGTTTTTAACCCAAAGCTCACTTTTAAAGCTTGTTTTCAGGCTGCTGCGTTTTCTCCTTCCCTGATTATTTCGCCTTCCTCGGCGCGTGGCGATGCTCACATCACCTGTTGCCATGACACTGCCAATGGCTGAGCTGCAGACAATGTTAAGCTGAGGACAGTGTGTCAGCCTCTCTCTGGAGCAGGTAGTTATATTATAGCCGTGAAATATACATCTATTGGAGCAAAAGAAATAGTGACAAATAGGAGATTTATCCTTCCAGATTTGTACTTGAATATTAATTTCCTAATTCATACCCAACCTTCCAATTCTCTATGTCTGTTTTACCTCCTGAAACTGAAATGTATTATTTAATCATTGTGGGGCATATGAAGGTAAATTCCATTTTGCGATTCTCAAATAGAGATTTTTAGGGAACCGCTATTTGAGATTAGCAAAATGGAATGTAGGTAATAATTAGCAATTTTTTTGCGAATCTCTAAGATTCCTTATTTGTGATTAGGAAATTGTGAATCGCAATTAAGGAATTAGTGTCACATTTATTCCTATGGGCCAAAAGGCCCATAGGAATGAATGGGGAAACATTCTCAAATTGCGATTTTCTGTGAGAAAATCACAATTTGAGAATCGCAATTCCAAGGATGCCAGGGTGTCCAAAGGACACCTGTTGCACCCCTGGAATGTGCCTGTAAGTACATGTGGCGCACATACATGCCCTAAGGGCATGTCTGTGCACCACATGGCACTTTGAATTTTGAAAAAAAAATGCATTTTTAAAGGAAATCGCAAAATACCATCTACTTGAAGTAGGTGGTATTTTGCGATTCCTTAAATGCTATAAGCAAAATAAGGAATCACAATTTTTGCGATTCCTTATTTTGCTAAGTGCCTCATACATACCAAAGGGGCGTTTGCGATTCACAAGCGCCGTAATTCGGCGAATTTTACATATGCCCCTATGTCACAAATGCCATGGTTACTTACTGGTAATCTTCATTACTCCGAGTATAGTCATCCTCACCACATGAATAACGAAGTGAGCTTCAGCTCCACACCAGAACCCTCCAAAGCAAGTTAGCCTCCCATGCCTCCCATCCCTTCCCAACATGGCTGACCCCTATCACCCCTGACCTCTATAAGAGGAGGGCCGGCCCAACCCTTCAGCCTGAAAATTCAAAGCAGAAACATAAAGCCGATAGTCAGACAGGGAGGGATGGATGGGAACTCATGTGGCGAGGAAGACTATACTTGGAGTAATGAAGATTACCAGTAAGTAATCGGGGCATTACCTCCTCGTAAGTCTTTCTCCCCTCATGAATAACGAAGTGAGCCAAGCGGCTTCATGGAAACTCTCAAGAGACAAATGGCAGAGAAGGGGAAGTCATTGAAGCAAGCAAACTCAAAAGACTAGAGGAGCAGAAGGACCACCCAAGAGAGAGGCAACCACGAGCAGGATGAACCAGCCCGGGACAGAGAGACACCGAGAGGGCCGAAATCCCAAATGCCTGAAACACTTAGGGCCGGGAAAAAATCTGCCCAAACCAAAGACTGAAGGAGGACATAGAAGGCAGGGAACCAGACCGCACGGAGCCAGAGCAAAAACAGGCCCCAGAACAGAAAGCAGCAAGCCGGTCTGAACACACCAAGACCACCCAAGGGACAGCCAAAAGCGAGAGTGGAGCAAAAACCCTAACAGCGGAACAGAGGAAACAGAGGGCATCCCTCCTACAAACCTGAAAGGTAGCATGCCGGTAAAGCCTCGCACGTGCAACAAGACACAGCAATAAAGTAGGCAGAGTCCCCCTATCAGCTCCTCACCCGGGATAGTGCAGGCTGCAGTGAAGCCACATGGGGCCCCCGAAAAACAAAACAACGATGCGGAGGCGTGCCCGGGGTCCATAGAATGGACTGCCGGGCGCCCCCACTCCACACCCAAGCCCCCAAGCTGACCCAACCAGCAGGCACAACGGGAAAACGCTGAGTGACACCAGGGGGTGGGGGAGAGTGACCCGGGCAAGAGATAAACAAACAAATACTCCGCCCACACGGACAAGGGGATAGGACAAAGTGTAACAAATTGAAGTCCTTAAGCCCAGTATATGAAACAGATTAGGTTTATTGTAGATAGGATTCAGGTCAGGCAGATAAAATAGAATAAAGTAGATCCAGTAATAGAAACCCCACCAGGAGCAGATGGACTCCAGCTCAGCCTCAGATGTAACTGTCCCTGCTTTCAAGCATACACAAATGGAACACTAAGTGACATCATAGATGCCTGCTGAGCAAGTAATGACAAACACTAAAGAAGGAGAGAGAAGAAATGAAAGCAGGATGCAACACAAAGGCTGTCAGGAAAATCCCCAGACCCCCTCGCCCGGGCTCATGTAAACCACTGGCTTGCTAAAACAGAGCCTAACTGGCCCAGATCTGATACCGGGGGAAGGAAGGAGGATGTTCCCAGAGTCCTAGGGCCCGCTAGAGCTAGGGCAGGGCCACTAACAAGAGACCCCAGTTCCAGCTACAGCTGGAACCACTTACTTGAAACACACTCTGGAGAATCTGCAACGCAGAACCAAAAAAGGCCGGCGCTCCTCTCATAGAGGTCAATGGTGATAGGGGCCGGCTATGTTGGGACGGGATGGGAAGCATGGGAGGCTAACTTTTGCTTTGGAGGGATCTGGTGTGGAGCTGAAGCTCACTTTGTTATTCATGTGGCGAGGAAGACTCACGAGGAGTTAATCAATGTTCTGTTCACAATGTATGTAATTAGCATTAACACAATATTATTATTAATTCCCTTTATTCTAAAGCATACAAATGCAAAGGTAGTACATCCAAGACGAATGTCAATGTGAATACCAAATAGAGATGTTAAAAGATGTAAAAGATTTTAATTGATCAGCAACCATGTGGAGTTACATTTGGATGAAATACTTGAAAATGTTGTGCCAAGGTGATAGAGGTTGGCGAACCATTGAAAGCTCGAGCCAGGTTTTGGCCTAAAGCCTAGCTCTGACACAGCTCTAGGGTCTGTTGAAACCTCGAGCCCATAACAAGCTGAGCTTTCTCGTAGCTTCTGTCTGCCACCATAGCTCTATATCATGGATGTGTATGTTACTGCCAGAGCCGCCACTTTAGAGCTGGGGAACCAGGTTTGATTATCGGTGTCGTCTAAACTTTCTTTCTGGGCAAATAAATTATTCTTCGTTGTGTAATGAAACTGGTATTTAAGTGCACTGCCCCAATATCTTGGGTCCAGTTAGCACTATCTAAAAACTGCAGAAATATTCCTACAGAGGGAAAAATAAAGCCTTAGCATAAGAAAATGCAAATAGATACCCCCTTTAATAGCTGAATTTTACAAAGTGAAACCAGCAGACCTAGCCAAATTGCCACTTCCCTGCCAAAATTGTATAATATTTTACTTAACCAAAACTACCTTTTCATCTTTATCGTGTATAAAAGCACTTTCAAATATGTGATTTCCGAATATCTGTGGTACAAAACCAAATGTGTTTGATTTAATAGACTATAATGTTGCTCTCTAAAGATTTGGGCCATGTACAGGGTTAACATGTCAATTATTTTGCCCCGTAGTTTGCTCCTAGTTCACGTTTAATAAGTACTTCTTAATGCAGTGATATAATGTGATGTATTAATGTCAAAACTTCCACAGGTTAAAATACACTGTTCAGACTTTTGAAGAGAATGTATGATATATTATGATATATTTGTTGCATATTATGTATACCAAACATTTTTAGGGCTTGGCTCGTGCACAGGTTCTAAGATGGGATCCATACCCTTGACTCGTCCCTGGCTCTGCTCGCCCTGTTAATTTGTAGTTCGCCCACCTCTAAAAGGTGTTTTAATGCCTAAAAAGTATATTCTCACAGACCTCTTCTTAAAAAAGTGATTGCTGTATCAGTTCAGTGGGATAAAAAGGAGTCCTTGCCTGATTTCACTGGCATGTGGCCGAATGGAGGTCAGTAAATAAAGAAAGAAAGAAAATGAATTGCATTGTGCGCGGTGCAACGCCAAATGTGTTGTCTACCAATGGAACGCCGAAGTGTGACACCAAGCTGCAGTTACTTGAATGACACACAGTGAGAAACTGTGTATAAACACACACATACATAACTGCTATAAATGGGATGTGTAAGGCATGCAAAGTCATCCACATTTATCTAGCTCAGTGAACATGACATAATCACCCTTATATGATAACCTCAATGCTCCCAGTGAAAAGATTCTACAGTACATACCTTTTCATAGTTGTACTAATACTAGCCAGACATTTATGCCTGATTGTCAGTAAGCAAGAAATTCAAGGACTTCATGTCAGGCCCTCTTCAACTGATAAATAGTGAATAATGCCACACTGGTAAACGTCTGGTAAATGTGTCCCTGTGTCCCTGGGAGATCTCATTTGTGTTGAGTGTGAGTGCAATCACACATTACATCTATTGTACATTGTACACACATACTTTTGCATAGGTGCCAGACCACTGAACCTGAAACAGAGTAACACCTTCCCCATGGGAAGAGGACATGTGAGACTCCGGGGCATAATACTTTGAAATTAGTTAACCAAAGTGAGCAACACAAAGTGCCACACTTAGCAAGTATGCAAAAGAAACAATTGATGGATGGAATGCTGGACAATGCAAGCATTCACCCTCAATCGCAGGGATATGGATTTTATCCATCATTCTTTTGCTCACCACACTACCCCAGTTTGGACCCAGCCATATGCAATCAGTCTTGACCCTGTTCCTTTAGGGCATCAGTCTAGCCCGAACGGCCAAACCTGGTCCTCCCAGGACCATGAAACAAGCATCCTGGGACCAATTTCAGGGCAACACCCTTCATCAGCCAGGCTACCTTGAATCCAGTGGTGTAGTGATTTCGAGACCCACGTCTGGGCATACCCTTCCCACTTAGGGCGACATATGCAAAATAAACAATGGATGGACAGAATTCTTTGCCATAGAAGGTTAACTACAATGGGGAATAAGTCACTGGGATACATATTACCTGTTTTAACTACGGGGGAGTCTATTTTACAGTGAATTTTAGCTCTGTAGCTGCAGGAAGGCATTACCTCTCCACACTATCACCCCTCCTTGCCGGGCTTTTGGCCCTGGTCCCTGTTGTGCTGGGTTCCTTATCTGTAGTTGCTGCTGCTACATGTTCACCAAATCACTTTATCCCTGTTGCACTTGTGTGGTGAACAGCAGACTTCCCTGCAACTAAGTGTATGATACTGATATGTTATGACTACCCTGGGCTTGGTAATGAGGAGGGGCATTAACCATATCCTGTAACATGGGGTTTTGTGGTGGTTGCACCCTATTCTCTAAAATCTGCTGCTTTTGCTGCTCATTGTATGCCTTTGTCCGGCATGCCTCTACCAGGTAACCACAGCTCAGGAATAGTAGTACTCTTGGACTACCTGTTTGGAACACTCTAAAGTTTTGCGGCGGAGCACACATTGTATCTGGTGCCATCTGCACAGCTGCGGGGCATCGCTGCACCCTCGATGGTAGTCTTTTTCAACTTATGCAGCACTCATTTTGCTGTGTCTCTTTTGGTCTGCTCATGCTTATTTCTATCCTTTTTTATTTTTTCTGATGGTAGTAGTGTGTATGAGCTTATATATCCTGCCAGTGTGTAGGTATTTAAAAGAGTACCCTGGTCATTAGCCCTCCTACATCTAGGTGGTCTGGGGATATTTCTCCCAGGGCGGTCCATATCAGGTGCCTGCTGGGTATTTGTTAATGTGATTATGGAATGTGAGCATGGGTTAACACTGTGTTTGTCCATTCCAAATTAGGCTGCTTAGCAGCTCTTAATGCCCCCTATTGCTAGGATGATACCTGCAGTGTTTTTCTCAAAGCATGTAATCCAATTCCCTGCCCCCATCCAGCAATTATAGTAACTTTGTTCTCAACCCCTCGTTGTCCACCTCGGCCAATGGCACATATACAATCCCTGCTGCGACCTGCTGCAGTAATGGGTACATTCTCATTTGAGGTGACTCTACAGGTTTCTCCTCAATGTAGCACTCCTATCCTACTGTATGTAGAGAAGTCCCAAATAGGGTTTCCTCCTTCATGCCTGTTGCAATACTGCACTATTGCCATGTCCTCAGGCTCAAACAATCCTTCCCACAGTCACAACCTGTCATATGTGTCCCTCTCCTCAGTCCAATCTGCTAATTTATTGCAAAACGGCTCCACAAAATTCTTGCCTTCCTTTTTGGCTATTATCTCCCTCAGGGTTACTTTGTCGCGCACGAGTGCAGAGTGGAGAATATGCTCATCGCTGCTTCCCTCATGTGCACACATAGGTGCCATTTTGTTTTTCCTGGCTCATAGGTGGGTAAGTACTAGGCTGCCTTGTTCCTTTCTTTCTTGGTCAGCCCCTCTCCTTTGTTGAGTGGACGGTGTGGCTCTAAGCCCTCTTAGTAGCCTGTCTTCTACCTCTGATCTTTCCTAGGGCTGCACCCTGTAGCCGGCCCACTTCCTCATGTAAAGAGTGCGCTGTCCTGTATCCGTGATCTAACTCCTAGTTGCGTGGCCTTTCTCCCCAAGCATCAGTTCATGCCTCCCTTTCTCAAGCCTTCTGGCCTGTCTGTTTTGATATGAGCTACTCACCACTTTGAGTAGCCTGGCTTCACCATCAAATCACTCTCTGCTTCCTCCTCAGCTACCTGGGCAATCCCGGTAGGCTCTACCTTGACATCAGCTCCCGGCGTTCTTCATCTCCTGAGCTATGGAGAAGCACCACAAACTTTTCTGACTATCATGAACGCTCACCTCAACCAGTAGGAGTGTGTGTTTTACTGTCTTTGAGGTGTCATGATTTGGGTATGGTGGACAGGGAGTCGAGCTTTGCGGACCTTCCCTAGGGACTTGGGCTACACTTGAGGCATCTGGGCTTGTTTGCTTTTGGTTTTCTCTGGCTTAGACCTAACTGTTATTTTTTCGCTGTAGAGGTTGTCTGCTTCCGCTATTCTTGAATTGCAATGTCCTAATGCAGGGGGGGCTGGTGTGAGTACATCAATCCCTTATATATGGTGCGGGAGGAGCCAATACCTTGCTCACTATCAGCATTGTAGGACTTTAGTTTTAGCTTCTTGAAAGGTGGCCCATAATTTAAACGTTGATTCTATTTTGTCGTTCTTTTGTCCAGCATATGTGTTTTAGTTCATTATATTTGTGTCAAAAATTCCCTGCTTAGGCCAGGGGAATATGTATGCCTTTGTGTGAAACTCTTGGCAAAACGTATTAATTCTCTTTCGGCCACATGCGTCATCCCGGCCGCTTGCGAATTCCAAATTGCGAAAAATAGGGAATCGCAATTTGGAATTAGCAAAATGGGATGCATGTATATTTTCGCATAATATTTGCGATTCAGTAAAAATCGCAATTTTTACCGAATTGCAAATATTATGCGAATTCAAATTTGCGATTTCGCATTTCCCATTGATTCCTATGGTCCAAAAGGCCCATAGGAATCAATGGGAATTGCGAATTCGCAAATTAGAATTCGCAAAATGTTAATGCATTCCATGGGTGCAGGGGGGTCCAAAGGACCCCCCCCCTGCACCCCTGAAATGTATTTCAAAGTGGATGTTTCACACACACATGTCCTAAGGACATGTGTGTCTGTAACATGACAGTGTTCAAAATGCTAATTTGAGCATTTTAATTATTTTTCGTAAATTACCACGAGGTTCACCCTCGTGGTAATTTGCATCCCCTAATTGCGAATTCGCAATTTTAAAAGCAATCATGCATTGCTTTTAAGAAATCGCAAATTTGCGATTCCTTAGAACCAATCGCATTTTTGAAAATCGCTAAAAATAGCGATTTTGCCAAAAATGATTGATGCATACTAAAAAGATATTTAGGAATCGCAAACGGCCGATTTTACCGAATCGCACCGTTTGCGACTCTTAAATACCATGATGCATGTGGCCGAAAATCTGTTTGGGGAAACTAGGGGCACATGCATAATTGCAAATTGAGGTCACAAAAGAGCAGATTCACAGAATCTGCCCCTTTACAACCGCAGTTTCTGCATTTGAGATGCATCATCCTAAATGCAAAAATCGCAATTTAAGGAATCGCTAAATTTGCGATTACTTTAATTGTGATTGTTCCCTAAATGCAATGCATTAACAAAAAAATTGCGATTTTGCAATTAAGAAGTGCAAAAAACCATCAATTCCAACTGAGGGTAATTTGCGAGAACAAAGTTCCATGTTGCACACATACATGCCCTTGGGGCATGTGTGTGTGCAACATGTGATAACAACGCAATTTCAGGGGTGCATCAGGGTGTTCTTTTGGCACCCTTGCACCCTTGAAATTGCATGCATAATTTGCGAGTACCTATTGGGTACTTTCAAATTGTGCATGCAATTCCCATTGATTCCTATGGACCTGTAGGCCCATAGGAATGGATGGGAAGCCATTCCTGAATTGTGACTCGCAATTTGCGAGTCACAATTAAGGAATGTGTAGAATTTGTAGTTTTTTGGGGGAATCCTCCATGCATAGACAATTGCGATTCCATGTTTACGATTCCTTAATAATCGCAATTAAAGAATCACAATTGCCAATATTGATGCGTGTGCACTTAATTTCCATATTCCTCAATAGGGATTCCTTGGCAATTTTAGTCAATTTGGATAAATACAATTGAAATTACTTTTTGTGATTTGATTAGTCTAATCGTACATAAAACGTATGTGGTGCACTCTTACAAATTACATACTAGCATCTTAGTGCTTACGATATTTGTATCAAACGGTTCAGCTGAATATTTTTATTAAAAAACTGCTATCTCACGCAGAGGTATCCCAGCACTTAGCTTCAGTCAGGTAAGTAGATTGGGGCAGCGTCTAACCTTTACAGAAGAGCCATATCTTCAAGTTATTTTGTAACCCGGATTCAGAGTCTGACATGTCCCAGCTTAGCCGGCCACCAGAGTACTGAGGGAGGGGAGGGAGGGCTGACCAAAAAACATGAACTCAGTCTTGTCTGTGTTTAATTTCAGTTTGTTGTTATTTATCCAGCTGTTGATGTTTATCAGGCAACCCATTAGTCTAGCAAACGGGTCCTTTGACTGATCCTTAAAGGAGAATATCAGCTGGGTGTCATCTGCATACGAGACAGCCTTCAAATTCCATGTGTCAATGAGATTGAAGAGTGGTACCCTATAGGTGTGAAAATGCAAGGGGTTTAGTGCCGAGCCTTGTGGTACACCGCAATTTAGAGGCTTGGGTGATGATTGATGTGGTAGTAGAGACATACTTTGGGTACGATCATGGAGATAGGGCTGGATTGAAGCAAGAGCTTTGCCCTGAAATCTAAGCTGTTCAAGTCTATTTAGCAGAATGGGATGTGAATCTGTGTACATATGTATACTTTGTATAGTTGGTATCACATACGTACCAGGAATTGACACTTACACATGAATTGGGCCTACACTTACATTGCAAGACACAAATAGTGTTTACAACTTCCTCTTCCAGGATTACTCCAGACAACTTGGTCAACATTTTAGTGGAACTTTAACTAACACCAAGACTAGGTATACCACTGAACATACACTCATCTTACACCTAGCTAATATGCACCCTTTATACTCATTTTGACTTTACTTGTGTACCACATTATTTGTGTATTGATTAGTTCACCAGTACAGATGATGTGGTTCTGTCCATTAACACAGTGTGAGATGACTCTTACCATTTGTATTTTGCAACTAACATTTAGTTAGTGAGGGAATGACACAATGGAACATCCTTGTCTATGTGTTCCAAGTAAGTTACCCCCACTATCAGCACAGGACACGAGCTCTATTGACAAACACAGAGATGGCTATTATGTCAAACATTATACTTCTTAGTTAGTATGATGCATATTTCTGCTTTCCTTACCAATGAGTGGGCCATTAACATATCTCCCATTCCGGAACTGCTCATTTATAATACTGTGGTGTAGATGAAGACATAATGTGCACTCCCCGGATATTTGGCAAGCTCATTGATAAAAAAGCCCTGATGATCCACTATGGCCTGAACATTGATTGAATATGTGTGTTTATGGTTTCTGAAGAGGTAGGATATTGCAGAAGGTGCACCAATTGTACATGTATGCAATTTATTGCACCAAGGACATGTGGCAATACTTGCTTGGTGTCCAGTTGTTTAGTTTTGGGGAAGAAGAGGTACTGGGATGTAAGTATGACAAGGGCATCTAAGACAGAGGCGAGGAACGTAAAAAATGTTCCCTGTGATATTTGTGCCAATCTGACTGTTGTGATCTGGAAGAAATGAGATGCCAGAATATGGAGCACAGCCATAGGTTTAACACGTGGGAGAACGCCATTGGGTCTTGCAGTTGGAGGCTGGAAACTTCGCCCAATCGTATGCAGCAATTCTATGAGACACTCCCTCCTGAGTCTGTCGAATTTTATGACCTCATCCTCCCTGAGGTCAATGATACATTGTCCCTCCTCCCTTGCTGCCTATGGGGTGGTGATGGTGGTGGTCCCCTAGCGACTCCTAGTTGCAAAAGGTCAACTTTCATGGCAATGTTGAGCTTCCCAAATTGTTTTGTGGGGTTGCTCTTTTTATACTACAGCCACTGCGCCATTTCATTTGCACAGTTTGCCGAGGGGCAGCAATTCTGGTGCATTTCAGGTTTCCCATTGATGCGTGATGCATTGGCAAACCCATAAATATCACTGCAATACATTTGCGTTGTATATGTTAAATTGACCAGCGCAGCTGTTTTCAGTGCAGCACAGCTTTTGCACCATGTAAGCCTTGAGAAAGCTCTCATAAATATGCCCCTAAGTGTTTAAGAGTTTTCACTAATTTCCTAAAGTGCTTTTGAGTGTTGCTATTTTTTATTTCTCTTTCTATAGAGAAAACTCAGATGCTTGATGCTCAGGCCATAACTACGTCATGAAGTAAGTAACGGTCATGTGGTGCTTGGAGCAATAAGACTCCTCAGATGTGAAAGAAACCATAGACCCTTTATGGTGAGCTTCTGTGGCCAACTGTGCCAGAACAAGCAACAGTACTATAAGAATCCGAAGCAACTCTACAAGAGAAGGATGAATGCCGAAGACAACATTTGTTTCCTAAAGCAGACTCTGACATAAGGAGGCAACATGACTGGTCCTGCAATTTACAAATGACTAGTCTGTGAGCTAATCCAAAATGTGATTGACTGTCAATAAAGCAGTGGCTGAACGTGATAGATCTGTGGTATCTCTCTAAACATGCTGCCCTGTGAATTTATCCAAAATGTGAATGACAATCTAAGACAGGGGTGGCGGACCATATTCCCCTCTCTATTCAGTCTTTATGACTTCATTTTAAACAACTTGACATACAGCTAACACTGTTATGCATGATCTGAAAAGGCATTTGCAAGGATTTTGTTTCATCCTAAGCAAAGATACATGTTGTTGCCCTTCTAGCCTGGACATGGGATATTTTGCAGTTACCGGTGATATGGCACTTTCTTCTGGTGTGGCCAAAGGCAGCTGCTAAATATTGCCTTGACATAGAACTACTCTGGTCAGGTATGGACAGGTAGGGAGACATAACATCTTTTACCAAACCTTTGTCAAAGTATTAGAAACCTAAAACTTGCCTTTGTATTCCATTATTCGCCCTTGAATAGTCAAGGACCATATATTCATATTTGAAGGCTTGGGATGTCTTACAAATGCCTGAAATCCTTTCATAACAACCAAATCAATTTCATGATGAGTTAATCAACTAATCAGCATTCCCCCACAGACCTGTCTGTGCCATCCTATTAAGGATATGTATGCACATGATGTTGCATGTTTTCCATTCAATTTTCAATCCAGTAAATATTTTTATTTTGAATGTCATAAAGTCAAGGTTGATTTTTGAGGAGCAAAGGTAATGATAATGTTCATAATCTGGCTGTGAAAACGTAGACAGTAGTTTTGACGTCTGGGTGACAGACAGCTTTAGCTGTTTGTTGGGAGGACCTATTGTTTCTGATACATCACAGATACATACTCATTATTTGATCATTTGAAGGGACTCTTCTTACATGTGGCTTTAGTCCAGCCCCTTCATCCACTGCTTTGCTTTAATGACTGACATTTGTGTCTTGGATCAGTCAATAGCCAGAACAGGCAGATTGAGCAAAGGGCCATCCTATTCTGGTATTGGAATACTTACTCGTGTCCATCGCATTTGGATTATCCTTGTTAGAAATTGGGTTCCTGGTTGATTGGGGTGGAAGCCCGGATCAAGCAGTAACCACAATCCTAGTAAGGATAAGCCACAAAAATGCCCTAGATTAACCTGTGCTCACCGTCTGATAGGTTGGTACAGAGCAGTCAGGCTTCACTTAGGAGACAATGTGTAATGCATCTGTGCAACATTTTCAAGCTGTAAAATAGTGAATTCCCCAGACAAAAAGAGTCAATGCCAGGCTAGGAAAATAGAGCTTAATTTAATGAACAAATCAAGACCAAAATGAGCAAAATCTATTAAGTTGAACCAGAGTTAAAATATAGTGTCTAGTAGCATAAAGCGCACTACACTGTGTTAAATCTAAACGTATAAGCCAACAGTGACGGAGCATGGGTCAGATAGACTCCCAGATAAGTCCCGCTGAAGTTTTACCTTTGCAAGAATTGTGCCAAGAGTCCTATTCATGGGGCAGATGTTTGCTGGGAGCAAGGAGAGCATCGCTGGTGGTGGTTGGGGAGGTGTGAAGAGCAGGCCTGGCATTGCGGACAGGCGGGATGGAGCCTCACTGTGGCAATCCATGCCAGCGGGCCATGCTTGCTGTGTGAAGAGACAAACTTGCAGCTGCTCACACTGATTCTTCAGGTGTGTGGCGCTATTCAGGTGCAAACACACACATTTGTGAAGAGCCCAAAAGCTTGATTTTAAGACCAACAGATCCACCCAAGGGAACAGGCACCTGGGAGGAGCCTCTTGGGGGGTCAGGAACTCATTGAAGATGGATTCAGGGGGAGCTGTGGGGACCCTGTTTTGTCCCTGAGGCTTATATTAGCCGTTTAAGTTACTGTGGGGTCCTGGGTTCTGGATAGGTTCTAGGTCCAGTTCTCCCTCTCCAGGCAAAAGGGCAGCAGGCAGCAGGCAGCAAGTCAGCACAGCTAGGCAGCAGTTCTTATAGAACAGGATGGCCCATTAAGTCACACCTATGCTCCATGTGTGTGTGGCTGTCTAGGGGGACAAGACAAAGCCCAGATGTCCCCCAACCCAGACATGTAATCAGTGACAGGCTGCAGGCACACAGGGATGAGAGCAGAAAATGCCAACTTTAAAATAATTGCCTTTAAAGAGGATTTATAATTATATTTCATAGGTACTAAACATGTCAGATCCACCTCTTCTCATTAGGAATTACAGCTTATTAAATGTATTAAGGACCCCCCAATGTTATCCTAAGAGATGGGTAGGCCTCGCAGTAGTGAAAAACAAATGGTGAATTTTGCATTACCAGGATATGTAAAACTTAAAAGTGCATGTCCTACTTTATAAATACACTGTACCCTGCCACTGGGCAGTTGTGGGTCTAGCTTAGGGGTGACTTATATATATTAAAAGGAAGGGTTGGGCTGCCACCAGCCAGGTCGACATGGCAGTTTAAACTGCACATGCAGACTCTGCAATGGTGGGCCGGATCCATGTTTAAAGGTTTGCTTAATTGGGTGGCACAATCAGTGCTGCTGGCCCACTAGCACAATTTATTTACAGACCCTGGGCACCTATAGTGGACTTTACCAGTGACTTATAAGCAAATGAAATATGGTAATTATGGATAAGCCAATGTTACTGTATTTTAGGGGGAGAGGACATGCACTAACACACTGCTTAGCAGGGGTACTGTGCTCATAAAGCCTACAAAAATTAATTCAGCAAAAAGGGGAAAAGAAAGGCAACATGTTTGGAGGTTTCCCTATAGAAAAGGCTATTACCAACAGTCCCACAAACACCTAATCAGGATTCCTGCCACAGCTCACCTCTCTTGACTATCAAAATATACGTGCATGACTTATATCACTCCTCCCAACTCTTATGAATGAACAAACATCTTGTAACCACCCTTTTGACCATATTACATACTGTTGTAATAGCTAGCTCCAGCTGGTGTTCCCGGGTTTGTTTGAAAATGCTTAATAGCTTTTACAAGTGTTTTGCCATGCATATGTAAGTTCATGTTTCAGGTGCCATTGAAACATCCTGAAAGTCCACCAGATTAAGCATCAAGCAACTGACATAGATGACCTCAACACAAACCTTCCGTAAGATAGCCCTCATCACATTGATCCCCTGCATCTGTTCCTTGCTATAAGCAATTAGAAAGAGACCTCTGTGAACATTCTAAAACACCTTCTACAAAACAGCCTCATTAAATTAATCATCTTCAACTGTTCCTTGCTATAAGCAATTCGAACAGGACCTTTGGGAACAATTTAAAGGACCTTCTAGAAGGCAGCCTCATCAAGTTAATTATCGCACCGGTTCCTTGTTAAAAAGGATTAGAATGTGACCTTTATGAAAGTTCTAAAGCAGTCTTATTTAAAGACCATCCACACTCCTTCCCTTCACGTAGCCTTTACCCCTGCCACGTACCTGTTTCCCGGCTCTCAGGACTCTGTTTTGCCAGCTCCATTGAACAAGAAGAAAAGGAGATATGCATTAACAGACTTGATTTTACTATGCGCTGAGATTAGTCGCAATGTCATACTGGTACCATTTGTCAGACTGGTGGGAATGCCCGCTGTAGTGTTGCTGATGAGTAGAGAAGCAATGGCATCTTTGATTCTACATGCTCTCTCCAACCCAACTCCCTTCCCTCTGGGATTTGCCGCTGGAGCAGTGTCTTCTACAAACCGAGGGCCTGTCTAAGGAGGATTCAGGAACTAGTGTTTCCGCCCCATTGCAGTCATCTGGGATCCACATGTTTGAACTGTTTGACTGATGGTATTTTACTGGGCTTTTATATTGGGTGGTGTGGTTGTCAACATTAACCAGGCATCCACTTATTGAGAATGATATTTTTCCTTCAGGGTCAATGTTTACCCGGCACCTGGTAACCTCCACACCAATTTTGTCAGGCTGCTAATCATCATATTCACAGTGTTCTTCTTATTTTGCATCATGTGAGGTCAGCTTAATTTTGTTGTAATCTGGTTTTAACTTTGTTTACCCTTGATTCACTGCATGCATCTCCCTGGTGCTGCATAGATATCAGCTGCTGTGTGCAAGGCACAGCTTAGCGTCATAGTGCAAGGGTGCGTGCCTTAGTCTACCGTAGGTTTTGTACAGGAAGGGTGCCCTTACTGTGCCAAATGCTATGACCAGTGACACCTTAAAGTTTTTCTAATTTGTATATGTGCTACACAGTGCAGCACACATGCAAAGTCAGAAGAAATGGAGAAATAAAAGCATGTGTCCTTTTAATGCCTGCTTTTCAGCTACGTTAATTTGTGACACTAAACCCTGTCTAATTATGTTAATAGAAAGGGTTCAGTGTGAAAAAGCATGGGTGGTTGCTTGGGACATACCCATGTACCACCAATGTAATGCCTCTTAGTGCAAAATAAAGAAAAAAAGTTTAGCATCAGTTAGCATTAAAAACGTACCGCTAACCCAATGCTAAACCTTTGTGAATCTTGTTCCTTGTGTAGTATATATAGGTGGTCTGGCAGAGCACTGTGCAAATCCTTTGCTGACCTTTGAGAGGGAGATGTTACCCAGATCAGCCAATTCAATGTAGTTAGGTTTAATTCTTTGATTTTGTGCAGATGCCTACATTGACAGTCAATGTTTATACTCCTACAGGATTGCATGGGGTTGGGTTGAGTACTTCATCAACAGGTGCCCATTTGTTTTTCAGCCTTTATCACTGAAGAACCTGGGCATGTTTTCAATGATGGTTTCTAGTAAGGTTAATATAAGGCTTAGAAATTACACCATAGAAAAGTCATGTGACCATATAAGTGTAGGATGTGACACATTGCAGCAGAACTGTCGAGCCTTGCAGCACTTCCTCATGTAGGCAGAAGCCTTGCCCGTGTGGAAATATCTGCAATGTCGTCAAAAGTTGATTCCTTATGGCTTTTGAAGGGGAAGTCAAACTAACTTTGAAATCTATGCAAACTGAATGACTGAGGTTAATATTTGGATAGAAATAGTCCTTGAGTTTTCTCACATTACCAATATCAGATCAAAGTTGCTAATAACTTGTGCACCTATAGTGGCTTTGTGGGGTGAACCACTCGTAATGCAACCTCTCAAATCTTGAAAAAGGGCACTAGGTAGTAAGCATGAGCGGAAAATCCGTTCCGCTCGCGGATTTTGCAGATTTTCGGTAAATTCGCAATCCGCGAGATTCGCGAATTTCCCGCAAAATCCGCGAACGAAAATCCTGGAACGGAAAGGATTCGGTCAAAAGTTCAAGCTGACTTTTGTAACTCTTTTAGAATGGCGCCGGCAAGCTGCCAGAGCCATTCTGAAATAGTTACAAAAGTCAGCTTCAACAGGAAGCTCTAATAGATAAAGTAAAGAAGGTGCTGCTCAAATTCAATTACACAATCATTAATCACCCCAAACTTGGGGTGATTACTGATTGTGTAACTTAATTTGACCTTCAACTGGAGCACCTGCTCTACTTTATCTATTAGTGCTTCCTGTTGAAGCTATTTCTAGCTATTTTAGAATGGCGCTGGCAGCTTGCCGCTGCCATTCTAAGTGGGGCTGAGGGCAGAAGGGCACAAAAGTGGGACAGAGGGCAGAAGGGGACAAAAAATGAGTGGGGCAGAGGGCAGAAGGGCACAGAAACAAGTGGTACAGAGGGCAGATGGGCATAAAAAACGAGAGGGTGGCAGTGATTAAGCAGGCAAAAAAAAAAACCTGCGAAATTGCAAAGCGTCTTGCGAACACCCGCGAACATGCAAAGCGCCTCGCAAACACCTGCGAACACGCAAAAATAAAAAAAATCTGCAAATTCACGCGAATTCGAGAATTTTGCGGATTGCCAGTTCGCAAATCTGCAAATTCGCAAATTGCCAATTTGCAAAATTCGCCCATGCTTACTAGGTAGTAGTAAAATGTTCTGTTTATCAATCTTCCTCAAAGACTATGTATGTGATATGTTTGAAGGCGAATCCCTGTGGGACTCTGCAGTTTTCCAATGATATCTTTATGACAAACAGTTTATCCATTTATTTAATATCTGCACACACTAAAACATTGTAGCCATCCTTAATGCTACACAAACATGGGTGCTTGGCTGTTGAAGGAAGTGACTCTGCAGTGGGTCACGAGTCAGAGGAGGAGCAAGAGCGTAGGCAGCGAAGACAGAGGAGGTGAAGCGAAGGCAGCGGATTTTACCGGCGACCGCCCGGGTTTTCTTCCCGCGATTCCAGCCCTCCTAGCCGGCGTGAAGAGGTTGCATCTCCATCGCACATCCATCTGTCTGTCCGGCAAAGGAGACAAAGGAGGTGAGATTGCGCAAACCGGCACAAGGAGCGGGGGGGGCAGAGACACGAGCGCAGCTGCGATAGAGGCGGCCGCGAAGTAAGAGCCCTAGGTCTGATTTGCCCCGGTCCCCCCATGAGCTCCGCTCGCAGCCAGTCCCCTCGTGAGCTCCACCCACCGCCCACTCTGTCAGTGGCTTATGGGGCCACAGGTACCAAAACTGCCCCCACCACCGTCGCCTTATTCAAACCCTCATTCAACCCCATCCTGCTTCAGAGGCTCAGCCACGGAGGCTCATAACCCACTAACTTGCCCTATCTCGCCCCATCTCGCTCCCTCAGCCTGCAGGAGTCATAGAAAACTACAGAAAAAACTACAGAAATATCACAGTTTCCTGATCAATCTGACAAAACTGATAAAACCTGCTATTCCAGGACACAGGACACAGGAATCAGGAGTTAGGACTCAGGGGCCTTACCGCAAGGCTCAACAAGCTCTACAAGTCACAGTCCACCAAAACTCATAATATTTTGTCACTAATTGATAAAAACACACTGAATACAGTCAGACAAAAATAGGAAAAAAAAAGGGGGCTGTCAAGTAGTTAAGCAGAGCACTCTCTCACAAAAAAAGCGACCCTAATAGAAGTACGATTTGTAACTAGTCCCGCATCTTTTGAGTTGTACAAAACTCAAATAGCAAGAAAGACTAGAAAGACTGGAAGAGAGTAAGGTAAATTCAAAAGCATCAAGGCAAAAGAACACTAAAAGAGTAAATAAAGAGTAAGGAGCCCATGGGCGCTGGTACCAAACACAAAAAATAAAACAACAAGGAGAATGAGATCGGGAACAAACCGACAAGCGCTATCAAGTAAAGCCACATGTAGTAAGAAAGTAAAAAAACCTAACTTAGGCAAGTCCCTCCAAGAGAGTCTCTCTCCAGTTCCAGCTCAAAAGGGGGAGCAGGCAATCCAGGGGGAGAAAGCGACGGCAGGACCAGTTCCAACACCAAACAAAACCGGCCTAACCTCAGGAAAACAGCAGCAGAAGATCAACAAATTCTTTTTTCTAAAAGATCCGGTGTCTGCGATTTTTGCAACAACAAAGGAGGCTCTAAACCTACCGAGCCCTATTCAGCCCGACAAGTCAAAATGATCAGACTTGTTAAAAATTTTAAACCAGGGCAAGAAGTCAATGGAATCAATTCGCTACGACGCTACAACCGCCTCATCCGCCCCATTCGCCGAACAACGGAAAAAACACCACCTAGGGAAAAATCCGGAAACCGTGCAGGCCCTAGTCCACAAATCAAACAGATCATCTACAGAAACAGAACTGACTAGTGGAATGGAAACAAAAAAAATCCTGACAAGAAAGAAAGAGACGAAGGGTGATCATCAATTTTCATTGATTTCCTCGATATCTCCAGGAAAGGAATCTTTGGAGAACATCTTCAACAATTCGGAATACAAAATCAATATGGGCCATAAAAAACATGACGACCCATGTAAAGAGATATATCCTGGGAAAACTGAAGAATCGACAAAACAGAGACTAGAAGGGGAGGATGTCTGGTTAAACCCCCTTCTAGTATCAAATGACCCAAACTCGACCAAAATCACCAAAATAACAGTAATAAGAACATCTCCGCAAGGGCCCACCTTAGCACAGGAATTAACCCCCATGGAGCGCAGGTTGGGCCTAGTGGCATCCACTCCACATAATTTAACGGACAACAATGGTAATCAAAGAATCCTGATAGAAGACAGCATTAGTTGCGGAAGTAGAGCAAGTAAAGGCAACACGCAGGTACTAATTTCCATCTCGTCGGCAAGCATGATCATACACTCAGATGTACCAGAAGGGAGTGGAGGTAGCCAAGAGCCTAACACACATTGGGGAAACACGTTAATAAGTTCACTGGACCAAGCCATAAGGGTGCTTAACTATCAGTCTGATAAAATGGAGGTTCAAATTGACCTCATAAACATTATTGCAGAGCACATTGCCAATATTAGCTCAATGACTGATTCAATAATGTCCTTACTGGCAAGCAAAGGAAGGCAGGACTATATCCTAGACAAAGGCACACATAACAAAGGAAATACTGATCAACTCCCAAACAAAGACAAGTAAAGTTATTGTGATTGCGGGAGTATTATTGAGAAGCTTGCGTCCCTCCCAGAAATCCTAAAAGACATTCTCGGCGTAGTAAAGACAGCGAGTAAGCGGAAGGGCAACCAAGTCTCCCCAGATAAAAAATCCAGCGAAGAAAGATCAAGCGCCCAAAACCCTCAAATTAAACAAAAACACAGTAAGGAGGGGGATGGGAAAATGGATCAAAAAACTGAAATTGTAAGCCACGAAGTTCAAATAAACAAACTTCAGGACAACTCTGACTCTCAGCCTCAAAATAAATTAACAAAAAGACAAAAGAAATGCGCAAGGAAGGCAAGGCCCAAATTGAAAAGTAAACAATCAACTGCCACAGAACATTTCTTTTCAATATTCACGAAGAACATGAGATTAGAGTCAGAATCGATAACCCACATTCCGAACATCTCTACCAACAGACCGGAAGAACTAGATTCGGGACGGATAAGTTACTCGTTAGAGAAATCGAGAACAGCGGAGCAGTTCCAAGAATCCGATTCATCAACACTTGAGGGACCGAATCAGGGTCCACAACAAGCTACAGCCAGATCAACTCAAAGAGCCAGACAAACAAACAACGACCCCGATAACATCAGTGGAAGACCCCAAAAAAAAACAATTAGGAAAAGACTCATCATCTCTAAGTGACATAAACACATTCACAGAGGTTGGCCAGACCCTAAAGAACTCGAGAACAGGGAGAGCACGAAAAAGTGCCCGTGGGCTCTTGGTCAAAAACACCAGCAAGCAAAAACAGGAAGAAAAAAAACGTCCAGCTAGCGACAGACCTGACCCCAATTAAGATCACAAAAAACGGAAACGATCGACAATGTTTTGCAAAAAGTAAAACCGTAGAACAAGTAGAAACTATACAAAATACAGAAGGTGGACAGGCAATTATTAGGGAAACGAGGGAAGAGGGCCATATGGGACAGGCAACAGTTAAAAATAAAATCAACTCAGTATGCAGAAACGAAGTTCCCCAACCGGTCTCTCAAGGAAAACAAAAAAACGCTCTGGACGACATTGAACCAGTACCGTCATTTACACCCGAATATGTAACAAAGGGTAGGCAGGATTTTTTAAATAGAGGGAATCTAATAAAACTAATTAAGGCAATACCAGAATTAAGGGGAATAGTCTCTCGAGACATGGTAGCACTGGAGTTTCGTCATAACAAAGACAACTCAGATATTGAAGACTCCGTGACTACCTGGGCCTCTAAGGAGTTAGCGGCCAAGATCTTTGCTAATAAAGCATCATTCGAGAGATGGGGAATAACCCTGAAGAAACACATGCGCCCAAGATATCCATATCCCCACTCGAAAAGTACATCTTACCCAAAGGGGGAAGAATCAACAAGCTGCAAGCAAACATTGTGCCTCCATGGAGCCCGAGCGACATACCAGGAAAAACATCTTGGAACAACGGACAACCAAACATATCAGACACACAAAGGAGGGCCCCTGAGGTTCGATCAGAACTGGTTGTGGATCCCAATGGTACTAAGCCAAAAGAGTACCTAGAACAGACGCAAATTGATACTCAAATAAAAACAACCAGGACCATCACATGGGAAAAGTCACCTTGCAAAAATCAATATGTGCTCATGGAACATACATGGATTCAGCGGTGCGAACCAGGACTACGAAACTCAATCCTTCTTTCAAAATCACGACATCATTCTCTTACAAGAGACTTGGAACTTGACTTATCCTGCAATTCCGGGATTCAGCGAATATCACATATTAGCAGAGAGATTGTCTAACTATGGGCACCCAAGTGGAGGGCTATAAACGTTTGTGTCACAGAAACTTAACTGGCAAACAGAGGAACAGGACGTGGGGCTGAGTTGTGTTCAAGTAATAAAAATCACCATAAAGCCCAAGCAGCAACTCCTCATAATAAGCTTTTACATTCACCCTGACCAATCAGCTAAAAACGAAAAAATTATCACACTTACTAAACTTATCAAAGCCTTACAAAAATGAAATAATCAATGCCCACTGATAATATCAGGGGACTTCAACTCCAATTTAACGAGTGACGGTAAGACCAGTCCTAACCAGAACAATCGTCCACGAGAAGGGCATAAATTAGTCTCACTGAGCAAATTAGAAACATTGGGACTAGCAATTTTAAAAAACATGAAAAAAGGCGACTCGACACTAGTACCAACCTACATGAGCTGTAAAATTATGTCAACCATTGACTTTACAATAATAAGCGACAGCTTAAAACATGCCATCGAGGACTACACTATAGTCCAGCGTATCGAAAGCAACCACTTTCCCCAAACTATATGAATGAATATTGCAGTAACTCGGACTGAAAAAATAACCTCCTTGTCGCAACAACCTGAGAAATTTAACCTGCGAAAAATAAGATGGAGGGGCGACGAAACGAAAGACATCTAGACAACAGCATGACAAAACTGGGTCACCAAAAAGACGGTGAATATGTAAAAAACTGGGAAAACCTGGTAGAGGCCTTGATTCACAAGCACTCCCCACCTCCAGTACCACAAAAAGGCACAAAAGTGCTATGAGAACCCTGGTATACCCGCGACTTAAGACAAGAAAAGAGAAAAATAGCCCGGGAGATACGGACAGAGTTGAGAAACAAAAAAACAGAGAATTTAAACAAAACATAACAACATCAGGAGCTTGAGAAAAAATTACCCAAAAATGTTGTGGACCACAAAGGCCAAGTATTATGAACCTATGTGGGCAAAACTCCTATTCGCAAGCAAAAAGCAAAATTCTCGGGACTTCTGGGGCATCATTAACAACCTAAATAATGGTGAAGCAATGTCACAGGACCGCGGAATTGGTGGCGGTGGATGGGAAGACCACGTGAGGAACCTTTATTTTAGAAATGAACCTCACTCAAATGACAAGACCCAAGGGCCAACAAATGAAGCGGAACTAAGCAACCTAGCAGGTTCCCAGAACATGCAACCGCATAAAAAAAATTATACAAAACCTTAAACCAGAGGGTGCCCCAGGACCAAACAGTCTCCTTACCACAGTATTCCAATTCAACGAGGACTTTTGGTCCAAACATCTAACAGCATTGTTCAATCAAGTTTTTACCCAAGGCCAACTGCCAACATCTTGGAAAGGAAACATCATCCACGCGATCTACAAAAAAGGAGACAGAAGAAATCCGGGGAACTATAGGTTGATCTCTTTAATAGACGTGGAAGCAAAACACTATGCCTCATGTCTTTTGGAGCAGATTCAAGAATGGGTGGAAAACAATAACCTAATTACCAGTTTTCTAATTGCATTCAAACAGGGGATGGGGACAACAACAAATCTGACAATCCTGGCACTGTTAACGGAGAAAGCTGAAACAAAGAACCAACGATTATATGGGTTCTTTGTGGACATAAAAGCAGCCTTCAATCGAGTGAGCAGGTCCAGACAATGGGGAAAGCTCAAAGAGTGGGGGTTGCCCCGCAGCTTACTAAACGCAATAACATGTTTATACAGCGACACATGGGCAAGGTTAAAAGAAGGTCAAGGGTCCAGTTTAACACCCAAAATTGAAACCCAGAATGGCCTAAAACAAGGTTGTGTCCTGGCCCCCCGTCTATTCAACCTACACCTGGCAGACGTAGGCAGTAATTTAGGACAAATCGAAAGTCATGCCCCCAAACTTGGCAACGTCCTAATTAACCCTGGGCGAAGCACTACGCTACACTCGCGGAGTTTCCGAAGTTTGCGCAACTTCGCACTACGTGAGCTGCACGTAGCACAGTGCGAACACGCGTAGTGCAGCGTAGCGTAGTGCAGCGGTCATTTTTTGCTTGTTCGCGGTCCTCAACGTCATGTTCGCGACCGCGACCAAGCAAAATGACATCCCGGCGAGATTCTCAACGCGGGGAGGTCAGGTTTCTCATTGTGAGTGGTTGCGCATGCTCGCAACCGCTCTCAATGAGAAACTACCAGTTCGCGTTTAGAAAGCTGCCGCTCGAGTAATAATCTACTCGAACAGCAGAAAACTACAGCTCGCACTCCTAATTCCAACTCTGCAATTCGCTGACGACATTGTCCTACTAAGTAAAACGCCAATAGGTTTACAGCGCTTAATAAACATGCTACAATCCTATCTAGATCAAGAAAACTTGGAACTAAACAGGGAAAAAACTAAAGTGCTTCGTTAGTGGAGAAAAAGAAAATCAAATTTAAATGGACAATCAACGAGACAGCGTTAGAAGAACAGAAATCCTACAAGTACCTAGGCGTGACTCTCGGGCAAGGCACTTAAAAGAGCACACCTTGGCAATAAAAGCAAAGTCACAAATGCTAATTTACGCATATAGGCAACTCCAACTAAAAATGGCCGGCCCGAATTACACTCATCCCCTTAAAGTAATGGCCGTTCAGATCCTACCAACGCTGTCATACGGTCTAGTAACGTGGCTTGGAGGGGAGGCGAAAACACTAAACAAATAACAAAATAAAATACACAAAGCAGTGTTTAAATTACCACAATCAGCCTCTCCAGCACAAGTCCGCCTTGAATTTGGACTACAAAATTAAAAATTTCGGTCCATGACAAGCTTCGTAAAATTATGTCACAAACTCTGCTCAGCTCCAACTGAGTCAATGGATAACATCTGTTGGAAATAAATAAAAATTCAGGACAGTGAGCCTCCTAGAAACTCGTGGGGTACCTACTTGAGTACCTGTCTGTCCGAACTGGAATTAATAGAAGAATGGAACAAAGAAACAGACCAAGTATATTTTAGTAAAGCTGCTAACTGTGCAGCAAAAAGAAAATCTCTATTAGAGGACAAAAAACACTGACTAAACGAAGCCATGCCTGGAAAATAATTTCCTCCTACAATCAACAAAACCCCCAGGACTACTTAGCCACCCATTTCAGTCAACACTTAAAAAAGATTTACATAGACTACCGAATGGGGCAGCACTATTCCAAGGACTTAAGACCATCTTGGAAATATCAAAAAGAAAGTCCCCAATGCAGACTGTGCGGATACCACAACGAAACTCTAACACACTTGTTATGTGTGTGCCCGGCACTTATGGCCCTAAGAATACAGTACTTACAAGATATCTTCATCACTCATAAAATGAACATAAACTCATGCCGGTAAGCGTTATAGGCTAGCTGGGAGGTACTTCTTCAATCCTGGCCTGTCGGGGACTTAAATTTATGATTGAGGTAAAAAAAGTGCTGCAGGAAAACCAATAAATAAAAAAAATGTAGTTAACGCTGAGTACAAGGGTCCGATTGCGGCCGGACGATCATTGAGGCGCATACAACCTCAACAAACACTTGTCCAAGAACCTGAATTAAAAGTACCGCCCAGGGGAGAAGCAAAGAACGGCTTTAAAATCTACATAGAGAAGTTTAACAATGAAAGAATGTTTTTACAGTATGTAGGGCCATATGTAGGTAAATGAAATTTACCGAATCGTAAATACTGAATTTTACCGATTCGGTATTTACAATTCGGTAAATGCCATGTAGGTAATTATTCTTTAAATTTTACCGAATCGGTAATATTCAGTAATTTCCGAATCGGTATTTACCGATTCGGTAATTACCATTGATTCCTATGGGCCTTGAGGCCCTTAGGAATCAATGGCAATTACCGAATAGGTAAATATTGATTCGGTAATTTTACTGATTTGTCAAGGGGGACAGGGTGTCACTTTGACACCCTGTTGCACCCCTGATTCTGGCTTGTGTGCAATGTGACACACATACATGCCTTTAGGGCATGTATGTGCGCCACATGGCACGGGTGTATATGCACAGATGTGCATGTACACAGAAATTCGTTATTTACCTTGCCATTGTATTTCATGGTAAATAACGATTTTGTAAGGGCCTGTGGCACTGTTTCCAGTGCCACCTACATCCCAAATTACCGATTCTGTACATTTACTGATTCGGTAATTTACCGATTCGATAAAATTACCGATTCGGTAAATATACAGAATCAGTAATTTTCTGGCCCCCTACATCTGAAATTACAAATACCGGTCGGTAACGGCCGAAATCGGCCGTTACCGACCGGTATTTTGCCACCTACATATGGCCCGTAATCTTATACTTTTTATTTTAAACAAAGATTGTAACGATTTATATTATTCATGCAATAAAATTGAACTTGAACTTGAAATGCTACACAAACATTCACACATCATCACAGTCCTAAAGGGTTCGTCTTCAGAGCCGGACCTAAGTTGCATGGATGACGAACCCATTAAATTATCTGAAAAAATAAATGAAATTTCGTTCAGCGATTACAATGGAACAGACACACAATGACTGCATCTTGGAAATGTTAATGTCTATAGTCACTGTATATACACTTGCTTGTAAAATCCCTATTTAACCCACCTTCACCTATTCCAGGCCACAGCTACTTCCCACACCCTGAAGAAACCAGCAACATTGCTATTGTGCTGATGTTCTGCATATACTGATATGGCTGAGATACCCGCCACCCCCTCTCAACACAATCCCCAAAGGAGGGAAACCGGAAACAGTTCTTGAAGTTTTTGGAAGAGGGAGGGAGTGACCCTCCCCGGCCGTATTTATTAAAACAAAAAACAGTTTCATATTAATGTACAATTTCATTACCACATTGCGATGTTTGGCTAACCTTAACAGATTCTCTAATACAGAGGTTCTCCTAGCCGAACTAACAACCTACAAAACATTTTCTTGAAATATTGAAATTGTACATCCTAACGTTTAAGGGCCAACGGCAAGGTCGTAACCGGTGTCAAGATCCCTAACCAGAAATACCCCCCCCCCACTTGGGAGGGGCGACAGCACTGAGGCGTACCTCAAGTGCAACTACCAATTTCCCTCGACTTGACGGGGGCCCCAATAAACTCGACGCCACTTAAAGGTCGTTCGAGGACTCGTGTGAGTATCTAGAAGGTAGCGTAGACCTCCCCCCAAACCCCACACAACTTACCACATCTGCCGTCGCAGACGTCACTGGCCCCGGGAAATTCCCCAGGAGGGGGCTGTAACCCCTCCTACACAGGAAGGGGCCTTGACCGCCTTTCCTTTCCTTCCGGCGGCCTCTCCTTAGACAGGACCGCCCCCCCGTTGAGGGGCCAAAGGCCACCTCTCCCGAGCGCTCCCATCCGTGTTGGGTGACGCCCACTCATAGGGATCTTCCAATTACTGCTCACCGATCATGACCTTACCGCCCGACCAAAAATAAATACGACAATGCTAACTAAACCAACAATACATTGGCCACTACGACCAAAATAAGCATGCTTATAAATGGAGACTAAAAACCGAATATCTTTAATCACAAAACATACATAAAATCGACCAACTTTATTACACACTCAATATCAACACGAATAATACCACAACCTGTAAACGAAACAGAATTATCGATCCATTTTATTACAAACAACTGGCTGTCTTCAGGGGCTGGTGGGTGGGTCAAAATTGGCTCTTCGTTCCGTCTCGAGCTCACGTGCAGCGAGGAGGTGCAGCTTCAGAGCACAGGAACAAGAGGATGTCTTCTGGTCTTGCGTCCCTTTTTATCCGTCTTCAGGGCGGGCGTAAACCCGCCCCTGCCTGCCCCGAGGGCGTGGCCAGCCGCGTCAGTGTCTAGGCCAGCCCACTCTAGGGCGGGAAAGGGCGCGCCCCGGCTACGCCGCTTCGGGCATACCAGCCGAGACGCGCCTCCCGCCCAAAATGGCTTCCCGGGGGGATCGAGGTACTCTGCCATACGTTCGGGGGGACCGAGTGGTCGCCCCTTTCCATATGGCTGAGATACCCGCCACCCCCTCTCAACACAATCCCCAAAGGAGGGAAACCGGAAACAGTTCTTGAAGTTTTTGGAAGAGGGAGGGAGTGACCCTCCCCGGCCGTATTTATTAAAACAAAAAACAGTTTCATATTAATGTACAATTTCATTACCACATTGCGATGTTTGGCTAACCTTAACAGATTCTCTAATACAGAGGTTCTCCTAGCCGAACTAACAACCTACAAAACATTTTCTTGAAATATTGAAATTGTACATCCTAACGTTTAAGGGCCAACGGCAAGGTCGTAACCGGTGTCAAGATCCCTAACCAGAAATACCCCCCCCCACTTGGGAGGGGCGACAGCACTGAGGCGTACCTCAAGTGCAACTACCAATTTCCCTCGACTTGACGGGGGCCCCAATAAACTCGACGCCACTTAAAGGTCGTTCGAGGACTCGTGTGAGTATCTAGAAGGTAGCGTAGACCTCCCCCCAAACCCCACACAACTTACCACATCTGCCGTCGCAGACGTCACTGGCCCCGGGAAATTCCCCAGGAGGGGGCTGTAACCCCTCCTACACAGGAAGGGGCCTTGACCGCCTTTCCTTTCCTTCCGGCGGCCTCTCCTTAGACAGGACCGCCTCCCCGTTGAGGGGCCAAAGGCCACCTCTCCCGAGCGCTCCCATCCGTGTTGGGTGACGCCCACTCATAGGGATCTTCCAATTACTGCTCACCGATCATGACCTTACCGCCACAGGTCCGGATAGTTGACCGGCTATCCGGACCCCCCACAAAGCTCCTACCTAAAGGTCATGCTTTAACGTTTTTAACCATGCAAAGAAGTCTCCTATGAGTAACTCATTCCCCACCCGAGACAAATGCACACCATCCCCCGAATACATACTGTCATCATTAATACAGCCATGCGAAATAGAATGCAATGTCCCGGAACGGAACAACCTACTCACTTTGTTATTAAGCTTTCTAACAGACTGATTCAAAGCAGGAATAGAAATAGCCCCCCGCCACACCTTTCGTGGGATCATATGGGACCACGCAATTGTGCACCCCGGAACTCTCCTCGCCAACCAACTTACAGTGGAAAGCATTGCCTCCAGGAGAAGTCGTCTACCGGTGGTGACCAAATCATTGCCCCCTAAATGCACTATGACTATAGACGGCGGTGACCTCGTCCGCCCTAACAAATCCTCAAAATATGCTTGAAACTGGTCAATACAGAGACAGCCTCTTCCGTAGAAGGACACCCTGTACCCGTATTCCCCAGCTACGTGAATCATGTCACCTGCTTTGAATACGTCCGCGGCACGCCTCACGTATGAGTGGCCTACGACCCACACCTCCTTTTTCACAGCCGGTGATGTCTGACCGCTGGCCCGGTGTTGGGTCGACTGCATAGTCCGCCCCGCCTCGTAGGCTTGCGCAACTGAAAACCAAACAAAAACAAGAGGCGTGAGTACGTCATTACAGCTTTACAACATGTGCAACCGCACATACCTCTTATAACAATTGGAGGACCAACGCCCCACTCGTTTCACTTGTTCAACATTAAGACCCCTGGCTGTAGCTTCCGTAGCAGCCCCTATCCGAAAGGAATGGGTCCCAAACTCGCCCGGGTTCAAGCCCGCAGCGGCAATTGACATCGCAAGCACCCGCTGAAACTGAAATTTCGTCAGTGGGGTGGCGTCCGCGTGTCTCAACAAGGTCCCCCCCCATAGTGCCACCCTTCGTGCTAGGTAATCTTCTAAACACTTTACCGGACACATGGAGGACCCGGGAATCCTGCGTATGATTATGCAGTCACCCATCCCGTCTTGATCGGTCTTGGACCTGACAAAGGAGACCGTCATTGCCTCTCCTCTGATCTGAACGTGTTCTTGGCACAAACCCCCTGCCACATCCTGTTTGTTCCTTGCCACCAGTTCGCTTACTCGCATCGCCCCGTGAAATGCTAGCGTAAAAGCGGCTCGGAACAACACCGCCTCAAACTGAGATGAGCATGTGGCAGGGAGTGTAGCCAACAACTGGGCCAACCTATCCAAACCTATCGGGCACCTCTCATCTACTCTGTGACCCTCAAGGCGTTGCCACCCACGCAGCGCTTTCTGTACAACGAAAGACGCTGTCGGGTCCTGGATACTATGAGCCCTGGCAACAAAGGAAATAGCAGCACGATGCCTCTGGGCCGTAGCCACAGATTTCCCAGCCCTACGTAAGGACATCAGAAAATTCACTACCCATTCCTCGTGGCCCCAAAGCCTCTCTCTATCAGTACCCAAAAAGGCTACATAGGACCTAAACGCCCCTTCATATGCTTTCCTCGTCCGTGGTGCTAGACTCTCTCCCACGAGGTGACGAAGTTCGGGGCACCGAGAGACCAGAGAGCTTCGGGGAAGGGTGCCGGCTCTGGGTCCGCTGAGGGAAGGAAACCCGAGAAAGCCTGCATATGAAAACGAGACAGTGCATCAGCCGCCTGATTCATTACCCCTGGGACATGTTTTGCTCTGAACAGCACATTCAGTTGCATACACAGTAAAACAATTTCTTTGAGCAGTCTTAAAATCAGTTTACATCGTGCTGCCTGACTATTGATGCACTCGACCACGGTCATATTGTCAGACCAAAATATCACAGAGTGATCTTTGAACCCTTCTGGCCAGGTTCTCAGGGCCACCAAAATGGGAAAAAGTTCCAGGAAAGCAATATTACTTGTCAGACCATTGTCATGCCACCATGTCGGCCACCTTTGTGCCGACCATTTTGTGCCGAAGATGGCACCAAAACCTATGCTACCTGCTGAATCTGTCCATAGCCCCAGCTCTTCAGAGGATACGGCTGGTTTGTTCCAGATGACTCGATCATTAAAGTCCGCCAGAAATGCTAACCAAATACGCACGTCCTGGCGGACCTCAGCCGATAGTCTCGTGCGATGATGGCCCTCCTTTAGGCCGACCATAGCTTGGGCAATTGAACGAGAAAAGGGGCGGGCCATCGGTATAACTCTCAGGGCAAAATTCAACTGTCCCACCAACTGCTGTAATTGATGCAGCGTAACTTTAGATCCATTTAGACACACTTGCAGGGCTGCCCTGAACTTCCACACTTTGTCAGTTGGCAAACGAAAACAACCTTCTCTGGAGTCTAACTCGATCCCCAGAAACTCGAGGCAAGTCGCAGGACCCACCGTCTTACCTGGTGCCAATGGCACACCAAACTGCTTCATTAATACACAAAATTCGGCCAAGGCCCGGCCACATTCGAGATCCCCGGCTGCCCCAAGGAACAGAAAATCATCAAGGTAATGCATTACATGTTGGAAACCCGTCTTCTTTGTGAAGACCCATTGTAGAAAACTACTGAATTTCTCGAAATAGGCACAAGATATAGTGTAATAATAACCCTGAAACATAAAACCTAGGAGACGCTGATCGTCCGGGTATACCGGGAGCAACCGGAACGCTGACTCGATATCTGACTTTGCCATCAGCGCCCCGGGCCCCAGGCGATTCAAAATGGCTACGGCCTCATCGAAGGATGCGTACCGCACCGAACACACTTCTGGGTCTATTGCATCGTTTACAGAAAGACCACGTGGAGCTGACAAATTATGAATCAGTCGAAACACACCCGGGTCCTTCTTGGGGACCACCCCTAAAGGAGAACACACAAAATTCTGTACCGGGGGTACACTAAATGGGCCGGCGACCCGACCTCGAGTAACCTCTTTCCGGATCTTTTCCTGAACCACGGTCGTATGCTGCAGGACGGAAAGTTGATTTTTACACTTCTCCACGCCCTGAAAGTCCCCTACCGGGATGCGGAAACCATACGAAAATCCGTTCCGCAGCACCCCAGCAGAAGTACGATCCGGGTATTCACTGAGCCAGGGAATCATCGCCAAGGTATCAATCGGGGTAGGTAAAGGCGCCCCTCGGACTACGTTAGACCTGTTTGGCGCCTCCTCTCCCCCCGTTATCACCCGTTTTGGCTCTGCACGTGGACTCAGGATGGGACGACCCGCACCCACTACATTCATGTTTAAATTTACACGACCCCTGGGGCCTGGTACATTTACCTTTGTTGAAATTGAAGCAGAACCCCCTTTTTCCTGTATTGCCGGCAGGTCTCGAGTAATCGTCGGTACTCGTACCTGACCGAAAGGGCGTCCCCCCATAATGGCGGGAGGATTCGCCAACATTACTTCCTACCAATGGCATTTTCAACATACCTGTCTCCTTCATTTTATCCCATGTCAAAGAATCATAACAATCCCAGGTTAAGCTTTTATTATGCTCTTTTGCCTTTCTAAAAAGATTATCGTAGCAGAACCAATGGTTACCCTGGTATGATGTCGAGTACCCCATGATTCTTGACTGATAGGTCGGCAACTCGGAAAGCAACTCGGGCCTACGTTCCCCCAAGATTGACGTAAAAATTCCCCATGCATTGCCCCAATTGCCGATAGTCTCATTTACTTTAAAGGCGGCCATTTTTGCGCGCCAAACACTCGGATGCATAAGATCTTTCTGACCCTTAACATGCTCCACCTCATAATGATCAACAAGCAACAAGAAGATGTTCACGTATTCCCCCGCCCAAATCTTCTCCTTAATTGCCAAAGGCACATGTTGACCCAACCTTTCTCTACGAGAGGGTGCTGACTCATCCCTCGCAATCGGCAATGGCCGCTTACCTGCACCGGACGCTGCATCTGCGGTCGCAATCGTCCCTTGTGGCTTGTCAACTACTGCAGCCGGCGCGGACGCCTTGGCTGCATCCCGTTTCTCGCGCAACTGCTTCATCAGCGCCTGGGCCTCGGCAGCCGTGGCGCCCTCACTACTGTCGCCCAACCACGCTGCAAGTTGTGCTGCCAGCTCGGGCGGCATATCCTCTTTGGACACCGGGGTGACCACCACAGGAATCGGATTCCCCTCTACTGGTACTGGGGTTGGCGCTTCGAGCGGGGTACAGGGAACTGGGGCGTCTCCCCCAGCTGGTCCCCTCCTTGGCCTCTTGGCTCTTCCTCCCGGAGCTGCTCCAGCCGACGGACGCTCCGGCCCCCCTTCCCCGTCTCTCTCCGCTACCCGCTTCTTCAGCTCGGTCATCTCCTTCATGAGGACCCGAACCATCTGTTCGGTCGTCATTCTCTTCCCGCCTTTCTTGGGCATTTCTCCGACAGAGTATCTGTAAGACAAAAGAAAGATTACAACGCTCAAAATTGGCTCTTCGTTCCGTCTCGAGCTCACGTGCAGCGAGGAGGTGCAGCTTCAGAGCACAGGAACAAGAGGATGTCTTCTGGTCTTGCGTCCCTTTTTATCCGTCTTCAGGGCGGGCGTAAACCCGCCCCTGCCTGCCCCGAGGGCGTGGCCAGCCGCGTCAGTGTCTAGGCCAGCCCACTCTAGGGCGGGAAAGGGCGCGCCCCGGCTACGCCGCTTCGGGCATACCAGCCGAGACGCGCCTCCCGCCCAAAATGGCTTCCCGGGGGGATCGAGGTACTCTGCCATACGTTCGGGGGGACCGAGTGGTCGCCCCTTTCCAATATCAAAACAAGGCAAAATGATTTCACCTTTATTCCCGACTGTAAGTCAGTCCACAATGGCTTTCAATCAGTTTTTTAGACATTTAAAGCACTTATGCCAGACATCCTCAACCAAGCATGTGCCTTCACTCCCTTGTGTTGCTGAAGCTGTGTATGTTGGCATTAGCTAATCAGTGTGATAGTATGTGTGCTCTCTCCCCTAAACATGGTTTAAGATGGCATTCATACAATTAGCACCTTTAAATAAGGGTGGCCGTAACTCATACAAATTACAGCGCAATCATGTGAGATTACAACAAATTACAAGAGAAGCGCAATTCTGAAATTGGCAATGTTTTCATAGCTCAAAATGCATCATCATGCGCAAGATAGATTAAGGGACGTATTTTAGGCAAAGAAAATAGCATTAAATGCAACTTGACATTAAGTGCAGCAATTCGCAATCACTCATGCAATGTTTCTGTACTTTTGCGGTAGGCATTCTCACCCCAAATTGCTCAAATGATGTATGATTGCGTAATTTCGTGCCACAAAGGTAAAACAAAATTACCCTAACTACTCCGGCGATATTACAATTTCACCCTGGCCTACCTTTAATCTACTTATACGTCCCTAGTGAATGGCACTACATGCACCTAGGCCTGTAAATTCAAAGCTACTGGTAGACTTCAGTACTCATGGTGCCACAGAAGTACTGTAAAACAAGTCTTAGGCCTGCCACCGCAAGCTGTAGTCTCGTTTTAACTTGCCATTTTGAATGTGTAAACAAAACAGTTTGACATACCTAAACCTTCCTTTTTCTTATGCATGTCACCCCTAAGGAAGGACATAACCCTAACCTAGGGTTACCTTAGGGCTAACTTATAAATATTAACATGGACGTTTTAGGTCTGGCAAAGGGTTTAGTTTGCCAGTTAGCACAGGGTGCACAAGGTTGCCAATTAGCAAAGGGTCATCTTTGATGGTAAAGTTGGATTTTAAGTTCCAAGAAATCGTTGTGGATTTTTGGAACTAGTGAAAGTAGCTATGCTGTATTTGGACTACATGAGCTATGTCTAAATATGGTTATGATTTCTATTCCTATATAAGGACATGGTGATTTATACCTATGTAAGGGCATGAATCGGGAAAATTACACTAGGGTCCTAAAATGTTATACAACACTGGGGATAAAGTGGAACATTTACAACCTCCTATAACAACACTCTTGGACCTGATGAAAATTCAGAAGATGGACTGCTCTGTAGTCAGAAGAAGGAAAATTGGACCGGCTTGCCTTAAACCCAGCTCCCTGGTAGTAACTCCAAGGATCAGAAATCTGGCTTCCACTTTGAGACACAGTATTTTTCCAGAGGCCTCCATGCAACTGAACAGCTGACCAGCGCTAACTGAATGTGCCTCGAACTGCCCAGCCCTGCTGCTGGCATCTGCTGGAGTAAGTCCTGATACACAAAAACTGCCCCCCATGGTCTGGACCCTTGGCTGGCATCAGAGTGTGCTCCTCCTTAACTTAATTCAAAAATACGGGAGTTGTGGGCCCCTGGTGAACACAAAGCAGTCTTGCAGTGCTGAACAAGTCTGTGATGACTTCCAATGTGAAGCTCCGGCTATGATCGGCGGTTCGTGCTACAACAGCAACTATCCACAACATGCAAGCTGCTCCTCACACCGAAAACAAACTCCTCATTGCTCCTTCAAAGCAAAGCTACACCTGCAGCTCCTCGCGTGGACTTAAGAAGGTAAACTCTTCTGCTGGATGGACCTTGTCCCCGTATAGGTCTGATGAACTTGTGACTTTATCTATGGATCAGTGTGAATTGATGATTGCGAGTAACACTGTATGCTTTTTACCCACTGCCACTTATTGATGTTTGTTGTTTTGCTGTCATTTTATTTATCAAAATTAAGTCTATTCTATCCATGTTTGTTTCTTATGGTGCGTTTCCCCTTTATTACTGATCAAGTGCTCTATAAATACTTTAAAGATTGCTGTTCAGTTAAGCTTTCTTTTGTGATTCATCTTTCTCAAGTAATAACCACGGGGCATATTAGCAAGGGCAATATCCCCGCTTTAGCAGGACATTTTCCTGTTGAAGCGGCAATATCTTTATCGCCATATCAGCAAGCTGTCGCTAACAGCAGTTAGCAACAGCTTTTAGGCGATACCGACCGGTTTGGGGCCCGCTTGGCTTGTCAGCAATATTTATCTCTAATGACATGCAAAGTGGGCGTACCCAAACTGTTAGCGACTGAAAGCAGTCGCAAACACAGCTATCGCCTATTAGCAATGCAGGCTTAGAGATATAAAAATGTGGCGCTACGCGCGATTATCGCTGGAGTTTAACTCCTGCTAATAGGTTGACTTACCTGTGTATTTAATGGGAGGTGGATTGTCAGGTTAAGCCCCCATTGGCGTTAATGCGTGAATATCGCTGGATTTACCGCAAGGAAGAAAAACGTTGCTAATAGCATGTTTTCTCTGCTAACATATCCAGCGATAAGCAGCGATGAAAAAAAACACCCTAAGCGCGTTTTGCGATAAATATCGCAAGTGCTTGCTAATATGCCCCCACATTTCTTACAGCGCGTTATAAATTCACCCCTAAAAAATACTTGATGTCGGAGTGTGGAAAATGCCTCTAAAGAGTATCATTTTGGAGATCTGATTATGACGTAAATGAGGAGTGCTAGCACTTGAATGGCTTGCACACCACTGGGACCCAAAGAGTGGCCATTATCCTCTTTTTAATAACCAACCTAGGCCTCCACACATGCTCTTTTTTTATTCCCACCACACTCCTGCATACTACTAACTCTGCTTTAATTTATTATTGTTAATATGATTATTATTTATGAAGTACCTCAAACTGCAGAGGACTGCGAGCCACTCACTTCATTTACTGTGCTTATGTGCACTTTTTAAATGGTTTTCCCTTTTAATTTACATAACATAGCCATCTATTATAATAGATCAATATATCTGGCTAACAGTTTTCAATAGGTATGCGCATGTGCATCA
Organism: Lissotriton vulgaris; assembly: GCF_964263255.1. Classification (NCBI taxonomy): domain Eukaryota; kingdom Metazoa; phylum Chordata; class Amphibia; order Caudata; family Salamandridae; genus Lissotriton; species Lissotriton vulgaris. Next base: position 316,869,971 of record NC_141690.1, on the reverse strand, counting down.
TGATGCATGAATCTGCATCAGTAGGCACCTTGCAATGGTTTTCCTTTAGGAAAAATACAACTACACATTTGCCAGAGGTGTTTGCATATGCCATAGTGCATGGATTTTCATGTAGGCAACAAAAGAAAACTTTCTTTAGGTCAGCAAGTTAATACTGAAACTTATTGGCTTTGCTAATGTGTATTACAATTTAAGTAACCTGACATACCATGCCATGACAGCGCTGCAGTGGTGTGCCTGCATGGTGTGATACTATATCAACAACGTAGTAACAGTCAGTTTCAATCGCCAGCTCCCCTTCTTATTGTATATAAAAAAAATGCAAATTGTATCATGGCACAGTTCCATGTAGTGTAAGCTAGATGTTCTAATTAGCTTCATGCAATTTGATGCATTCTTATATTGCAAATACTGATAAGATTGTAGGCAAAGGACGCAACTAGAGCCCTTATCAGATGATTATGCCTTCCCTGTTCGCTCTGTCTTTTCTGACAGCCGCATAAATGCCATCAAATACTAATAAAATATGCTGGAATGCCTCTAGGAACAAATGAGACCTTTGAAATGCTTAGTATTGTCAAATAGCAAAACAGCAAGCTGGATAAATTACTGCTGCATGATGCTAAATCATTTGAACAGCGATGAGTTGCTTCCTGAAATGCTGGAGCAACGGTGCTGTCTTTAGGTGCGGTGGGGGGTTGATTCAGGTCTTGACTGTCAGGTGCAGGAATGAGTGTCTTTCACTGCTGGTTTAGTAGATCTGTGGGGTATCTGCTAGGGAGAGGAAGGCAGATCGAAGGTGTCTGGTCAGTTGGTGGAAGGTTTGGTGATGTATGCCAGACCGTTATCATGTAGGGCCTTGCAGGCATGGGTTAGCATCTTGAACTGGCATCTCTTCTGAATCGGGAGCCAGTGTAGTTTCTTGACATGAGGTGTGATGTGGATCCTTCTGGTAAGGTAAAGAATGAGTTTTGTTGTTGAGTTTTTTGTTGTCTGGAGTCTTTTCATGGGGTATACGGTGAGTCCTACGTAGAGCGTGTTTCCAAAGTCCAGTCTGCTGGTGATGAGGGTCTGCATTGTGGTCTTTCAGATGTTGGCGGAAAGCCACTTTAAAATCTTACTGAACATGTGCAGTGTGTGAAAGCAGGTGATTGAGACTGCATTGACTTGTTTCTTCATAAATAACTTTCTTTACAAGATGATGCAGAGGTTGCAGGTGTGGTCGGCCTGAGCAGAGGGTGGCCAAGTACCACCGGCCACCATGAATAGTTCCATTGCAAGTTGTTATTCCAAAAGATGATAAATTCTGTCTTGTCCATGTTGAGTCTGAGACAGTTGTCCTTCACCCAGTCTGCGATGTTCCTGATGCTTCTGTGGAAGTGAGTTTTGGGGGTTGAGAGGTTGAGCTGGGTGTCAATGTAGGAGATGATGCTAAATCCATATCAATCAATCAATCAATCAATCAATCAGTGACACTTATAGAGCGCGCTACATACCCGTAGGGTCTCAAGGCGCTGGGGGAGGGGGGGTGCCGCTACTGCTCGAACAGCCAGGTCTTCAGCTTCTTCCTGAAGGAGAGGTGGTCTTGGGTCAGGCGCAGGTCGGCCGGGAGGGAGTTCCAGGTCTTGGCGGCCAGGTAGGAGAAGGACCTTCGTCCTGTAGTCGCTCTTCGGATGCGGGGGACGGCGGCGAGGGCGTGGTTGGCTGATCGGAGGTGGCGTTTGGGAGCGTAGAAGTTGATCCGGCTGTTGAGGTAGCTCGGGCCTTGGTCGTGTAGGGCTTTGTGTGCGTGGGTGAGGAGGCGGAAGGTGATTCTTTTGTTGACGGGGAGCCAGTGAAGGTCTCTCAGATGTCCGGAGATGTGGCTGGTTCGTGGGATGTCGAGGATGAGTCTGGCTGAGGCGTTCTGGATCCGCTGGAGTCTCTTCTGGAGCTTGGCGGTGGTGCCGGCGTAGAGGGCGTTGCCGTAGTCCAGTCGGCTGGTGACGAGGGCCTGGGTGACGGTCTTCCTGGTCTCGGTGGGGATCCACCAGAAGATCTTCCGTAGCATGCGTAGGATGTTGAAGCACGCCGAGGAGACGTTGTTGACTTGCCTGGTCAAGGAGAGGGAGGAGTCCAGGATGAAGCCCAGGTTGCGTGCATGGTCTGTCGGTTTGGGTGCGGTGCCCAGGGCGGGAGGCCACCAGGAGTCGTCCCAGGCGGAGGGTGAAGAGCCCAGGATGAGGACCTCCGTCTTGTCAGAGTTCAGTTTCAGGCGGCTGGTCGTCATCCACTCGGCTACCTCTTTCATCCCTTCGTGTAGGTTGGCTCTGGCGGTGGCGGGGTCGTTGGTCAGGGAGAGGATCAGCTGGGTGTCGTCGGCGTAGGAGATTATGCTGAGGTTGTGTTGGCGTGCGATGGCCGCGAGGGGGCTCATGTAGACGTTGAAGAGGGTGGGGCTCAGAGAGGATCCTTGAGGGACGCCGCAGATGACTTCGGAGGCCTCTGACTTGTACGGTGGTAGGCGGACTCTCTGAGTTCTTCCGTCGAGGAAGGAGATGATCCATTCCAGCGCCTTGTCCTGGATTCCGACGTTGCTGAGGCGCTGTACTAGGGTGCGGTGGCAGACAGTGTCGAATGCCGCGGAGAGGTCTAGGAGGATGAGGGCCGCTGTTTCTCCGTTGTCCATCAGGGCTCGGATGTCATCGGTGGCGGCGATGAGGGCAATCTGACGGTGTCAGCCAGGGGGGGTCAAATAGGTGCTGAAGAAGGTGGGTTGAGTGAGAATCCTTGCAGGACTCCACAAATGATCTTCTCGGGCTCTGAGGAGAATAGGGGAGCATATTCTCTGGGTTCTGCCCATGAGGTTTGAGGTGATCTATCTGAAGGCATCTTCCTGGACCCCTATGTGGTGAAGTCTGCTAATCAGTATGTGATGAGAGACTGTGTTGAGCACGGTGGACAGTTTAGAAGGATGAGTGCTTCCATTTTTCTGCGATAAAGCACCGCTATGATGTACATGGCTACAATCAGGGCTGTCTCAGTGCTATGGCTAGCTCGAAATCTGGGTTGGGGGAGGGTTCCAGGAGATTGTGGTCTTCTAGGTGTTAGGTGAGTTGTTGGTTATTGTTTCTCAAGTACTTTTTCTGGATTAGGGATCAAAGAGATGGGCTGGTTGTTCTTTGGATAGGCTGGATCGTCTGACGGTTTCTTCAGGAAGGGTCTCACTTCATTGTATTTATAGTTTTCAGGGAAGTAGGCCCTGGTGATGGAGGTTTTCAGGACCTTCCGGACCTCATCACTGATTGTTGTGCTTCCGAGTTTGAAAACGTAGTGGGTGCATGGATCTGCGGCTGTTCCTGATGGAGATAGCGAATTCCTCTGCTTTCTTTGAAGAATCCTCCAACTTGAGGTTGGGGTAGAGCAGTTTGGATGCCTGATGAGATCGAATAGTTTTTTGGGTCTATTTTTGGCTGAGTCACGGAGGGTTCTGAAGTTCGACGCTTTTACAAGGAAGATGTGCTTGTGGTACTTAGATCCTGCTGAAGGAACCGTGGCCAAATTATCGGTGGAGGGTGCTTGTCACCATTGTTTCTCCAGGAATCTTAGGTAATTCCTTTCTACATAGAGGGATTTGTTGAACCAAGATGCTGAGGGAGTAGGCCTTTTCTTTTTGCTTTGGAGAGGAGCGACGTTATTGATTTCGACTACAAGGACTGTGAGGACTTGGGAGGTGAGTTTGTTAACATCTAGGTTCGGGTCTAGCCTTGGAAGTGATAGCAAAGCTCATTCACAGAGGGTACTATCATCAATATTTCTAGTGTCACTGAACCAGGAGGTAGCCCTCTTAGTTTTGCAGAGAGTTATAGAGTGTGATAGGTGAAAAAAGAATGGGATGAGAAGGTGGTCAGACTAGTCTATATGAATAGGGGTAGCGATAGTAAGCATGCCTGCTTTAGAAATTACAAGGTCCAGGATTGAGCCCTCACAGTGTGTTGTTTCTTAGCAGTGTTGGAAAAGATCATTTGCAGAGAGGAAGGTGACCAGCGAATTCGCAGAAGAGTCTTGAGGCGAGCCCCAGTGGAGATTGAAGTTACCCACGAAGATCCGATTGTCACTTTGAGAGTATTGGTCGCTGAGGAAGTCAGTGAGTTCCTCCATAAACGAGGGGCCACTACAAGGCGGGCGGTAACTGATATGGAATCTGAGGGGTGAGCGGTAATGCAATTGAAGCTCGATAGATAGGCATTCAAAAGTGCTGAAGGAGCGATTAGGAAAAGCCATAGGTTGAAGGGAGTTTCTAAGATGACTGGAACACCTCCCCCAGCTTTGTCAATTCTGTCATTTCTAAATATAGAATAGCCTGTGGGAAATAGCAGATCAAACATAGAGTGAGAGGTACAGATGAACCACGTCTCTGTGAGGAAGAGCATGTCAATATTGTGAAGGATGATGGTATTGTAGATTTCAAGTTTGTGTTTATTGCAGATCTGCAATAGTGGAGCAGACAGCGCAGCTCTGTCGAGACTGTTTTGGTGACAGGGGAACTTAGGCTGTGAAGGGTGATAGGCATATTGTACTTATACGAGGGCTTAAGTGGATGAGTGATTCTGACAGAGGATATGGTCGGAATATTGTAGATAGTAGGGTTACTTGGAGATGAAGGTGGAAGAAGGGTGGCGTTTGAGGGCTTGTTTGAGTTTGCGATGTTTGCAGACGACAGGTTATGCTTGGCTATTATGGGGTGTGGGGGCGAGGTGCATCTCGTGGGAAGGTGAGTGTTTTTTAAAGGGATTGAGGTTATGGAAAAGTAGAAATCTTGAAGCTTAAGAGTAAAAGGGTAGCTTCAAGTTGGGAGATGGAGGTGATAAGAGAGCCTAGCTTATTTTCCAGAGAGAGTAGGGCAGAGCACGGAAAGTTGGGTGGCTCGATGGAAACAGGAGGGGGTGCAATTGGCGGTGGAAGGCAGGGAGAGGTGGGGGATGGGAGGGGAGTTAGGGTATAGGGTTCATAGGAGGGGAAAGGTGGTTCTTGAGAGCGGGCGTTGGTGCATCTGAGGTGAAAGGAGATTTGTCTTTGTTGGTGTTGCAAGAAGGATAGGAATTGAGAACATAATTTGGGGGAGATATGTGAGGAGCGAGTCGGTGGGGCGGAAGGAGAGAGGAGGAATGTGTGGAGTCATAGGAATGTGGGAGGTTTGGGAGGAAAAGAAGAAAGGTGGTTGGAGAGGTCCTGTAAGCTAGGTGAGGTGGCTGTGAGGGAACGGGCATCTGGCAGAGTGAGGGGGGTTGGGAGATAGGGAGGTGGAAGAAAGGAAGTGGTTCTGCTAGGGCAGATGGAGGGAAAGGTTTACCAAGGGGGGACAGGGGTAGCACATTATTGGAGGAGGAGTGGGGGAAGGAGAGAGATGTTTTCTTCCTCCTTTTTTACTCATTCTCCTTGTTACACTCACAGTATCTACTACCATTGAAAGTATCCTTTACAACTTCAAACCTGTGGGTGGAATAATAAAATATATTTTTTCATTAAACTAGAAAGCGAATGTACTATTTATAAGGAATACCTTGTTTATATGCTTTTGTGCTACCTGCCTCTTAAGAAAACAGCAATATACAAATAAGTAAAGAGTTTAAAATATATGTTGGATACTTATAGATGTTGTATATGTTCAGTAATTGTTGAGTATTTAAAAAAAACTTCAAATGTTTATGAGTTATGTCACTTTAAGACATGTGATGTATTTTCTCAATTGTCCTTGAGTCATGTCATTTATATTGTATGTAAAGTCCTGTTGTGTATTACTGTATTAATACAATGTTTGAAGACGATGTAACCTATAGAGAATGTCGTTTTTTGGACATATTCAACGAGGGACTGAAAATTAATAGAGGCACAACACTAGAAGATTTCTAGCAAAAGGGTAAAATAAAGTAATATTTTCCTAACAAACATTGATATTGAGAGGTTCGAAAATATAACATAAACAACTTAAATATATCGAAGTATCTAGGGTATGAGGGTTTCCTTTTGTTTTTTGATTCATAGTAAATTTGCTCCCGCCCCTTAGTTACTGTACTGGTGCGCTCCCAATTTTTATATTCACTTTTAGAAAGTTCCCATTTTCTTTTACTAACCATTTGTTTTCGGCAGCCTGTATCCTAACCATTTGAAGCCTGCAGCCTGTATCCTGGGTCACATGACTAGGTGTAGTTCAAAGCTGCCCTTTGTGTTTTCCTCCCAGACAATATCACAATGGGGGAATTGAGTTTTGACAGGATGGGCCATCCTGGCCTGATGGAATGGGCAGTGTTGTCACCTACCTCACTTGCACCTCAAAGCAGCTGCCTCAGCACAAACAAATAACTTCACGCTAACCTCTTATGACTCCATATAACCTGGGACCAGGGCAGGGAGGAAGGAAATTCCAGAAGCAAGATATGGGGGAAGGCAAGTCTAGAAGCTCCTCCCAATTCAAAGTTGGCACCAGATATAAATATTGGACCCTAAGATCAACTCTTCGGTACACTCCTAGACCTGTGGATACTACAGAAGGAATATTCTGCTGCTTGAGGCATTCCTTGCTGACTGAGAAGGAAGACTGGACCTGCTTCCTTCATCCCAGGCTTTCTGAAGTGGCTGAAAGGGACAGCTGACTGCCCTCCTGTTCAGAGTTACAGGGACATAACAAGCTCTGGAGTTCTCCGTTCAACTCCCCAGCTGATCTGCAACACTGGACCTGCCTGGGCCTGCAACTGGACATGCCTGAGTCCTGCAGGACTTTGCTGGAAAGAGTTCCTGAGCCCCAAGAGGTGCCTTTTAGGTCTGGACCTTTGTTTGGCATCAGTTGAACACCTTCTGTGAAGAAAAGGTGTTTTGGACTCTACGCAACAAGATTGTGCCGTCTGCAAAAAATACCGTCACGATGCTCTGATGAACCTGACTCTTTGCATTAAAGCAACTGTCAGCAACAACCAGAAATGTGAGATCTGCACGTCAGGCTACAGCCTGCACTGGCCACCAGCATGAAGCTCCAGCCACGACTGTCTGCGACTGACTCTTTGCACTACACTGATGACAGTCTGTCACACCCATCCTACTCTTCGTGCTACAGCGACAATTATCTTGATGCTCTCCCTGCTCCTCGGGGCCTCCTTCACCACAAACTGAACTCTTCACTCCAGACTTTCAGATTGTCATTTCTTAGTTGGACTGACCTGGTCCCTGTATTCGACCCGCACTCTGTCATGGTCAGCCTGAGGTTGTGGCTTTACCGTGGTCTTGCATGATGAGATGTCAGTGAATGACACTTTCTGCTTTTATGCACTAACCCGAATTAAATATTGCATATCTCTTGTTCTACTGATTGTATTTTTATCATCTTGGCATGAAGACGGCTGGAATGCCAGGAACTGGTCCTGGGAAGCTTGATTCTGGTCCAGGGAAGACATGGCTTTACAGTTCGGGCTGGACTGTTCCCATGAGGCACAGGGTCAGACTGATTTGCATGTCTGAACTGGGGTGGCGGAGTGAGCTAAAGAACGGTGATGGATTAAACCCAGATCAGTTGACTGGGGATGAGTGTTTGTATTTTCAACACTCCGTCCATCACCCCCTTTGTTTTTTCTTTGTTTGCCCTAAGATGGCAGTGTATGCTCAGACGTGAGTCTCTTGCTCACTTTACCACTGGATTCAAGCAAGCCCGGCTGAAGACGGCTGGAATGCCAGAAACCAGACCTGGGAAGTTTGATTCCGGTCCAGGGAAGACATGGCTTGGCAGTTCGGGCTGGACTGTTCCCATGAGGTACAGGGTCAGACTGATTTGCATATGGCCATGTCTGAACTGGGGTGGCGAGTGAGCTAATGAACGGTGATGGATTAAACCCAGATCAGTTGACTGGGGGTGAGTGTTTGTATTGTCAACGCTCCGTCCATCACCCCCTTTGGTTTTTTATCAAATAATTTATTACATTTTACTCTATCTAAATTGGTGTGGGATTTTTCTTGGGTTGTATTCACTTTACATAAATTAAGCCTGCTTTTGTGGCAAGCTATGAGAGGGTTAAGCACAGGTTAATTTAGTGACTTTCGTTCTACACTCCAACGGGGATTGTGGTTTTTGATTTAGAAGGGCTCACAAAAACCCAATTACACATTTGTCCTTACAGTAATTATATGTCAATTAGGATTAAGCAAGTTTTGAAATGTTTATAGGGAGTGCATGTGTACTGTCCTGTCTTCATCAGGAGTAAAGTACACAGAGTTCAAAAACCGGCAAAACTAGGGCGAAGAAAAGATTGAAAATCTGGGGTGACCACTCAGAGAAGGCATATTTCATTCACCAAGGATCACTTAATGTATGCCACCTCATGAACATTGAACATTCAGTTTTTCTCTTGATGTCCTGTTTAGTCTAAACTTCTCTCGAATTTGGAACATGCAAAAAGTTAAAAGGGTTTCCTTCATTTGCATGGAGACACACACACCCATGCTTACAAGTTTTAGAGAGAGAAAATAAATGTCCAATGTGCATGTCGTTTCATTCTTTCTGCTTTGTTTCATTTGCTTTTGAGAAACATTTTCAGAGTACATGCACTGAGCCAGAAAGTGCATAGAGAGCCAATGATCTATCACGTCTTCCACTATGAAGCTGAGAGGGATATTCTCAAGAGCATGTGATAATTATCGCAAAATGAGCTTAACGCAACTCTTCACATCGCAGTTTATCGCAGGAACAAAATGCTGTGTTAACGTTGTATTCTCAACACGGCTGTACCATGCGATAGTCACGCGATAACGTGCCAATTGACCATGTTAAAATCAACGCACCGCTGAAAAAATTCTAAACATGAATTTGAAAAAATTTGTGATGCCCCAAATCGCGATACAAAAATCAGCAACAACCAGCGGCAGGCTTGCAATTCCCATGCGTCATGTGGGAAAATGCACTATAAAAGCAACAAAAAAACACACCAAACCCAAAATAACTGCGCAGCAACATGGATGCACCCGGACCGAGTTCAGTGGACAACTTTAACCCCACAAGCCCCACTGAGGAACAGCCAGGAACTTCTTGGTCGGGAAAGGGAAAGGAGACGAGGAATAGGAAGATGGGGTTCAGTCTGCAGGAAAACCAGATTATCGTCACGGAGGTGATAGAACACTACCAACAACTTTTTGTCACCTCCACTGTGTCATTGGCAACTCAAACGGAAATATGGCAGTCCATTGAGAACAATGTGAATACAGTCGGAGTGTTGAGGAGGTCAATGAAGGAGGTTAAGAGGTGCTGGGATGATTTGAATAGCAAAACCAAGCAGAAACTTGCTGCCAACAGGAAGGCGGCAGTGGCGACTGGAGGTAGGAGTCCTGCACCACAGGAGGAGCTGGATGATCTGGAGGAAATGTTGGCCACAGTCATCAGTGTGGAGATGGTGCAAAGACTTGGAAATCCGGACACAGCTCGATATGATCTGACCCAACAGCAACAGGGTGAGTAACGACCAGGGACTGGGGAGACGGGGGGAGATGGGCACAATGGCTCACATGCAAAATTATATGTAGCACTTTGAACACCCACAATGATTGTGGAACCTGTCCCTGATACCCTTGGCACGCTGCAGGACACTTAGAAACACCAAGTAGGCCCCTGTCTACTATGTGCACAATGGGGCCCCCTTCCCTATCAAAATTCCCGCAAACTACCCATGCACATGTGCTGAATCCAGCAAAGCTGAGGCTCTGTGAGCCACACTGACAAAGCAAGTTGCACTGCATGACCGATTTCATGGCTGCAGTCAAAATACATAACATGGTGCACCACACGGCACTGAGGTGGCCCAGTGTTGATCACATCCTCAAAGTAGCAGGTCATACTCTGACACATCCATGTGCCCATACAACCCCTGACATCAACAACACATCTGCAGACAAACAATGCACAAGAGTATAAAAACCATCCAAGAGCACAAATTACCCAAATTGCCAACATCTCAGCACCGCAAAAGCACACAAGTCAAAGGCACACCACCTCAAAGGGATAAGGGGCCGCTAAATCAGAGCTGCAGGGGCAACTCTCCCACAATGCAGCACACACACACATAGTAATCACAGCACATCAACATTGATGACAATGTGGCACAAAGCGCAACACTTTCAATATAGGACAGAGAACACAACTGGTGCCGCTTGTGCGTACAAATTGGCCAATCCCATCTGGCATCCTAGAAAACAGTGAGATGATAATGTACGACTGCAACTTCACATCTGTCATGTAGTCGAAATGTCCACTGTCTCCCTTCAAATAGCCAACTCCTCCAAAACAGTCACAATATACATTGTCATGCTTACTGTCTGCAAACATGTACAATGTGTCAACATACAATCTGCATCTCTCCTTTACATTGCAGAGGGACAATCAACACCTCCTGCAGAGCAGACCAGACATCCCTTTATTGATGATGAAGAGGACCCCCTGGCCATCTGTTCTGACACCCTCCAACGGCTTGTGGACAGCCTCCGCACTCCACCTCCTGGAGCAGGGCAACCGAGCTGCATCGAGGTGAGTCCACCCCCTGCACAGACCACACAACAGAAAGCACCCACCACCGCGGCTGGCTCCCACCACCTCATAGAAAGACACATGGCGTTACTACGCCATGTGTTAGCCTGCCAGAACAAGCTGGCTGAGCAGGTGCAGGTGGGTTTCGACCTCATGGCAGCCAACTGGATGCCATACATGGGTGTCTAAGTCCCATCAGGGACCACTGACAATCCGTACCGGACACCCACAGTCTGTTCCATGCTCTAGAACTATCCTTGGCTGACCTTCCTGGATCCATTACTCAGATACAAGAATTGTCTAGTCAGACAGGCTCCAGCGATGACAGCACAGAGTTGGTACAAAAGGGGGGTGGTGATGGACGGAGCATCTGAATCAATCAAACACTCACACTCAGTCAAAAGATCTGGGTTTAATCCATCACCGTTCTTTGGCCCACTCTGCCACCCCAGTTCAGACATGGCTATTTGCAAATCAGTCTGACCCTGTGCCTCTTGGGAACAGTCCAGCCCAAACTGCCAAGCCATGTCTTCCCTGGACCGGAAACAAGCTTCCGAGGACCGGTTTCTGGCATTCCAGCCGTCTTCAGCCCGGCTTGCTTGAATCCAATGGCAAAGTGAGCAAGGGACTCACGTCTGAGCATACCCTGCCACACTTATGGCGGCCAAAAGCAGTACAAAAGGGGGTGGCACAGCTGTGGAGGACAATGGAAAACATGAAGTGGATGCAGCCTGGTAGGATGGCTGCCAAGGGTGAAAAGCAGCGAGATGTAGCTGGTATCTTCCATGCCCTGCAGATCCACATCTTGCCATTGCTGCCACAGAGCCTGTCCCAGATGATTCTGCAAGAACGTTGACACACACATTGTAGTTCCGTGGTTTGAGGGTCAGTGGTTTGGTGGTCCCGAAACCCGTTCAATAAAGGTCTTCGGAAATAGACGACTTTGGTGTTGGCGGACCGCAAATCACGAGTGCGGTATGTACGAGTGTTTCCGTCTTAATCGATCAATGAGAACACTATGCATCCAGGGATTTCGTTTGAACCTTCGGGTTCCATTTTGTGAACGGCAGCCATTTTGTGTGGTTGCCCTCACATAGGCCGATGACTGCGGCCGAACGAGTCCTTGGGACACGTACACCTTAGCTGACTCCAGAATGACCTGGCCCAATTGATTCCCTTGCCCAAGGCTGACCTCACTGAGCCAGTTCCTTGTTAAACAGCTGGTCAGATAAAGATAAAAGAGCAGGACATGTCGAGTTTACAGTACACTGCACCCACCTTTCTATCTTGTTTCCAATCTGTTTCTGTTCCTTCCTTTACGACATAATCACTGACTTTGTTTGAGGTTTTATGATGGGTTTGTCCGGCCTGATCGAACAGGAATATTGGAATTTGCTTGGTCATTTCTGGTGGGCTGGACAACGGAAAATGGGATTGTCGTCATGCGCTACTTTTGAAATTTCACACGGTCATTGGTTAGTTTGTATGTAATTGATGCTACTATGGAATGCGATTTTTGGCATAAAAGACCATGCTCCGCTCATTGATTTTGTGCAGTCTCTAGCAAACCACCTGTGTTGTGCTTCGTAGACCTCTGTTCCTGGTTGCAGACAATAAATTTGGTCTTTGAGTTACTAAGAAGTTTCCCGTGTTTTTGTACTCTAGGACAGGTGAACTCGAAGACATCGGGCATTTTCCCCTGGCGCCGCTGGGTTCTAAAACCCGGTTCTTCAACATCTCTGCCCCCTGATGTGTCAGTGGCACTCAGTGATGCAGCGATAACACCTCCACCCCCTGATGTGTCAGTGGCACACAGTGATGCAGCCATAACACCTTTGCCTCCTGATGTGTCAGTGGCACACAATGATGCAGCCATAACACCACCACAAACAGCTGACACACCAGACACAGAAGACATATCAGTGGACTCCGATGTGGATGGTAATGACTCTGTGTGCTTAAGGAGGTTGTTGCATTCATCCCAGCCATAGGGCCTGTTCCTGCTTGGTTCAGCCCTCTACATCATGCCCTGGAACAACACCTTCCACTGTCCCCCAAAACACCCTGCACCATTCACCTGGACCCCAACATAGACTGCCATATCTGCTCAGGTTAACAATGACACAGCAGTCAGGCTGCAGACTGAACTCTTCCTCTTCCAATTAACTTATCATTCCCAAAGGCCTCTGGTTAGCCCTCCACTGGGCAACCACGTAATGTGGGATTTGCATGCCCATGTACTGCTCCAGTTCCGACACCCCACAGAATGTGAATAAAACATTCCAAATCACACAGATGTGATATGTCTATGTTCAATCAAGTATAAACGTATGGATGTATGTAGGGACCTTGATCGCACACAAAGGTACACCCTGAGAAATGACATCAATGCGCATGTTTGACCCTGACCCATATGGTCAATTAGATGACTGTGAAGGTGTGAACTTGGTGTAGTCTCATTGCTCATGAACAATAATCTCGCAACCCCCCAACGTCCATGTATTTAATAGAGCCATGTGTAAAAAATTTAAAATCGGTAGCAGGCCCAAAGAGGTGTCCCCATCCCATATGACAACAGAACATCTCTCCACTTACCTACTCACACTCAACTGTGTGGACCCTGCCTGCTTTGATGGATCACATTGATCCATATGGTAAGAATTTGGCCACCATACTCACATTGCGGAAGATGCGTAAGGGCACAGGTCTACCAACAACTATCCCAACCACAATGTCTGGCTCACAGAGGTGGAGCTGGTAATACGGACTAACCCCTAAGTGAAATGCATGTCAGTCCCTCCCTTTTTTGTATGGACAATGCTCATTGAGGCACATTATTTGGCATTCTAATCAACACTCATCACAGTTGAACACTATTATAAGCCTGGACAAAGCACTACGCTACACTCGCGTAGTTTGCAAAGTTTGCGCTACTTCGCACTACGCGAACTGCACATAGCACAATGCAAACACGCATAGCGTAGGGTAGTGCAGTGGTCATTTTTTCTTGCTTGCGGTCCTCAAGGTCAAGTTGGTGACAGCGAGCAAGCAAAATGACATCCCAGCGAGACTTGATGTTGCTGATCGCGAGCGTGGAAAATAAACCTCCTGGCGAGATTCTCAACGCAGGGAGGTAAGGTTCTCATTGCGAGTGGTTGCGTATGCTTGCGACCGCTCGTGATGAGAAACTACCAGTCCGCGCTGAGAAAGCTGACGCTCAAATAAAAATCTGCTTGAGCGGCAGTAAAAGACAGCTTGCACTGTGCAAGATGCCGTTTTCAATGATTGCACAGAGCGGACAAGTATCCGACACTGTGCAATCATCGCGAACAGGGTACTACGAAGTTCGCGTAGTGCTACGCATAGCTCGCTCGCCCATCGTTAAGTTGCTAGCATTTGCGTGTCAGCACGGGCAAGACAAGGGCTACAACATGCAGACCCATGCTTCAGACACTAACAGGCAGCATAGGATCATGTAGAGGTGGACGAAATGGGGAGGCAAAAATGAACACCAATCAGTACGGATGGGAAGGGTCTCAGCCCACCTTGCCTTGCTGGATGAGTCATTTGATGCATGGCATATGCTCATTGCCCAGTGTCAGGGCACACACATTATAGCCCATGGTATCTGCATAGTGCTGTACCACCAGACTGCGCTGACTGTCTGCTCTTCTGACAGTGAGCAGGTGAAAGGTTCCAACAAGTTCACATGTAGTAGCTCATTGCCATGTGTGTACTCTCCCTCCAGCAGTATGTCAGATTTAGGAACATTGCAAAACGACGCTGAGCAGCGCCACCCATGGGACTGCCTCACCTTGCACAGGTGTGTGTCAACACGCGTAGGTACACACACATGGATTCTACGTCCAAGAGAATGCAGGCATGTCCACTGTTGTGGTGGGATATGTGACCATTCCTCCAAGATGCAACAAGGTGTTGGGACCTGTGTTCTGAGTTACAATCAGTTGTGGCTGCAGGAACGTAGTTACTCATCCATGAATGCGAGCGCTGCTTCCTGGGCAATCAGTTCCAAGAGTACGTCGTTGTTGAGTTCAACGAACACGAGGGCAAGCAAATTCATTAAATGATTCATACCGTTTCACCAATCCACAACACAGCCCAATAGGGGAGCACCTCAATGTGGTACCTGCACATGAGGACTTGTGCAATCTCCCATGCACAACTGCCAGCACATACGCCAAATATCAAGGCATCCTATGCACGGGTATCACGGTTACAATCCTGGTCGTGGGCCAACAGGGGGTGCACACACAAGTCATAATCCATTTCAGCTATCATTGTGTTGGTTAGGCAGACATCCATGGGCCACCTGAATGTGCATGATTGACAGTGGAAACAGGGCTGGACGCAGGTGATGTACGTGAGACGGAAGCACAGACGGTAACAGATGCACAACACTGCCAGTGGCAGTTCTCCCAACAAATGCAGCATACATGCATGGTACAGTTCCACATGACAGGGGTTGTGCATGTGCCTGGGATGTCCTGCCATTGCGTTGGTGGGTCTCACAAAACTGGCACTCTTCTGACCTGCGGCAGATATGTGGATGATGTGCCACAGCTCAGAGCAATGAGTTGTATGTCTGTACAACGTTTGGATGTATGGGTTGTTGTGCACATACGTGTCAAGGGCATCCCATGCAGGAGTACCTCAAGCAAGGATTTCTGTGTGTGGGGTGTGGATAGGGTGGTCTTTCATTAGCGCAATTCGAGGTGTGGGAGTCGTCATCATATGCTATGGTATCTCTCTCAGGGGGTGCCAGCCGCATTCAAGACCAAAGTCGGAGGTGCAGGTGTTCTTTCGCCTTATGTATTGAGTCAAAGGAGCTTTCATCCTTAATGTTAGTCTGACTACTTCTTGCATTTTGGAAATGTGATGTGGCAGCAATTCAGTGCAGGCCTTACGCTTCTGGTGTACAAATAGCGATACACACACAACAGTTGGCATGTATGAGCCAAGAGCCTGATTGGCCTTGCGCCCCTTGTACAATCTCTCTCTTTCTCTCTTTCCTTCTCTCTTTCCATCTCTCTCTCCCTCGCCCTTTCTCCCTCACTCTCCCTCTCTCTCTTTCTCTCTCTCTCTCTCTCTCTCTTTCTCTCTCTCTGTCCTTTGATGAGCGCATGACACACCTTCGTATCTTGAATTTTGTCTTGCAGGCTGTGAATTACAGATTGTCCAGGGAGGACCCCCCATGACTCTTCCAAATAGTTGTTTTAATTTAAATATGAATGTGATATTTTGTTTGGAATTTCAATGATGAATGAATGATTCTCCTTTTTCTGAACACACATGAAGGTTAATTGTTGTAATTGTGCGACATCAGGCGAATTGTTTTGTTCACGATTTTTAAAGTTTATGTGAAATATCTTTGTCCGGAGGGGTGGGGTGCCCGGGGTAGGGCCCGGGGAGGAGGGTCCACGGTGTGGTGGCGGTCGGTGTTGTGGCCCTCTTGGGTGTCCGAGCTGCATGATCAGGTGCTCCATGGTATCTGTTGTTCTTCAGGTGTGGCTCTGGGCTGGGCTTCCTTTTATGGTGCAGGTTGTCATCCGACTTGACACCAGGTAAAAGCGGATGTTAAATCCCTGCTGCTAATGCGCTTTATCGCATGTATTGTGATTTTTTCACCGATCTGGCTGGTCGTTGAGAATGTTGTGAAGTGGTGTTGTCGTGACTTTTATCATAGGAACGCCTACTGTCATCTATGGTGATGTTTTTTGCGGCTGCTATTGCTAAAAAACTGGTGATACGACTGTTTGCACCAGCTTGTGAATGGTACGATAAATGTATCACCACTTTGGCATAGATAAAGTGCTGATAACTCGGAGATAAGTCCTTGCTTGAGAATATGCCCCTGATGCCCTTCGCAAATAACCCCCCACTGATTTGTTTTCGCTGTTTGTGATCCCAATGGACAGCTAGAAGTTAATCAAGGCTCCCCCATCCCACACTTTCTCCACCACAACAGATACCCTAATATTGGCACTAAAATAAAGGAAAGGATATGACAATGGGGTCGTGTACGGTTTGGTGAAAGCAAGATTTCCACTGTAAACCAGTTTTTGTCCCCCCTCACAAAATTTCTGGTTTCTATTTTCATTGAACAGAAGAGGAACAGTTTCTTAAGGCAATGATTGCTATATCATCAGGAAACGTTGCTGGCATTCTATCCATCACAAAGCTTCCGGGTACATGTAAATGGAAAGCCTGTCTTACTGTGGGCGGGCTCTCCAATATACATCTTGCATTTTCGCTACTGCCATGTGGATGCAGAAATTGAAAACGCTTAAATATCCTTGACACAAAACCCTCACAGCATTTCAGGCTCATTTCATTTTTTTCTGAAATAATCCCCTGCTTTGGGAGTGTGTGTGCTTCTGAAAAACAAAAACATAGAAGAGTGGGCTTCTTTGAGGTGCTGCCCTCCCTGGATTTGCAGTTTTGAATAAAGTCCTGTCCTTGGGAGGGGCACTTGCCCATCCAATTAAAAATGGCCATCAGTGTTTCTAAAAAATAAGCGTTAACAACACGTTCAATCGTATTGCTAAGATCTATCGGCAAAAAAATATATGTCTATATATATATATATAGACATATATTGGATCGGTGCCAGCCCACCTCGACGTGTGAGTACAGCAAGGGGCCGCCGCCAGGGGCGGCTTGTGACTTCACAAGGAGCTGTGAGCTGTGATTAACTTTAATTGGAGCTCACGGCCTGGCATGCTCACTGCCAAGGGGTGGAAAACGGATGCGGGGACCCGAGGAGGCTTTTTGGGACTGTGATTTAATCAGGCACACAGCGCCTTGCCCTGCAGGACTCCTGCCCACATGGACTGCATTTTCGTTGTCTCCACGCAATACCTGCCCAGCACTGATGCAATCTGGGAGATGCAGTGCTCACAGTGCTCCATCTGAAGGGCGTCCACGTGATTGGAGAGGGATTTCTGTTTCTCCAATGAGGGAACAGCAGGAGCATTATGAGGCGCAAAGTTGGTGGTGCTGTTTGATTAGCAGAGGGCGTCTGAGGAAGGCCGTTGGCCGAAATGCATTATGCCTGCATGCTGTCTACATTAAAGCCTCCTAAATTGGATTCCCCGTGTGGCCTCTTCCTTTTGCTGGTTTGCTGAAGGGTTCCTGTGTATATATATATATATATATTGAAATATTTCCAAAGGATCCAACACGCCCAAATCCATTTTCTTCCAAACTTTTCTTTATAAAAATAGTAAAGGAGTAAACCACACAATTATTCTAACTGCAGCCACTTTGTGCTGGTGCATTGTAAAGTGAAAATCTTTTGTTCTGTCTCCTGCAATCAAGTCAATAGAGCTCGCACAAAAGGAAATCATAACACATTGTGCATAATTGTATAGGTTCGACACTACCTTTCTTGTTCTAGAAGTCTGACTAGCCCAGAAGTAGAAAGGTGCTGAAAGAGAAACATTTCACACCGCCTTCGTTTTTTTCAAATGCTTCACTGTTTGTTGCATCTGATTTACAATCAATGCCCGTGCACTACAAAGGGTAATTAGGGTGACCTTACAACCCCTTGCGCGTGTCTGTCCCCAGTAAGAAGGCTTCTTTTGATTTATTTTTCCAACAGACATCTTTTTTTTCTGTAATCTTGTTTCCCCGTCTTGCTCCGTGGCTTTTCGCCGGTTTCCACGGCAACCATTAGAACAGGACGCAAGCAAATAAGGCCTCCTCCGAACAGGATTCCTGCGCCTCTTCTGCATAATAATATTTATGGATCCTACTTATCCGGATTAATCTCATCAGCCATTCCTCTATAAATTCAGAATGGCAAATTAGTCATCTCCTGCGTGTGAATCCAATACAAACAGATCCTACAGGTGCGGCTTTGCGGACACTAAGCTTCATTTATGATAGGCGCATCTCTATTGGGGGTTGTAAATACTGTCGCATTTGCTTTAACTCAGCCAGCGAGGAAGGGGGGTATTTAAAACATAAGAGATTAACTTTGTTTCCAGTACTAATATGGAAAAAGAGTCCTAGAAATGCATATGGAAAGCCTTATCTTCCATCCTGAATCTATTTGTAAATCGCCCTACCTCGCTGTTAACATTATTATCTGTGACAGAATAGATTTTACATTTATGAGGTGACCATTTACAACAGACGCCAATGGTTTACAGCTCGAAACGTGCAATACAAAAACAATTTAGTAGAGCAAAATTTCAGAGAGTTTGTTAGTGGGGGCGACTGCAGCATCTGGGACACATTGGAAGGACACGTGTGTGTTTGTGGCGCACCAGTGAACGGTGAGGCAGCTCAGCAGTGACTGCAGCCTCATGCCACCTCCTGTTACATTACAGGAAAATAATTAGATAAAACTGACTGTGGCGTACGGAGCTAATACTCCACAAAGTGAAAGTGAATTGGGGTAACAGGGTTCTTTCTCCTTGACCTTTCCGCAGCCTTTGACACTGTCAATCACAACACCCTCCTCAATATTCTTCAACAGAGAATTGGCATGGAGGGCACTGTGCTTAAATGGTTTGCATCCTTCCTTTCTGGCAGATCCCAAATGATCAAAATAGCGAACAGTCTTTCACCTCCTGTGGCGGTAGGTCAAGGTGTTCCCCAAGGCTCGATACTTGCTCCCACACTGTTCAATCTCTATTTAGAACCACTGGGAAATCTCCTAAGTAAATCCGGGATTCACTATCATCTCTATGCTGACGACACTCAACTCTACCTCAAGATTGCCTCTAGTCACGATCTCTCCATCCTAAGCTCCACTCTCGACTCCATTCAAAACTGGATGTCAACTCATCAACTGATTCTGAATCCCTCCAAAACTGAATTCCTCCTCTTCTCCTCCTCACTCTCTCCTCCCCCGGTTCAATCATGGATGGATCAGATGAATCTACTAAACAATAAACCCATCATTGTCGACAGCGCCAAATCCCTTGGTGTCATACTAGACAAAAAACTCAATCTAATTCCCCACATCAATTCCATTGCAAAATCTGCTCGATACCAACTGCGCCTTCTTTGGGGAATCCGTCGCTTCTTACCGGAGCGGGACCTTATAATCCTGGTGCAAGCACTGGTCCTCTCCAGACTCGACTACTGCAATTCTCTTCTTACTGGCCTCCCAAAATCCCACTTGTCCCCACTTAAGTCTGTTTTCCACTCAGCAGCTCGTTTCATTTATGGGGCCAAAAGAAGCGATCACATCACACCGATGTTATCTACCCTCCGCTGGCTTCCCTTTGAGGCTAGATCTATCTACAAGACCGCTTGTATCACCCACAAAGCCCTGCACTCCTCTTCTCCTCGCTACCTGGCGAATAAACTGAAACTCTCTGGAGGTTCTAGACCTTCAAGCAATGCGGAGAATCTACTGCTTGAACCTCCCAATTTCAAGAAGGAAAGAACGATGGCCCAATCCTTTTCAGGCAATGCAGTGAGAATCTGGAACTCATTCCCGCCTCAGCTCCGTACCACCGCCTCCTCCCAGGCCTTTAAAAGGGACCTCAAAGCTCTCCTCCTCCAGAGACACCTCCAAAAGTAATTCACGTCCTCTCTTTTATCTGAAGGAAGACCTCCCACTACTGAAAATTTCTACTTCTCATGTCCATGGAAGTGCCTTCCCAGTGTGTTCTTGTGGTTAGAGTTTTTGCCTTTTATTGCAGTATTATCCATGTACTTGTGTTTGGTACCCTCTTGCAACTTGCACTCACCACTTTGCCCCTGTAACAAACGGTTTGCTTCCTCTCACATGTTTTATACCTTTGATACTTGCACAAGTGCCACCTTTGCCTACGTAACGTTTGTTCTTGTGCATGAGTGTCTAGCATATATTGCAGTATTATACCGCAAATTATACTCTTATTTTCTCTTGTAGCCTGCACACTTGTCACTTTTTCCTCCTGTGCACTTTTTACTACCTCATGTATTTTTGGCAGCTCACATTTTTACTACCTCATGTATTTTGTCTGCTCACAAGTGTCACTATTACCTTGTCTACCTCATGTATTTTTGGTTGCTCACAATTTTTACTACCTCATGTATTTTTGTTTGCTCACAATTATCACTTTACTGTATGTAACGTAACGTATGCTTTTGCAATCTGTTGTTCGTGTAATGTTCTCAGTTTGTATCATTTCTGTTCCTTTTGTGAAGCACTCTGACGCCTTCGGGTAAAGTCTGCGCTATATAAAATTGCATAAATAAATAAATAAATAAATACATTTCTGGAAAAAATATTATTGCACCTGTTGGACCTGGCCCTTTTGCAGGGTTATCCCAAAATCTTTTGCATTCCTCCTCCTATTTTTTTTAACCCTCTATTTGTTTGCTCAGGACTCTGGGCACTTTACCACTGCTGATTCTTTTAGACCTGTTTGGCATATTTAATTTACCTGTAACTCCTTTGTACAGTGGTATCTCATAACCCCAGGGCCTGTAAATGAAACGCTACTGGTAGGCCTACAGCACTGCTTGTGTCACCCACAGAAGTAGTCTGTCAAACTTGTCTCAGGCCTGCCACTACAGGGCTTGCATGCACATTGTACTGCTACATTGACTTGGCATTAAAAACTATTTGACAATCCTTAAACGACCCTTTTGCTATATAAAGGTCACCCCTAAGGTATGTCATAGGTAGCCCTATGGGCAGGGTGCTGTGTAAGTAAATGGTAGGACATGTGCCTTTATTGTGTGGCATGTCCTGGTAGTGACAAACAGCTTCTTATGTTTTTCACTACTATGAGGCCTACACCTCTCTTAGACTAGCATTGGGAATTCCCTTAGATATGCTTAATTGGTAATTCCTGATCTGAAAGGAGTAGCATTGACATTTTTGGTGGTACTGGAATATAGGTGATAATTCTTGCTTACTGGTGTAGTTGGATTATTAATTCGTTTTTAAAAATGCCTCTTTGAGAAAGTAGGCATTACTCTGTGCGTATAACTCTTGTGTTTTTCAGCCTGACTCCAATCCACGTCTAAGACAGAGTGACAGTTACGCTCTGTGAATACTTTCCAGACAGCCACAGCACGGGAAGGACTGGGCATGATAGGATAGGCATCTTCATCCATCTGCATACTGATAGTCTTCCTGGGCTGGGAGAGATGGAGGAGGGGCACACTTACATTTGTATAGGCTGTGTTGTGCCCTCACACAAATGGCTGAGTTACTCCCTACAGGTGTCTGGAGCCAGGGCTGTGGTTGAAAGGAGATGTTGTGCACTTCTAAGGTTTCTGTTAAGTCACCTCTACATCAAAGTTATTTGGAGAATGCGTATAGATGCGCTGATCCTATGATTTTAAACACTGCCTGGGACTTGTAACCAGGTACTGCTGGTTCTACATACTGCACCAGAGGACTGCTGTGCTGCCAGGAGAAACCTCCATTTGGACTACTTGCAGTTGTGCTGGCCTCCTGCCTGTTGTGCTCAGGGAAGGACTGCCTCTTTGCAAAGATACCTTATGTGCTGCCCTGCCGCCTGCCTAACTGCCCTTGTCTTGTGTTTCTTTTAGGGCTCACTTAGTATCCTCATATTTTATTTTTCTTGCACATTTAGGCTGCTTTGCCTTGCACACGTTAATCTTGGCACGTTTATTTTTGTGCTATGACAGTATTTTAGAAAAGCACTGCACATGTTTTTGTTATTGTTTGAGACTGTATGAACATATTGTACAAGGTCAAACTACACTGTGGCCAGTCTCCTTGTGATTGGTTAGTAAACATAGCTTGGCACTTAGACACAACATACATTCACATCTTCTGTTTTCAAGAAGACACCTCGTAACATGTACACAGAGATGGGCCATTTTGAAAACAGAAAGAAAACATTCTAGCAGAGCAAAGATCCCAATGAGAGCTGGTGTAGCGCACTGCCAGGCAACAAGACGCCACTGGATTGGATGGCAATGCCTGGTAAGAACAGCTCTAAGGGGTCACTGAGACTGCCATCAACCTTCAAGTACGGTTGGGGCTGGCGAGATGGCACCGCCTGCCTACCCACATTCCTTCTCGGGTGACCAGGCCCGATTCAATGAAAAAGGCTGTCATTGTTATAGCCACTGTGTCGCACGCTCATGGATGCGGTCTCCTTGAAATTCTGCAGGTTGGGGCTAGACGAGTGTTTCGCTGTCAGCCTCTATTGTGCATGAGTTCCTATCCTCTATCCTTGCCTTGGGCCATGCTCAGGGGTGCTTGACATGTTGTTGCATCTCAGAGTTTGGAGACTTCTGATCTCCGCAGGAAATAACTTCATCCCAGGAAACTTTGTGGATAGATGACTCGATTATCGCAACCCGACAAATAAGCACACAGGTCCTCCTGCATTCTGCACTTTGGTGGTGATGGAGCAAGTTTCAGAAATGATTTTATTCTGGCTCGTGAAGTTAATCTCCCATAACTTGATTAATTATATTAATAGATTTTTGTGTCTTTTGTATTATTAAATCAACCTAGAGTAAAGTTCCATTTCACTATTACACAGGACTAACGTTATGTGCTTTATGTTGCTTTTGCAAGTATGTTTTATAATACATAATTAACGTTGATTTGTTTGTCCTATTGTCTTTGTCAACATTAATGCTGCTGATTAATAAATGGCATGTGCTTATTCTATATGTGCTTTCGTCTATGTTGTGTCTGTTTATCTTTTTCAGATATATGAAGAATCCCGCTGGACATTATGAAGAATGGTAGATTTTATTAAATGCTACTTTTTCTTTGTGCTTTTGCTAGGTGACATATACTAATGGGTTAACATTAGCAATGATGGGTGGGTAACACAATGACTTTCATAACCTGAAATTAATTATTCTTTTGTGTTTGTTTGAATACTAGCCCGAGTGAAAGGCTTGGGGCCTGTGATTTTTGGAGAATGTTGGTTAGCCTGACTGGGATGAGCCAAGCACAGCCATGATGGAAAGCATTTCCATAAAAACATTTCTTTGAATAAACTTAAGTTTAAACAAGAACTATTGTGCGAAGATGTGCTCTGAAAAGTTATTTTTCCAAGGCTAAGGAAATGACAAGCGGCGGATCGGTCGAGCTATGGAGGAAACTGTGAACTATTTTCAATAAAATGTTTCAAACCTCGGAATCTGGTGTCGCTTCACGTGAAAGGACAATGGCAATGACGTTCTCATGTTTTGAAAAAGTGGTCTCACGATGGTCTGATGACTAGCAACCAATCGGGTTGCTGAAAGACATTAAATAATAACATTTTAGTTAGATTAGTGAGTTAGAAAGGTATAAAGACTAAGCCCTTTGAGAGGAGTGGGGCTGACTGTTCCTGAGGGCGAAGTGCTGTCCGATTTCTTGGGACACGTAAGATTGCTTAATGCATTTAAATGACTTTTGCTTTACAGGTCAGAAAGCTTAATTTAGGGAATTAGGTTTATGTTTGCTTTTATTCATGATTTTGAGCAATTTTGAAATGCCAGACTTTTGTGCCATTAACCTGAATAAAAAGATACGGATTTAATAAAAATTTTTGCAAATATTAAAATGAGCTAATAAAGTGATTTGAAACAAAAGCTTAAACTTTTTAAATAAAAGACTTAAAAGGTCAAGCTGGTCTTGATTAATTTAGTCGTTACCATCAGTTGATTCATTGGCCAAAAGTGGCTTAATTAATTGTTTCCTTATTTACCAATGGTTAGAATGTTATACTGCAGTTGTATATTTTGTACATATAAAGTTTAGATAGTTTGATTGATTAGGCCACATGATTCAGTTGCTCAATTTTCTGTCTCATTCATATGGGCCTTCGTGATTTTGTAGTATGGTGAGTATTAGGTAGTGAATAGTGTAGTTGAGACAGAATTTCTATAGGGGCACTGGATCAGTGGTAACTACCCTCCTTTCACTGAAACTCATATATTACTGTATAGTGCCTAATGGAAGCACAGGTGTCTTGGCGCCCTATAATTGTATTGATGATTTGGGAGCCTTTAAAACCAAGATAGAGTGCTTACACTAATGTGATAATGTATCTACCTTGCCTCTATATTCTGATGCATATCATGGCCAAAGTGTGTACTGATCTAAGGATGTTATTTAGAATACCAAGGTCTATCACAGTAATTGCCTTTTATGTATAATAATTATAATTTATGTAGTTTTGACCTATAATATATATCTAAGAGAGAGTGATTTTTTTTATAATCACGTGTGGATTCTCTTTTGTGGTGTACTTATTGTGTCATTGGCGTGTTGCACAAACGCTTTACACATTGCTTCTGATGATGAGCCTGTCTGGACTGTCCCAAGCTACCAGATGGTGAGCACAAGTTATCTTTGGTGTGAAACTTACTTGCCTTGACTAGAGTGGTGGGTTCTTCCCGGCTTAGGTGCATACGCTAGCAAACCATTTCTAACAGCACCCATTCACTAGGGGTATCGAAAAAGCATGGGAGTGAAAGTAACCAAGGTTTGGTAAAGTGCATTTCATATGTTTAGCATGTCAGACTGGAGAAACAAGAAACGAAAAAGGAGTGATACTGCATTCTCCTCTGCTTTCTGATTTGTTTTGAAGTGGTTTTTCACTTTATAAATCCATATACAAATACAGAAGTAGGCTTACCTTTTATGTATGAAGGATAATAGCAGTGGTGCAACACAAAGTTTGGTCTGCTGAATCTCCTATATATCCCTGATATTCATTGTCCTTTGACTGAATCCCCCCCCCCTAAGTATTCTGGGCATCCTGAAGGGTTAGGGGCACCTCTGCGCCACAAGGTCCATAGAGGCCTGCATTATACCCATGGGCCCATATTACACATAGTGCGCCAGGGGCGCAATAGGCGTGCGCATGCTTTTTGCACCCTGGGGTACTATGACTTAGGAGGCACACTGAAAGCCCCCATGAGGGCTTAAAGAAGCCAAAGGGGGGTCCTCACTCAACCCAACCTGCAGGGGATCTCTACATCCTCTTTAATGTGCAGGCGGGTTGCTACCTGCACAGAGAAATATGGAGTGTCTTTGAAGCAGGTGCTGTGCATTTCGAGTCTGCTGCTGATACTGGTGTAGTCCATTTGTTGTGATAAGGCAACTGTTCCTGTTTGCACGTGGGACATTGTGGCGCAAACAAGAATAGTGTGTCCCATATAGAATACTGGTCCTGGTGTTTACCCAACAAAATGTATCTTCCAGCTAAGTGAATTAGGTCTGCTTTGAGCAGGTTTACCTAGAATATCACCTAGTTCTTTCATAATGAAAATCATATATTCTTTTGAAGCTAAAATTAAAATTGGGGGTATATTTCCTAATGTTGCTGCATTGAGTTGTGTGAAACAGAAGGTGCAGGAACGTGCCATATCTACCAATATATGCTCTCTCCTACCTCAGGTACATGTATGCTGCCTAGAACCAACACATAGCACCCTTGCATCATGATTCAATGGTGTCTGCATTTTGGCATGCCTTCCTGCAGAAAACTACAGAATAGAAAATAACAAGGAGGAAAAAAGATTTATCTCTGTGTTATGCCATCCTCTGGCAGCCGTACTTATTTGACACAATCCCAGGTTTGTGCATGAGTCAAAGCACAGGAATGACAATGCTTCACCCACAGAATACCTACTAGCTCGAAATGTAGAGCAAAGCAGCACAAGTTTCTGCATTGTGTTACATTTCTGTACAAACCTACAAAAGGCAGCACAAATCGGCCCTTACTTGGCTTTGTAAATCTGACTGAAGCCTTTGTATTGTCCTTGTGTTGCCTTGCATGATGCAAGGACAAACCAAAGGTTTAGTAAACCTGTGCCTTGGTTAGAGCTACGATAGAGTCTTTAATAAACGCGCAGGTATTCGAATAAATAGGTTTAACATAAAAACACCCGGGGCCTCATTTATGAGAAATTACGCATCGCTGCAGGAAAGCAGCGATGCGTGACTTCTCAGTGCGCACTCCTTGCAACATACCTGATGCGTCAAATTTAATGTATGACGCATCATGTCGCAAGGAGTTACAGATGAGTCAGTATTTCTGACGTATCTGTAAGCGCAAAAGTGACGCATTGCTGGAGTGTGTCACAAAAGTGACGCAACACCAGTAATGCGTCCTTTCACATGGGGCAAGCCCAATGTGAAAGGGCCTGTGTCAGTCTTACGCCTGGTGTGAGGCAGGCGCAAGATTTTGACGCAACTGCGTCCTAGAAGTAACGCAGTGAAATCTCATAGATTTCACTGCGTCACTTCCACAAGGTTTTTAGCGGGGAAACTACCCCGCTGCATACATTATACCTGATGCAGGTATGATGTAGCACAGGGGTTTACAAAGTGACGCATCTGCTTACATGCGTCACTTTGTAAATAGTGCGCAACAGGAGGCATGTTGTACGCCGCCGATGTGTCACAAAAAGTGACGCATCGGAAGCTCAAAACTGACACAAGGCCTCATAAACGAGGCCCCCGGCATTTACTGCTCTTGAAAGAAGACACATTTACAAGAAAATCTGTATGGTAATCCAGAGTTTTAATGTTCCATACAGTTCTTTAGTTTTACATGAAAATGGATTTATACAATGTGGTTAACTGATTTTGTGAACAAAACCTTTAGGTAATAATTTACAAGTGCCACAGATGGGTAAGCAGTATTTATGGCACCTGATAGAGCCGAGTATGAAATTTGTTAGGTGTAATAAGTGCCTCCCATTATGAGTTTTGCCCTAAAAATCAAGCATATATTGTATACATTTTAGTGTTTTTCTCATAATAAGATGCACGTTGCTCGGTTTAACAGATTTACCCCCAGTAATTTTCGGCAGGCGTATTATGGTGGAAAAAATGCAGGAATGTGGAGTTTATCACACTCTATAGTTACTGGGTGCAATAAGCTCTGCATTATTCATATTTTCATTGGATTCTGTAGGATGAAAAAATCAGGCACCTGTAATCCGCTATTAGAGAGTCCGATGTCAGCATGCAGTATCTGTTGTGAAAGAAAGTTTTAAACTGCTACTGCTTTATATCATTATGACATCACTGTCATTTTTAGAGAACCTAACATTTATAATGAATGGAATTTTTTTGATAAATACTATGATAATCGGTGGTGAGCTGGTACTTAGATGAAAACTGCAAGAATCTGCAGAGTTCCTTTCGCAAGTGGGCGAAATCAGGATGTCCCGCTGCCAGTGCTGATTTTTAGCTCCAGGAGTTTGTTCCGCACTGCAAAGTCAGTGCTGATGACACCATGCACCATGTCAGAGGATGCTACTTCTTTGCTGTTGCTCAAATATATTTTTTACTCGAACAGCAAGTTTCACACTGCGAATGGTTGTGACCACCCGAGTTGAGAACATCTCGTTGGGTGCAGTCTTAGCACCCAAAAAATCATGCTAGGGGATGCCAGTCCTCACTCTTACTCATCAACTTAATGTTGGTGAGCCACCCGAGTCTTGTTGGAGCTCTGCATTACAATTGTAAGGTGAAGTGGACAAAACTCTGAGGGGCATATTACCAAGGGCTAGCGATAGAATTATAGCTGATTTAGCATCCTTTTCCGGAAGTAAAGCAGCGATAATTTTATCGCAATATCATCAAGGAGACACTAGCGTGTGTTTCCTTGACTTAGCGCCCGTTTCCAGCCCGCCTAACTTCACATCGCTAATGAGATGCAAAGTAGGCATGCCTGACAAAACTTCATTTGCAAACAAAACAGGGGATGAAAACTTCATGACAAAACATCGCAAAGGAAGCTTCGCAATATTTACAACAATAGCCCGGCCGGCGTAGCGATAAAAGAAATCGCGCTAACTGGCCATTATCACTGGATTTTAATGTCTGCTGAAATCCAGACTTATGTATACATGACATTGGGGGTAGGTTATGCTGATACGACCACATTGTCGTATCAGCAAGGTTATCACCGTTTTGCTTGCAACATCGCTGGTTTTCCAGCAATGTTGGCCCATTTCCCCCGATATCTCTGGAATATTAATCGCCATTGTGCTAAACGTTGTTAATACAGTGCCAGCATGGCGATATATTCCAGCGATAGGAACATCCGTGGTAAGCGCAGCAAGCGATAATTATCGCTGCCGCTTGATAATATGCCCCTGTGAACTCTGCAGATGGAGCGGAATTTATCACTCACTTCATAACACATAAGAGGCTGTAGCCTAAATTAAGCTACTCCATCATCATTCATTTACAGTGGACACTGAGAAATGCCAACTCCTTGGGTTGAGTTCTGTTGTATTCATATTTTTCTATTCTACAATTTTTTAGTGATGTTTGTTCCTAGTATCTTACACGTTACGCAGACAGAATCTACAACATACCCCAGGGCATGTGACAAGAGAATGGGAAATGAGCAAATTCTACAATGTAGGGCACTGAATTGTTGAGCAAGGAATTGTCACAGCTCTTATTAGGACACTAAGGCTTCACCCAGATCAATGCATGTGGCAGAGCAAAGGTCCTGCAACTGAAAAAGCACAATATAGACTGAGAAAAAAATTGCTTACATTTCAAAACAATACTAGCTAAAACAATAGAAAACTCTTAAGGACAATTTAGGGACAATGGGATAAACATTTAAACAATCCAATGAAGTGACGAGGATCTTAAATTGCTCCATATGAAACAATGGAAACTCAAATTCAATTTTCTGCTCTGTGATGTAGCAGATCAGGACCTAGTACTCCTTTGCAACTAGCCTAGTTATAAAAAGGCTGTGACTAATCTCAGGAAAGAAATGACCTTAAAATATAAAACATTCCTTATGGTAGGATCTATTGAGAGTGTTAAGATTGTAAGTTGCACCCAGGAAACAGTTTAAAGGCCTGATGCTCCCTCCTTTTCCCTATTACCACTGTAACCTCAAAAGTTATGGATAAAAGCTCTACTTTGGGCAAACTGCTAAAGTGTAGCTACCAATGTGTGCTGCTTTATAAACGGGGGATTGACACTGTTTGAAATTGTGTTGTTGATTAACTGGGGTGTGAGCCCTGGTCAAACAGCAACCACAGTCCTTGTCAATGTGAGTCACAAGCCAACCCTAAATTAACCTGTGCTCATCTCCCTGGTAGTTTGGCACAGAGCAGTCAGGCCTTACTTAGAGGTAGATTGTAAAGTATCTGTGCAAAACTTCAAACAGTAATAAACACCACACAAAAGGAATTCCACAAAGAGTTAGAAAAATAGTGGCTTTTCATGAATAAAACAAGACCAAAACGATAAAAATCTAATCAGAAGAACCGGAGATATATAATTTTAAAGATTTCAGTGAAAATAACCCCAAAAAGTAGGCCTGGGCGTAGTTTGCGTAGCAGCACTACACGTAGCTTCACGTAGTATACTTTGAACTTCACTTAGTACATGTAGTCTACGTAGCGTAGCTGATGACACTGTGGGGCATATTATCAAGGACAGGCGATACAGTATCGCCGCTTTTATCAGCAGGAAACTGCCGATAAAGCGGCGATAATGGCCTTGATAATATGCTCTATGAATTCCAATCGAAGCCCATGCTAGATTTGAACACATCTAACATGGGCTTCGATTGGAATTCATAGAGCATATTATCAAGGACATTATTGCCGCTTTATCGACAGTTTCCTGCTGATAAAAGCAGCGATACTGTATCGCCTGTCCTTGATAATATGCCCCTGTGTTCTTGTCTGCACTGTGAGAGAATTACAAAATAATTGCAAATGGCAAGTTATGATACAGTGCCAGTTATGATAAAATAAGTATCTCTATCTTTATATACTAAAGTACATATATCACTTTCACAAAAGTGAAATTGAAAAATTAGCAAGCAGTGAGAGAGGTGATGATTTTGGTATCCTCCCTAATCTAGGGGAGTACCAAACAGATGCCTTGAAAACAAAAAAGCACATCTTATTGAACGATTTGGTGGTGGTCCCATCCTCTAACGACCACCACAAACACAGTTATTGGCAAAAAACATTCCCAACCAAACGCCCTGCAAAGCATTATGGGATGAGATTAGCAGAGGGCAATGAATATTATATAGTATCCAATATCAAAATAATTCTACAAAGAGCTGCAGTTCAACTGGTGGTTACAAGATGTCCCTCACCAGTCAAATGCAAATGCTTGATAAAAGGGTTTCAATGGTTTTGCATTTGACTCTTGACGGACATCTGGTAACGACTAGTGGAGCTGCAGCTTGATGTAAGAATAATTTCAATGCTTTGCATTTGACTCGTGAGGGACATCTAGTAACGACTAGGTGAAATGCAGCTCTTTGTAGAATTATTTTGATATTGGATTCTAAAATAATCACTGCCAACTGCTAATCTCGTCCCATAATGCTTTGCAGGGCCTTTGGTTGAGATTGTTTTTTGGCAATAACTGTGCTTGGGGTGGTCCTAAGAGGATGGGACCACCACTGAAGTTCAACAAAATGTGATTTTTGTTTATGCTCTTTGTGTTCAAGGCATCTGCTTGGTCCTCCCCCTAGGTTAGGGGGGATCCCAAAATCATCAGCTCTCTCATTGCCTAATGTTTTCATTGTAAGAGTTCACTTTTGTGAATTGGTTATATACTTTTAAGCATAAAAAATTGCTTTTTCAAAGCATCTTAGGATGTTGTTTCTATAGCTGCTTCGCTACGAGATTAAGCACAGTTTTGGTACTGTACTACGTGCAATTTGCGATGTCTGAATTAGTACAAACTTTCATTCTCCATTCGCGTAGCGTAGTATTAAGCCCAGGGTTACCAAAAACTACAAAGCGCCAACTGTGGATATCAAACTTGTAACAAACTCACAAGTCCAGACCAACTACAATGAAGAGTGGCCCGGCTACAGAGATCCGGTTAGGCCCACTGAGCAACGTACCTTATACCTGGTTTGATGATTCTTATGAGGGCTGGTGGTGAACTTCGATCAGCTAGTGGATTTCACAGAGATTTGGCACTTTTCACTCCAAGTACAACGCAGAGTTCAGCAACAAAACCTCCGGCAGCCACTGTCAGAGCGGAGTTCACCGGCGCACTCGCCCACCCCCAGCAAAACAAGTCTAATAAATTACAGCGTCCAATAATAACTAAGCGGAGGCCGTGCAGGAACCAATTATTCGCTCTGCATGAAGGGGCCAGTGGAGGCTCTTCTTACATCCCAAGTTCGTACACCTGCCTGGAAATCAGTAGTTGTGCTGAGAGGTAGCAGTGAGCAGAGGCTGCTTTCTAGGGCCGTTTCAAAGAAGGGAAAGATAAAGGGTCAACAGCAGAGCTGGGAATGCACACATCGGCAGCTATAGCACTCTTGCCCTGGGACACTGAGGAGTCTAAGAGCACAAGCTGCCACATCTGTAATCACTGCCCCAGCCGCCAACCAGACAAATGCACTGGTGGAAGTTGGCAGGTATAGTAACATGTTTCTGGAATGAAAGGTTCTGGCTGACGCACAATGTTACCTGGGCGGATCTAAAGCACACCAAGTAGGCTTCCTTCCTGCAGGTGGGGGTCTGTACCCCGCTTTCCCCTTGGCATTCTGCATCTTCATGACACAGCTAGTGTTTGAGAGGTAAACCTAGCACCCGGGCCGGCTCTAGCTCTAGCTGACTTGGGGTGGGGCGCCCTGTTTATTGTTTTTAAGAGCACCAGATGCCACATTCCTTGACCCAGCAATTTTCAAGCATCAATAAAAATATCACTGTCTCTGGGGATTAATGTTCTTCCTGGACAGAGAGCTTTGTCGAATAGATGAAGTTTTGACTCATAATAGCACAGAAGGTTAAATTGCCTGCTGCAAAGAACGTGTCCCATTTATATCACAAAATGCATACACTATAAATAGGTCAATGGGTTTTCACTTTTGTCAGAGAGATCTTTTTGTTACTTGC
This sequence comes from Lissotriton vulgaris, assembly GCF_964263255.1. Classification (NCBI taxonomy): domain Eukaryota; kingdom Metazoa; phylum Chordata; class Amphibia; order Caudata; family Salamandridae; genus Lissotriton; species Lissotriton vulgaris. The sequence goes on along the minus strand of NC_141690.1, from coordinate 316,837,603 downwards.
AGTTTAAAAGTTACAATTCTACTATAGAACAGTGAGCTCTTAACTGTCCTCAAAGCGCTGCATGCAAACTGCAAGGAATATATTACAGTTACAAACTATCAGGGGTGCAATGTACTCTAGCACAGACTTCCGACCTAGCCCAAAAACTGTCCAAACGCTGATACTGGTTATTTTAAACAAAGGCCTGCGAAAGAACATTCTCCTACACAGTCGCAAAGCACAAGCACTTTACAAGAAAGAGGGTAGTCTTGGTGATTTGAAAGAGCTAGTAGGGTGACATCCTCTTATTGGACGAGCCAAAGGGCAACAACATCCCCTTGCAAACACGATAAGAATATCCTATTCAAATGCTGGTATTTAACTATTGCACTTTCACATATTTTTTCTTTACCTTTATGAATTGCCTTTTTTAATGTTTTATTGTAATACAACGGTACAAATAAAAAAATAAATTACAGTTACATGTTTTTTTGCCCAGTCTTTTCTTATCCTAATATTCAATTAATCAGTCAGAGCATTTGTAGAGCGCACTACACACCCGCGAGGGTCCCAAGGCGCTGAGGGGAGGGGAGGGGGGTGCTGCCACTGTTCGAAGAGCCAGGTCTTGAGGAGTCTTCTGAAGGTGAGTAGGTCTTGGGTCTGCAGGAGGTGGGTGAGGAGGGTGTTTCAGGTCTTGGTGGCGAGGTAGGAGAAAGATCTGCCACCGAAGGTTGTTCGTTGGATGTGGGGGAAGGTGGCGAGGGCGAGGCCGGCAGAGCGGAGCTGGCAGGTGGGGGTGTAGAAGCTGAGTCTACTGTTCAGGTAGGCTGGTCCGGCGTTATGGAGAGCTTTGTGTGCGTGGGTGAGGAGCTTGAAGGTGATCCTCTTGTCGACCGGGAGCCAGTGTAGGTCTCTCAGGTGGGGGGTGATGTGGTTGCGGCGGGGGACGTTGAGGGTCAGTGGGGCAGAGGCGTTTTGGATGCTTTGTAGTCGAGGATGAGGACCTCCGTCTTGCCCGAGTACAGCTTCAAACAGCTGTTTCTCATCCAGTCGGCGATGGCCTTCATTCCCTCGTGGAGGTTGGTTTTGGCAGTGTGTGGGTCTTTGGTGAGGGAGAGAATGAGCTGGGTGTCGTCGGCATAGGAGATGATGTTGAGGTCGTGTTGGCGGGCCACTTGTGCGAGGGGGGCCATGTAGACGTTGAACAGCGTCGGCTGAGAGATGAGCCTTGGGGGATGCCGCAGATGATGTTGGTGGCTTCGGATCGGAAGGGGGGGAGGCGGACGCTCTGGGTTCTGCCAGAGAGGAAGGACATGGTCCAGTCGAGGGCCTTCTCTTGGATCCCGGCTTCTTGGAGGCGTGTCTTTAGAGTGTGGTGGCAGACCGTGTCGAAGGCGGCTTACAGGTCCAGGAGGATGAGGGATGAAGTTTCGCCGTTGTCTAGTTGGCACCTGATGTCGTCTGATGCCGTGATGAGGGCTGTCTCGGTGCTGTGGTTTCATCTGACTGGGAGGGGTCTAGGATGTTGTTGTCTTCAAGGTGTTGGGCCAGTTGTATGTTGACTATTTTTTCGATGACCTTCGCCGGGAATAGGAATAGGGACATGGGCTGGATGTTTTAGAGGTCCTTGGGGTCCGCCTTGGGCTGCTTAAGGAGGGCGCTGATTTCGGTGTGTTTCCAGTTTTCCGGGAATCTTGCAATTTCGAAGGAGTAGTTGATGACCTTTCGTAGTTGGGGTGCGATGATTGCGTCTGCTTTGTTGAATACGTGGTGAGGGCATGGGTCTGACGGAGCTCCTGAGTGGAGGGAGTTCATGATCTTGTGTGTTTCATCATCGTTGACGTTGACCCAGGAGGTTAGACAAATGGTGTGGGTGGTGTTCATCGGGGGGGCTGAGTTCTGGCGTAGTCAGGGCGGATGTGGTGTTGAAGCTGTCGTGGATGTCAACGATCTTGCGGTGGAAGGAGGTGGCCAACGAGTCGTACGGTTCTTGTGAGGGCGGGATGTCATTGGTGATGACGCATTGCAAACATAGTTAATTCGGGTAGAAATCAATTGTTATTATTAAAGAAAACCCCTAACTATGGTGTTACATTTTTTATTCTGAATGTGTGCTTTTCCAGATCACAGACTCTTAATAAATGAATAAGTAAAATAAATTTCATGGCGAGGTGGTCATGGGGGTGCCAACAAACATTGTCGCACAGGGCACCACCAGTAATAAAGCCAGCCTGCCTAGCACTAAAGCCACAAATCACTGGGTATGTGTTCTGTCAGGCATGAAAAGATGTATGGTTCCAGCAGAAGGCATGTTCTTTCCTCTAGTTCAATGTTTTCTCTGTCCACGGGGCATGCGCACTTGCTTGTTTTTAGCTCTACGAGGCATCAGCTGAACTGTTGTTAGAGTTGCGAAGCTCTTCAGGGGAGGAAGGCAGGCTGAAGGCAAATCCTTGTTTATTAATTTTCTTTAATACACTTCTGGTGTTAGGGTGCATTACATCCCAATTACTGGGGGTCTGGGAGCAACACTTGATTCTCTGCAGCGGGTGTCTTCCTGCTCCTAAGGAAGCCATTTGTATCTCAATTCATAGGTTTGTGCAAAACTATACTTTTACAAATTTCCATTTAGGTGCAAGTTTAGTCACCATGGAAAACCTTTACTGCTGGCAAATTTGTAGCAAAAAAAGAAATACATATTTGTTTTGTTAATACCTTTTACAGCATTCCAATAAAAACGTTTTCCTTTCGTTTTTCATTGGCAAAACTATGAATAAAGATAGAATTCAAACCACACCTTCACTGTGAGCCAAAGGGGTGCTTTTAAAGGGTGAGGGGAATGGAGGGGGATAGGGAGGGTCATAGATTTGACTAAGATTCTGCTTGGTTGCATCATGTGGTCACGTCCAGTGGTGCTCTCCTCAGGTTCCTAAAGTCATGGGGACCCACTTTCCCCCATCTGTGGTGGTCTTATGAGGTGCTCTTCTCACAGTGGATGAGAGCCTTGCACTGTGGGGTGACTACACCATCTCTCCAGCACCTACCTTCCTCTTCACCTAAATGGGGGAATCAATATAATCTCCCGCCTGTACCTTAGTACCAATTGGACTGCGAGGCAACTGGCATTCCACTTCACAAATAATTCCACAGAATTTCATGGAGTAGAACTGTGCAAGCTCCTGCCCACCAATGCGAAGTCCAGCATCGAGGATGCGGCACGAAGTAAGGGCAATGCATCAATTCTGAAGAGCTTCGAGGCTGTGATGCAGAGTCTGTCTTCGTCGCCGAGGCTGCCGTCGATGAGGAATGCAAGTGCCTGCACAGAGGATGTGTCATGCAGTGGCTGTGCAATCATGTGATGGCTGAAATGCTTTTGCAGGGATTCTGCACCAACACAGAACTATGCACAAGATTATAGGACCTTGATGTATAGGGACTGGGTCTTCCTACCACCGTAGTACCCACAAGCCCTGGACCGACTAGCTATAGTGTCTAACTTGCTCTCCTACTCACTCACAGGGAAACAAATGATTAGACACCCCAGAACACAACACTCCCACATCTCTCAGAAATCTATATTTATTTTAACTACGTGCCCTAACATGCAGTATATGTGACACAACAAGCAGGAAAATGCATAGTACAAATACAGTCAGCATAGCAGCTAGTCCATATATCACGAAGGGAGATGTCATCATAGAAAGACAATGGTGAAAATACTATAGTGCCTAACCACCCTTCCCTTGCTAAGAAGAAGTAATATTATATAATAGAAGATCTCTGGGCTTTTTCAGCCGCCCCCTTACCTTAACCTATAGATGGTAGCTCTACACAATAGGTCTTGTCTCGCTATTCTCTCTGGAAAGGTCCCCCTCCAAGTGTGTGTTAGCTATTCCTTTAGCCCACAAAAACCAAAGTATATTGTCCAAACAACAGCTGCATCTGTATGTTTTGTCTCAGGGCCAAGGCCTGGCCAGAACAAAATAACAAAGGGCATTGTTGTTCGGCCTTTCACATAATGTTCAGTTAAAATCCCAGGAACATGCAGAGATTGAACAGACCTCTGAATGTTCATGTGAAAGCTGCCATAGAAAATATTGCAAAAAATAAAGCTGTGTAGTAACGTGCGTAAAGCAGCAGGCAAGCTGCGGCATGCTCATGCTAACTCAGTGAAGATGACAATCTCCGGATGGGCCACATGACACCCTCCCCTTGGCCAGGTCATTAGCCATATGTGAAGACAAAAATCATAGGTAAGCAGAGGCAAAGTGTGTTAGCCATACTCCTTTTAGAATAGGCATGAAGCAAAAAAATATTTATTACAAGCTTATGTTTAAAAAAAAAAACAATTTGGCTAATTGGGCACTCAAAAACCCACCCATTCATAATTAATCTTCGGAGACAGAAATGTTGCAGGAAATGCGAAATGCCATGAACTCCAGAATGTTGTCTGTCCCCTCCAAATTAACCCCTTCCCTGCTCACAGTACACTGGTCCTGTGCTTATGACGAGCAGAGCTCGTCATGAACAATGGAATTTCTCAATTTCCAGCACAGGAGGGGAATTCCATCAGCAGCGATGTGGTTAAAAAGGTATGCCATCCAGTGAAGTAGGTCGAACGAGCACACATTCTCCTCATATTCAGAGGCCGTTAGGAGCATCTCAGGGCAACCTGCGTTAACTTCGATGAAACTCCGGTCTATGAGGCACTGCGCACGAGCACTGGTACTCAAGTCTGCCATTGGTCCAAGTAGAGGATCACACACCAAACGCCCTCCCATGGCACATTCCAGGTCATGAGCCTTCAATGGACCCATTAACAGATCGTAATCAAGGGCAGCATGTGTGGTATTGGAGAGGTAGACATCCGGGCCCATTGAAAAGGGCACCAGAGGCAGTGAAACACAGGTTGCATGCAGGTAAAGTAGACATAATGGATGGTAGCCAATAGTCGATGGCAAAAGTAGTGACTGGCATAGAACCAAAAAGCTGCTGCATTCGATCATGGTACAGTTGCAACTAGACCGAGTTTGGCAGCTCCACAGATTGGGCATCCATTGCAAAGCAGTAATAGGAGAACAGGCATGCAGCAAATCAACAGGAACACCAGGGGAAACCCTCTGAAGGCACTGGAAAAAATAGAGTGGATAAAGGCTGGTATTGCTTCAAAAACAGTCTGAAGGGAAGAAACAAGACCGGATCAAACAAGTTTAAAAAAGCGGAGTTAAAAAAGTGGCACTCTTGCAATGCTGTGATGTCACCTGTTTGACGTTCCTCAGGCGCAGAATGCCACAGCATGTTTACAAGTCCACGTAAAGCCACTTTACATGGCTTTTCATGGACTTGGATATTTGTGCCCCTTTCACACATTAAACAGTGTGAAAGGTACATTCAATGGTAGTTGCTTCGGGCGGTCCCACGGCATACCAATGGAATCTGCATCATTCCCAGATTTACGTCATAATCCAACACTAACAGTGTGGCTTTTGGGAGGCGCTACGAGGATAAATGTTTTTATTTCCCCTCTTCTTTCACTTTTTCTATGTGTGCAGCATTCTACAGAAGACAGAGAAAGAAGAAATACCCTGGACTGACTGGTTTTGGGCAGGCAGGTGTACCTTCCTACACAACATCAATCAACTAAGCAACACAGTCACCCTTGCACCATGGTGCAAGAGTGCCTAGGTTGACGCTTGGCAACCATTGTGTGTCAATGTAGGGGGAAAAGACAGGTGCTTATTCATGAGCCCATTTAGACAGTTTAATACCACTGGTGCATCATTTTCTTGGAATACTTTCAGCGTGATTTTTGCACCATGTTGCGCGCAATTTACAAAGTGACACATCTAGGCATATGCGTGACCTTATACCTGCCTCAGGTATGAAGTATGCAAGGTGGGTGTTCCCACACAACAAAGCCTCATAGGAGTGGTGCAGTGAAATCTATTAGATTTCACTGTGACAATTCTAGGACGCCACTGCATCAACACCATATGCCTGCCTCATAGCAGATGTAAAGTTGACGTGGTGCCATAGGGATAGGCTGCCCCCATGCATTGCAGGAGTTGTGTCATGCGTGCAACTACAGCAATGCATGAATTTAGGGCAGACAGATACGTCAGGATTCTAGACCTATCTGTCATTGATTGCGACATGGAGTGCTGTACAGTAAATACGGTGCAGTTGTGGTATGGAAAGGAGGGCAAAGTGAAAAGTGTCCAATCACTGTTTTATTGCAGCAATGCAACACTTTTCATGAATGGGCCCGGGAATGTGCCCTATCTTATTGATAGAGCAAATTCCTGACCTTTTGTTTGGAGCATTGCTGTGCAGCAATATTTCCTGCAGTGCTGTCCAGCACCCAAACATCTTATATGTGGGCCCAAGAGTTTGCGCTAATTTTAAGACCAGCCATTTTCTGGCCTTAAAAACGGACTCTAATTGGACTTAGTGTCAGTTTTTTGGGGTTTATCGACGTACTGGAATTTCCATTTAAATGGTGTGTTGTGTGTTTAGCAGCAGTATTTTCAAGGGAAAGCCTACCTTGCATCTCATTGTTGTTAAGCCCTGTGAACAGAAGTGGCAACCTTGAATATTCATGCTGTAAAATTGCTGCTAACTGGAATTAGCAGCAACTTGTAAATACGGCGACAAAAAAACCTGACATAACTTCAAAAAATTGACGCTACAGTGGTCATTCAAGAAGATTTTTCTCTGGGATTAAAAGTTTACAAATTTAAGAGCCAGTAGGCAGCTATTAAGGCATTTTGAGGTACTTGGCATACTCTCTCGGATAATCAGAAGTACTTTAGAGGATTAGGTAATTGCCTACCTCCTGGGTTCTTTCAGTTAGTGCTGGAGGACGTAAAGGGTTCACCCTTTGAATCAAGTTGATACACAAATTTTGATTTTGAAAACTTTATTCCTGAATAACATAATGGCTGGAAGACTGTGTGAATTGGTTTAAATCTCATTGTCATAGAAGAACTAATCATATAGGGTTTTTAAGAATAGGATTATCCTTTGGTTGAGGGCCTCCTTTGTTCCAAAAATGAATGCTGCTTTCCTCAGGGAGCAGGAGACTATTCTGTACTTTTCCCTATGCTGAAGATTCAGAAAAAAAACTTCTACATCCTGTGAATGTAAAAAAAATTGTGAATTTTGGTCTGGCAGAGCAGCCACTTAGTAGATGGATTAAATCCCTCATACCCTACAAAACGCCTTCCCCTCTGGGAGTCTAGTGTAGATCAATTAGGGGCATATCAATTTACTAGCAGAGATTCAATCAGACTCCGTTCTGGAGATATGTTGGACAGCCACATGGGCTTCTAGGTCAACTTTTGTGAAGCATTACAGGATAATGCAGAAGGTTAACTTGATGTATTTGATTCAAAGGTTCTCTCCCCTATGGAACGAGGGCATGGATATTGGAATAAATACATTCTTTTTTTTTAATTTGAGTATATTCATCAAAGAAAAACAAAAGATATACAGGAAGTACAGTATACAATATATGTCAATAAAAATACATATGCAATTTCTAAGGAGAAAAAGTGTAATTAATGATCAAGTGATATTAAATAACATGAAGAAAAGCATTTCTCGAAAGAAAAAAGGGATATGGAAGGGGGAGGGGGTTACGAAGGAGGAGATAAGAAATGAATAAATTAAATGTGTCACAATCAATTTGTATTGTAAAAACAAGAGATAACAGGTGTCAAAATATAATTTTAAACATTTTAAGAGTAAAATATCATTTTATATTAAGAAAAAACATAACTGTAATGGAGTAACCCTAAAAACAGGCAACAGGACAAGTGAGAGTGACAATGTGACCATTTAAGGAGGTTTGCGAACTTCATCTGGAGTATTAATTAGTGTATTGTTAGTAGATGCTACCTTTGTTAAGTAAGAAGTTAAAGGGAGCCATAAAAGATCTCTCTTAACAGCTAGAGAGATGGGTGTAACGTAATTAGTTTCCAGTCTGTGATGAAAACATACAGCATTCCACCAGGCTTTAAAAGTGATTTTATCAGCTTGCTTCCAGTTAGAAGTTATTAGATGATAGGCCACTGCTAAATATGAAGTCTATTAGTTTAGAATTAGGCATTGTTTGAGACCATTGAGGAGCTAGAGAGCCTACGAATATGGTAGAGAGGGAGAAAGGTACTGAGGTATTAACATTTTTATTCATTTGGCACCAAACTAAGGGGGCGATTAGGATGGCGGACGGACTTGCGTCCGTCCGGCACCCCAGAGTAGGAGGGACTGTCCGCAGGGGCAGCGGCGGTCCCTCCATGCTAATTAGGATGTGACCGCCACCCTGGCGGTCACATCCTGTATTCTTTACAGTACGGCGGGTGCTGCTTGAAGCAGCACCCGCTGCAATGTAAAAAATGAAAGCAGTGCCTGCTGCTTTGTGCACGCATATGCAGGGGGTACCATAGGTACCCCCCATGTGCACCCCCCACCCCACCTTCACCCAGGGGGCCAGCAACGGGCCCACCGAGTGAAGGTCCGTATGCTTTTCCACGGCGTAAAAGCCGCCGTGGAAAAGCATACAAGTACAAACATCCTAATATGCCTGGCGGTGTCTGCTAGACACCACCAGACATGTTAGTGCTTTTCTGCTGCGGTCTGAAGGCGACCGAGCCGGAAAAGCTGCGGACGGAAAGCCAGACCCACCAGCCATCCTAATTTGGCAGTGGGTCTGTGGAGGCTCTGCTGCGGTTTTCCCGCATCCTCCGGGCCGGCGGTGGCTTCCGCCGGCCCGGAGGATGGGGGAAAACCGCAATCATAATTAGCCCCTAAGTGCCAAAATTGTGAAATCAAAAAGCATATGTTTTGAATCTGCAGGGATGCGAGGACAAGACCAGCAGGTAGCTGAGGAGTCTGGAATGAAGGAGGAAATCTTAACCGGGGTGAATAAAAGACGTTGATAGATAAAATAGAGGGTTTGAGAAGTGTTAGCAGCTCTAGACGTTTTGTGAATTTTAAACCATAGTTTATCACAGACATGAGTCGACCAGTTTTCTGTTAGATCTTTTTCCCAAGTCAATTCAGTCTTTGTTTTAATTCTATCTGAGGAGAAAAACTAGCGTTTATATAGAGAGGACGCTGAAGGGGACGAGGATAATAAATGAAAAATGGCGAGACATTTCGAAGAAGGAATAGAGGTTGAGGACAAGGAAAGAAGATATTGAGTAAGTGAGGGGAGTAGGAGATTATATTGTGTTCTAGCAGAAGTCGATAAAGAGAATTGTTCTTGAAGAACTGAAAAAGGAGTCCTTTAGATCTTCAGGATTTCCAATAAATTGTACGATTCTTTACACATATTAAGGTATTATACCAAATAGGCTGTTGATCTAAGACAGAAAGAGATGGGTAAGAAGATGGCAGAAGAGGGTTGAGAATTGTATGTGTGTGAGAGATGACTGGGGAACGTAATGGCGTAATATTATGAGTAAAAGTAAGAGACTCAATTAACTCAAAAGGTGTCAGAAAAGCCTATTCCATAGAAAGCCAAACAGGAGGATAGACACCTTGGTCAGGGGAAAGCCAACAAGAGGTTTGCTTTAAAGAGAAAGCATAATGGTAAGATTTAAAGTTGGGAAATTTAAGTCCGCCAGATATTTTGTCTGCCTTCAGAGAAGATAAGGGTATGTGAGTTGATTTATTCTTCCAAAGAAATTTCGTTAGTAAATAATCGATTTTTAAAAATAAAAACCTGGAATATGTATAGGGATCATTGAAAGAACATATAAAATTAAGGGTGAGAGCAGCATCCTAATGGAATCCAATCTTTCCCACCAAGAAAGAAATAATGGATGCCAAAGTTCCATATTGTCAGATGGAGACTTAAGGATATGAACAAAATTTAATTTTAAAGTGTCCGAAATATTTGAAGAAAACCATATTCCTAAATACTTTATTTTTGCTGGTTTCCAAGAGAAACTGGTGAGAACAAAATCTTGTTTAAGGCAAGTCACATTAAAGGGAAGAATTTCAAATTTATCTGAATTAAGTCGATATCCGGATACGTGAGAAAAAGCATGAACTTGAGTAAGAAAGGAGGGAACAGAAGTGGCAGGATTGAAACAATATACAAGAATGTCATGAGCATATACAGATATTTTGACATGCGAGGAGCCCAATTGAAAGCCGGTAAACTGAGTGTCCAGTCTAATCTTGGATAAAATTGGTTCTAATGCTGCTATTAAACGAAGGGGTGATAGTGGGCAACCCTGTCTTACTCCTATAAAAAGAGGAAAATAATCTGAAGTTTTACCATTAACAAAAATAGATGCTTTGGGACCTGAATAAAGTAAGGAAATGAGGGAGATGAACGTTGGGGGAAAACCTATCCAATTTAAAACTTTAACCATGAAATCCCATCCTATTCTATCAAACGATTTGGATAATCAAGGGAGGAGGCTTTACTGAGGATGTTAAAAAGTCTCTTGAATTGTCAGAGCATAGACGACCCTTTACGAAACCTGACTGTTCAGGGGCCAATAAGATTAGGTAAAATGGGATCTATACGGAGGGCAAGAATTTTTGCAAAGTATTGATAATCTAAATTAACTAGGGAGATTGGACTGTAATTTTTACATAAAGATGGGTCATTATTTTCTTTAGGTATTAAACATATCATGGCTTCTTGGAAGGTACCAGAGGATGAACCAATTGTGATAAAGGAACTAAAAGAAGAAGAAGGTTGGCAAAGTGAGCGTAAAATTCAATAGTAAAGCCATCTGGGCCGTGAGCTTTACCTCTTTTTAATATTGAAGTTGCATGAGTAATTTCTGACAAAGTAATATCAGATTCTAGGGAATCAAAGTCAATAAGATGAGTCGTAGGCGGTGGAATAGATTAAAAACAAGATAAAACATTGTTAGAAGTCGGTTCTCTCTCAGGGGTACATACATTTTTCTATAAGGAAAAAAACTAATTTAGAATATGAGCTTTTTAAAAACTGAAGAGGCAGCATTGGTTCGGATAGACTATATTCTGGTGAGGTCTTGTCTGATTTTTAAATAATTAGCCAATAATTTCCCCATTTTATTTTGACCTCCATAATAACGAGAACTACACTTTAAGAAATAGGACGATGCAGCTTCTGTGGATATTTTATTGATGGTGATCTTAGCATCAATAGTTCTTTAAAGTTATTCAGTGTTTGAGTGGTAGTAAGTATATTCAAGGTCCTTGATCTGAGAGAGTAGCTGGGCAGATTGGGCTTCAAATGACCTTTTCTTTTGAGAAACAAAATTCATTATGAAACCTCTGGCTAAGGCATTAAAGGAATCCCATACCATTAAAGGAGATGAGTCTGGGGTAGAGTTGAAAGAAAAGAATTCAGAAGCAAAGGAATTGAATTGACTTGAGAAATTAGGGTCCAATATCAACTCATTGTTAAAACGCCATCTACCAGCATGAGGGGTAAAAGGGAGCAAATCAAAATCAAAAGAAACTGAGGCATGATCTGATATTAAAATAGATCCAATTTCGGATTGGAGGACCTGTTGATAAAGGGATTTTCTAAAAAGGAGATAATCAATTAGGGATTGTGAGTGGTGAGGAGGGGAATAAAAACTATATTCCCGGAGATCTGGGTTACAAAGTCTCCAAACGTCAACTAGAGATGTGCGATGTATGGTGGGCGTGAATTGAGAATGCATCTTAGAGTTAACAAATTTAACTGATGAATGTTTATCTAATATGGGATCCAGAACTTGATTACAATCTCCTCCAAAAACAATATAATCATCATCAAAAGAAGCAGTTTATCAGAAAACCAAAAAACATTATCAACAGTAACTGGTGCATAAACATTAAAAAATACTACAGGTATTTGATTAAGGATAAGTTTAACAATTACCCAACGCCAGTCTGTTTCTTGATGATTAACTGATATCTGCAATTTCTTATGCCATAGAATTGAGACACCATTTTTCTTACCTAAAGCAGGGGAAGAAAAGACATTGCCTACCCAACACCTCTTTAATTTGGCTGCTTCAATTTCTGACGAATTGGTTTCTTGAATCAAAGCAATATCGGCTTTTATTTTGGCTAAATGGTTTAATACTCTTTGTCTTTTTATAGGGTGGTTTACTCTTTTTAACATTCCATGTTATAACTCTGAATGTAACCAATAAAACTTATATGCACAGCTATTATGTCAACGAGAAACTGATTAATATCTCTATGAAGTAAGAGAAAGGGAATAAGGGAATAAGAAGGAAAAAGCAGAATCAAGTATGGAAAAAATGGAGCAATAGGGAGAAAAAAGAGATCATGCAGATTGAAAGGAATGTAGAATACAAGAAGAAAAGGGAGGAAAGAGGAATGGGTGAATAAGTTCAGAAAGGGGAAAAGAGAAAAAGGGTTAGGTGAGATATTGTAAAGGAGGAAGGGATATGAAAGTATGCAGAGAGAAGAGGAAACAAATAAAAAAAGAGGGCAGAAAGTGGAGTGAGAGTTTGAGACAGAAAACCAGAAATAAAAACAAATCAAATATAACAAGGGACAAACCACACTGAGACAGTGAGAGCAGGGAGGGTGAGACCACATGGGAAAGGCAGCACACCAGGTGGGAAACTCCGGGAGGGGAGACGGATGAGGAACATCCTCCAGGAAAAGCAAAGAAAACATAAATCAAAGGATCACAAACATCACATCTAATAAAAGAGAGAAAGAAAAATGTGAACAAAAGACATTATGACAAAACAAAATACATCATGAGGAAAAGGTAGGGGAGAACATGAAGCATTAGACCAATTGAAAAATAGTCAAAAACATTTATGGCTTGGAAACGACCATAGAATCATCACTGCAAGTGTCCAGAAAGTGTTGAAGTAGAGCTGGATCTTGATAATTCGTTGTTTTGTTATTGTAGGTCACTTTGAACAAAAACGGATGAAAAAAGCCATATCTGGCATTCAATGCACGGAGAGCAGGTCTCATATCCAGAAATCTTTTCCGTTGATCTGCTGTTGCCTTAGCATGGTCCTGAGCAAAATAAAGATTCAAGCCAATCCGAAAGATTTTCCCTTTTTGTTTGGCATTATGGAGGACTTTTAGCAGGTCCATATATTTTAGAAAGTATAGGATAACTCCTCTAGGTTTCGTGAAGGATGAAGAGGCTGAAGAAGATCAAGGACCTAGGCGATGCGCACGTTGAATATTCAATGAAGGATGACCTGGAAAACCAAGCAAAGTTGGCAGGAAGGATCGAAAAAATGACAATGGATCTGGACCTTCGAGTCCCTCCGCAAGGCCATAAATGCGTAGATTTTTTACGCCTATTTCGGTTTTCCAAATTTTCAATTTGCATTTTAAGTTGTTGTATCTCACTATTCATTCTTGGGATTTGGTTAGTAACTGCCTGAACAGAGTTAGCTTGTTGTTCCAAGTCCTGAACCTTTTGTTCCGTATGTTGCCAATTATCTTCCAGACTTTGGAGGCGGTAATTAGTCTCAGCCATATACGGTTTAAGGGAACGTATTTCTTCCAGCAAGAGTTCCCTAGAAATTAATGTGGAAGGGTTCACAAGTGGGGGAGAATTCACCTTTAATCGCTTGCCAGATGGAGTAGAAGCAGAGGGTATCTTAGAGTTTGTCTTAGAGCTTGAAGTGACGTATTAGGAGATGTATTATTTGACAGAACAGACTCTAGGGCAACCTCCTCCATAGTGTCTTGTAGAATGCTGAAAGGGTTGTGAACCTCTAGTGGCACAGAAGCAACTTGGTGAATATGATTGAGGTGAGAACGTGGCATTGGCATTGAAGCACAAGTAAAAAGAAATAAAATGTGCACACAAACCGATAGCAATATCGTAGAAATTAAGCAGTCCCTTCGCAAAAAGAGAATGTGAGGAATATTCAATAGATACCCAAAAAAGTTTAAATATTTCAGTCAGTCATAAAACTCTAAAAAACAGGCGAGTACATTAGACATATAAACTAGCAATTTTGCTCCAAAAAACGAAGAAAACTATGTATAAAAGGTGGTTAGAACATGTTTTCCTTGAAGAAATCACCTCATAAGAGCAGACGGGAACATGAGGATCAGGCGGAAAACAAACAAAATGTCGGCCGTGATTTTCCTTCAAGCTGCGAGCGGCATGAGCAAGTAAAATTTGCGCATTTAGCACTCACCCCATTTGGCCACAAAAAAGTCCAGCCAGGCAGGAGGTGTTCCCACACATAATTCCAATGCCCAGTGATCCGAAGAATGCAAAATGAAGTCTAGAGATATTTTGGCGTCTCACGCTGTCACGAGCTCCCACGGGTGGCGGCCATTTCCATCAGTGCTCAAGCCACCCCCCCGGAATAAATACATTCTAAGCAGTCAAATTTCAGTTGTCTTAGTTTGTTTTGCTTGGAAAAATGTCATGCTGTAATGAATGTGAGCGAGGTGTAAGAAGAGGTAACACTTCAAATACTTACAGGCAAATTTTGTTACTTGAAAAGGCAAAACTGATCAGTATGTAATGTTGGGTAGTCATGTCACAAAACTGCTTAAGTGCAAAGCTATCAATGCTACAGGAGGTGTGATGGCATCAGTGCCTAAGTCCGATAATGGCCCATTGTACTCCATTATTAAACTAAGTGATGGGACCCATTTTCTATGCTTTCGTTAGACCTCCCAGCCACATTTGCTACTTCACAAAATCCGCTGTTTCTAGACCGCAAATTGCCTGTATTTTTACACTATTAATTGTATGGTATATTTTAAAAGTGTAAAATAATATTTCCTATAACTCTGGTCTAAAGCAGGACTGGTTCAGGCTTTGTACACACGAGAGGGAAAATTACTGCACATTTCCTCTGAAAGTTGTTTAATTTAATAGTTATGATTTCATTATTATGCCAAGATGCAGTACAATTCTGTTGTGACTGACTTACTTTACGCTGTGGATCGATGCAATAGCACATGCATGAGCAACCTTCATATGCATTCCAAAATTCAATTTCCTTTGATTCCTTAATTGTAACTGGAATGAACAAGTCATATTTGAAAGTGCATGACAAATAAGTGCAGGCCACTTTCAGATACAGATAACTTAATTTTCAAGCTATGTGTATATCAATTTTCAAACGGAAAACAACTTAAATAATATAATTGTTTTACAGTGTATTTCCAAGTGGAGTAAAATCTAATAATAGTCAAAAGGCACATGGCTGATGAGGAATGGTTTTTGTTTTCCATTTCATATTACAGAAAGAACCCTTTATTCATCCATTCCAACCTGTAATTGTTGAGCTATTTCTTGAAATAAGAATACTAATTAAAATTTTGTAAACACTGCAACTCCCCCCAACGTTACTATTGTACTTAATTCTAAACTTAGATTTGACCAAAATATTTTACTTTAGAAAACTGCTCAACATTGACAATCTTTTTGGCCATTTTACCTGAAAGTGCTTCCTTTCAAATCTCCAAGAATATGAGGCACCCTATTAGTTCCTTGAAAGACCTGGTGCCTCATCTTATGGCATTTTGGGGTATGGCAGCCCAGCAAGGCACCTGCCCTATGCCAACGTCAAAGGGTACAAATGCACTGTATATAAGCAATATTGTGCATCCCTGCCCTTTCTGTCTGCTCTGGCACTGTTTCTGCAGCCTAGTGCCATGGTAGGCATCAATGCACTATGTTGCAAGGGTGCCTCCATTGCAGGCAGGATTGTTTTGCAGAAAGGGGCATTTTCCTGCACAAAAACTATCCTAAGTACCTCATTTACAAAGAATCTTCTTAGGTCACAACACATTTCCTTTTGCTGTATTGCTCAATGCCAGTTCGAAAGGGCAGGAATGCATTGTATTTCAGCCAGCGCACAATTTACAGCCAAGATATAAAGCTGCCACTCTTGCACCATAGTGCACGGTGTCTGTGTTGTGTATGTGTTGTTGGCATGATTGTTTTAGTGCAGGAAAGAGCACCTTCCTGCACAAAAACGATCATGAAAGTCATTTTCCTCATTCTATGTGTGCTGCATAATGCACAAATGGAAGGAGGAAAAAATGTGAAGAAATTTAAACATTTCTCCTTGTTACGCCTGCTCTGGGATGGCATACGTTTTTGCTGCTGCTCCAGGTATACTTGATGTTGTCAATGTGGGGCAGTGTAAATTTTCCATGGGCATTGAGTGGGAACACCCATGGAACACCTCGCAGTGCTTTGTGCGGCCTTTCCTTTCTCCATATCTAAGAAGCCATGCAAAACCTCGCCGGGTGATTATGCGGCGCCTCATAGATATGGGTGGGAAGCCTGAGCCACTGGATCGTCATAAAAAGTCTTGCTCTTGTGGCTCAGGTATCTTGTAAATGAGGGCCTAAGGCGTTTTCCTCTTTCCATGGTTGCTGCACACACAGAAAGTGGATAAACAAGAAGAAATCAAGTTATTTCTCCTTTTTATGTCTCACTTCGGAATGTGTATGGATTTGGCCCCAAGTTTACATGTTTTTTTTTAAATCTGGGGCAACGTCAAATTCCACGGATGCTGCATAGGAAAGCTCAGAGCAACACCCGCGGAACGTCTCCCAGGTGCATAGTATGGTGGTGACACAGTGATATGCGTTGTGTTGCCTTGCTCATGATTTATGAGGCCACTAAAAGCCACCTAGGGTGGCTTTGCTTGGCTTCATAAATCTTTATGAGAGCTCCCCATCACATGCATGCAGGGCTCACATAAATAAGCCCCTTATTGTTTAAGTGCAGCAGCTCACATGCACTTTCTGCATCTTGTCAATCACTTTTGTGTATAATGATGACAGAATGACTGAGCTTTAAGAGCACTGCCCATGGTAAACTGTGAAGATTTAGAAGATGATTATATCCAAGCAGTCTGGTATATAACCCTTATCACATACATCACTTATCCAACTATATTATCAAATGAGTGGCTGTTATTTTTTAAAGCACCAACTATCGTATGCAGTGGATGGTCAGCATCATTAATCTACCACAATGTCTTAAGTAACTCGCCATGCACCCAGAAATTAATATTTTCACTGGCAGTGGTTGGTGATTTTTAAACATGACAGGACTTAATTCCTGCCTAAAGCTGTGGTAAGCACATGAGCATCACATTCTCAAGGTGGGTCAAATGTTATTGCATCCAAGAAAATGTAGAATATATGGGGTCGAAGAGTGCTTTTTACAGCAGAACATTCACATAACTATTCTAAAAAGTCAAGATTGTTAAAGAGCAGCATTTTGTTAACTTTCATGGTGTGCCCACTACCAAGCAACCCTTCCCAGAAATATTGCATGTTAGCACGCTAGCACACTCTGAGAAAATTGTGGTAAAATGATAGGAAATTATGCTTTTGTTTGTTCACAAATTCCCTAAAAATCATCCAATGATGTATATAATAAAGGAAATCAATTTCATTTGGCCTTCTATTTACCAGAGAGCTACCTATTCCTATCTGAGTGCCATACCCCTGCCCCCCCCACCCCCCTTTTTCCAGATAGTTGCACATCATAAATTATGGTTGCAAATTTCTTTGGGAGGGGCAGAATGAAAAAATAAAAAATATGCAAATCGTAAGCAGGACAATATATTTAGGGCCTCATTTATGAGGCTGTGCGTCACTTTTACTTTAAAGGAAACAAAAGGTCCTCAGCATAAAGGAATAAGTACAGGTAAATATTATATAGACCACAATAGGCTACTATATACTTCAATCCCTAGTCCAGCCGGACAGGGACTTTAATAATCAAACAAATCATTCAGCATAAGAATACATATTAGCAACAAGGCATTGTGGTTACAGTAGAGCACAGTCCTGTGCCGTACAAGAGAAACAAAAGTGAGAAAGTAGTAGAGTAAAGAAATATCAGGCAAACAAGGTGAGCTATCAGGCCACTGCTTTGAATCAGAATTGACAGTGTGTCCTGGAGTAAACCATACATACAGCAATATAATAGGGTGAAACGTATGTCTACTCAAAGGAGTCGACGTTTCGATCCTGTGCTCAATTTATAGGGATCATCTTCAGGACTTAGGGAATTGTTATTGCCTGAATTAGAAATTAAACGCCTGTAGGGGAAACAGGGAGAAAACAAAAGATAGAAAGGTATAGTCATTTTTAGGAAAAATATTTATGGACATCAGCTTCAATCATTATACTTACAATATTCGGATCCGCAGTGAAATGGTGTTGCCTGATGGCGTGTGCATTCAATGCAAACATATCTTAATAGGTGAAAGGTGAATTGGTCGCAGTGCTAGACAACTGTCTGCTAGTGGTAGGGAGGCAGGTTTCTATGGTGAGGAAAAGTGTCAATTTAACGTTGCACGGTGATGTGAGAGGTGAGCCCGGAGTAAGGTTCATTTGAAACTCACGTGGTGAGCGACATTGCTAATAAAGGGGTGATGGCATCCTTGTGTGGCGCGGTATTGCTACTAGTGAAGTGTAGCTAGTCATACACCCAGAAACAATACCGGTATTAAATTAATCCGGTGTTATTACATGTTTCTTGAGAGGGTAATTTAAGCAGGACCTACCAATGCTTAGGCACGTGCGATTTCTGGTTGATTGGCAGGAATCAAGAACTTGAAAAGCCTCTATGGAGGGTTCAGTTGGCTGGTCTTGGGCGTCCAAGTTTAACGGACGCTGGGGGAAGAAGAGCGATATTTAGGGAACTGTTTGGAATGCTGGAGGCAGGGTAATAGCAGGGCGCTAAAATTTACCGTGATGATTAGTTGAATCCTCACATCGGGATCAGAGTGGGTAGATGGCCAGGCTCCGTGCAGGCTGCAATTAGCCAGGGTTTGAGTGCAAGATGTGCAGCACTGTAGGGGGGAGGAGAAGGTTAGGGCCGAGTTGGAAGCGATGAATAGTAATTCAACAAGTTATACCATTGCGTGCGGTTTTACCGTTAGTTTCTCGATATCCTGGGGTGACCTGGGTAAGCCGATGGCAGAGTAAGGAGCAGCAAGCTTCCAATTGGGCCAAGTTGAAGTGCCGAATTTGCGCTACTGTTGGGGAGGAGAGAGGAGTTCAAACCAAGTGGGGAACCGGTTAGGGTTGTAGCAAGTGAGGGGGCACGCAGGATTACCTTGGATGTCAAGGAAGCAACAGATCATCTCTGCGTCTGATTTAGCAGGGAGTCAATGGAAGCAGCGTATGCGCTGACGCCATCTTGAAAAGGCGGTCAGGTGATTGAATGATCCGCTGAGGAAGAATCAGCATTTGGTTAAAACAGCGTGAGGATCTGTTCGTTAGGGAGTCTAATGAAGTGAGACTTACCGGAGATAAGTGGGATGGCTGGACGTGAGTTGCGAGCTGTGCCTTGCCGGATCGCCATCAACAAACTAAAATGCTGGCGTCTTATTGGGCATAAGGCGGTCACGTGACGTGGGCCTGGGGGGAACTAGTATTGCTTCATTGTCTAACGGCCGCCATCTTGGAATGGTGCGCAATTAGTTTTCACTGTATAGCCTCGCAATTTAGTTGTGGTTACGGCGCAGGTATGCTGAAATTAATTCAATACCTTACGGCCGCCATCATGGAACGGTTAGTATTGACTGTGTAGCTGTGATAGTCTTACAATTAAGTTGTAGTTACTGAGCGAGTGTGTAGTAAATTAATAAATAATTAAAATTGCGGCGCAAGTGTTGGTGAGGGAAAATAATCCCGAAAGGGAGATGTGAACAGTGCGACAACCGTGACATAAATTATATTAAAAAACATTTCAGATGTTAAAAAGTTAGTCTGGAGCCATAGCCCTCATTGTTTTGATCAGAAGTGCTCAATTGTGATAAGTACAATGTATTTCAGGGTATGATTTCATAGGAGAGTTGTCCAGTCCTCACTCCTGTTCAATCCTGTGTGGATGGTGTTAAATTGGATAATAGTCTTAAGTTCCTCGCGGTTTAGGAGCTGGCCCAGATTGCCTCCTCTTGATGGTAGTTTTATAGCTTTCAGAATTGTCCATTTGATGTCGTCTGCGGTGTGGTTGAGTTCAGAGAAATGTTCAACAAGAGGTGTGTTGGGAGTCCCGCTGATTCGGCTTCTGTGTTGACATATGCGAGTCTTTGCTTTTTTGGTGGTTTGGCCCACATATATTTTGGGGCCAGGGCAAAGAATTGCATAGATGACGTTGCAGCTGTTGCAGTTGGTGAAACTTTTCATTTCTACAGTCACACCATTGTGGCTAAAGTGGCGGGCCTCAATCATGAACTCACATAATGTGCAACTTCCATACTTAGCGTGCCCCAAGATAGGTGGTAATCTCCAATTGGATTCAATGGTTGTCCTGACAGTGACCGATTCACCGAGACGCCATCGAGCGGTTGCAGACACCTTCAGGCATCGTCCTGCAGGAAACAAGAACCCAGTACCGTGCTGCCGACTCGAGCACCATTGGGTGCTCACGCATTTTTCCAGGCATTGTCCTGTAGCCTTCCACAATAAAAAAACTCTCTGGAGAGCGGAATTCATTACCCAGAATCGCTGACCACGACAGTGTACCCGGCTGGGCTACCTGTAAGTCAATTTTATCCTTTCTACCACGCATGGGTGATTACAAGTCTCGAAACAGATGTCCCCATTTGTCCTGTCCTGATGAGACCCATATTTTCAAGGGTTGAAACGCCGTCGACGCTATAAGGAATTGAACCTACAATACAGTGTCTATGACTAGATATAGTCACTAGTGAAAATTTTCTATCAATATTTAGGTCACTTTCCTTTAATTGGTCATCCTATAAGAAACCGTTAATTGTATGTTTATTTCTGTGTTGTCTAAAACATTTTCTTTGGTTTCATATGTATACACTTGGGACACTGTGCACCCGTAAAGTTTGTGTTGTACCTTTCACATGTTTTTGTGACAAACTATCTATTGATTGTATAATTGAACAACGTATGTTTTGAAATATAAACATTACTGAGACTGATTGTAACTTGTCCTTGCACCTCTTTTCGACATCTACCTTTCTGTGTCATGCTAAATTGCTATTAAGCAAATATTTGAATTACTTATACAAATATCATACCACAGGAACCATTGTTCTTTGTTATAATATGACGCCCTGGTTCCGTTGTGAGTAGGGTTTCCCTTGTTCTTCCCTGAGTCCTGACAGTGGGGGCAGGTAAGGCTGCTCTGACCAAGTGGTCCTTTAGGTTTTTACTTTTCTTGAAAGCGAAGAGCGGTCTCTCTAAATGTATTGGCACTGTTCTTAACGTTGGCCAATGTTTAAGGATAGATTTGCGAATTTTGTTAGAAACAGGAGAAAAAGTGGTTACGCAGGCTATTCTCTCTGGTTTGTCACGTGTCTTGGGTGTGAGGAGGATCTCTCGTGGGCAGTACCAGGCCCTTTTGGATGCAGTTTTTACCAGTCGTCTAGTGTAGCCACGAGTTTTTAGTTTGTTGGCAAGTGTGTTGGCTTCCCTGAAATAGTCTGCCTTGGATGAACAATTTCGCCTAATCCTTAGAAATTGGGAGTATGGCAGAGAGTCTTTTAGGGCACTGGGATGATTGCTATCATGGCTAAGGAAGGTGTTTCGTTCCGTGGGTTTCCTGTATAGGCGTGTTAGTAATTAGCCCTCTTGGTGGAAGATAGTGAGGTCTAGGAAGGCTATTTGGTTTTTGTCATAGACAAGGGTGAAATTGAGTTCTGCACAGTCATTATTTAGCCAGTGATTAAAAGAGTTCAGTGAGGCAATATCAAGGTTCCAAATCAGGAAAATGTCGTCAATATAACAACGCCAGAGAGCAATTCGGGTAAAAAATGGGTTGCTTTCTGTTAGGATACTACCAGTTTCGAGTGCATCCATAAACAGAATAGCCAGGTTAGGGGCAAAAATCGGCCCCATCGAAGTTCCCTTTATTTGTTGATAATACACATTATCGAACAAAAAGTAGTTTCTAGAAAGACATAATTCCAGGAGCTGCAAGATGAAAAGTGTGGGAACCCTGTGTGGGCAAGGACGTGAATCAAGGGTTCTCTGGATGACCAGAAGAGCCGCTGTCTGAGGGATATTAGTGTAGAGCGACTCTACGTCCATGGTGCAGAGGGTGTTAACTGCAGGGTCATAGGGATAGTGTTCAACTAAGTTTATCATCGCCATCCTATCTCTTACATAGCAGGCTGTGGATGGTACAAATTCTTTTATGAAGTAATCCACATAGGATCCAAGAGGTTCTAGGATTGAGCCAGAGGCAGAGACTATCGGTCTCCCAGGTGGTTTGTCGATATTCTCATGCACCTTCGGTAGGGTGTAATTGACTGGTTGGCGGGGACTTTTAACATTGAGGAAACAGTGTTCCTTTTTACTCAGATAGCCTTCAGACAGAGCCTCCGTTGTGATTTTCAGTATGGTATCTTGGATACTTTTGGTGGGGTTACCAGGTAATCTCTGGTAATGATCTGTATTGCTAAGCTGGCATTGGATTTCATTCTTGTAGGACTTAATGTCCTGGAGTACAATTCTCCCACCCTTGTCTGCACTCTTTATAACAAGTGAGGGGTTATTTTTTAGTGTGCTTATGGCATCTTTCTCAACTTGTGAGATATTGTAAGGAACATACAATCTCTTCCTCGCCAGATCAGCGAGATCTTTCTGAACTAATTTCTCAAATGTTGTTATCTCGGATGGGGTTATACTGGCAGATGGGAGGGATGTAGATTGGGGTCGGAAAGGTGTGTTCGAGTTGGTTATGGTAGATGGGTGGAGTTGGAAAAAGGCCTTTAGGCGAGTCATCTGCGGCGTACCACAAGGATCATCACTCAGTCCCACCCTCTTCAACGTATACATGAGGCCCCTCGCATCCATCGCGCGCCAACACAACCTCAACATAATCTCCTACGCAGACGACACCCAGCTGATCCTCTCCCTCACCAAAGACCCAAACACCGCCAAAACCAACTTACACGAAGGAATGAAAGATGTAGCCGAGTGGATGAAGAACAGCCGTTTAAAACTGAACTCGGACAAAACGGAAGTCCTAATCTTAGGCTTATCCACCTTGCTTGGGACGACTCATGGTGGCCACCGCCCCTGGGAACAGCACCCATACCAACGGACCACGCACGTAACCTGGGCTTCATCCTGGATTCCTCCCTCTCGATGACCAGACAAGTCAACGCCGTCTCATCATCATGCTTCAACATCCTACGCATGCTCAAAAAAATATTCAGTTGGATCCCCACCGAAACAAGAAAAACGGTCACCCACGCACTGGTCACAAGCCGACTGGATTACGGAAACACCCTTTACGCCGGAAACCACAGCCAAACTACAGAAAAAGCTCCAACGCATCCAAAACGCCTCAGCCAGACTCAAACTAGACATCCCCCGCCAAGCTCACATTTCTGGTCACCTGAAAGACCTCCACTGGCTCCCCGTCTACAAGAGGATAACGTTCCGACTCCTCACCCACGCACACAAAGCCCTCTACGCCCTAGGACCCGAATGCCTCAACACGCGCCTGTCCTTTTACACCCCCACCCACCAACTACGATCGTCCAATCAAGCCCTCGCCGCAATTCCGCGCATCCATAGATCCACCATGGGGGGAAGATCCTTCTCCTACTTAGCGGCCAAAACCTGGAATTCTCTCCCCACTCACCTCCGCCTTACACAGAACCACCTCTCCTTCAGAAACAACTTAAAACTTGGATATTCGATAAGTTAAGTACCCCCCCCTCTCACAAGCGCCTTGAGACCCTCTGGGTGAGTAGTGCGCTATACAAATTTTGAACTTGAACTTGAACTACTTTCTCACTTTTGTTTCTCTTGTACCGCACAGGACTGTGCTCTACTGTAACTACAATGCCTTGTTGCTAATATGTGTTATTATTCTGAATGATTTGTTTGATTATTAAATTCCCTGTCCGGCTGGACTAGGGATTGAAGTATATAGTAGCCTATTGTGTGTATCTATATAATATTTACCTGTACTTATCCCTTTATGCTGAGGACCTTTTGTTTCCTTTAAAATACTTGATACCCATGGTCCCTAGCTACCCATTGGGTTCCCCTTGTCTTTTCAAATGTGTGTCACTTTTACGCCGCCGGTGAGTCACTTTTTGTGACGCAGCAGTGGTGTAAATAACGCGCCTTGTTACACCATATTTACAAAGTGACGCATCTAGGTAGATGCGTCACTTTGTAAACCCCTGCACCACATTATTCCTGCACCAGGTATAATGTATGCAAGGGGGGCGTATTGATGCAAGAAAGAATCGTAGAAGTGACGCAGTGAAATCTATAACATTTCACTGCGCCACTTCTAGGATGCAAATGCGTCAATATCTTACGTCTGCCTCACAACAGGCGTAAGACTGATGCAGGCCCTTTCACATGGGGCTTGTCCCATGTGAAAGGACGCATTGCTGGAGTTGCGTCACTTTTGTGACACACTCCAGCAATGCCTCAGTTTTGCGCCAAACAGATACGTCAGAAATACTGACGTATCTGTAACTCCTTGTGCAATGATGCGTCATACTGTAAATATGACGCATCATTGGTATCGCAAGGAGGGCCCAATGAAAAGTGATACATCGCTGTTTTCACTCAGCGATGCGTCACTTTTCATAGATGAGGCCCTTAGACTTTACATGTTTGTACTAAAGAGATAAAGAAAAAATGTGGTCCCTCAGTTGGGAAGTGTTAACCACTACTGTCTTGGAGAAAAATATTTTGATCATTAAAAGATTTGTTCTATTTCTAAACAAGCCAGGTGTATTCAGTTTGTTTAATATTAGAAGGCGCAATGCAAGTGAAATAGGTAAGTGTATAAAGTGCATTGTGCATGAATAATGACTGTTCCAGGATGCAAAAGAGGGTAGTACACACTCTGACAAAGAGTGACATGCTCCAAAATCAAATAAAAAAGGTATAGTATTATTGTGTTAATGTTTCAACCGTTAACATACAATTTAGACAGGGTCATCATCACGACACAGGTATGGGAAGCATCTGCCCAATAGGTAGGATGATTATGGAAAACCTTCCAAGGGGTACTGACACATGGGGTGGCCCAGGAGTGGCTGACACCCAGTCAGAACATGTGTTCCTTATGGCATTGAAAGCCCTCTGGGAATAGGTTTCTCGAAGAAGAAAAATGAGATAAGGGCAACCTGTGGCACAAAGTTGCCTCAGCACGTTGTACTGGATCTTCCCTGAATGTACTAACCTCAACTGAGGGCGATGATTACTCAAATGTGGCCACCTAGAACGAAGGAGGAATGAATCCTCCAACTACCATAACAATGTCTTGTGTGTAGAGTTGTTCGTTTTGTGAGACTAGTCCAATGTGCTCATGTCTGGCCTCTGTTGGTGTGTTTGTACAGCAGTGCTTTTGCACAGTTTGCAGAGTTGTCCCAGGATCGGTGACAGGTGTGTTGCACCAACTTTACTAATGGTGTAAAACATATTTACAACCTGTAAATACCCATTAGCCTTTTTTACTTTCATTTTTCAACTATTATAAAAAGTGTCTGACATAAAAAAAGAATCCTCCAATAAAGCTGGTTGTTTTCACTTGGCTGCAAACAATTATCCAGGAGTACATGTATATTTTGCCATCAAAGCACAATTAACAAATAGAGCACCACAATCCCCAAAATCCCAGACATACATTCCTCAGGTGCTGTTATATGAAATATTTGTAATCTAGTTTTCTCCACGACATTGTACAGTCTTCAGCCCATGGCCCCAAGTGCTTGGGGGTTGGCAGGAGGTAATCTTCATTAGCTTTTGGAGCCAGTCTCAGATACACTCCATACCAGAAGGCACAATTTCTACCCATTCTCCTCTAAGGCTACAGAAATTCCACAGCAGCAAGGAGAGAAGCCTTGTTATTCTTATGGAGCAGTTACATCTCTTTTGATAGTGGGAGACATGTGTGTACTTTTCCGACCCAATGGACTAATTAAAGTGACCTTATTTCTACATTAGGGGGCAGATTTATGACGGACTTGCGCCACGTTTACGCCGCCGTTGCGTGACGCAACAGCGCGGAAACGTGGCGCATCCCTGCGACCTATTTACAACGTGACGCATCTAGGCAGATGCGTCACGTTGTAAAGCCCTGCGCCACATGAAACCTGCGTCAGGTTTCATGTGGGCGGTCTGTCGCGGGGTGGGCGTTCCCTCGTCGGAAAGCCCCGTAAAACTGACGCAGTGAAATCTACAAGATTTCACCGAGTCAGTTTTACGAGGCTGCTGCGTCAAATCCTTACGCCTGCTTGAAGCAGGCATAAGGAGTGACGCACCACGTTATGTATGGGTGGCCTCTCTACATTGCAGGAGTTGCGTCGCACTTGCGATGCTACTCCAGCAATGCGCCGCCCGTACACCACAAGATGCGTCACGCATCTGCACTTCCTTGCACTACAGTGCGCCGCATTGTAAATGCAGCGCATCTGTGGTGCCGCAAGGAGGGAATTGCGTGACGCATCACTTCTGGCGCATCCCTGCTGATTTGCACAGATGCGCCAGAACTCATAAATCTGCCCCTAGGTTTTTACTTTGACACGGTCAGTCACATTTTCCTACAGCACAGTAATTGGTAGATGTCAGGTTTACTCCTATAGTGCCCCCCCCCATTTATACAGAATGTTCTAAGTCACCCAAGTTACCTCCAGCGATGAACAAGTAAGATCTTCACGTTGCACATCCCCAGTGTTCTTCTTTCCAAGCCTTGTGTGACTTCACTTCTGAGTAAGGACTGTATTTACACAAATACATTATGCTGTGGGTTTTCTTTCACAACAATCTATGAGCTGAATTTGTGGGAGACTTGAATGTGTTGTGTTGTGTTGGCTTGCCCTCCAGGACACGGATTCGGTCACCTCTCCCACAAGATTTGTTAAGGATGAAAAGTGGAAATAATGTGTGAATATTCTCGGATTTTTTTCTTCTCGACTAATATCTGTTCTTCTCCTTCTTGAAACCAGTGGCTAATACTGAATAAACGTTTAGACCATGTTTAGTAATCTTAATTAAGATACGATATTATGCTCCAAGTTTTGCGATTACCAATAGATGTATATTTGGAGTATTTGTGTTAAATATATTTTTCTTGAGGGACAATATCGTCTTAAATAATAGCAGTAGAGGCTTGGAAATGCATCTCAGCCACTGTCTATGTCAATAAATAGATATAACTGAGTGATCTATGTAATGTTAAATATCAATGTTGAAACTGCATTGGTTATGATATTGGTTGATCTGACATTTATATTGTAACATTCTAGCCCTGAAGAAGTCTATGGTTATATATACCAAAACGAAACATGTGTTGGCGACAGCTGGTGTGTTTTTTTTAAGAAAAACATCTTCAATAAAAGAAGATATGAAGATTACACAATTTCTGGAATTTGTTCATTGACATGCTTATCTAAGCTCAGGATAAAATCTTTTTGTTTTTGTGTGAAAAATAGGTGGTAAGTAAAGGAAGCCATACGTCTTTTTCACATGCTAACTAAGGATTAGTAGAGCCTAATCCATATACCATATATACTAATCAATGTAAGTGTCATATTGATTTACCCATAATCTGCAAAACAAAGGTTTGTAGCCTATAATGAACATTTGGTAGATATCCAAAGTAGTATGCCAACAACAATTGGTCTTAGTAGACATTGATGAGAGTGAGTTCCTAGGTGTTAAAAGCATTTCCACTTTAATTGTTCATTTGTGAGATCTTTACAGCTCCTCTTTCTAGCTACAACTTAATAGAGCTCCAAAAGCCTGTGAAACTGTGACTGTTTTTAAATCCATATCAAGTGCTTACTTTGAACAAGCCTCAATAAAATGGGTTTCTGTACAGTACTTGGATCTCAAATTGTTTTTGATGTGTCTGATTTTACTGCAACAGCTTTCAGTGGGTCTTGATGAAAGGGGATTCCCTTGGGGCCCGATTTCGATGTCGGAGGCTTCCCGTCCAGCAACAAGGGTTTCCCCTATGACCGTCGTATTACGATGACTGCGGTCAAAGGCAATCCTGCGGGCGGTGGGTTCCGCTTCTCGATAGACTCACATTGCCCATCGGAAGAGGAGCGGAATTTAATCTAATGAATGATTGCGGAGCCAGCCTCTTCTGAGCTATTAGGATTACAATGTCAGTTTCCGACAGCCTTTCCATGTCGATCTTACTGATATGGTAAGGGCTTGAGGTGCCTGCCACACAGTGTAGTGATGTTTCCAAACATCCATTTTCCTGGGGCACCTTTTCTGCCTGCCGCACAATATTAAAATGGAGCCGACCTATGAACGGGCAGTTCCAGACCGCTACGGTGTCCTAATGAGGCCCTTTATGTTGATAGTGTGTGTACTTTAACTGCCTCCACAGTAGGGGGCCTGCTTCTTTAGCATTCATTCGCAATTAAATTGAGCTCTAAAAGATGGTAAATCATATCTTCTTTTCCTTGCTGTTCCTGCTCTTTTTTGCTTCTTGGCTCACAGTGATCTATAAAGAGATGAGATCCATGTTAGCATTGTTCAATATTTGAATTGGTGTTTTTTATTGTTCTTGACATATTTTAAGTTAATGATTTGCAATGATTTTGATTAATTGTGCAAAAATAAAGAGCCTTGAACTTTTCTCAGTTTTGAATACATATTATGTAAAACGTTTACCCCCAATTACAGTTGAACTTCCAAAGTGAAAGTCCTGAATAAATGGGAAGTTATGAAGCATGAAAGTTTCCTGGAAATGTATCTTGGCATTAGGAAGATTGACTGTAAGTAGTAAATAGAGGATTTAAGTGCCACCAAACAGGAAAATAGATAAAACTTTAGATTTTTTTCTAAACAAAATAAAATTGACATGACAGTAGATTGGCAGCTGAGTTTTTCTCCGCCTGCTAGTGGTGAAAAACGAAAAAGGCATACTTCTGAATCTGGTATTTTATAGACAGGGAGTGTTCTGTATAAGAATAAGAGTGCATAGGAGGGGATGTAGTATTTTAAACAAAGGCAGTCCGGGAAATGCGAATCTGTCATCCAGTAAGAAACCATTGCAAATGCTTGTCTAGGCATGCCTTGACGTCTATCTACGTACATAGCGACAAATACAAAAAGTAATTATTTTGGCTTCTAGTAACTATTGGACTAGCAGTTAATAGGCAGAGAGGTCATTTAGTAATTATCAGACTGAGAGCTCTATTTTATTCAAGAGAAGAGGATTCATTTCACAAAGAGACCATACTAAGAAATGAATCTGTTGTGTCAGCAGTTCAGAAATGGCTTATCATAAAGGGAATTGATTCATAGATAAGTTGAAAAAAACATCTAATGTTACCAAGAACCGAGACTCCAGTGGCAATTTGACAACCTTTTATCCTTTTTGTAAAAGAGTAAGAGGAGCAAAAGAGACGCCCACTTTCCATGGAAAGCTAACACATATTCAGTGTAGTCCTTGTACCTCACTTGTGGTGGGAGCAGTAGAGGAGAAAAAGTATATGTTTTCTCATGTATAAATGTAACTGTGTAAATAGGCCCCATTGCATTTTCTTTTTCCTAAACAAACCACAGCATTGGAGGGTGGGTTACTGCAAACTTTTTCAATAGTTTTTATCAATGTTATACAGCCTCCTCTGTGCTTTACAGCATGGCTAAAGAAAGGAAAAAAGTATATGACATGGCTGTTTGAGTCATAAAGTATTCTCACATATAAAACGTTGTTTTAGGTACACATAGAACTGACAGTGCAGTGTACGATATAAAAAGGGCTCTTGTAAATAAGATGTGCTGAAGGCTTATTGCCTGGAAAAAAAAATGTAATGGCAAAGTGTTTAAGTAAAATGTTTAAGCGTTTACCGTTAACTTGTTCTGATCACAGATCACAGACCAGTCTTCTTTGAAATTCACCTACCTCCTCATAAGTCAAGAAGTCTTGCTGCCCATACAACCATCACTGGGGGAGACTGGCGTAAAATCAATCCCGCTACATTTAATAAATCATTGTCCAAATCCAAGCTTCTTGATTCTAGGGACTTGGATGAAGTCATACTAGCCTAGTCGATTTCGACACAGCAAAAACCCTCATAAAACTTGGACCACGCTGAGAAAAATACAGTCAAATTCATGGTTGTCCGAGAAATTGAGAGCTGCAGGAGACAAGAGCGCAAGTGGAGGAAAAGCTATGATCCTTCTGAAAGAGAGACCTATAAATAATACATTCCTGATTACAAAACATCAATTTTAGAGGAATAATCAGTTTATTGGGGGGAAGGCTCTCCAATGGTTCTGCTCTTTCCTTTCGGACCGGTTTTTCAAAGTGGCTATTCCACCTGGCCAGTCCTCTTTCCACTCTCTGGGTCTGGGAGTCCCTCAGGGCTCTGCCTTGAGCCCCACATTGTTCAACCTTTATGTGAAACCGCTGGCCGCTGTCGTCAGGCAATGTGGCCTTACCATGACATCGTACGCCGACGACACGCAGCTGGCGGTGACACTCAGTGGGGACCCTGAGGTGACTGCGCCCAGATTCTGTGCAGGACTTATAGCTGTAGCAAATTGGATGCGCAGTAAATGCTTACAGCTAAATGCTAAGAAAACCGAGGTCCTGATTCTAGGGAAGCAGGCGGAACTTTGGGGAGATCAGTGGTGGCCTCCTGAATTGGGGGTGTCCCCCATCCCAGCTGCCGAAGTTAAGAACTTGGGGGTTTGGCTGGATCCTAACCTCTCTTTTACCAGCCACACAAAGAAGACAGCAGCTACCTGCTTTGGTATTCTGCGAGGACTGAGACCTGTCCTCAAATTCTTCGACCCTCCTACTCGGCAACTAGTGGTTCAGGCCTCTATTCTTTCCCGGCTGGACTACGGGAGTGCTCTGTGGCTTGGAGTTAATCAGGCTGAGGCTACTAGGCTTCAGAGGGTGCAGAACGCTGCTGCACGGGCCATTGTTGGCCTTCCGAGACGGTGCTCTGTCTCTACTGTCCTGACATCCCTTCAATGGCTTCCGGTCAGACAGAGAATCAAATTTAAGGCTCTCTGTCTGACATTTAAGATTTTGAAGCTTTCCTCTCCTCCTGCCCTTGCGGGCCTTATCTCTCCCTATGTCCCCACGCGGTCTCTCAGGTTTGAATCTCACCATCTGGCGATTAAGCCTAGGTTCAGACTGAGTAGGATGGGAGGACGTTCCTTTCGTGTTTTGGCGGTCGGATTATGGAATTCCCTTCCTGTCCATATTCGCGCCCTAAATAGTCTGACTCTTTTCAGACGCGCTATTAAAACCCATCTGTTTGCCTCTGCTAATTGATTCCCTTTCTTTTCAGTTCTGACCTGTTGTGTTGTGGTACTTGATCAGGGGCCAGGACGCCCCTTCGCTGGGGCAGCTGTGCGCCGAATAAAAGTTATTAACATAACATAACATAACATAACATATTTCATTAAAAATATATACACCTCAAAACATTAACAAAAAGGAGCTTTTTAGGACACTAAAATCTTTGGCTTACCTGCCCGAGGAAAATCCGCACCCAAACCTTTTGAAATTCCCTTGCTGGTTTCTTTCAGGCAAACGTGGAGGATGTTTTGTATATATGTATAGCAATACCAAATGTTGCTATTTTGGTCAGGATGAAAATTGCTCGCCTGGCACTACAGAATTCCAAAGTTCCTTTTCCCTGCTGAGCACTGAGCAGGTACTAAGCCTGGTGAAGTCCATAAAAGCAGGACCCCCTCTGGACCCTTGTCCACCAAAGATCATTAATTTAGCCCCGGAGATTATCAGTATCCATCCCATGGAAATTTTTAGCAAGATGTTTAACTCTGGTTATTTTCCAAAAGGATGGAAAAGTGCGTCCATCATCCCCCTTCTCCAAAAAAGTGAGCCTGGATCCTCAAGACCTGTGCAGTTATATACCTATCTCTTGCCTCCCATTGCCAACTAAGGTCATATAAAAGGTGATTAACTCTGAAGTGTCTTTCTTATAAACCAACCAGTTACTAAGCCCAACACAATATGGGTTTAGAGGTGGACACAGTACAGAGTCAGCACGTATTACTGCCTCAGAAGGTCTAAGGGCTACACCGGAGAAGGGTGGTGAAGCTGCATTCATTTTGTTGGACCTCTGCGGTTTTCGTTATTGTATATCATGATCTACTGATTGACCGTCTTTTTTGGTTAGAGATTAGGGGTTCTGCCTCAGGACACTCCATTGAGCCCTACCCTATTCAACTTGTATGTAACCCCACTTGCCAAAGTCGGTAAGGCCTCCAGATTTCCTCTAATCTCTTAAACTGATGATATACAAATTGTGGGTGGCATCATTGGGCAGCAATTCGGAGGACACAGCTAGAAAAATCAATAACTGTATGAGGCAAGTCGATAACTGGATGAGAACCATATTTCTAAAGTTGAACTCCGGTAAAACTGAGATTCTCCTGGGCTATTACACCACCTTCTGGACAGCCAGCTGGTGGCCTCAAGGGATGAAGGTCAAGAATCTTGGGGTCCTTGTTGACAAGAAAATGTCATATGGAGACAAGGTCAATGCAATATCCTCCTCAATATTCTTTATTCTGAAGATCATCAGATAAAGCTGTCTTTTTATTTAATTGATCTTCGAAAATGGTAGTGGCCTCCTTGGTCCAATCCAGATTAGAATACTGCAATGCCTTGTTCCTGAACATACAGCAAGGACACCTCCGCAAACTACAGACCCTGCAGAATGCCACAGCTTGACTTTTATTGGGGATTCCCGCGTTCCAATCAGCCTCCCAGGTGCTGGGTAAATTACATTGGCTGCCCTTAAAACGGAAGATTGAATTCAAAGCTTTCTGCATTGCCTATGAGGCTTTACACGACTCTGGCCTTGACTTTCTTAGGAAAAAATGTATCTGGTATGTTCCTTCCAGGAGGCTTCAATCCACCTCAGCCAGATTTATCTCAGTCCCTAAATTTAGGAAAGCTTCTTGAGGTGGTACTGCTTAGCTGTGGCACCCTCCCCCCCTCAAGCTTAAGCTAAGCCCTAATCTTCAGTATTTTAGAAAGTCACTAAAAACCTGGAGTTTTGACACATAAGTAAAGCGTTCTGGTATTCAATTTGTTAGCAGTGGCAAGATGCTTCCGGGCATTTGTTTGCACTTGATCAGTTTTCATTTCATTTCAAGTAAATGTGTCATGCTGTGCTTTAATGGGGAAGAAGCGAATTCTCAGGTTAATGTGATTCAGCTATCAAACATGCCATGTTTATTCCTGAAGTGCTGATAAGTGTACATCTCGTATTAGTAAGCAAAGTGCAACCGTGCTAATAAATGTGGTTTAAAATACAGTTAATACAAATTAAATAGGGTCGATTCGCAGCATTTTGCATCAATGGCAAGGCTTGGCTGAGACAGGCATGTGATTTCTAACTTGCTGTCCCATGCCACTTGGGCCAGCTAACTGACTTTCTGTTAGCCTTCGGTCAGTTTCAAAGTAGATGAGATTGGGGAAAAAACAGGATGCAGCAGACACAAAATTCCTCTAAAGAACTTTTCAAGACTGTCACTGTTATAGTTCCATGGCTGCAGGACAACCTCTTTTCTCCGGATCAAATATTTGCAAAAAGATTGCAAACCTCTTTCAAAGTAAATTTCAATCAATTGATGACGATCTCCTCAAAACAGTATCTAACCCGACACAAAATAATCATCTAATTATCGAAGAGAGCCCACCCCCCAGCGAATTGACTAGGTTCTTGGCACTAACTACAGAGAGCGTAAATAACATGTTACTTCCGACCAAGTCTGGCTCCCCAAATGATCCATGTCCTCCTGTCACTTTACATGTGGTTTCAGACGAGTGCACAGCTAGCGCCACGCTTAAATGAGGTAATTAATTTAGGGACCTTCCCTCTGCTCTGGAAAAAGGTGCGCATCAGGCCAGTTCTGAAGAAACCCGCCTTGAACCCCACTGAGATAAAGAATTATTGTATAATATCATGTTTACCAATAACAGCCAAAATCGTAGAAAAATTGGAAAACACTGAGGTTGTCCACTAGCTCGATTACAATAACCTCCTAGACCACACCCAGCATAGCTTTAGACCACGCCACTCCACTGAGTCTGCCACGAATATAACCACAGACGAGATTTGTAAACAATTGGATAGGGGAGAGCCGTTCTTATCGTACTTGACCTATTAGCAGCATTTGACACTGTTAATCATGCAGTGTTAGTGCGGCGGCTGGCGGAAATAGGAATTAAAGAGACAGTTCTAACCCTACTCTCCTCCTTCCTGGAAGCCAGAGAGCAGAGGGTGTGTTGGGACAATCTAAATTCTGAGAAATTCTACCTCCCATGTGGGGTGCCACAAGGTTCGACTTTATGAATTGAATTTTAAAATATTTATAGAGCGCACTTATACCAGAATCGGTTTCATGGCGCTAGATAGCAG
Source organism: Lissotriton vulgaris (assembly GCF_964263255.1). Classification (NCBI taxonomy): domain Eukaryota; kingdom Metazoa; phylum Chordata; class Amphibia; order Caudata; family Salamandridae; genus Lissotriton; species Lissotriton vulgaris. The sequence continues at coordinate 316,803,272 of NC_141690.1, read as the reverse complement.
AAGACCAGTGGATGCGGGGAAGAGGGCTAAACATCTGCAGATCTGGAAAACAGAAAGGTCTTAAGATGCTTACGGAATTCCAGGTAGGAAGATGACGTCCTAAGAGTAAGTGGAAGTGAGTTCCAGAAGTTCACTTTATCACCAACCTTATTTAACATCTACGTCACCCCTTTGGCTAAGCTAATCAGACAGCACAGTTTCACGTTAGTTTCATACGCCGACAATACCCAGATAGTCATATCTATAGCACAGAGGGCTGAAATCACAGCTGTTAGCTTCCACAACTGCCTAAAGAATATCATGAGCTGGATGAACCAAAACTTCCTCAAGCTCAGTATGGATAAAACTGAAGTCATGGAGTTTGGGAAGGATCCGCTCTCACGGAATGCAGAATGGTAGCCAACTGAGGCAGGTAACTGTCCACCTCTGTCTACCAAGGCGAGGAACTTGGGAATGATTGTTGATAACCAGCTACACTTTGCAGGAGAGATCACTTGGGTGACATCCTCCTGCTTTTTTCTTCTAAAGACTCTACACAAGATGATGCCGTTTATCTCCCTGGAGCTTAGGAAAACAGTAACTAGTGCACTTATCCTTTCAAAAATGGATTACGGCAACGCTTTGCTCTTGGGCACTGACAGGAATCAGTTGGCCAAACTGCAGTCAGTGCAAAATGCAGCAGCATGACTACTACTTCACATCCCCAAGTATCACTCTACTTCTGCTGGAATCAGGCTATTCCACTGGCTCTCAATACTACAACAAATGTAATTCAAAGCTCTCCGCCTAGTACACAAGGCATTGTATGTTTGGGGAGCCTTGGCCATGCAGAGTCCATTTCTATGGTACTCCCTAATACAGAATCTCAGATCAGCCAACACAGGACTGGTCCAGGTTCCCAAAATTGGGAAAGCAAGATGGGGAGGCAGGAGCCTAACCCATCTAGCAGCCAGACTATGGAATAGGCTGCCGACCTTCATCAGGTTGCAACCAAATCGGATCCAGTTTAGGAAAAAGATAAAGACTTGGGTTTTTCCCCCCAAAAAAGCCACATAGTTTCGTCAAACAGCACATGTCACACTTCTTAGCGCCAAGACGCATCGGCATTTGTGTGCTTTATAAATGTCCTACTTACTTACTTACACATTATCCCTCAAAGCACTTGGTACATCCAGCCAAAGCAGCGGTTCAGCAAGGAAAAAAGACAGGAAGCTTTGAGTCTGAAAAAGGTGGTCGAGTTAAAAGTGGAGCAAACACAACAAGATGATGGACGGTGCGCTGAAACTTTTCTGGCACTCACACCCTATCACTATTAGAACAGGTTTGAATCCACCATTGTTCTTTTGCTTACTTCACCACCCCAGTTCAGACCTAGCCATATGGAAATCAGTATTGACCCTTTTCCTCATGTGAACAGACCATCCCAAATTTACAAGCCTTGTCTTCCGTGGACCAGATTTTACATGGCTTACCTGGTGAGGGCTGTAAACCTGAAACAAACCGGTCCCAGGATGCTTGTTTCCAGTCCAGGGAAAACCTGGCTTGGTAGTTCGGGCTCGATGTTCCCTTAAAGAACAGGGTAAAGACTGATTTGCATATGGCTCTTTCTGAACTGGGGTGGTGAAGTGAGCTAAAGAGTGATGATAGATTCAACCCAGATCTGTGACTGGGGGTGAGTGTCTGAACACTTTCAGCACTTTGTCCATCTACTTCTTGTGTTTGCTTTGTTTGCCCTAAGTTGGCAGGGTATCCCCAAATGTGGGTCTTTTGCTCACTTTGCCACTGGATTCAAGCTAGCTTGGCTGATGGGGGGTGTTCCCCCAAAATTTGTCCCAGGATGCTTGTTTCCAGTCCAGGGAAGACATGGCATAGCAGTTTGGGCTGGACTATTCTCATGAGGAACTGGGTCAAGACAGATTTGCATATGTCTGGGTATGAACTGGAATAGCGAAGTGAGCTAAAGAACGATGATGGATTCAACCCAGGTTTGTGACTGGGGGTAAGTGTCTGAAAACTTTCAGTGCTCTGTCTATCATCTCCTTGTGTTTGCTTTCTTTTCCCTAAGTTGGCAGGGTAGGCCCAGACGTGGATTCCTTGCTCACTTTGCCACTGGATTCAAGGTAGCCTGGCTGGGGAGGGGTGGTACCCTGAAACCAGTCCCAGGATGCTTGTTCGGATCCAGGGAAGAACTGGCTTTGCAGTTCAGGCTGGACTGTTCCCATGACTATCAGGGTCAAGACAGATTTGCATATGGCTGGGTATTAACTGGGTTGGCAAAGTGAGCTAAAGAACTATGATGGATTCAACTCAGTCTGTAACTGGTGGTGAGTGTTTCAAAACTTTGCGTGCTCTGTCCATCATCTCCTTGTGTTTTGAAGTTGACCTATGAAATCAACTATATACGGTATACCTACATCCACCAATATCACTCCAGCCACAACCTCACATCTCCGTAGGTGATGAGTTACATACCTCCATGACAAATGTACAGTATCCTTCCTAACCTAGAGATACTCACAGGCTAACACCTTTGACATAATTTCCTGATAACATCTATACATTACACTTAGTGACTATGCCCACTTTAGACAATACACCATCTCAGCGGAGCCTACTTACGAGTATTATGAGGATCCATACACAATCAGTTGCGTAGATTGCGCATTCAAACTATTTGGCACGTTGTTCCGTTCAGCCCTTATGGATGATGAACCACTATTTTTAAGTGTTTTGGGATTTTTATGTACCCTTATATAGCCTCTGCTACTTTTTGAGCAGACATCAAACAAGGGGCATTGCACCTCTCTTATCACCCAAACCGGCCAACCGTCATACACGAGCGGGATCTTAGCCATGACCGCCTGACAGGAGCTAAATACCACACTCCAAGATGATGCCCGTTGTTTCCAGCAAACCAAACAGTACCCAATGGTGCCTCTGAGTTCAAGGCAACCTTGCAAGCACCCGCCTTTCACCTGAGCTTTGGCACACACCGCTGAGCAATTACTGACATGCCTGTTCTAATTTGTCTGAATCGCCCACAGCCCTCACATTCAAGGTGTTGGAGATGGGGTAGGTTGCTGCACGAATGTCGCCAGGATGACGTAAGTACTTTCCCCATAACTTAGACCACCAATCAAGTACGAGACCACTCCACATACTGTCTTCCTGCCCTTCTGTATTTTGCTATAGTACGCCAAAATATAGCGTGCCTCTCTAGACGGCATACACGTAACCCTAATTTGGTAAGTGGGCATTCCACCTGTCTCCTCACAATGTTTGTGACCTTTTACACCATTTCTTTGTAATATGTATGTCGAGTTTGTTCAACCCATGTATGTTACACCACCACAACAAGTGTTTTTCATGCTGTTAAGCATGCCAGAAGTCTATCCTGGATTGCACTATTATAATGAGAGCCGGTTGCGAAAATGCAGATTATTGGGAATTGCTTTTTTTATTTAACTGTTTCGCGTAGCACTAAACAGGAGTGCCGATTGTCACCCCTTCTATTTGCGCGGGCTGTGGAGCCTCTAATGGCCAAGCTTAAACTGCGCCATCTGAAATATGCCCTTCGCTACCCACATGGCACTTGCTTGTGTCATTATATGCTGATGATGTCACATTCTTTGTTAGGGATCCCCAGGTTAGTCTTTATGGTATTCAACAGGAATTTATCTGCTCTGCAGGTTATCAGACATCAATTTTAACTGGGAAAAATCCCATGTTTTTCCTCCCGCCCTGCCACTCAGAGTTTAGATTTCCTGTTGAAAGGGTGCGAGTCACCACTTTAATATTTGGGAGAGACAGTCACCAGAGGTATGGATGAATTGTTGCAGGCAAACTATGGGACCGCTCTGACTGTGATCACAGACTCCATCACGCAGTGGATATCCCTCCCTCTCTCGCTTGTGGGTGGCATCTCGCTAATGAAAATTATCACCCTACCAAAATTCCGTGATCTGTTTATTAAAATCCTTAACGTTGTTTTTTTTAAAAAGACCTCAAAACACAACTCATCAGACCGGTGTGGGACAGGAAACAGCCCAGGCTAGGGTGAAAAGTGCTTACGCAACCTTTTGTCAGGGGCAGCCTTAGGCATGTGCAAGCTGTGCACATGCACTGGGCCACCAAACCCCAGGGGCCACCACGCCAATATATATCCTTAACATAATAATCCTCTGAGGAAGGATACATATTTGCGTGGCGGCCCCTGGCAGGGATTTGGCAGCCTCCAGGCTCTGTTCTACTTCCAAACACCCTGACCCCCCTCCCCCTCTTCACTGGCCTCCGTGCTACACCCCGCCCGGACCCCATCATCCGGGGCCCCCTACCTACACTCCCTGCCTAGGGCCACCATGAGCCTAGAGCCGCCCCTGCTTTTGTGAGAGGGTGAAATGAAGCACCAGGCATGGAGCTGTATTTTCTGTATGCCCAGGCCCACTTTCCTGCTTTTTCGTTTTAAACCTCCTCCTTTCATGCCACCTTTGGCTATAGAGCAAGTCTACATAGCCTCTGTCCCCACAACTGCCTTTTTGGGAGCGCAGACCTCCATCGTGTTAGGGACCTCCTCTACAGTTGCCTGCATATCTGCTGGGTGGACCAGACTGGCTGCGCACTTACAGATGTCTCTACTTTATTGCCTGTTGATATTTTGCCCTATCACCCCCTACTCCCGTTGACAAATGAAGTGCCATGCCAGAGCATGCTTTGCACCATAGGAATTCATGTTTGGACAGATCCTTTGCCGGCCGAGAATATTTATTTTCCGGGAAGGCACCCACTCCTTTGGAGGTGTTCCTCTATATAAAACTTGACATAATATGAGGCTGGCCACTCCAGCCTTTCCAAGCTAACCCCCACTTTCACTACCCTACTTATTTTGCAGCACGCCATGACACTCAAACATATGTTCTCTCCTTTATATCACCATGCACAGCTAGAACACATGGAGGTACCTGAGAACTCATGCCAAGACTGGGATACAGAGTTGGAAATGTCACTCACTGATGACCAGTGGCTTTTCTGCTGCCAGCAGGCTGGTCACATCACAGCTAGCGGCAAACTTAAAATCACTCATTTCAAATACCTACATCTACTTTACTACTCCCCTGCTACAATGTACAAATATCACCTATGAGCAGGCAACAGGTGCAAATGATGCGAGTTATCAGGAGTCGACTTCCTTCACTTGGCATGGGAGTGCAAGGGAATTAGGAAGTACTGGAAGGAAGTCTTTGAAGACTTGACATTGATGGTTGTTTTCTGAGACTATTACCCTTCATAACAATACTGGGCTATACAGAGAATTTCTAGGTCGTGATCATATGGTTTGTATCGCTGGCCTACTATTAACTTAGCACAAGATTGCATGCCGTTGGGGACGGTGACAAGCCCATGAAATCAAAGACTGGTTGCAAGTCTTTCTATATTGCAGGGAACAAGTGACCACTTGTGCGGAGCTGCTGCCCCGAGCTCTCATCCATGAAATATGTGGTACCCACTGCAGGCCTACCTTTTGGGTAACCCTCATACCACAGCAAAAGGATATGGCCCAGTACCGATTCCAGAGTGGGCGACTTAAAGATTCTGCCTTTTGCCTCTGAATTAAGTAAGTCCACTCCTACTGACTCACCCTCAATCCATATCCCTCAAGCCAGACATTAAATGGAGAATAGAACAAATGTGAAATGTGTGCCCGCCTCGAGACCCTCCAAACATGACTATATATCTATTCATCTTTCCAAGCCTAGAGGGACTGCCCCTGAAGAACAGGTAAATGATGGCATGCATTGCACTCTGACTCTGAGTGATTGGTGTTTGTTTTGCAGTATGTCTAATAGTATTCTACACACCGAAAAGTGACTCAAATCAATGTTTCCCTTCTTGTTATTGTTTAACAAAATTGTACTACTGCAGGCCGATCCACTGCATTTTTGAGTCTGGAGTCACTCTCGACACTGCAGATTTGGACACCATGACTATACCATACTTGCAGTTAGTCAACAGGATCGGAGATGATTGAAGGAATAACGTGAGTGTTTCAAGAAGTGGCCTAAAAGGTAAACAACAACACTAGACCTATATGTCTGTGTAGTTGTGGAGGCGAGTGTGGTGGCATGACTGGCAGGTGTGCATTGATGTTGTTACCTAATTTGGGAAATGCTATTTTTCTGTGCGTGTATGTGTGCTCACTGCTCAGTGTTGTCTAGCTTAAATCCTAAGCTAAGTGGAGGTTGATAAGGGGCCCTGGTCCTGTTATTGGAGGTAACTGCAGGAAACAGACATGATTTAGCCATGCCACCTTTGAAAGACTTATTGTTGCATTTCTCTTTAATTTATGCAGTTTAAATTTTCTCCTTGATTTTCAATTTTTTTAATGTTTTTCCATCTACAGGCCGGCCTTTACCCTGTGCTACACTGGGAAAAACAACTCACACTTACCTTACCAAACCGCATCCACCAGGCAGGCACCCAAGATTGAAGGACGGAATGTCCAAGGAAGGACCAAGAGGAATGAGGAGATGCAACTCCCAATCTGGCAATACATATAATATCATTTCATTTGATTCATTTTTTTCTCATCAATCATTTCGACTGTGTGTGTCTTGTTGCATCCTACACATATTTTTTAATTTTCTTTGCTATCTTTCAAAGGAAGCACGGTACAACACCAGAACATACAATGTATGTAATTTGGGTCTCTCTGGGGAAGACAGGCAAGGCAATTGCATATAATTAATAATATTCTGCCCTGTACTAGCCTAGCACTACGCTCATCAAGTCATCATCATACATGCATTTCCTTTTTTTCCCTTAACTCATTTATGATGGTTGGCTATCAAGATTATGTGTGTTGTATGTTGTCCATGTGTAGTGTTTGTCTTTATCAAACCTTCCCAACCATTCATCAGACCCTCCCCCTCCTCCCCCTTGGCTGTGTGATTTATATAGAGGTGTGACTAAATTAAATTTACACCAATTATTGATCACCCACTTGCTGGGTCAGATGTGGTGAAAGCAACACTAACTCAAGGCATGGTGAGAATCTTCTTCTGCTCTAAGTATATATACTATAGCCCATAACGGCAATATTAGATTGCCTAACCATGCACAGTATTCATTATTCAATTATTTTTTTTTCAAACGAAAATAAGCCATCATAATATAATTGGTTGCCAGCTTCGAATCATCATCAATCATCCTAGATCCAACACTAAAGGATACGGAGCCGCTTGTCGGATTCATAGCTCGAGTCGACTTCAGTTTGTAACTTGTACTAGGCTAGCCCTCCAGGCATTCTAGTTCATTATTTTACTTTAGCATTGATTATCATCATCATGGTTTCTCGTTGGCAGTCTTCTTGTGTACTGTACTTCTACTACTTGTTCCCTAGTCTCCCTCAAGTGAATGACTGTCTCATTTTCTTTTTTTGCAAATGCTACTGTCAGTTTCTACCACTACTACCACCACCATGGCACCTTGGGAAACCAAACCATCACCATCATGCATTCATCCCTTTGCCCAAGTATAAATATCAATCACAGTTAAGAGAAGTAGTTTGGGCAAGGCATTAATTAATTCACACACCACACCCTTCCGAGCCCATAGGGGCTTAATTTGTAGACTGCGTAGACTAGGAGGAGAGACTGACAGTACTAGTAGGACAGGTGAGGGTACCACATCTATCTGTTGGTGTGTTACACTATCAGCAGATTTCAATCAAAAACTTGCTGCGGCCCTGTAGCAAAAGAAACAGTGTGAAGTAAAAGAGTAACACCCTTAGAAAAGATTTACATCATATGTAAACTATAAATAATGTATTCCCCTGACAAATAAGCACACTAAATCGTAAATCATACGTTCTTATATAGCGCCTTTTCACCATAAGGTCTCAAGGCTCTTGCTTTGGGAACCCGTCCTGGCCTTTCCCTGCGAGATTACCCCTACTGGGCATCCCCAAGGTGAAGATCAGGCATCCCATCACGGTGGGGCCGTAGTGGAGATTAAGCAAGCTATTGCCCAGAGTTGCAGAGTGTGAACCCACGATTCGAGTAGGCACCGAGGCGAGAATTATCGAGTCCGTGGACATTTTGAGCTCAAGACCCTGCCACGTCGTGTGGAATTTTAATTTGCGATCTGAACATCATCTGCGCCAGCTTGTCACCTATGTACTACATGCACGGCAGCTATTATGTATTACGTGCACGGCAGCCATTTTAGGTATCATGGTCTCCCTGTCCACGATCGATCGCCAGTACGTCCCTCTGACCCAGCAAGCATCCTCCGCGCACCCTGGCTCCCCCTCCCTCCTCCTCCTTATGAGCATGACCCTTCTGCATGACCCTGTCCTTGGGAGTCACGCCAGCGCCTGACCAACACCTCCTCTCCTCCCATGAATGCCCCTCTGTTGATAAACCTCCCTCCTGCGCTGGATTGTCCACGTGGCATGAATACCACTCCATTGATGGCCCCTCACCCCGTGTCCGACTGTCCACACAGGTCCGAGGCCATTGCCTAAGCCGGGAGATATCATTTACTGCCCTTTATTGTATGAGGTCGCTCTCCTTCAAAGGACCCTCTATTGATCCAGGCCTCCCCACCCCCTGTGATATGATCAGGCGCACACATCCTAAGACTCGACGGAACACTCAGCTGCGTGATGGTCCCCTCCTCTTATCAGCAGGTTGAAAACCTCTATTGTGAAGGTATATGGGGGTGGGATTGACACTAGGATTACGGGGATGTCTTTTTCTCTTGCCTTACAAAGACTTGATTGTATTAAAGGAAGGTCACATGCCATAAACCAGTGTATAAGAGGCCAGGCCTCCGAGAGGCTGTTAGAGCACCTCGACATGATACCTTGTTGTCTGATCTGATGTGTTCTGCTCCGTCGGAATAAACTTCTGTTTCCTGCCTTCTGGTCTCCGGCGCCTGCCTCATTGCTTGGTAAACTTGAATGGTACAAGGGCGGTTAGCGCCGGGCAAATCTTGAGAAAGGTCCTAGCCCTACCTTTTTCTACAATTGGCGTCCCAAAGCGTGGGGCCCATCAGCGACACGTGGATCCAGTGGGAGAGGTCCCGATGACAGAGTGAACGACTGCAACGATCGGGAAGAGCTCGTGTCCGATAGTCCCTCGTCTGACAGCCGATCATCCGACCTTCACTAGTTCTGAACAGACCTCTCTCGAGTGATCTACGGTCCTGACTGGGAACCATCAGGAGTGCCGCGAACAACACGAAGGAAGAGAGGACGATCGGGCGCTGGATCCAGAGGACAGGAAACCGTCCATGCGGTCCGGGTAAGGTCGTGTAAACACGACAAATGAAGGAAAATTGTTTTTGTTTGGATAATACTAGTATTACGCTTTGTTGAAACCCTCTGGAGATTCACTGTCTGCAAACGGGGAAAAACAAACAGGCTCTCTCTTTGCAAGCAGTGAAGGATAGGTAACGCAGACTTTTGTCCCCATTGTAATCCGTCGTGCCTATCTTCCTCCCCCACTGTTTCCCGAACTATCGTTCGTGGATTATTGTCTGGAGATTCTTTGTCTGCAAACAGGGAAGAACAAGGCCTCTCTTTGCAGGTAGAGAAAGAGTGGGTAACGATAATTTTTCGTGCCCACTTATTCTCCCCACTGGATTGTTTGATTGGCCGATTATTCGGTATTGGTTCTTTTGAGGTATTCACGGCCTCCAAACAACGTAGAATAGAAATATTCTGTCTAGTCTTTGTCCGCCGTGATAAGATAGGTAGTGCAGACTTTTGTCCCCGTTGTAATCCGTCATGCCTGTCTTCTCCCCACTGGTTGGTAGCCTGTTTAGCCCGGACCGCTTATTAGAGATGAACGATCCAGGTCCACTGGAGGGCACCCCTAATAAGGACATGTTCACTAAGTATGGACTAGTCGCTATAGCTTACACTAAACTATGGCATAAATATACGAAAAAGAACCCTGAAAGTCAGTGGCCACTGATAGGTTCCTTTGACGAAAATAAAATAAAAACATTTGAAATAGCGCTCCAGAAGAGTAAGACCACGCCCACTATGCTCGACAGTATCGGCATGTGGCGCAAAGAAACGGAACAGCGAAAGAAAAGAGAAGAAGCAAAAATAGGGAAAGAATTACGAAAGGCAGCCCATCTAGCCGCAAAGCAACTAGAAGAAGAAATAAAAGAAAGAAAGGAAACTATGCAAAACCAAGAATCAGGGTCGACAGGCCAATGTCCTGTTAGGACCCCCTCTGCGCTCTACCCTGAATTGCCCTCCAAACAACGAGCGAACGATGAGTTACTACTAGGTCCCCCAACCATCTACATGCCCCCTCCATATGCCCCCTGTCGACAAAGCTTTCACGCTCCAAGTGGGAGCGAAAGCGATCTCAGCGCTAGTGCACCAGCCCTCACGGCTTTTGCACCAGCCACATTAACAACCTCATCAGACGACCCCGAGTCTAGCAAACAATCATCGGCCAGACTAAATAGGTTGAGCAAAGATGAGCGGGATGGGATTGACAAAATAGCAAAGACATTAGTAGAACGAAGGGAGAGCGAAGATTATACAATGAGCGTATATAATTCACATGCCGACAGTCACAGACGGCATTTCATCTTGCGATTCAGCTACTACACCCTGAACGCGTATGAAGATAGGTATCAGAGTAAGGGACCCGCTAAATTAACAACACTGTATAGGAAAATTGATGTTGGAGATGGGACCGAACGTGAGGCGACGGAGCTCTTCATGCAGATGCTTGAGGTCTTCCGCCACCTCACAGAACAGAAACCAGAAGCCAAGGTTACGGTCCCTGAAACAACCTCGGCAGAAGTAGCCAATACTATGATGCCTATCAGAGAAGCGGCTCCTTACTGGATCCCGCCACGGGGCCAGGGAACGAGCGATGATATTAATAATGAAAATGCAAAGGGAAGGGTTGTGTACAATTGGGTTTACCAACCATGGGATCGACAAGATATCCTAACCTTTAAGCAAACCCTGCCCGACTTAAGAAAGAACCCGACAGCATTTTATATCGAATTAGGCACAGCCTTGGGTTCGACAATAATGACTTTAGCAGATATTGACTTGTTCTTTGGGCTATGTCTGCCAGCCGACGTGTGGAAGCAAATCCGGAAGGCTGACCTCACGGATCTGTTTGGACATACCTGGGACCAACTCGGTAAACTAGACAGACAGCGAGAGCCGGGGAGTAAACCAGTGAAGGACATACTGGAACTCCCAGATAAAATAGTCCAGAAATTAAAAACACTGGTCCCGGAAAGAAAAGTAGACTGGTCGATAGTCACGGCCTGTCGACAGAAACCCCAGGAAGATGTGTCAGAATACTTCTCCCGATTTGAGACAGTGTTCTCCGACTACAGTGGCCAGGACATGACCGCCGCAACCGGACAGCACCTGTTTGTGCAAAATTATGTAAAGGGACTAACTCAAGAAGTCTCCCAAAAACTACAGACGAGTGAGAGTAGTTGGGGGGCCTCCAAACCCGCAGCCATCCTTCAGATGGCTCAGTATTACGAGCACCAAAAGAATGAGAATGATAGGGCATCCGAGAAGAAGAAGAAAGATTTAAAGGAAAGGGTAATGATAGCCCAGATACAGGGTATAGCGCTAGGACGGGAACATCAAAGGGGGAACTACCAATCAAACGCCCCCAGAGATCCACCTCCTAAGGATCACACCCCGACATCTCACACTGGACGGAGAGACATTAGCAATGACCAATGCGCCTTCTGCAAAGGGTTCGGCCATTGGAAAACCCAGTGTCCGGTTTTGCTAGAGGTGAATAGAAATAGGGATTCCAGGGATGTGGCAGGTGGTCCAAGGAATAGAGTACAGGGACGAGGGAACTCCAACGACACTAACAATGACAGATCAGGAAGACTGAATACATTTGACCGTCCCCGACAGAATCAATATCAGCTATCCGAAGGTGAAAATGCCCCCGATTTTGCATAGGACTGCCAGGGGCAAGGGAGGGATCCAGTCGAGCTCTGTGTTGACCAGCAAGGTCCTTATGTCACCGCTAAGGTCTTGGGTACAGAGTCTCCATTCTTGGTAGACACTGGGGCGACACGTAGTGTGTTATCAAAACGACTGATTCCAAGGGCACCCTTGTCTGGCTCACACATAACATCGATAGGATTCGATGGGACGCCCTCCACTAACCCCCTGTCCGTACCTATTACCTTTGACCTAGAAAACAACACTGCTGACGCAACATTTCTACTCTCCTCCAACTCCCCTGACGCCATTATGGGCATTGACTTACTGAAACATTTTCGAGCTACCATTAGGTGTTCCCCAGATGGAATACGAGTCATCCTGTACGACAACCCAGACATGGCCAGATCCCGTCCCCCACGACATATGTGCCCCATAACTGACTCTGACATGTCCTTGCTTGATGCCCTGCCCCCGTACTTGTGGGCCAAAAATGACTCTGATGTGGGGCGAATGATGATTGACCCTATTCACATAACTGTACGACAGGACGCTATGCTCCCGAAACTCCCGCAATATCGGATATCCCCAGAGGGTGAGAAGGCACTGGTAGCGATCATTCAGTCTCTGGTAGATGCAGGAGTGGTTGAAGAAGTGGTTAGCAACGTCTGCAACAGCCCAATCCTACCTATTGTTAAGAAGCAAGGTGAAGGAGATGAGAAAGCGTACCGCTTCATCATCGACTTACGAGAGATTAACAAAGTGGTTGTACCCCAATATCCTGTGGTCTCTGATATCACCACCATTCTGACCTTCATCCCGTCCACTGCCACCACCTTCTCTGTTATCGACCTTAAAAACGCATTTTTCTCTATCCCCATCCATCCAGACAGCCGTTATCTTTTCGGCTTCACTTTAAAATCTCGCTCGTACCGATTTTGTAGAGCTCCCCAGGGGTACACTGAAAGTCCCAGCATTTACAGCCAGGCTCTCAAAAGACAGCTGGATGCCTTCCAGCTACCAGAGGGAGTGGTGTTGATCCAATATGTCGATGATATCCTTTTGGCGGCCGACACCACCCCGCTTGCAACGACAGCCACCGTCCAACTCCTACACTTCCTTGCAGAAAATGGCCATAAAGTCTCCAAAAAGAAGTTACAGTTCTGCCAGCCACAAGTGACTTACCTAGGCCATCTTCTGTCCAAAGAAGGGAGGAAACTTACCCCTGACCGAATCCAAACCATCTTAGACACCCCCGTCCCAAAAACACAAAAGCAGGTCCGCTCTTTGGTTGGCCTAACCTCTTTTTGCAGACAGTGGTTGCCTAATTACAGCCTCATTGTGAAACCATTACTTGCCCTGCTGACCAAAGATGTCCCCTCCCCGCTTCCTTGGACCACTGAGTGTCAAGCCTCCTTTAAGGAATTACGGGATGCACTCTGCTCAGCACCCGTCCTCGGAACGCCGGATTACTCCAAACCCTTCTCCCTCTTCACCCACGAAAGGGAGGGATGCGCATTGTCTGTCCTGACTCAATCGATTGGCCCTAAGCAGCGCCCTTGTGCCTACTTCTCCGCCACTCTTGATCCTGTAGCCAGAGCCTTACCTGCCTGCCTTCGAGCAGTAGCTGCCGCTGCTGTCTCCATCCGTCAGAGCGAGGGAATCGTACTTTCCAACTCCCTCACTGTATTAGTGCCCCATGCAGTTGACACCCTTTTGAACCAGACAAAGACCCAACACCTGACTAGCGCACGACTGACAGGGTACGAGTTGACTCTGCTTGCACCCCACATCACACTAAAGAGATGCACGACTTTGAATCCTGCCACATTGTTACCCCTGCCTGAAAACGACCCCGACGTTCCTCCCATACACGACTGTGTGACCCTCACAGACGAACAGACTAGGAGTAGGGTTGACCTCCGAGACACTGCTTTTCCTGACCCCGATGGAGAGCTATGGGTAGACGGCTCCTGCATCAAACTCCCAGATGGCACCACTTCAGCTGCCTATGCAGTCACGACAGCCCGAACAGTAGTTGAGACAGCCTGCATCACACAACGATCCGCCCAGGCAGCAGAGCTGATAGCCCTCACCCGAGCATGCATCATAGCCACAGGGACCACCGCGAACGTATATACGGACAGCCAGTATGCCTTCGGAGTGGTCCACCATTTTGGGCTCCTGTGGAGGGAGAGGTGATTCCTGACGTCCCACGGTACCCCAATCCTCCACGGAGATTTAGTGTCCGCTCTGATTGAGGCAGTTCTCCTCCCCAAACGATTAGCGGTGATCAAATGTCAGGCACACAAAAGAGTGACAGACTTAGTCGGACAAGGGAATGCATTAGCCGACATCACTGCACGAACCACAGCTGAGAATAGGACAGTGACACGCATATATGTGACTAGGTCACAAGCAGAAAAATGGAGTGACACAAGGGAAATGATCAGAGACATACAGTCGGCCAGCACCCCTCACGAATTGACTAAATGGGCAAGGGTGGGTTTGAAGGACGAAGAGGGTTGCTGGCGAACAAAAGATGCAAACAAATGGTTGCTGCCCGACTCATATCTGATTCCCATACTGACAATGGCTCACTCCCCCGCACACATAGGATCTGCACCCATGATCGAACTCATTTCCAAAGTCTGGCATAACGACAAAATCCCCGACTCAGCCAGACGCCTAGTTCAGCAGTGCCTCATCTGTCTGCAACACAACCCCGGGAAAGGGACTGTAGTACCCCGGGGAGGGTTCGGGACCCCCAATCACCCCTTTGAGGTCCTACAGATGGATTACATCCAACTAGAGAGATGCCAAAACCTGAAGTATGTACTAGTCATTGTGTGTGCCTTCAGCAAATGGGTGGAAGCCTATCCAACCCGTGACAACACTGCCATGACTACTGCCAAAGTACTACTGAAGGAATTCTTCCCTCGCTATGGCCTTTGTCGAATTTTATGGAGCGACAACGGCCCCCACTTCATAGCTGAGGTTATCCAATTAATCCTAAAAGGGTTGGGGGTGAAGCAACGATTTCATGCGGTCTTCCACCCCCAATCCGCTGGTCTAGTGAAACGCCATAATGCCACGCTGAAGCTGAAACTGGCAAAAATAGTGGCCACCACTGGACTTAACTGGCCGGATGCCCTCCCACTGGCTTTGTTATCGATGCGCTCCACCCCCACCAAGCACCATTTGACCCCCTACGAGGTCGTGTTTGGGCGTCCGATGAATCTCTGGACTGCCCCCAAACCGACCTCCATTCATGACGTCCCAGACGTCCTACTATCTGATTATCTGTGCAAGTTAACTAAAACGTTGTCTGTCATTCATCAACAGGTGCAGCAGGCTATCCCCGATGCTTCCAGGGGCCCCGGCCATGACATCCAACCGGGAGATTTCGTGCTGATACGAAATTTCCAGCGAACCAAGAGTCTGGAACCTCGGTGGACGGGCCCCTGGCAAGTGCTGATCACCACCCGAACGGCACTCCGAGTGGAGGGGAAGAAGCACTGGCTGCACGCGCATCATTGCCGAAAAGTCTCTGCAAACCTGGCCTCGACAGAAAACGTCAGCACCCAAGAAGAGCTCCTGAGCAAAGACCGACCGATATTGGACTGTTATCCCGATACTGAGGCACTCGAACTTGCAAAATTCTCCGATCCCACTGTGCCATCCAGAGAAGGGTATTTCCTGCGTCGAAAGGAGGGAGTTTCGGCTAAGTAGGCCACGGACTAAGTTAAATCTCAGAACGGTGACCTAAACACAGTCAAGGGTTGCCGGGAGAGAAGCTAAACGAGGTCTGTGGTTCTGCCCGCTACCGAGCTCCCTTGAAGGTGATGGAAGCGCCAGATAAGAAGATGATGGAAGCGCCAGATAGGAAGATGATGGAAGCAACAGGAAATACCCAGTATAGAAATCCAAAGACTGACAACTTGCACAAATCAAAGACAATCGCACTCTTTATTGTCTTCCTCTTCTGCCTCCTCCTCATGACCTCCTTCTGGATTCTGGAGGAAAGCACACCGGCTCATGAGGCATTGCTACCTACTGCACAGCCGACCCCCCTGAAAGAGCATCACCTAATCTCTCTGTCGCCTCAGCTCCGAGAAAGGCGCAGGGAATTCTGGAACAATTCCTTCGTGCAACTGTTGCACCAACACAACATTGCTGCAAATGCTACGAACTGTTGGATCTGCGGGTTGCTCCCGCATGCCACTGGACACTCTATTCCCTTCATCCCTTCACCCTTCTCAGTTCACGGCTCTTGCCTCGCCTGGCTGATCCTCATGCAAGAGAGCCACAAGGACAACGCCACCTCCGGCCGGACAGTGTCACACTTCTACTCTGGGTTCTGGCTGAACAGAACCGGAAAGACTCCTGCTGCCCTGTGTCCTGCGCTCACAGGCGCCACCTTCATCAAAAACATTCCAGCCAAAGAACGAGTCGAAGTACAGGTGCTCCACAATCCAGCCAGGACCACCTTCTCTCATCTACAAAAACAAACTACAGCAACACTGACTGTGGCTCTGTCTGTCATCAATGTCACAGGTCTTGTGTGTCTCGAAGGCCATGGAACGCAGCTGGTGGGTCACAGCGCCTGCCAGACCACCAGAACATTGGACTCAGCTGACCCCCCTTCCTTTGTTGCTTCTCCAAACATGTACTTTGTGTGTGGCACCAAGGCCTACACCTGGCTCCCGAAGGGTTGGAAGGGTACCTGTTACATTGCCTTCGTTCTCCCACCCACATATGTAGCCCCTGCCAACCATCACAGGCAGAGGCGTGCAGACGACCTTGGACAAGCCGACTCCACCGGAGCACAGTTCCTAGATGCAGCAAAGGGACTTGTTCCTCTGTGGGGCCCAATGGCAAACAGCCGTGCTATCCGGCACCTGACCCAGGCAGTAGAAACAACGATCAACATCACTGCTGGTATCCTCGCCAACAACACTGCGGAACTTCAGGCGGTCCGCCTCGTGACCCTCCAAAATAGACTTGTCCTAGACGTGGTCCTAGCCGACCGAGGAGGAGCGTGCCGCATCATCGGATCCAGCTGCTGCACATACGCGCCTGACAACTCGCCTTCAGTCTACAAAGCCATTGAACACCTCCACAGACTTTCCTCAGAGGTTCACCAAGAACAAGAAGGATGGTCACTTGGGAGCTGGTTTTGGGACACCTTGAAGAGTTGGGGTTGGAAGTTGTTTTCCTTCGTGCTGATACCTGTTGTAATATTATGTGGGTGTTGCTTAGGTATCCAATGTCTGCCCCCCTTGTGCGGCCTTGTTTCTAACTGTATGTGCCCAAAGACTTTGGACTTCCGGAATGAGCACATGAGTCCCCTCTATGAAGTAGAAATACGTGGCCTTATGGGGATAAATCCAAACTGACAAGTTGGCGAGACATGTTAAAAGGGAGGACTGTGGAATTTTAATTTGCGATCTGAACATCATCTGCGCCAGCTTGTCACCTATGTACTACATGCACGGCAGCTATTATGTATTACGTGCACGGCAGCCATTTTAGGTATCATGGTCTCCCTGTCCACGATCGATCGCCAGCACGTCCCTCTGACCCAGCAAGCATCCTCCGCGCACCCTGGCTCCCCCTCCCTCCTCCTCCTTATGAGCATGACCCTTCTGCATGAC
Source organism: Lissotriton vulgaris (assembly GCF_964263255.1). NCBI lineage: Eukaryota > Metazoa > Chordata > Amphibia > Caudata > Salamandridae > Lissotriton > Lissotriton vulgaris. The sequence continues at coordinate 316,785,653 of NC_141690.1, read as the reverse complement.
CCTGTCCTTGGGAGTCACGCCAGCGCCTGACCAACACCTCCTCTCCTCCCATGAATGCCCCTCTGTTGATAAACCTCCCTCCTGCGCTGGATTGTCCACGTGGCATGAATACCACTCCATTGATGGCCCCTCACCCCGTGTCCGACTGTCCACACAGGTCCGAGGCCATTGCCTAAGCCGGGAGATATCATTTACTGCCCTTTATTGTATGAGGTCGCTCTCCTTCAAAGGACCCTCTATTGATCCAGGCCTCCCCACCCCCTGTGATATGATCAGGCGCACACATCCTAAGACTCGACGGAACACTCAGCTGCGTGATGGTCCCCTCCTCTTATCAGCAGGTTGAAAACCTCTATTGTGAAGGTATATGGGGGTGGGATTGACACTAGGATTACGGGGATGTCTTTTTCTCTTGCCTTACAAAGACTTGATTGTATTAAAGGAAGGTCACATGCCATAAACCAGTGTATAAGAGGCCAGGCCTCCGAGAGGCTGTTAGAGCACCTCGACATGATACCTTGTTGTCTGATCTGATGTGTTCTGCTCCGTCGGAATAAACTTCTGTTTCCTGCCTTCTGGTCTCCGGCGCCTGCCTCATTGCTTGGTAAACTTGAATGGTACAAGGGCGGTTAGCGCCGGGCAAATCTTGAGAAAGGTCCTAGCCCTACCTTTTTCTACAGTCGGGGATTGAACCCTGGTCCGGGGTCTGACCTCTGCATCAGGGACTGCCTCCTCTAACCGGTGAGCCACACTCTACACTAGAATGAAAAAACCCACAACACCTGACCCACCCCTCTCCCTAACCCCAACCAATGTCCATCATTAAGAGACCAACATCCATAAATTACAATGTCCATAAAAAAAAGGTTTTCCCCTACGTCCAATTCCCATCCACCAAAAAAAAGATTAAAAAAGGGGCAGGGCGATGGAGGTTTAGAGGCGGGCTCGCCGGATCTTCCTCACCAGGGTGCTTATCCTCTCCTCTAAGCACGCCAACCGGAGGAACATGCAGCGCTGAAATGTCTTGCAGTTGCATAAATCAGAGTACGCAAGTGGCTGCCAGATCACGGAGCTGTACTACTGGAGGCACTGGGAGGGCCTGGCTAGGGTCTGGGGCATTGGAGGAGGCTGCACCTGCTGCAGCCTCCTCCTACTCCTCCACCAGAACCACCATCCGCCGATATTCATCACGGATGGCCTCCAGCTTCTGTTGCCGGGCCATGGCTGCTAACTCCTTACCGTTGGGTTGTTTCAGTTGGGAAGGAGTACCTATATTGTCGTGGGGATGAGCTGGACATTTACACAGTGTTAAATTGGCATGGGCTTATTATAAGTTTAAACACCATTTTTACTTTCCTCCTCTGCTTTGCACACGACACGCACTTGCGCTATTGTTTAGAGTAGGCTGATTATTTTGCTTCACATGAGAATAACTTGTTTTGCTGCATTCCTAAGCTGCCTCATTAGTTTAGTCTGTACAATGAGTGCCGAGACCGTCAAGGTTATCTTAGACACTGAAGCTGTTGTTCTAACTGATCAGCGCACGTTCTAGCCATAACACATATGTAGTTGTGGCCACCTTTGATATTGGTGCGTTTAATAATGCACTGCGTAGGCATGATCACACACACTTGGAGATCATTCGTATGCTGAGAGCTTGTGCAGAATTTAATGTGATCCACTTCTGCTAATACCAGAGGTAAGGGGCCGCCTATGTAGGCCTAAAGAGACCTTCTGTAGATATAAAATAACCTACTAACAAAGGGAGGGTGAAATATAGGTATATTTTAAACCTGTTTCCATTTAGCATTATAACATGCTTTCTCCCTTTGTATTTTATGGATTAGTAACTATGCTAACAATCTTGTTTCTAATAATATGTCTGCTTGTATTAGCTAATGTGCTGCGCATGAGAACACGGCGTTAGAAATAAATATTTTAAACTTTCTCTTGTCTCCTTTTACTCCATGTTTGACTGGTAAGAGAGTATAACGAAAGAGTGTTCTTGTTTTCCACATTGCCTGAGGTAACCTAAGTCGCATGTTCTGGGTTTTCTAATCATTGGTATTTTTGCTATAGGACGAAGAGCCAATGTGACACTGATGCTAGTCTGGTAGGGGATTTTGGGTACTAAGGTGAGTTTTGGCACACCCTAATTCACTAAGGTCCTAAGTCTCTATGCACAGTTCTGTGTAGGAGCAGAATCCCTGCAACAATATGAAGATAGAAAAAAGACAATTGTAACCAATACTCTTAGCAAAACAGTAACACAAAATGATTTATACACATAAAAGTATAGTTGCACTGTAGCACTAGCAAGCACAGTACATAACATTTGTGGTATCCTCCCACTTCCTAGGCCTCTAACATTTGTGGGTGTATAGGAATTACTAGGCACTGTGGAGTAGACAAGTCTTCTTCTTCTCTCTTTTGTTTAGATAAATTAACCTTGTAGACATGTAAGCTCAGTCAGCTTGCGCCCTAGACAGACATACTTGTGTGGCAATTGCAGTCTCACATTACTTTACTACTGTCTGCAGGTGGGGCAGCTGTAGTCTACAACTACGCAATTATCTATTTTTCTATTTTGGCTATACTCTGTTAAATCAATGGCATCTGCTAAATTGCACTTTCACCATGACTACTACAACAAGGCAGATGATATCTGATATGAATGATTATATATGGAACGACGTGAGATACTACTACTACTATTGTTTGATTGTGTAACCATGCAGCCGATAGGCCGACCATGGCTGACAGGGTCAAAATGACCTAGGTAGGGAGTGGGCCTCGGAGTTGGAGAGAGGCGATTGATAATGGGTGGGTATAGGTACATATATACACAATATATATGTTATGCTTGCAAACTACTGTGATTCAAGGGGAAAACCTTGGAAAAAAACAGTACCTGTTTCTTCCCAGCAATTTTTCCATTTATCATTACATTGCTCTTCTAGCATTATTTTTTTATTCTAATCTTTTTATCTTCACCCTTGGCTTTGCTACTCTGGCACAGTTTATTTTTCTTTGCATTCTCTTCATCCAGTGACAGTCTCCACCTATGCTCTGATTAAATACCATCCAGGCATCTATCAAATCAAATTGAACATGGCTATCATTCTTCTTAATCTACCAACAACATACATCTCTCATTTTTTTAAACCACCACCAATGCGTCCTTGCTTGCCTTTTAGTTTGACCCATCAAACCCCCTGGAGGATTCCTATCACCCATACAGTTACACTCACCCATGCAGGCATCCTTCACCCACGCATCCTTCTCTGCCAGTTATATGTTACATGTCACCCATCCCTCCTCCTTCCATCCTTATTTCCCTTTTACTTCAACAAATCCATCAAGGTCGTCTGACTCGTAGTCTTCTTCATAAAACCTTGCCAGGTGAGTTGAAGTCTGAAGAGTCCATTAGTTACTCAACTTCTGGTGCTCATGCTAAGGGTGCCTTCTTCAACCGTTGTTCACAATAACTTGTCTCTCTCAACAGTATAGTGTACAGTACACCCTTGCAGCGAGCGTGTATTGTAAATAAATAAGGAATATACCTTACCACCGCCCACCACTGCTGCTGGCTCACCCCCTACCACATCTGCTCCCTCCTGGCTCACGCTGCCTTCCCCGCTGGCCCCAGCACTGGTGGTCAATACGCCTAGAAAAAACATTACACATTTTTAGATGCCATATACGCCTCCTCCAATTTATTTATTTTCACTAGCAAGATGTAAAATACAATACATACATACACCACACACATCACTAGTACAAATCAGGGAGTAGAGTAGAGGAGACAGTATGTACTATCCTACCAAAAAAAATTAAATATCTGGTTGGGCATTTTGTTGGTTGAAATTTTGAGAAAAGCCTCTCAAGAAGTGGACAACCCAAAGGACTGGACTATGTGGCTAGAGCTATTGGTGAGTCTGACTTTGAAAACTTTTTAAAAAGAAAAAGAGTGGCCAACTGGGAGGACAATTGGACATGAGGTCTCTTGAGTCCTCTCTTTTGGTTGGAAAATATAATTGTGCCCTCCACTTCCTCATATTTGCATCCAGCCGTGGTGCATGATATTCAGTTGTTCACAGTAAACTGCTGCTAATAAAAATAGTTCTAGACCTAGACGAGAAAATGTAAAAATACACCGCTTTGAGGTGTTCAACGTGACCATCATTTTATTTACTGATTGAGCATAAGAAAGAAAGTAAAAGAAAGACTTCTAATCTCCATCAACATGCATAGAATACCTTAGGTGGGCATGCAATCTGCATGTTACTAGTACTGGTAGTAGTAGTAAAGAACCAATGTGCTCTCTAAGTCTTACATTAGTACTACCAGTAGGCAAGTCCACAAAATATAAGGCGAGAGGGAAAGATGACTGAAAACCCAGAATAAATTATAAAGCAAGCTACTGACAGACTAATAGTAGTACAGAGTCAAAGGCAGTTAGATTGATGTACAAAAAGCAGACACTTGAAATATAAATAACTAAGTTAGTAGGTAATGCAGGGATAACAAGAATTCAGAAACAGATATATCGAAGAAGATTTGGAATAAATAGAATTAGGAAACGGAAATAATAGTTAGGAAAAAATAAGGTGCACTAAAAGTTAGGGAAATATAATTATTAATATTAAGAACAGGAGGTCTTACTGGGACCAGCAGTAGAGCCATCTGTAGAGGAGCGATCCTGGGAGGCACCTCCAGCTCCCTCCTCGGCAGACCCCATCGTCTTCTTGCCCCTGGATGTTGATCATGTAAGACATAATAAAGAGACAAAAATTGTTTCATTGTGAAGTAATAATAAAAATAAATCACTCAAAAAAGATATTTTGACAGGAAATGGCAATTGCAATAAAATTGACCTATGTAATCAGATCTACTAGTAGTAGTAGACTAGAATCGTGGACTGTCCTATATCTTTATTATTGCACTGTTCCATTCCGATTCCAGAATCCTAAACTTAAGTACCACCTAGCTCGTCTATCCCAAAAACTTTGGAATGAATTGCAAAAAATTATATTTGCTACTTCTAAGTTCTAATCTCATTCACAATCATCAACGACTCAACCCCCTTTGACGGGCCAATTCACTAAGTCTGCATTTATTTTAGTCCTCAAAAATGCATAGAAGGAAGCATACATATTGCATACACCAAATTGTTGGTTGGTTGCTGATGTACTGAGTTACTATATTATTCACTCACTAACAAGCTACAAAAAGTTCTACTGAGGGTAATGAGCAACAGGTAATGGAGGACGTGTCACGCGGACCGCTTAGAAATTACCAACTAATACTAAGTAACTAAGTATAACTACGTACCACTATCTTAGTTACAGGATAAAGGAATGGAGTCTCTCTAGTCTGCATTACCTATCTTAAGTTCTCTAACCTCTCTTAGATAATCAGCTGAAGCAAGCACACACTTGCAAACAAGTAAGATTAGTAGCACCTTTCACCTGTCTAGAAGAAGAATAATCACATAGTATGAGATTTTTAAATGTAACTTACCATCATGTAAGTAGCAGCAGCATTCTTGCTATTTGGAAAAAATATACATATTTGCAATAACACAAAACAGACTACTCAATAGTAATACATTAGCTACTCACCAAGCCCCACAACTTCAACACTTAGCAGGTCCTGCAGGTTCTGCTCCCGGCCAGGATGTCGGTCCACCAGTGAGTCAGTTGGGTGAGGGTGCGCTGGCCGTAGAGCAGTGAAACACTGCCCGGTGCACCCTCGCCCACCGGCGGTGACGCTCATAGATCCCATAGCCGGAATCAGGCCTGCTGCCAAAGTTAAGGGAAGGTGCCGCTGCACAAAAAAACTAGGGCCGGGACTTCCACCTCAGAGAATAAGGCCCAGGGCTGCACCCCTTCCGGCCGTCGTCTTCCTCAAGGAAGGCGGCTCTGGGTCGCACTCTGCGTTGTCTTAGTACTCTTAGCCATGGTTCTGGGGGCAGGGGTGGAAAAGAAAATGTAGAAGTAAAAAATAAAGTCTGGAGAAGAAGTAGGGAAGAAAAATATATAAAAAGCAAGTAATAGAAAAGCAGTACAATAACGTAGTAAAATTAGAAAAAAATGCAAAATATACACTTTGTAAAAGAGAGTTATAGATAATAAATTAAGAAGATCATAAAAAAGTTTTTTTTATAAAGTATTGAAAAGATATTGGGAGGATTCAAAACAGGCCCCAGAACCATAACAAAGAGAAGAAAAACAAGATGGCCGCACCCATTGGCGACTGCGTGGAGAAGTTCACATGATATTTCCCCCCAAACATGACATCTACTTTGCCGAATGACACAAACTTCTCGCAAGCATGCGCGAGCATGCTGAGCAAGCAACTCTGCATGCTTGTGGAATTCCGCAGAGCGTTGCAGATTATTTTTACCTCTGCATAGAGTTCCGCTTAGCATGGCTATGCAAACTCCGCCAGGGCTTAGTCAATACACTGTCTATTTTTTAAAACTCATTTCTGATCTGCAATCTTGCTTTATGATTTAGTGTGGGCGTCCAAAGAGAGGTCAAATGTGTTATTTAGAGATATCTAGCTGTGAATGGGATGGGTCCAAATTGTTTTCTGTTGTAAGATATCATCTTCTTTGATTTTCATGCTTTTTGTGATCGTAAGGGGAAGTTTTGCGGCTTGAACGTCCCCAAGCCTAATCCTCCTAATGAGAATTAATGGGCTCCTCTGTTCTCAGTTTAACATAGAATCCATTGCAACTCGACAGTTGTGAAAATTAATCCTGTAGTAGGTGTTTGACTCTGCATGATGCAGTGGTATACTAGTATATTTGTTCTAGACTACTAAATCATTCCTTGGAAAAACAAGAATGTGTCCCTGTCCAAAGTCTAAAAGGAATGGGTTCAAACTCATATCCCACAACGGTGTATGGAAAGGAGTACTTTTCTTCAGTCCCTTTTTACCTCTTGCATAAAAATAATTTCAAAGCAAAGGATCTCACAAATCAACTTACTCTAGTATACATATTGAAACACGCGCACCTCTGGAAACAACTATTTTCATTGATTTCCAGCACGTCCAAATTAGAATTTTCGGAATCTCTGAAAATGGTTTAAGTCTTGAGATGACTGAATGTCTGGACTTATCATCAATCAATCAAACATTTGTAAAGCGCGCTACTCACCAGTGAGGGTATCAAAGCACTCGGGGGGAGGGTGGAACAGCTACAGATCGAACAGCCAGGTCTTGAGGAGTCTCCTGAAGGTCAACAGGTCCTGGGTCTGTTGTAGGTGGATGGGGAGGGTGTTCCAAAATCTTGGCGGCGAGGTGGGAGAAGGATCTGCCACCGGTGGTTGTTTGGTGGATGCGCAGGACAGTGGCGAGTGCGAGGTCAGCAGAGCAGAGCTGGCGGTTGGGGGTGTAGAAGGTGAGTCGCTTCAATACAAGAGCAAGATCCAGATCGACATCTGAATCTCCTAATTTTGTTGCCCAGTTAGACTCAACCTTCTCAATATCATCCGGGATTTGGTCCAATAAGCAATTATATAAAATCTTAATCTTCCTACACCTCTATTTAATAACTCAATCAGTGGAAAATCCGCTGTATGTGAAATCTGTGGCCTGACTGCCTTAATTGCCCTGGTAACTTGACCATAAACCAGCCATTGACTGTCTGGAATACCAAATCTTTCCTGGAGCATTTCGAACCCCAGAATTTCACCTTCTTCCATTAAATTTCCCAAAGATCTAAGCCCCAGCCTTTTCCACATCAGCAAATTATTATAATTTTTTAGTTGAGGAAAGAGAGATGAGTTATACAGTTGCAGAAAGGAATTGATTTTCGGGATATTAAACATTTTCATAATAGCTTTCCAAACCTTCCATGCGCCAATCAGTGTCTTTAATCTTGTTTGTTTATAGAAGCTTCATTCCAATTCATACTGAAATACATTTATAGTCTTTTCACCCAATAACATCCTATATATCTGGGGCGGACATTGTTGATCTACAAACCCAGGTGTTATATCAGGTACAGATGTAGATTGAAATAGAGTAGTCATTTGGGTTAGCAAGCACGCCCAATGATATAACTTTTGATTCGGCAATCCCATCCCACCCCTTTCTCTAGGCAGTGCCATTAAGTTTGTAGATCGCCTTACCCTGCCATATTGCCATACAGTGCTCTTGTATTGAATAAAAAAATATTCCGGGCATCAAACCTTTGCGCACAACATTACAAGACTATTTTTAATCTTTACCATACACCCGCGAAGATATTCGCCTGGGGTCTCAGCGAGAATGATAATTGTCCCAGATGTAATGAAAGTCAGGCTGACATTATACATATGTTTTCTTCCTGCAAACAGTTGGAAAATGTTAAAAAAGAAATAATGAAATTTATGGAGGGGCTGCTAGGTCAGTCCATCGACCTATCCCCTACCTTAATTTTACTGAGTACAGACTCTAAGCTGTGTTTAAGCGAGGCTGAAAGAGATCTAATGTTTTTATCTGTTGCTGTACTTAGAATTTTAATTTCTGCGGCGTGGAAAGATACGAACCCCCCATCCTTTCAGATGTGGCTCTCGAGATTTCTAGGAATTCATAACATAGAATCCTGCCTCTATGAATATAAAGGCATGAGGCAGCGTAAGGAGGGTATTCGCCTATGGTTCCCTGTAACTAATTGGAGAATAGATAGAAATGGATAAAAATTTTGTTTGTCTCCAATTAATTGAAACTGATTTCTAACCCTATTTATCTATTTATTTTTTTCTCGTTCCCGCTAACAAGATGTAATTAAAAATGTATGTAAATATATCAAATATTTATCAAATTCTTATCATGTATGTAATAATTGTTGAAATTTGTCCATCTATGTACCACCTTTATCAAAAATAAAATTTAAAAAAAATAAAAAAAGAAGGTGAGTCGCTTGTTGAGGTATGCTGATAGCGTCTTTGGAGTGCCTTGTGAGCGTTGGTGAAGAGCTTGAAGGCAGTTTCGGTGCTGTGGCTGTGGTTGCATAATTGACACAATGATATCTCATTTTTTTTTAAGATTCACTTGATTTTGCAGTGCACATGCACCTATATTTTGACCAAATGTTATTTATTCTCTTAGAAATCTTTCTCATTTTCCTTCCCTCCTTTTCCTTCCTTCTTGGTTTTATATAGAAACCATGGCTGCCTTTTCTTAATGGCAGAATGTTATGACAGAAAAAAGATGAAAATTACCTGTTGGCAAAAACTACTGAAGTGGCACTAATTGTGTTTGTTTTTTCATTTACATTAAAATGCCAACTGATACCTAATTATGAATATCATTTGCATATACGAGGAATTCTTGAGTACAGATTGTGGAATTGTAATTCTGGAATGAATATTTCAGTAATGAGGAGATGTTTGCGTATTTAATAGTCTTCTTGGTAAATTCGTCATTGACAAAACGAAAAGGAGTGTCGATAGCAAAGAAGTTGTTAGGAGTCTGCTCAGTTTCATCCAGTAAGCTGCATTTTTATGCTTTAAATGTTTGTTTACTCCTTATGGGATAATGAAGCCCCTAGATGGCATACAGATGAGTTGCTTTACAAGGTCAAAAAACTCTGTTGACTTGCAAAATCCTTTTTTTGCACAGCGAGTTTTGGCTAGTCTTTAAAAGAGTAGGGGCCTTATTATGACTTTGGTGGTCTCATCGCGGCCCCCACACTGCTGTCCCTCTCCAAGACCACCAAAGCCAGAAACAACCGCCCGCCAAAGTACAACTTATTTTACCCTGGCTGGCATTTCTTAGGCAGTCCCACGTAGGTGCCTTTGAAAACGGCACCTTAAAGGGGTCATCAAATGCAATTCCAGTCGTGCATTGACTGTCAATTCCATGCCCTGCAGAAACTGGGGGTGCATGCAGACAGGGGTGCACAATATGTGCTCCCCTGCATGCATCCCATGGTGCAGAGGCACCTCCATTAAAAGTGCGGTGGTGAGGAAACTCCTAATATGCTTTTCAGTGCTGCAGCAGCACCTGCGCGGACCACCACCATGGGTTTGGTGGTCCATTGGACCGCCAAACCTGTAAAAAAGGCCTTGGCCATACCTCTGTCCCTCACCCTTATCCAGTTTTAAAACACTGGTCTACTGCAGATGTTATTAGTTACTGCTTATAATACAGCAGTATGGCTCAAGAAGCAGGCTATTCACCAATAAAACATGGGGTGATCCTGAGTATAAATTTCATTGGTCAACTCTGACTTCTCTCTTTAAGAGGCCAGTAGACCAAGTGCAGATACATTTGCTAATAGTAACACTCTGATTTACAGTTCATAATAAATTCCAGATATGAGGTATCTAGTGATATATAAAAATAACTTATTATGATTATTTGTTTTTTATATTATTATTATTATTAGTAGTAGTAGTAGTAGTATTAGTTGTAGTAGCAGTAGTGTTATTAGCAACAACAGTTACTTTCAGGGTGAAAGACAAGCAAACACCAAATTAACCTATGTTTACCCTCTGGTAGCTAGAAACAAAAGCAGTCAGGCTTTACTTAACCCCTTCAGTGCTGATGAAGAGCCCAGGCTCGTCATGCAAATTTCAACAATGGTTCTTTCGGGTAAACAAAAAATTGCTTTAAATCATTTCAAAAACGTCATTACTTGTTATGCTACTTTAATTAACATTATCGTGCAAAAACCAAACAAGGAAGAGGGTCAGGAGTATTTTAATTATTCAATTATTTTTCATTTTTTCATTAAGCTTCCAACTGACACCTCAGATGTATCCATTAAAAAACGTATTCCAAAATACAAGATACGGCGCAATGGTGCAAATCACTGTGAAGGTGACATAATGTGACAATATTGTGACAATGTGATAAACAAGTGATATTCTATATACATGTGAATGAGACAAGTACTAAAGAAAAAGGGAAATTTCAAAAGGCCGATTCCTATTTGATTGATACTCAGAACGCAATATGCTGCTATATTAGCTAATTATTGTTGGGCATGGTAAGCTGGTCCTTCCAATAGGTTTGTCGACGTTTCGACCCTGTGGACACCTTATTTGCGGGTCGCTAGCAGGTCTTCTTCAGGACGGGGGCTATAAAGTGGATTACGGCACCAGTTCTTCACGGAACAGCCTAATATTCTATTCGATGGGGGTGTCCTCTGTAATCTTGGATCTATTGTTGATATCCTGTTATCTCAATCAGGTATCTTCCTAAACAATGATGGCGTTTCTCTTTATCTTTACTTCCAAACATCAGTTGGTATAGGCGATTCTCAATACCTTCGTGGGTATGGCTTAATTTCCGTTTGTTTGAGTACAACCCAGATTCAAAATTCAAGGCTGGAGCGATTGCATTCCTCAATCGTGGATTCTTTGTCCGATGTCTACTCGGCTAAGCGATCTATCATGAATGCCGGCGAGTCTGTGAACGCGAGATAATCATCCTGCAGTGTTTGCTAAGTTTGCCCTAAGTGGCCCAGGGTATGCCCAGACGTGTGTCACTTGCTCACTGTGCCACTCAATAAAAGCTAGCCTGGCTGATATGGGTTTATGGCCTAAAACTGGCCCAAATATGCTTGCTTCCTGTCCAGGGTAGACCTGGCCTGGCAGTTCAAACTGGACTGTTCCTATGTAGATCAGGTTCAAGACTGATTTGCATACTGCTGGGCCCAAACTGGGTTAGCATGGTGAGAAAAAGAACACATTGGATTTAACCCAGATCTTTTGACTGGGGGTGAGTGTTTGAAGAGAATCAGCACTACGTCCATCATCTTGTAGTGTTTGCCTCAAGTGGCCAAGGGTATGCCCAGATGTGGGTCTCTTGCTGGCCGTGCCACTTAGATTCAAACTAGCATGGCTGATGAGGGGTAATACCCTAAAACTGGTCCCAGGATTCTTGTTCCTGGTCCGGGGAGGAACTGTCCTGGCAGTTTGGGATCGACTGTTCCTGTGGGGAGCAAGGTCAAGATTGATTTGCTTATATCTGAGTCAAAACTGGGGTGGCATGTTGAGCAAAGGAACAATGGATTTTGTCCAGATCTCGTGACTCGGGGTGAGTGTTTGAAAAGTTTTCAGCACTGCATCCATCATCTTGTTGTGTTTGCTGCATACCTCAGCCAACCAGGAATCCCATTTCTAACAATCACCATTGCAGGACTTTGCATCACAAGCCATGGTCACTAGCATTCTTGACAAAGTCGATGGAAAACAAATCAAAAATCTTGTCTATGGCTTCAATGGAACCATTGCTGCACTATATATCACTGATGCATGACCCCGAATCATAGCCCACAGCTACTTCAGAACTGCAGGATGATGAATAGAGTGCTAATGTTTTTGAAACACTCACCCCCAGTCAAGATATCTGGGTTAAATCTGTTGTTTTTTACTCACCTTGACACCCCAGTTTAGCCCCGGACACGTGCAAATCAGTTTTGACACTACTCCCGTTCGCAACTGTCCAGCTTGGCATGGTGGTCAAAAAACAATGTGCCTCATTTATAATAATTTGACGCAGGGCAGCACTGCACAACACGTGGCTGTGCTTCACTGAGGTAAGAGATATGGGTACAAATGGCTGCCTAGTGCCAATGTAGCCTGATTTCACTGCAGGCACCCTTGCGCCATGGTACAAGGGTGACTGCAGTGAAATCAGGTTGCTTTTGGGTAGGAAGGCAGAAAACCAACTGTTGCACCACCCCTGGGGAGATGCAGGGTTTTGACGCATTCCCAGATCTAAGCTATGTTGTAAATTGGGGAATGCGTCAAAGATCATGGGCTTTGAGTGGGAACACCCACCGCAATGCCAATGGTACGCCTCCTCGAGGGAGCGTGAGGCAACACAGTAAATGCGCTGCATTTGACTAACACCATATCTACAAGGCCATGAAAAGCCACGCAGGGTGACGCTCTGTGGCCTTGTAGATATGTTTGAGACGCTAGTGTCACTGGAGCATCATTAAACATGATGATCCAGAAGCTCAGGCCTCTTGTAAATAAGGGCAGATGGATTTAAGCCTAGATGAATGTTTGACAATGTTCGGCATTCAGTCCAGGTAGGGCCTGCCAGTTCGAGCTGGACTGTTTCCATGGGGAGCAGGGTCAAGACTGGTTTTCATATCACTTGTTCCAAACTGTAATTGCATAGTGAGTAAAAAGAATAATGGATTTATGGCCAGATCTCCGTACTGGGGTGAATTTCTGACAAAGTTTAGCATTACACCATCATCTTTTTGTGTTACTATAGTCACCCAAAGTGGGAAGGGTATGCCCAGATGTGGGTCCCGTACTCACTATGGAATTGGATTCAAGCTAGCCTGGCTGAGGAGGCATGATACTCTGAAGCGGGTTCAGGGAGGGCATGGCCTGGCAGTTTGGACTGGATTGTTCCCAATATTGAGCATTCCGTCCATCATCTTTTTGAGTTGCTATGTGTTGGACTTGGCCCTTTTTGACAGGTTAACCCCTGAACTTTTTGCCTTAAGCTCTGACATGGTGGTAGTGATTTTACGCCTCTGGGCACTTTAGCACTGTGGCCCAGTGTACAGTGTGTGCGCTCTGAGTGCGTGTGGTGAGATTGGCCTGCCCTCCCAAAGCAATGCATGGGGATATGTGTGTCCAGGGTAATTACTGGTATGAGAGGAGTGCAGGGGTGAGTATTAGTATGTATGAACTTTTGAGAATCAATGCTGCACAATGGTGTGCACAGATTTATGGTGACTGGTGGAGAAATACCACTTTTAGAAGTTGGCATTTCTGTGCGCTGTGTGTCCGCCTGCCTGATGTGAATTGCATGTTTGGCTTGTGATTGACAGGATCTGAGAGGTGTGGGTGGCTCCAGGAGACATAGTGAGTCAGTGGTGAATAGAGAGATCTCCATCTAGATGGGAGGGAGGAGTTGTACCTGGGACCTGAATAGGGCTGTGCCTTCCCTCCACAATGCTGGCTCCACCGCCTGTGGTGAGTCTGATCACTGAGCTCCTACCGGATAAAGGGGAGAGGAGCTGGTCAAAACAAAGTGCTCCAAATCCCCCCTAAACCAGTTCTGACTGGTATCCCCAAGCCCTGTGCTGTGACACAAAGGGATTTACTGATATAAATAAAGGGTCTGTGACCCATTGAAATTGTTCAGTCTTAGTGTGCTGTTCCTGCTGGAGGCATGCTGCAGCCCAGGAGGGGCTGCCATGAGGGCTTGCCTCCCTGGGCCCTGCCTTGCCCATGGACCTGGAAGACCTTTTTTTGGGCCCTTTTTCTTTCCTTCATGGGACGTTGGCTGCACTTTGGCGCTCTGGGAGTGCTGTACTTTATTTCTTTTGGTTGCCCCAAGAGAGGAGAGCCCGGGACTGTGCAGCGCCAAGCTTCAGCCCTTAGAGAGGAAATCCCTGTGAGAGGAATTCCCCCGTGATGCCGGAATTGCAGATGCCCTCCCCCCGTCTGCTGCATTTATTGCGGATACCTAGCCCGCATTTTGCCACTTTGAGCAGGTGCCCACCCCGCTTTATATTTTGACTTGAAAGGGAGCCTACCCCTCATTTGCCGCCAGAAGAAACAAAATCACTGCACCGGCCTAAGCGCTTTAGAAACTTCCTTTCTGGATCGCCATCAGCGCGACCCGGAAGAGAGGCGCCATTGTCTGTTTGGGGGCAGCCCGACCGGAAGCTGGGAGGGCAGCCCAATCGCAGCGCTGCCCCAGGATAGAAATCTCGGCAGCACGAGGAAGTGCTGTGGTGGGTCGGCGGGGCTCCTGTGATGAAGGGAGAGCCCCGCGTCCAGTAGCCCATGGAGATCGAGGCGGAGGGGGCTCGAGGCACATTGTCGATGCCTGCCCCCCCGCATGACAGAAGTGGCGCTGGTCCCGAGAGATGGAAGGAGACTGAATGAAGCCATAGAAAGGAGCTAGAGTCCCAAGAGAGAGCCCTGTGAGTAAGGGCTGATCTCTAGGGGGAAGCCGCATTCATGGCTCAGAGTCTTCGTGGGACATTGGGGGCATTTCTCTGCACCCACTTGTGTAGTGTGCAGTGTCTGAGCCACCTCACATGGCAGAGGGCCACTCCAACCTGGGCTGTATTTTGTTTAAGGGCCCCAGTGTTCCTATGCTTCGCCGTATTGGCCATTTTTCTCCAGCTGCTAAACCTGGTTAGAGGGCAGCTGCAGCGCTATGGGGGCAAAGTTAATTTAAAAGCCCCACTTAGGCCCCGAAGGCACAGATCTGCCAGGGCCCCTTTCTGTGATTCTCAGCTGCACCCCACCAGCGCGGGCAGCAGCAACATTGTGTATAATTGTCCTCAGGGCAGAGTCAGTGCCAGTGCCCCGCACATGGTCTGCACAGCTGCCCAGCAAGTAGTGGGCAGCTGCAATGTTTAGGCCTGCGCAAAGTGCGCACCGTTGACTTTCGCTGCATAGGCAGCAGCCCTGCATTCTGGACACAGGGCATTTTGAGCCCCTTTGAGACGGCCAGTTGGCCAGGGGGATTGGGAGGTTTGTAGGGTGCTAGGCCCTAATGTAATTTAAGCCTCTACTATGGTCTCTAAGAGACTATGCGCTAAATTTGATCTATGCGGTGCCAGGAAATGTGATTAATGTAGCATGATTTACGCACCCTGTTTGATGCCTCTAAATGTCGTTCTTATGATTATGAGGTTGTTTTGCATATCATGGTTTATGCTAGTGAGATTATGTTCCACTGTGTCATTTATGCTCCTAATGTGAGTTATGGTTAAGAGGTTAGGGTCTAATGCGTTTAGACTTATGAGATGATTGCATGAGGTGTTAATACTGGTGAGGTGGGCGCAGAATGTATGTATCACAGAGACAACTGGCTGCACTACAAAACTCTGCATTTTAGATAATCACATGGAAAGGGATTATTGTGTCCAAGTTTGTTTTAAGTGTTATTTCTTTGGAAATGTGTTTCTTGTGCACTATGAGTTGGGTGTCCTGCCAAGGACAGAAAGCAGAGAATCTGGAAGATTGACTGCCCTTGTGCAGACTGCTATTGGGTTATTGGGTTGGCCGGATGCTGAAGGAGTGACTACCCTTGTGCTGTCTGCTGGTTCTTGGGATGGCCTACAGTGAGGACGTAATTGGTATGGAATTACTAGCTCAGGAGGGTACATTATCCCCTAAGTGCAGTGTGACCTGTCTGGATTCACCAGTAAAGGTGAGAGCTAGTGGTGACAGTAGAAGTGTGTCCAGTGCATGAAGTCCCAGTCCCATTCCCAGAGTATGGTGCCTGGTGCTCAGTAAGAGGGGTGCAGGTTGAGATTCAGGGGCAGTAAGGAACTGTCTCACCAGTCTGGGGGCGTGTGTGTGATTGAGTGGTGTGTTGCACTGGACGATTGGGTGTGAATTCTCCGAATGAGGAGCTTGCATGGGGGAGTGACCCTAGAGGAATGGTGCAGGTGTCTTCCAACCCAGGGTGGTGGAAAATGTTCAGAGTTAGGTGACCTTACAGTGAGAAGGTTGCAAGGCCTCACATCATGTCCTGCGAGGAAGGTGTGAGACTGGACCTTATTCCGAGCCTCAACATGTCTCAGACACTAAATAGTTCTTAGAAGGACCACCATTTGGGAGAATAGTCTGTCCTGTTGGACTGTTCTTTGTGGGGGATCTTCCCCTGTTAGAGGATCTGAAGAGGCATTGTGCAGTGATTCCAAAAGGAAAGGCTGAGGTGTCTTCCAGCCCAGAGTGGTGGAAGAGGTTCAGTTTAGCTCAGCTAGGTCCCGGTGTAGTGGGAGGGATGTATGGGCTCACGTCCTGTCTCAAAGGAGAAGGGGTGAGTAGGTCTGCGTGTCTCCAGGCACCCGAAGCCCCATCTCAGTGCCTGAATGGTTTTTTCAAAGAACACCAGGTTGGGAGCCTAGGCTGTACTGATAGGCCATTGAGAAGGATCTCCCAGTGTCTGTGGAATGTGGAGCATCTGTAAGCAGAGCTCCAGCAGTTCTGGTGTCTGGCAGTACTGCTCCAGTTGGGAGGGTGCAGAAGTCCATAGTGAGGGGTGAGAGGGAGAAAAAGTCCCCAGTGGGAACCAGTGAGTCAGAGGCCAGCCAGAAGGGCTGAGCCACCAATGATTGGCCATGGTGACGCCACTTCTGTCCTGGGGATCTGCACGCACTGTCAGTTGGACAGGAGGTTTTGAGATCTGCGCCAGGCAGACTGTCACACAACCCATTAGTTATGTGTCACCCTCATGAAGTCCTGGTTTGCCGGGCATCTGACCAAAGGGTAGCGCCAGTGAGTTGGGAACCAAGTTCAGGTGTTTCCTGACCTGGACGGCAGGGCGGCTGTAATCAGTGTCCTGGCCGGTTTGCCTTCTAGGGGTACCCCTGTGAACACAGGTGGAGCCCATCTTAAAGGAAAGGGACCCTGTGTTTCCCAGAAGGGGTTTTGCAGGCCTAGCCGGGATCTTTAGGTTTCCTGGCTGAGTGTGGCAGTACTACCCTGAGAGCAGATGGGTCCCATCCTAAGAAAAGGGACCCTGTTCTACAGTGGGGGGGTGCAGAACTCTGGAAGGGGGTGCAGAGGGAGGGAGTCCTTGCCTCTGACCCCTGTGCATCCGGTGAATGTGGATCCCAGGTGGTAGACAAGTTGACGGAGAGAGGTCCTGATCTGGTGATAGAGTTGTGTTCTGGAGGGTGCTTCGCCTGGGAGAGTGCGCAACCCCAGAAGTAGAGGTAGGGTGAGGAGGCGCTTTGCCCAGCTACGCGTAGCGCTACTTTGCAAACTACGCCCAGGGTTAGTGATAACAGCATCCCCAACTGTGCAACGCTCACCGGCTACATCATATTCAAATTGCCAACCTTCTATCACTAGGTCAGCAGTGACCTCATTATGGGCCAGATGTAGGTCACCCAATACCGGGCCGTAATGACCGAAATTACCGCATTTCAGCCGCTACCGACCGGTATTTGGCTTTTGACATGTAGGTGGCATGATTCCTGGATTCGGTATTTTACCGAATCGGTAATTTAAGGAATCGGTAAATTCCCGAATTCTTAACATACCGATTTGGTAAATTACCGAATCCGTAATGTAGGGAGCACTCAAGTTAGTGCATTCCTGAGTTAAGGATTTGGTATTTACCAGCAACTGCAAGTTGGTGGCAAATATCGAAAACCTTTGAAAAAGTAATCATTTTGATTTTACAACAGTGCGATGTGGCAGACATACATGCCCTTAGGGCATGTATGTGTGCCACATGTGCACCCATGCACTATTCAGGGGTGCAACAGGGTGTCAATGTGACACCCTGCCACCCTTGAAGATGTTCCCCCTATTACTGATTCAGTATTTACCGAATTGGTAATACTGAATGGCTTCTCGGGAATTCCCAAATTGGTAAATACCGATTCTTAATTACCGAATCATATTGATTCGGTAAAAGTTACCGAATAATTATCTACATCCCATTTACCCATTCATAAATACCGAATCGGTAAAATTTGGTATTTAAGAATAGATAAATTGAGATTACCTACATATGGCCCAAAATTCCATGCTCAATATTGCATGTCCTTATATATCTTCCCCATCATAATATTTAAACAAAACCTAAAAGTAACATTTGAAACAGAATAAAACATTTTGATCCAAAGTGTCTACATTAATGCAGGGGAAGAAGATATACAATGATACGCATAAAGTGCTCTTTCCTCGAATCTTACATACATCACCCATATTCCTTGTAACACCATTCTCCAGAACCACCACTCTTCGTTTGACCTCCTTCACGCTTCATGGAGCAGATTAGTTGCTTTCACCCGTACAAACAAATCCCCTTATCCAAACAACCACCCAATCTCCTGCTTAAACACAACACTGCTTCACACATTTCTTCTCATTATAATACAGCATGTTTTTCATTTGAGACCTTAGGACATTCATCTGAATTTCCTGTTGATCGACCTTAACGTCAGTTTCAACTCCCTTCAGCCACACAGGACACTTTTTACCCCTGGTTTTCTTCCTTTTAAGGATACAAATGGAGAAACACCAGTCACAGATTGAGGATTATTTGTTTTATGCACCCATATCATCCTCCTCAATTAGCTCTTCCATGGTAGATGGTTAGCAAGAAACAGTTGAATGTTGTCCATCATCAATCGGTTTATTCTTTCAACAATCCCATTGGCTTGAGGTCGGAAAAGAGCCACTTTCTCATGCACAATTCCCATGCCAGAGATATAATCTGTCATCTCCCTAGATACAAATTGCACACCATTATCTGACACAATTTTCTACGGTATTCCTCCTCAAAAACTTCCTCCATGAACTCTATGTTATGTTATGTTAACTCCATAATACTGGAAGTTTTTACTTCTCCAACATCCTTAATTACAATCTACTAGGATTAAAATGAATCTGCAGCTTGATCCTAGCTTGGATACAGGACCTAAAAAATTGATGGCTAACTTTTCCCAGGGTTTCTCTGAAAACGTCATGATATCTAATGGAGGCTGCCTAATCACTTGGTTTTTATCACTTTTTGTGCACATTGAGCAATTTCTCACCTTCTCCTCTATGTCCCGATCCATACTAGGCCACTAGTATGACGCCCTAACTTTCCTTTTCACAATACGTGTCCTAAGTGCACATCACAAAGGTGCTATCCTCTACACACTCACAAAAGGTTTCAAACTATTCTTTTGTGCCCCCAGACAAGCTGGGACCTGTGGCGTACTCAGAAGATGGAGGACTACTGATTTACCCTCTGGGGTTAGCCTGGTAGACAGGACTGGGTTGAAAGGGATCCTAGTGCACTTCAGAGAGTTCTCATGAAGTCACCCTCTACATCAAAATAACTTTTGGGTATAAGTATTGGGTATGTGACCACCTAAAATCAGATACTTCTTTATTTATTTTATTTATATCATTTATAGAGCGCCTGAATAACCCAGGGTGGGGTATCTCCGCATTGAGGACGTGAAGAGGAGAGAACCAGGAGCTAGAAAAGTGAAGTCTTGAGTGTTTTCCTGAAGGTCAAGTAATTGGTGCATTGTCGGATCTCATGGGGAAGTTGGTTCCAGATGTGAGGGCCTGGGTAGGAGAATGCTTTGCCTCCTAGTCCGGTTTGTTTTATACGCGGTATGGTGAGAAGACCTTTCCCTTCTGGATCTCAAACTCACCTTCTGTCAGAAGGACTGCTGTGCTGCTTAAAGGACTCAACTTGACTTCTTTTCTGGAAGGACTATGTAAGGACATGCAATGCTGAGCATAGAATGTAATGAGGTCACTGCTGACCTAGTGATAGAAGGTTGGCAATTTGAAAATGATGTAGCCGGCGAGTGTAGCTCAGCTGGGGATGCTGTTATCACATGATGTCAAAGAATAAATATCAACTGGATCTACAATTGGAGAGTTCTTTAATACTTACACTGGCGACGAGGATGGACGAAACATCCGACATCCAACATCCAGAAGATCTGGTCATTGAGGATGAAATTGCAGAAGTCTACAGAACTGGAACATTTACCAATGGGGAAAGGGCTATAATTGCTGACGAATAGCCATCTGCGAGGGAAGTGGAAGTCGGAATGGATGAAGTTGAGGCGAATGTTGTACACGGTAGGGGAGAAAATGGTGGAATGACTTGTAAGCACTATTTTCTTTATTGAGTTTCTCCCGCTTCAGGGACGACGATGTGCTGTGCTTACATTGCGCTTTCACTTTTTTTTTAATCGTTGCTCTGCAGGAAGCATACTCCATTTCCATGGCGAACTTTAGCACAGAGCTGGCACTGTCTGCCACTGGATCCAACGGTGGGCCACGCAGGGAAGGGTGTTGGCCCTGAAAGCAGAGCTGTTGATTTAAAATTACCATGTGACGGCCCGCGGTGCACGGGTAAGGAGTAGCCGGGCTGTTTTTAGCTGGGCAAGCACAGGGCACCCCTGCCATCCCCATCCGCCTATCCCTCCCAAACTCTTCAAAATGTCCACCGGTGTGTCGTCATGAGGCGGTCACATCACCGGATTCTCTTGCCTATCTAACGACACCTGTCCATCTACAAGCTGTGCCAAGCGCCACTCTGCAACCCGAAGCAAATCTGCCCAGTCTTTGGATTAACCCAAGCCTCCCACACTGTCAACTCACTGCCCCTGGGTAATACCGAAACAAATACATTCTGGTATTATTATGTTGGCAGTGTTCCTGTCCAGGCTTAGGCTGGTTGCATGTTGGTATTCTTACTCTTAACAGGATGTATGACCACAACATCCCTCGTTGCGGTTTTGGCTTTCCCCTCACCACACTGCAAGCAGTTTCACGCTGGTGAAGTTCTCTTGGCAGTATGTTTCGAAACACATAAAACTTCTTTTTGGAGGCTAGCCTCTTGTTGCTGGGCTCATGGTTGCAGCTGAACTGATTACACAATGAGCTTGGAGCTTTGGCTACACCTGTATGGACATGCTCTCATGTCAATCCCTGTATCCATGCCTGGACCACTTGCATGTTTGTAACTTGGTGTGCATAGTTAGTGCCTATGCATTTTCCGACCTGGCTGTAGTTACTGATATACCCCTACCCTTAAACTTGTTTATTCGTTTTGATCACAGTACGCTTGCCGTCACCTAGATCTCTTGCTGTTGTTTTTCAATGGCCATACTTATGCCATTATGTATATTGTTTACAAAACACCACAAAAAAGCATCCCATGCCAGTATACCTTTCGCTTCCGACTTTGAGGCTTTAGTGTTTCCTAAAAAATAAAAGACACCGGGAACACCACAGTTTCCATTTATATTTCATGTAGGAAGATAGTGGTGGACAAATAGGTAGAATGACAACATGGTAAGTGTGACGACAGCGACACATGTTCCCAGTGTTTTTCTAAGGGTCAGCACCCTGAGAAAAATCAGGCCACTAGTATGAGCATTTTATCAGCGCTAAAGTAAGCGTGCATGTTTATATAGGAGGTATTGTGGGTTTGATATTCCCCGACTGACAGGGACAGGACACAGCAATACCTTATAGCCAGATGGTTGAACAGTCCTGCTGATAGCCTGTGACTCAGAGAGGCGTAGCTAGGCACTCTGCCACCCGTGGTGGTCCCTGCCTCTGCTGCCCGGAGCCGCGCTAAAGAGCAGGGGGGAGCTGGCAAAGAATTCCGTAAGAGCGGAAGGGGATGGAGGTGGAGCCCCTGCCACCCCCAAATCTCATGCCAGCCTGGGCAGACCACCCCCTGTTGCTACGCCACTGACTGTGGGATGCTGAAGCATGTAGGAACCACTCAGAGTGCAAGGGTAACAGTTCCCATTAGCACCTACCAAAACCTTTTAACCAGGGTTCGAGTCTGGGGACCACGCGGGTGGACGGCGTTCCCCCACTTTTTTCACCGGGAGCTCGATAACTGGAGCAAATGGAGCCACACATTCACTCTTTGGCCTCTCTGGGGCAAGATCGGAACTCATTCAGAGCGCTGCTCACGTGCTGGCTTCTATGATGCAGTCGCATCTAAGGGGTGAGCCAGGGGAAGCAATGAGTTTGATGGTGCATGCCACCTTTCAAGACGTCACTTCCTGTTGTGATGTCAGCGTCCCCCACTTCTTTTTTTAGGACTCTTGCCCTGCTTTTTACCATACCTAGGAGACGCAATATTAAAGCATTTGCAATGCAATAGGTCTCGCATTTATACAAGTTTAAACTATTGGCATTGTAAATGACAATGCCTTTTATTTAGGTTTTAAAAAACAGAATATAAATAAAATGCATTGTCATTTACAATGCCAATAGCTCAAACTCGTGAAAATGCGAGACCCATTGCATTGCAAAAGCTTGTTAATACGGGTGAACCGATGTCGCACAACCTGTGTAATAAGAAAATGAGGATCAGTTTTAATACACGATTTGCAGGTTTTATGTATTTCATCAAGCTAAAGGTTTTACTTAAAGAATTAAACGTGAGCAGAAAAACATATATTTTAATGGTCTGAGTTGTTGAAAGCAAGTTAAGTGCTGCAAAGAGCGCTGTCGGCCTCAAAACATTGCAATCAAGATGCAGGCATGAACGCTGTCTAACCAGAGATTTGTTTTGATGGAAGTTACAGTGAATATGCCTAGCTCATTCATCTGCATATTAATCCTCCCACATATTAATGGTGATCGTCACCCAATATTTTTAAACCTGCTAATCTTCTAACTATCTTCAACTTCAAAAACTGCTTATTTAGGTTCTTAAGAATTCATAAAATATTTATCCTTTTAAAATCTAAATGAAATTGCTATCAACAAAGGAATGTCAGCAAGATTAAAATATCAGAAAATGACTAATCTGCTAATCCTTGCTTAGTAATCAAGCAGCAACATGAGCAAGGGACACTGTTTTAATAAGGGTAGATTTATCATAGGGAACATTAACAGTGTTTTGCAATATTAGATAATGTTTTCTCTGCATGGGAATGTTTATAGGATTAGTTTAATATTTCAATGCAAGGTCATATTAATACTCAATCAAACAAGAAATGTCATATTCCAAATACCCCACTGCCCATATTTATAATTTTGTTCATGCAGCACACGTCATCAAGCCACATTGCTGAGCTGTTCTGCGTGAGAGGGGAGGGGGCAGGAATGTGCCGCATTTAACATTAAACATCACATTCCTGTCTTTTGCTTTCATTGGTGCTATTTTGGCTGCCGAGCCCCAACTCAGGTACCCTTGCAGAATGTTGAAAGGTTGCCTGCGTTGGTACGCAGGATTGTTTTTGTACTTATGTTGTGCACAGCCTAGCAGCACTTTTTTTAATCTAGGTGTCTAACAGGGAGCTGAACTTTGTGCTAAAAGGTTGGTTGCAGCTCATAACTAATTTTCCAAGAGCATTACAGGGAGTGACACTTGATTCAGGATTTTCATGCAAGGGCAAAAACTAAAAGGTCAACCTTCCTCATGCAAAAAGAGGCATGGGCGCCATATGCACACATATGCTGATTTTAGGGGTGCAGCAGTGTGTCCTTGAGATCAATTGAAATCAATCTCATTTTGCGATTAGCAAATTGCGAATCGCAAAATGTAATGCATTTCACAATCATTCCTATGGGCCTCCTGGCCAATAGGAATGAATGGGAAATTATTCCTTATTTGCAAATTCGCAACTTGCGAATTCACAAATAAGGAAGATTAAGGAATCGCAAAAAAAATGCGATTTTTTACATACATAACGTTTTGCGATTTCTAAATAGCGATTCCTTAAAAATCGCTATTTAGAAATCGCAAAATGGAACTATGATAGATAAAATCGATTCTATTTATCGAAACATCTCCCAAGCAAGCCCTCCTGTTGAGGAAATGGTCCCTTCTTCTAGCCTCCAGCCCGGAACAGTCGGCGCTGTTTCCGCTGCGCTGTCCTCTATCCCCGAGATTAGCTTAGACCAAGTCAACTCCCTGATTGGGACTATTAAATCAGGCAGCCCAGTGGACCCTGTACCTGCCCGTGTCATGCACCTCATTGGGAGTGTCCTCAGTCCTTCCATTCAGACGGTGATCAATCGTTCCCTCTCTGAGGGACTGGTCCCCCGGGAGTGGAAGGAGGCCATGGTCAAGCCTATCAGAAAGAACACCTCCACCCCCTGGTCAGATATGACAAATCTGAGGCCAATCTCCCTCTTGCCGTTCATCAGCAAATTGATGGAGAAGCATGTGAATCACCACCTTTCCAGCTTCATTGAGCAGACCGGCAGTCTGGACCACTCTCAGTCGGGGTTCAGGCCTAGGTATAGCACCGAAACGGCTCTTCTTTCCGTCACGGATGCTATACGCTTGTCCCTGGACAGAGGGATGTCAGTGGTGTTGGTGCTGCTGGACTTGTCCGCAGCATTCGACACCATATCCCACGCCATCCTCCTTACCAGATTAAAGGAGATTGGTATTGATAGATCTGCCTTGGCGTGGTTCACCAGCTTTCTCTCCGAGCGTACCCAGAAGGTGAATATGGGCTCCTTCAGCTCCCCCTCGGCCAGCATCACCAGAGGAGTCCCGCAGGGCTCCTGTCTCAGCCCTACGTTGTTTAACGTATATGTCTCCTCTTTGGCTAATATTATGAGGTCTTTCGGGTTTATGCCCATCTCTTACGCTGACGATACGCAGCTGCTGTTCACTTTTAAAAACTTTACCCCGGAGATAAGACAATCTTTCTCCGACGGCATGACTGCGATCGCCAGCTGGATGGCCAAGAACTTTCTCCAGTGTAATGTGGGAAAGTCTGAGGTCATGCTATTCGGAGAGGCAAAAATCCTGTGGACCCCTGATTGGTGGCCCTCCAGTCTGGGTCAGGCCCCTTCCCCGAAACAGGTGGTGAAAAACCTGGGGGTTCGTCTAGACCACGACCTCACCCTTGCCCATCATGCCAGCACCACAGCGGGATCCTGTTTCCACATTATTAGCCTCCTTCGGAAGGTGTTCCCCCTTCTACCAGACAACACAAGAAAGACCTTGGTCCAGGCCCTCGTTCTGAGCCGCCTGGACTACTGCAATGGCCTTTTCTTAGCAGCCAATGAAGGAGTGCTTAATAAACTTCAGGTGGTTCAGAACACTGCGGCCCGACTGGTGACCAATGCCCCCCCGAGAACTCCATCCTTGCCCCTCCTCAAGGCCCTCCACTGGCTTCCCATCCGGAAACGGGTGGAATTCAAGATTTGCTGTGTGGTGCACAAGAGTCTCCACAACCTCGGTCCACACTATCTGGCCGAGAAATTTGTATACCACCGCCAATCCCGCAATCTTAGGTCCAGCAATCAGCTATTACTTCAGGTTCCCAGACATTACAAGACCAGACAGGGAGGTCGCGCCCTTTCCATTATGGGCCCGCGCCTGTGGAACAGTCTTCCCCTTTCCCTCAGAGAGTGCCCTAGTCATCCTGCTTTCAGGAAACACCTAAAGACAACTCTATTCTAGTTGGAGCGCTGCCCGATCTGTTTCGTCACAGCACCGCGCGGAGATACACCTTTGGGTGTGATGCCGGCGCGTTACAAGCCCATAAATAAATAAATAAATAAATGGCCCATAGTGCGAGAAGTGCGGCCCCTGTTTCCGGATGTCCCGCTTTCCTCCTCATTGTCCCGGGCACTACTAGAGTTAGCGGGTTCCCGACATTTAGTAGCTAAATAGGACCATGCTTGATAAATCATGGGCCTCCCTCCCTGGCCAGGGCTGTGTGGAAGGAGGAGGCCTCAGTACTACTACACAGGATAGATCCCATCAGAATGAGGGGATGTCATCTTTGTCAGGAACAATTGGTATGGTACTGTCCACCAGTTAGTACTTTCTGGGACCCAGAAGTAAAAATACTGGCAACGGTAAGGGGAGAGACCATAGGGCGAGGCGCAGTAACTTGTCTGTTGGGTGACCTTAGGAAGTGTAGAAGCAGGAATATGGAGCGGACATTCATGCACTTAACCCTGATATTGGCACATCAGAGTATAGCAATCACATGGTTGGGACAGCATGGACCCAGCGAGGAGGGCTGGATACAGGATACTGGAGAATGGGCAGTGGTGGAGGAAAATTGTCGTTGCCACTGGATCAACATATCTGGGAGTACGACTCACCATGTTTGAAATGTAAATGTAAATGTAAATGTATAGGCATTTATATAGCGCACTACTTACCCGTAGGGTCCCAAGGCGCTTCGACCGCTGCGAAATCCTTCCTGGCTTCCCTGAGTGATGGTCCCTTAATGGGTATCTCCAGGGTGAGACCAGGCATCCCCGGCGGTCTGGTGGGGCCGTTAGTGAGGATGAGGCAAGCTAATGCCCAGAGTTGCCGAGTGTGATCGCTGATCAGAGTGGGCACCGAGGCGAGAGAATTATCGAGTCCGCTGACCCTGGTCCAGAAACCTGCCGCGCCGGGAATCGAACCCTGGTCCCGGGCCGTCCTCTGCTCTCGGGTCTGTCTCCTTGGAGGCAGAGGAATGAGAGACTGTTAGGATGGGTGCACTGCAGTTGATGCATAATGTAACGGACACCGATATGTGATGAAGCACCAATGCCCTTTCTCACATGATGGAAGTTTGCTGAACTGTTGTTGGATTGATTTGAATTTACTGGGAAATTTGCCATTTGATAGTGACACAATGTATCTGATTGGAATAGCTGTAGAGGATGCTATGAGAATATTGTTGATTATGTTTAGGGGACATGGAGAGCGGAGTGGTACAAAGGCACTGATGGTCACTTGTTTCCTTTATATAAACCATTTTCAAAGAGAAGAGATTGAGGGTCATATTTACAAGCCCCTATTGCCACAAGAGCATCAGTTTTACTGACGTTCCTATGGCGATATATGGTTGGCATTATTTATAAGGTTTCATTAAGCTACTTGACGTGGCTTAACGCTGTCTTGTAAATAAGGTGCCCTCTCATGCTGTACTCAGCGTGAAAGGGGAAGGCAATGGGTGTTGGAGTGGGCATTACACCGCAACACCCATTGATTTTGATGCTGCCCCCTCTTTACAAGGGCAGTGTAAATATGGAGCTGTGCCAAAATCCTGGTCTTAACAGGCGAAATGAGGAGAAAGGCTTTATTTCTCTTTGTTTTTGTTGTTTCCATGTGTTCTGCGTTGTGCAGCACACATAGAAACAGCGACAGGCTATTGATTGTTTATGTGCAGGAAGGTGACCCTTGCAGGACATAAACAATCTTTTTTTTAAAATGACATTTTGTAACATCTATGTGTGCTGCATTAAGCTGCAGTCCTAGAAGTGAAAAATGCCATTTAAAGATTGCTTATGTGCAGTAAGGGAAACCTGCCTGCACATAAACAATCTTCCCCTCAACGCAGACACCCATGCACTATGGTGCAAGGGTGCCTGCATTGGCGCTAGGCTGCTAAATTTAGCTCCAGCTCAGGGGGAAACGCAGGGTTGCACCATAATGTTTTAAATATGGTGCAGCCCTGCATTTCAGAAGTGGCATTAAGCCAAGGAGGCTAACGCCACGCTCAACCACTTTGTTGTACATATGCCTCTTAGTTTTATAGTACCTTGGACAGATATTGACCCCAATGCTAGTTTTATGTGGGTGTGGAAAATCTTTTCTAGAAAGGGGTCAAAATCTTAGCTTATTTAGTCATGTTTTCTGCTGTACTGATGCAGGGATTTGAGTGTCATTGATGCAATGTTCTTCAAAATTCTTGAAATATTTTTGAGTAGTTTTTAGTTGTATGTGAAGCACCAGAGATGTACTTGGAGAAGTGAGGTTTGTTTAACTGTTCTTTGTACCTTGATACAACTTACTTTCTGATTTGGCAACCCATGAGAATCTCTCAAGAAGGTCTCTTTGTTGTCGATGTAATTGGATGGCAGACATCAAAATACATACCATCAAGTGTACGCTCTGCTTATGTGTAGTTCCAGTGACCCCTTGATGCTAATTGAGTGATGGAAGGTTAGTGTAAAGGCCTTAATCTAGGGAATATCGCTTTTTACAAACTAGGTATTAAACCCTCCCAAGATGCACAAGGTTGACTTGTTGATTCTGATATTTGATTCACATACCAGGAAGGCCTCAACAAACAATGCTTTGTGGTCAATAGGTATCAAGGAAGGATGTCAAAAAGACTTATTTGAAAAATAAACATGCATACTTTTGAGCTGAATAGACTTCGATGCTTGACTCAAGAAAGATTGGAGCCACTAGACTTGTACTTTTAGCAATTCTTACTTCGATGCTGGTAGCCATTTGTGATACCTACATGAAGTCTCATATCCATGATTCTGTGATGAAGAGGTGGTATGGTGGGGAAACCAATAATAGGCATAATGTAGATTATATTTTTTATTCATGATTTTGTGTTTGTCACGATGCAGGATAGGTGTTCTGGGTTTGCTGCTTTAGGTGTCAAAGGAAGTTTAATAATAATTCCCTGTGTGGTATTGGTACTTGATTCCTCTGTTGGCTGCACAAAGGGTAGCTGGCCACTCTGGTTCCTCATCTGTTCCATTTGGCCACATAAATTGTAAGCAGAGGTCACCAATCTCCTCCAGTGCTCACTTTGAGCCAGTGGTTTCCAGTGCTCGTACCCACACTTTATTGTCAACACTGGTGCTTGTGACAGTCTGCCACAAGGTGACACTGCATGGGTAATTCAGAGACGACCACAACAGTAGTTAATTATTAATTCAATATACAATAAAAAAGACTATTACATGCTGCACAATCGATTCAAATAGCTTTGGGGGCCTAGAATACTCCAACTCTTCACACTTGTGTGAGAGTGAGGGTTAAAAGTTGTGTTGGTACTATTAGTGGCAGAATAGCAGGGGCAATTGCCTGCCTGATGAGAGCCCTGGCACTTATTTCTTTTACAAATTAAGCACTGACCTCGTCCCGGCAAGGGCAGGTCAGTGAACACAAATATAGAAATAGGATCACTACTTGAACTGTGGCAGGGGGATACAGGGTAGGGGATGCAGAGACAGACAACAGGGCTGAAGCACCTTGTCTGCTGAATACTGGAAGGTAACACTTAGGGGCTGATTCCGATTTGGAGCCCTTCTGACCGAATCAGTCAATGCCGGCAGGATTTCATTCCGATGGGCTCGGTCGTAATGGAATCCGACTTGGATTTCCAGATGGCCCACGACGGGCTTGGAGAGCCAGTCTGCCATACGGAAATCCTTCAGTACTCCCCCGGTCGCCTCTTTACGAGGGAGTACGATGGCAGTTCTTCACTGCCTTTTCGTGCCGGTCTGTCCGGCACAAAAAGTCAGTCGGAAACTGTCTTTGGGGGCCCCTAGCAGGGCCCCCACAGGTGCAAGGCTGCCAAATGACAGCCTGGGGGTACCTATGGAGCCCCTCTGTGGATCCCTGCACCGGTGGCAGGCACCTTGGGGTGCCGGCCACAGGGTGCAGGGATGAACTGCACCCCTGCTTTTCCCAATGCAGGCATGCATTCCGAGCGGAATGCATGCCTGCATTGTGAAGTGTACAAATGCGACCGAACCCTGTTCAATCGCATCGTATTAGCAGGGCCGTAACCCAGGACAGCAGGTCGGTGGGTTACTGCTCCAATGACGGGGGCCGACATCGGAGTCGGCCCCTTCATGGGAAAATGGTGGACAACCCATAGTAGAATGGTAGAATCCTTTCATTTTTTTATAAATGTTTTTACTGAACATTCTCATCACATAATCCAAGAGTTGACAATACATAGCAGGTGCATAGATATGTCGCAGTATGATTTTATCAAAAGGTAAGTTCACGCTTTACATATGGGTCTAACTGAACTTTTACAAACAAAATACATGAACAAACATTGGGGACATTCTTCATTTACTCCCTTTCACTCTACCAATGAAATCTATTATAGATCCGGAGGCAATTATCTATCTAGGTCTATTCCCCAATATAATTGCAAAGGACCCCATATTTTTTCAAACTTCTTGGGGCATTCATGGCAACGGTACACCACTTCCTCTGGTGTCAGGCACTAGTCTAGATATTTTTCCTAGTCTGTTACCGATGGCGGAAGGCATTTGGCCACCCCTGCTGCCAGTGCCAGCCATATCCTGGTGTGTCTTGGCCAGTCTGCCTTCCCATGTATCATCATTTTGCCTCGAGTGGGACTTCCACTCAGAGTACCATTGACACAACAATGGCTATATCTTTTCCAGTATCGGTGTATAAGTGGGCACTCCCATAGTATCTGGTAGAAGGGGAAATGTCCCTTACATCGCAATGCCTAAACAATACCATTACAATGCATGCCGTTACACCACCACAAGTACCACCACCACCAATTCCAGTACCACCTATACAACCACCACCAACACCAATACCACCACCACCACCAATACCACCTCACCCAATACCATATCTAGCAATACCAGCATCTAGCAATACCACCACCACCATCAATACCATCAGCCAGCACCAATGCTACCACCCCACCAATACCTCCCCAATACCAATACCACTGCCTCCCATACCACCACCATTACCAGTTCAACCACCTTCACCAACAATATCCCCCAATACCACTAATGCCACCACCAATGCCACCACCAATAACACCACCAATATTACCACCACCAATAGATCCAGTTTTGGGCCACGCTCCCGCTCAATGTCCCGGCCAGAATCACCCTGACTAAAATGATAGTCCTGCCTAGACTACTGTACTGTTTTTCGAATATACCGGTGTATGTCCCGGCTCGGGTCTTTAGAGACTTGGAGACACTTACACGAACACTGATCTGGAATGTGGGGAGACCGAGGGTGGCCCTAAAGAAATTGTATGCCCCCACGGCCTCGGGGGGACTCGCGGTCCCGAATCAAGAGCATTACTACCTTGCCGCGCAACTCCAGTGGGTGGTGGCCTGGCTTGCGGGTAGGAACCTAAACGACACGGCCTCGACAGTCCCGGCCCTGACCCAAGCAGAAGCCCTCGCACTATTCCATCCACTCAGAGGAGCGACACGCGAGACGCAGCTACACCTAGCAGTGGCACTGAGATGCTACAGGCGTGCTCTGCGATTGACCAGGGAAACTGCCCCCTACGCACCAGCCCTGCCACTAGAGGGACTGCCAAGGCCTGGGGGAGTGGTGACAGCAACACACCTACATGACTGGGCGCAAGTGGGGCTTGAGACACTGGCGGACTTGTATGACGACGGGGCCATGGTACGGTTCGAGGGGCTGGTGGAGAATCCGGGGCTGCCAGCGGGACAATTCCTGATGCATGCATCAATGATGCGAGTCCTCACGGAACACTGGGGCGATATGTCCGTGGAACCCGAGACCCACCTCTTGATACAATACCTGCACGTAATGGGGGCAGGGTCACACGTTGTGCACTGGCTAACGCAGGCACTGAGGTCCCACACAACGGCCTCCCTTCAGTCGCTCAGGGATAGATGGACCACTGACAGGGGGAGAGACTGGTCGGATAAAGAATGGGAAAGGATCCTAGAGGGGCCACAGCACGTCCCCCGCAACTCGAGATTCAAAATCATACAGTTCTATATCATGCATAGGGCATACTTGTCCCCGGACAAGATTAACCGCTACTTTGGTTTGAATACCTCCAAATGCCCGCGATGCGCGCTCCTAGACGCGGATCTCCTGCATATGCTGTGGGCATGTCCCAAGCTCCGGACGTACTGGCACGCTGTTACCGCGCTGTTGACAAAAGGGACTGCGCTGGGCCAACGACACGACTGGGACACCTGTGTACTGGGCCTTCTAACCAGGACCAAACATAACAAAGCACATATGAGGTTCTGGGATCTGGGGCTGATAACCGCCAAGAGACTCATAACCCGCCACTGGAAGGCCATGGAACCGCCCCTGCCGAAACATTGGTGCGCCTCTCTCATCTATTGGGCGACCGCAGAAGGCACGGTGCTATGTAGGGAGGAAACGGCGGGGCGGAGGGCCATACCGATCGCTCAGGTATGGGAGGGCTTCCTGAGAGCATTCACCAGAGCTTGCCACGACAAAGGGATATTGTAAGGAGATGGCTCCTCCCCAGTGGACAAGGGGGGGTCAGGTCCAAATCACAGACTGAGTGGCGAGAGAGGGGAGTATCGGGAGCCACACACATATGGACATGAAATACCACCCCAGCGACCCACCGCCCACCCACACGACCTACCCCCCCCCCCCACTGATCAGCGGAGCCCACATATACCCTCGACCTCACAGATGCGCCCACACCCGAGTCCCAGAGCCACCACACACCGCCGATGCCTCCTCCCCCGAGCACACTCAGGGCCAGCACCCCGCAAGTCTACCACACCCGAAGAGGCCTAGGCAGAACCAATGCTGCAGCACCCCCCCCCCCCTTACTCCGAGATCGGACTCTTTACACCCTCACCTACTCTCCTGTTTTCCCCAGTTTGAATTGGTGGCGTTCACGGCACAGGACACCCCCCAGTTGTCCACGCCGGATCTACCTTTCCCACCTACACCTCTCACTTTCGACACACGGCGACGACACACAGGAGTGCAGCTCGCATGCAAGCCACGACCGCAAACTTCTGCCTCACGAAGGCGGACTACTAAACCTCCTAGCCGACCACGGTACATGTGCAGGTTGCTTGGAACCGGGCCCGGCTGGTTATTCACACTACTGAGAGACAACTTGCTACGTCACCAACCAGTGGGTCGCGAGCACCGGGGGCGCGGCTGGCCATCAGGCTGCCCGCCCTGACGGGTGAGGTCTGGCACCATAGCAAGGCGAACAGAGCGCATTACACTGTATAGAAGCAATGGAGCGAATGATTTGGTGAATGTAGGGACCGCCCCAAGGTAACGGATGGTATTTATTAACAGTGAGTGCATTTATTGGTTTTCTAAAGTCGCCAACGTTCACATTGATGATGTAAGAACTATTCCAATTGTTGTTTCCCCTTTGAATTACGCGCACAAGAAATGTAACTGTATGCCACGTGTACCAATAAAACAGATTTAAAAAAAAAAAAATTACCACCACCAATACCACCACCAATACCAATACCATTACCTACATCATTTCCATCAATACCACCACCACCAAGACCACCACCAAAATCACCACCACCAATACCACCAATGCCAATACCACCAATACCACCACCACCATACCACCACCACCAATACCACCACCACCAATACTGCCACCAATACCACTAATACCAATACCACCAAAACCACCACCACCAATACCACTACCAATGGTACCATAACCACCTATACCAATACCACCACTACCATCAATGCCAATAGCGCCACCAATACCACCTCCACCAATGCCACCACCAATCCCACCACCACCAATACAACCAATACCACCACCACCAAACCACCACCAGGAAAATCACCACCACCAATTCCACCACCGCCAATACCACCAATACCACCACCACCATACCACCATCACCAATACCACCACCACCAATACTGCCACCAATACCACTAATAACAATCCCACCAAAACCACCACCACCAATAATACCATAAACACCTATACCAATACCACCACCACCACCAATGCCAATTGCGCCACCAATACCACAACCACCAATGCCACCACCACCAATCCCACCATCACCAATACAACCAATACCACCACCACCAAACCATCACCAGGAAATTCACCACCACCAATACCAATAACTCCACCTCAGCACCTCTCTCTCACTAGTAATAGCAGGGGCCCTGTATGAAGCCGGAGCTGCAGCCATGGCCATCCCTCCCTCCCTCCATACCTGTCATAAAGCACAGCCTGCCCGGCACCAGTAGATGAAACCAGGACCCTACTACAGCTGGAGTTTTTTTATTAGTCCAAAGATAGAAATTGCATTACACATGCCACACTGCACACTCAAATCAAGGAGAGGGCAGGAAATAGCCCCCTCCGCTCTTCCTCCTGAGCCACGACAGTGTAATCACAGAGTGGAAGGTGTTGGAGTGCTTTGTTAATGTTTGTAGCTTGGATCATATGTAATTCTCACTTCACACTTTGTGCCTGTATAATTTACAACATTTACACATCTTCTTCACAGCACTATTTATCACAACTTTGAAGCCGTCGTAGGCCGGTCTCTTCCTCTGATATTTACAATCCAAAAAGCGGTTGAGACGGCCCTTTATTGCAATGCAATAGGTTTAGCATGTGCAAAAGCTTAAGCAATTAGTATTGTAAATGACAATGCCTTTTATTTATGGTTTAAAATCCAAAACATAAATATAAGGCATTGTCATCTACAATGCAATAGCTCAAACTCGTGTGAATGCAGACCTATTTCATTGCAAATGCTTGTTTCTTTGTTTCCAGGACTCAACAAATTGTGGAGGGGGAGGCGGGGAACCTCCCTCCGCTCTTTCTCCCTCTCCTTAGCTGGCTTAGTACACTGCTGCATTGTAGGGTCAAGAACTGAGACGCCACCCTGTAGCGGAAGCACAACCAGCCTCTTCAGCAGTAATGCGATCGCTCTCTGCGCTCTCCTCGATCGCAAAATAACCCCACCAACAAGCACAGTCTGCCATGGGAGTCAGTAGCATATCTGTTAGCACTCAGGCATACTATAGCACGATCATTCCTCTCCTGCTATCAAAGATGAAACCGCATCAATAGAGCAATCACTTGTGAGTTTATAGGCCTTCTATGTAGCCGCCATCTTGCTGCTCCTCATTAGTTTTTGATAGATCACTGAGACACCCCTCTGTGGCATAGGGTCAGCTAACTGGCTTCCAAGGATGGGGAATCATGGAGGCTCGGTCCTTCCTGGATGTGTTTCCTAGGAGCAACCTCCAGCTGGTGGTAGTGGAGTGTCTGGGAGTCTACTAAAACAAAGTCCTGCCTTAGGGTGTCAAAAGAAAAGCACCATTCCTCCATATATCCCGAGGTGCTCAGTACCTATTTTTGCCCATCTTGAGAAGCCGGTCAGGTTAGAAACCTCTACCAGTCTATCACTGCACCAGAGGGGAGTCATGGCCATCAGTGCTTCTCGCTTTCCCACGTGAATCTCGGCTTCAGTCCAACATTTTACCACAGTGGCAGTATGTATGGGGAGGCCCTTCCTTCCCTTACGAGTGGATAAAGAAATTTCATAGCTATAACCTGGCATCGCCTCTCTATCTACCCTATAGGCTGGATCACCCCAGTCTGAGTGTACCCAATCAATCAATCACTAAAAGCTGTGAGGCCCAATAATACTTCTTGATATCTGGGATTGCTAAGCCACCATCATAGATCCCTCCCTGGAGTTTCTTAATAACAATTCAAACTGCGCCTTCCTGCCATAATAACTTACAGTTCTCCTGGTCTACCTGTTTGAAGACGCTCTGGGAAATGGGATAAGGTGTATTTTTCAAAGCATAGTGAAACCTCAGGAGGGACATCATCTTATATCGAGCGGACCTTCCTAGTAAGGATAGAGGGATGGTCTGCCAATGCATCACATACGAGCAAAGCCTTTCTAGTTGAGGGGTGAGGTTGCATTACATAACGTGAGACTGATCTCTGGTCACGAATAGTCCAATGAATGTAAAATCTACTAATTCAACCAGGGCCTCACATTGTGCTGGAAGCTTAGGGGGGGACTCGACAGACGGAAGAACACAAACTTAGCCCAATTAGTTATGTAACCTGAGTAGCTACCAAACAAGTAAAAAATGTGTAGGATGTAAGCTATCAAAAAAAACGTTGGGAACACATACAACAGAATATTGTCAGTGTACAGGGAGATTCACTCTTCTCAGATGCTTTTCCTGGGGATGTCATATACCATCGGATCAGCCTTGATCCTGGCCACAAGAGGCTCCAGCAATAGGGCAAACATTTTTGTGGCGATAGCCGGCATCCCTTCCTGGTGCCTCGCCTCAATGGAAAGCAGTGGCGGCTCCTCGAGGGAGCGCTGTGGAGCCATGGGGGAGGGGCCAGGTGGGGGTAGTAAACTCCTGCAAACGGCCGAATGGAGTTAAGTAAATAAATAAATAAAACAAATTACAGGGAGAAGTCTTTCAGAAACTTGTCACAGTCTGCTCTTATTCTGGTACAGAGTGAGGTATATAAGTCAACGAAGTAGGCGGCAAAGGTGTTGGCTATATCAGCTCTCATTGTTGATAGGAGTCCTGTCCTATCCCCGACACCCACTACCCATGTCCTGTCTCTGTCTCTTTTCTCAAGCCAGGTCAGTAGTTTGGAAGCATTATTTCCAACATCATAGATTAGGCCCTGTATTGCCAGAGCATAGGACCATGCTGCATGCTGCATTGTCAGCTAGGGACCTCAGGTCATGCTAGCGCAATTGCAGTCTATGTTGTACCTCTGCCCCATGCCACTTCTGTGCTGAGGGCAAGGATGTCAGGCTCAATGTACCTATATTCAATGCCTGCATTCCTTCCCCCCCACCAAGTCCTGGGTCTGGTAATGGATCACAGTCTTAAATGCCTCCCAGAGTATGCATGGGGGTTGATACTGATCACGGGTTTTCTTAAAAATATAACTTATCTCCTGTCATCGACAAAACATCCCACCTGATCATGGCGGGCAAAGAGGTAATCGAGACGTGAAAGGGAGCCATTGGGTGCAGAAGAGAAAGTATAATGGGACTGGTGAGGGTTATGGAGTCTCAATGGGGATCATTCATCCTCATTGCTGACACAAAGTTTGGAAGTGTCCCCTCATCTGAGCGGCCCTGTGTCACTCCCAGTCTATTTCGAGTGGGGTCTAGTACAGCATTCATATTGCCTTTTAGCAGTAATGTCCCAACCGGGAGCTCCAAGAAGGGAGCCCTGAATTTAGGAAGGATTCCAGTATGAAGCTTGGGTGGGATATAAACAAGACATATGTTCAAGACGCAACCCTCCCACACACCTGTAATGGCCACATAGCAACCCTGGGCATCACACCACACCTTAGACACTGCGAATGGAAACACAATTTTGACTGGAATGCCCACCCCCTGAATCTGTGGAATAGCCTGCATGGACCAGGAGTGTATATCCAAAACGGTCCAGTGCCTTAGAGTGATTGCCCTTCAGGTGTGTCTCTTGAAGCAGTACAAAATCTGGAGAGTGACGTTTAATATGCTGGAGCACTAGGGTATATTTAATCTTGCTGCCCAACCCTTTTACATTCCATGTCCATATGTGTACCGCTCTGTCAGTACTGGCATACCTCCGTTCCCTGGGTGTCAGCAGAACACCTAACTGCCAACGATCTCTCTGCTCCTGCTACCCTTAATGTCATAACCACATAGCTTTACAGTCACTGCAAACTTCCCCAACAATCCCCCCTCCCTGCCTCCCTGTGCTGTGAGGTTTAAAACTCCCACTTCCCCAACCTGCAGAATACCTGTGGCCCAAACTTGTGCACGGAACAGTGGGAGGGTGTTACCACCGCCGCCATCATATACTAATAAGAACTTGTCAAAAATCGTCACCCCTATAACATAAAACATTCCCATTACACTTACTTCTGTGCGGGCCCACCATTCATCCCCAATTTTCTCCAGATCGGGTTAAACTACAGGCATCCCTTAGTTAAATAACATGGATCAAATGATACATAGATTTCTAATTTTTATCACTTCCCTTTACTCAGATAAACATCACCATGCATCAGAATATCTTTGTGTTTAGTTTGGGTCAGGGCCTATTCTTTGTTCCAGAGGGCTGGATGGGGGTTCCAGGTTCTGTAATTCTAGAGTCTCTCCTCGTCCTTTCTTTTTGTCCTACTTTGTTCCAGCCCTCCAGTCAGTCCCATGCTGCTTTTGGAGTCACAAATAGGTGTGATTTGCCCTCAGCGACTATCTGCAGTTTGGCCGGATACATCATCATATATTTTATTTTTTTCTCTCTGTGGGCCTTTTTGCTGGAGTCAAAAGTTTGGTGTTGGGGCTGTACCCGGAGAGTGAAATCCAGAAAGAACCTAATCATTGTGTTTAAATACTGTAAGTCCCCATGTGACCTGGCCGCTTATAGAATAGAGTCATGGTCCCTAAAATTAAGGATATGTGCTGATATAGTGCGTGGGGGCGGCAGGGTCCGGCAGTGGTCCCAGTGCCCGATGTGCACTCTCCATTGAGAAGAAATATTTTCGGGTAGAGTGTATTGAGTATCAGGTCTTCCATGAATAGGTCAGCAGACTGTCCCTTCACCCCTTCGGGAACCCCCACCACTCGGATATTGTTCCATCACGCTCTCCCTTCTTGGTCTTAAGCCTAACCAATACTTCTCATTGCTGCTTGGGCAGGTTAGTTACTTGTTCTTCTAGGCGTTTCATTTTGGATTGTGGACTACCTATGTTTTTTTTAGCCATGGCCACCTTCTCTGCCGTTCCTCAGAAATCCTCTTGGAGTAGGTTAACCTCTTCAGTCACCATTTCCAACTTAGGCTCCAGTGCATTTCTCAAGTTTTTTTATTGCTTTCAAAATGTCTCTGAGAGTGGGGTCAGAACCCTGATTCATTCCTCTAGGCACCCAGGCTGTATGATGACATCTACAGTCACCTCTGCCGCACCCAGGGAGACAGTGTATTTGGCAATCTGGTTAGACTGACCGTAGTGGGGGCCTTTTGTACGCATCATGTTTAATTTAGAATGGGGCCCAGTCCTGCAGCACTTGATGTGTTGCACTTCCAAGCAGACCAACTTGACCGCACCAGCACCCTTTACTTCTCCTGCCCCGAGACTCACAGCCCACTCCAGGTCCCCCGGTCTTCCCTATGTAGAGCAGGAAGCCATAAGCCAAGTCATCTAGGACAGTGTTTCCCAAACTGTGGTCCGCGGACCCCCAGGGGTCCGTGACACATTCCCAGGGGGTCCGTAGGCAACAGTTTTAAAAGCACAGAAATGTTTATTGTATAATTAGCAGCTTTCCAGCAACAATAAAAGTGTCAAAAGGATGCCAGTGATTAATGTACCTGCTGGAGAGTGAGGAGAGTTTTGTTCAGTGGCAGCTTTGATTTAACTAAAGTAGCACAGAGGGTTAATGTGCCTACTGCAAAGAACGTGTAGCATGCACCTTAAAAAGCAGTATTGTATGTGCCTAGGTTCGTGGTTACTGCTTTTGTCACAGAGATTCTTTTGTTACTGTGCACTTTAAAAGTGACAATCGTAATGTAGCAGAGGGACCTATAAACTGTCATCAAAGAGCTGCTTGCAAGCTGCATGGTACCAGTTATTAACTTATA
The DNA here is from genome assembly GCF_964263255.1 of Lissotriton vulgaris. Lineage (NCBI taxonomy): Eukaryota > Metazoa > Chordata > Amphibia > Caudata > Salamandridae > Lissotriton > Lissotriton vulgaris. The sequence goes on along the minus strand of NC_141690.1, from coordinate 316,746,056 downwards.
TGTTGCCCCAGTTATTAATTATCCTGATGCTGCTAAAAAGATATATTTGGGTGGAAATACATTTTTAATGTTCAAGTCAATGCTAGCCACTGTGTTATGTTCTGAATCCTGAGATTGTGCTTTTCCAGACCAGGCACTCTTTAAATAATTTATATACACTCTGATTTACATGTATGATTCAATGTCTCTATATGTGTGTTATGTAAAGTGCTCTGAAATCCTACAATGGTATGAGAGATGCTATGAAATAAATTAAATACATGTGACAGAGGGGCTATTACTTTAATATAAAATACTAAGGGCCAGATGTACGATCTGTTTTTATATGCGTGAACGGGTTCGCGAACCCGTTTGCGCATGCAAAAACCTATTGGGCCATGTGCATAGCCCATGTTGCGAGTCGCAATTTGTTTGCGACTCTCTAAATAGGTTTTGCAACTTGCTATTTGGGAGGGGCATTCCCTTCCAAATAGCGAGTCTCAAAACCATGTACATGTGTTTGCAGTCACAATTACCACCTACTTCAAGTAGATGATAATACATTCGCAAATGGGAAGGGGCCCCCAGAGGACCCTATCGCCTTTGCAAATGCATGCAAAACATTTTTTTAAGGGCAGGCAGTGGTCCTAGGGACCTCTGCCTGCCCTTAGAAAATGATAACAAAACATTTCATTTTTTTTTTAAATGCATGGTAAACAGGCTGCATTTTTTATTTTAACTGCTTTATTTAAAAGCAGTCCGAGACATGGTGGCCTGCAGAGCCCAGCAGGCCACCATCGCTTGGAGGGCTGGCATTCCCAATAAGCTTGCAAATTGCGAGAGGCTCATTAATATTAATGAACCTCACAATTTGCGACCCCATTGGGAATCTCAAACAGTGTTAAACACACTGTTGTACATTTCATTTAGCGACTCGCAATTTGCCACTCGCAATGTGTCGTCAATTGCAAGGCGCTAAATGAAATGGTCGTACATCTGGCCCCAAAATCCTTAGTACTTTGAGTATTTGTTTTGTGTGCACACGTGTGTATTTTTTTCGAATTACTGTCTTAATGTTTAAAATTTAACTCATACAAATTGCGTGGGGGTCCCCGGCTTCCATTGGTAACTCAATGGAGGTCCTCAGGAGTCAAAAGTTTGGGAACCACTGATCTAGGATATTGTGGGGCAGCCTCCAAAGATTATTAGTCATCTTCACTGGGTCCCAGAGGGGAAGGGATGCCCACTGCCACACCCTCTAAACAGGTACTCTCCGTGCAACTCACCAAATGCATGTGTGCAGCTCTCCCCCTTACCTCGGCCAGTCAATCACAGGGCTCCCTGCTGCCTCGGCTGCCAACGTATGTCCAACTTGGCCCAGCCCCCCCGCTACCATGTGAAACAGCAGTGGTGAGTTCCTCCCACCACCCCATCACTGCCTCCTGGAGTCCCACTACCAGTCAGGCTGGCACCACAACAATGCCTTCATCTGTTAGGTAGTATGTTTTGTGCAGGCATTGACACCATATACAAAACACAATATTGGAGGGATGACAGTTTAAAAAAGGCTTCAGTTTCACATCAATGTCCCCATGTGTAAAGTTATTGTTGTTGCTCGTGAATTGACATGTCACACAACTGCCCCATTTATAATGTCTTTAGTATTGTGTGGCTTATACTTTCTCGGTAAAACTTTGCATTTTTTGGGACAATGTAAATGTCAAAACTGTGCAAGACTGATTCTATGCACACCATCAGGATATGTTGGCCTCAGTGCTGCTAGCTCACAGTGCACCCTCTCTGCCCCATACCTGGTGAGGTAACAAGTGGGATGTGCAACCTCATAACTTGACAACCCTGACTCCCAAAGGAAATATTGGTAAAAGATCTAAAACCTTTTTGTTTGGTAACTCATGCATACCCAAAGATATCCACAAGAAAGAAATAAAGAGGCATTTAATTTTTTTTTTAAGCATTATTATTCTTGTGTAAAATATGTGTACTGCAATAATCAATAGAAGGAAACAGAATAGTGTGATCAGCATTACGAGAATGGTGAAAAGATAATCAATAAAACCAGTGTGCTGTTACACAGAATATATACTTTTATATAAATGCTGATTTATTTTTTGTACTCCCACCTAATGCTACCTATCCTAGTGTGCCTGGGATGGATGCATCTGCCAAATTCCATGTAGGGTGATCTATCTTGGTCAATTGATAGTATCTTCCCTGTTACTTGTGGGTAAGAGTCATCAGTGAGCATGTCTTCTTTTGAGAGCTGAGCTTTATCTCTCGCAGGAGGTAAACAGGAATCAGCCACCCAAATTCCAGCATGGGGCGACCTCACTGTGCCAGTGAACTGCTTCTCTAACTATACAAAGGAGTGATGTCTTTTGTTTAATTAACTTTACCCATGTTGCCATGCTGAAGTCCCAGTCAGGCAGCTCCTATTGATTCTAACCTGACAATGCAGTCGCAATAATAAACAACATCATTTTGCACAGTGAACTTTAGCTTTGGTACAGATTGTTCAATTCTCCGATAATGTGCCTTTAAATTTTTGCAAAAGTAAGCAAAGCTATTTCATGGAACAATATCCATAGAAGCATGCAAGCAAAACGTGTGTCAAGTGTCAACATTCAAAAAAAGACCTCTTATTGTGCAATGCTGTGGTTGAGTGTACCAAGTGGTGTCTAATGTTCTTGCCCCATTTGTAGAAAAACAATGGTAGTGTCAGATTTTGGTCAATTCTTTGTATAATACGCCAATGTCTCTTGATGGAGGCTACAATTGTATTAGTTTGAGGACAGAAGGTGGTCACACATACCAGTGTTTTTGCACTTTAGGTTTTTTGTTTTTAGAGCAGATTCTCCCATTTTCTAAACCACGCTCTTTTGAGGGCAGTCCCAAAAATGTTCCAACTTTAACCTCCGTTGAGTAGTCTTTAGTGAAGTATATTTGGTTCCCTGAAATAATCAAACTTAAACATCAGCCTAGTTTAGGGTGCAATTCATGCTCCTGCAAGGTGTTAATTAGTTATGAAAAATTGTGCTGGCAGATCAGTTTATCACAGTTAATTTGCTTTTATTGGTATTAAACCGAATCATGCAATACATGCAGTGTTTCCTACATGTATTATTATGATGATTGGCTGGTGGTGTTTTTTTTGTTATCTTTCTGCCCACTAAGAAAGGCTGATACGTTGTTAAATATATCCTCTCTATCTATCCTTTAATATAGCTCAATCGTATCTGTAATACTGCTTATCCTATATATCTCAAAAAGAGGCTAAAGCCACCTGGATTGAATGTATTTTGAGCAAATCAGAAACAAGTGGGTTATAGTATCGCCCCCCCTCCCACAGTGCAGTTACAAAGAAAGTCCTCCTCTCTTAACCGTTTTATTTTCATGAGGTATGATTTCCTGGGAAAATCCCTATTCTGGACACAATATATGCCCACCTTCATTGTTTAGGCTTTATTTTGTATCCTGGTAATCGATGGACCCTTTCTTAGTCCTAGACCTGAGAGAGGAGTCTATTATGCCGCCAGTTTGCTCACTCCTAGCCTTGACATCCCTTAAGAAATTGTAATTGCGCTCCTTAACTAAATCTGTTGCATCAGGCACCACCTGCCTGGTATCTTCCCATACGTTAATCAGGCCCATAACCATCAGTCATTTCCGTATGTGTGCAGAACAGAGACATGCCTTATTGGTATTCATGCCCACCTCCTCTACGGCTTTTAAATAGCTATTTGCCTTAATGTTCCTGATTAATCTAATTCACTAAAAGACTGCCTGGATTCTGGCCTGATCCATTTTATAAATGATGTCCAGTTCCTTAAAAACTGGAACCACGGGGGTACCACATCCCGGACCCAACAATGATCTAAAAAAAAAAAGTTCAGTTACCTGTAGCTTCTCCATTTGTTTGTATCCCAATATCTCAGCTCCATACAAGGCAGCTGCTACCGCTTTCTGTTTATAAATTTGCAAGCTGATACATACATGCTGGTAACCTGCCTTATATCTCAAATCAAGTACTGCTTGACTAGTTCATTGCAGAGCAGTGGTTGTCTTAATTACATTATCATTCCAGTGTCGTTTTCTGTGCAGACGAATGCTAGGATAATCGTAATGACTGCCTGTTTCAACTGCTACAGAAGGAAATTGCAAAACCGACACTGGCAAGCAATGCCGTAACCTTCATCGAAGCCAGTGGGACCTCTTGTGAAGAGCACCACGCACCGCCCTGACCAGAACCCTAGGCCTGTTGCCTATTGATTCCATGACGCACCGACTCCAAAGCCGTCGCCAAGGCAGCTGCCAGCACCGGAGCTTAAGACACTGCTCATGATGCTCACGATGCAACGCCCCGACTCGCACCACAGCCCCAACTTCACCGACGCTGGTGCTTCATTAACGCGTGTCGCGATTGTGGGCTTACAGAGAGGTAGAAGGGTTAAAACAGGCATTACACACACTACACCCTTCTCTGTTTTGAGTGTGCCCTTGAAAGTCCACAGATGCACCCATTGGACTACCACTCCCAGAAGGCTTAGAGGCACTGTTAAGACTACTCGGCACTTATAAGTTCTTAACTTCTTTATTTATAAGCCAACACGCATGCTCCTCATAGCGTGGAGTGCAGCTGCAGTCAGCTTGGCGATCAGCTGGTAACTGTCACTTCTAACAGTTACCAGCTGGTGACCTCACTGCTGGTACGGTGTCCTCGCAGGGACACTGGCGAGCACACAGGTAAGGTGTCCTGTGAGGGACACACATATCAAGAACACAACACATCCCCTTTCCTTGGGGAGAACTGGAACCAACAAAAACAGGTAGGTAGCATAAGGCTCCACTACCCACATATATAGTCCTTAAGTGTAGCTGGCGGTCCCAACAGTCTACCAGCCCTGCTTCTGTCCATAGGTTGCGCCAGGTCACAGATCAGGATGGCAGGTAGCCTGCGCCTTGCGCTTGCAGGTCTGGATGAAGAGGCCAAACAGTCCTCTGGTCGGGTGCCTTTGTGCTCACCATAATCACTCCTCTGCCCTAGGGTTGCAGGAAGTTCAATGTCAGATTCAGGGTCAGAAAAGTATTGTCTTGCCGTACTGCCCTTCCGCGTTCCAGATTTCACTGCAGTAGGTTTAAACAGTGTGTTGCCCACTGTATCGTTTCCATGATGTTTGTGGGCTGACAATGCTGAGAAACGCCAGGCTTTCACATCACTCTGGCACGCAGAATTGCAGTTCCCTTTACGAACGGTAAGAGGTTTGGTGTATCTCTCTTGACCCTTGCCGACGTGTCTGCTTCTTCTAGCCATCGCCACTTCTCCAGCCTTCATTTCCACCTCCCTGCACCCTGATTTCTTGTCGTCGTAACTCTTGCTCCTAGATTGTGCTTGAGCTAGTCTTTCTTTCACCACCACTGTGGACCAGTGTACCCTGCGGGCAGCCTTAACCCAGCCCACATTGTCCTTTGTGAGTGGAGTCCGTCCGCGCATCAGTTCAAATGGGCTGTTGCCAGTAGACTCGCACGGCGTTATCCTGTAAGCCCACACTGTTTTCATTATTTCTCTCTTCCAGTCTAGTTGATCTGAAGTGGCTATAAGAATATTACCTTCCAGTTCTCTGGTAAATTTCTCTACAGCTCCGTTGCCCACAGGGTGGTATTTTGACGTTGTTATGTGTTCGATGTGGTGCTTCTTCATGTATCCCTTGAATATGTCTGAGGTGAATTGTACCTCGTTACCACTTACTAGTTTTTTTGGTAATCCCTCACGCGTAAAGGTTTCTTCCAAGAATTGGACCACGTGCAGAGAATCAGCTTTTTTATTGATCCTTACTTCTGGCCATTTCGTGTAGTGGTCAATTATAACCATTATATATTGTAAATCTTTCCCGTCAGACACCGGTCCAATTACGTCGATACCAATCATTTCCCAAGGCATGGATGGTGTTCCTATGTCTTTGTTCTTCATTTGTTCCTCCAACCATTCATCCCTTGTCATTTTTCCGGAACATTTCCTTACATTTGCTATGTGTGACTCATCCATTTCATTTGTTTTAGTGTCATTGTCAGTCTTGGTAGGCATTCTACTTTGAGATTCAGCGTAGTCGTATGCGTCTGTCGTGCTAAGCACTGGCTCACAGCTGTTAGGATCCAGCTTGATTCCAAGACTTCCTTAGTCCATCCATCCAAGTACAGATGGTCCTACCTTTGATACATAGAGTTTACATTGAGCCTCTCTACTCCTGAATACGAATCTGAGAGTCCTGTACCCTAATATTTCAATTGGTTTTTCCTCAAAAGATTTGATAATTTTGTCCGATTTATTGAGTCTCTCACCGATCACCTCCTTGAATTTAGCTTTCCATACCTTTTCATTCACAATGGTGTAAGGTGAGCCTGAATCTGCTGCTATATTCATTTCCACCCCACCAATAGTCATGGTACACATCGGTTTTCTTGTCTTAGCTTCTTTTCCTGTTTCCTTTACTTGTTCTTGTTCATCGTCTATGCTGAGGATGTACATGTTGATGTCTTCATCTGTGCCCTCATCCAACTCATCTTCTTCGTCTACCACTGCTTTTACATGTTGTGGTTTCTTCCTATTACATGCCTTGTTAAAATTACCAATTAGTCCTCAGAATGTGCACTTTGCTTCACGGGCTGGACATCTGAAATCATATGCCATGTGTGTTGTGCTTAGGCATCGGTAACAATGTCCTTTCCCCCGTTTCTCTTGTCTTCTTTTTGGTTGGATATTGTCTTCCTTCCTTACAGTTTGCTTGCTGACGTTCCAACTCTTTTGATCAGACACTTTGCTGACCTGGTCACATTCTTTCTTTATTTTTTCGTCTTTTAATACAGCTTTGGCACAACGTCCAGTAAGCTCCGCTTTCCTCGCTATATCTATTATGTTCTGCAGTGGGTACTCCCCCTTTGCCCAAAGATTATCTTGAATGTTCTCGTTTGAACCTTGCATTACTATCTGATCCCTTATTAGTTCATCGTGTAGTCCTCCAAAACGACAATGAATCGCTATATCTTTAAGAGCAGATACATAGTCATCTATTGTCTCCTCCTTCCCTTGTTTCCTATGGAAAAATGTGTATCTGTCTACCCCAACACAAACTGTGAGTTTATAGTATGCGTTTAGGTCATCAATTGCGTTGGAGAACACATCACCATCATTTCCACCTCTTGTTATTTTGTTTATGGAATTATAAACTTTTATTCCTCCTGCACCTAAGTTGTGCATTAACATCTTGTACTTTTTTTCAGGCTTCAATTCTGCATCTTCTTCAATTGTGGAAATGTAGTTGAGGAAATAGTCCCTCCACTCATCCCACTTTAAAACTGGTACACTACCAGCACGCAGAAATGCTTCAGGGGGTGAGAGATTCCATATACATCCTGTAGCTAAGTCACTCATTTTCTTTTTTTTTTGTTGTATTGGTTTTGGTAACGTACTTCTGAGTTGTTACACAGATATGCTATTTTTCCCCTTTTTTTTTCTCCAGCTGCAAGATAGATATACACTCTGCCTCAAAAGCGTGACTATGGTAATGTATTTCTGTGTCTATTGGCACTACTACGCTAAGTTGCCCTTCTTTTTTTTTCGCTGCTAGATCGGTCTACACTCTGCCTCAAAAGCGTGACTATGGTAATTTATTACTGTGTCTATTGGCACACACTCAGTCTCAAATTACACTTAATGTTGTCGCTTACACAGCTGCAGTGAAGTATGCTTTTCTTTTTTTTTTAATTTACCATTATTCCTTTGTTTTCCTTCGCCCACACCAGCGCGCTGCTTCTTCTGCTGTTTCTGTTAAAAAACGCACTGGTGCGTCACGTTTTTTTACCTTGCTGTCACTTCCCGGCTGCTTTGAACAGGCTAGACCGCTGTGTACTTTTTCCAGGTTATTTTCACTCAAAATGAGCCGCCAACGTGGTTTACCTATTGGCGCGATGACGTAGTGACAGGCTCCGAGTCTCCTCAGCTGCTCATTGTCAGTTCACTGCTGCGGCCGTTTGTTATGTCCGTTGGCCTGGCAGTTGGACATTTTCTTCACAAACGCTAGTTTCTTGCACTCAGCTCCTTGTTTCCAAAGTGCCAGATTTATTTCTGCTTTTAATTCAATTTCGCCGCTATTTGCTGCATATAATTTTCCTACGCGCATCAGTTTCACATCACTCTGCCAGCGCGTAAGTTCACTCACTGCATATTTCGGCTTCTTTTTCCTCAGTTTGTTTACTGGATTTTTCCTTCAATTAGTCGCTCATAAGTGCGCTTGGCTAGGTTTGAGATACTTTGCCTCCTACTTCGTTTTTCAATGGAGTTGTTTTCCTTTTATAGCTGCTTTTTTTTCCTTGGGTTCGTGCGTGTCGGCACTCGTCGCCAGTATTGTTAAGACTACTCGGCACTTATAAGTTCTTAACTTCTTTATTTATAAGCCAACACGCATGCTCCTCATAGCGTGGAGCGCAGCTGCAGTCAGCTCGGCGATCAGCTGGTAACTGTCACTTCTGACAGTTACCAGCTGGTGACCTCACTGCTGGTACGGTGTCCTCGCAGGGACACTGGCGAGCACACAGGCAAGGTGTCCTGTGAGGGACACACGTATTAAGAACACAACAGGCGCTTCAACAGGAAGTGAACACCAGCTGACCCCTCTTGGCCCTTGACAATAAAACTCCGCCCCTGAAAGAACTGGTGCTTGACAAACTTCTTCCGAAGCAGACAAGCGGATGGTGCTTCCCCGCTGGAGGAAATCAGCCCGTCTCCATGTTTCCCATGACCTGGACCTTGCCTTTCTTCTAGTCTGAGGACGCCAGAGCCAGAGGTCGTCATCGCCGAGTCGGGTATTAATTAACGCTGTTCCAAGAGTGGTAGATCGCTCCTAAAGGAGCTCTCCTCTTGGAAGCAGCGAAGTGCATTGTTTACTGTCTAATTCGATTGGACCACAGAGCAGCCCGTAGTATATGGGCTTCAGCGTCTTTTGGTGCGCTGCCGGTTTCCCTGCATTTACCGATAAAGGCCGAGCCATTTGTGCAAAGTATACTGCGAAGCAGCCACAGCTTATGAGCTTCCGCGTGTGTCTACGAGCTGCCGGTTTTCCTGCCCTTTACCGGTTCTAGCCTCGTCGGTTCACGATAGGTGCCGAGAAGCGTGAGCAATACTGTTGCACAGAATTCTTTTTGTTTGGCTAACTGAGACTCCTTTCTTAACAATCCTTCCATATTTAAGGGTTACCTTTATTTCCTTTTTGTGGTTTGTGACTGACTTGATACAGTGCTCTATGAAAGAGTAAAAAACAACGTTCTCATTGATTTTTGTGGGACAGCATCTTGCCTACCATGGATGTTTACTTGATGTATGGAAATCTGATGAATACTCTATAGTACTATTGCTGATATACCTTAAAACTAAATTAGCCAGGACTTGAATGTAAGTGTGTTAGTCTTATAACCCTGAGGTGTTTTTTATTGGCATGTGTTCTGTGTTCCTTACTATCTTTCCGCCTTATCTTGTATGTACAGATTACCAGATTGAAGCAAGCGCTCTGGACCAGACCTGTGAGGCAACAGTCAATCTTTATAATTGTATCCACTTCCCTTTTCCCATAGCGACTCCCTGTTCTCGCAGTGTCATAATTACATTGTGTGAGGGGAAGTGTCTAGGGTAAAATGGAGGCTACTCTTTAAGACATCGTTCATGCTGGCTGTTACAGACAAGTTAGTGGCGTACATCTTGCCTGGTGCTGCTGACAACCATGACACGCAGAGCCGATCCTTGACATGGGTGACTCCTGAATCCATCCACACCGTACCGTCGTAAGAAACACCCACCTTTCCGCCACTGTGACGTCACCTTCCTGACACAGTAAGGAACCGACGTCTCACTTCCCCTGCACCGCAGTAGGGAACCAAGACTTCATCTCCCCTGGGGTCGTAAGCAACCAACACCACTCAGCGCCTGTTAGAAATGGGATTTCTGGTTGGCTAAGGCTTGCGCCAAAACCAGGCAGAAACCATAACTCTAGTCAGGGCAAGGTAGTTACACACCAAGATAACCCCTGCTCACCCCCTTGGTAGTTTGGAATGAGCAGTCAGGCTCATCAGGGAGGCAATGTGTAAAGTGTTTGCGCAACACACGCACACAGCAGCAACACACTAGGCACACCACAAAAAAGGAACTCCACACATGTTTATATATAAAAATAGCCTTTGTATTACCATAAACACATTAGATCATAATCACACAGAAATACTGTGCCAACTGGCACTGGGCAATATTTACAGGGGATTATATATTCACATGACAAGGCCACATGGGCCACCGCCAGAAATAGCACATAGTAGAAATAGCACTTAGTAGGAATAGCACTTCTAGAACATAGAATAATTGTAGCACAAAAAAACAATTGTAGAACACAATCAGTAACCACTGGTAAAAGGTAGGTACACACTAAGCAATACTAATCACTATAGGCATATATCACGCAGGGACACATAAACTCACTAGTATAACCTATACTAGGCAAAACAACCTCCTAAGCATGACACACATTTAGAGGTATAAACAGGCATACCGGCATTGCACATTACGCATAAGCACACATAAGGAAGAACCATGTATCCTAAGGGAACAACACATAAAAACTGTCCCCAGGCCCACTTTGCCTCTCAGGGTCTCAAGCGCCCTTTGTCCAGCAGAGTCAGGGCTACAAGCTGCAAATGCAGCAATGGGCAGGGCACCATCTAAATGTTGTAGCTGTCCACTAAGTGCTGGGCAGCTGGGGAAACTGAGCCTGGCACCAGCGTGCCTCCTGGCTCTCCTCTAGGGCACCTAAAGAAACAACAGTGCCCCCCTAAAACAACGTGGGAGCCTCGCAGGCTCTGATTCACAAAATGTGCCATACGTGGGAGCCTTGTGGGCTCTGATTCACAATTTGCACCATATGTGGGAGCCTCATGGGCTCTAAATCAAATGTGCCCCAAATGCTGAGATTAACGTTGGAGCGGCCCGCTGCCTCCCGGGGCCGCTCTACAACGAAAGAAAAATGCCCCACTACACGGTGGAGCAGCCGGCTGCCATCCGGGGCCGCTCTGAGGTTCCTTACCCAGGTTGGAGCCTCATGGGCTCTAACAGATGCACTTCCGTGTTTGTCGGAGCTGCCCGCTCCCTTCCAGGGCCGCTCTACAACTGGATCAGAGCTTCTCCCACCCCGAGGCGCCCGCACTCACCGGCTGTGGCTGGGCGCGTCGGGACTCCTCTCCTTGCTGTCCTGCTGCACTCGGAGCTCTCGCTCATGTCCCAGCGTGGGGTAGGCACCCGCCTGGGTTCCCTGAGGGCGGTGCTTCCTGGGACACCAGCTCACTTCTTCCCCAGGCACCGGAGCTTGGGGTAGGCTCCCGTCGGCTTCCAGCTTCCTCTTTCCTCTCGGCCCTGCCCATGTCACCACACAGGTTGCCTGGCTTCCTGTGCAAGCCAGGCCGTGGCAGCGAACTAGGGAGTTTGGATCAGGACAACGTGGGGAAAATGCAGGGTGGGCACCTGTTTCACCCCATAAGGTCCCTGGCGGGGTGGGCAACCGCTAGAGATATTTAAAAGCCTGCGCTTCTTCAGTAGGAGCAATAAAACACTCCCAGGTGCTGTAATCAAAAGTCCCAGGAAAGTCTTGAAAGGAAGGCAGGGGGGGGCAAAGGCTGGGCCCTGGGTCGAGCTCACAGGGCCCTCCAGGCAGGGAGGCAGTCCCCAGTGGCGGTACCTCCTGGCATATGTGAACAAGAGAGAGAGTAAGGGAATCTATTCACACAAAGAGTGCGAATGGAGAATACTCCTGGTCCCCTGGACTAAGTATCAATAAACAAGAGAGGAGTAACACCTAGAAAAGATCAAAAGGTGGTCTGGATGGAAAGATGATGAAGCAAAAGAAGAAAGACAGGAGTCATTGTTAGGTTATAAGAAACCCCTCACTCACCACCTAGTGGTGACATGCTTCATCATCGGGGCCACCCCGAAGGCCGAGTGCCAACAGGGTGTGCTACAACACCTGGAATGCAGTGGAGCAGGTTCTTGTGAGTGGTGCAGAAAAAAATGTTAAAAAATGTCCTGGTATGTCTGTGAAAAATGAAATTTATTTTAAGACTACTGGACATTAATAAAATGTGTGGTGATACAATTACAGTAAGTTATGGCTGTGTGTATCAATGTGCAAGGTCTACATGTTTCAACCCGTATTAAGGAAATAACCGGGTTTTCTTCAGGACCGTAGGAAAATGGGTGGTCAAGGTTCACTAACACCCTGCCAGTCCAAGATTCCTATTGTTGGAACCTACATACAAAAAATCTGTAGTAGGATCTAGTTTCACTCCCACAATGGGTGAGAAAAAAGGGATAAAAACTCCTGTTGAGGGGTCTTATGGCTTCACAGGGTTGAGGGAGGTAGGGACTCTGGTGGGTACATATTAGTAATCCAGAAATCGTCAAGCCATTAGCCTAAAAACCTCTCCCAAGGTAATAACTCCAGGTGGATTTATTTATTGCTACAAACTTTAATTGAGTGAATAACCAATTTTTGTTTTTTTTATTATTTTTATTTACAAAGCTCGAGAGACCATACAGTACAAAAGAGTGCCAAAAGATCACAAATAGAGAGACCACAGTAATCAGAAGCGAAGTAGATATGAGGGAGAAGAAAGACGGTATCACATTGTCCCCTGCACCGAATTCTTATATACCGATTCAGTAAATTACCGAATCTGAAATGTAGGAAGCACTCAAGTGAGTGCTTTTCACCTGTAAGGATTCGTTCTTCTACAAACCCACTGGGGACAGAGCGCATGTTTTTCTGCTTTTGTGTTTGAAGTGATGATAATGATATGTATTTTCAGTACTATGAACAAAATTTGATAAACATGAATATGAATAGTATGTATTGTGCAGCACACATAGCAGTAACAAATCGGCATTATGGGTGGTTTATGTGCAGGAAGGGACATCTTCCTGCACCTAGGACACCTTCCTGCACCTAAACAATCATTCCCTGAAATGCCGGCACCCTTGCACTATGGTGTAAGGGTGCCCGCTTTGGCACCAGGCAGCTAATTTTAGCTCTAGCTCTAGGAAAAACACAAGTGTGCTTTGTGATGTAGTGAACACAGTGCATCCCTGCTTTTTGACGGTGTCAGATTTGGGCAGCTTCACACTCCGATATTTTGTTGTGTATGAACCCCTTAGGGTAGATGAGAAATTCATACCGCCTGTATGTTCACTGTGCATTATATAGTGTATCCTGGCCTAGAATGAGATTTGTTCATTTGACCTGTGAGGCAGTCTGTGACAGGAAGAATGGAGAGTCATAGTGTAATAAGAAGTTTACCTTGCTTTCTCTGATTGTTTACATTTTTTTGGAAGAGCTGGCTTGCCGTACATTGTTATCTGTCATGTCATTTGAACGTATCTGTGCAGCCTCCCAAATACAATTTAGTACTAATGTACCATCTGATAATGGCCATCTGAGAACACAGAATTAATAATAAAGTAAACATGAAAACAATCCCAGATGGTCCTCTGTGTGGCTATCTTTGTATGGTTTTTATTGTGCTTTTAGATGAAACCACTCCACGATGTCCACCCGTTCAAGAAAATTGCAAAAGCAAACAAGCATTAGCAAATTCAGTATCTGGATGCTCCGGTGTCCCAGCTGAGATGTTTGAGAACTGCAACCAGCCAGGCAACTGCATAACAAAGTCTCAGATTAGCCCGTAGAGTATACCTTCCAAATGTTGAATTACAGAGGGATGTCTAATGCCCATTATTTACTATAAACTCGCTTGAGGTTTACTCTAATACACCACCTGTTGTGAGTTAAAAAAGGCTGGGCCAGCAAAAGAGACAGTAGTCAATGTCTCTGTGACTGCACAGCTGTTCAAGGCACCATGCACTTTTTTTTATCTGTCATTTTTTATCTCTTTTAGGTAAAAGGCATTTGTAAATCATACTTTTAAACAAGCTAGTCCTGCTTTCTTATATTTACAGATTTTGCCGGATGCTAGAACTTGTTTTCATGTTGTTTATTTCCTAAATATTGAGGTTAGATTGAGAAATACTATGATTACAGAATGATATTTTGGGCTGTGTTGACATGAAATTACTTAACTATTTGATTCTAGTTGTGCACGACTAGTTTTTCCATCATGTTTTATCTTATGATTCTTTTTTCAATGAATTTGTCTTTTAAGGATGCTGTATTGTTTTAATGTCTTTTATGGTTTGCTTGTTTTAAACAGAACAAAGAATGATGATGATCATTAATTACAGAGGGAAATTAAGGGCTTGATTTAAAGTTCAGCGGGAGGGTTACTCCATCACAAACATGGTGGATATGCCATCAATCTTTTTACAAGTGAATTATATCTGGTAGCACTGTAATAAGGCAGACTGGATATTCGTCAAACTCTAAATCAGTCCCTAATTCACTTGTGTATTTTTAACATTCAGTCATTCAATCTTCATCATCAATGTCATGTACAACAAGAAAGCTTCTACTATATCTCCTGAAAGGTAGATGAAGACTAGAGATAATACATTAAAATTACATTGGAAGGACAGTGCTTTGATTTTTGCTCTACAACTTCCCTTCTTTGGACATAATGCAAAAACCTTCTTACAACTATCCTCTTTCGAGATAATATGGAAATATATGAAGGGCATAAATCTGCATCCTATAATGACTTTCTTGTTCTGTATGCCTAAACAGATACTCCACACACAGCATTACCTGCAGTGTGTAATGGAAATGTGGAGCTTTAGTTCTGGTTCACTGAGCAGCAACATGAATAATAAAATATAGCAGTCAACTTTAGAAATAATGTGCTCCAGGAGCTGAAAAGCTCCGGGTATGTAGGGGAATAGTCTTTCAAACCCAGTATTAGAAGTAATGCAGCTAATATACTTTGAGCCATTCCCCAGCATAATGAAAATGCTTATTGCAGTCTAACACAGCGCATACAAATCAGAAATATGTAATTGCAGAACCGAATGATGAAATACACAGATCTGAAAGGTTGAATCTGATTAAATATAAATATATTACATAAATATCACGTGAGCCAGGCCATGTGTGCAGTCGTACAACAAACCAGACTTTGGTGGTCCCAAAACAGAATATCAGGACTGTGGCAGGCAGATTTCTAATACTACATCTTAAGGCTCTTGTTTACGGGGATTTGGGGTAGGGCAGCCCAGAAAATGACCTGCCTGCACTCTTATACGCCAAAGTGAAAGGGCAGGAATGCTCCATATTTTTGCAATACGTTACATACCTGTCCTTTCTTCCTGCGCTGGTACCATTTCGGCTGCCTAGTGCTCAGCCGCAGTTCGTGCAGGTAACAGCGGTGGGGCCATGGAATTCCGAGGGACAAAGCCTAGGGAAAATTAAATAAATATTTATTTGTACCTCGCCAACGGCCATCGGAATCTCCCCTTACACGGCCCCACCGCCCCACCCCTGTTGCCTGTACGGACCGCAGCTGTGACAATGAGAGGTGAAAGGAGACACGCAGACCCCTTCATGCCCATTGGACATCACAATACATTTCTGAGGTGTTGGACAGGTCCCCATGAGAGGGCCGTTATTGGAAATATCAATCAAAACCCCTGCTGACTTTGTCAATTTAAATTCATTAATTGGAAAGGAAATAAAAGTTGAGAAGGGCAGCATTCATTACTTTGTCTGAAGCAGTTGGCAGGCAGAGAGAGGGCAGATTTCCCCCCCAAGTGGAAGGGCTCCGTGGGCGGGTAAATGCTGAGTCTGTTTGAGGAAAGAGGGGCTAATACTGGGTCAAGCTCTTGTCGGCTGCACATCTGATTTCAAATTGTATGCTATCTTTACAAGCATTAAAGGAATCTTCATAGCTCTGGAAATCTCCAACTAATTCCAGTTTTGAATGCCATGGTTTAAATAGTTGTAAAAGGGCTAAATAGTAAAATTCCCTTTTATCAGCAGTGTCCCAACTCAGCTTTCTGTGATTAAACAAATTTCCTTTTGTTTGTTTCACAAAACATCCTTCAGAACCAATGACTCCATATTTTCCATCATTGATGTTCTCAGTGGTATTCCGTTTAAAAGTGTCGTTTTTCAGCACTTCATAGAGACACATGTTCTCAAGATGATGACTTCTGTTTGGGTGATATGTGTCCAACATATTCGTTTGCAAAATATCTGTACTTTCTGGATCTTTTTCTGCTAAATATTCAATTTCTTGTACAGATTTCAGTACTCAATTTCGCATTGCTGCAAGACCTAGACTCACCCAAATGATTCTAGTACATTTAGAGTATAGACTTGCAGATAATAACCGATCTGAGCATTAATATGCTCCGATCTCTAGATGTGATAACATCTTCAAACTGAAACTGGATAATTTCTTAGAGTCTTCTTGAGAGAAATCTCTTCCCACATTTCTTTCAATTCCGTCTTTTCAGATTTTGTGATATAGGACGTTACATATCGAGCAACAGCAATGGAATTGTCCGCAACATACTGAATATCCATGTTAGCATTCCACATGGACAAAATGACTCGGTTATAGTCATTTATGTATTTTGACACTTCATTTCTTTAGTTGTAGGTATTTTTTGGAAACTTTCTTGTGATAGTATGTCGCAAAGATGACATAAAACTGTTCACTCTTCCTTTGGATATTACAGGGAGTGGAAATGCAAAACGACATTTGGTGTAGAACTTGTCCTTAGATTTGTACTTTCTTCGACAGTATTTTCCACATCGGTGGCTTTGGAATCGTAAGACTTGTGCTCTTAAGTTGTTTTCTTCTGTCTTTTGGGAACAGCACATGTTGCATATTGTTCAATAAAACTCAAAACAGTATCATCCGCAATGTTCCTTTTGCAATGTTCCAAATTGGGGGCGTCCTTAATCCATAACAGCATATGTATATGTGGTGCACCTCTTGCTTGATACTTCTTTCTCCAAAAGAAATCCACAACTTCTCCAAGAGGATGATTTTTTTTATTGCAGATAAAAGACATCATAGCTTCAAATCTATGATTAAAATACCTGCACAAATTAACAGGATCCAAAGAACATAATTCTCCGGGTGTCTAGTATTAAATATTTTTCATGTTGGAATTTACCTCTCGAAGAAACTCTAGCAAGCGTACTCAGCACAGCTTAGGGTAAGGAACCATGTAGGAGTTCCTAAGTTCCGTTTCACACTTTTCAGTTCTCCATGACGACAGTACCAATATTCATTAGTCCCACGCTGACATGCCATCAGATTAATGAGCTGAGATTCTAGATGATCATCTCTCTGGTGCACTTTATCCATAAAATCTTTTTCAAATACATTTTGCAGATGTATTCCAGTTTTTAAAATGTGATTGACTGCATATGAAAGTCCAGACAAGTCACTTTCAAACAAAAGATGAAATATATAAGGGATACATTGTCGAAATCTTGGATCTTCTGCATATAATCTTTTTGTCCGATATTCAGATGCAGGAATCTGCACAGGACGTTCATCATATTGTCCTCCTTTTCCAGTTGGAAACAACTGCGCAAAACAACAAGCTTCCAAGCTCTCTTCCCATACACTCATGGTACCTCCCTTTGCTTTTTTCATTTGGAACAACTCAATGGAGGACCCCGGCCGACCCGCCTGACTTACACCGCCGCCACCCTCATCGCACTCAACAACGGCCGACCCCCGGGATGCTACCAAGCCACCCCACGACGCTCCCACGGACCCTTCAGCTGCCACGCCTGCAAGTTCACCTGCATCCGGACCTGCCCGACACCAGCACCTGCCAAGCCGAACACCAGCAGCAACCACCTCAAGTGCATCCTCCTCAACACCCGCTCCGTCCACAGACACGCCATCGAACTCTGGAACCTCCTAGACGCCACAGCCCCTGACGTTGCCTTCATCACAGAGACCTGGATGAACGCCTCTTCAGCGCCCGACATCGCCATCGCCATCCCAGAGGGCTACAAGATCACCCGGAGGGACCGCACCGCCAACCAGATAGGAGGAGGCATTGCCATCATCCACAGGAACACCATCCGAATCACGACTAGCACCGACAACACCCTAACCACCGCCGAACACCTGCATTTCCAGATCCACACCAACCCGAAGACCACCCTCAGAGGCACCCTGATCTACCGACCCCTGGGACCACGCACTCAATTCAGCGAGGACATCGCCGACTTCGTCAGCCCGCATGCCCTCCCCTCCGCTGACTACATCCTCCTGGGGGACCTCAACTTCCACCTGGAGAACAACAACGACCGCAACACCAGCACCCTGCTCGCCAACCTCGCCAACCTTGGACTCAAGCAACTGGTGAACACCCCCACCCACCTCGCCGGACACACACTGGACGCCGTCTTCTCATCCAGCAAAGACATCGCCTTCAGCCACGCCACAGAACTCCACTGGACGGACCACAGCTGCGTACACTTCACCTTCAAAAGAACGACGATCCACCACCACCAGCAACAGGTTGCCCGTAGAAACTGGAACAAGATCGCAGCCGACCAACTCGCCGCCTCCCTGAGCCATCACCCTCCTGCCAGCTCAGCGAACCCCAGCCAGGCCGCCGACAACCTCACGAAGTGGATCAGCAACTGCGCGGATGAACTCGCCCCTCTGAGGACCCCGCCCAGCAGACCCAGCAGCAAGAAAGCCCCATGGTTCACCGACGAACTCAAGAGCTCCAAGAAGAACTGCCGAGCCCTCGAGAAAGTCTGGAGAAAGGAACCTACACCGGACAACATGACCACCCTCAAACTCGCCACCCGGAAGCACCACCAACTGATCCGCGCCACCAAGAACACTGCATTCAAGGACCGGCTGGACAACAACGCACACAACTGCAAGGAACTCTTCAACATCGTGAAAGAGCTCTCCAACCCCAACGCCGGAAACAACGACATCACCCCCTCGCAAGACCTCTGCAACTCCCTCGCCTCCTACTTCCACAACAAGATCGCGGACATACACAACAGCTTCAGCACCCAACCGACGCACGCCACGACCTCAGCAACGCCGCCCACCACCACCCTCCGAGCCTGGACTCCGATCAGCACCGAAGACACCATCCACATGATGAACTCCGTCCACTCCGGATCTCCGACCGACCCCTGCCCTCACCACGTCTTCAACAAGGCTGACGCTGTCATCGCACCCCACCTGCGGGACATTATCAACACCTCCTTCGACACCGCCACCTTCCCCGAGAGCTGGAAGCACGCCGAACTCAGCGCTCTTCTCAAGAAACCTACAGCAGACCCCACCGAACTCAAGAATTACCGCCCAATCTCGCTACTCCCGTTTCCAGCCAAAGTCATCGAGAAGACCGTCAACAAACAGCTGGCCGCCTTCCTCGAGACGAACGGATCCCTCGACCCCTCGCAGTTCGGCTTCCGAGCCAACCACAGCACCGAGACCGCCCTCATCGCCGCCACCGACGACATCCGAGCCCTGATGGACAACGGAGAAACAGCGGCCCTCATCCTCCTAGACCTCTCCGAGGCCTTCGACACTGTCTGCCACCGCACCCTAGTGCAACGCCTCAGCAACGTCGGAATCCAGGAGAAGGCACTGGAATGGATCGTCTCCTTCCTCGACGGAAGAACACAGAGAGTCCGCCTACCACCGTACAAGTCAGAGGCCACCGAAGTCATCTGCGGCGTCCCTCAAGGATCCTCGCTGAGCCCCACCCTCTTCAACGTCTACATGAGCCCCCTCGCGGCCATCGCACGCCAACACGACCTCAACATAATCTCCTACGCCGACGACACCCAGCTGATCCTCTCCCTGACCAACGACCCCGCCACCGCCAGAGCCAACCTGCACGAAGGGCTGAAGGAGGTAGCCGAGTGGATGACGACCAGCTGCCTGAAACTGAACTCAGACAAGACGGAGGTCCTCATCCTGGGCTCCACGCCCACCGCCTGGGACGACTCCTGGTGGCCCCCCGCCCTGGGCACTACACCCAAACCGACGAACCACGCACGCAACCTGGGCTTCATCCTGGACTCCTCCCTCTCCATGACCAAACAAGTCAACGCCGTCTCCTCGGCGTGCTTCAACATCCTGCGCATGTTACGGAAGATCTTCTGGTGGATCCCCACGGAGACCAGGAAGACCGTCACCCAGGCCCTCGTCACCAGCCGACTGGACTACGGCAACGCCCTCTATGCCGGAACCACCGCCAAGCTCCAGAAGAGACTTCAGCGGATCCAGAACGCCTCAGCCAGACTCATCCTCGACATCCCACAAAACAGCCACATCTCCGGACACCTGAGAGACCTGCATTGGCTCCCCGTCAACAAAAGAATCACCTTCCGTCTCCTCACTCACGCACACAAAGCCCTACACGATCAAGGCCCGAGCTACCTCAACAACCGAATCAACTTCTACGCTCCCAAACGCCACCTCCGATCAGCCAGCCACGCCCTCGCCGCCGTCCCACGCATCCGTAGAGCGACTACAGGAGGAAGGTCCTTCTCCTACCTGGCCGCCAAGACCTGGAACTCCCTCCCGACCGACCTGCGCCTGACCCAAGACCACCTCTCCTTCAGGAAGAAGCTCAAGACCTGGCAGTTCGAGCAGTAACGGCACCCCCCCCCCCAAGCGCCTTGAGACCCTACGGGTAAGTAGTGCGCTCTATAAATGTCTTGATTGATTGATTGAATAGTGTTCCCCATCACTTCTTTTGAATGAAGTGGATGCAAACTGTAATGTGCATAGATTTCTTCACATCTTAACATGTCCACTTTTTCAATTTGTCCACTTGACATTTCAGTATCATCTGTTAAAACTGTTTCTTCTTCTCCCATATAAACATTCTTATAGTATGTATTGTTTTTATCAAATACAATGTTGCCTTTTGCACTTTCCTAACATCCACTAACTCTCTACACCATTAGTTTCAATGTTTTTCTTTAAATCTAACAGTAAATTCACAACAGGAAGATGGCCGCGGAGGTAGCATCGGGAAAACGGGCTCTTGGGTTTGGGATCACTTTCGTGTAAATCCCACCCAGCCCGTTCTCCTTTTTCACCCCGTCTCAAGCCATCTAACCCCCGTTCTGGACTTACCGTGCTGGACATTCGGGGACTCTCCTTTCGTCTGGTCTGCTGGTCTGCCCGGGAACAAGGAGCTGCTTCTGTGCCTCCCAGGCTGGTCGACCCGATTTCACTCCACCGGAAGGACACAGCGTGGACCTGTCGTAGGTCCGTCCGCCGATCCGCTACAGAAGAGCCCTGGCAATAGAGAAGACCGGAGCAGATTGGAGAGACTCCCGGGGCCCCCACCGGAGATCAGTGATACCGCGTCCTTTGCGTCCTCTGAAGATCGGCTAGGCTGCCACCCTGCACACCGGAGGACACAACACGCAGGGTTAAGGCACCCCCCACATCCGCGCTACACAGTGGGGCGGATCATTTCACCTCACCGCTACAACTGGGGATCTGATTGATCTGGCGATGCCTGGCCCTAAGATGGCCGCCACCCAGGGCATGCATTATTTGAGGGGAAGTTCGTAGAGGCTGCACCCACCTTACCGGTTTGTACATTGAGCTTGGCAAGATCCCCTCCATCCGTTCAACATGGTGGGCTCCTCAGGCACAACTTAATTCATCATTCTAGCGAGCTGAGATCGGCTGATCAACGGTGCCTGACCCCAAGATGGCCGCCACTTTGGACAGAAAGTGACATAGGGAAGATAGAGTGGTTGCCTCCCCAACATTACCAGATCACGTAGCGGGCTGAGGAAAGGCCCCCACCTGCTGCTCACGGTTGGCCGCCCTGGCCTAATAACTTAACAACAGTATGGATCTAGGCTAGGACCGATGGATAACGCCTGGCCCTAAGATGGCCACCTCCTAGGATGCTGAAACATCAAGAGGCTGCTCCTGAGCAAGTTGGGGCACAGCCCTTCCCCACCTGCCCCATATCATAGCGGATAGCTCCCCCCGCCTCCCAAGGTAACCTACCCATTAGAAAGCTCAAGTAGGATGGTAATCAATAAGGTCAACCCTCTGCCTACGCCAATGAGGTTAGCGTCTTAAGGACCATTCTAAGGTATCAACCTAATTCATGTTGCCTTCACCCTCCTGTAATACCCACTCCCATACCTCTGCCTACGCCCTGTCCCCCCACCTACTTTCTACACAACACTGTCTTCCACCTGCAACCAAACACTTAGTCTACTCGTTGCCTCCTCAATCACGGCTCCCACTACATGGCAAACCCTCTAGTCCCCTCGCTCAGCTCATCCCCCCCTCCACAGCCCGCAATACAGCCACCAAGCACGCTATCCTCCGTCGTATCTCCTACCTTGACCCACATGAAACGTCACGGCGTGAACGCCTTCGTGATTAGATTCCCCCCTAACCTCTCTCCAAAAGCGAGAAGAAACCACAAACACAATTTAATCAGGCAACACCCACCCAGAAACACTATTTTCTGACACATACCACTGCTCCTCCAAAGGACAGATTAAGATGGACCTCATCTTCCACACAGATAGTCCGTAAAGCTGGAACACCATATTGAGAATGCAACTTCACATATCTAAAACGACGGCCACCTTACACAGCTGCAAATTGACAACCTCCCTCCCTAACCAAGCAAATAGAAATGGGAATACATCAGTGACCATTTACTCAGATGGAGCAGTTTTGGTACAGGCCAATAATGAGAACCTAGAGGCTTCGACTCCCTCTTTCCCACCCTTTGCTCAGCACACCTGGAGTGACGGCGTCCTGCTCCACAACTTCCCAATGCCAGAGCTACCTCCCTCTGCAGGAGCTGGAAATATCTTCCTCCCCCCTCCCGATGAGACCTCCCAGTTCCCCCCTCAGAATCTCCCCTCATCACGCTGTCCCTGTGAACCTTATCCTTCAGGTCTCTAAAGACGACCAGCGCCCGCAGCCCCTGATAACTTATCCTCTGCGTCATCACTCTAGCATCCCACGAGCTCAGCCCACTGACTGTCACGGCTGCTAATCCCCAGGGTCGGAAAGATGCTCAAATGGGGTCCACCTCCAGATGTCCCTGCACTCCAATTAAAACATTCAGAGTGCAAGACAGTCAGGCGAGGGAAAAATAGGCAGGAAACAGGAACATCCAGGATAGGGACCTGAAACGATAAGAGGAACACGTTAACCTACCACTCCCTTGTCTTCCTAGTTCAATCTCACTAGTAAATACAAGGACCCTCACCTGATAATGCTCAGGAGGCGTCCCTTCCCTTGTTTGTATCCCTTCTCGGACTAAGGGTAAGAACATGAAACAACAATTAGGGCCCTCCTGCAACCCCCTATGTCTCATATGAAAGATTCCTTAACATACAACCCACAATCACTCACCAGGTGCCATGAGAAGGGGAGCTGTAAAATGTTCTCAGTTGGACTAATGGAAGATCCGTCTCTTCCGAATTCTTACCCAACTGAATATACAACATCCAATGTTCCTGAACGATAAAATGAAAGGAAAGGAAAACAAACTTAAATGTAGCCAACCGGCTTTTTCTGCTTGACAGAATTGTTCAAGACATATCCAGTTTGCGAGGAACAGGAGGGTGCAATCCCAGCGTCTCCTGTTCTTCGTTAATCGACTCAATGTAATATACACCAGCTCAGCGTGCGGTGAAGGGGGAAATCCAAGCGTCTTCACCTACACACCTAACGAGTTATAGCAAGAACATCATAGAGGCGCTGAGGGGGCAATCCTGCGTCTCACGCGCCAATGAAGAAACAAAACACCAGCCGGTGTCAATAACACGGTTCTATTACCGTTTATGCGAGTGAACCGAAGGGGGAAATCCTGCGTCTCCTAATTCACTCGCTTCCCTCTTGTCAACATCACCTCGAGAACGCCGAGGGGGCAATCCTGCGTCTCACGCATCTCACGGGTAACAAACGCCAAAACAATGACGAGCGGCTCAGTCTTACTCGTCTCAGCTCAAACTTGCTCCACAGCCGCAGAGCAAAACAAACCACGCCTTCCCAACAGATCCGCGGGGACAGGGCGCCCGCAAACAAGAGCATACAATAGGACAAATCACGAGCACCAATTGCAAGCTTCCCTAGGACTTTATGCTCTCTGAAGACAACCCACTCCATGAAAGGCATTCTGGTAGCTGTAGTTCTAACTTCTAGGCAGGCACCTCTGTCAGACCCTGACACTGACCCCCATCAACCTACCAGAGAAGACCAAGCCCCACTGGCCCAGCAATCTTACCCGCTCCAACAACATAACACCCTCCATAGAGCCTGGTCTACTGACCCCTGCATCACTCTAACCGAACCACAGAGGAAGAGCCCAAGACCTTACCCCCTACCAAGGGCTTCTAATACTGACAGCCAGGTTGACCTTCCCAGCACTGAACCTCTAATGAAGACCTGGCCCCCCTTTCCTCGAGATGCCCCTACCCAAAACGGCTTGCCACCAGCCCTGGAAAATATGGCGCACCGGTTGACTTTACTAGAGATGATATCCTTTCCAACCTAGATAAGACTTGTAAGCCCCGACATGCCCAACACAGGGACTCTGATCCGACTGACTCTTTTCCTCTTAATTCCTGTTCTGGAAACTAACCCACTCCTGTATAAGCATTTATATAGCGCACTACTTACCCGGAGGGTCCAAAGGCACTTCGACTGCTGCGAAACCCTTCCTGGCTTCCCTGAGAGATGGTCCCTTGATGGGTATCTCCAGGGTGAGACCAGGCATCCCCGGCAGTCTGGTGGGGCCGTTAGTGAGGATGAGGCAAGCTAATGCCCAGAGTTGTCGAGTGTGATCGGTGATCAGAGTGGGCACCGAGGCGAGAGAATTATCGAGTCCGCTGACCCTGGTCCAGAAACCTGCCGCGCCGGGAATCGAACCCTGGTCCCGGGCCGTCCTCTGCTCTTGGGTCTGCCGCCTCTAACCAGTGAGCCACACTACCTCACAGAGGTAGTGTGGCTTTTTTTTCCTGAGAAACAACCGCAAAGACCCCCTAGAACTGACGCTAGGATCCCACTTCAATCACCCTGAAGAACTTTAGCCCCCACATCTGAAGCTCAGACCTGCACTAGTAAAGATATGGAGATCCAATCAAATAGGCCTCTCAGATCTGCAGCAGCAATGTCAGATGAAGAAGCTATGGACCAAGCCTCCACCTATGTCTCCCATTCCTCAATTGCCACCAATGCCAAGATCCAAGTGATCACGGGCTTCGGAAAAGATTTCACAACCGTGATGCTCACCAGACCTCCACCTGCCCTCACCTTCATACCGAGGGCCCCTTTAGAAAAGCAGTCGACCAAAAACAATATATCTACCAACTGCATGTTTATTAACTGTAGATCTGCCCCCAAGCATGCAACGGAACTTGCCGAAGCCATCCTCTCTCAGGACTTAGACATTGCGATCATCATGGAGACTTGGCTAAATGAGTGCTCCCTACCTTGCTTCGACATGTTAGTGCCCCCTGGTTTCAAACACATCAATAAAGATAGAATAGACCTACGCGGAGGAGGGATAGCCATCATCCATAAAGAGGATATTGCCATTACTGTAATGGACCCTTGCGAATATAGCTCCTTTGAATGTTTATCGGTCACCATTAAGCTTAAGGACAACAGCCCGTTAGGAGGTCACCTTCTCTACCACCCACCCGGCACCACCCCTACTTTTGGGGAACATCTTTCTGACCTGATTGCCCACTGCGCACTCAAAGACATTAACCACATAATTCTGGGTGATCTCAACCTACGGAATAAATCCAATAACGCACTAATCCAATCGCTTAACACTCTCCTTTGTGACAATAACCTTTTCCAACATTGCTCCAAAGAAACTCATAACAAAGGAGCGACCTTGGATGCCATCATTGCCCAACAAGACACAATTACAATCAACAACATCCTCCCAGTGGACTGGTCGGATCATCACAGGATCTTATTCCACATTAACCAAGGAGTCCTATCCCTGCCTCCTGTGCAGGATCCCCCCAAATGGTCCAGAAATTTCTCCCAGATTCCCCTAGAAGTCTTGGAAGATAGGCTAAAGCTGCTCCTTCCTAACGACAAAGATCTATCCACAACCGATCTTATCTCACTCTATAACATTAATATGGTAAACCTCCTCGAACAACTAGCACCATTGAAACAAAGAAAGAACCGAGCCATTCCGCCCAGATCTTGGTTCGACTCTGACATAAATGAAGAAAGGAGACAATTAAGAGCTGCAGAAAGACAATGGAAAAGCGTGCCCACTACCGAGACAAACTCAGAACTATCCGGAAGAAGTATAATAACCATATTAAGAACAAGAACTCCATGTATTTCCGATCTGCTCTTGACAGCGCAAAAAACAGAACCAAGGAGATCTTCAGTATTATTAGACAACAAACTTCCAAACCGGATTCTTCCCTTTCGCAGGCCTCCAAAGAACGTTGCGACAACTTCGCCAACTTTTTCAATGACAAGGTCTCCAAGATCGAGGTCTCTGGTTATCAACTGCTCTCCCCGGCCCCATAGTAGCATGGGGGGGGGTACTTGGTAGCGCTCCACCACCAACTACTAATCCATGGTCACTCTTCCAGCCCATTCTAGAAGAGGAAATAGTCAAACTTATCTCCACCTCGAAACCTTCATGTCAGACCCTAGACCCCCTTCCAGCTCTTCTAACCAAAAAACTGAAACTCTCCCTAGCCCCACTGTGGTGCAGGATCATTAACAGCTCCTTAAAAACCAGAACCGTCCCAGATTGCCTGAAAGTGGGACAAGTCACCCCATTGCTAAAAAAAACAGGCCTTGATACAAATGACTTAAACAACTTCAGACGCGTCTCCAACCTTCCTCTCCTTTCCAAAATACTAGAAAGGTGTTCTCCAACACCTAACACAGCACTTGGACAATACCAACCTCCTTGACTCACATCAGTCAGGATTTAGGAAAGGGTGTAGCACGGAAACTGCAATCCTCAGCATAATTGATGACATACACAAATCACTGGACCAAGACCAATGCTGCCTCCTCATTCTCCTCGACCTATCGACAGCATTCGACACAGTTGACCATATTCTTCTCCTCAAAGCCCTCAAAGAAAGGCCTGGACTAGATGATGTAGTCATCAACTGGGACTCCTCTCACAAAGAATCAAAATGAGAAGCTTTGAATCTGACTTTCATCCAGTCAATAGAGGAGTTCCACAAGGTTCAGTGCTCTCCCCTCAACTCTTCAACATTTACACAGAACACCTCTCCACCTTACTCAGGAAAGCTAACATCCCCTTCCACCTCTACGTGGACGATACCCACATATGTCTGGAAATCTCAGACATTCACAGACTCAACGAAACACTAAAGGAAGTCCAACGCTGGTTGTCAAGCAACCATCTAAAGCTGAACCTTGACAAAACTGAATTACTCCTCATCTCGAATAAAGAAGAGAAGCCACAAATGATCGAATGGCTAAAAGATATAGACACGCTCAATGAGAATCTCTCCCTAGCGGACTCCGTCAAATCCCTAGGCATCACACTTGACTCCAAACTAGACCTGACCAAACACATCAAGATCTCGGCTAAGAGCGCCTTCCTTAATCTGAAGCCACTAAGCAAAATAAAAATTTTCATTCCACCCAATGATCTCAAACAAGCCACCCAATCATTGGTGCTGTCAAGACTTGACTATAGGAATGCAATCCTCTCCGGAACACCCAAAATCCACCTTGCTCCTCTGAAAACAACCCTCAACGAGCTGGCCAGAATGTTCACTGAACTAAAGAAATTTGACCACATCTCTCCGGCACTTAAAGAACTCAAAAGGTTACCAATAAAATTGCAGGCGAACTTTAGAACAGCCTGCCTCACCCACAAAGCTCTTCACACAGGCAAACCTGAATATCTGGCGGCCAAACTTAAAAAAGCAGGTAAGAACAGGAACCTTAGAAGCTCTAACACCTTACTTCTGATCCGACTAAAAACTTGAAAACAAAAAACCAGAACCGGTCCTTTGCCGGGAATGCGCCCACAATTTGGAACTCTATACCCCCCACATTAGAACTATTCCTTCTTTCCCTAAATTCAAAAGCTAGCTCAAAATCCTTTTCCTTGATCGCTCCTTAACTATCAGATAGGATCAGCCTGGAGTGTCCTAAGAGATTCTGCTCCCCGCCTGGACAGGGATGGCCAAAACCATGTAACGGATCTCTCCCTCTTACTCCTACTGTGATTCGTACCCTGAATGTCTCATTGCACTGTATTGTACTTTGCTCTGCTTTGTTTGCTCTCTTTTGCACCACTCTGTAATTATGTGAAGCGCTCCGATACTTTGCGGTCTGGCTAGCGCTATACAAAACTTCCTAAATAAAAAAAAACAAAAAAACTCTTGATTTTAATACTCTTTGTAAATCTGAAGGAGGCAATTTACCTGTTTTAGGCTCCATACGAACAATAGCCTGAAACAGGTGCACACATTGAATGACAATAGACTCATAGGTGTTTAAATCTATCAATTCTGGAGGAATATCAACTAACCCTAAATTATTATACACAGCTCTAACGGGCATTTTATTCTCATCTAATTTGTTATACCAATATTTACAAATACACTGATCAGAACCCAAATCAAAACAATTCTCTACCAACAAATAAGTTGTAAATTCCTTCCACTTATAATTATTTTCTTTTCACTTTTTAAATACAGATCAACATTCCTAGAATGATTTTTATAGTGAGTTCGCCGACAACAAATACAAGAAAAATTTGGCTTTTGACCTGAAATCATCTAAAACTTTGTAATTTAATTTTCAAAATTTGTTGTACAACTATGTTCAACATTCTCTACCACATTTTCTTCTATTAATGTCTGAGTTTCTTCATTCTCTTCTTCAGGACCAAAGTAACAAAACTCAATATCATCACAAACCTTTTTCACATCTGATACTGACCCACGCAAAAGTGCATTGTTCAACTCATTTAACTTTAGTGCTGGACTTTTTGCATAATACAATATTCTCACTAACTTCTGCATTTGAGTATGATGTACTGCCAACATCCTGAAATTGGTGAAAAACACTTTGACATACTTTCCTAGAAAGACAAGCCAGAGAATGACCTTGCAAACCAGTATGTTTTCTCACTCTGCAAGGGTCTAGTCCTAGCAACACCTTAATGTTTTGTTTAACACTTTTTTTACAATATGCTTGTAAGAAATTACGTAATTCATAAATAGATTTTTGGCGTACACTACAAATACTACTACAATCTCAAGTGTGCACTGGGGCTTTAGGACGTCTGCCTAGAACTTCATCAGCTATCACTTCTTCTGCATTTCTAGTGACCATTTGCTCTTTGTCAATTGGACAACCATTTCTAACCTCATAAGTTCGACCACTGGTGTCAACTGCATGCAGGTTATCATTGGTCTGTAAATAACTCTCTTCATTAAACAAAAGCTCAGAACTTGAACTGTGTTTCCATTGCCCTAGGAAAATATCACAAACATTAGTTTTGTTAGTTATAGAATTCTGTTTAATACTAAAATAAATAGTTTCCTCCTACTCCAACAGCCTTTTCAACAATGGATTTGATATTCTTCTTCTTTTTATAAAATAAAGTACATTTAGACTTCAGGATAGTGCAGTGAAGTTGGTGTAGTGTAGGAGGTCGTTCAGGAATAGATTTAAGGTTTACAGTATTGCAATGGTGTTTGGGTAGTGTAGGAAGTCGTGCTGAGGTAGTGTTTTAGGGTTGAGGGTAGTACAGTGATGAATGGGAAGTCTAGTGAGTGGTGCTGGGTGCAGATCTAAGGTTTAGGGTAGTGCAGTGGTGTTTATGTAGTGTAGGGAATCGTGCGAAAGTACAATTTTAGGGTAGTACAGTGCTGTTTGGGTAGTGTAAGGGGTTGTACTGGGGTAAGTTTAAGGTTTATGGTAAAGCAATCATATTTGGGTAGTATAGGGGGTTGTGTTTAGTGTAGGGGGTCATGCTCTGATAGTGTTTTATGGTAGTGCAGTAGTGTTTGAGTAGTGTAGGGTATCATGCTGGGGATGTCATTTGAGATGTCATCAGTGATGTCATGAGTGATTTCACTGACCATGTCATGAGTGATGTAATATGTGACATCATCAGCAGTGCATTGCGGGCGCGCGAGTTATAGTTAGCTGAAAAAGGTTTTGTATGAGTAAAATGACCAGCTAACTATAACTGGTGTGAAACCTATGATTTATTCAGTGAATTTCAAAGGTTTTTAAAATGCTAATTCCTAACTATAACATGTGTGAAACCTATTGTTTTTTCAGTGATTTTGCAAGGTTATTTAAATGCTTTTTCCTAACTATAACGTGGCTGAAACCTATGGTTTTTTCAGTGAATTTCAAAGGTTTTTTAAATGGCAATTCCTAACTATAACGTGGCTGAAACCTATGGTTTTTTCAGTGAATTTCAATGGTTTTGTCATATGATAATTTTTAATTACATTACATATTTTTAATATAAATTGAAAGAAACATGTTTTTGCACCTCTCTGCAACGCAGCCCCCAGGCGTGTTTGCAGAGGGGGAAATAATTCCCCTTGCATACTGGTGGTCCCTGGGGGCCAACTAGCCCACCTGGAACCTCCAGTATGCACCAGGGGGCTGCATTGCGGAGAGGTGTAATGAGGCCACACCCTTTTTTACACCTCTCTGCAACGCACCCCCCCTGGCATGTTTGCAGAGGGAGAACTAATTCCCCTTGCATACTGGGGGTCCCTAGGGGCCAACTAGCCCCCCAGGAGCCTCCAGTATGCACCAGGGGGCTGCGTTACTTTGCCCCGGGGGTGGCGGTCCCCGGGGCAGTGTGGGCGAGATTGGGGCCCCCCACACTTCTTTATGACTTTGCCCCTGCAATTTGGTCCCCCCGGGGGGTAATTTGATAATAAACATACTGGGTTTAAAAAAAAAGAATGTTGGGCCTTGGGGGTCCTAGTGGGACCCCCTGAACAGGCCTAGGGGGTCAGGGTGCTTCAACCCTGCCCCCTTTTTAAGTTCTACACGTTTGTTTTTCTGCTTTCTTGTGACTCGGTCTACCGAGCACAAGATGGCTGCCAACACTTCCTGGTTTGAAGTGTTGATAGCCAATGAGCATGCAGCTTTCTCTGGAAGGTACGCATACCGTATGCATACCTATGCATACGGTACGTGCACGGTACGCGCAACCCACGATTTTTAAAAAAATATATATTTTTCAGGCCATGGAGGTCCTTGTGGGACCCACTGAGCAGGCCTAGGGGGTCAGGGTGCTTCTACCCTGCCCCCTTTTTGAGTTCTACACGTTTGTTTTTTAGCTTTCTTGTGCCTCAGTCTACCGAGGCACAAAATGGCTGTCAACAATATCTGTTTTGGAGTTTTTGACAGACAGTGGCAGCCAATCAGCATGCAGCTCGTGCACAGAGAGGTACGCGTACATACGTGCACAGTACGCGTACCGTACGCGGACCCGTACGCGTATGGTGCGCGCTTATAGATATATATATATATTTTTCCTTTTGATTTTCTCAGGAACTACTGGAAGGATTTACACCATTTAAGCAAAAGCGTGATCTACGAATCATAATCTACCATCTTGCCAAATTTCTTGTAATTCCATTTAGCCGTTCGGGCTGTAGCCGTGTCTAATCGTCCTATGAAAAATAAAATGGGGAAAGCACGTTTTGGGAACCCCCTTTTTTCTCAGCCCAAAACTTTCAGGGAAGGAGCGGAGTGGGCCATTTTCTTTGAGAAATTTGCGAAGATTCATCAACCAGCGCCAAAGTTATTCCCAATAGAATGTTGCGGATTTCCTATGGAAATTAGGTCCTAACTATAACTACCTACTGGCGACCGCCAGTAGGTTCTATATATATATATATATTCACTGAAAAAACCATAGGTTATAGACCATATATAGTTAGGAATTAGCATTTACAAAACTTTAAAAATTCACTGAAAAAACCATAGGTTATAGAACATATATAGTTAGGGATTAGCATTTACAAAACCTTATTTTACTCGCACAAAACCATTGAAATTCGCATATATAGTTAGTTGCACTAACTATATATCGCGCACCCGCAATCCACTGCTGATGATGTCATATATTACATCATTCATGACATGGTCAGTGACATCGGTGATGACATCACTGATGACATCTCAAATGACATCACTGATGACATCACTGATGACAACATCCAGTGACTGTATGTTTCTGTAAAGTTAAAATATGTCTTTCATATTGAAGAATGAGTGGATGTATAAGTGTCTGGATGAAGGATTTAGTAGGTGCATGATTGACTGTATGAGTGAGTGATTAAATGTGTCTCACTAAAGTGCATGGGTTAGTGACTAAACTGTCTTAATTTGTGCATCATTATGTCTGTTGTTCTGTAAACTGCTGCATTTGTTGATCAGTAGCTATATGAGTAACTATATAGGTTATTGATTGGTTGCCCAAGTATTTGTATGGGAGACTGAGTGTGTGTGTGGGTGGCTGGGAGGTGTATGACTCTGTGCATAGATGTTTGAGCAGTTGATTCACTAGATGTATGGGTTAAAAAGTGCATGTGGAAACAGCTGTATGGGCGGTTGACTGTGTGCATGAGTGTATTGGTGAGTGAATGGATATCTCAGTGCTACATGTCAAAGTAAGTACATATGTAAAACACAGTACATGTGAGAGTTGACATATATAAATAACTGTGCATAAGAGCCAGTGAATGTGTGAGTGGCTGTATGGATCATTGTGAACTTGTATCAGGGATTGTATAAGAGAGTAAATATGTGTTAGTATATGTTTGAATAAGTAAAGTTTGTATAACTGTATAGTTGAGGAAATGGAGGTGTG
Organism: Lissotriton vulgaris; assembly: GCF_964263255.1. Classification (NCBI taxonomy): domain Eukaryota; kingdom Metazoa; phylum Chordata; class Amphibia; order Caudata; family Salamandridae; genus Lissotriton; species Lissotriton vulgaris. The sequence continues at coordinate 316,713,169 of NC_141690.1, read as the reverse complement.
ATTGATTCTTTGCATGACTGACTAGGTGTGTGAGTAACTCCATGGATGAGTGACAGTCTGTGAGTGTCTGTTTACACTGAGTGTATCTAAGGTTATATTAAAGTCTGAAGAGGTTCATCGTATTATCACATGAATGATGTCATCAGTGATTTGATCAGTAATGTCAAATGAGATGTCATCAGTGATGTCATCCGTGATGTCATTTGAGATGTCATCAGTGATGTCATTTGAGATGTCATCAGTGATGTCATCAGTGATGTCATTTGAGATGTCATCAGCGATGTCATCAGTGATGTGCTCAGTAATGTCAAATGAGATGTCATCCGTGATGTCATCAGTGATGTCATTTGAGATGTCATCAGTGATGTCATTTGAGATGTCATCAGTGATGTCATCAGTGATGTCAGTGACCATGTCATGAATGATGTAATATGTGACATTATCAGCAGTGGATTGCGGGTGCGCGATATATAGTTAGTGCAACTAACTATATATGCGAATTTCAATGGTTTTGTGCGAGTAATATAAGGTTTTGTAAATGCTAATCCCTAACTATATATGGTCTATAACCTATGTTTTTTTCAGTGAATTTTTAAGGTTTTGTAAATGCTAATTCCTAACTATATATGGTCTATAACCTATGGTTTTTTCAGTTAATTTCAATGGTTTTTTAATAGCAAATATCAAAAGCTGTAAAATGTATTCTTATTCTAATTCAAAAATATATTTTTTATATTTTTGTATTATAATTTTTTAATTTAAATATTTATTTAATTATTTTTTTTTTGTTTCGCTGCCGGTCCGCGAACCGGGCAGCTTTCCGTTAGCTTCAATTTGTTCCGAGACCCGGTCCGCCAACCGGCAAACGTTCCATTAGAGCAAGTACCGCGTTAGAAAGCAACATCGTGACTCGTCCCGTAAGCGCGACGTATCGCGTTACCGCGTAATGCGTCTTATGATGCGCCGCGTTAGCGCACCCGGAAGCGCTCCGGAACGTGAACCGAGGCGCGAAGCGCAGCGCCCCAGAAGTGATCTGGGGCGCGGCGCGGAGCGCGTAACATAAGCATAACAGGTCATGTGACTTGTTTATAAAACTTTTCATTGGTTCATTTTACTTTTAGTTTCCTAATGATGGAAGGCTTGGTCATATGACCTAAAATTAACACTTTCCATTGGTTTAGAACATTTTTTTCCCAAATGATGAAAGTCCCACCTATTTTCCTCACTCTGACTTTCATTTTTATGAGAGAAAGACCTACATTGACTACCTTACAAATGGCTTCAATGATTGCTGCAGCTGGTGGACCCCCACCACCACCACCACCTCCTAGTAAGAGAGGACCACCTCCTCAGGTAATCCTACAACAAGAGGAGGAAGAAGAGGAAGAAGAGGAAGAGGAGCAAGGGACTGGGACGTTTTTACCAGAACAGCCTAGGAGGTCCCATATAAAGGAACATTTTATTTGGCAATTTTTTTCATTTCCCCCACATAAAAAAAGGTAAATGCCCGGTATGTTACCTGCCTGATTTGTAAAGATAAACTGTCCAGAGGAACAGAAAAAAAATACAGTTATGGTAATTATACCATGCATCGCCATATGGAGAGGTGGCACCCGATAAATTACAGTGCTGCCAAAATATGTGATCTGGTGGATAACCCCCGACCTGTGGCCAGTACATCCACCAATGAAGAGGCAGTGACGGGATCAGAGGCAAGGGAGACGGTCCCAAATCTACAGATGAACTTTGGCCAAATGAAATTAACCTGTTTAACTTGCGGCAAATTAATTTCCTGTGGAGAGAGGAGTGTAACTCTAATCAATAGAGCTTTTGAACATCATCAATGTACAAAACGTCCCAGAAAATAAATTTTCTTTTTTTTTTTTGCTCCTGTTGAGCCCTTTCTAATGAATCATTTTTGTTTCCCCCCCAAAAAAAACAAAAAAAATATAAAACAACAAAAATAATTAAAAAAAGTTATTTTCAGAACTACCTCCCCTTTATAAAAAATAGCTAGAATGTTTAGCACTCTGGCAACCTCTATTTCTTTTGATTCGCTTCCCGGTTTGCGCGCCGGTACGCGAACCGGAAGCGAACTAAAAAAAAAAGAAGAGTAAGTAAACAGAGAGTAATGTTAAAAGAAAGACAAATAGAGGGAGTAACACACAGTTACTGTTGAAAGAGGGACTGAGAAAAGGAGTGGAAAGAGTAGTATAAGTAAGTAATAGAAAAAGAAATGAGGGAAGTAGCAAAGGCAGGAAACTGAGGGTTAAAGAAATGAAGCAGTGGAACTAATAAAAGTTAAATTTGATAGAGATGTAACGTAAAGAGTACTAAACACTTACCTTATAATTGTCGTTAACTTAGTCAATTGTAAATTTTATACTTTTAATCTGTGTAAGAAAGAACAAAAAATTTTAAATTAATAGAAGGTAGTAAAAGATGAGTGAGCATGAGACAAGATGAATACATATTATAAATCACAATTCAAAGTACAAAATTAATTATACATATTTAATGGTTTATTTTTGCTGTTCTCAGAATATATCAAATTTCACTGAAAACAGTGAGTTGAAGGTATTCATCATATAACAGCGGGGAAAAAAAACACAATCAAAATGATTGTGTTTAAAAACCCCTAAAATATAATCAATCAGAAATAAGAACTCCTCAAAAGTAACGTACTTTCTATGACGTCAAAGGATGTCCTATGAACACACTTATACTCTGTTGTGCTGTTACTATTTTCTGCCCGCCACTTTCTGAAAGATAAACTCCATCGTTTTAAGAAAAATGAGACATACAAAGCAATTTAAAACAGCACACTAAATTACAGCAACACCTAGAATCATTATAGTCCAGTTACCTACCCTAAATTCTCACTTCAGAAAACAGGTCAAAAGGCAACATTGCTTCATACTCAATTGGTAATGTTTGCTGAAAGACTAGCCTTTTTTATATTTCAAATAAGCTGTGTAATATCCTGATGTTGTCAAAGGACCATCATAATATATAATAGCTGCAGTTACAAATGTTCTTCCTGAAATCGATGACTGTGTAGCCAAAACATTTTTAATTAGACTTGACAACTTATTTTCATCCAGTTTATGTAGTTGAAATTGTAAAATGACATTTCACCCATAAGTTTCCATAAATAATATGGACAGCATTGCAGACTTACATTTCCTCTTCTCCTTGTTTTGATCTGCTGCTTGAATTAGCTTATAAACACAAACAGTTTTCGCTCTGTACTACACTTATCCACAAGGTCATATAGAGTAGGAGCCATTAGAACCTCTTGAAATTCCTCAGAACAAATCCCAAGATTCCTTCCCTAAAATTTTGGTTGTAAGAACACCAGGTAAGAATTTTGAAGGTGGAAAGGGAATCTTTTTTTGAAAGTTAAAACAGAATCATTGCAGAATGACCAGCCGTTTCCAGATTTTAAATAAGCTGTGTAATGTCCTGAAGTTGTGGAAGGACCCTCATGATATATAATTGCTGTAGTTACAAAAGTCCTTCCTGATATTGACAACTGCGAAGCCACAAAATTATTAATTAAAGTTGTCAATTTAGTTCCATCAGGCCTACATCGTTGGAACATTAAAATGTCATACTGGCCATAACTTCGTATAATTAACGTGGACAGCATTGCAGACTTACATTGGCTACACTTCATGTTTTGATCGGCTGCTTTTACTAGCTTATTGAAGGATACTGATTACTGTCAGGCAAAGTTAAATATATAAATCTTTCTGACTCTACACTAGTAGTACTTGATAGCCTACAGTTCTCGCAATCATTCTGCCATTGATAAGAAAGGCCAAACAGATAATCTACATCTACACCTTCATCTTGCAATACATCAAGCATATACATTAAAAACTCCTGACAATCCTGCTGAATATTTTGAGAGAATTGTGTTTGACCTGAACATTCGTCTAACAGATAACGAATTTCAGACACACTTTCTACTCTTGTTCTATCAGCGCTACATTTCTCTAACACAGAATTCAACAAACAGCATAAACTTTGTTCCGAATTGATCACAATCTGTTCTTTTAAAGTCTCTAGTGAAAAGACAACATTAACCACTACATTAGCATAGCAGTTGACACCAGAACTATTTTCAAATTGAAAACCAACAACATCTTCAACAGAATTCATTTTCTTTCTGCTTACAATTTTCGGTTCATCGACTTTTGGTCTTTTTGCTACAACCTCCCTACTATTACTGATATTTCTTCGTTTCAGGCCTACCACACGTTTCTCAAACAAAGGATATTGAGGCAAATGTGGCGCATACTCTCTTCTTAACCTATTGTATTCCTTAACACAATCTAGATCCGCACAAATGTTTGTGACATCACAGTCAATCTAGTACAATCCTGATAAAGTTCTGACTTGTGACAATGCTACATAAGCCATACCCTCCTTGAACACAGAACTGACAATATTCACTAAAGCAGTGTCTACACTTAAACCTTGCGATTTATGGATTGTCACCGCATATGCCAAGCAAACAGGAAACTGCTTACGGCGAACATATAAGTCTTTTACAAGCAAAAACCTAGCTGTGCAACGACCAATTAGCTGTACTTCCTCAATGCCATCAAATTAAATTTATAAAAATTCAATTCCATCTCTATTTCTGTATTTCTCAAAATCAACAACATTACCCATTGATCCATTTACCAGACCTCTTTCAACATGTAAATTCCTTCTCAAAATGATACGGCAATTTAAGCCCACATTCAGAGTCTTTTCAAAACCCGCAGTTTTAGATATAGTCTTCTCTAATGAATCCAATTTAGATTTCAAATTCTCAGACAAAATAATTGTTGCTCCCATATGCTCTATTCTGTCAATAGCATCCAGTTTTACAATCTCTTGGTTTTCTAAATTCAACATTTTGTTGTTGAAGATGGAACATTCTGCAAGAGTTGGCATCAAACATATTCCAGATTTCTTCTCAGTAATTTTCAGAAAAATATCCTCTGGCAGAACATCTTCTTCTGGATACAAATTTGACAGTAATCGTGCGTGTAAAGATTCTTTCCCACGCTCGGTCACTTTCCCGATTCTAGCATCTTGTAGAATATTCTTGTAATCTTCGTCCTTCGCCTGACGCATATTTTCACGCAGCTCAGCATAATTGAAGTTTAACCATATGTTAACGTTGCCAATGCTCCCTAGGCACTTCCTGGTATCTTCATGCGTAAGCAGTTTAAACACTGGTTGTCCTTTCACTGGTATCAGCTGCAGAAGATCACCGAAAACAATGATGTGTTTGCCACCGAATAATGTTTTAAGAACTTCCTGCATTCTCAAATGCACAAAGGCAAGCATGACATTGGAAACCATGCTTACTTCGTCCATGATAAGAAGTTTCATCTTCTTCAGGACTCTAGATACTTCACAACAAGCATCCCCAGATAACTTGTGGTATTGTAATTTGTTATCATGCTCCACAGGCAGCATTAGTAGACGATGCAAAGTAATACCTTTAATGTTATGTGCTGCCAGTCCAGTTGGAGCAGTGACAACACAAGACAGCGATGACTCAGTCCTTTTCTGCAGATAACATGAAATTGCTTTAATGAGAAAACTTTTTGCCAGTTCCTGCTTCTCCACTCACGTACAGTCGGACAGGCTTCAACGACGTACATGAGCACTCTTTCTTCTCATGACTTAATCCATGCTCAATTTGTTTGGTAACTTCGTCATATATTTTCCTCTGTTCAACGTTGAGTTGTCTTTCCAAATCTTCTAAGTTAACCGCATCCTCCTGAGCATGTGCCATGGCTCTTTCCACTTCAATCATGGCAGTGGCAGCTTCATTTTCGATAACTGGTTCTCCTAGTGGATCCTGACTCAATGAAACAGAACTCTGACTGTCCAGAGAACTGTCTCTAGCAATCTCAGCTGCAATTGTTGCTTCCTGCTCGATTTCTGCATTCAACATTTCTAGATATTTTGGAAAAACAGGACATTCTATGGACTCCTTGGCTGCATTAAAAGAGTCTTCGTAACAGAGGAAATCTCCAAGCAGTTCCTCTTCTGCACGCCAAGGCTTGAAAAGTTGCAAAAGAGCTAAATAGAAAAACTCTTTTCTTTCTGGAGATTCGCAATTCAATTTTCGATGATTTACCAATTGATATTTTCTTTGCTTGACCAGACATCCCTCACTTCCAATTACAGCATACACTCCTTTATCAATATCTTCTTTGATGTTCCTCTTGAAAATGTAATTTTGTAGAACCTCATACAGACAAACATTCTCCAGGTGACTGCTTCTATTTGGATAATATGTATCCAACATGTTGGTCTTCAAAATATCTGTACTGCTTGGCTCCTTCTCCGCCAAATATTCAATTTCCCGTACAGGTTTCAGAACTCGATTACGCGTTGCAGCAAGATCAAGACTCGCCCAAATGATACTCCTAGATTTGGCATAGAGACTTGCTGAAGATAACCGGTCAGAACATTCGTAAGCTCCGATTTCTCGATGCGACAACATCTTCAGACTGAAACTGTACAACTTCTTACTGAGGCTCTTTTCATGGGAAATATCCTCCCACGTATCCTTCAGTTCTGTCTTTTCTTTTTTTGTGATGTAAGACGTCACATACCGAGCCACAGCCATACAGTTGTCAGCCACAAACTGTATATCCATGTTAGCATTCCATATGGACAAAATCACTGGGTTGTAGTCGTTAATGTACTTGGACTCTTCGTTTCTTTTCAAATTGTATGTGTTTTTGGGTGATTTCCTCATCACATTATGTCGCAGCGAAGACATCAAATTGTTCACTCTTCCTTTAGATATCACCGATCGTGGAAATGCAAAACGACATTTGGTGTAGTACTTGTCCTTGTTTCTGAATTTACGACGACAGTACTTTCCACAACGATGGCTTTGAAACCGTAAAACTTGTTCTCTTAGACTTTTATCTTCCTTTGTCTTTGGAACAGCACATGTAGAATACTGTTCTATGAAACTCATCACTAAGTCATCCGGATCTGTTCCAAATTTGGGTGCATCTTTGATCCATAGCAGCATATGTATATGAGGAGCACCTCTTGCTTGATACTCCTTTCTCCAGAAGAAATCCAACACCTCTCCAAGAGGTGGATTTTTCTTGTTCGTGATGAAAGACATCATAGCTTCAAATCTATGATTGAAGTACCTGCATACATTCACTGGATCCAAAGAGCACAGTTCTCCGGGTGTCTTGAATTCGATATTTTCAATGTTTCCATTTGCCTCTCGTAGAAATTCAAGTAAGTCTTCCCAGCCATACTCAGCACAGCTGAGAGTGAGGAACCATGTGGGAGTTCCTAAGTTCCTCAGCATACATTTTAAGTCACCATGACAACGGTACCAATACTCATTAGTACCACGCTGACATGCCATCAGATTAATCAGGTGAGAATCCAAAATACTGTCTTGCACATTGACTTTATCCATAAAGTCCCTTGCCGAGATATTTCGCAGTTGTACACCACTTTTCAAGATGTGGTTCACTGCATAAGACAATCCAGAGAGATCACTTTCAAACAGTAGATGAAACAAATAGGGAATGCATTGACGAAACCTAGGATCTTCTGCATACAATCGTAAAGTCCGGTATTCTGAAGCAGGAATTTGATCAGGTCGCTCATCATATCATCCTCCTCGACCTGTGGGAAATAACTGTGGGAAACATCGAGCTTCCAAACTTTCCTCCCAAACACTAATGGGACTCCCTTTGGCTTGTTTCATTTGAAACAACTCAATAGCATTCCCCATGACTTCCTTGGAATGCAAAGGATGAACATTATAATGTTCATATATTTCTTCATTTTCAGAGGCTTCTACTTTCTCAATTTGTCCAGCACACAAATCGCTGTCCTCTTCTTCACTTACTTCCTCTTCTGCAACACATACATTCTTGTAGTACTCTTTGTTTTTTATCAAATACAATGTTGCCTTTTTGACTTTCCTAACATCCACTAAATCTTGCCAGATTTTCTTACTCTTTGTCGGAACCCCATTAACTAAGATAACCAGAGGTTCCTCTTCCACTTTCTCTACTCCAATTGTATTAATGTTTTTCTTCAAATCTAAAGGCAAATAAACAACTCTTCCCTTTAATCCTCACTGTAAATCTGATGGAGGCAATTTCCCTGTCTTTGGCTCCATTCGTACAATAGCCTGGAAGGGATGGACACTGTGAATCAAAATAGATTCATAAGTATTTAAATCCTTCAATTCAGAAGGAATGTCAACCAATTCCAGATTATTATGAACCGCTCTAGCAGGCATCTGGTTTTGGTTTAATTTGTTAAAACAATAAGTACACATACGTTGGTCCGCTCCCAAATCAAAATAATTTTCTACCATCAAGTATGTGGCAAAATCCTTCCATTCACTATTGTTTTCCATATCACTTTTTGCATATAAATCCACTAACTTAGTCTGATTCTTATAATAAGTCAGTCGACAACACACACAAGTGAAATTAGGCCTCTCACTTGATTTCATCATAAATGTGGAAATTTCCTTGTGAAACTTATCTGTACTGAAAATCTGTACACTCTCTTCCACATTACCTTCTTCTAGTGGGTCAATTTCAACATTGTTCTCTTTACCAGCAAAGTAACAGAACTCAATTTCTTGACAAATATTCTTCACATCTACTTCAGAACCATGCAAAAGAGCACTGATTAATTGTTTAAGCATAATTGCTGGACTCTTGGCATAGTACAACATTCTAACTAATTTCCTCACTTTATTATGATGCACTGCTATCATCCTGAAATGATGAAAAACACTCTGGCATACTCTCCTGGAAAGACAAGCCAGTGAATGACCATGCAAACCTGTCACTTGTCTCACTCTGCAAGGATCTAATTCTTGCAACAACTTTATTTTTTGTTTTAAACTTTTCTTATTAAATGTCCGTATAAAATCACAAAGCAAATTGATGGAATCCTGTCGCACACTACAAATAGAACTACACTTCCAGGTATACACTGGTCCCTTAGGACATCTCCCTTAAACCTCATCACTTAACACCTCTTCTGCATCTGCAGACACACGTTTTTCTTTTTCAACCGGACGACCAACTTTTACCTCATATGCTCGACCACTGGTGTCAACTGCATGCACCAAATCATTGTCTTGAAAATAATTCTTCTCATTAAAAAATGCCTCACAACTTCAACTATGCATCCATTCTCCTGAGAAAACTTCACAAAAATTAGTACGATTAACTACTCTCTTCCATCTACTATTTGTTTTGAAATCATAAATTACCTTGTTTAGTTTCCTACTTCTATTGATTACCAAAATAAATAACTTTCGCTTAATTTCGAAAGCCTGATCAATAATTTTCTCTACATTTTTCTTTTTCTTATAAAATGCCACTTTCTGTTGGCCTTTCTTAAATTGTTTTAGCAAATTGACAATTATCCTGTTGCGGAACATTCGCCTACGAATGTCCCTGAATGTATTTTCCCTTCTACTGCCATGCACAGAGTTATCTCCTGCTCTAGAAGAAACTTTTTTGACGGGCCTTTCCTTTCCATTTAAATTGGCTCTCTTTTTCAGGACTAAAACGTGTTCTGTAGTTATACTTTTGTTTCTACAAATGTTTCTAAGGAATGATTTTGTTCTCTTACCCGGAGCTTTCTTCGTGACTTGACGAGATTTTATTGTAGAGGACTGCTGCAAGCATTTAGTAATCTGGCAGCGAGGAGCAGGCGGCGAATCGCAGTAGGGAGGACGGTGGCAGTGTCTCCCCGACCCGCTGACGTCTCAGGTGATGAACAACTGATCGACCTTGCAAATGAAATGATTTTACATGGATTTTTAATTGAATTACTGAAAACTGCTGATTTAATAGCTGATTTAAATTGCGCCGATTTTTGATAACGCTTGGAGCCCTTGTAGTCTATTGTTGTATGATAGCGCTACACGCCTCAGGGCAACATTTGCAGGCTAAACTTACAAAACTTACCACCTAACCCAGCTTGTGCTCGATCATCCGTCCTGCCCGCCCCGGTCCGACTCGGCAACCAGTGCCGTTGAGCGGAGGGCGGGTCAGGCAGAGCCAGGTCACTTCCACCTACAGCGAGCGGTTAGCGCTATAGTTGCTGGATGCTGAGGAGTATTTAGCCCCCTCGTCACAGGGAGCGCGCAGCAGTCGCGCGCAGCGAAGCGCCGGAGACGCGCCAGAGAGAAGCCCGTCTGCGCCCGTCCATGACAGGACGGAGCCAGGGGCCACTCACTCTGCTCCTATTTCTATTATCTACCATGGCCTCTTCAAAGGACACACGTCTCAGGTACACCCCCCAATCCCTTTTAGCTCTCCGACCTCAGGGACACCCGAGGTGTGCCCGCGACAACTGGCCATATCCAGAAGGCCCATTCTCATGTTTTCAATGTAGATTTCAAGCCACTTCCGACTCTATCATTACTGGTTTCACAAGGGCTACTAACACTGAAACGAAAGGCTGGGAAAGCTTTCTTTTAAATGTCCGATCACTCCCACGGCACCATGTCGAGATCTGGGACACTATTCAGAGCCTCAAACCAGAAGTATGTTTCCTTACGGAAACTTGGCTGAAGCCCCATACTGTCCCATCCATAACTCTGGGTATCCCTCAGGGATATAAAATTCTAAGACAGGACCGCCCAGTAAAAACTGGTGGCGGAACCGCCATTATTTACAAAGAAAAGCTCCATATTACAGTGTTAGAACAAACTATTTTGCCTTCTATGGAAATAATGATTTTTAAAATAAACACTAGAACTAAGGACCACTGGAGAGGTGCTCTAGTATACTGGCCCCCGGGCCCAAATGCTGGCTTTTCACTAGCCTTAACCGAAACACTAGCCCCACACATGAGGGCAAAAGAAAATGTTATCTTACTTGGAGATTTTAATTTTCATGCAGACGTAGCTGAAGATTCTGACACCAAACTCCTTCTAGCCGACCTTGCTCTTCTAGGTCTCCATTCAAGAAACAGTGGCCCCACCCATAGGAAAGGCCACACTCTGGATTTAATATTTACCAACCATCCCTCAATACATTGCCACCCCCCCAAATCCATTAACTGGTCCGATCATAGCATGCTGGAATTCTCCTTTTTACAAGTAGTCAAACCTTCTGATCCTCCTACTACTCTGAGCATTAAACGGAGATCCTGGCATAAAATCACCCCGGACTCCTTTGAGCAAGTCTGGAGAGAGCCTAATATCTCTGACTCTGATAACACTGAATCAGCTCTATCCAAATTAAATAATGCCCTTCTGGATGCCATAAACCTTTTAGCCCCACAAAAGATAGTCAAACAATCCTCGACCACCAAAAAAGAGACATGGTACACCGAAACACTAAAAATAGAGAAACAAAATGCAGAAAGCTGGAAAAACTATGGAGAAAAAATCATTCTCTCGCCAGTAAAGTACTTTACCTGCAGGCTATATCTACCTATTATAAAAACATTAAAAAGGCAAGAAAAACATGCTTACTATCTCAGCTTGATGAAACCGGCAACTCAACTAGAGAATTATATAAAATCCTCAAAACCTTTACCAATCCCTCGGCTTGCGAAAGCCCCGACACTTTCTCTCAAGAGTTGTGTAATAACATTTCTCAATTTTTCGAGGACAAGATCGACAATATCTACAATAAAATCCTGGCCAAACACCCCAATAACTCGGAAGATCCTAGTACCTCATGCAAAAACCCACAGAGACTTTCAATGACATCCCAGAAGTCACTGAGAGTGATATTCTATCATTACTGAGCAACATGAAATCTGGCTCCCCCCATGATCTTCTCCCTGCCAGACTGACAAACAACCTGAGCAGAATACTATGCCCAATCATTCGAAAAATCCTCAACTTCTCCTTTAAAGAAGGTAAACTTCCCCAGCAGTGGAAAGAGGCAGTAGTGAATCCGATACGCAAAAACACCACCTCTCCTTGGACGGAACTCTCCAACCTCCGTCCCATCTCTCTTCTGCCCCTCCTGAGCAAGCTGGCTGAGAAATTTGTTAACACCCAGATCTCCAGTTTCATAGAGGCGACAGGGGGCCTGGACCAATCTCAATCTGGGTTCAGGCCCAACTACAGCACCGAATCAGCACTCCACTCCGTGACCGATAACATCAAGATGTCACAGGATAGAGGAGGCTGGATGATTCTGATGCTGTTAGACCTGTCGGCCGCTTTTGATACTGTGTCCCATAAAAACCTGTTGAGCTGACTACAGGGAGTGGGCATTGGAGGTCAAGCCCTTGCATGGTTGGGAAGTTTCCTCTCCGGACGCTCACAATCTGTCAGCCTGGGCCCCTACCATTCTATCTCCAGGGTGCTCACGAAGGGGGTGCCACAGGGCTCATGCCTAAGCCCCACATTATTTAATGTGTATGTGGCCCCCCTTGCTGAGATTGTGAGGAAGTATGGATTCATACTAGTGTCTTACGCCGACGGCACTCAACTCCTCTACCCTTTCCATGCCCTTAACTCTAATGTTAGGGAGAACTTTGCTGAAGGCATGAGGGCTGTTTCAAATTGGATGGCTTCCAATTGCATCCAATGTAATGTCGGGAAGACAGAGGTAATGCTCTTTGGGAAAGCTAGCATACTCTGGTCTCCCGACTGGTGGCCTCTGGACTTAGGACCAGTACCCTCCCCAAAACTGACTGTTAAAAATTTGGGTGTGAAACTGGACCAAAACCTAATCCTAAAAGAACACGCAAACGTGATTGCAGGAGCATGTTTCCGCACCATTGGCCTGCTCAGACGAGTTTTCCCTCTTTTACCGGACACCTACAGAAAGACCCTTGTACAGGCCCTGGTAATAAGTCGATTAGACTATTGTAACGGGCTCCTGATACTAGCTAACGAGGATGCCATTAATCGACTACAGGTGGTTCAGAACACGGCGGCCAGATTGATTCTGAACGCTCCCACAAGAACACCTTCTAGACCCCTGTTGAGAGAACTCCATTGGCTCCCAATACGCCAACGTGTCAAATTTAAAATCTGCTGTACTGTCCATAAGTGCCTGTTTGGAAACGGCCTCAATTACTTAACCCCAAAACTACAGCCTTACAAACCGGACCGCGATCTGCGGTCAAGCAATCAACTTTTGTTAAAACCCCCTCTTATCAAAAAGACCAGACAAGGCGGCCGAGCCCTCTCCCTAGTGGGGCCGACCTTGTGGAACAATCTGCCCCTCAGCCTCAGACAGATCACAAATCACTTATCATTTAGAAAAAGGCTAAAAACCAACTTGTCCGTAGAGGAATAACTCACTGTAGTTCCACCATTGTAACCTCAGCTCATCTGTAATGCCCCTGTTTTTCACCATCTTAGCGAGCAAAGCGCGGAGATACCCCGATCGGGGTCGATTCTTGCGCTGTATAAGAATTTAAATAAATAAATCTGCTGTCTTTGACGTTTCGTAGCCTTTCGGATTCTATCCTTAGACGGCATTGTCTAATTTCGAAATAATCTGCAGTTGAATCTGTGGTAAAATATAATAAAAAATGTTATTAACCACTATTACCAAACAGTAAATCAATAACAGTAAGGATTTGATTCAGCAATGCCATAAAGATGATTCAGTGAAATCTTCTTAATTTTACTGTGTTAGTTTTACAGGGCTTTCATGCAAATGACTGCCCACCCGGCAACAAAAAGCCCACATAAAACCTGACGCACGTTAAATTGTGTACTTACCTGCAATAATCCATATGCCAGTGTTTAGGTCCCTCCACCCTGCCCCTCCCCCTCCCCGCCTCCCTGCCCCACCGTAACTCCCTCCACGACCCGCGGCTGCTATCTTGCAACATGGTACATCTTGTAAATCACTGCTGCATTATAAAAGTGACGCAACAGCAGCACAAAAGAGGCGCACAGCCATCATAAATCTGCCCCTAACACTTTAAATGATTGATTCAGGATGACGATAAGGTGTGGACTACCTAGAAGTTTGTTTGAAGTGAGGCCTACTCAGGGTTGCAGATGAAATTTAGGCTTGTTGAAGAGTACAGAGGTGATAATACATGTACAAGCCTACCAATGAAGTGAATCATGTCCACTGCACTCTTGAACAAAGGTCAGACCTCCTCTATCTCCCTGAACACGACTAAACCTCATCTGCACAATATGATTCGTAATGTTAGGAAACACAAGTGATATAATTGAAAAACGTGCAAATATTTTTGCACATTTAACAATCAAATCACCTGTATTTCTTCAGCTTAGTTATCTCATTGTGCAGATGTAGTCTATGTCCTATGTAGAAGCACACCCTATCAATACTTAAATTACCCAAGCACACATGGGGGCGTATTTACAAGGACCTTGCTCCACGGGGAAATGTCTTAAATTAAAATGGGAAAAATTACATCAAAGGGACTCAAAGGCCTTGTAAATATGCCCCAAACAACCTATGAAACACTAGCAGTACATATCAAGAAACCTAATTGATTTCAAAAAACGTTTTTAAACCTTTTATGTAAAACAATTATATACCATTATATACCTACATTCATGGGGAACTGCCCTAATACACATGAAAACGTTTTTTAAGGCCCTTGCACCTTTTTTTCCATCACTTTTAACATGGCTATGTAACTCAAACAATCAAAATCAAAATTTGCCAAGCACACATGGGGGCGTATTTACAAGGACCTTGCACCACGGGGAAAGTGACTAAAAATGGCCAAACACACATGGGAACGTATTAACAAGGCCCTTGCACCAGGGGGAAGTGACTTGAAATGGCCAAGCACACATGGGGACGTATTTACAAGGACCTTGCACCAGGGGGAAGTGACTTGAAATGGCCAAGCACACATGGGGACGTATTTACAAGGACCTTGCACCAGGGGGAAGTGACTTGAAATGGCCAAGCACACATGAGAGCGTATTTACAAGGCCCTGGCCTTACACCAGAGGGAAATGACTTGAAATGGCCAAGCACACATAACGGCGTATTTACAAAGAACTTGCACCAGAGAGAAGTGACTTAAAATTGCAAAGTACACATAAGGACATATTTAGAAGACCCTTTCCCCTGGGGGAAGTGACTTAAAATGACCAAGCACACATAGGGGTGTATTTACAAGGCCATTGCACAACTTATGCATCACTTTTAACATGTACACTGTGGAGCACCATGGGGCAAAAACAACACAGATGCATCATGCATCTGTTCCGCAAAAGCGACGCATTGCAGGAGTCACATCGCAAGTAAATAAATTCTCATAAATTTTAAAAGCATTCATTTTCCTTAAAAACGATTTTCTGATCATAATTTGAAAACACAGCACAGCTCCTATGTACACCTTGTCAGTACTAATACTTTACATTATCTGCAATTACAATTTGTAAAAGAATGCAAAATCTTCTTTGAAAACATAATGCAAACACTTGACTCAAAGCATCATTTTAAATGCACAGCTGGCTTTCTTATTTTCTCAAAAAAACATACTAGTCTCTATCTAAAATAAAGAAACGATATCTCACCTTAGCAAATGCTTTTTGAATTTCAAAACAGTCTCAGAAACACACCAATTTTTCTTTAGCAGAACAAAAGGTATGCACTCCAGAGACTTCAACCAAGAAAGGCACATAAATGCTGATATGCATCACACATATCTCTCATGTCAGCCAATCAAAACTCTTCCCTCACTTTTTTCTAATCAACACCCTTCCCCCCTCTGCCCTTTCTGCCCTTTTTCCATAGCAACTACCTCCTGCCAGACCTCTCATGTTTACAAGTTCACACAACATTGTTTCAAATGAACTCTGAACTCTCACTACACCTGCTAATCCACTGCAATCTTTCATAAAATCATGTTTTATTAACCATTCAAATTACATCTTTCAAAGAACACATCCATGCACCCTAACTTTCTGTTTTCAGCAATGGAAATCCACCAATCACTGCTAATGAATCATTAGCACTCAAACTCCATAGTTTTTTTCTTTACAAACTCCACTGTTTCAACTGCCATTTCATTCCCACACTTCATCTGACTGCAGTAGAACCTCCTCTCGCCATGTTTTCTGTCTGGATTCTAGGACATAGCTACATCCACTGGGCTCACAGGTATACTGATAACAGAAATGTACACAACCTCAATTTACAAAATGGATTGGGCAAAGAGGATTGAGATGTCACCACTTGATACCATTGGTGAAAACCTTTTTGCATTTGCCAAACCCTGACCTCATAATAGTGCACTGTGGAGGAAATTATTTGGGCGCTTTGACTGGGGTAGGTCTGGAAATGCTCTTAAAGGACACCTTTGAGCAATTGATGGCACTTTTTCCTCAAACTGCCTTGGTATATTCCAATATATGCCAAAGACAAAAATGGAGGTGGTCCAATCAATTTTGCCCACAAATTGAGAAATCGAGGAAGCATGTAAATAAGTCTGTTTCAGCTTACATGAGAGACCATGGAATGGGCTGCATCTACAACAATAACTTGCATTACTACATGCAAGATATCTACAGAGGAGATGGCATGCACTTCTCAGATGAGGGGAACAGAGTTTTCATACAAAATTTAAGACTGTGTATTGGTACCTACTTATAAATACCTAGAACTTACACAGAACCCAAAAGCTCTTTTCAGAGCTACCTTAACTTTAATTACTCTTTAAAAATTTCGAATGTACCTTTTTTCACTAATTTTCACTTATGTTCGCTTCCCGGTTTGCTACCCGGTTCGCGTACCGGCAGCTAACCGTTCGAAAAATTTAAAAAAAAATTATTTTTTCTCGCACATATGGGACTCCTCAGCCACCCTCAGAAAACCTAGGGGGTCAGGATACGTCTACCGTGCCCCCTTCTACCCATTCTGAACATTATTTACCCTCCATCTTGTATCTCAATTCTACCGAAACACAAAATGGAGGACTCCCGTAACGCTGCAGGTTCGCGTACCGGGACACGCACTGAGAAGCACTCGCTTAAAAAAGGTGGAAAAGTAATTTACAGAAAAACCACTGGAGATACTTTCACCAAACATACATTAGCTCATACTACATACCAATCCCTACCATTTTCACAAATTTGGTTGGGATTCCATTTAGCCATTTAGCATGTAGACCTCTCTAAATTCCCTGAGGTAAATTACTTCACAAAACACATCTGAAGTGTTGGAATTGACAACCAATTAAAATGTTACTTTCATTTTCTACTTTTTTCACCTGACATATGGCCGGGATGCCTGTCACCCCCTCCCAACACAATCCCCAAGGATGGGAAGACGGACGCAGTTCTGAACTTTTGGAAGGCGGGAGGGAGTTACCCTCCCGGCCGTATTTATTAAAATATGAAACAAAATTAAAACATTAAAATAACAGTTTCATATCATGTACAATTTTCATTTATTACATTTCGATGAAGACATGTTCTTTGGCTAACCTTAACAAATCTCTAGTACAGAGGATTTCCTAGCCGAGTCTAACATCCTGCAAATGCATACTTTCTAAATTAAAATTGTACATCCTAACATTACGGGCCAACGGCAAGGTCGCAACCGGTGTCAGATCCCTACTACCAGAACTCTCCCCCTCACGGTGTGAGGGCGGGCGCGCAGAGGACTGTACCTCTGCGCCAACTCCAATTTCCCTTATCTTGCGGGGGCCCCCTATTTTAACTCGACGCCATCTTAAGGGTCGTCCGAGGACTCGTGTGAGGTGTCTGTAAGAAGGTAGCGTGGACCCCCCTCCCATCCCACACTGTCTATCACATCCGCCGTCGCGGATATCCGGGCCCCGGGAATTTCGTAGGAGGGACATCTAGCCGCCTCCTCCCCTGGAAGGGGCCTATGACCGTCTTCCCTTAGGCGACCCATACTTAGTGGGTGCCGCCTCCCCGTGTGAGGGGCCAATGGCCGCCTCCCCCCGGGCGCTCCCATCCATAGTGGGTGGCGCCCCCCCTCTAGGGACCTTGAAATTACTGCTCACCGAACATGACCTTACCGCTCGACCAAAAAAATAAATCCGACATTTGTTTATCTACTAAGGGAGAAAAGTACACTGTATATTGCAATATTTGTCTCTACTACTAGACATTCATCACATCAATAAACTTAGACCGTTATCATCTGCTAAACCAAGGTAAGAAAATGTTATCCAACAAAATCACTTTATTGCAGAACTAATATTGTCATGGTATCAACCGCTACACAAGGTAAAAAGATGTTATCAAAGCAAATCACTTTATTGTAGTATTAACGTTGCCATAAGGGGATGGTGGGTGGGCCAAAATTGCTCCTTGTTCCGTCGAGGGCTCACGTGCAACGAGTGGGTGCAGCTTCCAAGCACAGGAACAAGAGGATGCTTCTTCGGATTCCTGCTCTCTTTATTCCTCTTCGGGAGGGCGTGTACCCTCCTCCGGTACGCCTCCTGGGCGTGGCCGACGATGTAGGTGTCTAGGACAACCCCTCTTGGGCGGGAAAAGGCGCTCCCCGGCTACGTTACTTCGAGCATACCAGCCGTGACACGCCCCCCGCCCAAAATGGTTTCCCGGGGGGATCCGGGCCCCCTACCATACGTTCGGGGGGACCGAGTGGTCGCCCCTTTCCATATGGCCGGGATGCCTGTCACCCCCTCCCAACACAATCCCCAAGGATGGGAAGACGGACGCAGTTCTGAACTTTTGGAAGGCGGGAGTGAGTTACCCTCCCGGCCGTATTTATTAAAATATGAAACAAAATGAAAACATTAAAATAACAGTTTCATATCATGTACAATTTTCATTTATTACATTTCGATGAAGACATGCTCTTTGGCTAACCTTAACAAATCTCTAGTACAGAGGATTTCCTAGCCGAGTCTAACATCCTGCAAATGCATACTTTCTAAATTAAAATTGTACTTCCTAACATTACGGGCCAACGGCAAGGTCGCAACCGGTGTCAGATCCCTACTACCAGAACTCTCCCCCTCACGGTGTGAGGGCGGGCGCGCAGAGGACTGTACCTCTGCGCCAACTCCAATTTCCCTTATCTTGCGGGGGCCCCCTATTTTAACTCGACGCCATCTTAAGGGTCGTCCGAGGACTCGTGTGAGGTGTCTGTAAGAAGGTAGCGTGGACCCCCCTCCCACCCCACATTGTCTATCACATCCGCCGTCGCGGATATCCGGGCCCCGGGAAATTCGTAGGAGGGGCATCTAGCCGCCTCCTCCCCTGGAAGGGGCCTATGACCGTCTTCCCTTAGGCGACCCATACTTAGTGGGTGCCGCCTCCCCGTGTGAGGGGCCAATGGCCGCCTCCCCCCGGGCGCTCTCATCCATAGCGGGTGGCACCCCCCCTCTAGGGACCTTGAAATTACTGCTCACCGATCATGACCTTACCGCCACAGGCCGGATAGTTGACCGGCTATCCGGCCCCCCCACAAACTCCTACTAAAGGTCATGCTTTTCCAAACCCTTTAGCCATGCTACGAAGTCTCCTATGAGTAGGACATTCCCCTCCCGGGACAAATGGACCCCATCATCGAGATTCATGTGATCCCCCCCGAATACATCCGTGCGGAATACAGTGCAACTGCGCCGAGCGAAACAACCTACCGAGTTTGTTATTGACCTTTTTAACTGAATGGTTCAATGCTGACACAGAGAGGCCCCCCCGCCACACCTTCCTGGGAATAATGTGGGACTATGCTATCGTGCACCCCGGGATCCTTCTCGCCAGCCAGCTAACAGCAGATAAAACTTGCTCGAGTAATACTCGCCTACCGAGTGTCACCAAATCATTGCCCCCTAGGTGTACTATGATTACAGATGGCGGTGACCTCTGCCGCCCTAAGAGACCCTCAACAAAAGATTCGAACTGGTCAATACAGAGCCCGCCCCTTCCGTGGAAGGTCACCCTGTACCCGTATTCCCCAGCTGCGTGAGTCACGTCACCTGCTTTGAATACGTCCCCGGCCCGTCTCACGTATGAGTGGCCCACGACCCACACCACTCTTTCCTCAGCCGGTGATTTCTGACCGCTGGTCCCCAGGTGCCGAGTTGACTGCCCAGTCCGCCCCGCATAGCCTGCTTGCGAAACTGTAAACCAAACAGAAGACAAGAAGCGTGAGTGCATGAAAATGACTTCACAACATGTGCAACCGCACATACCTTTTATAACAGTTCGAGGACCATCGTCCCAGTTGTTTCACCTTCTCAACACTCTGACCCCTGGCTGTAGCCTCTGTAGCAGCCCCTATCCTAAAGGAATGGGTCCCGAAATCGCCCGGGTCCAAGCCCGCTGCTGCGATTGCCATTGTTAGCACCCTCTGAAACTGAAACCTCGTCAGTGGGGTGGCGTCAATGTGTCTCAGCAGGCTTCCCCCCCATGTATCCGCCCTTCGCGCCAAATATTCCTCAACGCACTTCACTGGGCACACGGGGGACCCTCGCATGCGCTGGACAACAATACTGTCTCCCATAGCACTCTGGTCGGTCTTGGACCTGGTTATTGTGACCACCATTGAATCACCCTTAATCAGAATGCAGTCCCGACACAGACCTCCCTCCACGTCATTCTTATTCCTTGCAACCAGCTCGCTCACCCACATAGCCCCATGGAAGGCTAATGCGAAAGCGGCCCGAAACAGCACTGCCTCGAACTGGGAGGAGCATGTCGTGGGGAGTATCGATATCAGGAGGGACAACCTTTCTAGCCCAATAGGGCGCCTCTCGTCTACTCTACGCCCCTCAAGGTGTTGCCAACCACGAAGGGCTTTCTTCACCAAAAAGGACGATGTCGGGTCCTTGATGCCATGCGCCTGCGCCATGAATGAAATGGCGGCCCGGTGTCTATTGGCCGTTGCCACTGATCTGCCTGCACTGTGCAGTGCTACTAGAAACTTCAGGACATAATCCTCCTGACCCCAATTGTCCCCCCCTGCCGGACCCAAAAATGCACAATAGGAACGAAACGCTCCTTCGTATGCCTTCCTTGTCCTGGGGGCTAAGATTGCTGCCACGAGGTCTTGTAATCCGGGGCACCGAGTAGCCAGAGTGCTTCGGGGAATGGTGCCGCCGCTAGGTCCGCGGAAGGTAAATAACCCCTGAAAGCCTGCATGTGCGAACGAGAGAGTGCAGCCGCCTGGTTCAGTACACCTGGCACATGCTTCGCCCTGAATTGTACGTTCAGTCTCATGCAAAGTAGTACAATTTCCTTCAGTAATCTCAATATCCACTTGCAGCTTGCTGCCTGATTATTTATACATTCAACGACAGTCATATTGTCGGACCAAAATACCACAGAGTGATCTCGAACTCATCCGGCCATGCCTTCAGAGCCACAAAAATGGGGAACAACTCGAGAAACCCAATGTTACCTGTGAGACCGCTGGTGTGCCACCACGTCGGCCATGTTTGCGCCGACCATCGATTACCAAAGATGGCGCCAAATCCCACGCTCCCAGCCGAGTCGGTCCACAAACCCAGCTCGTCCGAGGACGCTGGTGGCTTGTTCCACACCACTCGACCGTTGAAGTCCGCCAGAAATGCCAACCATATGCGCATGTCCTGTCGAACCTCTGCAGACAGTCTCGTGCGGTGGTGTCCCTCCTTGAGACCAACCATGGCTTGTGCAATAGAGCGGGAAAAGGGGCGGGCCATTGGTATCACTCTTAGGGCAAAGTTAAGCTGGCCCACTGCTTGTTGCAACTGATGGAGGGTAACTTTCTCTTTGCCAATGCACAGTCCCAGGGAAGCCCTGAACTTCGTTACTTTCTCCACAGGCAAACGGAAACATCCCTCCACAGAATCAAGCTCAATTCCGAGAAACTCGAGTGAAGTAGATGGTCCCACCGTCTTACCCGGTGCCAATGGCACCCCGAACCCCTTCATGAGAGTGCAAAATTCCTGTAATGCCTGCGCACATTTTGTGTCGCCGGCTGGCCCCAAAAACAAAAAATCATCTAGGTAAAGCATAACCTGGGTATGGCCAGTGGCTTTGGTGAACGCCCATTCCAGAAAACAACTGAATTTCTCAAAATAAGCACAAGAGATGGAGCAACCCATTGGCATACATCTATCCATGTAGTATTGGCCCTGGAAAACAAAGCCTAACAGACGCTGATCCCGTGGGTGTACCGGGAGCAACCGGAACGCTGACTCGATATCTGACTTCGCCATCAGCGCTCAGGGCCCCAGGCGATTCAATATGGCGAGAAACTCCCGGGTCAATCGCATCGTTCACTGAAAGACCCCTCGGAGCTGACACATTATGGATCTGCCTAAATTGCCCCGGGTCCTTCTTGGGGACTACTCCCAACGGGGAACAGATGAAATTAGTTACTGGCGGGTGTCTATATGGGCCAACTACCCGGCCAAGGGCAACCTCTTTTGCAATCTTCCTCTTAACCACCGCTGGATTATGCTGAACCGACAGTTGATTTCTACAAAGTGGTTCCCCTCGAAAATCCCCCGCCGGGATGTGGAAACCATATAAGAAGCCGTTCCTCAACACCCCAGCGGAGACATGATCAGGGTATTCGTTTAGCCAGGGAATCATTGCCATGATATCTACAGGGGTAGGTAGCGGTACCCAATGGTCCCGCTCAGACCTGTTTGGCCCCTCCTCTACCCCCTGTATCACCATTCTTGGCTCGGCACGAACTCTTGGGGTGTGAGGAATTTCCGCAACCTGCACACGCATGTCTGAACTTACATGTCCCTTGTGGCCTAGTGCAATTGCCCCTGTTAAAATTCCAACAGACCCCTTTTCTACCCCCATTCCCACCATTCCTTTGTTGGCGGTCAGCCGCGGGGCCTGCTCGAAAGGGCGCCGCAGGCTGATGGCGGGAAGGCCCCGACACATTCCCGCCAAGCGAGAACGACTTTGTCGCGCCCGGCAGGAGCTGCTTCTGCCAAGAGATCGAGGCGAGACAATCCCACGTCAGAGATGAATCGTACTCCTTGGCCTTACGAAACTTCATATCGTATCACATCCACTCATCACCCTCATATGTATCATAAAAATCCATTATTCGTGCCTGATAGCAGGACAATTCGGGCAAAACCTCGGGCTTACGTTCCCCAATAATTGCAGAAAACATCGCAAAGGCCCTGGCCCAATTCGAGATTGTCTCATCAACCCTGAATCCCACCATTTTGGCTCGCCATACACTCGGGTGCCACAACTCCTTCTGTGTCTTAACATACTCCATCTCGCGATGGTCAGTCAGCAGGGAAAACATGTTCACATACTTATCAGCCCATATCAATTCCTTTGTGGCCAACGGTATATGTTGGACCACCTTCTCCCGTCTTGAGGGCAAAGACCCCTCCCTTGCCATCGGCAATGCTTGCTTACCCGGCTCTAGTGCTGTTCCCGATGCTGTTTCGACACCAGCTGCCGGTCCTTCCGTGGTCGCCTGTGGGGGGACAAGAGGGAGATTCGCCTTTGCAGCATCTCGCGACTGCCGCAACTGCTGCATTAGTAATTTGGCCTCTTCGGCCGTGTCCCCCGGTGCCGTAGCACCCCCTGTTTTTCTGCTAAGCCATGCGGCCAACTGGGCGGCTAATTCCGGAGGCATGTCCTCCTCGCTGGCGGGCGTAACAACAACCGGGATCGGTTGACCCGCGTCTGGGATCGGTACCGGGGCTCGACTGGCATGACCGGGCTTGCCGGGGGTAACTCAGGAACCGGGACCTCCCCCCCTGCCGCCCTATTCCTAACCCGCTTCCCCCTACCCTCGGGGACAACCTTCGGCAATGCCGGGCCTATTACCTTCTTCGGTCTACCCGGATTGTTCATTGCAGCCATCTGCTTCTTCATGTTCGCCATATCTCTTACCAGCATGCGGAGCATCTGGTCGGTTCCGGACTTCTTTCCTGCCTTCTTGCCAGGCATTATTATCGAGTGTCCGATCTACGTTGATCAACACGGTTCTGGAGCCTGAGCCTCGAAGTCACTGAAAGAAAAACACAAGAATTACAAGTTCTCAAAATTGCTCCTTGTTCCGTCGAGAGCTCACGTGCAACAAGTGGGTGCAGCTTCTAAGCACAGGAACAAGAGGATGCTTCTTCGGATTCCTGCTCTCTTTATTCCTCTTCGATAGGGCGTGTACCCTCCTCCGGTACGCCTCCTGGGCGTGGCCGACGATGTAGGTGTCTAGGACAACCCCTCTTGGGCGGGAAAAGGCGCGCCCCGGCTACGCTACTTCGAGCATACCAGCCGTGACACGCCCCCCGCCCAAAATGGTTTCCCGGGGGGATCCGGGCCCCCTACCATACGTTCGGGGGGACCGAGTGGTCGCCCCTTTCCATTTGATTGATTATTACCTGAATATATATAAAGAAAGAGAGAAAAACACAGCCATTTTGACTACTACTTCCTGAAGTACATTGCAAGAACATTTTCACTGACAACTTAAACTTGTTTTTAAAAGGTAAGATGTTATTTTATAAATTTGACCGGAGAACTATGTTATACAATTTAAATTAATTTGGAAAACATTTTCAGATAGTTATATACTATCCCTCTGTAAGAGTTAGACATTGAGAAAGACTTGTTTATTATAATTATGGATTGATTTACGTTTCTGTGTTATAATTATGAATTTACTTAGGCTTTTTCGCAAGCACTTTTTAATAGTACTACTTCACGCCTGAAACCATACAGTGCCCATAG
The DNA here is from genome assembly GCF_964263255.1 of Lissotriton vulgaris. NCBI lineage: Eukaryota > Metazoa > Chordata > Amphibia > Caudata > Salamandridae > Lissotriton > Lissotriton vulgaris. The sequence goes on along the minus strand of NC_141690.1, from coordinate 316,688,505 downwards.
ATAACTTCTCTGTTATAAACTCACAAGTACCTGTCTGAACTTAAACCCAACATTGCCCTATCTCTACTGATATATTTATTTTGTATGCAAATTTCAGCACAAAAATGGAAGGAGAACAGAACGTTTCCTTTGAAATTGCCCTAGAGATAAAAAATGAGGAAAAAATTGAAAGCATTGACTTGGAATTCATGGACGAATCACGAGACCAAGAACTTCTACAATGTGTAGAATCTGTGGATTTGTTACTTCATTATGAGGACGATAAAATGTGGGAAGTTATGTTCACTCTACAAGAGGACCTTTCGGACAGTCAAATGTTAGACAGTCTATTAAATTTTGAAAAAGAATCAGAAGAATAAATTTATATTTAAAAATCAAAAATTGTTCGAGGCTTTATTCATTTTTATATGTAATTCAGAAACTAGTACCAAATTGATTATAATGTAAAGTTAGACTTATAGTATACTGTGCAACTTTTTTATGTTACTGCATTGGTACCTACATGTTGCTACTTAAATAAAAAAAAACAAAAAAAAACAACAAAACGAACAATCATTAAACATACAATATTTAAAAAGTCTATCATCCTTCTTTCCTTATAGTACGCTCCACGGACCGCTTTCCGGTGTGCGTACCGGGCGCACCCCACGCAAAAAAAACATTTTTTTTTTAAATTTATTTTTTGCCCCGCGGGGCCCTTTTAAAGCCTCCACATCAAACCTAGGGGGTCAGGGAGGATCTACTATGCCCCCTTATGGTCATGTCCCCCTTCGTTTTGGCCTCCTCTTGTCTCTCGATCCTACCGAGAGACAAGATGGCGGCCGCTCCGGACTGTTTAGAATGTTGACAGACACCGGAGAGCCAATCAGCTTCGCTTCGCGAAGTTCCGTTACGCGTCAAGTACGCGAACCGGAGCGCTACCCGGAGCGCTGTCACAGATATATCTGTTTTTTAAAATGTTAATTTCTCAAAATCCACTGGAGCACATATATTGAGACCTAGCAAAGGCACATCGGGCTAACAGTCCCTACAATTTTGCCAAGTTTCGTGTAAATCCATTCAGCCGTTCGAGCTAAAAGTGAGGCCAACCGCCCTATGGAAAACTCAATGTTAAAAACACGTTTTGGGACCCCCCTTTTTTCTCGGCCCCCCTTGACGAAACCCCCCCAAATTTTCAGAGGCTACTCAGAAACAAAATGTGCCATTTTCCTGAAAATTTCAGCCAATTCCGTCCACAAACGACAAAGTTATTAGACATAGAATTTTCAAAAATCCCATAGAGAAAAAATCCTAACTATATATACCTACTGGCGACCGCCAGTAGGTAATATATATTGTATATATATATATATATATATATATATATATATATATATATATATATATATATATCCAAATTCCACACCTTTTCCGACGACAAAGTGAAGAGGCCACAGCAGGGGAACCGTTGGAAACAACTTTATTCCATCACCCAGGCAAGTAACAGTCCTGCATCTGCGAAAGCATTTCAGCGTATCTTGCTGCCTTCATCAGCGCCAGGGGTGTAAATGTTTCAGGAAGAGACGTGAATCCCAGATAAAGTATATAGCCATTCCTGATAGGTTGTGCAGCGTGCCGCTCCTTAAAGGTGTATACCAAACGCAAACAGCCCTGGTAGGTCGTTAATGGATCTACGCCTACCAGTCCCAGCATGCAATGTCCATGTTCGTGTCTGGAAGGTGCTGCGTGGAGCGGGTACACACTGCCTAGATAGGGAACCTTCTTTATCCCATGCTCATGAAACACGTTGTCTCCTCCAGTCCCCAAATGCTTTACCTTGCAGTCACAGGGGTCGCTTTAGACGGGGGCAAGGCTGAGACTCAAACCTCGCCCAGCATGAAGCTCAATGGCCTCAACACCGCCGGACCTCTTCCCAGACTACAAGGGAGCTCTGGAAATTCCGGTAACCCAGATGCAATCCTCCACCGAAGCAGAAACCAGTTGTCCAGAGCCTGCTTGAACAAAGCGGGGACCTCTTTGCGCGTTATTGGAACCCATGCCAAAATATCTAAATTCCACACCTTTTCCCGAAGACAAAGTGAAGAGGCCACAGCAGGGGAACCGTTGGAAACAACCATTTTCCATCACACAGGCAAGTAACAGTCTTGCATCACCCACATTCGGCAAATGCATTTCGGCGTATCTTGCTGCCTTCATCAGCGCCAGGGGTGTAAATGTTTCAGGAAGAGACGTGTATCCCATCCCAGTAAAGTATCTAGCCATTCCTGATAGGTTGTGCAGCGTGCCACTCCTTAAAGGTGTATACCAAACGCAAACAGCCCTGGTAGGTCATTAATGGATCTACGCCAACCAGTCCCAGCATGCAATGTCCATGTTCGTGTCTGGAAGGTGCTGCGTGGAGCGGGTACACACTGCCTAGATAGGGAACTTCCTTATCCCATGCTCATGAAACATGTTGTCTCCTCCAGTCCCCAACCGCTTTACCTTGCAGTCACGGGGTTGCTTTAGACGGGGACAAGGCTGAGACTTGCCCCCTTCCAGAAAACTCCTCCCACGGAAGAAGAAGAGACAACAGATGGGGAATCTTGGAGGCATTTTATTTCTGGGAATTAAAAAATGGCAAATGCATTTCGGCAACTTGTATCTGCCTTCTTCAGTGCCTGAGGTGTTTACAGGAAGTAGGCACATATTGCGGATTTAAATATCCCGCCACAACCTGTTTGCTGGTTACTCGCTCCGCCCCAAAGGTAAGTCTGTATGCGGCTCTATATTCAATGCCTGCATGTCCCAGAATGCAATATTCAGGCAAGATGTCAGCACTGGGGAGGATTGGCACCACGTATTTCAAACCCTCAATGTTGGTGTATGCCCATGAAAGTCCATGCCTCCTTGGGTCCCCAAAACCACATCACCTCCAAACAGCCGGGATCCTTACGGCGGGGGGCAAGGTAGGGCATCCACCTCGCCCTTCGTGCAGCTCAATGGCGGCAACACCGCCCCAACTTCTCCCGAGATCGGTGGGAGCCACGGCAAGTCCAGTACCCTAGAAACAAAGGAAATCCACCGAAGCAGAAGACCAGCAGCTCCGTGGCCAACATATCAATGTGGGGGTCTCTTAAGCGTGATGCTGGTAATCACGCAACAAAATGTCCAGAAAACTCCTCCCACGGAAGAAGAAGAGACCACAGACGGGGAATCTTGGAGGCATTTTATTTCCGGGAATTAAAACATGGCAAATGCATTTCATCAACTTGTGTCTGCCTTCTTCAGTGCCTGAGGTGTTTACAGGAAGTAGGCACATATTACAGATTTAAATATCCCGCTACAACCTGTTTGCTGGTTACTCGCTCCGCCCCAAAGGTAAGTCTGTATGTGGCTCGATATTCAACGCCTGCATGACCCATAATGCAATATGTAGGCAAGATGTCAGCACTTGGGAGGATTGGTACCACGTATTTCAAACCCTCAATGTTCGTGTATGCCCATGAAAGTACATGCCTCCTTGGGTCCCCAAAAACATATCACCTCCAATCAGCCAGGATCCGTACGGTGGGGGGCAAGGTAGGGCATCCACCTCGCCCTTCGTGCAGTTCAATGGCGGCAACAACGCCCCAACTTCTCCCGAGATCGGTGGGGGCCACGGCACATCCAGTACCCTGGAAACAAAGGAAATCCACCGAAACAGAAGACCAGCAGCTCCGTGGCCAACATATCAATGTGGGGGTCTCTTGAGCGCGATGCTGGCAATCACGCAACCAAATGCCCAGATGACTCCTCCCACGGAAGAAGAAGAGACCACAGACGGGGAATCTTGGATGCATTTTATTTCCGGGAATTAAAACATGGCAAATGCATTTCAGTAACTTGTATCTGCCTTCTTCAGTGCCTAAGGTGTTTACAGGAAGTAGGCACATATTGCAGATTTATATATACTGCCACAAACTGTTTGCTGGTTACACGCTCCACCCCAAAGGTAAGTCTGTATGCTGCTCGATATTCAACGCCTGCATGTCCCAGAATGCAATATTCAGGCAAGATGTCAGCACTGGGGAGGATTGGCACCACATCTTGAGATTATTGGGCGTGCTGGCGGTTTATATAGAGTTTTGTGCACTTTTGGCAAAAAGTAGATGGTTGGAGTTATAGGATTTGAAACTGTCAAAACGTTTTTTTCATCCTGGTTTAATAAGCCTTTTTCCTGCCAAACTATTATTTGCTTGTGTATTTTGATTGTCATCTCTGACATCGGGTTGCCCATAAGCATTGTGTAGTTATTTGCATCATCAAGTTGTCGATTAGCCTCATCTATGTAGTTTTGTTTATTCAGGATCACGATATTTCCACCCTTATCAGCAGGCTTTATTTCAATTTCATTGTTTTCTTTTAGAGATTTAAGGGCTTGGCGTTCATTCAAGGAAGTGAGGTCCTAAGAGAGAAACATAGTGGCTCACACAGATATAAGTGGCAATCAGCCCAAACTCTTACAATCTTATAATCTGCTGGTCAGCCGGTGACATGGCGATTACTAGAGCCAAGTATATAACGTACTAGGTATTGATTCCAGCTGACTGATTGCAAAGGACATCGATAGGCTAGATTAAGCCAAGCATAAACTACTCAACCCACAATGCATCATAATGACTAGTGTGGTGTTGGGGTATAAATATAGGAAACCAAAGTAGGACTTATTACTACCGTGATCAGGAACTGTCGAGTTCAAAACGCGTAGGTGAAGGAGGAGAATTGGAGTTGAAATAAATCATGTTTAAAACACCCGAGAAGAGTTATGTTATGTTATGTTAGCTGGTGTTTTATTGAGCGCTCAGCTACTCTAGCAGAGTGTCCCGGCGCTATCAGACCCATAACAAGAAAGCCCTGTTGAAAGGAAGAGACTTATTGGCCAAACAGCCACGTTTTGAGCTCCTTTCTGAACAACAGTAGGCTCTCACTCTTTCTTAAGGACAAAGGGAGAGCATTCCAGGCCCGGGGTGCAAGATATTTAAAAGACCGCCCACCGATCCGAGCACGCCTGTCTCTGACTGTGGTCAGAGACAGTGATGCCGAGCGCAAAGCTCTGGAGGGGAGATGAAAACCAATTCTCTTCCTTAAATAGAGGGCACCAGTGCCATGGAGTGCCTTAAATGCCATGGTAAGCGTCTTAAACTCAATGCGTTTCTGAATTGGTAACCAATGAAGAGACTCCAACAGTCCTGCAGCATGGGATCGAAGGCCGAGGCCAAAGATTGCCTGTGCGGCCAAATTCTGCACTACCTGCAAGCATGAGAGAAGGTACTTCGGGAGACCTAAGTAGAGGGCATTCGCGTAGTCCAGCCTTGATCCTATCATAGCTTGGACCGTGGTTTTCCTGTGGGCGATGGATAGGAAAGGGAGGAATTTCCTTAGTATTTTCAGTACTCCGAAGCACTGACCGACCAGACTCATAACCTGAGACTTAAAAGTAAGACAATTGTCCATCCTAACACCGAGATTCCTAGCCACTGAGGCCACAGCAGAAGGAGGAAACATATCCGCCGGCCACCAGGACTTCCAACAGGGATTTGGAGGACAGCTAAAGAAAAGAACCTCAGATTTGTCTGAGTTGCATTTCAGCTGGTTAAGTTGAAACCAGGCAAAAACTGCTCCCAGACAGCTTTTCATATGATCCCTGTTAAAGTCCATATTTTTCCCACATGTGAAGAGAAGCTGAGTGTCATCAGCGTATGAGACAATCTGGGTGCCAAATGACTCAACCAGTGCCGCCAAAGGGGACATATATATGTTGAAGAGAGTGGGACTTAATATCGACCCTTGGGGCACTCCCACCTCCAGTGACGGCACTGCCGCCGAGTACGGAGAAGCCCAGACTGTCTGTTGCCGGTTAGAGAGGAAGGACTTAAACCATCTGAACACCGTTCCACCGATGCCAATCTCCAAGAGTCTAGCCAGTAGGTGGTCGTGTGGAACTGTGTCAAACCCCGCCGAGAGATCGAGCAGCACCAGCAGAGCCTTCCCTCCGGTGTCCTGAACCTCCTTAATGGCCTCCGCCATCTCCAGCAGTGCCGTTTCCATGCTCATATTTGCACGGAAACCGGATTGGGTATAATGCAGGACACCGTGTGACTCAACAAAGTCTGAGAGAACGGACTGAACATGCTTTTCCGCCACCTTCGCCAGGACCGGGAGCAAAGAGATAGGCCGGTAATTAGCATGGATGGCGGGGTCCAAAGAGATTTCTTCAGAAGAGGAAGAACCAACGCCTACTTCCAGGCAGGCGGCACTATCCCTGTCTCCAATGACAGATTTAAAATCGGATTAACAATGGTCTTGATGACATGTGCCACCTTTGCTAGAAACTTAGCGGGGCATGGGTCCCCCGTGTGTCCCTCAGCTCCTAATCGGCTGAGAGGGGGGCACCCAGAAGAGCACGGCAAGAGAGTGGCAGGGAAGAGCGGCACGGCCACATGTAATGCAGGTAGGTGCGCAACTGCCCCCAAGTAGGTAAGAGAGCGAGTCCCCCACCGATGAAAAAGTATAGACAGAGATCTCACGGCTTTTCACCTCAGGAGAGAGGAAAGTGGACAATTAAAACAATGGCACAAGTCAAGACACAGTGCAAATGCAATTTAAAAACAGCGCGCCGGAAAGTACAAAGATAATTTTTTTAAGCGCTAGGTATGTGTATCTCACTCCGACAGGTATCCGCAACGGGAGTCTCGTTAAAACAGGTCAAGAGTGCGGCGTCTTTTGTGAAACTTGCTTTAACATATATATATATGCTGGCTCTCTATATTTAGTTCACTAAAAAAAAAGTACAGTGTGCCACTGTGCAGAGATTCCAGTGAGACCCAGATTGGTATACAGATGCAAAAGTAGATAATACTAAAACTCTATTTGTGGTAGTTTGGGCGAGCTGTTAGGCTTATCATAGCGTAGTGCTAAGCATTTGTTGTACTCACAGATGCAATAAATAATACACACACTCAAGAATAAATCCGAGACCAATTTGCAAAAACAATTTAGATTTTTATATAATTTTTAGATCAAGAACTTCATTCTACAGTAAGCACTTTTCAATATATGACTTTTTCAAGTTCGCAAAATAACTCACTTGTGTGCGCAATTACGCACCATTGAGGTCAATGGGAGAAAATAGTTTGATTTCAAGGTTCAACATTTGGATTTATGTAAGTAGCAAGGCCAAGCCCAATGTTCCACCTGCAGATTCTCAGGAGTTTCCGAGATTCAGACGGGAGTACGGCGCTGAGGTTGTTGGTAGCTGGTGCGCTGCGAAGATGGGGGCACCTGAAAGCACACTACCCAAGAGAATTTAAAGGTAAATCCAAGAGGTCCCACTTGAGGGAGCTGGTTGAAAGGCACTCAGGATCATGGGAGCACAGCTGATTCTTCAATACCTAAGCCAGGTGGCCTGGGTGCAAAGAAAATAGGTTAGCTGGGTAGCGCGCATCAAGATTTTGTTGCGGTCAATGGCAGGCAGGTTGCAGGGATGATTCTAGGACAGCTGGGTCACTCACAAAGTGGGTCTCATGGATCTCAATGACCCTTGATTGGTGCTTGCTTCTTAGGCAGTTGGAGCTCAACATGGACTTTACATCTAGGTGTAGGTTGCAGGGGGTCAAGTACACCAGGTATTGGTGTTGCATGGCTCCGGTAGACCTACGCTTCTCCAGACTTGGTGGGAAGACATACCTGATCCTGTAGAGCTGATGTACCTCATTTTGCTTGGATGCTGCTTTGGAGTCACCGGGGAGCAGCAACTCAGTCAACCGGATTCTGTGGGTTCGGTGCCTGCAGTCTGCAGTGGAGTAGTTTCTCTACCCCAAGGGAGTTTTCTGGTGATTAGAGAAGGGCTCGGGATGCTCCAGGGTTCTTGGATTCCTCACAGCAGCAGGTTGAGACAGCACACCATGATGGTCGAGAACTGGAAGTAGAAGGCAGGGTTTCTCGCAAATATTCTGAAGTAGGTCTTCTTTTCTTGGGTCAGCAGCTTTTCCTTGTCTGTATCTTCTTTGTGTGCATCAAATCTAAAATTCAGGGTCTGGGGATGCCACCTAAATGCTAAAATTAGGGGTGTTAAAGGGGATGACTGGTAGTAGCCAATGGACTACCTATCTTTAGGTGTCTACATCCTCTAAATGACCACAGCTACTACCCTAGCCCTGATATGTTAATTCCCCTCTCAAACCAAGATGGAGGGAAATGAAAAGTGGGCTCAAATCACCTGCTCTACCTTAGGGGTCGTACTGACTGAATGGGGACCCACCTCCTAATTTTTCTGCCCATCCTCTGCCAATTGTGAAGCAGGACGGGGGTTGGCATCCTCCACTCTTTGGAGACGCCCTGATCAGATTTCAAAGGTGGCATTGCATTTGAAGCTTCCTGCCTTGGAAGGCTGCCCTGGCCAACAGGAGGTTTGAAGCACCTCCATCCAGAACAGGCTCTGTTCCTGGCCTCTGAGAGTGCTGGCCCTCACCCCATCAAGTCAGAAACATGCCTTGTGGTGGCAGGCTGGCTAAGATTAGTTGGAAACCACATCAATGCTTGGTAGGTTTTCAGGGGGCCCACTAAGGTATCCCCAAGTGCATTTATTAATAAATCCAACACTGGCATCAGTGAGTATTTATTAAGACTCCTAGGGTACAGTGAAGCCATCATGGAGCTAGGAAACTCGTGATGACCAGCATCCAGCACGTGTACTCTCAATGACTTCCCCGGGTACTTACAATATCCAAGAATGGACTTAGATATTATAGGGTCATATCTGCTCATGCAGACATGTCCACGAATGGGATGTAGGACATCCTGCCCTAGGGCTGTAAGGCCTGCAGAAGGTGTGACTTACCTATACCTCATGCAGTGTATCAGACATGGAAAACCGGGCTGTGGGCCATGTTGACTCTTCAATTTTCTTGACACCACAACACGCAGCCTGCAATGGCAGTTTTCATGGTCTTGGGGTCCCTAGGGTGATACAATTTGTGCTATAGTCCTAATTGACCTTCTTCAATACCAATGACTAGGTTCCAGGGGTACCATTTCCTAGAGACTTTTTCATAAACTCCCTACCAGATGTATGGTCTCCTTTATACATGGCATGGTGGGGAAGGATTCATTCGATACAAATGAAGATAATACCTGAAATATAATCAATACTGTCCATGCCATCCCTTAACCTACTTAAATATGATTTCAGTACTTCAGAAATCCTATTGTCAATATTTTATAGAATATTAAAAACACTCTTGTTTGGCTCTTGTTAAAAATTCCTGATTTAAACTCTACATTTCAGCTGCTTATAACATTATTGTAATGATGTGTACCCCCCCAGATAGATTATCATAGAAAAGTATTTATAGGTAATCTCTGTTGTAAAAGAAATACTTATTTTATTCTTTATCAGCATTGTAACTTTGTTCGGTACTTATCAGTATCATAAACGTGTGATACAAACATAATTAAAAAATAATTAAAATATTAAAAACATAACTATTCATGGGAACAATTTAGTTAAAAGCGATCTGGAAAGTCACCAATTAAAAAAGAAACCAATTTCATCCATTCACATTGCTCATGTAAAGTGCAATGGTTGACCTGTGGTGTACATTAATTAAAAAAGGACCCCCTGCTGACTTTTTCTTATTTCCAATACCTGCAATAAGAAGAGGACATAACACAGCACACATAAAGGGTATGCAATTGTTGTAAAAATAAAAGTGCTGGTCTGTACCGCCCAAAATTAAGTGTTTTGAGTCAGGTAAGATATATCTTCCTAGGGATTTCATAAAATTTACAAAAAAGTACTATGGGCAAATTGGTTATGGGTGTTATGGGTGTCACGGTGTCGCACTGACATAAGTCTAACTCTGACAGGGTGGGACAGGTATTTGGGAACCCTACCATCAGCTGGAGCATATTTGCCCTGGATTGAATCAGAAAAAACCTTTGTTGGTCATTGCATACCAGGGTCAGATATAGTTTCAAGCCCTTCTGTGTGGCTAGTTTGTCATACCGCACATACCGATGCTGGTCGGAGCCCTTACTGCCCACATCATAATCAGCACCTACTTGAATTCCATAATTTGGGAAGGTGGTCACTGTCTGTGGTCATTTAAATTTTAAATGATTTTAACACAATGATTTTAACATGGGATATAAATTGAACAACACTAATGTGTAATCAGTAATTGGTTGAGAGCTTGGGACGTGATATGCAAATTTAAGAAGTTTTTCATCGATGCTCCTATCCTTTTGCATCCTCTTTCTTGCATATTCAAGTTTGTTTATAAGATGTACACCTATTTTGTGACGAGGAACTTCCTGTTACAGACTTTGAGCTATCAGGAGGTCCTCCTCATCTGTATGAGAGAGATCGCGGCTTGGATGACTAACAACTGTCTCCAGTGAAACTGGGATGAAATGGAGATTGTGATTTTTGGAGAGGCACAGGAAATCTGGTTAGCTTATTGTCCTAACTCAAGTCCCCAAACAGGTGGTGAAAACCTGGATGTTAAGAGTGACCAAAACAACTCGATGAAATGTCAGGTCAAAAACTACATGCAATACTTGTTATGTCACCATGCAACTCTTGAGGAAAATGTGCCTGTGGTTTCCTCCCAGATACAGAAAGACTCTAGTCCAGACCCTTATCACTAGTCGTCTTGATTACGGTAATGCACTATTAGGGGTGGCTAATGACACCTTGTTGGCCATACTTCAAGTTGTGCAAAACACAGCGGTGCGGTTAATCTGTAACCTGTCTCTTCTCGCTTTCGCTGCTCCAATTCCGAGAGACCTTCACTGGCTGCTCACTAAAAAACAGATCATTTTCAAGATATGTTGCCTGACACAGAATGCCGTAAACAAAGCCCTGCCTACCTATTTACACTCCAAATTTAATTTTTACCAGCCCTCCAGACGGCTGAGATCTTCCCATATGGCTATCGAAATATCTCGCGAATCCACACAGCTAAACTTGGTGGTAGATCGTATCTCATCTAGCTCCATTTTACTGGAATAAACTGCCCCTTCCCATCCTCTTGTGCGGTGCACACCAAATTCAAACATATGTTAAAAACCTGGCTGTTCAATGCAGCTCTCTAACCCTCTGTCAGAATCAGTTGATAATGAATCGCATGTCCTGTTTTTTGCCAAGGTCCTATGATCGTGTGATCTGGAGACCCTCATTCACATTTAAGTCAGGGTGCAGTATATGTTGTTTCTTATCTCTGTTGGTTAGGTGAATAGCATCATCATTGGGTCTCTTATCAGTTGAATGTTCAGTTCTCTAAGTGATACACGTTCCTCCACCTGGAGGGAGACCGTCTGTTTTTTAGACAGTTGTGATTAGAGAGTGAACGTGTCAAAAAGAGGTAAGAAAATTGAAATTACCTCCATTTCTTTGTTTGGTATTTTATTTTGACAAGGAAGGGGCAATACTAAAAGGGGTGAGCAGTGTTGTGGTGAATGTGTTAATGATCCACTCACCTGGTATTAGATCATGGTAGGCCGACATGTTTCGGCCCTTAGTTGCCCTGGGCCTTCTTCAGCGAATCACTTACCCCTGTTCATCAGTGAGCTCACTAGCTCGACTTCTTATATTTGTTACAGATATACCTTTTGCCTTTAACTTTGTAAGGTGACAGATGTTGCTCTTTCGGCGATGGAAGGGGGTTCTGCCCTGTGCGATCTCACTTCTGCATGTGTGCTGACTCAGTCCTTCGTGCACCAGAAGTGGAATTCCTTGCCTGCGGTGCTAAGCGCAAGATGCACCTATGGAGTGAGTTGTGCACTAGAATACCTCCTCTGTAGTGTGATGTACTTATCATAAGTTCATATTGAAGTCTTCAGTTTTGAGGATATTCGACGCTGTAGTGATGGACTAGATCTTGTACCAGAGTTACAAATTATATTGTGAGGTCTCTTTTCGTCATCGGATCTGGATGGGCATAGACATTAATCAACTGTTTGGTTGATATTCCTTGTCTGTTCCAGTTCTTTAACACCAACACTTCTATCCCATTGTCAATTTCTGTCTGAAGGTTTATTCTATTTCTAGAGATAGAGATATGTACAAGGGGAAGCCCCTTTTCCGTCTTCCATGTTTATGTTGTTTAGTTGCAGTGGTAAAGTAATGCATATAACCTGTAATTGTGAGAGAAGTCATTGCACAAGTTTCCTAAAGGGACACAATATAATAATTCTTCCATGTTGGGAGAAAATGTTTTTAATGTGGGGGACTTGATCATATGGTTCATGCAACTGGGGATATTTGTAGGGCCGGTGAGTACCAACCCCAATTTTCTACATCACCCGGGGGCCACCAGAGGAGATGGTGTTGAGATGGTGTGATGTTACCTACTTTTTTTGGTGATTTGGCAATTGCTCCGTTAAGAATTGAGTACACCAGAGGTTGATCTTGTTGAAATGTTTGATGTGCAGCTTTCCAAAAAATAAGGATAGCGGGGCTGTATATTGGGTGATTTGGAAATTCTCCAGGTGTCAAAGTGTTTCTTTTTCTGTTAGCACCATTGGTGCTATGGCTGGGGAGACTGGGGAGGCTGAGTACAAAAGGGCGGTTTCTTTTGGATTATTCCTACACAGCGATAAAAATTTCATGATGTGTCGCTGGTGGTAAGAATAGCCAACACGGGTATAGTTCTCTGTAATTTCTCAATGTTTCTCTATTTAATGAATTCTGTTACTTTTGGAGTCAAATTGTGAGAGCAGGAGGGTCTCTGTTTTTTCCTTGATCATTCAAGGTGGTGTTCATCGAGTCTCCTTGAGTAATGTTTGGTCCTATGCCAAATGACGTATTTAATTTGCCTTTATCCATGTTAGGGGGTGTACGTTAAATGTTTTATCTGGCCTGCTCTAAATATTACCTTGCTATCTTTGTCCATGACAGTCATTTGTGTAACTATTTGATGTTATGACTTAGGCAAATTGATAGATATTTCGACATGGTCACCTAAGGCTAGTGGGCATCATTCTTCGGTGTCTGGAGGAATATGTACACTATTTATGCATTCAGTTCCCAAGGGTTCTTTTTGATCATTTTGATGGTTTGTGGCTATGTCCTTCCTAACCATTTCTGTGTCACAGGATTGACAGCCTATGTTTGGACTTTAGACCATGGAGGTGGTCTGAGTGCTACCTGCTGCAGGGGGATTGCACATTTAATGGTTAATTACTGGTGACCTTCTAGATGACTTTTGGAAGATTGGGTAACTACCACAAATGTTTTTTTCTCACTAAGGCTTTATTCTTTCTTCCATTCCTACCTTTTCTCAGCCTTTTTGTCTGTGTTGAAGTATTCTGCACACTTGATGGTAATAGGTTGCTTTCCCATTGGATGCCTTTCCTTACGATTAGTGTCTCTTGGTTTCCATTTACTATTGCAGGTGGCTGTTGGCTGACACTTGTAGATTGGGCATTTGTCATTGATTTAAATAATGTCTTCTTTATTGCAAGCACAGCTTTAACCTTGAACATATATTTCTCGGTTGCATGGGCCTAGATTTTATTTTGGGGTTACATGGGAATTGTGTCCCTCTCTTTGTCTGCCAAGTCTTTAGTTGACTTAGTGGGTTCAGAAACCAGAGACGTTGTGCTTGTTTTTATATTGTATGCTAACCGTGTCAAGATATCTGGCAGGTTGCTCAGCTTGTCTATTATTGGACCACAGTTGCACTTGACTGATGAAAGAGAGTATGTGTTCTGGACTCAAGTAATTAGGCTGTTTAGGTCAGCCAGTTTTGTATCAATACCTAGTATATAGGCCCCAAGTATGTTCATCAGATCAACTTGAATGTCTAGTTTCTTTGACTGATGATTCAGGGTATCTACCGGAGATTTAAGAGTGGTTTATAGTGTGGTCAAAATATTATTTTAATCGTTAACTTGGATTGAAGTTGAAAAATAAACAGAGGTCTTAGTATCACATAGATCTTGTTTTTCTCCTTTTTTGTGACTGTGACCATGTTGGAGAATTTGACATATTTGTAGCGTTGTGTATTTTCGCCGTAATGTGGTCTAGCATAGGTCTTAATGAACTAGCTAAGTCTTCATATATTTGTTTGTGTGAGGCATGGTCGGAGGTGGTACATTAGTGTGATTTGAACCTTGTGTTATAAGTCAACACATGATCTGTTATTGATTAATGGATGCAACCAGTTTTGAATCATTGAATGTTTAGAGTTGGGTACCCTTGTATCATTTTAAGTACTTGCTGTTTCTTCTGCGTTTGCAACTTGGTTGGTCACTTGTGCTAGAGATGAAAGCAGCAGAGGGGTCCTTGAGAAAAGTTAACCTAATTAGGTTTTCTGTATTATTGACAAACATCCATGGTATTGGAGAGATCAGACTACCTGGATCCTGAGCTATTCTCAACATTTTGAGTAGAAAGCTTCAGCTTTTGCTTTCTTATCCAGTGGATGGTTTTCTAAGGGGGTATCATCCTTGATTTGCCTTAACTAGCTGAAGGATATATTTGATTTTGAAAATGACAGCTGAATAGGAGTGTGATTTGACAATTGCTGGAACGTCATTTAGGTAATTGCCAAAGGAGGAGTGTGCACCACATGAGTGTTGTTCTGGGAAACCAGTACTAAAACTGATGAGTAAAATGAAGATAGGATTGATGTTGTTGCCTATTTGAGGTGGCTGCACGCAGAACAGTGAATCGACCAGATTGAGGCTGTCTAATGAGTGAGGAATGCCTGGGAATGATGGGTGATATCGCCACTGTGCAAGCCACAACGGGTTTCAACTCTGCACTGCCAGGACTCATTTATGGGAGCTTGCCAAAGTCTGCTTGGTACTAAAACTAAGCCTGCAACTAAGCCTGCACACATCAAATGGGCTATGGAGGGAGAATTACTTGATGTCAGTTACAAAGGGCACTGACTCCCAACTTCTGAGCTGTGGCTGCTGCCTGGGCTGCCGTCAATGTCGTTGTCACCCAGATCAATGGTCCCATCTCTCCCTAGAGTACAGACCAGCTATGTTGAAAGTCGCCTCACCTCACTACACACAATAAAACTGATGATCCCGACATGGGGTACCGAGGAGCTGCCTATTGGCTTGGGCGGGTCAGGTAGGGACCGAACCGAGTCAAGCTGCTGGAGCTTTGAAGCCGCTGCACTGAAACTCCGATGCTCCAATGCAAATTTGTGACACACTTCCTCCACTGCTTAACACTTTCAATGCAATTGAAAAATCTGTTATTGTATTTACTTATGAGTCCCTAGTAATGTGGTACTACCTGTACTCAGGGCCTGTAATTTAAATGCTACATGTGGGCCTGCAGCACTTACTGTGCCTACTTAAGTTGCCTTCCATTGCAGCATGGGTGTTTAGTTTTAAACTGCCATTTTGAGCATGCCAAAAAAAAAAAAAGTTTCAAAATGCTTTATTCGGTTTGTACAAGTACAACCATATAGCAACATACATCAATGCAGTTTGAAATCATATGTGTAAAAAATAATGAAACTTTAAAAATTACCTCGATATCCAAGCCAATCTTGTTAAAACCTGTAAGATATATCTCATTTGTATACAGAGTTGAAATTGGTCACTATATTTTAGCAGCAATTTAGAGGTTTAGTGCAAAACATGCCAAGTAAATTAGTGCAAATCAGAAAAGGCCTATGATGGGCATAAAGTGCAGTGGTATGTGCAAAATATGCAAGGATATAAATAAAGTGCAACGTCTGTTTAGTCTCTTACGTGTTTTAGCAGCAGTTTGTATATGAAAAATTTAAAAGGATGTTAGTGCAAAAAAAAAAAAAAAAAAAAATGTACAAAGCCGGGAGACAATCATTACCATGGGTACACAACAAGTATGAAGTACAGAGTAGACAAAATTCATATAAGAGAAATGCACGTGGTTTAACAGTAACTCACAGTTAGTCATAGGATGTGTTTACCAACGGGGGAAAAACAAGGGGAATCATATAATAATTGATTTCCTGTGCCCAATACATTTGAGAATATAGGTGGCTACGCGGTAACACACATTCAGGGAGGACAAGTCAAACAACAATTGCATTGCAGCTCTTATATTGCACGTACTGTATTCTAAAAATAGTTGCTTCAGATAAAACTTTCTAAAACCAGTATAAAAATTACAAAATAATAAAAAGCGGCAGATACTCTGTTTGGATTTCCCATCGCATGGGCACGGACATGACCCGGGTTTTTTTACAGTAGGGAAAGCCACCAGATGGTGGACTATGCCCAACCTCAGGCGTGCTAGAACAAAGCGATGGGTGTTAATATTAACAAATGTGAGATAGGATGGGAATCCTGTGCTTAAATTGTACTCCAGGTACAGTTTGAATGTACTTTGTGTAGCGTACCCCTTCATTCTGAACCCTTTTGCATGATCCATATAGGTGGTTTTGAGGTCACGCTTCGTTAAAACTGACTCTGTTAGAATATCTTTAAAAATGTCCTGACCAAAAAGGATCTTGTACCAGGAGAAAATGTGTTTTAACCAGGGGATTTTTGAATGCTGATCCAATTTAATACAGTCTAAAATTACTTCCTGGGTAAACTTAGTTTCTTCTTTAGCCCATATGGATCGCCAAAGAGAAAGAGGGCGCAGTGTGATCAGGTCTGTGGCATGATTTATGCCTAGCTCCCTATGGGTGATCTCATTTGACGCTGAAGCAGGGAGACATAGTAAGCGTTTCAGGTACCTGTTTTCCTCCTGCTGAATGGATAGGGCGATCTGGGAATTGTATCCCCATATCCCGGCTCCATATAGGGCAGAGGACATGCACCTTGAGTTGTAAATGGAGATCATCTCTCTTATTCTGCGGCCCCCCAGTTTAGAAGCGAATCTGAAGATACAATTTGTATTTCTAGTCATCTTCATGCCTACACAGGATTGCTCGTTTACCCATCTCCCATCTCCTGAGAAGGTAATGCCTAAATAGCAAAAACGTTGCACAGACTCAAGTTTGTCCCCATATAAAAAAAATGACTTACTTTTCTTTAATTTCTTTCCACAGGTCATGGTCATAGTCTTGCCCTTGTTAATTTTAAGCTTTCTGCCCTTAGTAAAAATGTGAAATTTCTCAATTAACTTTTGGAGCCCATTTGCGGTCCTGGAAATCAGGACGGCGTCGTCCGCATATAAGAGGACGGGTATTTGTTTTCCATTAATAATGGGGGCATCAGCAAAAGATTCTTGTAGGAACTGGTCAACCTGGTTTATAAAAAGGGAGAATAACAAGGGAGCAAGAACACACCCTTGTCGGATCCCTCTACCGATTTTAAAAAAGGGGGTGCATTCTCCATTTGGTCCGAATCTGACCTTACTTGATAGGCTGCTATACATTCTGGCCAGTAGGTGGATAATTTCTGGGGGTGCGCCCATAGCAAGTAATGTTGGCCAGAGCAGTGCGTGTTCCACTAGATCGAACGCTGAGCTTAGATCGGCAAAGCACATGAAAAAATTCCCCTCCTTGGCTTTTGTGTACTTGCCGATAATAAGCTCAAGGTTCACGCACTGCTCCATGGTTCCTATGCCCCTTCGGAACCCATACTGAATTGGTGACAGGACATTTTTATCTTCGGCCCAGGACTCTAATCTTACCAGAAGCACGCGACTCAATATCTTTAGTGACGAGTCTAAAAGGGAAATTGGGCGATAGTTTCGTGCTTCAGCCCTTGAACCCTTTTTGAAAAGTGGCACCAAGATAGATTGACCCCATGAGGTAGGTAACTCGTCCTCAATAGCAGCATTAAAGTAGCGTGTTAAAATAGGGGCCCATAAATCAATCTCGGATTTGAAGAAGTCCACAGGGACCCCGTCTGGGCCCGGGGCTTTCCCCCCCTTGCTCTTCTCAATGGCCTCCAGCACCTCATCCAAAGATACCGAAAACATTAATTTCTCCCATTTAAAACAGGTTGGCGTATCAGTTAAGACGTTAAGATTTGGAACCGAAATAAAATCATGGGTACAATCAGAATTAAAAATCCCAGTAAAGTGTACAATCCAGGCCTGACAACTGACATGCGAGGTTAGTTCAGGAATATTGTCGTTCTTCAAAAATGGACTATTTACAGTGTCCCAAAAAAGTTTATGATCTTTGGTTTCTGCAGCCTGATCTAATTTAGCCCATGCCTCGTCCTGTAATTCTCTCTTCCGGGTGGATAGTGCAGTTTTATAGTTATAACGCTCTTCCCTGATCTTGCATGGGTCTTTTGGTTTGGCATCAAGCGAAATTTTTAACCTTTTTAATGACTGAGCACAATTGTCATTAAACCACGCTGCCTTGACTTTTCTTGCTTTCCGGGTTTTGCGTGTCAGTGATTTCTCGATAGCTTGTGTAATGGTTAGAAATTTAGATAGCAAGGTTCCTGGGCATGGTGTCGGGGATAAACAGTACTCCACCTCTCCGCAGCAGTTTGTGATTACATTGGTAACAAATTTAACAGGGTCAACTTTTGTCCACTTCACCCTTGTCCCGTTCGGTCTTCCTACGGTGATGTCCTGAATGGGTTGACCATAGGTGTTCCTTTTGGTCCCCCAGCCCAGTAGTTCAACAGATACACTATTGTGGTCACTGACCGTTTGTTCAATTACCCAAACATTAATATAGGTTACAGAGCAAGATACAATAATATGGTCAATAAAAGATTGGCTATTCCTTCCATGGAATGTCGGACATCTGGCGTTGTTTGCATTCATATTGCATTCAAGGAGTTCCAGATCGTATTTGGCCAATAAGTTATTCAGAGCACTGCCAAGGTTGTTATGAGGGAAATGATTGTATACACATGTTGTTTCCCTTCCAGAGTATTCCTCCCTGTGGCCGCATGCCCCCTTAAGTGCATAAGTGCATGATTTGATGTTAAAATCTCCTGCCCACAGAATGGCGGCTGGTTTGGGTGTACTTAATAACATTGCATCGATGGCCTGTTCGATATCAGAAATAAACATCCCCTGTTTGTGCCCGGCAATATTGTTATAAAAATTCACTATTATTAAGTCTCTGTATCCACTGTGGGCCAAACGCAGAACGGAAGCATGTTCTCCCAAGACTACCTGATCACTAACCCAGAACTCAGTCAATGTTGTAGATAACAGAGTCACTAGCCCGCCCTTGGCTCGACCAGCCTGGGAAGCCACAGCCAGCACATTGAAAGAGGTATATCCCTCGACGTGTACTTCAGCCCTATTTCAGGTTTCTTGTAGGCAGATTATGTCATAGCCCTGTTTAATGAAGTCAGCCCATACGGGGGTGTTTACCTTGGAAGCTAACCCGGCTATGTTCCATGTAATAGCCCTCAAAGTCTCTTCCAAGGATACTTGAGGTGGATCAGTAGCAGTTGTGGCTGACGATATTATTGGGTTTCCCAGATGATTTTCAACAGTACAAGTGGTGTTGTCTATCACGGTTAGATCATTTAGGCTTATTACGGGGATGTCTGTTGGAGGTTCCCCTGCTGTATTATTGCCCATTAACCTAGGATCCTCACTTGCAGGAAGTTCTTCAACAAGGGTATTCTCGAGTCAATCGTTTTCATCTAGGGAATTAAATATCTGGAATCTGTTTGATGTTGGGACTGCAAATTGACCATAGATGTTGCTTCCGGGCCCGATGGCATTGTGGTAATTAAGGTAGTTGGGGTTTGGCATTCTGTACAAATTCATAGGAGGTTGTGGGGCATGCTGATTACTAGGGTCGTGAAAGGTCAGGGGGTACCCAACTGATTGTACTGGTGCCTGCTGTACTAGTGGGTAAGGTGTGTTAATTGCTCTAGGGTGTTTAAAATTCTGCACCGGAATCTTGAACCCCACCAGATTTCTATAAAAGTAGTCCAACGGGAACAGGGTTGTATTGTAATCATTGTCTGAAGGGATGGGCGCGTTCAGGATGGAATCTCTTGCCCATTCAGTGGTTTTATAGTTTATGATTACACAGTCCCCATTAATTTCCTTTTTACTGGGGCCCACCCACCCTACCCTTTGAGTTGAGATGATCTGGCCTGCCCCACTTAAGGGGAATCCACAGTTATGGACGAGCCAGTGTAAAATTTTGTTTTTAAGTGTTTCACTATTTTCAAATTGGGAGGGTTTAAGTTTTGGGACATTTGCAAGGATAGCCACGTATGGCCTACTTTCTGGTGGGAGATTGATCAGAGCAGGAATAATATTATTATGATAACTACGCGCTGGTGGATTCCCGCTTGCTGAAGAGTGACCCATGGGCACCTCCCCTGTTGCTCTAAGGGAAGAGGATGTTGAAGGGCCATTGGTGGTATTGCCTGGTGTGTTGGTATGTGAGTTTGTGGGTTTACCGGGGGCTACTATGGGGTTCACATTTCGGGCGGGTGGAACCTGTGGTTTAGATGTATTAGGGACAGTCGTATTGGCCTTATTCACAGTCGGTACATTCAAGGTGGTTTGAGTAATTTGTGGACCCAGGTGTTCGAGGATGTCTAATTTGGCTAAGCCCAATTTTTCCAGGTTTTCCACCTTTTTACCTATTTGCTCGAGTTTGTCGTTTAGGGGAGCAATGAGGTGCTTCATAGCATCCATGATGTGATCCATTATAGATTCCATATTGACTGCGGGTCCTGGATTTGGCAGAGGTGGTTCACTTCCGTTGGTCTGTTCTAAGGGAGGTGATGGTAAAGTTGCCTTCTTTCTTCTACCCCTTTGTTTCACACATCCCCTACTAAGGGCTGGTAGTTTTCTATTATGCATGCGTCTAGATCTGCGATGGACAGTGCCATTATTGGACGTACTGTCAATGCTGCTATTATTGGGTAGGTCAATTGTGTGGATGATATCTTCGTTGTCGCAGGAAATCAATATTGCGCTAGGCGCATTGCTAGGGCCCGGTTCCTCAGATGGTGTTACATTAATCTGCAAATTAGGAGTTAGGGACAGGCGGCTTTCCCTATCTTGGAATACTGTTGGAAGTGTAGGAGGATCTTCCAAGGGGGGTGGCACGGCCCCGGGAAGGCCTGTATAGGATTGCATTAAAATAGAATCATTTGATAATGCAGTCACATTTATGTTATGTACAGTACTGTCGACAGGTTGTGCTGTCCGCTGAATTAGACAAGTGCTGGGTGGTAGAGACAATCGTCTTTCAGTATTTTCAATGGCATTTGCTACCACCACGATTGTCTGTTGAAGCATACGATCAATAGCAGTTAGCGTTGGTAACGGTGTTTTAGTTTGAGCAGTGTTCCTTGCAACAGAGCGTGTGTTAATGGGCGTTTTTTTTGCCATGCTCTTAGTGGTAGATTTGGACTCAGTGGGAGCCATTTGCAATATATTTTAAATCACAAAATTTAATACCTTGGTGATCAGTGCAGAATTGGCCAGGGGGTAGTGCCCAGCCCAGTCTCCTCAGGCCTCTGAGGGCCACAGAGGGCCCGCCCTTTGCCCGGGCTTAGCCCCGCGCGCGGTCCCGCGACGTGGGAAGGCCAGCCCCTTAAACAGCGCCTCCGGGCGCCAAGCCTCGACGCGACTTCCGCTCGTGTCGCGGAGGCTTCTGGGAGTTGTAGTTTCAACTCCCCCTGCTCTGCTGCAGACCCGGTGTTGGAGGGCTGCGGCGGGGGGAGGAAACAGCAGGCGCGGCGGTGGAGGCTCTGGACCCCTTACAGGCGAGGCTGGTGGCAGGTCTGGGTCCCAGGATGCTGACAGCCGAGCAGAAGGACGGACAGGCGAGCAGGTAGGCTCGCGCGCTGAAACTCACTTAGACGCCAACACCCGCTCCCCAGCAAGGCCAGCCCCTTAAACAGCGCCTCCGGGCGCCAAGCCTCGACGCGACTTCCGCTCGTGTCGCGGAGGCTTCTGGGAGTTGTAGTTTCAACTCCCCCTGCTCTGCTGCAGACCCGGTGTTGGAGGGCTGCGGCGGGGGGAGGAAACAGCAGGCGCGGCGGTGGAGAATCTGGACCCCTTACAGGCGAGGCTGGTGGCAGGTCTGAGTCCCAGGATGCTGACAGGCGAGCAGAAGGACGGACAGGCGAGCAGGTAGGCTCGCGCGCTGAAACTCACTTAGACGCCAACCAAAATAATCGTTGTATCAGGCCTCAACCATCCTTTTTAATTCATATGGGTTACCCACTTTTTAAATACACTGCACTCTGCCCTTGCCAGCATCTGTGGATCCTTTAGAATCAGTGGATCTCCTCTGCTGTGCAGCACAACCCTGAGTAGAACTAATGCATCACCACTGCTGCATGGATCAGAACAATCTCAAAGGCCAGCATTGCATCGCAGCCCATCACCTCATCAGATCTAGGGATGGGCGGTGAACTCTACTCTGCCATCAGAGTTTTGCCTACTCCACTCTCTGCTTGGAGAGCGGAGTTTGGCAAAACTCTGCGTGCCATCATGTAGTAGAGTTTACCGGCACTCATCTCTAGTTTTAAACTTGTCCCCTGCCCATGCTAAACAACACTGCCATGAAAGGACAAAGAAGCATCACTTTTGTCGGGCACTCTACATATTAAATGCCAACATTACTATTAGACACAGAGGAAGGTTATGATCAGGGCAAGGAAAAACAATCAGGAAGTAGTCAAGGAAGACACCTCACCCAGACCAACATACAAAAGAAATGACACTCTAGAATGCATGCCATGTGCAAGTATATAAAAGGACACTTTATCAAGTAGAAAATACAGCCTAAAGAAAAATGCAAAGTAATACCTTCCCAGGAAACACGGAAGAGGGAAATAGTAGATAATTGTAGCAACGCTAGTGAGACCCGAAGCCAGCGGTATAAATCAAAGGCCTTTGTCCTTCTTGTTTTCAATTAATTCTCTGATGCCAGAAGTCCTCACCTGCACGATTGTGCATCTCACCTCACACTACATTCCTCCTCAAAATACTTTTAGACACAAACTAGTGAACTTCAAATAAAGAACCTTCAATGGAAAGGCTAACTTTACTGAGTCTCATAACACCCAGTCACCCACTGAAATTTGGGAATCTCAAGCGTGCCGAGCCTAGCTTTATCAAGCATGATTGCCTCTTCTGCCCTGCTAGCTGGTATCCAGACAGTAAGGTGCCCAGGTCTAGCTCGCTCTCTGAGCTGTGCAGTAGTTCATTAACTCAGTGGGTGACTTTGAGCTTACTTTGCACTGACTATGCTCTGACTTTTGAGGAGTGCTAGTTTTTGTACCGTATGCCATCCTTCTGAGTCATACGACCAGGAAGGGGAGTACAAGGGAAGTGACGTAGGGAAGAGGAAAAGAAAACTACTTTAGTGTCAGCACAATGGACATCACAGAGTTCCAGTTGAAAACGCCACTTCCACTTCGTGTGCCAGCCCTTGATGCATTTTGAGAGCAAGATGGGTATGAGTTAAGCCGTGACACAGAGGGAGTTGATGGTGGCAGGCTGGTTGGCTTTGGCAAGTTCCAATGGGCAACAAGTGTGTAACTGCTTTTATAGATGGGGTGAAAACCCAGCATGAGTTGCAGCTGAGGGAGGGCCACAGCAGAGGTGGGTGCCAGAAAGGGACGGCGTGAGCTCCACAAGTAATGCAGCGCAATGACAGCAGTTAGAGGGTCAGAGAGCTGGAACAAACTGAGTCAGTGAAGGGCCACCCAACCTGATGCGCAGGTCTGCCCATCCTCCCCATCACCGTCGGAGAAACCCCAAGGCCCTCAGACTCTATTGGAGCCAGTCCCTACAACACCATGATTCATGAATGCAAAGCAAAGTTGTGGATTCGAGAGAAGTCGATAGAGGGCTGAATACACTGGATTGAGAGGTAACCAGTTAGGTAGTGTTTAGATAAACACATTTCACAGTACACAGGAACAACCGGATATTCACTTCTTGCTCCATAAAATACCTGTGTACACATGGAGCTGGTAAAGCCAGCTCACAGAACTCTGTGGAATTAAGTGGGGTTCTTCAGTAACTCTGTGGAATTCAGTGGAGTTCTTCAGTAACTCTGTGGAATTCAGTGGAGTTCTTCAGTAACTCTGTGGAATTCAGTGGGGTTCTTCAGTAACTCTGTGGAATTCAGTGGGGTTCTTCAGTAACTCTGTGGAATTCAGTGGAGTTATTCAGTAACTCTGTGAAATTCAGTGGTGTTCTTCACTAACTCTGTGGAATTCCGTGGGGTTCTTCAGTAACTCCGTGGAATTCAGTGGGGTTCTTCAGTAACTCTGTGAAATTCAGTGGTGTTCTTCACTAACTCAGTGGAATTCCGTGGGGTTCTTCAGTAACTCTGTGGAATTCAGTGGGGTTCCTCAGTAACTCTGTGGAATTCAGTGGGGTTCTTCAGTAACTGTGGAATTCAGTAGAGTGAAACTCCCGAGCTCCGCCCAGGCCTACTTAGAACAGCTGCTGCTTGACACACCCTTGTCGCAAGCGATTGCATTGCTCGTTGATGGCAGCCTCAATGATTCCATGGGTCTCCACATCGCAGCCTCGCAACTCCTCGTAACTGATGCAATACCCCAACTGCGCACCCCATCCTGGACACTGGACTTCGCACCGTAGGCTCTTGTCATGTAGGATACTTGACAATGATGCAGGACTTCACACTACAGCCTCATAACATCTTGTTAGAGACACATCATTTCGGCATGAATCATCTTTGACGTGGACCTGAGCAATGCTCCACAAACCAGGATGTAAAGTAATTTAAGGTACTTTGTTCAGTGGGCCTAACTGGGTCCCTGTAGTTGGCCTATGCTCCATTGTGGATGGCTTTAGGTTATGACATTGTCCCAGTGTGGCGTGACCAGATTTCCAGAGTAGGTGATTTGTGCTTTTTGGCGCTATTTTTACTGAAGCAACACATAAAGATCATGGACGGAACGCTGAACATTGTCAAACATTCACCCCAGTCACATATATGGGTTAAATTCAATGTTTCTTTGCTCACAATGTCACCCCAGTTTGGAACTAGCCTTGACTTGACCCTTCTCCCCATGGAACAAGCCAGCCTGCATTGCCAGGCTAGGTCCTCCCTGAACCGGAAACAAGCATCCTGGGACCAGTTTCGGGGATCACCAGCCAGGCTAGCTTGAATCCAGTGACACATTGAGTACAGGACCCACTTCTGGGGCTACCCTTCCCTCTTAGTGTTACTATAGCAGTACAAAAAGATAACAGATGAAATACTGAACATTGTCAAACATTTACCCCCAGTCAAACACCCTGGTTAAATCCATTGTTTTGTTTTGCTGATATGGCTGAGATACCCGCCACCCCCTCTCAACACAATCCCCAAAGGAGGGAAACCGGAAACAGTTCTTGAAGTTTTTTGGAAGAGGGAGGGAGTGACCCTCCCCGGCCGTATTTATTAAAACAAAAAATTAAAACATTAAACAGTTTCATATTAATGTACAATTTCATTACCACATTGCGATGTTTGGCTAACCTTAACAGATTCTCTAATACAGAGGTTCTCCTAGCCGAACTAGCAACCTACAAAACATTTTCTTGAAATTTTGAAATTGTACATCCTAACGTTTAAGGGCCAACGGCAAGGTCGTAACCGGTGTCAAGATCCCTAACCAGAAATACCCCCCCCCACTTGGGAGGGGCGACAGCACTGAGGCGTACCTCAAGTGCAACTACCAATTTCCCTTGACTTGACGGGGGCACCAAT
Organism: Lissotriton vulgaris; assembly: GCF_964263255.1. NCBI lineage: Eukaryota > Metazoa > Chordata > Amphibia > Caudata > Salamandridae > Lissotriton > Lissotriton vulgaris. Next base: position 316,662,877 of record NC_141690.1, on the reverse strand, counting down.
AAACTCGACGCCACTTAAAGGTCGTTCGAGGACTCGTGTGAGTTATCTAGAAGGTAGCGTAGACCTCCCCCCAAACCCCACACAACTTACCACATCTGCCGTCGCAGACGTCACTGGCCCCGGGAAATTACCCAGGAGGGGGCTGTAACCCCTCCTACACAGGAAGGGGCCTTGACCGCCTTTCCTTTTCTTTCGGCGACCCATCCTTAGAAGGGACCGCCTCCCCGTTGAGGGGCCAAAGGCCACCTCTCCCGAGCGCTCCCATCCGTGTTGGGTGACGCCCACTCATAGGGATCTTCCAATTAGTGCTCACCGATCATGACCTTACCGCCCGACCAAAATAAATACGACAATGCTAACTAAACCAACAATACATTGGCCACTATGACCGAAAAAAGCATGCTTATCAATGGACACTAAATCCGAATTTCTTTAATCACAAAAATTCATAAAATCGACCAACTTTATTACACACTCAACATCAACACGATAATACCACAACCTGTAAACGAAATAGAATTATCGATCCATTTTTATTACAACAACTGGCTGTCTTCAGGGGCTGGTGGGTGGGTCAAAATTGGCTCTTCGTTCCGTCTCGAGCTCACGTGCAGCGAGGAGGTGCAGCTTCAGAGCACAGGAACAAGAGGATGCCTTCTGGTCTTGCGTCCCTTTTTATCCGTCTTCAGGGCGGGCGTAAACCCGCCCCTGCCTGCCCCGAGGGCGTGGCCAGCCGCGTCAGTGTCTAGGCCAGCCCACTCTAGGGCGGGAAAAAGCGCGCCCCGGCTACGCCGCTTCGGGCATACCAGCCGAGACGCGCCTCCCGCCCAAAATGGCTTCCCGGGGGGATCGAGGTACTCTGCCATACGTTCGGGGGGACCGAGTGGTCGCCCCTTTCCATATGGCTGAGATACCCGCCACCCCCTCTCAACACAATCCCCAAAGGAGGGAAACCGGAAACAGTTCTTGAAGTTTTTTGGAAGAGGGAGGGAGTGACCCTCCCCGGCCGTATTTATTAAAACAAAAAATTAAAACATTAAACAGTTTCATATTAATGTACAATTTCATTACCACATTGCGATGTTTGGCTAACCTTAACAGATTCTCTAATACAGAGGTTCTCCTAGCCGAACTAGCAACCTACAAAACATTTTCTTGAAATTTTGAAATTGTACATCCTAACGTTTAAGGGCCAACGGCAAGGTCGTAACCGGTGTCAAGATCCCTAACCAGAAATACCCCCCCCCACTTGGGAGGGGCGACAGCACTGAGGCGTACCTCAAGTGCAACTACCAATTTCCCTTGACTTGACGGGGGCACCAATAAACTCGACGCCACTTAAAGGTCGTTCGAGGACTCGTGTGAGTTATCTAGAAGGTAGCGTAGACCTCCCCCCAAACCCCACACAACTTACCACATCTGCCGTCGCAGACGTCACTGGCCCCGGGAAATTACCCAGGAGGGGGCTGTAACCCCTCCTACACAGGAAGGGGCCTTGACCGCCTTTCCTTTTCTTTCGGCGACCCATCCTTAGAAGGGACCGCCTCCCCGTTGAGGGGCCAAAGGCCACCTCTCCCGAGCGCTCCCATCCGTGTTGGGTGACGCCCACTCATAGGGATCTTCCAATTAGTGCTCACCGATCATGACCTTACCGCCACAGGCCGGATAGTTGACCGGCTATCCGGACCCCCCACAAAGGTCCTACCTAAAGGTCATGCTTTAACGTTTTCAACCATGCTAAGAAGTCTCCTATGAGTAACTCATTCCCCACCCGAGACAAATGCACACCATCCCCCAAATACATACTGTCATCATTAATACAGCCATGCGGAATAGAATGCAATGTCCTGGAACGGAACAACCTACTCACTTTGTTATTAAGCTTTCTAACAGACTGATTCAAAGCAGGAATCGAAATAGCCCCCCGCCACACCTTTCGTGGGATCATATGGGACCACGCAATTGTGCACCCCGGAACTCTCCTCGCCAACCAACTTACAGTGGAAAGCATTGCCTCCAGGAGAAGTCGTCTACCGGTGGTGACCAAATCATTGCCCCCTAAATGTACTATGACTATAGACGGCAGTGACCTCGTCCGCCCTAACAAATCCTCAAAATATGCTTGAAACTGGTCAATACAGAGACCGCCTCTTCCGTAGAAGGACACCCTGTACCCGTATTCCCCAGCTACGTGAATCATGTCACCTGCTTTGAATACGTCCGCGGCACGTCTCACATATGAGTGGCCCACGACCCACACCTCCTTTTTCACAGCCGGTGATGTCTGACCGCTGGCCCGGTGTTGGGTCGACTGCATAGTCCGCCCCGCCTCGTAGGCTTGCGCAACTGAAAACCAAACAAAAACAAGAGGCGTGAGTACATCATTACAGCTTCACAACATGTGCAACCGTACATACCTCTTATAACAATTGGAGGACCAACGCCCCACTCGTTTCACTTGTTCAACATTAAGACCCCTGGCTGTAGCTTCCGTAGCAGCCCCTATCCGAAAGGAATGGGTCCCAAACTCGCCCGGGTTCAAGCCCGCAGCGGCAATTGACATCGCAAGCACCCGCTGAAACTGAAATTTCGTCAGTGGGGTGGCGTCCGCGTGTCTCAACAAGGTCCCCCCCCATAATGCCACCCTTCGTGCTAGGTAATCTTCTAAGCACTCTACCGGACACATGGAGGACCCGGGAATCCTGCGTATGATTATGCAGTCACCCATCCCGTCTTGATCGGTCTTGGACCTGACAAAGGAGACAGTCATTGCCTCTCCTCTGATCTGAACGTGTTCTTGGCACAAACCCCCTGCCACATCCTGTTTGTTCCTTGCCACCAGTTCGCTTACCCGCATCGCCCCGTGAAATGCTAGCGTAAAAGCGGCTCGGAACAACACCGCCTCAAACTGAGATGAACATGTGGCAGGGAGTGTAGCCAACAACTGGGCCAACCTATCCAAACCTATCGGGCGCCTCTCATCTACTCTGCGACCCTCAAGGCGTTGCCACCCACGCAGCGCTTTCTGTACAACGAAAGACGCTGTCGGGTCCTGGATACTATGAGCCCTGGCAACAAAGGAAATAGCAGCACGATGCCTCTGGGCCGTAGCCACCGATTTCCCAGCCCTACGTAAGGACATCAGAAAATTCACTACCCATTCCTCGTGGCCCCAAAGCCTCTCTCTATCAGTCCCCAAAAAGGCTAAATAGGACCGAAACGCCCCTTCATATGCCTTCCTCGTCCTTGGTGCTAGACTCTCTCCCACGAGGTGACGAAGTTCGGGGCACCGAGAGACCAGAGAGCTTCGGGAAAGGGTGCCGGCTCTGGGTCCGCTGAGGGAAGGAAACCCGAGAAAGCCTGCATATGAAAACGAGACAGTGCATCAGCCGCCTGATTCATTACCCCTGGGACATGTTTTGCTCTGAATAGCACATTCAGCTGCATACACAGTAAAACAATTTCTTTGAGCAGTCTTAAAATCAGTTTACATCGTGCTGCCTGACTATTGATGCACTCGACCACGGTCATATTGTCAGACCAAAATATCACAGAGTGATCTTTGAACCCTTCTGGCCAGGTTCTCAGGGCCACCAAAATGGGGAAAAGTTCCAGGAAAGCAATATTACTTGTCAGACCATTGTCATGCCACCATGTCGGCCACCTTTGTGCCGACCATTTTGTGCCGAAGATGGCACCAAAACCTATGCTACCTGCTGAATCTGTCCATAGCCCCAGCTCTTCAGAGGACACGGCTGGTTTGTTCCAGATGACTCGACCATTAAAGTCCGCCAGAAATGCTAACCAAATACGCGCGTCCTGGCGGACCTCAGCCGATAGTCTCGTGCGATGATGGCCCTCCTTTAGGCCGACCATAGCTTGGGCAATTGAACGGGAAAAGGGGCGGGCCATCGGTATAACTCTCAGGGCAAAATTCAACTGTCCCACCAACTGCTGTAATTGATGCAGCGTAACTTTAGATCCTTTTAGACAAACTTGCAGGGCTGCCCTGAACTTCAACACTTTGTCAGTTGGCAAACGAAAACAACCCTCTCTGGAGTCTAACTCGATCCCCAGAAACTCGAGGCAAGTCGCAGGACCCACCGTCTTACCTGGTGCCAATGGCACACCAAACTGCTTCATTAACACACAAAATTCGGCCAAGGCCCGGCCACATTTGAGATCCCCGGCTGCCCCAAGGAACAGAAAATCATCAAGGTAATGCATTACATGTTGGAAACCCGTCTTCTTTGTGAAGACCCATTGTAGAAAACTACTGAATTTCTCGAAATAGGCACAAGATATAGAGCACCCCATCGGCATACACCTATCCATGTAATAATAACCTTGAAACATGAAACCCAGGAGACGCTGGTCGTCTGGGTGTACCGGGAGCAACCGGAATGCTGACTCGATATCTGACTTCGCCATCAGCGCCCCGGGCCCCAGGCGATTCAAAATGGCGACGGCCTCATCGAAGGATGCGTACCGCACCGAACATACTTCTGGATCTATTGCATCGTTTACAGAAAAACCACGTGGAGCTGACAAATTATGAATCAGTCGGAACTCACCTGGGTCCTTCTTGGGGACCACCCCTAAAGGAGAACAAACAAAATTTTGTACCGGGGGTACACTAAACGGGCCGGTGACCCGACCTCGAGTAACCTCTTTCCGGATCTTATCCTGAACCACGGTCGTATGCTGCAGGACGGAAAGTTGATTTTTACACTTCTCCACACCCTGAAAGTCCCCTACCGGGATGCGGAAACCATACGAAAATCCGTTCCGCAGCACCCCAGCAGAAGTACGATCCGGGTATTCACTGAGCCAGGGAATCATCGCCAAGGTATCAATCGGGGTAGGTAAAGGCGCCCCTCGGACTACGTTAGACCTGTTTGGCGCCTCCTCTCCCCCCGTTATCACCCGTTTTGGCTCTGCACGTGGACTCAGGATGGGAGGACCCGCACCCACTACATTCATGTTTAAATTTACACGATCCCTGGGGCCTGGTACATTTACCTCTGTTGAAATTGAAGCAGAACCCCCTTTTTCCTGTATTGCCGGCAGGTCTCGAGTAATCGTCGGTACCCGTACCTGAACGAAAGGGCGTCCCCACATATTGGCGGGAGGATTCGCCAACATTACTTCCTACCAATGGCATTTTCAACATACCTGTCTCCTTCATTTTATCCCATGTCAAAGAATCATAACAATCCCAGGTTAAGCTTTTATTATGCTCTTTAGCCTTTCTAAAAAGATTAGCGTAGCAGAACCAATGGTTACCCTGGTATGATGTCGAGTACCCCATGATTCGTGACTGATAGGTCGGCAACTCGGAAAGCAACTCGGGCCTACGTTCCCCTAAGATCGACGTAAAAATTCCCCATGCATTGCCCCAATTGCCAATATTCTCATTCACTTAAAAGGCGGCCATTTTTGCGCGCCAAACACTCGGATGCATAAGATCTTTCTGACCCTTAACATGCTCCACCTCATAATGATCAACAAGCAACGAGAAGATGTTCACATATTCCCCCGCCCAAATCTTCTCCTTAATTGCCAAAGGCACATGTTGACCCAACCTTTCTCTACGAGAGGGTGCTGACTCATCCCTCGCAATCGGCAATGGCCGCTTACCTGCACCGGACGCTGCATCTGCGGTCGCAATCGTCCCTTGTGGCTTGTCAACTACTGCAGCCGGCGCGGACACCTTGGCTGCATCCCGTTTCTCGCGCAATTGCTTCATCAGCGCCTGGGCCTCGGCAGCCGTGGCGCCCTCACTACTTTCGCCCAACCACGCTGCAAGTTGTGCAGCCAGCTCGGGCGGCATATCCTCATTGGACACCGGGGTGACCACCACAGGAATCGGATTCCCCTCCGCCGGTACTGGGGTTGGCGCTTCGAGCGGGGTACAGGGAACCGGGACGTCTCCCCCAGCTGGTCCCCTCCTTGGCCTCTTGGCTCTTCCTCCTGGAGCTGCTCCAGCCGACGGACGCTCCGGCCCCCCTTCCCCGTCTCTCTCCGCCACCCGCTTCTTCAGCTCAGTCATCTCCTTCATGAGGACCCGAACCATCTGTTCAGTCGTCATTCTCTTCCCGCCTTTCTTGGGCATTTCTCCGACAGAATATCTGTAAGACAAAAGAAAGATTACAACGCTCAAAATTGGCTCTTCGTTCCGTCTCGAGCTCACGTGCAGCGAGGAGGTGCAGCTTCAGAGCACAGGAACAAGAGGATGCCTTCTGGTCTTGCGTCCCTTTTTATCCGTCTTCAGGGCGGGCGTAAACCCGCCCCTGCCTGCCCCGAGGGCGTGGCCAGCCGCGTCAGTGTCTAGGCCAGCCCACTCTAGGGCGGGAAAAAGCGCGCCCCGGCTACGCCGCTTCGGGCATACCAGCCGAGACGCGCCTCCCGCCCAAAATGGCTTCCCGGGGGGATCGAGGTACTCTGCCATACGTTCGGGGGGACCGAGTGGTCGCCCCTTTCCACTATGCCACCAATCACAGTTTGTACCCAGCCAAATGCAAATCAGTCTTGATCCTGCTTCCCATGGGCGAGAAAGCAAAAGACACACAATTGATCGACATGGGAACAGTCCATTCTGAACTGCCAGGTCAGGTCCTCCCTGGATCAGAAACAAGCATCCTGGGATCAGATTTGGGGTATCAGCTAGGCTAGCTTGAATCCAGTGGCACAGTGAGCACCGAACCCACATCTAGGCATACCATTTACACTTAGGGCCCAATTCTGATGCGGGTTGGAAAACATTCCCACCCAAGGCCTTAATCTGATGTGGTCAGGAAGGCCTCCTAATGGCATTTGCTCCTTCCAAATAGGATCGGGAGCGACCCAAGGCCCAATTATGATGCGGTTAGGAACATGTGCTACTATTGAAGTCAATGGGAGTCCAATCAAATCATATCTAGAAGCATCCAGATGCATCGTACTTGGTCGGTCGGACTCTCCCGATCTGAGTGGGTCGGATACCATTTTGCAACCCGATTTGGTCGGGAAGCATTTCCAACCCGCATCAGAATCAGTCCCTTAGGGCGATTATAGCAACACAAAAAGATGATGGACGGAATGCTGAACATTGTCGTACATTCACACCCAGTCACAGATTAGGTTTAAATCCTTCGTTTTTGGCTCAGTATGCCAACTAAGTGTGGCCCACATGCAAATGAGGGCCAGACTTGCTACTGTGCGTTTTGGTGTGCTACCAAGCTGGGGGCTGATTTCACTGCGGTGGAGGCTGATTTCGATGATGGGGACCTGCGTGTGCTTCTAAATAAACAAAGCAAAATGAATGGTTTTAAGCACATACAGGCCCCCATCAAAAAATGAGACCCCAGCTTGGCAGCACACCAAAATGCCCGGTCCCCAGTCCGGCCCTAATGCAAATCAATCTTGACTCTGCTCCCCATGGGAAAGGTACAGCTCGAACTGCCAGGTCAATGCCTCCCTGGACCGGAAATAATCACCCCTCATCAGCCAGATTAGCTTAAATCAAGTGGCGCAGCGAGCACGTGACCCAATTCTGGGCATATTAACATGCGAATAGAGTTAAATAACTGCTGTTAATGCACTGTTACCCAGACTTAATTGTGAAAGTCACAGAGTGCAGCAACAACATTTGGTATGCTGTATTATGCAGGAAGGAACACACAGCACAGATGCATTCTACTACAATTGGTCTGCTGTTGCTGTCATTCCCTGCACTCAAACATGAATGCATTGTGCAACACACACCCTCATCCCATGGTGCAGAGGTGGGATTACACTATCTTGCATAAGATTTTTACTGGAAGCTTACCCCTATTGCACAAATGATGTCTAAGCATACTCCAAAGAACTCCACACACTGGATGTGTGGTGTATACTGCAGCACACATGTAATGCATTATTCTTTGACAAATAAACACATACTCATTTTTCTGCCTGCTTTAAGTAGGTGTTCTCTTTTTAAAGTAGACTGTCCAAACGCTGTTGGTGTTGGCGCTTCTAGACCTTGGCACGAAATGCAAATAAACAAACAGCATTTATTTTGCTCAGAGAAATGTGCACCTACCCAGAATAAAATAAAAAACCTTCTCTGCTAGATAGCAAATACCATGGGCTGTGTTGTGTTCCATCACTCTGTTCAAGTATACAGTCTTAAACACTCTAGCCTTGGAGTTGATTGAGGCCTTGAGTTGGAGGTGAACTTGAGATTTTTAGATAGCAATCCATATCACGCCTTTCTCATTTACTTGTCATGAAAAACATTGCTATTAGTATTACCTAATTAAACCTCTTCAATGCTTTAATGATACAGAACGAATACCAGTAAGATAAGATTACCATGAGTATGTAGTAAATTACAGTACATTCAATAAGAAGCATACAAAGTACATGGAAATACATTTTTAACCACATTTTGCTAATGCAGAATTACAACCCTCTTCATCATAGTGTGATTCCCGCCTTGAGCAAAACATTAGTATTTCCCTCTTACACATCTTCTTTCCAAACAAGAACAGTTAACTACCTCCTAGACCATCCCTAAGTAATACCCGTCTTCATGTATTCATGTCATTGTGTTCAGTGGTTTTCAGATTTTAGGAAATATATTTTATTTGTTTATTTTATTTAGTTATTTTGGTTTTTGTAAACTGCATCTATTCATCCACTAAGGGTAAGGGTTAGTTCACAGAAAAATCACAAACCAACTTCAAATAGGTAATGGTTAGCTACAGAAAGTAACCCCAGGAGGTAAAGAGAACAGCCAAGTGTTTGGCTGGTTATTAGATTTAATCAAATGTTCTTCATTCCATACCTAAATAGGTTACCTGTTACACCATGTGGCAGCAACCAATGAAAAAGCCTGACCACTAATAATGTAATACATACATTTTGAGTAGAAGTGTGTGCTTTGAGTAGAATTCTTTGGTGGGAAGATACAACAGTAAACGTTTAGAAAGCATCAAGGAACGAGAATAGAACATTGTGTTGTGAATAAATCACATTGATCAAAAAGTATATGATATTTATAGGCAGCCAATGTAGAGAACGCAAGGCTGAATTGATATAAGTTCTTGGATGTAAGCCCAGATCAGTCTGGTGGTATAGCTCTGGACTAACTGTAGCTTCTGAACCAAGTAATCTAAAGATCAAGCTATATAGTGGTTCATTTACACAACATCGATATAATAAATATTGATGTAAAAAATAATGACTAAAAAATATACACAAGAAATATATTGACTCCTGTACTTAAACAGGTAAGTAGAAAAATATTGACTAAAAAATATTAATATAAAAGAAATAGATGGATAAAACATCAACTTTTATATAAATACTAGCAGCCCGTCCCGACGTTGTCCAGGTATGAATTGCTGCCGGGCAGTAGTATGTTGTTTTGTGGGATTTCGTTTTGATAGCATTTCTTATCTGTGAAAGGCTTGTGAAATGCTCCGATTCACAGTGCACTGCTGATGCACTTAACAGTGCGCATTCAGTAGTGTGTGAACTCGAGTTTCCCTACTTTATTTTCCCTTGCAATATTATATAGCACGAACTCGACAACATGGCATGAGCACAATTTACATTACAGAAGAACACATTCATTTATGTTAGGCACGGGGAGACAAAGCGATTTGCCTGGAATAACAGGATGTTGAGCTGATGCCGCGATTCGGACGTAGCTCCCCAACCTAAAGTTCACAATTCTAGAAATAAAAGTGTATGTCGGTGCTGGCCATCAATGAGAGAGACCTGTGCATTTTTCAAATTGGTGGTGAAAAAATATGATTATGTTGCTGGAGATGTTGGCCGCTGTGCCACCAATGTACTTACCGGGGGAGGGTAAACACCCATTATTCTGCAACTTTCTTTCTGCATACCGTCACTCAACATTGTATAAAAGTGGAGAGGAGCACACAATGGAGTCAGTGATACCAGAGAGTCCATGAAACATGTAGATCTTCTGTTCTTTTTTTAAAAGTATTCTTTATTTTCATGTACAACTGCACAGCCAACGCGTTTCATTCCCATTCGTGTCTTGGGAATTTCATCAGGGCATATACTAGACAGTCAAGTCCGTGTGGTGATTCTCAATGTAGTTCCTCCTAGGAAATCGGGTTAAAGGACGATCACAGTAGATCACAGTGTGCTCCTGAAAAGTGCTTTACACTCAATTCCAAGTGTAATGGTGATTTGAGTCCCCCGGATTGGCTGGTCAATGTCACTATGGAGAGTCAAGAAGGGTATTGATTCCGGACCCCTTAGGGGGGGCTCCAGGGCGGAGGGCGGGTCAGTTAGCTCGGTAAAATAACCGGCTTCAGTGGGGTTGAGGTTCACGTTGTAACACGACGGTACCTGTGATATGGTCTCCGTTCTCCGCCGCTCCTCCTCATGGAATGTTGGATGCCGTCACTCAACATACTTTCATTACGAAAGTACCATGACTTCGCAATGCCATTATAACGCATGGCATCACATTTTATATGCTTTTACCACGCATAAATTTACAACGAAATTCGTGTTTGGGTATTTTAAGGGTTTAGATATAGTTTTGGGTTATGGGGTACAGGGGTAGTTTTAGGGTTTGGGAATAGGTATGGGTTTTGGGGTACAGGAGTATTTTTAGTGTTCATGGCTAGGTTTGGGTTTTGGGGTATAGGGGTATTTTTAGGGTTCACGGGTAGGTATGGGTTTTGGGGTACAGGGTTATTTTTATGGTGCAGGGCTAGGTTTGGCTTTCGGTGTACAGGGGTATTTTTAGGGTTCAGGGGTAGGTTTGGGTTTTGGGGTACAGGGGTATTTTAAGGGTTTGGGGCTAGGTTTGGGTTTTGGGGTACAAGGGTATTTTTAGGGTTCAGGGCTATGGTTTGGGTTTTGAGGTACAGGGGTATTTTTAGAGTTCAGGGGTAGGTTTGGGTTTTGAGGTACAGGGGTATTTTTAGGGTTCAGGGGTAGGTTTGGGTTTTGGGGTACAGGGTTATTTTTATGGTTCAGGGCTAGGTTTGGCTTTCGGTGTACAGGGGTATTTCTAGGGTTCAGGGCTAGGTTTGGGTTTTGGGGTACAGGGGTATTTTTAGGGTTTAGGGATGGGTTTGGGTTTTGGGGTACGGGGTATATTTATAGGGTTAAGATGGGTTAGTGTTTAAAGGTGTTGGGGGTATTTTAAGGAGTAAGGGTGGGTTATGAATATGGGGTGCAGGGGTATTTAAAGGGAGCAGGGTAAACACCCGGAGCTGGAATGTACAGAAACTGGGAAGAAAAAAACAATCAAATATTGGGCACAACGCTCACTTTTTTTCCCATAATCCCGCACCCCGCACACGCCCACGCACCGAGCACACGCCCACAGCACACGATATGAGACATGGCATGAAGGGCGGAACGTACCACACGACCCAGCGTTTGTCACACCCCAGCACACGCCCACAGCACAACACAGACACGCCCACAAGGGACTACTTTGCTGGCACAGTTCTTTTACCTTTTAAATGTATATGGTGGGCGTCTGCATAGCCTATGTCCTTCTGCTGCAACTGCCCTTTCCAACGCTGTATTGGGTGTTGTGATTGGTGCTGTGGTTCCTGAGATTTCCCGCCTCAAAGGTTTGGGCTCTCTCTTTATTATATTAGTATAGATAAAATAAAATAATATATATTACATATATTCAATATATTAAATATAAAATTTTATTTTAACAAAATAAAATAAATGTAATATACATTTAAATAAAATATAACACATAAACTTAAAAAAAGAGAAACACACAAACATAATTATTTATGTATATATATTTACTTTAAAACAATTAATAAAGTGTTATTTTTAATTCATGTTAAAAGTTTAAAATTATTTAAAAAAATATATATATCAATGATTTAAAATATAAAAATACTAAAATCTATAATAAATAGAACAAACTATTAAAAATATTTAAACTTACATTTTACAATACACTCAGTGCTACAGTGGGGAAAGTGTTGTATAGTGGAGGGGTAAAAATAACTATTCCTGCTCCAGTGAAGGCATCAGTAGGGTAAGTGTTAGATAGCGGAGTAATTAAGGGGCATATTCTCAAGGACTTATCGCCGATTTATCAGAACTTTATTCCAGCCAAAGTGGTGATAAACTCATCCCCCATTCACTAGCTGGTGCTAACAGCCGATATCAGCAGTTACCCTGCGATACCAGCCGCAACAAACATCGCCACAGATGACACCAGTAACTAACGATTATGATATGCAGTATAGGCTTTCTCGTGCAAAAAGCAGCAACAACACCAAGTCACAACATTCTCACCGACCAGCCAGATTGGCGATGAGATCACAAAACAGGGGATAAGCAGCATTAGCAGCAGGAATTTAACACCTCTGCTTACCTGTTGTAAAGTCGGATGACAACCTCCATCATAACAGGGAGCCCAGGCCAGAGCCACACCTGAAGATGCCATGGAGCCACTGAGCAGCTCGAAACCCAACCACCGCCACCACCCCATGGACCCTCCCCCACCCGGTGCCCTGCCCCGGGCACCCAACCCACCCACGGACAAAGATATTTCACATCCACTTTACAAAATCATGAACAAAACAATTCACCTGATGTAGCACAATATCAACAATTAACATTCATGTGTGGTCAGAAAAAGGAGAATCATTCATTCACCATTGAAATTCCAGACAATATATCACATTCAAATTTGACACCAAACAACTATTTGGAAAAGCCATGGCCAGTCATCCCTGGACAATCTGTAAGTCACAGCCTGCAAGACAAAATTCAAGAGTTCATCTAAGGACAGAGAGAGAGAGGCCCACATTATAAAATCCTATGGCTTCACTACAGTGTCTTACGCAGACGATACTCAGGTACTTATCACCTGTAGATCCAATACCCAGGAAACCTGCACTAGTTTTAAACAATGTATGGCTCACATAAATAATTGGATGAGTGAAAACAAACTTCAACTCAATTGCAAAAAGACCGAAATGTTGTTATTCGGCAAGGCCAAGACCATCTGGTCTCAGGACTGGTGGCCCCATGATCTAGGGCCATGCCCTGAGCCTACAGAAGCCGTAAGAGACTTAGGCATAATGCTTGACGGGGCTCTTTCTATGAAGGTTCACGTCAACCAGGTTGCCGGAACTTGTTTTGGAATACTTCAGCAATTGCGTAAAATCTTCAAATGGCTTCCACTTGATGCCAGAAAGCCCCTGGTCCAGGGATTGATCGTCAGCAGGTTTGATTATGGCAATGTGATGTTTGCCTCCATAAATGAGAATTTGCTGACTAAGTTACAAACTATCCACAACACGGCGGCGAAACTAGTTCTGGATCTGCCCCCTAGGTCTGCCTCTAAACCCATTCTTAGAAAACCGCACTGGTTACCTGTGCGCCAGAGATGCCATTTTAAAATCCTGAGTCTAACCCATAAACTCCTTCACGGCATCGGCCCTTCCTATTTAGCAAACAAATTAGATTGGTACACTCTGTCCAGAGTCCTTCGCTCTAGCTCAAAATTCTTACTGTCTCAGCCTAGAGTCCATACGTCCAGGAACGGATGTCGGTCCTTTTCATATGTGGCTCCCCAACTTTGGAATAAGTTACCCATTCATCTCTTGTCCCTCTCCAACCATCTGGAGTTTCAAAGGAGTTTAAAGGCGTGGCTCTTTCCCAAATAAAGTTTTCCCCTGCGATGTGTCTCCACTCTGGTAGGTCAATGCCTCTCTTCTGCAAAGCGCCTTGAGACCTCTTTTGGTGATAAGCGCACTATATAAAAGCATTTGACATTTGACATTTGACAGAGAGAGAGAGAAAGAGGGCGAGTGAGAGAGGGAGGGAGAGGGAGAGAGGGAGAAAGAGAAAGAGAGAGAGAGTGAGTAAGAAAGAGAGAGAGAGTGAGAAAGAGAGAGAGGGCGAGGGAGAGAGTGAGAGAGAGAGAGGGAGTGAGAGAAAGAGAGAGACATAAGGAGAGAGGGAGAGAAAGAAAAAGAAAGAGAGAGAGCCAGAGGGAGAGAGAGGGAGAGAGAGAAAGAGAAAGCAAGAGGGAGAAAGAGAGAGAAAAAGAGAGGGAGTGAGAGAAAGACAGAGAGAGAGAGTGAAAGAAATTGAGAGAGGGAGATAGAAAGGGAGAGAGAGAGGGAGTGTACAACAAGCACAAGGCCAATCGGGCTTTTGGGTCATACATGCCAACTTTTGTGTGTGCATCGCTATTGGTGCACCATAAGCCTAAGGCCTGGGATCAATTGCAGCGCGAAGGCCACATCACATTTCAAAAATGCAAGCAGCAGAAAGACTAACATCAGGGATGAAAGCTCCATTGTCTCAATACATAAGGTGGCTGGATATCTGCACCTCCGACCTTAGTCTACAATGCGGCTGCCCACTCTGGGAGAGATACCATAGTGGATGATGACGACTCTCACAACACGAACTGCGCTAATGAAAGAAAAACGTATTAAGCGTGGGCGTAAAATCCGTTCCGCTCGCGGATTTTGGGGATTTTTCTCTTGGTGATACAATTTTGCGGCGCGCGGCGTTTATTTCCCGTCATTCATCGTTTGCCGAGTTATTTTTCCTGATATTTTGCGAGTGCTGTGCCATTTTGGATCTTGCTGCGGGATCCCGCGGGAATTTGGCAAGTGCGATTACGTAATAGCAGCTTGCCAACTTGTACAGCGAGAGTTTGTCAACGCGAGTACGCCGTGATCACGTATTGCGGTACTTCGCAATAGCGAGCTTTGAGATGCGGCGAGCAGCAACAATCTCGCACTCGCAAAAATACAAAATTTGCAATTCTGCACAAGAAATCCACCAGCAAGCAGCATAAACCTTCTGGAAATGATGATTTTTATCTGAATAACTCCTCAGGTTGACATTTGCCTGCACTTTTTTTGCGAGGAGTCCATTTTGGGGAGGGGGGGGGGTGGGAGGAAGGTAGTGCCCCACAGTCTTCAACTTCCTGTTCCTGTCCAGCAGGCTCCTCCCAGTGCTTTGTCCATCTCCTGGTCACTTTTCATTTGGATCTGGAGCTGGAAGGATTACTTTTTGTGGATGCTGCTGGATATTTGGATTTGAGGCCTTTTTGACTTTCTTTGGATCACTTTTGGATTAGAAATTTCACAAGTAAGTTTGTTTGGGGCATTACAGTTGCTGCAACTACAATTTTGGAATTTTCGATTTTTGGGCTGTTTTGGGGCCTTTTGTCCAGGGGTACTCAGTGGTGGGTGCACTGAGTCTTTCTGTGGGGTGTTTTGAATTTAAACATCATGGAGGGGCTGGATGGCTTGGGATTGTGCTGATTTTTCTGTGATTTTCGTTTTTTTGGCCTGTTGTGGCCTTTTCACCCGGGGTAGTGAGTGGTGCATGGACCTAGTCTTTCTGTGGGTTGTCTTGAATTTAAACATCATGGAGGGGCTGGATGGCTTGGGATTGTGCTGATTTTTCTGTGATTTTCGTTTTTTTGGCCTGTTGTGGACAGACCATGTGGTTGGGGGCCATTTTGAGTGCTGCTACAGGCCCTGGCCATGTGCTGTGAGGGAGGGGGCCATTTTGAATGCAGGCAGTGTTCTCAGGCCTGCACCAATTTTGCCTAGCTTTCATCCATTATGCCCAGGGGTAGTGAGTGGTGCATGTGCCTAGTCTTTCTGTGGGTTGTCTTGAATTTAAACATCATGGAGGGGCTGGATGGCTTGGGATTGTGCTGATTTTTCTGCGATTTTCGTTTTTTTGGCCTGTTGTGGCCTTTTTACCAGGGGGTAGTTGGTGGTGCATGTGCCTCGTCTTTCTGTGGGTTGTCGTGAATTTAAACATCATGGAGGGGCTGGATGGCTTGGGATTGTGCTGATTTTTCTGTGATTTTCGTTTTTTTGGCCTGTTGTGGACAGGGGATGTGGTTGGGGGCCATTTTGAGTGCTGCTACAGGCCCTGGCCATGTACTGTGAGGGAGGGGGCCATTTTGAATGCAGGCAGTGTTCTCAGGCCTGCACCCATTTTGCCTAGCTTTCATCCATTATGCCCAGGGGTAGTGAGTGGTGCATGTGCCTAGCCTTTCTGTGGGTTGTCTTGAATCTAAACATCATGGAGGGGCTGGATGGCTTGGGATTGTCCGGATTTTTCTGTGATTTTCGTTTTTTTGGCCTGTTGTGGCCTTTTCACCAGGGGGTAGTGAGTGGTGCATGTGCCTAGTCTTTCTGTAGGTTGTCTTGAATTTAAACATCATGAAGGGGCTGGATAACTTGGGTTTGTGCTGATTTTTCTGTGATTTTCGTTTTTTTGGCCTGTTGTGGACAGGCCATGTGGTTGGGGGCCATTTTGAGTGCTGCTACAGGCCCTGGCCATGTGCTGTGAGGGAGGTAGCCATTTTGAATGCAGGCAGTGTTCTCAGGCCTGCACCCATTTTGCCTAGCTTTCATCCATTATGCCCAGGGGTAGTGAGTGGTGCCTGGGCCTAGTCTTTCTGTGGGTTGTCTTGAATTTAAACATCATGGAGGGGCTGGATGGCTTGGGATTGTGCTGATTTTTCTGTGATTTTCGTTTTTTTGGCCTGTTGTGGCCTTTTCACCAGGGGGTAGTGAGTGGTGCATGTGCCTAGTCGTTCTGTGGGTTGTCTTGAATTTAAACATCATGGAGGGGCTGGATGGCTTGGGATTGTGCAGATTTTTCTGTGATTTTCGTTTTTATGGCCTGTTGTGGACAGGCCATGTGGTTGGGGGCCATTTTGAGTGCTGCTACAGGCCCTGGCCATGTGCTGTGAGGGAGGGGGCCATTTTGAATGCAGGCAGTGTTCTCAGGCCTGCACCCATTTTGCCTTGCTTTCATCCATTATGCCCAGGGGTAGTGAGTGGTGCATGGGCCTAGTCTTTCTGTGGGTTGTCTTGAATTTAAACATCATGGGGGGGCTGGATGGCTTGGGATTGTGCTGATTTTTCTGTGATTTTCGTTTTTTTGGCCTGTTGTTGTGGCCTTTTCACCAGGGGTAGTGACTAGTGAGTGTTGCATGTGCCTAGTCTTTCTGTGGGGTGTCTTGAATTTAAGCATCATGGAGGGCATGGGATTGTGCTGATTTTTCTGGTTTTTTTTCGATTTTTTTGGGGTGTATAACTGAACTGATGTTCCTCTGTCTTCCATTGCTTTTAGGTGCACAAGACTCAAGAGAACCACCAGTGCCAGGAAGAAGTCCTGCAGCGGTGTGTGTGTGCAGCATGACGTCACGCGACGTCACGTCTGGCCTCAGACAACTCTGCAATTCGTGCAACTGCGGCCTGCTGTCTGACCTGCTCTGAAGAAGATGGCCCCAAAAAAAGGTCTCCGTAGTTCCTCTAGCAAGAAAGTTGCTAGTAAGGAGCAGAAAAAGCAAGTTACCAAGGAGGCTGGCGTGCCGGCCGCCGCGTTTTTGCTGGGGACCAAGCTGGGAGCAGCACCCCCGCTCCATTAGGCTCAGTGCCTCCTCCACCACGCCAACTTAAGTCAAAGCCCTTGAGTGCTTCAGAGGCAGTCAGTGTACTCCTTCAATCACCATCGTCCAGTGATGTTGGCTCATCGCAAGAAAGTAGCAGCAATGTCCCTGAATCAACACAGGTTGTTGTAACTCATCTGACAAGTGTTGAACAACCACACTCGCAACAACAACAACATATGCAAGTACAAGCCCAAGTACATGTGGAAGGAGAGGCAGCGCAAGGAGATACGCAAGCAGAGGTGCATGGAGGGTCACAAGTGCCCACAATAGATGTTCCTCCTGAAGTAGGGGCACATCAGGAAATTGACAATCAAACCGAGGTATCATTTGAGGAAGCCACTCCTCCTGATGATCATTCATTGTCTTCCACATCCCTAGCAAGGAAATGATCAAGGGGGGTGTCTACATCTTCTTCAAGCCCACCTCCTTCTGATGATCTGGATGTAGATTGGGAACCACCAAGGCCGTCTGAGAGTGAGGCACACCACGATCTGACAAAGATACCTAAGCGTAAAAGGAAGGTCGTCGAAAAACTCATAGCTATCGCTGGGGGGAGCTGACGTACAACATGAAAGAAAGAACAGAAAACATGGATGATTGTTGCTTGTCAATGTAAACCAAATCAAACATTTCAAAACAACAATAACAAAATATTTCCGCGAAATTATATTGATTAGGGTTAGTTTTCATTGATTTGCGGACCTGCGACTTCGAAAGTCAAGTAACTCACTTGAAGTAATTCGGGGTTCCCAAGGCCTACACGCTCCAGAGATAACCCACTTACACTCAAGAACTGTTGGCACGGAAACTGTAAAAGGCAAAGAACAAGTTTATTAAGACCCCATGGGGTGGTGGTACACTCAAACAGCACCCTTCGGTAATGCAAGAGGTATCACACCGAACACCGGTGTGACCCCGTTTATATACAGTTTGGGGCAATAAAAGATAGGCGGCACGAGTTAAAACACATTTTAAGGACATATATGGTCATGTTTTGGAATACTGCCAGCTCATTGGAGGGGCACAACTCTGCTGGTCAGTTTGGTGCACATTCCAGAAGGTTTACGGGTCAGTGGGAACTGCGCATGTGCAGCTTGACCAATACTAAAAATAGCCTGTTGCTAGGCAGATAGAAGTGGTCAGCGGAACGGACAACGGACTAAAGGGCACGCCGGCCACGAGGCCGTTCATGATCTAAGATGGCCGCTGCAACATTCAAAATGGCGTTTTCATATATAGCCAAGTTAAGGAGGACAACGTGTAGGTTCAGCTAATCGCTAATGCGGCCGGGCCAATTACGACAGACGACCCTTTTAGCGTTTAGCTGAATCTACCTCATAGTGAACATAATCAGGATGTTCGTCCTCGATGTCTATTAACATTATTTGTGTTACCTCTTTGCGAAGCATCATTTTGTCATGGGCAAGAGCTCGCCTTGATGGTATGCAAGCTGATAAACACATTGAACATAAAGCTGGGCCACATTGAATACATAGGCATATGAAAAACATGGCTCCTACAAGTATACAGAGAATCGTCAACAGTTTCCAGCCCCAAATTGCAAGCATGGACCAGAACCATCCCGAAAGTGTCCAAGTTCCATTGTCCGGGTGTATTTCAGCTGCTATTTTATGAAGCTTAGAAATAGCATCGTACACAGATGGAGAATTGTCCGGAATGTATACGCAACAGCTGCTTCCAATAATTCTACATGCTCCCCCACGATCAGCCAAAACAACATCCAATACCATTCGATTTTGGAGGGTGACAATCCTGGAAATCTGTAGTTCCTCTGTAATATTCCCCAGAGCAATGGCAGTGTCATTTGCAACAGCCTCGACAACACGTGTCAGTCGTCTGATTTTCCGGCTGTTCAGTGCAGCCCCCACAAAGGAGAAGAGTCCCAGATTAAAGTCCACATATTGTTGTAATGCAGTGTCCGTTTGGTCAACGTCCTCCAGGACAACAGTTCGCTTAACCCTATTCAAGACGAAGTCATGGTACAACGTATAATCATTGTGATACATCGGAGGGGCAATGAATACAGGAGGTAACACAAACGATACATAGCACGTGCCCAACCACCCCAATGGAAGCTGATGGTAGCCCTTCGTTCCACAGATAAAATATGTATTTCGTGATGCAACAAATGAAATGCCATTCGGGCTATCAAACGTGAGAGTAGTATTACATTCGCTTTTCCCCACTGCAATCGAACCCTTGTTCCTGATACATAAATCAGCTTTTGTAGCAATGACATTTATAACATGAGCACTAGAGACATTGATGTTCCTCTGATTACTGTATACACGTGGGGCAGACACATTATCCGGCCTGTACTCTTCCCATTCGAAACGAGTGCCCTCAGCCCGGGGGAACCCATCCTTGTCGTGGAAACATACTTTATTCAAACGGAAAAGCACCCCCCCTTTTGTTGGCCATCTCATAGTAAAAAGGAGGGTGTACCAAGCGTTGCATGACCCATTATGCGAAAACGGGAGTGGAATAAGTGGGGTGCCCCCTCTTTTCTGGTGCCCTGGCAACATCCCACACACCCAGCAATTTGAAGTATTGGTCATGTTATGTGTGTGGTGTAGAATCTGAATGAAGCTGTTATTTAAGTACGTTTGGCGGTGTCGTTCTTCATGAAAGGGCAGTGTAAAATGAAAATGTTCAGACGGAGCCGGTGTAGTCGGCAGCAAATGTTCACGTGCAGGCACCACAAGTTCAACTACCCAGGCTATAACAGCTATCACCACAATGGTCAAAACAAAGAGAAAGGCACCCAATATTTTCTTATCACGGGATGCCGTTGATGCCATAGTTCAAGAATGTTCGTGCAAAGTCTCAAATGGCACACTGTTTACAAATTGTTCACAAAAGTCTCAGATACACGTACGTATATACCTAAAAAAGAAAAATACGGTGCTGAACTCCGAGGTAGCCGTTGTTTTCTTCTCCGGGCCAAGACGGGTGTCGCTACTCTGGCAGAACTGATCCCCCCCCCTTGGAATTCCCGGTTTCCGTTTCACAAACCTGGAGCGGTAACCAACCAGTCATTTAAAAAAACAAAACAAAAATCTTCTTATCGTGGGCGCAGGTTGTAGCGCTCTCTTCCGGCAGCAGATTGGTCCGGGAAGGCTCCCTCAACTTCGGCCGACGTCACAGCTGGGCTCTTTTCTTTCTCCAAGATCTCCTTATAATCAGTCAACACAGCAGGAGTCACCAGATCCGGGGAGACACGGCGACAATGTGTCGAATGCACCCACCGCTTTCTGTTGGTCACTCGTACTGCGGTGCGGGTCGCAAGGAGGACCTGCTCGGGGCCCTTCCACCTGGGCTCCAGACTGCTTGCTCTCTCAAACGAGCATATCATAACATGATCCCCAGGACGAAGATCGTGGCCCTCTCCTATAGAGTTATCAGGGAGCGCTTCTCGAACCTGTTGATGAATAGAGAGCAAATCATTTGTTAATCGTGCCAAATAATCATTCATCATAACACCAGGCACATCATGTATTAATCGCGGCTTGGGCACCCCCCAAATATTCATCGGGCGGCCAAACACCACCTCATAAGGCGTAAGGCCAGTTCGTGAGTGGGGTACTGATCTAAGAGAGAGCAGTGCTAGCGGCAAAGCATCTGGCCACTTCAACGATGTAGATGCCACAATTTTGGCCAGCTTAAGCTTCAACGTAGCATTGTACCGCTCGACCAAACCTGCTGACTGAGGGTGGAATACAGCGTGGAACTTCTGCTGAATCCCTAGCCCCTTCAGTACATATTCCACAATCTTTCCAACAAAATGGGGCCCATTATCGCTCCACAAAAATTTGCAAACTCCAAAGCGAGGAAAAAATTCCTTAAGCAACACCTTAGCTGTTGTCAAAGCCGTATTGTATTTCGTGGGGTAGGCCTCAACCCATTTGCTAAAAGCACACACCACCACTAGGACATACTTCAGGTTATTGCAGCGCTCGAGTTGAATGTAGTCCATTTGAAGCACTTCAAACGGTGCAGAAGGTGGAACGAACCCTCCTTTCGGAGTATGGGTCCCCTTTCCAGGATTGTGTTGCAAACATACCAGGCAGGTCTGCACTACTCTCTTTGCAGTATTAGCAATCTCGGGATGTTCCCAAACTCGTGTTAAAAGCCGAGTGATTGCAAGAGCTCCGACATGAGCCAGTCCATGTGTCATCTGGACCATCGCCTGTAAGTAAGCCGCAGGCAATTTCCACTTCTCCATGTCTTTGCTTCTCCAACAACCCTCATCATCTAGTACCCCCTCTGCTGCCCAAGCCGCAAGTTCAGATTCAGTAGCTGATTTTTGAATATCCAATATTTCTGCTCTAGCATCATTCCATCGCTCAGCCTGCGATTGTACCACATACATGGGGGAGCTAGTTCGGGACATAGCTGTTTGTCTAACTATGCTGTCTGCAAAGGCATTTCCTTGACCCACTTTATCCGTAATCTTTTTATGGGCACTGCACTTCACTATCGCTACTTTCTTAGGGCCAAGCAATGCATTTAGGAGATCACGCACTAGCTCTCCGTGCATAATGTGCTCTCTGTGTGATGTCAGAAACCCACGTTCCCTCCAAAGTAGCCCGAAGTCATGGGCCACTCCAAAGGCATACCGGCTGTCCGTGTATATGTTCACACATAAACCAGCGCTCAGTTCGCAGGCTCTTGTTAAGGCTATCAGCTCTGCTGCCTGAGCCGACTTTTGTGGTATCCTAGCTGTTTCTACCACTGTCTTAAGTGTCGTGATCGCATATGCTGCGGAAGTCGTACCATCTGGCAGCCTTAGACACGATCCATCAACCCACAGTTCCCCATCCACATCTGGAAGTGGCACATCCTGTAAGTCGACACGACCCTTTGTCTGTTCCTCGGTCAGGAAACACAATCGTGATGTTTTTCTTCCTGACCCTCCTCGGCCGGATAGGGCAGTGAAGTGGCAGGGTTCAAAGTAGCACATCTTTTCAATGTAATATGTGGCGCCAAGAGTGTCAGCTCGTATCCTGTTAGCCGTGCACTCGTGAGATATTGGGTCTTGGTTTGGTTTAACAGGGCATCTACTGCGTGAGGAACTAACACCAACAATTTGTGTGATAACACTATTCCCTCACTCTGTCGTATGGCTACTGCAGTTGCTGCTACCGCTCGAAAACACCCGGGCAACCCTCGTGCTACAGGATCCAAAATGGCAGAGAAGTATGCACATGGTCTCTGCTTATCCCCGTGCAATTGCACTAACACTGACAACGCGCACCCATCATTCTCGTGCACGTACAATGTGAAAAGTTTCGTATAGTCTGGTGTACCTAACACGGGTGCAGAACAAAGGGCCTGCCTCAACTGCTCAAAAGCTTTCTGACATTCATCTGTCCACTCAAGAGGCATTGGTGTAGCTTTGGACAGTAATGCTAGCAAAGGTTTTATGATATGTGAAAAGCCCATGATCCATTGCCTACAAAAGGACGTCAACCCTATAAAGGCACGTACATCTCTCTGCGTGCGGGGGACTGGTGTGTCTAAAATTGCTTGAATTCGATCAGATGTTAATGCACGCCCCTCCTTAGACAACAGATGACTGAGATAGGTCACCTGGGGTCTACAGTATTGAAGCTTTTTCTTGGAAACCTTATGATTGTTTTGTGCCAAAAAGGAAAGCAACGCAAGTGTGCTCTGTTCACATTGTGCATAGGAGTCAGCGGCAAGCAGAAGGTCATCCATGTACTGGATGAGCGCAACGCCAGACTGGAATTTAAAAGAATCTAGCTGCCTTTTCAAAGCCTGGCTGTAGATGCTAGGACTTTCAGTATATCCTTGGGGAACACGACAAAATCTATACGATTTATTATTGAGCGTAAAACCGAACAGATATCTGCTATCAGGATGAACAGGGATGGAAAAGAACGCATTCTTTAAGTCAATAACACTAAAGGTGGTGGCTGTCGGTGGAACCAAGGTAAGCAAGGTCGTAATATCAGACACCACCGGGTATTGGGGAATGACCATTTTGTTGATCTCTCGCAAATCAATAATAAATCGATAGATTTTTCCGTCAGTGTCTCTCTTAAGAATCGGAAGAATAGGACTGTTACAAACATTATAAGGGACCTCCTCCACAACCCCTGCAGAAATCAAATCCTGAACAATATGTATCAATGCAATTTCACCTTCTCTCGAAATCTTATACTGTGACACTCGTGGTAGAGGGGCCCCCTCCTTAACAGTAATGTGTATTGGTGGAATACGCATCTCTCCCACATCCGTATCTGAGGTCGCCCACAACGTATGCGGTAGAGAGGCCAAAGCTGGAATGTCTAAAATAGCATAAAATCTGTCAGGGTCAGGGTAATTATCATTCAGGATAACCCGCACTCCCTCTGGAGCGCAACGTATTGTCGCTCGAAAATATTTAAGCAAATCAATGCCCAGGATATTGTCTGGGGTATGGGGTGATAACAAAAATTGGCCAAAACTAAAGTATTTGTCTATGCATAGTGCAAGGGGCTTGGACAATGGGCTGGGGGAGGGTGTGCCATCAAACCCTACACACGTAATCATTTCGCCAGACAGGGGAGCCCTCGGAACCAAATTTTTCGACAAAGCGCTACGAGTAGCTCCTGTGTCGACTAGAAATTGATCAGTAGAACCCAGAATGCCCGCTGTTACATATGGACCTTGCTGATCTACCGGTACTTCAACTGATTCCTTACCCCATCCTACGCAATCCTATGCATGCACATAATCCTGATGTTCCACATTCTCTCCTTCCGAAATCTGATATTGATTCCGTCTATCAAACGTATTTCATTCGTCCTGGCCACGGCCCCTCTCCTCAACCTGTCTACGATCACCTCCGCCACCCCTCGCTCCAGTATAACCTCCTCTTGACCTTCCACTTCCTCGACCACGTTGACTACGCTGTTCACGAAGTACCGGACAATCTTCGGCCCAATGCCCAAACTCCTTACAATAAGCACACTGATCCTCCGCAATATCCGTACGACCATACGATGCGTTTCCTCCACCTCGTCTACCTCTATCATTCCCTCTACCCTGTGTTCCCCGAACTTGCGCCAACATCACCTTCGTTTTCAATTCCTTCACCTTTTTCTCTACACTTTCTTTAGCCTCCACTTCCTGTCGCTCATAATACTGAGCCATAGTTAACAAGGACGCAGGGGTCGCCGTGGCCCAGGAACTTTCACTCGACTTCAATCGTTTTGCAATCTCTGGTAGGAGATTAGCTACATACTTATCTACAAACAAATGCCGGCCCGTATCGTCTGTTAAAGATTGACCACTGTAATCATGAAATGCTTCCTCGAAGCGTGTAAAGAAATCTGAAACCGTTTCATCGGGTTTCTGCTTACACGACGTTAGCATAGTCCAATCAATCTTTTTGGAGGGAACAAGCGTTTTTAATTTATTCAAGATAGCTGCCGGCAGATCTAGAATTAACTGGCAAGGCTTACAGGCTGGTTCTCTATCTAAATCTGCAGCATTTATTTCTTTCCATGTTCCCCCCAATATCGTTTCATCATTATTTTTACGAATTTGCCGCCACATATCAGGTGGCAGAATTAGCCCAAAAAACAAATCTATATCCACAAGAGTCATCACACAAGATGATATAGCCCCCTCCACCCCCTCATAAAATGCCGCCGGATTCTTCCGAAGATCAGGTAGAGAATTTTTCAATGCCATGACATCTGCTCTGTTCCACAGCGTATATACCCAATTATACACAAAATATCCTTTTGCATCCTTCGACAATTTATCATCATCCGTACCTTCCCCTTTTGGTGGAACATACAAAGGCGCGGCTTCACGCATAGGCATAACATGTAACGCAGAACTCTTATCTGAACCACGGAGAGAACACTCTTTGGCCTGCCCATTTTTCTCCAATTCGGCCTCCTTTTGCCTCTTTTTCCGTTCCTCCCTCAATCGGGTTGTCTCATCCCGCAGCTTGATCAATTGCGCAAACAGGTCATCAACATCTGAAAGATCAAAATCACCTTTAGTCAAATTTTCACGATACACTGACAACGCTTTGGGCTCAAACATATCAGAAAGGTCACGATATGCGCCTACAACTTCATCCGCCAGACTAGACAAAAAATACATCAATTCAAGATCCGACCACCCTTTCTTTTCTGTTAACAATTGCTCCTGAGTAACATTACGCTTGTTCACTTTACGAGCCCAACTGCGTAGATGAGCGGACCTCTCCGTAGCGAACCTGAGAGCGGATATACCCTTCTTGTCCGACTTATCCCGTCCGTCATCCCCTGAATCCTCAGCCGGAGCCGTCGGCGAAACATACGGAGGCGGTGACCGTT